>NC_090940.1:224036513-225236513 GCF_040938575.1 Ambystoma mexicanum
GCACCTTTTTGCTTCGAGCTACAAACTGTGTATGCTATTTCCTGATTTCACCTGCTCTTTGTTCCAGTGCCCTGGTGGGCTCCTGCCTTGCAGTCTGCTACACCCTGCTGCCTACAGCCCTAGCCTTTTGGGCTCCCTGCCTCAGCCCTGCTCTTCCAGGCTCCTGCCTTGCAGCTGATCACGCTCTGCTGCCTTCCAGCCTCCGCCCTTGCCCTGCCGGGCTCTCCACATTGCAGCCGATCACGCTCTGCTGCCTTCCAGCCTCCGCCCTTGCCCTGCCGGGCTCTCTACATTGCAGCCGATCACGCTCTGCTGCCTTCCAGCCTCCGCCCTTGCCTTGCCGGGCTCTCTACATTGCAGCTGATCACGTTCTTCTGCTTTCCAGCCTCAGCCCTTGTCCTCTGGGCTCCCTGCTCTGCAGCCTGCCTCACTCCGGCTGCCTACAGCCCTTGTCCTCTGGGCTCCCTGCTCTGCAGCCTGCCTCACTCCGGCTGCCTACAGCCCTTGTCCTCTGGGCTTCCTACTTTGCAGCTTATCACGCTCCGCTGCCTACTACCTACCTTTTTCCGCTGGGTTCTCAGCCTAGCAGCCCTCTACAGTCCTCTGCAACCTTCTACGGTCAGCGGCCCTGCCCCTCAGGGCTCACTCCTTGCTGCCCGGCCCTTCTGGGTTCCTTGCCGTGCAGCTTGCTTTACTCTGCTGCCCTAAGCCCTTTCCCTCTGGGCTCTCTACCTTACAGCCCTGCTCCTGTGGGCTTGCTCATTGCTTTCCTGCTCCTCTGAGCTCTCAACCTTGTTCCTTACTGTCCTCTGCTATCCAATCCTGTTACACGACTTTCCCTTCATTTCCTTCTGCTAGTTTGCTATCAACCTCCTTTTCCTGGATTTGTCTGTAAGTATCTTCTCTTGTACTGTTTGTAGACCCTTTTGTACAGAGCTTGTCTGTTGGTTCCCATCAGTCAACCTCTGCCCCTTCCCTTGTCTCGTTTCTACATTACAGACACCCATAGCTGCTGTTCCAAGCCATGAGCAAACAGCGTGGGCCTCTGTTATAGCAAACTGGGCAGAAGGCTAGAGTATTTCCTAAGGTTCGTGGAATACTCTTTTCCTATATCTGAATACACCCCAAGAGGGAATTCATTCTGTACCTTTTTCCTTGCTACTCTTGCCTACTCTTCGTTCTGTTTCCTTTCTGCTGTGTGTGTACTTATCTGTCCACTTTACTTTGGCACAACCACCCATACCCTTTCTGGGTGTCCTGTGCCACTCTTAATAGAGTGCCATCCTTGACAGCTGTATCTTGCATTAGCGATTGTTTCATAATGTAGTTCCTTTTCACAAACCCGGAAACAGGTTCTATCTTGAAAACGTTTTGATTGAGCCAGTACGGCAATAGGCACTTAATTGTGGTAGGGGGTTTTAATTCTACCTGTCCACAAAGGATAAGAATGTAAACAGCTTTACCTACTTAACGGCTAGCGGGATACGCCAGAGAAAAGATAGAAATGGGATCAAATGGTCCTCTTGCCTATTGTCGCTAGGTATGTTTAAGTTAAATGGCGCAGTCCCAGGTTGTCCTATATGAAAAAGAGGGAACAGCCAGCCAGTTTTGGATTATGTATTCTCAGAAAAATTTCTTTTTAGTAGATGCAAGAGGCTGAAAGTTGTTCCTACCTCTTGCAGTAGCCACAATATGCTTATGTGTAAGTTTGACCTCTTCATTGTAAAGAATCTTGAAGTGGGTCCCTCTACGTTAGAGGTTAATAGTGGAAGAAATAGAGTATCCTGGAACACCATACAGTGATTTAACTCTAAAATGAACCATACTTTGAGAGTTACCAATTACAAGTGGAAACTAGATACAATTAATGAGATCATTTTGAGAATTCTATTTCTCAAAACCTGTGCATAATATTTAATCAATTCCCGCTTTAAATTACCCAAACAGTTTTTAATAAAAACGGGTGAAATACTCTGATTTGGAGTGCGGCGTTTGGGCTGGGGAATAGATATATATCACAGGGACAATATAGAGGTGAAAATAGGTCTCTAGCTGGTAAATTAAGAGAGATTTGGAAGGTAGAGTGACGTTCGTCTTTCGGAAAATAGAGCCGTTAAAAGTGAGAAAATCAGTTTTGAAAGAAAGGAAAATGTTACTTACACTAAATTATCTAGGCTATATTGTTAAAGAGGAACGCAGTAAGCTCTAAGGTTGATTCCCGAGATCAACCTTGTCACCCCAGTGCTCAGCCTCAATAATAAAATATATGGAAATTAGTTTGATTACTCCAAATATAACTAAGGGCTTATAATTTACAGCAGACAAAATTGAAAAGAGATGGTGCTAGCACTTAAACATTAAGAACATGATACAAGGATAAGTCTAACAATTTCAACAAGTGACCAGGGTGTGAATATGACTACTTAGAGAGTGGGATAAGAACAAAGGCAAGGCAAGATAGGCTATGTGTTTCTATGGGGTGGGGATTATACTCACAGTCCACTTTTTGGTTTTGGTATTTTTGGGACGTCAACAGGGTCTGGTCACCACACGGCGGCACGCCTGGCCAAAGTCAGCTGGGCAAGGTCTGGTCACCGGTTAGTGAACAGCTAGGCAATTCGGGTCACTGGATGGCACAGGTACCGCTGGATGCATTTAGTGGGAAAGCAGTTAGTGGGCAGCAAGCCGGTCTGATTTCAGGATGCAAAAGGTATCACAGCATTCCCCTTTTTAATGGGAGATTAGTGGGTTGATTCTGGATCACTGGCCTTTCTGGGATAGGAATCAGCTATGCTTGGGTTTTGCAGTGGGCTCTGGAGTAGGGTCAGCAATGCTTTGGCCTTGTAGTTGGCATCAGCAAGATGAATGGAGCAGATCAGAACGCAGCGCAGGAACTTCAGGAAGAGTGTCTGTAGTTCTGTCAGCTACTCTTTATATAGAGCATGGTGACATCACAGAATAATTGGTGGGCAGAACTGAGCTAGGCCTACCTCCAAGAAGCGGATTGCACAATCAATGTTGGTTGCATCCTCAGGGAGGAGTCCCAGTTTATGAGGTTGCATTTTATGAGGTAAAAAGCCAACCCACAGTCCTTTTTGCCCAAAATCAGCCATAACCTAATTTACACATTTATACATTTGTGGGATTTTAACAAATCACATGGGCAGATTACATATTGTATGTAGAGCATAGCAGTCCAATCCTCACGATTGTGGGACCTTGTTTCGCCCTTCTATCAGTTTTTCGCACTTTTCAGAGAGAATTATATTACTTAAAATTCCATAACATTACACATGTGTATAGATTATAATTAAGCATATCAGTGTTAAAATGTACAATGGCATCATGGATACTTTCCTTATAATACCCGATTCTCTGCCATTTCTACTCCCAAGGGGTCAGTGAATGCTACAATGTTTTAATTTATAAACCACAAAATCACATTTAAACCGTGACATTTTCACATTTTTGCAAAGTCCTGCTGCAGAGATAAAAGTCTAACATTTTTTATCAATAAATAGTCTTTGAAAACAAATGTCAGTATTGTTCTCCATGAATGGGCATGCCTTTCCAAGGCTACCCTCTCACCCCAGGTTATCACAGATATTTCCTTTGAAGCTTCTGGTGGAAATCACCAGGAGGTGTGATTTTTCACTTCGCACTTTAGTGTCCTAGAATTCTATTGTACCTGGCTGGAGCACAGACAACAGTCTGTCCAACCTAGTAATTATCACTTGTGTGTTCAAAGAGTTTACTGTGGGGGTCCTTATGTTGCTAGCATCCTCCCAGAAGACCTGTTTGGCTGGTTTCCCCCCATGTAGCTACTGCAGAAACCTATCTTTGGGCCGACTTCCCCCCAGGCAGCCATTGCAGTTTGATACAATTGTAATTATTTTTGCACTGAATTGGAAGAAAACCTGCTGAATAGAACCACCTCATACATGTATTTTCATATCACAATCCCCTTCACCTTGCTAGATAAGGGCAGGGCCTTATCCAACATGCCCTTTTAAAACAGATATTTTCCTTTATTTTGCAAAAGTACATGTCAGAAATAAGGGCTGGAACAGGAGTGGAGTGCTCAAATTTGCGTATTAAGAACAAGGAGCTGGGGAAAGACTAAAAGACTACATTTCCCAGCAGCACTTGGGAATCGTGTAGTTTCTAGCCGCGCGCGCGTTGCCAGCTGACTTTAATTAAGGACAGCTGGCAACGGCGCAAGGCAGGTGTGGTTTATTGGTACTATGGAGTGGTTGGTGTTGGAGCAGGAAGGAGAGGTCTGCACGTTTTCCTGGTTGCTGGTTTGCTGACTTCCCTGATTGATTGCAGCTCGGAGGGGCAAGGGCGCTGCTGGTCTGCCTTATCGCAGTGCAATCTTCATCCGGGAAGACCCACGGGGCTTCCCGGACTTCAGATAAGTACAGGAGGGGCTCGAGGGGGGTTTGTGCACTCTGAATTGCTATGTTAAACGGTCCGAGGACCCAACTCTGTTCTATTGTGTGCGGTGATGACTAAAAACCCTGCTGGCAAAACATGAAACGGGCACATTGCTAACAGTTACGCATTCAGTGCTCACACGCAGAGTTAAGCAATCCACTGCCATGAGAGTATGGGACCACAAAGACATGTGTGAATCAACTCAACACCAACTAGTGCTTCAAACGAGTTATGGATTATGACTGTTCTGTTTGTTCTGTACATGTTGCTTGAGCTTGCCCAAGGGGCCATGTGTTATGTCTATCATTTTGGGGAAGAGTCCCATTTGTTTGTTTCATCACGCTTTCTGCAAAATGTGTTCATTCTGTGTGTGCTAAAGGTTGAGCACACGTATTACGGTGTGCTTAATCAGGTACAGGCAGGGAGCAGGTATATGGTTTATGTTTAGGTCAGGACTACTAGTTTTCTTGGTAATTAAGTTGTAGGAAAAAAAGCATATGTTTAGATAGGTTAGTGTGTTTTCCTGGTGTTTCCCCTTCCATATCCAACCTAGGTGTTCCCTTAACCTCTATCCGGTGTTCCTAAATTCCCCTACCCCATCCACAACCTCTCCCTAACTTCTATTCCCCCTCACTGGCTGCCACGTGGTGACCTGTTTAATATCTATCGGGTGCCTGTGCCAACCAGGGTGGGAGGGTCGAATTCATTCGGCTTGTGTGGTTCAGGGCAGAGTGTCGATCTCTCTTGCCCTATTTTGTGTGTTATTGACAGTACATTTCACATCTGGTGACAAAAGTTGCATTTTTCTTGCAAATCCGGTTTTTCTATCTATATTCCCACATTGTTTTGCAACCCTAGTTAGTTTTTTGTACACAACAGTCTATACAAGGCAAAGGTCTCGGAATTCACAAGTGCACAGAAAGCTCTGATTTTCTTTTCAAGCAGTGATTTTTGACATTTTGTAGCACAATTTAAGCGTTTCCCATGTAGCTGAAGGAAAGCTTTTGTTGATTTTCTCAGGTTTGGCTGGCATAGCCTGTCATTCAGGAATAATGCTCTTTTCTGATGGAGCACAATGTGAATATGGCTGGGTGTGACAGGGTCTTTTTGATAAAAGCAGTTTGGTGAAAACAGGGAAAAATAGCATCAGAGCGGCATCATTTTAGAGGTGACATTCATTTTTTCAATGGGAATTTTGGGCTTGCAACAAAGCAGCGCTGCTTTTTCACTCCATTTCTTTAAGACAAACAAGAACACACCCTAGTTGCCTTTCTCGGGGTGCTTCCTGTTCCATCTTGCCCAATGGCGCTTTGCAAAACAGTGCAGCCATCTTTTTGTTGCTGCAAAACGCAGTTTTGGTGCAATGGTGCTCACTGGAGCCAGCGTAGCCATTTTGCTATTTCTGCTGAAGCGCAGCTTGGTTATGGAGAAATTCTGTTCAGTGGGTCAATGTGCCCACATTACCTCAGGGCATCCCACTTCCAATCCCCAAGGACCCTCCATCCAGGTGGTCATCCCTTGCTTGTCCACCCCCAAGATCCCAAATAGATGGCCTTTCCCTGGCCACCTGTATAGAGTGTTAGGGAGAATTCTCTCTTTAGGCTGAATTTCCTAACCTAGTGAGTCCCCCAGCAGCTTTGCTGGATTTCTGGAGTTTGTTTTTTTCTCCTGCCAAGAGTGAGACTCTTTTCTCCCACTCTTGGACATGATTTATCGTGTTCCTTTGACTGTTAATGTGTTTTATGGGCTATGGGGTCCTTTACTCCATAGAGTCTCATGTGTTTTTACTATGTGTGTTACACAGCACCCTCCGTGCAGTAACACAGGGGTGTCATAGTGACACCCCACCATGGACTCCATACCCTGGGAGTGACTACTGTCTCCCAGGGCATGTAAAGTCACCATTGGCTTTACTAGTCCCAACTTATTAACAGAAACCAGTACAAACCATCATATTGTGGGCGTACTGGTCGGGGCAATTCAATTGCCCCGGGGTCTGTTAGTCGAGGGGGCACGTCTCCGTCCCCCCTGATCAAGTTTTGGCTGGTGGCAGTGGAAACTACTTTTTATATTCAACCGAGAATATTTCCCTATGGGATTTTCCCATATTGTTCGAGGCTACCAACTTTAATTATTTAATTCTCATAGCCTCAAACATACCGCCAGTTTATTTAATTAATATTAATTTGCCGGTTGGTATTTTTTGCCAGGACTCAATTCTAAAATGGCGTTTGTGTTCTCTTCTGTGACTCCAACCCAAGTCGAGCCCTTTGTTCCACTTTTTGGCGGGCTTCTCCACAGAAGCCTCCAAAAGTGGTGCCACTCTGTCTGTGTACCACAGGGTGTGGGAGGGGGTTTAGGCACCCTGGACTGAGTTACCTTGGTAACTCAAGTCGCACTCTTGTGTGATTGGCCCAAGTGGTGAGCCGGCCGGCTCACCACTTAGCATGTTTGATTGACAGCTAGGCTGAGTGAATGGGGGTATGCTGCATTCACTCAGCCTAGGGGACTGGAACTACAGAAGTCGCCACAGGACCTGAGAATCTGACGAGGGAGAAGCTGAGCCGACCTACCACGACGACACAACCGGTGGAGCCCTGCGGAACCGACTCACCACTTCCCAACGACAGAGAAGATCTCCCGGCTGGAGAGGCTTCTTCCCCTGACTGGTGGGCACAACCAGTTTACCTTCTTTCTTCGCACCCCAGACCAGTTTGTGGTCGAACTGCCCGTGCCAAGCACCCCGGTGGCCGGATAGCCACTCACCACTGAACCGCAAATCAACGGACCGTTCCTTGTACCTGAGAAACTCTGCGGCTGGTTTCTTCCCTGGCAGTGCAATGGACTCCTGTCTTCCTCCCCGACAAGATCTTCTCTTCCCCCGGACGAAGCACCGACTTGCATCCACTGCCAGGAACAACTGCCCCGCTGGAGTATTCTCACCACTTTAAGGTACCGTGTCCGCCAGGCCTCCCTTTCTAAAGATTGCTACAAGGTAATAATAACCCCTTAACCTTCTGGACTGGGCTGACCCTAACTGGTCCCTTTTTTTGGTGCAACTCCTTTTTGAACCGTTACAAGACTTGATCCTCTTAAAGCGGATCCGGCCTACTGACTCTGAATTCACAGTGTTACTTTGCCTTCCTCTCTTGTTATGTTTGTGAAAAAGTGGTGGGATCTGTTTCAATTTATTCTCTGCTTTTCTCTCCCTTTTTAAAACGAATTATTAGAGTGCCATCTACGTTAAGCGCTCACCGCTATCTGAAAATAAGTGGGGCTTTACTTAAGACTTGTCTAATATTCTTTTAAGGGAGTGTATATCTTTTAGTGACCGTGTTTTTGAATTGCTTACTATTAGTGCCTGTGTGTTTTTCTAGATGTGGTTTTAAATAGATAATTATATCTCTTTTACACCAAGCCCTGGTCAGTGTTTACTTGTTCCATTGTGTTCTCTTGACCTATTGTGAATACTCTGTATACTGCCTAACTATTCTTGAGGGAAGTCTAACTGCTCAGCCACAGCTACCAAGTGAATCTGTGTGGTACAGACTGCTACCAAGTGGGTTTACTGCCAAACACCTGTAGTCTTAAATCTTTTGCAGTGGTCCCAGAGATAACTGCACAGTTTTCTGCCTAACATAGAGGATCCAAGGGGAAGTAGTTGTGAGAACGCCCTGAGGTTTCTCACATGATGGAAAAGCAGCAAGGAAGGGGGACCAGTTGTGTGACCTGTAATGGGTGGACCGTGGTCCAACAACTGTGCCTAGACTGAGTTCACCCCTGTATGGAAAAGCCACTGAAAGCACCCATAAAGAAGCTTGTGGCTAAACTACAATGAACTCTTATGTGATTTTGAAATCTTGAAACTGAGCTACCTATGTGAACTAGTGAAAAGTAACAATTGCAGAAGGGCTGGGAGGTGCCCCAAGGAATTGTGTTGTTTTGAAAAGCTGCAAGATTTGTACTCTTGGGGAAGGGAACCCCATGTGCCTTATGAACTATTTTGAACTTGGGGAAGGAAGAAACTCTGAACTTTATTTTGAATACTACTTATTTTGATGATGACATCCCTACACATTGTATACATTTAGACGTGAGGGCAAGTATAGGTTTTGGACACGGACAGACATTTGCTTTGGACTTCCTGAAGCAGACTATACTTAGTTTTCTTTAGGTAGGGATATACCACCTTAGCATAGGGCAAGTTAGGCCTTACTCGGCAAGTTAGGCCTTACTCCATCCTGCATTTTGAGTTAATAAAAGTTTGTGGACCAAACTTCATTCTGTTGTATGTATCTGCTTTGCGATGCCTTCACAATTTTAGAACACTGAAGGCCAAAGACATTATCCTTTTCACTTTAAAGTTAATTTCCCTAGAATGTGAGGGTCAGAAGTACTTTGGACACAGGACGGTTTTATTTGTGACATTCTGGCACTGACAGATCCTTAGTTTTGAGTTCAGGTAAGGAAACCCCTCTAGTGCAGGGACAGCGAGGCATTAGCCCAACACCTTTTTATCAATAAAAGTCTTTAGCCAAAACTATGTCTAACATGTGTCTGAATTTCATTTCTGACTCATCACAGTAGTATGACCCTCTGTGCTGTATTTTGCATTAGCGATTGTTTCATAATGTAGTTCCTTTTCACAAACCCGGAAACAGGTTCTGTCTTGAAAAAGTTTTGGTTGAGTCAGTACGGCAATAGGCACTTACTTGTGGCAGGGGGGTTTTAATTCCACCTGTCCACAAGAGGATAAGAATGTAAACAGCTTTACCTACTTACCAGCTAGCGGGATACGCCAGAGAAAAGATAGAAATGGGATCAAATGGTCCTCTTGCCTATTGTCGCTAGGTATGTTTAAGTTGAATGGAGCAGTCCCGGGTTGTCCTATATGAAAAAGAGGGAAAAGCCAGCCAATTTTGGATTATGTATTATCAGAACAATTTCTTTTTAGTAGATGCAATAGGCTGAATGTCAGGAATAGAGGATGGGGCAGGCGAGGATTGTTACGTTATGTACGATGAAGTGCATTGGAGAGCTAGGGAAGCAAAGACTCCCTTTCCCAGCAGAATTAGCAGCCGATTGTAGTCCTGGGTTGCGCGCGCCTTGCCAGCTGTCTCTGATTACTCACAGCTTATTAACCGGCAACGGTACCAGACAGGTGCGGCTTATTTTGGTTTGCTAGGCGGTATGCTGTAGGAGGAAGCAGGAGTTCGGCTATGCTGACGGTTGGAGGACTAGCGTTTCGGCAGGAGGACAGACGCACTGCCGGCTCAACTTTTTTCTGCAGAAGATCGCATTGTCCGGGTAGTCCCGTGGGGCTCCCAGACTAAAGATAAGTACTGGAAGGAATTGTGATTCTACCGTCCTTGACAGACAGATTATTGTATTGTCATGGCCGCTTTGGGAGATGGGGCTTCTGTCTAGTTGTCGGGTTATAATCACCCTTGATGGAACCTGTGTAATTATGAACGTTCAACTGCAAAACGGTCAATATCACAAGTCATTGTTGGTTAAGTCACAACCGTTCTTGGAATCAGGAAGTTATACGTGTTTGCCAGAACTAGTGCTGTTAACTAGAATCTGTTACTACATGTGTTCACGTTCTGTTACATGTCGTTTATGCTTGCCCACTGGGCCATGTGTGTGTCTTATCAAGCTGGGAAACTTCCCATTTGTTTGCTTCATCTAGTTTATGAAAAGTGTTTGTTACGTGTTCATGTTGAATTTCCATGTATATGTTTTAGACAGGATTAGGAGGCAGGTTGTTTAGGAATTATTCGCATTATGTGTATATGTGTTAGTTCTATAGGTATCACGCTTATGACTATGTATGATAGGGTTGTGTAGGTCAGGTTTATCCTGTTTCCCCAGTCCTATCCAAACTAGGTATTTTCTTACCCTCTTTCAGGTGTTCCTCATTCCCCCACCCTATCCACAACCTCTCCCTAATCCCTCTTCTCGCCATTGGCTGCCACGTGGTGTCCTGTGTATCTCTATATCAGGTACCTGTGCCAACCACGGTGGGAGGGGTTGATTCATTCGGCTTCTGTGGTTCGGGCGAGAGTGTCGAACTCTCTTCCCTTACAAGGTGTGATTGTGACATAATAAGCTGCCCCCATATTGGGATACTCACAACCACCCAAGCCAAATGGAAGCGACTCCTCCACCTTTGGCCGACGTGCTAAAGGTGTTGCAAGAGATTCAGGCAGAATTAGCTCAGGCCAGACAAGAATCGGTTATGTTAAAGGCTCAAGTCCAGAGTCTAGTAGCTCAAGGGACTCCATTGGAAGGGACGAGTACACATTCTGCAATGGGAGCTTCTACTAGTAGAAATCCCACAGTAATTGTTCAACCTCCCAGTAGTGTACCGTTGGCCGCTCCCGAACGGTTTTCGGGGGAACCTCGGAAATATATGATGTTTATCACGCAATGCAGACTCCATTTTTTGTGTAAGCCTACAGCGTTTGAGACCGTTCAGACTAGAACAGCGTTTGTAATCTCATATTTAACTGGCGATGCGGCAGCCTGGGCTATGCCACTGGTTCAAAAGGACGATCCATTGTTATACAATTGGGATGGGTTCTTGGCTGAGTTTGGCAGATTGTCCGATAGACGAGAAGTATCACTCGCACAAGATAAAGAGTTACTAGGATTACGACAGGGATCACGCGATCTGGTAACACACGTGACACAGTTCAATAGATTGGTGATTGAGACCGATTGACCAGAAGCAAAACAGATAGTACTATCAGGGTCTACGGGAGGAGTTGAAAGATGCAATTGCACAGGTAGAACCGCAACCAAGTAATTGTACGGCCATGATAGATCTTGCATTACGGTTAGATCATCGAATGAGTGAAAGAAAAGGAGACAGGAAACGACCTGATCCAGTACCTTTTGTAAGATTAGATCGGAGCAGGGGTGGAAGGGCTAGTGAGGTGGAACCAATGCAGATTGGTAGTATAAGAGGACCGTTGTCTGCTCCCGAAAAGGAGCAACGGAAAACCAACAATTTGTGTCTATATTGTGGGCAGTGAGGTCATTTTATTCGCACATGCCCCAATACTCTGCAGAAGATGGCTGTGGGAGAGCGGAGCAAGAAGGAAGCAGTAAAAGAGATGGGCCGGCCTTAGAGGGAACGAAGGTGACAGGTCCGAAGGAATCAAGGTTCCCGGGGTGGGTGGCAAATACCGTAGGAAGTAAGACATCCCATTTATACATTTTAGTGACTATTTTTTGCCATGACCAAGCAGGTGGTGTGGGCGATGGTGGATTCAGGGGCCACTGGTAACTTAGTCGATATTTCATTGGGGAAGCAGTTGGGATTGCCTGTACAGGACAAGCAACGGGTGGAAGGAGTACAGTCTGTAGATGGGTCTCCCTTAGTGTCTGGACCCATATGGAAAGAGACGGACGTCTTGCAGATGATATGTGAATCAGGTCACAGTGAAGAGATTACTTTCGATTTGATAGCGGCTCCTCAGTTTGGTGTAATTTTGGGGATGCCTTGGTTAATACAACACAATCCAAGGATTGACTGGAAAAAACAGATAGTGTTTTTTGATGAGGAGGGGTGTCAGGCCCACATGGTGTCAATGGTGAGTCATGCGGCTTTGTTAGCAGATAAGGGCCAGGTACATCAGGTGGTGGGGGCCACAGGTCAAGTAATTCCTTTGCTGTACCAGGAATTTAGCAAGGTATTTCATAAGAGAGGTGCGGAAAAGTTACCGCCACATCGATCCTATGATTGTGTGATTGAATTGGAGGCAGGGGCTAAATTGCCTTGCAGTCGGATCTATGCCCTTACTGAAAAGGAAAATCAATATCTAAGAGTATCTGGATGAGATGCTGGAGAAAGGGTTTATTAGGCATTCTACCTCCCCTGTATTATCACCATTGTTTTTGTCCCTAAAAAGGCGGGAACATTGTGAATGTGCATTGATTACCGGGCCTTAAATCAGGTTACGGTGAAAAATAGGTTTCCTTTACCGTTAATTTCAGTTTTGTTAGATCAAGTGAGGTCAGCTATATTGTATACCAAGTTGGATTTAAGGGGAGCATATCATTTGATAAGAGTGAAAGAGGGTGATGAGTGGAAGACTGCATTTCGTACCAAGTTTGGTGTGTTTGAGTATCTTGTCATGCCTTTCGGTTTGTGCAATGCTCCAGCGGCATTTCAGTTTTTCATGCAGGAAGTATTGAGAGATTTCCTTGATGTGTTTGTTATTGTCTATATAGACGACATTTTGATTTATTCATCTTCCCAGGAGCAACATGTAAAAGATGTAAGGGCGGTGCTACAAAGGTTGCAGGAGTATCAGTTGTGTGTGAAGTTGGAGAAATGTAATTTTCACACGAATCAGGTGGAGTTTTTGGGCTTCATCCTTACACCCGGTGGCATTGGTATGGACCCTAAAAAGGTGAAGGCAGTGACAGAATGGCCCTCCCCCAGTGCATAAAAGACATACAATCCTTTTTAGGATTTGCCAATTTCTACAGACGTTTCATTAGCAATTTCTCCAAGATAGTAGCCCCGATTACCCGGTTACTTCGGAAAGCAGTGATATTTGACTGGAATCAAGAGGCTGAGAAAGCATTTCAAGAATTAAAGGTTGCATTTACTACTGCTCTGGTCTTAAAACATCCTGAAACGGAGAGGCCATTCCAAGTGGAGACTGATGCGAGTAATGTAGCGTTAGGAACCATTTGGTCACAGAAAAACGAGGAAGGGGTATGGCATCCAGTGGCTTTTTACTCAAGGAAATTGTCCAGTTGTGAGCAAAATTATTCCATCACTGACAAGGAATTGTTGGCTATTCAAGCTGCCTTTCTTGAGTGGAGGCAATACCTGTTAGGGACCAGACATCAGGTGGTAGTAGTCACAGATCACAAAAGTCTACAATATTTAAAGACTGCTCAAACACTTTGTCCCAGACAACTCCGTTGGTCCCAGTATTTCAATGAGTTTGACTTTATTGTAACCTTCAGGCCAGGAAGTAAGAATGGGAAGGCGGATGCATTATCTAGCCAACAGAATTCAGACAATGTGGTAGTGGAAGTAAAAGCGATTATTTCTCCTGAAAAGGTCATTTGTACTATTACAAAGAAATTGGTTGATCAAGTGAAGGAAAATCTACCGCCTCCACAAATCCAGAAATGGCGAGACAGTCATCCTGCCAGAACAGTGCAGGAGGGGGTGCCTTATCATAAGGGACGATTGTATTTGCCTACTAAGGAGTTACAACGTAAGGCGTTGTATTGGTGTCATAACTCTCCTTTAGCGGGACATTCTGGTAAAAAGAAGATGCAAATTATGTTAGAAAAATATTTCTGGTGGCCTGAATTAACAGAGGATGTGGGAGTGTTTGTGTCCAAATGTGAAACATGTATGTGTAACAAAACTGACCATGTCAAGAAGAGGGGTTTGTTATAACCGTTACCTACTCCAGAGAAATCATGGACTCACATTTCCATGGATTTTATTACCGCTCTTCCCCCCGACAATCAGTTTGACACCATCTGGGTGGTGGTAGATTATCTGTCTAAACAAGCCCATTTTATTCCATGCATAGGGATACCGGGGGCAGGCAAATTAGCAGAATTATTTCTGCAACACGTGGTGAGGTTGCATGGTCTTCCGAAGAGTATTGTATCTGACAGAGGACCTCAGTTTACTTCAAGATTTTGGCGCTCTTTCTGTAGGATGTTTGGAATCGAGTGTGCCCTGTCCACAAGTTACCACCCGCAAACTGATGGGCAAACGGAATGGGTAAATCAGACCCTTGAGCAATATTTGAGGTGTTATTTAGGAGGTGGCATGGAATCCAGGGTGCAAGCACTATGGTTGGTGGAATTTACATATAATAATACCCAACATGCCTCTTTGGTAATGGCACCTAATGAATGTTTGTATGGCCATGAACAGAACATGATACCGGAACATTAACATAGATGGAACAAATGCCGGTGTTACAGGAGCGTAAACAGTTGCTTCTTGAGATCAGACAGAAAGCACGTGCAAATCTAGAACGGGCTAAAGAGGCCTACAAGAAACAAGCGGACAAACAAAGACAGGAGAGTCCCAAGTATAAAGGCGGAGATAGGGTTTGGCTGTCAACAAGGAATTTATCATTGGTGGGGTTGCATAGGTTTATGCCTCGATTTATTGGACCATATGAGGTAATAAAATGTGTGTCTCCTACCGCAATAAAATTATGTTTGCCAAAGACTTTACCTATACACCCGGTGTTCCATGCGTCTTTACTTAAACCCTCAGCTCCGGGAATGACCACGAAACGACCACCGGCTGTGATTAAGGAAGGCCAGAAAGAATATGAAGTAAGACGGATCATGGATGCCAGAAGAAGACACAAGAAATTATGGTATTTAATTCAATGGGAAGGTTATGGCCCTGAGGATTGTTCTTGGGAAGCTGCAGGATCGGTGCATGCCCCCAGGTTGGTGAAACAGTTTCATGTGCGCCACCCGGATAAACCTGGCCCTGGGAAGAGCCCTGGGAGAGGAAATACTGTCAGGAATAGAGGATGGGGCAGACAAGGAGTGTTACGTTATGCACAATGAAGTGCATTGGAGAGCTGGGGAAGCAAAGACTCCCTTTCCCAGCAGAATTAGCAGCTGATTGTAGTCCTGGGTTGCGCACGCGTTGCCAGCTGTCTCTGATTACTCACAGCTTATTAACCGGCAATGGCACCAGTCAGGTGCGGCTTATTTTGGTTTGCTAGGCGGTATGCTGTCAGAGGAAGCAGGAGTTCGGGGTGCGCCCAGGGCACGGCTATGCTGACGGTTGGAGGACTAGCGTTTCGGCAGGAGGACAGACGCGCTGCCGGCTTGCCTTTTTTCTGCAGAAGATCGCATTGTCCGGGTAGTCCCGTGGGGCTCCCAGACTAAAGATAAGTACTGGAGAGAATTGTGATTATACCGTCCTTGACAGACTATTGCATTGTCATGGTGGTTTTGGGAGATGGGGCTTCTGTCTAGTTGTCGGGTTATAATCACCCTTGATGGAACCTGTGTAATTACGAACGTTCAACTGCAAAATGGCAGTATCACAAGTCACTGTTGGTTAAGTCACAACCGTTCATGGAATCAGGAAGTTATATGTGTTCGCCAGAACTAGTGCTGTTAACTAGAATCTGCTACTACATGTGTTCACGTTCTGTTACATGTCGTTTATGCTTTCCCACTGGGCCATGTGTGTGTCTTATCATGCTGGGAACTTCCCATTTGTTTGCTTCATCTAGTTTATGGCAAAGTGTTTGTTACGTGTTCATGTTGAATTTCCATGTATATGTATTAGACAGGATTAGGAGGCAGGTTGTTTAGGAATTATTCGCATTATGTGTGTATGTGTTAGTTCTACAGGTATCATGCTTATGAATATGTATGATAGGGTTGTGTAGGTCAGGTTTATCCTGCGTTTCCCCAGTCCTATCCAAACTAGGTATTTCCTTACCCTCTTTCAGGTGTTCCTCATTCCCCCACCCTATCCACAACCTCTCCCTAATCCCTCTTCCATCCATTGGCGGCCACGTGGTGTCCTGTGTATCTCTATATCAGGTACCTGTGCCAACCATGGTGGGAGGGGTTGATTCATTCGGTTTCTGTGGTTCGGGAGAGAGTGTCGAACTCTCTTCCCTTAAAAGGTGTGATTGTGACACTGAAAGTTGTTCCTACCTCTTGCACTGGCCACAATATAAGTTTGACCTCTTCATTCTAAACAATCTTGAAGTGGGTCCCTCTACGTTAGAGGTAAATAGTGGAAGAAATGGAGTATCCTGGAATACCATACAGCGATTTAACTCTTAAATGAACCATACTTTGAGAGTTACCAATTACAAGTGGAAACTTGATACAATTAATATAGATCATTTTGAGAATTCTATTTCTCAAAACCTGTGCGCTATGCAAGGAGGCAAAAGGCTCAGGTCAAATACTGTAGTGCATTTTTGCAGGAATTCGCATGTATAAGGTCCAGTCTTAGCTGGTAAGAAAAAGGACCTGCAAAGGGCAATAAAGGGTTTAAATAATCAGAATATAGATGGCGTTGAAAGGGAAAATCAGATTTGTAGACTTAGCGTTTCAAAAATTGGACCAGGAGACAGCGGGATAGACTCTTGCAAAAGGATGCAGAGGCCATGCTTGATGGTTTCAAAGATAAAGAAGTTGGACATTGTTGTAGGATTATTAACTCCTTACATACCTCTCAGGTGGATTTTCAATTAAACGTCTCAGAGGAAGATTGGGTCAGCCACTATGTGACTTCATATGAGGGCAAAATTAAAGCCGCTGAAAGCACCCATAAAGAAGCTTGTGTTTATACTATAACAAACTCTTATGTGTTTTGAAGTCAAGAAACGGAACTGCCTATGTGAACTAGTGAACAATAAGAATACCAAAAATGCTGGGAAGTGCCCCAAGGAATTGTGTTGTTTTGAACAGGTGGAAGATTTGAACTCTTGGGGAAGGGAACCCCTGTGCCTTATGAACTATTTTGAACTTGGGGAAGGGAATGATGATTACAAGCTAAGAGCTGGAAGAAACTATGAACTTTACGTTGAACACTTTCTTTTGATGCTGACATCCCTACACAGTGTATACGGTTAGATATGGGGCCAAGTATAGGTTTTGGACACAAGCAGACATTTGCTTTGGACTTTCTGACACAGACAATCCTTAGTTTTCTTTAGGTAGGGAAATCCCACCTTTGCATAGGGCAAGTTAGGCCTTACTCCATCCTACATTTTAAGTTACTAAAAGTTTGTAGACCAAACCTGAACCTGCTGTCCGTGGCTGCTTCATGATACCTTCACACTGCGCCGATGTAAACACTTTTGTGCTTACTTGTGCCCTGTGCCTGAAGACCTGTTTTCAGATGCCCCCTCAATTCCCATTACAACCTTTACCAATCGTTGATGTAACCTTTCCACGGATAAGCATGGACATAGATGGGCCAGTTGAAGCATCGAAATTGGGGAACCACTACATACTGGTAATAGTGGACTATGGAACTTGTTACCCTGAAGCATTGCCACTATGTAATAATACCACCCAACAGATCCATAAAAACTGGATCCCATTTTTCTCCCGAGTTGGGTTCCCCAAGGAAGTATAATACTTTCATGAGTCAGATAATGTCAGAAGTAAAGGAAATGTTACATTTAAAGGCTCTCAGAACATCTAATTACCACCCACAAACCAATGCGTTGGTGGAACAATTTAATAAGGCTTTGAAACACATCCTGAAGAAGATAGTTGAGGCTGGCGGCAGAAAATGGGATATTATGACAGCTTGGGCCCTTTTTGCTGTCCGAAAAGCTCCACAGTCCCCAACAGGGTTTTTTCTCTTTGAGCTATTATATGGTAGAGAGTTCAGGGATGTCATTGATATGTTACGAGAGACCTGGGAAGAGCAGGAATAAGCCATCTTGCCCCTTTCCCAAATGGCCCAATGACTAAAAGAGCACATGGCTACTGTTAGAACAATAGTCCAACACCATAGGGTCAAGGCCCAGGAGAATCAGAAAATCTAACATGACAAGAAAGCTCTACTCAGATCCTTTTCCATTGAACAAAAGGTCATTGTTCTCCTTCCATCATCTCAGAATAAGATGTTGTCCAAATGGCATGGTCCTTATGAAGTAATGGAGCAAACAGGGCCGTGTGACTATCGAGTGTATGGCAACCTGATTGAAAAATTAAAACACATATATCACATAAATCTCCTCAAGAAGTGGAGAGAAGACCCAATTCAAAATACTACAGTAGTATTAACCAGCCTTTTAGCTGAGGAACCTACTAACAGTCAAATTCGTACAGACCTACCCCAAAACCGGAGAGATGACCTGTTGGATTTTCTACATCAATTACCCAATGTTTTCAGGGCTGAGCCAGTGAAGTTTAAGGGAGTGTTTCACTACATCTGTTCACCTCCAGGAAAGGTGGTCCATTTAAAACCCTTCTGGATACCTGAATCCAGAAAGGAAGTAGTCAAAGAGGAGGTGGAGAATAGGCTGAAATCAGATATCATCGAACCATCTCAGAGCCCCAGTCCTCTCCGATAGTACTTGTTGCCAAGCCAGATCAATCGTGGAATTTTTGCATTGACTTCACTAAGTTGAATGCATCCTCCCAATTCGACAGTTATCCTATGGCTAGGATAGATTACCTAATTGATCGATTGATCGATTGAGAGACTCGGTTTTCCTCTCCACTATTGATCTGATGAAGGGATACTGGCAGGTTCCCGTTAATCCAGAGGACCAGGAGAAAACAGCATTCTTCACTCCCATTGGACTGTTTCAGTTCAAGGTATTATCATCATTCACAGTAGGACATGCAAAGAGCATCTACACCATTTATACTTAATAACCAGAGCCTTAGGAAAAGCCGGATTTACAGCGAATCCCAAAAAATGTCACCTAGCCCAGTCCGCAATCAGGTATCTTGGATTCTTTGTTGGCAATAGAATGGTGCAATCCCAGACTAAAAAGGTAAAAGCCATTCAAGAGACTCTCATTCCAAAAACTAAGAAAGATGTATGAGCCGTCTTAGGTTTAGTGGGGAATTGTAGGCGATTAATTCCAATTATTCATTCATTCATTACATCATGCCTCACTGATAAACTTACGAATGCAGAGCCTCAAAAGATAAAGTGGAGGGAGAAAGAACAACTGTGTTTTGATAAATTCAAACACATTATGTGTGGTGAACCCATGTTGAAGGTGGCAGATTTCAACAAGGAATTCTACAGACGGATGCTGCAAATGTTGGGTTTGGGGCCATTCTCTCACAAGATCACTCTATCTTTACATTAACCGAAAACCGTTTCCCCGAGAAATTAACTATGCCACTATTGAATTGGAGGCTTTGGCAATAAAATGGGCAGTATCATACCTTAAATACTACCTTACTGGAAGAAAATGTAAGCGTATCATAGATCACTCTCCATTAACATAAATTAGCCTCTGCAAGGACACCAATGCTCGGGTCATGCGCTGGTTCTTAGATATGCAGCCCTATTGTTTTACAGTGGAATGCCGAAAAGGAAGAGGGATGGGAAATGTAGACTTCCAATCCCATTTCCTAATAGGTGCTGAGAGAAACAGCTGCATAAGGAGAAGGGTATGTGATGAATCCGATGGCATCATCACTGCTTTCCCTGCAGTGACCTCCTCCAATGTGGCCAAGGGACGGCAGCCGCTACCTGATCCCGACACTCGGGCAGTTATGTGAGGGAGGATCTCATGGTGGGAAGACAACCTCCGGGAGAGGGTTATGGTATCATCGGGTGAGACATTGTATCCCCTTTCCGTTCGGAAGATACACCTCTGATGCCCCATGACCTAATTGCGTGTTGTAAGGCCTCCCCTCTTCTATCCATGGAGAGTAGTAAAACCTTTTTGTTACAATCCAGAGGCCAACTCTCAAAATCTAACTGGCCTTGTTGTAAAATGATGCAAGACACTTTTGTTAAATCCACATACTCTTTCTCCCAACCTAGTTGGCCTTTTAAATCTATTGCAAACATTCTTACAATGGTTTCAGGAAGGGACTACTACTCTCACACTCCACAGAAGACTACAACAAGGAAGAGGAGCGGAGTAATGCAGAGTATGGGAATCCACAAGCACAGCAGAGCTCTAGTGGCAGCAAGCACACACCTGTGCCCGGGACATTTAATCGCCTGAGCAAGAAACAAGCAGAAGTTTCTGGCATGAGCGGGTTGCTCCTTTACGTGCAGAAAGACGTGTCTGGAGCCAACTGGTTCAGGGTGCTGAAGGGAAAAGACAGCTGGAAGCAGGTGACACGCGGCGAGAACACTAGAAGCCAGTGGAGGGCTGCTGGGCATTCGCCGGTGTCAGAGAGCAACACTTTAATCACCAGAATCCAATGTGAAGCAGACAAGCGCATTGGAAGCCTCAGGAAGCAGGGAAGCAGTGGAGAAACGGTTGCGAAGCAGAAAGCAGCAGGAGACCACCACTGTCAGACCGTGAAAGAGATCAGAAACGCCATCAAGAACTGGTGATTCCACGAAGGGACAGAGGAATACTGAGGTGTACTGATGAGCACGCCAAATGGACAGAATTATAAATAACAAAGCCAAAATAGAGAAAGTAAAGGAACGGTTGCTGAAACCAGAGTGAGAAAGACTGAAAGATCAGTTTTCTAAAAAAAGAAAAAAGGCTTTCAAGTTTGTCAATGCATGCTGTAAGCATATGGCAGAGATGCTAAAGAGGCGATATATATATGAGAAAACAAATATAGTAATCAATAAGGCAAAAAGGAAAAACCATCAAAGGTGGGAGAGTGAGCAAAAGCTCACAGATGAGAAGTCCTGGTAGGAGAGTATGCCAGGCAGCTATAAGTGTGTGTACTTGTAACAAGCCCTGGCAGGAAAGTATACCAGCAATTGTAAGCTTGTGAACTTTAAGAGAAGCCCTGAAAGGAGAGTATACCAGGCAAGTACAAGTGTGTGGTTTCAAGAAGCTTGGAAGAAGAATATACCAGGCAGTTGCAATTGTATAAAAGAAATCCTGGTAAGGAAATACACAAGACAAGTTGGAAGTGAATAAGATACAAGGATTAGGCAGCAGACTGTGTTGCTTTAAAAGACTTGGAAACAAACATCCTGGCAGGAGAGTACACCAGGTATTCCAACTAAACATAAAGACAATCAGATTGAAGATAACTTTTGTTGTTTATAAAGTGCCATCAAGAACTGTTATTTGTAAACCCAGAAAGTGTTGAGGAATCCAGGGAAATGGAAGAACCCTCTGGAGCAACGATACCCTCATTAAAGGAGTCTTTCATACATTACTTTTCACCATTCCTTTTAACATTTACAAGACACTCAAAGCCAAAGATATTATCCTTTTCACCTTAAACTTCATGTGTTTAGAGTGTGATGTGCAGAATAGTACTTTGGACAGAGAACGGTTTTGTTTTGGACATTCTGACACCGACAGATCCTTAGTTTTAAGTTTAAGTAGGAAAACTCTGCTAGTGCAGGGACAGCGAGGCCTTTCCCCAACCCTTTTATGTTCTAATAAAAAGTCTTTAGTCAAAATCATGTCTAACTTGTGTCCGAGTATCATTCCTGACTCTGCACAGGTCCTTACCAGGTTTCAGTACCAGAGCTGTCAAGGACTCAGCCATGGAAGCAGTTACCTTCCCTGACACAAGAAAGGAATTAAAAAGCTTGGTCATATGTGGAGCCAAGGTTGTCATGAAGGCTTTGTAGAATACATTGGTAAAGCCATTAGGGCCTGGTGTTTTATTCAGTGGTAATGCGCACATTGCCCTCAACACCTCTTCCTGTGTGATCAGCCCAATCCTGGGTTTCCACCTGTGGCAGCTGAGACCTAGCCAAGGACCTATCCTGAGACTCACCTAGGTGCAGGACCTCACTATGAAGAACACAGTAGTAGTTCTCCACTAAGAGCAGCTTGTGACCCTCTGCATACTGTAAGGAAGGCATGGTATCAACAGTAAGACAGATACAAGTGACCACAGTTGAAGGGTGTTTATTGAACTTCAGAAGGGGTTTTAAAAATGCCTATTTAATCCTAAATCTAAAGATGGGAGCAAGATACGACCATCAAATTATAATAATGCAGTCCTAGTGGTGTTTTGTTAAAGCAAAAGGGCCTATACTAAAAACCTATTGCCAATCCTTACCTCTAAATACAAATAGTGTGGGAAACAATGTTATGTAAAAGAAAGACGTGTTCAAGAGGATATTCAGGCTGTTGGCCTCCCTTTCCTACGTTTTCAGAATGGGACAAGGCGGCACACTCAAGCTTAGAACAGTCTCTGGCTTCTCTAGCATGAGGGTGCAGTACAAACATTAGCATCAGGGGCTTCCATGCTGTGAGAAAGCTGAAGGTGTCTCACTTAATAACCCTCAGGGATCTGTCATCCAGGGGGCCAGGACACGGCCATCACTATTGGATCCAATTCCTGGGGGTGGACCATTGCGGGAGGATCACCTGGATGGGGGGGTCCTCGGGGAGTGGAAGTGGGGCATTGATGGGTGAGACGCTGTATCCCCCTTTTACAACATTTTCGCACACCACGAAAGACGGACAAACACCAGAGCCTTTTACCTGGCATGTCCCACCATAAGGGTCAGGCAAAGACAGGCAATTGACCAAAATCACACACACCTGACGACCCTTTCCCTCCCCCACAGGGATAAAAGGTGGAGCAGGAGAGCACAATATGAGCAAGGCAGACCGCACGACGAGAGAGCTAACTCAGCACAGCAGTTCAAGAGGAGGAGAAAGACCGCGCAAATCGAGAGGGTGTCAAGGAGAGAAGCGAACTTGCCCTTTCCGACCAAGGCCTGTAAAACCTGAGCGGAAGGAAACGTAAGACTGCAAACAATAGCCAGCATGTGTTGCAGCAGATTTCAACAGTATACGGGGCCCTCCTCCTCTGATAACCAAGCCGGGGAGACGCTTGCCACCATGGTACCGACCTTGACTCCAGAGAAAAGCAAAGCCAAGCGGTTTTTACAGCCGATGAGTTGACGGGAGAGTCGATAAGAAACCAAACTGTGTTGAACAAAAGTAGCGAACGGCTAATTTAATAAAGTACAAAGAACTGTTAATACAAGAGGGGAAAAACAGCTACAGAGGAGTCAGGCACTACGTGGGTGCTCACTCGGGAAACTCTGGGCAATTACCCTATTGTTGAAACTACTGTTACCAGAAGACCTTGGGAAAGGCGAAAAAAAGGGGTCAAGTGGTCATACAGGGGTCTTTTAAAATCCTCTGTACAGTCGAAAGTCTTTGACCGGCAGATGAAGCTAAGGGAAGTGAATCCAGCATCTTAAGAACTGTTCAAGCAATTGTGTAAAATGGCAAAGTTGGCAAGAGTGAACCCGACGGAGGGATGCTGATAAAAGGGGGCGAAGTCTGTATTCACAATGTACAGTGTGTTGACAAGAGTGAACCCGGCAGAAGGATGTCCAAAGTGAACTGTTGATAAATACATTAAGATTCGTGAATGTCACAGATGATATTATGTTGAAAAGTCCATAGTGAACCCGATGGAGGGAAGGCAAACATTCGAGAAGGGTCTGAACCCAGAAGAGAGGGATCCAGGGGTGAGAAGGCATCACCCCATCAACACTTGAAGTACAACAGAGAGATCTTTTGAATACAAGCCAGGGTGAACCTAAAGGATGGAGGCTGTTATTCGAGAGGTGTCTGAGCCCGGGAGAGGGGGATACAGGAGGTGAAGAATTATCACCCCAAGTACAACCAGGAAAGAACTTTTGTTTAGGATTTTTAGCTCATCAGGGCCTCGGAAGCAAGACATTTAACTACCAAAGGTCCTGATATTGCCAAGAAATTTGTGAATCTGAGCCCGGAAGAGGGGGACCCAGGGGTGAAGGTCATCACCCAACATACATGTGAAAGGGAACTTTTTGTTTATTATTTTTAAGACATCAGGTCCTTGCAGGCAAGCTTTTAATAGAAAAGAGACATAACCACCGAAGGCTCTGATAACTGAGAGCGGAACTGTTGGATCGTGCTTGGAACGCTCAAGCGTGTGCTGTGCGCCGGAATCCCACCTTATCCCATACTCAAAACTTGGGGAAGGGAGACCTCCGTCTACCACATCCTAACTTATTATTTGTGGACACTTGTTTCTTTCTTGTGAAACATTATCCCACACTCTTTTTGTATTTAGCGTAAGGATTGGCAATAGGTTTTTCTTAGTATAGGCCCTTTTATTTTACCAGACGCCACTAGGACTGCCTTATTATTATTTGATGATTGTAGCTTGATCCCATCTTAGATTTAGGTTTAGATTAGGCATTTTTCCAACCTTCTTATGCAGTTAAATAAACACTGTTGAACTGTGATGACTTGTGTCTGTCTTTACTGTTGCCACCATGAGTTCCTTACAGTGCCTAAGTCTCTTTGCCTTTCAAAGTCTCTTCTTTCAGAAGGCCTAATGCGACAAACAATACATTATTTTCCTCTTAGGATTTCACACATACTCAATTTCTCAGGTGATTCACTATTCACCTTGGACCCCCCTCAGCCGGACTCAGATACCCTTTAACACAATGCAATTTCTCGGGTGATTCACGGTTCACCCCGGATCCCCCTCAGCCGGGCTTAGATCGGTTTTAACACAATGTTCAATCAGTCTCCCTCCACCGGGCTCGGACCAATTTAATTCACTCTAACACAAACTTGCTTTAACCCACTTTCAATTGATCTTCCTCATTCGGGCTCGGACCAACTTTATCTACTTTGTCATCAACTTTCTTGGCAGTATCAAAATTTAAGACATTCGATTGTGCACAGGATTTTGCTTGACCCGTTGCAGGACCACTTTGATTGTTAATCCTTTGCCACTCTTTAGCTTTTGCCACCTCTCAGTTGGATACCTTACTGGATACCTTACAGAGACCTTCAAATGAGCACGCATGCAGTGCCAGACCACTCTGTCAAAGGTATTGTATCTTGTTTTCAAAGTTCAATCACTCATCTGTTGCTCAATTTCACTTGCGTTGGTTATCACATGAATTTCATACACTGTTCGCTTCAGCGCTCATCATACAATGTTGCCGCTTGCAACCTTGGCTTCAACACAGACCAGTCTGGTATCAGTCTCCCCAACTCACCGGCTTTGTTATTTCACTGGCAATGATTTGTTGTAGGAGCCAAGGACAGTACCACGGCAGCAGGTGATTCTTCCCGCCTTGATAATTGATGCAGGAGGACCCGGGTACCTCCAGACACACAATGCAGGATTCTTCAGCCTGGTTTCCTGGTCTTACACTTTCTATTCTTGAGGTTTCGTGAAAGTAACTGTTCCTTGTCGAAAAGGTCAAGGGGACTTCCCTCCTTGCGATCCCCTTCTGTTTTGCCTTCTTTCTCCTTGTGTTAAACTGACATCTGGCAACTGCTGTTTCCTCGTGTGTTTTGCCTCGCTCAGAGTGTGCTCTCGTGCTCCACCTTTTATCCGTGTTCAGAAGTGTAATGGGAGTCAGGTGTGCGTGATGGTCAGTAATTGCCTGACCCTGCCTGACCATTGTATTGGGACATGTCAGGCATACAGCCCGGGTGTTCTCTCATAGCGAGCTGTCCGTGAGAAAGTGTTTGTGTTGTGAAAGGGAGGGTTGAGTTCCTAAGTATCCTACTTGGTAGGATGGAGTAAAGGTGTTACAGGGAAGGGGATACCGCATCTCGCCATCAGGTGTCCCACTCCCTGAAGACCCCTCACCCAGGTGATCCTCCCGCACTGGGTCACCCCCAGAAACTGGATCCAAAAGTGATGGCTGTGTCCTGGCCACCTGGATGACAGATCCCCAGGGACTAGCAGGTGAGACATATTCAGGTTTCTCACAATACTGATCCCTTTCCTCATCATTGCGCAGGCAGGAGTTGAAATTGCGTGCTGATTGACGTCTAAACTTCGCAGCCAAAAATGTGTTGGCTTTGTTGCCCCTCAGATAATAGGACTGCTTGGTACGAAGCAGCGAGTGGGTTGACACTGAGTCCTTACAACTGACTACTGGCCACTTTCAATGCCCAAAGGGCGTCATCAGAACCCCTCCACTTAACATCCTCTTCACAGGCCATCACCCCCCTCTAATCTCTCCACCGATTGCTGTTGCGCTTGAATATATACTGAAGTCTAACTTATGTCACCCCGCACCACCGCCTTAAAAGCGTCACTTGGCACCACCCAGATAATTTTCTGCAAAATATTTGGACAGAGTGTTCTGTATCTCACCTCTAATGACCATATCCTTCAAACGCATGTCATTAAATTGCGACAAGACCCATATAGGGGACTGTTGGCGAGGACCCAGAATGACCACCATCACCAGAGTGTGATCTGAAAGATATTTAGTCCCGATTTCCACGTTCTCTATGTGGAACCAGACTCGTAGAGGCAAGGACCATATTTAGCCCAGAGGATGAGCAGTGAACATGAGAATAAAATGTATAGCCTTGCTCCAATTGATGGAAAAAGCATTGTCATTCAATCAATCACTCCCTTAATATGCTCGATAGGGCATGAAAATTACGAGTGTCAGCGCTAGTGGGGCAGGATGTCTTATTCTGCTGTGCATCTAGCATGCAGTGAAAGCCCCACCCACCGCCACTTCCCCTTCCCAAAAATTACATAGCACTGGGAGTAGTCCTGTAAAAAAAGGTGTCCTGCGACTTGTTGGGTGTGTATACCGACACCAGCAAGAACAGGTGCCGATTAACAAACATTTAACTAGCACGAAACGGCCTCCAGAGTCCTGAGGTATTTTCAGTTTGGAGAATTGAAATTTAGCGCTCACCAGAATTGCTACTCCTTTGGTCTTAGCGGTCTCACATGCAAAATATTTTTCTAATTGTGCCTGTTCACTAGTTGGCCCGTATTCTCCTGTAGCAAACGTATTTCTTGCAAAAACACCACCGCAGCATCCAGCTCCCAGAGACGGCCCTCCATGGATTTCCACTTAACAAGGGAGTTTAGAAGGGGGCGCAGCCAGCAGCTAGGGAAGGAGCACCTTGCTCTGGCTCCTGCTCCACCGGCTGAAATCCCATCGATAAATCCAGCTCCTGAGGTCTAGAGAGACACCTATATGCGTGGAAAGTGCAGCAGGGAAAGTGCAGCGGAAAGCCTAGGGCTGCCTTCTAGCAGGGAGAGGGGACGAATCGCAACAAAACCAGAACAATGCAGCAAATCTCCCTCATTGAGACGGTGACTTGCAGTACCAAGATGACCGCTGCGCTCCACTGACAGACCGCTGGAGGACAGTGTGGCAGTCCCAGCGGACCTAGAATGCCTGCAGGGGTGGCTGAGCCCCGTCACAGAGGGGGATGTTCCTTTGGGCCATTTGAGGAGACAACTACCTGGCGGACGGTGGTGGTGAGGGAGGAGAACGCCCCGTGGGGGGAGACGTGGACATAATAACAAGCCCAGCCACCGTTGGAGGGAGACCCACAGGGCGGCCAACGATAAAGGCTGCACGCTCCCAAATGTACATTGACAGTGAGCGCACAGTTGTCCTTCAAGCGGGGAAATGGACCCAGACCAGCGGGTGAGAGGACGACGGCGCAACACAAAGGCGGGAGGAAGCGGAGGCCAGATGGAACTGAGGAGTGATTCCGAATATGTGCAGACTCATTATAGATTGCATCCTGTTGGCAGTGGCTGAGGAGAGCGGGCCCGGCAGTGTAGATCCGCGAGGGGCCGGTGACAGGCCTTGACGGGGCAGCTCTTCCTCAAGGCCTCGGTAAATTGGAGGTGCCCGGGGTAAGTAGCGGCACATCAAAGAATCGGTGGGGATCACAGCCACCCCTGAGGCTAAGTGGAATACAAGAGGCAGGAGACACTGATTTGTGATCTCCCACAGATCCTAAGCGAGTGGGGGGAATAGAGACTTGCTGCAATGGCACCCAGCGGCACACCTCTTGGATATTGGAAGGAGTGACCTGCATACTCTGAACAACAGGACGCACAGAAGGCTTCCTAGCAGCAGAAACATAGGGAAGATATTGCAAGAAGCAACAGCAACGACACTGGATACAGCACCGTGAACCAGTAGATAATCTCGCCCCGGGACATAACCAGGAAGGTAAAAGGGCAGCAAAAGATGCAGAAATATATGGACTCCAGAAGCAAAGTACAAAAACAGGAAGGAGTGGATCGAGGGGCGGAAAGCACAGCAGAGGGAGACACAGGAGGTGTCACCCTGATCACGCTGATGGAGGCAATACAGGCCACAAGGTCGTCTCTGGAGGGGAGCATCAAGGAGGTGGGTGTTTATGTGTCCCTGGTCAGGGCAGACCTGCGGAAGGTGTTCAAGAGGGTAACAGAGGTGGTGCAGAGGGTTAGCTCGGTGGAAGATGACCTTCACCGTCTCAAGAATTAAGTGGCAGGTCTAGTTGGTGCAACCAGGACCTTGGAATCCCGGAAAGAAGACAGGGAAGGACGGTCCAGACAATGTAACTTGCATTTAGTCGGGGTTCTGGAGAGAGAGGAGTGTCCCAGTGTGGAACTTTTGTGGAAATCCTCATCCTAAAGGTGTTGGACATGAAAGGCTTGTCCAGATTTTTTACAGTTGAACAGGCTGATAGGGTGCCTGGCAGGGCTCCTCCGCCGGGTGGCCCGCCGAGCGTGATAGTGGCAAAAATTATGAACTTCAGAGACAGGGACGCTATCCTGCAAGACGCAAGGTGGGGTTTTATGAAGTAGGAAATGCAAAGCTACGTATCTTCCCAGATTTTACTCTGGAGGTGCAACGGCATAGGAGAACATACGATGCAGTAAGGCGACGACGCAGAGAGCTTAACCTGAAATATATGATGTTTTTCCCGGCCAAGTTGAAAGTCCTAACGGGGGGGAAGGCATGGTTATTCATCTCCCCTCAGGAGGTGTGGGACTGGTTGGAGACAGTACAGTTCCGAGTTGGGCACGGTTGCCTAGTTGGGGAGGAAGGGGAGGGCGGGAGGGGGAAGGAGCAGTGGAGGGGGAAGGGGAAGGTGAGTCAGTTGGGCAGGGTTGCCTGGTTGGTTGAAGTCAGTAGCAAGGCTTGCGAAGTGGAGGAGAGCAATTCAAATGAGACTAGCGGGGCCAGTGATGGCAGGAAGAAGGGGGGGCAGTGGGGGCATCAAGGAGGAGGGGGGAGACTCAGAGAAGGATAGAGGGAATCACAGGGGCGGGAGAGAAGTGGAGGAAGGAAGATAATGACAAGTGGAAGAGGCAGTGATACCATGAAAATTGGAACCTGGAACGTACGGGGTCTAGGAACAAAGTTGAATTGCCAGAGAGTAGGGGGATTCCTGAAGCGACATGGGATACAACTGCCAATGATACAGGAAACTCATATGGTACGCAAAGACCTGGATTTGCTGGCGTGGTGGTGGGATGGAACGGGGATGGGAACGAACTACTCTAAATTCACAAGAGGGGTACCGATTTGGGTGGCGGCAGGGGTGCCTTTGCAGGCAGGCAAAGTGGTTACGGTTGAGGTGGGATAGACAGTGGTGCTTCAGGGGGCGCTGGAAGGGAGGGACATCAGTGTAGTCAATTTGTATGCCCCCAATGTAGACGACAAGAAATACTTCCCTTCATTGATGCAACTGGCAGGTGGGTTCCCGTGAAGGAGTGTTTATACGGGGCAGGGATTTTAATTGTTTGCTGGTTCCATATTTGGATAGCACAGGGAGCTCGGGTTCGCTGAAGCAGCAGGCAGCGTCCACATTACGGAAGATAGTAGGGGACTGGAATTTGGTGGAATTGTGGAGGGGTCTCATGAGCAGGATGGAGGCTACTCTTACCTCTCGGGGGTCCATGGGACGTAGTCCCGGTTGGATTATTTGTTTGTCGGGGCAGAACCCTGTAGTGTATTCAGTAATATGGAGTATCTAGGGAGGACCCTGTCGGATCACTCGCCCTTAGTGACAAACATGGGGGGGACACGGCAAAGGCCATCATAGTTCTCCTGAACACTTCGGGCTGCAGCCTTGGAGGACAGAGCATTTCAGAAGTCATTGAGGGAAGACATAACAGCTTTTTTTTAAATCAACGAAGGCTCGGTTGAGAGGTGGGGAACCTTACGAGAGACGTTTAAGGTGATGGTTAGGGGAATTTGCAAGGCTAAGTTGGTATGGGGAAGGAAGTCTCTGCAAGGGAAGTTAGGGAAGCTGGAGAGAGAGATAGCGGTCCCGGAACAGGGAATGGGAGCAGGACAAGATAAGGGTGAGAAACTAGCAGATACCCTGGTAACCCATCCGGAGACTCTCGACTCACTTTTGAAATTTGAATGACACCAAAGAGACGTGACAATTCACGGGGAGGGAGACCTATTGGCCTAGTTGATCCGCCGGGAGCAACCATGGCCCACCATAACCCAGATTAGATGGAGTACAGGGGAATCCGTCACCACCCAGGCAGGAATCAAGGCAGTCTTCCAAGACTTCTACCAATCCTTGTACACAAGTGAAAAGTCATATTCGGAGGAGGTTGCGGGAGAGCTCCTCAACATAGCGGAACTACTGCATCCCACAGGGGAGGTCAGGGGAAAGCTAGAGGAGCCAATCGGGGAAACTGAGATATGTGAGGCGCGGAGGGCAATGGGGAAAGGCAAGTCCCCGGGAGGAGATGGGCTTCCCGTGGAGTTCTACTGTAAAGTTGAGGAATTATTGGTGCCCCGGTTGAAGAAAGTCTATGACGAAGCCTTTGAGGAAGGGATTCTCTCGTAATCTATGAGGAAAGCGATAACGATTCTTTTGAAGGGCAGGATAGACACCCTTGTATGCTTATCCTATCGGCCCATTTCGCTGTTAAATGATGACGTGAAGATTCTGGGAAAGGTGTTAGCCACTAGACCGTCCCTCGAAAACTGCTAATGCCAACCTTCTAACGGTGCCTAGATTTAAATGAACTAAGACCGGTGGCAGTAGCTTCCCCGTCAAAGCTGCCCAATACTGGAACTCGCTCCCTCCGCCCGTGAGGGCAGACCTGCCCTACGCTCGCTTTAGAATGATCCTTATCCACTGGATTAAGGAAAATTACGTATGACAAACCACTTCTTCAATACTGCCACTCTTGCTTCGTGTGTACATATTGTAAATACTGTCTACATTGTCTATGCCTAGTGTGCAGCCCACTGTTCTTATGCCTACTGTACATATTGCCTGTCTTCAATTTATGTATATCCTGTATACATTTCCACTGTATAAATCTATAAAATGTATAATTGTATAAAATGCTTGTCCCCATACAGCAATGTAACCAAAGCTGAACAACCCTCTTTATGCTTATTGCGCCCTGATACCTTCCGGTCTGGTGCGCATTACAAATATTAAAACAAACAAATTGTCTGGAGTGGCCCCAGGGCTAATCCACCCGCATCAGTGTGGGTTTGTAGGGGGATGGAGAACTACAATGAAACTCCTCTGGCCACACCACGTGATGGACAAGGTCAGGGGCTCCTGGGAAGACATGGTGGTAGCCTCCGTTGACGCCATGAAGGCTTTTGATTCTGTGGAATGAGAGTGGCTGTTTCGGGTGCTGGGGGCCTACGGGTTTGGGGACAGCATATGTAGATGGTTGCAGCTTTTATACAAGGAGCCAATGGCCAGAGTGAAAACTAACAGCTGGGTGTCACAGCGATGGACGTTGAGTAGAGGAATTAGGCAAGGGTGTCGGTCTTCCCAGTACTGTTTACAATGGTGGTGGAACCTTTGGCGAGATATCTCAGGAAGGAGATGGGGGATGCAGGTATATTGGTGGGAGGGGTGCGGCATGTGATTTCTTTATACGCTGATGACTTGTAGTTATATGTGAATAACCCGGAGGATAACCTCCCAATCATCCTAGAGGTGTTAAGTAATTTGGATATTGTCGGGATATCGTATCAATGTTGAGAGTCGGTGCTATTCCCATTGGGGGGCCTTACAGATCAAAGCCCAGCGACGCTGCCGAACTGGGGACTCAGATGGGAGGGTGATGTTGTGCAGACCTACCATGGAGCGCGGACCAGGGGCTGTGGGCGACACAGAGGATGGAGTTCTCGAAATTGATGGAGATGGGGTGTACCTCGGTGGGGGCTTTATTTGAAGCAGGTACAGTCCAACCGTTCGAGGTATGGAGGCAACAGTATGGGATCCATAGAGGGCAATCCTTGGCCTATGGGGCAATGGTGGCGCGTTTGGTGAAATTGTGGGCGAGCATCCCGGAGGAACCAACAACGACCCCACTAATGCAAGTGTTACTATCCCAAGGGGGTGGGAGGGAGGGCCAGGGTGTCACGTATTTATCAATCGACAGGGGAGTTGTTCCCGGCAGGAGAGCTGACAGTTAAGGCCAGGTGGGAAAGTGATGCGGGCGATCAGATCTTGGAAACCGAATGGGCAAAGATGTGGGAGCAGATCTGAAAGACAGAGGAATGCCAGATTGCAGCCGATACAGTATAATGTCTTGCATAGAGTATATGTAACACCTGTGAAAATGCATGCAATTAATGATTCTATAAGCCAACTGGTGATTGAACTGAGTGGCTGCCATAATACAGACAATAATTAACATCTATGGATGAAGGCAAAGTGGCTCTGCTTGAATGGAAGCAAGACCAAGCTTCTAATCTTCAGCTCTTCTCAGGCTAAGTCTAAATTTAACCCGGATTACACTTCCTTCAGGATTAGCGATTCACTCATCCCGGTCTCGGGGAAAGTTAAAACCTTGGGAATATACTTGGAAGCGTAAATGTGTTAAAAATAAAACCAAGGGAGTTTAAACCATGCACATTCAGGGTGATACATTTCAGTTTATTCGAATTTGGGTATCGAACATTCATTACAGTGTACTCTGTAAGGAAGGCATGGTATCAAACAGTGAAGACAGAGACAAGAGATCACAGTTCAAGGCTGTTTATTGAACTTCAATGGGTTGATTGAACGCCTATCTAACCCTAAATCTAAGAATGGGAGCAAGCTATGACCATCAAATAATTAGAACGCAGTCCTAGTGGAGTCTATGTCAAAATAAAAGGGCCTATACTAATAAACCTATTGCCAATCCTTACTTCTAAATACAAATGGTTTGGGAAAACTATGTATGCAACAGAAAAGTGTTCAAGAAACAATATGTCAGGATAGTTGAGCAGTTGGCTTCCCTTCCCCACGTTTTCAGCACGGGACAAGGTGGAACACTTGAGCTTCGCACACACTGTGGCTTCTCTGCCATGAGGATGCCGTTCAAAACATAGGCATCTGGGCCTTCTGTGCCAAAGTCTCTTTCCCAATAAAAGTCTCTTATTGCAGAGTGCCTGTTGTAACAAACAAGTACCAACGTTCCTTTCTCATCAGGATTTTCACTTGCACAAGTTCTAGGGTTTACTGTTCAACACGGGTCTCTCTCAGTCGGGCTCGGACCCCTTTAAACACAATGTTCAAAATGGGTCTCCATTGATCAGACTCGGACCATGGGTCTCCCTCAATCGGGCTCGGACCTTATAATCTCACTTTCTTTGCTTTATTTTTGTTATCAAAATTCAAAGACTTTCGACTGAGCGATGGGTATTTCTTAAACCATCTCAGGAGCACTATGATTCACTTCATCTACACATTTCCCTTTATTGCTTTTGTTTCCGCCACTTCTTGGTTGGGTATGCTTTACTTGCGTCGTTCATCACACGCGTTAATATTCTTCGCTCCTGCGCTCTTGATACAATGTTTCCGCTTGCAACCTTGACTTCAACACAGACCGTTCTTGCATCCGTCTCCCCAACTCACCGGCTGCGTTGATTTCTCTGGTGCTGCTTTGATCCTGGAGCCAAGGACAGTACCACAGTGGCTGCTGCTCCTCCCCTAATCGACTAGTCATGCAGGAGGGACCCGGGTATCTCTGACACACAATGCAGGATTCGTCAGTCTGGTTTTCTGGCCTTACGCCTTTTAATCTGAAGGATTCTGGAAAGTCATGGTTTCTCACCGGAAAGGTAAAGGGTATCTCCCTTCTTTACTTTACTTTGCATTTGTAATGCGCAGCCCAGGACCCGAAGGCTTAAGGGCGCACAGAAAACACAAAACAACACCTAGAACAGAGACAGGGATTAAAGCTTAGCCCCACTTTGCAATGGAGTAAAAATAGCCAAAAGTAGCAGAGCTAACAAAATAAACACGTTTTAAACTTTTTCTTAAATATTTCAGTGGACTTGATTTCCCTCAGGTCAGGCGGGAGAGAATTACACTCTCTGGGGTTGCTTTAATGAAGGCCCCCTTTAATGCTGTTTGGTGTTCCATAGAGGTGACTTCAATTGATGCGCGTTATTAGATCTAAGAGATCTGAGATTATATTTCTCTGAGAGAAGATCGTTCAGATAAACTGGCATGGATCCCACGCGACTTTTGTGAGTAACTAATAGCAGCCGGAACTGTACTCTTGCTACCACAGGCAGCCAGTGTAGGCTCTATCTAGCCTCCGAGACGTGATCTCTCCAATTAAGGCATTTGACCACCCAGACTGCGCTATTCTGGATCACCTGAAAACAATAGTCGATCTTTGCACCTACTATCGCCCTTACAATCGTCTCTGCGTTTTTTGGAGAGAAGAGAGGCCGAAGTTGGGCCAGTAGTTTTATGAAATAGGTTGAGGAGGAGAACAGGCTGCTGACCTGCGCCTTCATATTAAGATTCTGGTCCAGTACTATGCTTAGGGTTGTTTTTTAATTTGTAGTTCATTTATTCATTTAACAATTTACATAAACAATAAAACATAATACAATAATATAAATGTAAAAGTAATGCATATACAATTGCAATATAATAGCCTAATTTTAAAAAGAGAAAGAGAGAAAGATAGAAATCCAAGTGAACAAGAGAGCAAAGGAAAAGAGAGAAGAGGAGAGAGAAAAAAAGGAAAAAAAGCGGGAAATATAAAATCAAGAGAAAATAAGAATCCTAGAATGCGAATAAATAGCTAAGCATAAAGATCATTAAATGCACCCCAAATCCTTTCATATTTATCGAGTTGATCCTTGGCGTTAAAGGATATTTTCTCTCTCCCAGACAAAAGAGACAGAATCCGCAACCAATCATAAACATTAGGGGAAGTGTCACTTTTCCAGAATTTCAGAATTTGCTTCTTAGCTAGTAGGAGAGCTCTATGTGCCCAGAACATTTTACTATTAGACAATACAATATGTAAAGGTTTTAAACCTAACACACCAAGAAATCTCTAGGTAGCGATAAATTCATAACTAGTTCCATTCTCTGAAAAACACCATCCCAGAATAGTTGTATCTTTCCACATAACCACAACATATGGAGCGTGGTTCCCACCCCTCTTCTACAATTCCAACAAACATCCACATTACACAACTTGCACAATCTCATCCTCCGTGGAGACCAGTATAGATAGGGATTCATTCTTTGTTGTGTGTACCTCAGGTCCAAGTCGACTTTGTATTTAACTGGACCTGTACATATGCGGTTCCATTCGATATCAGTGTTACGACTCCTGCACCTACCAGCACTTCCGAGTTGGCCACGCCCCCACCCTCGTCCTCCTGCCATCCCACTCGCTCACCCATATACACAAGTGCACGCACGATCAGGCGCCCATTCGGGCATCAGTCCCAGGGGTTTTCTCATACACCTGGCACTTACCTTCCTTCCCGCTCCTGGCAGTTGCGTTGGAGGCTCCCAGGTTACCGAGGTGCCCTGAATGGACTTAGGAAGATCCGCCCGTCACGTGTCACGTGACTCTCCACTGCTTCCGTATCACGTGTTTAGCCCCTCATCACGTGATACGTCCTGCTGGATAAAAGCGTCCTGAAATCAATGAGCGTCGCTTCACAGCTGTTTTCCAACGGGATTCTGCGACGCTCATTTTTGCCTTACTCTACGGATACACTCGACCACGTTTTTGTACCACGGACTGCCTCTGCCTTGCCCTTGTGTTTATCTTTGGATTACCAGTTGCCGGACCACCCTTCTACTTTTGGATTTCCCCGTGTTCTCTGCCTCTTGATACCACGCCTTGGAACTGTTGAAACTGCTGTCTGACCTTTGGACTGTCCCTGGTTTTGTCTTACGGATTTCGTCTTTGCTCCTGGACTCCTGGCCTCTGACCTCACGCTGGGCGGTTGTTTGCCTGCTTACCTGCCATCTACCCTCCGCCTTTTGGGGTCCCCAACGCCCGCTGTTGTTACACCTTTGACACATAGGTAAGCCAAGTAGGATCATACCCTGCTGTTATATTCCTGTCAGGTTGTCTGTGCTTACCTGTAACCCATTGCCTTGCTTACCTTTAACCCATTGCCTTGCAGCGATCGGGGGGTCCATTTCCGGCGGTTCCTGAATCCAGGTCTACGAACTACTTCACCTGTGGCCTCAAGGACCGCACAGGCAGTATTACTGGAGTTGCCTGTGCGTTACTTGGGGACGGAGGTATCCTTACTCTGCACGACCATCAAGTCTATAACAGACTGTGAAGCCTCTGGCCGTCGGAGTATGGATCCCTCCGCCGGGGACCCCGTGATCGCTTTAATGCAGGCCGTAGCGGCCCTCAGGACTGACATGGCCACAGCCACAGCCGCCATACACCACCGTTTAGACCTCCTACAGAACGCACAACAGCCCCTGCCTGCAGACATCGAGTTTAGGGATCCCACCCCTCCAGTCCAGGCCGCACCTGTTCCCGCTCCTGCCCCTGTTCTAATCCCAACCACCTCTCCTCTTGCTGCCCCAGAACGTTTCCAGGGAGACCCACGGTCCTACCGCACCTTTATAAACCAATGCAGGCTCCACTTCCTATGTAGACCCCAAGCCTTCCCCGATTCAGTTACGAAAGCCGCCTTTCTCTTATCACACTTATCAGGCATAGCGGCCACTTGGGCTAATCCATTCTTAGAGGGCAACCATCCCCTATTATACGATTTCGAGCTTCTGATCACGGAGATGGCTAAAGTATTCGATACCCGCTACAAGGCCCAGGCAAGAGACCTGGAACTACTGGACCTTACGCAGGGCAAACAATCATTGATCGAGTATATCACCCGGTATAACCAACTTGCCGCTGAAACCTCTTGGCCTGAGGAAAAGAAGGCGATCGTGTTTTACCGAGGACTCAGTAGTGCTATGAAGGACGCCCTTTCAGTGGTTCCTGCCCTTCCTTCTGTTTTCACAGATCTTGTAGACCTTGCTCTACAAGTGGACGCCCGCAAATCCGAACGAAGGGTAGAATCCTCGTTTGGGCAGCCCCATCCAGCTCCCTCTTCCGTTGGTTCTGAGCCCATGCAAATAGGCGGGATCCGCAGTCCTATAACACAGTCAGAACGTGAACGTCGTAGAGCCAACAACGCTTGTTTCTATTGTGGTCTAAACGGACACTATGTGAATGAATGCCCCCGTCGACCGAGAAACAAGGCGCCGGGTTTTCAGAAGGCTCGCCCATGATGTCGGGGGCACCGGCGAGCCCATTCACGACCCCCGCGGGCCCTACGTTTGGTCCTATCAGACCCGTTACAGTGCAAGCACTATTGAAGCCCACCAGAGACATCATACACGCTGTTCAAATAGTAATAGACTCCGGAGCCACGGGTTGTTTTATGGACATTGCACTAGCACATCGACTGAATCTACCCCTGATCCAAAAGACACGTCCCGAACAGGTACAGGCTGTTGACGGCACATCCCTAGCATCCGGCCCGATTAAACACCAAACCGCGCCCTTGGAAGTGGTCATTCATGGTGTACACAAGGAAAACTTGTCGTTTGACCTCATTTCCACGCCCCAGTTCGGGGTCATACTAGGTATACCCTGGTTAAAGCACCATAACCCGTTAATCAACTGGGGTACGGGGCAAGTGCAGTTTGAGTCAGAGGAATGCCAACATTTCTGTCTATTGGAACCGGAGTCACACTTATCTCCTGCTTCCATTCTCGGCGCCATGGCTTCTTCTCATATCAGCAATACGGCACCCGACGATATGTCAGCACACACCGTGGGAGCCGTTATGGCAGGCATTCCTAGGGAATACCAAGATTACCACATGGTTTTTGATAAAGTCATAGCGGAAGGCCTGCCTCCGCATAGGCCCTATGATTGCCCTATCGATTTACTCCCAGAAGCCCCTATACCCAAGGGAAGGGTTTACTCGTTATCACCATCCGAGGAACAAACCCTAAAAGACTATATACAACAGGCCTTGCGTTTGGGTCATATCCGGCCTTCCTGCTCTCCGGCTGCCAGTCCGATATTCTTTGTACCAAAGAAGGAGGGTGATTTGCGCCCTTGCGTGGATTACAGGCGCTTGAATTCCATCACAATAAAGAACCGATATCCCATCCCTCTTATCTCCACGCTCCTGGATAGACTGACTAGGGCAACAATCTATACCAAACTAGACCTAAGAGGGGCTTATAACCTAATCCGAATACGGCGCGGTGACGAATGGAAAACCGCGTTTTGTTCCCGACAAGGGTTGTTCGAATACACTGTTATGCCCTTTGGGCTTTGTAATGCACCTGCTACGTTCCAACGTTTCATCGATGATATTTTTTCCGATGTCTTGGACGCGTATGTGGTGGCTTACTTAGACGACATCCTGATTTTCTCTTCCTCGTCGAAGGACCACGTTACTCATGTCAGGGAAGTCCTATCACGACTGAAGAAGAACGCATTGTTTGCAAAACCCGAAAAGTGCTCGTTCCATGTCAGAGAGGTGGACTTCCTGGGTTTTCATATTTCTCCTGGGGGGCTATCGATGAACCAATCCAAGGTCCGCGCTGTCATGGAATGGCCGATCCCCGGCAACACCAAACAGTTGCAGTCATTTATCGGCTTTGCTAATTTCTATAGGCGGTTCATAGTAGGCTTTTCCTCCATTGTATCTCCCTTGACTGCATTGACGAGCCCCCTTGTCCCTTTCATCTGGACCTCCATACACCAGGAGGCGTTTGACGCGCTCAAATCTAGATTTATATCAGCTCCCGTATTACAGCATCCCGACCCAGAATTACCGTATATACTAGAAGCAGATGCCTCGTCGTTTGCCCTAGGCGCCGTGCTGTCCCAACCATGCCCTGCCACGGGCTGTTTACATCCGGTTGCCTTTCATTCGCGGAAATTCACCACAGCCGAATCCCACTACACGGTGACTGAGAAGGAACTCCTGGCCATAAAAGATGCCCTTCAGGCATGGCGGCACCACCTCATGGGAGCCAGGCACCAGACGATCGTGTACACAGACCATAAGAACCTCCAGGACCTGGCCTCGCTCAAGTGTGCTAATAGCCGACAGGTGCGCTGGCACCTGTTCTTTGCTGCATTTGACTTTGTGGTTAAGTACAGGCCAGGTTCGATCCATGGCAAAGCCGACGCCCTCTCTCGTTCCCCTGGTGGGGAAACATTGCCTCTGTTCTCAGAGACGATTTTAGGAAAGGGCCATGTCATATGTCTATGCACGCCATCCCCATCCATGCTTACGACCATCAGGCAATGGGTTTCCCAACATCCACACGCACTTAATGAATGGGATATCATTATTCAAGAGGGGCTACCATTTGTTCAGGGTAGATTGTACCTTCCCACGATCGACGCCCGTAATCAGGCGCTTGCTTGGTCCCACGACGCAGCTATCAATGGCCATCCCGGGCAGCAACGCACTCTTGAGTTACTGCACCGTTGGTGTTGGTGGCCATCCATGAGACGAGACGTGATTAACTATGTTAACACCTGCTCAGTATGTGCTCAATGTAAGGCTCGTAGAGGGCGTCCTTTGGGGTTACTCCAACCACTACCTGTTCCACCCAGGCCTTGGCATACCATCTCCATGGATCTGATCACTGACTTACCACGCAGGCAGGGCTATGATACAATATGGGTCATAGTCGATTCCTACACAAAAATGGCCCGCTTCATCCCCTGTACAGGCATTCCCTCAGCCCCGACCCTTGCCCGCCTGTTCTTTAAGACCGTTTTCTGTCTTTTCGGTCTTCCGCAGGTTATGGTATCAGACCGTGGGTCACAGTTCACTTCCTGCTTCTGGCGGGCCCTTACCAGGCTCTTAGGTATTGCTGCTCACTTTTCTTCTGCCTATCACCCAGAAAGCGACGGGCAGACGGAGAGAGTAAACCAAGCACTGGAACAATACCTGCGTTGTTTGACCCTCCAGTATCAAGATTCCTGGGTTAACTTACTTCATCTCGCTGAGTTCGCATACAATAATGCCAGACATTCTGCCACAGGTTTTTCTCCCTTTTATTCTATGTACGGCCAGCATCCCCGCACTCTCCCGTTACCTGACCTCACTTCTGCCACTCCTGCGGCTAATGCCTGTGTCCGCGATCTGACCGATGTCCATGCCCAGACCCTGGTCCATCTTCATGAGGCGCAAGTAGTCATGAAATCGAAGGCTGACAGGAAGCGGGCTGCGGCCCCTGTATATCATGTGGGTGATCGGGTATGGCTATCGACCCGACATCTACGCATCCCTGGTTGTCGCAAGCTGTTACCACGCTTTGTTGGTCCCTATAGGGTCACTCACGTCCTGAACCCTGTTGCTTTTCGTCTTGGGGTCCCTTCTGCCTGGCGTCTCCACCCTGTTTTTCACACTTCCCTTCTCAAGCCTTATCTTGCCCCTACACGTATCACTGCGCCTCCTGCTCCCGTGTCACTGTCCGCCCCTGATGAGTTCGAGGTCAGTGCCATTTTGGGTTCTCGTTTTCACAGGGGTCGCCTTCAGTACCTCGTTGACTGGGTGGGTTATGGCCCTGAAGATCGCTCCTGGGTTCCCTCCTCTGACGTCCATGCCCCTCTCCTGGTTGCCCAGTTTCATAGGGACTGCCCTGCTTGCCCACGGGGTCGTGGGCCTTTGAGGGGGGACTCTGTTACGACTCCTGCACCTACCAGCACTTCCGAGTTGGCCACGCCCCCACCCTCGTCCTCCTGCCATCCCACTCGCTCACCCATATACACAAGTGCACGCACGATCAGGCGCCCATTCGGGCATCAGTCCCAGGGGTTTTCTCATACACCTGGCACTTACCTTCCTTCCCGCTCCTGGCAGTTGCGTTGGAGGCTCCCAGGTTACCGAGGTGCCCTGAATGGACTTAGGAAGATCCGCCCGTCACGTGTCACGTGACTCTCCACTGCTTCCGTATCACGTGTTTAGCCCCTCATCACGTGATACGTCCTGCTGGATAAAAGCGTCCTGAAATCAATGAGCGTCGCTTCACAGCTGTTTTCCAACGGGATTCTGCGACGCTCATTTTTGCCTTACTCTACGGATACACTCGACCACGTTTTTGTACCACGGACTGCCTCTGCCTTGCCCTTGTGTTTATCTTTGGATTACCAGTTGCCGGACCACCCTTCTACTTTTGGATTTCCCCGTGTTCTCTGCCTCTTGATACCACGCCTTGGAACTGTTGAAACTGCTGTCTGACCTTTGGACTGTCCCTGGTTTTGTCTTACGGATTTCGTCTTTGCTCCTGGACTCCTGGCCTCTGACCTCACGCTGGGCGGTTGTTTGCCTGCTTACCTGCCATCTACCCTCCGCCTTTTGGGGTCCCCAACGCCCGCTGTTGTTACACCTTTGACACATAGGTAAGCCAAGTAGGATCATACCCTGCTGTTATATTCCTGTCAGGTTGTCTGTGCTTACCTGTAACCCATTGCCTTGCTTACCTTTAACCCATTGCCTTGCAGCGATCGGGGGGTCCATTTCCGGCGGTTCCTGAATCCAGGTCTACGAACTACTTCACCTGTGGCCTCAAGGACCGCACAGGCAGTATTACTGGAGTTGCCTGTGCGTTACTTGGGGACGGAGGTATCCTTACTCTGCACGACCATCAAGTCTATAACAATCAGACAACATGTAACCCAGATCTGAATCCCAATTCCCTCTACCACATTGCGATGTTAATTGAGATGTAGAAGGTGCAATCAATTTATACAAAGTAGATGCAGACAAGGGCATGGCCTTGGAGAGAAGTAATATTGCAGGTGGTGCGTGCATTGTAGCATTCATTGATGAAAAAGGTTCATCAAAAAAGTTCCCGTAATGCATTATAACGATGAAACTCAGTTGCTTTCAGCTTATATTTAAAGCGCAGGAACTCAAAAAATCAACCATCCAACCTGCATAGTTAACTTGATGAGCTGCCAACCAATGGTGTAATGTGCGTAACGCAAATGCAGTATGATCACGTTTTATTTCGGGATAACCAAAACCACCCAAATGCACAAATTTATGAAGGACATCCTTTGGGATTCATGCATGGCCTCTTTCCCCCCACATACATGTATTCATGGAGCTATTAATACTCAACAATAGATTTTTTTGAGAGTGGCAAAGGGAGCATACTAAAAACATAAAAGTTTTGGAAGAAGGGATAACTTCACCACATTTACTTTACCCTTTAAAGACAATTTTAACTCGTCCAATTTACAGCAGAGTCTGTTCTGTAACTTTCAGGCGGATGTTGTACGTAAGTAAAGATTCAATATTTCTGTTTACATGAATAAACAAATATTTAATCAGCCCACATTTCCCGTCCCACATCAAATAGTCCCCTATGAAATGGAGATTGGAAAAATCAGAGTCTTTGTAACATTAACTTTATAATTACAGAATTTGACAAATTCCTGTAATGTCAATAAAAGTTCTGGGTAAGATCGCTCTGGGTCTGAGATTAGGACCAAAAGGTAATCTGCATATAAAAGGACTTTTGACACATACTCTCCAAATGGAATACCCATTATACCTGGATGATTTCTATGCATAATGGCAAGAGGCGCAATAAATAAATCAAACAGCAGCGGGGACAAGGGGCAACCTTGTCGAGTTCCTTTTAGAATTCAAAAACACTCTGAACTACCACCAATAACAGCTATGGACGCTTTTGCACATCCATGCAAATCCCTAAAAGGTTGAAGGAAAAGTGGTCCACAATTTACGCCCGAAGACCCCTCACCCAGGTGATCCTCCCAAGAGTCCACCACCAGGGTCTGGATCCAAAGGTGATGGCCGTGCCCTGACCACCTGAGAGAGAGATCCCTGGGGACTAGCGGGTCAGGCACCCTCGGGTTTCTCACAACTCAAAATGGGGAAAAAAACACTACAGCGTTCACTGGGCTTCAACCATGAGGCGACATGCCAGCCTCACATCAGGAGGATGATCAGGTCACTATGTTATACAGAAAAAAAACAGCAAATGTCACGAGGCTGCAGCCTCTCTCCAAAACAAGAAAGTACCTTTTTCTGCTGGCCTGAGAGAGAAACAGCATAGATGCACAAAGTTGTAAGTCATGGATGTTTCTTTGGACAGCGCTTCCTCCGTCTGTCCGGAGAGGAGCACCTCTCCTCCCACTCAATCTCCGGATCAGGGCAGTCCAGCTCCGACTTCACCCAACAGGTCTTTGGTCTCTTGCAACATAGAAATCGCCCTTGCCTTGCCATCGAGTTCAAAGGGAAGCTTGAAGGAGAACCCCCATCGGTACCAGATAGTCTTCTCCCGAAGGAAGATGGTCACTCATTGTAAGCTCTTACGTCTGCTGAGTGTCAGAGGCGACAGATCCTGGAAAAAGGAAAGCTGGGCTCCCCGGAAGGTTATTCTTGGAGATTTCCACGCCGCTTGCATCAGCTTCTCCTTGGTAAGAAAAGAGTGCACCCTAGTCAGCACGTCAGTGAGTAATTGCTGTGATTGTTGTAATGTTGTACAGGTCCTATGAGTGTGGTCCAGGTGAATCTCACCCTCACCAGTGTCACCCCAGACAATTTGGAAGAGAGCCTGGAAGTAAGGTTCGGGCTCGCCACCCGGATGTTGTTGCGCCAGGATCTATTTTCAGCATCTTCCAGTCTCTTAATCATCTGTTGCATCATGGTTTACAGTTCTGCGACTCTTGCTTTCATTATCTCCTGCTCATGGGCTTGCTCGCACTGTTTGTCCTCCAGCTCTTCCAGGCACCTGTCAGACCTCTGAAGGTGGTGATCCAATTCAGAGATGCTGTGCAACAACACTGCATTACCCCTCTGAACTTCCTCTTTGAGTCCAGAATTAGCCCTTGAAGATCAGCTGTAGATACCATTATATTCAGCCTCTCTTCAGGTCCCCCTGCACATGGACTTGGGTTACAACTTGCTGCAGCATTTCCTTCAGTTTTTGCAGATTCAGTAGGAGGGCCTTTATGTCTCCATCAGAGGGGCATTGTGCTTAGTTACACCTTTTGACATGACTGACCCAGCCAGTAGGGTTTCCTGGCTGCACAGAAGATCAGAGAACATAGTTCAAGGCGGAGCCCCCGTCACCAAGGCTGTTCCAAGTAGGGCCTCTGCAGTTACACCTGCATCCCCCAGCATTGTGCCTTCTCCTCCAGATCCCAGGTTTCCAACACCAATGACGTTGGAGGGTAAAGCACCCCAACTCCAGGTTCACAGATATGAGTATGCTTGTATTGAGTATGGAAACAAATAGGCTCTATAAGGAGGTCCAAAATCAGGGGGGGGGGGGGGGTCCGAATGCAACTCAGAGGTGACGGCCATGTTGTGATCCCAGTTAGGCACGGATTCCCCTTCTTCCATATGGACCATAGCACCCTCAGGACCGGGTGGTCCAGTGCTCGATGCGGAAAGGACTCTAGAGGGGCCCAAAGCCACTCTCCCAGAGTAACTGGGGTAAAATACCCATTTCCTAGGTGGACCCATTGTTTGTCTTTGGTTTCCCTGACGTGGTCGACCAAAACCCAGAACTGTGCCGCCCTTTAGTACTCCTGAAAGTCTGGGTATGCTAGGCCGCCCCCCTCTTTGGGTTGGATCAATGTGCTGTATGCAATACAGGCCTTTTACGATCCCATAGGAAGGCAAGGAGGGTGCTCTTTACCACTGTGAGAAAGGAGCAAGGTAGGATGATGGGGAGGGATTGAAATAAGAGGAGTCGCAGCAAAACTTTCATCTTCACCGCTGTAAGCCTACCCACCCAGGAAATCTTCAATTTGGCCCATCCCTCGGTTTCGCGTTTAATTTGTGACCAAAGCGGTTTATAGTTTGCGTGGTACAGGTCACTTAGATGTTTTGTTATAGATATGCCTAAGTATTTGAGATCGTTACCGGCTGTCTTTAGGCCCCAGTTACCTGGATATGAATCGAGGCATTTTGCTTATCTTTCAACGGCAGGGCTATCGTTTTATTGCGATTGATACTGAACCCGGAGTATGTGCCGTATTCTTCGATCATGGACAGGAGCGCCGGGACAGACTGCGAAGGGTGGGTTAGGTAAACCAAAACATTATCCGCAAATAAGACTAATTTGTAATCTTTACCAAATTTCCTGAAGCCAGTAATTTTGCTCTCGCTTCGAATAATTTGGGAAAGGGGCTCCATAACTAACACATAGACCAGAGGCGAAAGGGGGCAGCCCTGCCTAGTTCTTCTAGTTAAATTAAATGATGAGGATGCCACTCCATTAACTACTACTCTGGCTTTCGTGTTGCTATAGAGTGCTCGTGCGCTTTGGATCCATCCAGGTCCCAGGCCTGCTTTTTCCCAGACGTGGATCATGAAATGCCATTCGACTTGGTCAAACGCTTTTTCAGTGTCAACCGATATCAGTGTAGGGTCTACGTCTCCCTGCTCCGCCGAGGCCATAGATCAAGCGTCCTACGTCATCCGAGCCCTGACGTCCCCTTACATAATCCACCTGGTCGCTATGAATTAGGCACAGAAGGACTTTGTTCAGCCTATTGGCGAGGATGCTGGCATAGATTTTGGCGTCTACATTCAGCAGTGAGATGGGTCTATATCAGCCACATTCTACCTTGTCTTTACCTTCTTTCAGGATCACAATGATCCTGGGCTCAGTGAATGAGGGAGGGGCATGCCCAGAAGTCATCACATCATTAAACAGGAGGGATAGGAATGGGGAGAGGGCGTTCTTCAGCCTCTTATAGTATGTAGGGGTTAAGCCGTCTTGGCCTGGTGCTGAGCCAGCTTTAGGATTTGAGACGGCGTGATGAATTTCCTCTACTGTAATCGGGGCATTGAGCTTGGCATGGTCCGGGGGTTCAATTGGGGGGAAGGTGACTTTGGAAAGGAATTCCGCCATGCTTTCTTAGGAGCGGTTACAACTAGAGGTGTATAGTTGTTCATAGTATTGAGCGAAGCGGGTCGTTATGTCGATCAGGTCAGAGTGTCTCCAGATGGGGAATTTATCTTTGTTACCACTCTTTCTGCTCTCTGTTTCCTGAGCCTGGCAGCTAGAAGTGTGTGGGCCTTGTCGCCCTTCTCGTAATATCTCTGCTTGACCTACCTAAGGTGAGCTAGCGCTTTCCTGTGCCAATGAGTTACTGTCCGAGTTCTCTGGCTTCGATTAAAAGTTCTAGGGCCTGTCCCTCATCGCTTTCTAGGCTTTTGCTTTGTCCTGAATTAATTTCTTTAGTTGGACCTCCCTGAGCAGCTGAGTTCTTTTAACTGATGCCCCCTGGGACATTATTAGGCCTCTTATGGTAGCCTTTGCCACCTCGTACACGGTTGTCCTGAGGATGTCGCCTGTGTCGTTTCTCTTAAAGAACTCTTATTTCCGTGTCTAGAGATTCCTTAAAGGGCCTGTCTCTAAAAAGCGTGTTGTTGCATATCCAACGCTTGTCAACCCGCTTGCTGGGGCCCAGGTCCAAACCTGTTGTTACCATATCATGGTCTAACCAACCTATTTGTTCTATTGTCGTGTGCCCTTGATGGTGCTCCAGATTCCCTTGCAGGAAAATGTAATCGATTTGGGTATGAGTGCTGTGCGGGGGGAATAAAATGTGTATAACTTCTGTGTAGGATTCTGTGTCCTCCGGGCGTCTATGAGGAGGTGTTCTTGTATTAAGTTCCGGAATAGGTCCGTGTCCCGGGGGGGAGTGGGGGGGCCTCTCCCTCTCAATAAGATTTCCAGTCTAGCATTGGGTCTGAGACCAGGTTAAAGTTCCCTCCACAGATCAGGGAGCCTGATCTTTCATTGTCTTGCCGTGTGAAAAGGTCTCTGCAAAAAGCTAATTGCTGAACGTTAGGGGCATATACCGAGCATAGGGTAATATCTATCGTTTTTATGGTCCCATGTATTATGGGGTACCTCCCATCTGGGTCTTTGTGGGTCAGTGTGATGTGTAGTTCGAGGGAGTTGCGAAACAGAATGCCCACTCCTCCTTTTTTGTCTGGTCCTGAGGCCCACAGTGCTCCCCCACCTGTATACCATGCAGCGGGAATTCCTTTTCATTTCTAAATTTGGTCTCCTGGATGAACAACAAGTCTAATTTAGATTGTTGGAATAGTCGTCTGAGAATGGATCTTTTCTGCGGCAAGTCGAGACCCTTGACATTCAAGGACCCGATTAATACGGCGTCAGCTGCCATCAAAATGCTGTGCTGTGTGCTTTATGCATCCTGTGCCTAGTCAAAGGTATGGGATCCCCACTCCCCGCTCAGCGTTCCCATGCTGCTGGAATGACACTATTATCGAGCCGGCCAGGCTCGGGTGTGCTAAGTCAGACCCCTGTTCGTGCCTACCAGCATATCCCTGTCGATGCAGTACTGTTTCCGGGGGTCTGCCCCTACCGCGCCATTAACAAGGCTTGAGTTGTATGTCCCTCCCACTCCGCACCCCCCCCCAAAAAACAAGAAAAAAGGAAGAAAGAAAGAGAGAAGATAAGATATAATAGGGCATGGAGACACCCTAGTGAACAACATAGGGCCACTCGACGGGTGTCTGCGTCAGAGCCCAAGTTCCTAAACTTTATAACATTTTAACTGATAACAGATGATCGGCGTTGTGACTCATATGGGTGCTGCCCAGCCCGGCCAGCAAGCGCACGAGGACCCAGAGGGTAATCCTTGGGCTCAAGCGGGATCAAATGTCGTACCCCGCAGGGTGCTCAATGCGACCCAATCTTTTCCTCTTCTGGTTGAGCGTCTATATCCCTGGTCTGCAGTATTCTCAGTTGGTTGCCTCAGGTGAGATTAGTGAATTCTATGAGGCATCCAGTCTCTTAAATTTTCTCGTGCCTTTAGCTCGGCCTCGTCCCTGTCACAGTCCCTGTGGTGTTTCTGTGGGTTCCGACGTGGATGGCATTTCCCCCTCTCCTACTTTACCGTCCCTTGCTTTTAGTCCCGTCAGGACCTGTACCGCTTCTTCCTCCAAGACCACTCTGTAGTCTTCGTTCACGAAGCAAAAAGTGAGTGCGAAAGGGTAGCGCCATCTGTATCTAGTGTCTTGCTCGCGCAGCCATGTGGTCAGGAGGCGGCAGGCTCGCCTCTGGGCGAGGTTGGCGGCAGAGATGTCTCGATTTATCTTGACTCGCGAGTTCTCGAATGCTATTACTTCTCGCTCTCTCGCTAGTCTCACAATTTCCACTGCCTGCCTGCAGTCGTGGCATTTTGCTAGCACTAATCTTGCGGCTCCTGGTGGGCCACCCGCGCGATGAACTCTGTCAAACTCTAATGCTGGGTCAATGGTGTTAAGAAAAGAGAATTCACCAGCGCTTTCACCTTCCCCTCCAAGCTTGCCGGAGTCTCGTCCGGGCCTCAGCCAGACCCTAATTGCGAATATTCAACCTCCTCTCCCTATTTTCCAAATCGTCCACTTTCACCTCCAGGTCAAAGTTCCTTTGTTCTAAGTCTTGTAGGCGGCCCTCGATTTTCATCTCCATAATATCTGTGGATTGCTGGTAGTTCTCCAGGGTCTCCACCTTGTCTTCGATTTTGTGAACTCTTTCCTGGGGAGCATTGACCGTTGCGGTCATGCTGCTGCCAAGGGAGCGGATTTCATCCAACAGGAGGTGGACATCTGATTTCGTGGAGGCTTCCTGGTCTCCCCCTGGGATCAGCAAGGTTCCCTGGGATTGGGGGGGACGCCATGACTCCAGGCTCCCTTCGATACCCTTGTAACTTCAAGGCTGTGGCAGGGTCTAGCTCCTTCTGCAGGTGCTTTTTGGTTCACTGGAACATGCCTGGTGGGCAGGATCACTTGCGTTATGTTGGCTGATCTTTCCTACTTCGGGCGTTACTCCTGGCACTTTACTCCGTTCTCCTCAAAACCTCTTAGGCAGAATGGTTCTTAAGAGTAGTGCAGGGGGTTCCAAGATGGCGGAGTGACGGGAAGGACGCGCCACTAGGAGCTCCCGTCCCGAATGTGCAGCCCGGCATCAAAAGGCACCTGAATTTTAGCGATTGCCCTCCCCGGGACCCAGTGCGGGTGTGCTGGAGTTGTGGAGCCCCTAATTTTACTTTGGAGGAGCTGCTGATTGCAGTGCGCGAGAGCCCGGAGACTCTATCGGCGCTGGAAGCGGGGCTCCTGCTGTGTTGCTGCGGCCGCTGCTGTGAGCGGAAGCCCGCCGCTCGAGGGAGACTCGTTTGGCACCAGGGTTCGCCTCGGCACCATGGGGCAGGAATCGGTACGGCCACTCTTGGGCGGTGGCCGAAGAAGAGGTGCGGTGCCTCCCTGAGCCGCTGATCCGCTCTGTCGGCTCCGGAGGGTTTTCGGCACCGCGGCCGCGGGGAGCGGCCTGGACACTGGACCCTGGTCGAGGTGCGGGGCGCCGAGGTGGGTTTTCCTGCGTGGCGAGGGGGAGAAGAAGCAGCCGTAAGGACTGGTGCCCAGGCACTGGAAGTCCCACAGTAGGGTGGAGGTGCTTTGGGACCGGAGTGCTGGTGCTCCGGCTGGGAGAGGTGCTGTGTCTGCCCGGTGCCGGTGGTACAAGTAAATGGGGGAGAGCGGGGGACTGCCTCTCCGCCTTGGATGTTTACTGGTGGGTGGGGGGAGGATCCCCCAGGAGGTCCTGCGTTGTTCCCCGGTGCCCTGTATTAAAGTTAATCCCCTCGGACTGGCCACAGGGATCCTGGAAGGGGAGCTGGAGGAGCCTTTTGGTAGGACCAGCAGCGTCTAGTGCTGGAGTTCTGGAAGATCCAGTGCGAACTCATCGATGCCCCGATAATTAATTTTTTTAAAAGGCCCCCAATACAGGTAGGAAGTCTCTGTCCCGACCACAGCTGTCAGCTACTGAGGCGTCTTCGCAGCCCGGGGCGCGCCTCCGTGAATCAGCGGATTACGCGGAATACTGCGCTATAATAAGCACTTCGGCAACCCGCAGAGGCAGACTCCACGCCAGAGGCATGTCTAGAAACAAGAACAAGGACCCTCCCGGTCCCTCCAAGATGGCTAAAAGAGCTCAGGAAGGGCCTCTGGCTCAGCTATGGGCCAAGGACTCGGACGAGCGGACACCCAGGGCCTCTGGGGAAGGGCCCTCTGAGGGGGAGATGGTGGATCCGCAGGACTTACCCATCACCAGCTTGACGCTTAAGACCCTCCTCGGAGAGATAGTAGAGAAAATCACAGAAGCTGGCCAGAAACAAATGGATGCGCTGAGGGAAGATCTGGCTGAAGGTCTGCAGGAGATCAAAAGAGACCTCAACAAAATAGAAGAAAGGGTGGACACGAATGAGAGGGCCATTCAGGAGCTGTCAGAGGATGCGAGGAAAGCGGAGGAGCTTCTGGAAACCCTGGCCACGGCTACGCATAACCTAGAACTGAGGGCCGAGGATCTGGAGAACAGATCCCGACGGTCTAATATGCGGGTTAAATCCTTGCCAGAGTCGGTCCAGGATCAAGAGTTAGCTGATACGATGAGGGCAATTTTTGAAGAGCTGCTACAGGGAGAACAAAGTACCGAGCTCAGCTTCGACAGGATTCACAGAGTCGGGCCGAAACGCCAGGAGCCCGGAGCGAGAGCACGAGACGTCCTGGTGGCCTTCCATAATTACGCGCAGAAAGAGAGGGTCCTGCAATTGGCCAGAAAGGCAGGCAGGAATTGAAATCCAATTGTTCCAGGATCTCTCCCAAGCCACTCTGAGCAGGAGAAGGCGCATGGCCCCGGTTCTGGTCCACTTGAGGGAAAATCAAATCAGATATAGATGGCTCCATCCATTTGCCCTCTACTTCATATGGCAAGGAAAAACTCACAAAATCATGACACCCAAGCAGGGTTTGACCTCATTAGGCCTGGAGGACAATACAGCCCAGCCTCGGGCGTCCCAGAGTGGTCGAGGGACACCCCGCAAGCCTTAGGAATGGTCAGATGTGGGGTCGAGGAAATCTAGGAAGGAACAAAAGCAGAAGACCAGCGGCTCACAAACTCGCACCCCTGCATCGAGCCGAGTAGATCAAGCTGAAAGGAAAGACAATTAGCTGGGTTATTGTGCGCGGAATAATTCTTCGTTCATGACCCTGGGGAGGGCTTAAATTTACTGGAGATGCGGTGCATGCTGAAATGGAACTAGCGGGAGCCGCTAAAAAGGGGCGGGAGGCTAAGGGGAGGAATTGACGTTTTGGCTTCTTGGAATGGGAATGGGAGTTCCTGCGTGGAGATGTACCGGGTTATTTTTGGGATCTGGTTCTCAGGTTTTACTACTGAGGGGGCTGGGTGCCAGCTAGATCCAGCCGGTGGGGGGGACAGGCAATGGGGGGAGGGAACGGGGGGGGAGGGTGTGGTGGACTGAGCCATAGGTTGGGACATAAGGAGGTTGCGCAGATCCATAGGTCATCCCCACTGTTTACAAGTGTGGGGTTATCTCCATGTCAAATCTCTTGGTTCACCTTTAGGGATACTATCAATGAGTGCGCATGGATCAACTTAAAATATTGTCCTTAAATGTCAATGGCTTAAATTCTACTCTTAAAAGGATAAAAGTGGAGAGATACCTCGGCGGGGAGCACCCACATATAGCCATGCTCCAGGAGACCCATATTCACTCTAGGGACGCATTCAGAATCAAAATCTGGGGGTGTAAAAGGTTACTTCAGGCTACGCAATCGAGTAAGAAAGGGGGAGTCATAATAGCGCTGTCGGACGGGCTAGATATGGAAATTAAAGCCACACAGAAGGATCAACAAGGTAGATATCTGGCGATCCAGTTGGAGGGCAGAGGCGAACTCCTTACAATTGCTACAATATATACACCTAACAACGGCCAGGACTCCTTTATCCAAAACTCCCTAACTCGTCTTGGCAATTTTGCCAGAGGTAACATCATATTAACGGGAGTCTTTAACATGGCGTGGAATCCCAAGATAGACAGGAGCAGGGTCGCATGGGGTCAGCAAGCAGGGCCATCGGGAGATCTCAGGAGGAAAATGGGTGAGTTAGCCCTAATTGATGCATGGAGGGAAACCAAGGGGGATACGCCAGGGTTTACTTTTTACTCGTATGCGCACAAAACCCACTCCCAAATTGTTTATATATGGCTGTCCTCCCCCTTACTGGGCTCCTTAACTGATATCAAACTAGGGGCCATGTCATTCTCGGACCATGCACCAATTATTTTGTCTTTTGCTAGGTCGCAGAGACCAAAGGCTCTTTGGAGATGGCGTTATCCCACCCCACTGTTCCGAGATGTGGTATTGGTTAAGGAAATAGAGCAAGCCCTGGAGGAGTTTGCCGCCTATAACAGTTGGGGTGACGCGTCACCCCAGATTTGGTGGGATGCCCTCAAGGCCACGATCCGGGGGTATATCATTGCGATTAAAGTTAGGAGGGAATGAGAGCTGCGGCTTGAGGAGGACAATCTGGGGCGTAAGCTTAAAGAGACGATGTCCCAGATGGCGGTGAAACATACGAGGTCGGCTGAACGAGAGGTCCGGGCTCTCAGGGGGCAAATCAATCTCATTCAAACGCGAGCAGCAGAACGTATTCTCCTACCCTTGCGTCAAAAATACTATGTTAAGGCCAATAGGTCTGACCGCCTCTTGGCGAAGATGCTAAGGAGGGAACAGAAAGACAAAACCATCTTAAGGATTAAGGGAGAGGGAGGCCTGGTACATACACAAACCCACGAAATACAAAGGGAATTTTGTAGATTTTACTCTAATCTGTACACATCGGGCAATCCAGACCCAGCGACTCAACAGGCCTGTTTAGATCGGGTTTGTTTGTTTGTTTAGTTTATTTGTAGAGCGCTCCGGACCCGTGGGTAGAAGGGCGCTTAAGAACACGGGTACAGGCAAAAGATATGCATTTACATTTACAAGTACATCAATTTACAATAAATTTACATAGTGCAACAATTTACATATAGTGCAGGTATGGTTGCGGCTGTTAGATATTCGGGATGATGGTGGATGCTACTCTTTGTTCAGCCAATAACAAGTTTCCTAAAGATCGGGAAGGACTCAGTGGTTTTAATTTTGAGTGGTAAGGTGTTCCAGAGTTGGGAGGCTAGTACCGTGAAACTCACGCCTCCTGCTCTTTTTAAGGCATATCTGGGCACTAGCAGGCATAGGGAGTTGGATGATCTAGTGGTTCTGGATGTGGATTTTAGAGTGAATTTGTTGGAGAGGTACGGTGGGGCTAGGTTGTTTAAGGCCTTGTAGGTGAGGCAGATAGTTTTGAGGTCAATTCTTTGCTGTATGGAGAGCCATTTGCACGCTTTCCTGGTTGTGGAAATGTGCTCGCGCCTTGGGATGTTGAGTGCTGCGCGTAGAGCATTGTTCTGGAGAACCTGGAGTTTGTTAGTTACAGATTGGTTGGCTCCTAGGTACAGGCTGTTGCAATAGTCTAGTTTGGATTGAATGAGTGCTCTGGCCAGAGTGAGGCAGCTGTCGGGGGATAGGAAGGGTCTGCTTGCCCTGATTAGTTTACCCGTATAGGCAGTGGCTGAGGCGGTTGAATTGAGTTGTTTGGAGAGGTTGGAGTTGGCATCAAGGTGGAAACCTAAGGTTTTCACGCTTTTGGCGATAGGGATGGTGTTACCGTCTATGATAATGTTCTTGTAGATGGGACTGAGTTTAGACAGGTTGTTAGGAGAGCCGACCAGCAGAAGCTCCGGATTCTCATCATTCAGGCAGAGGCCGTGGGTGGCCATCCATGCCTGAATGATTGAGAAGATTTCGTTGATCCGGGTGACGTCCGCATTGTAGTTGCCTGAGATGGTGAGGAGAATCTGGGTTACTCTAATGGGGATAACCGCCGAGGATAGGGAAAGACTGGAAGACGATATAACAACAGATGAGGTCAGGAAAGCTATTGCCTCATTAGCAACGAACAAGGATCAAGGGCCTGATGGCTTCGTGGCCGAATTCTATAAATTGCATAAGGAGGTTCTAATTCCGCAACTGACAAGGCTGTTTAATCACATGGGCCCAGCTAAAACTTTACCCAGCTCTATGGAGGAAGCAAAGGTAATCCTTATTTACAAGAAGGGGAAAGACCCTGAGATGTGTGGCTCTTATCGTCCGATCGCGTTGGTCATCGTCAACGCTAAAATACATGCTAAGGTCCTCGCCGCCAGGTTGGATCCTATCCTGCCCAGAATTGTTGAGACCGATCAGGCGGGTTTCATTAAGGGCAGACAAACGGCTGATAATGTACGGAGGATATCCCATCTGATCGAAAAAGCACATCGGAAGCGGGTTCCTGCCCTGCTTCTTGCAATTGACGCCGAAAAGGCCTTTGATCGGGTCGAGTGGAGTTTCCTCTTCGCCACGATGGAAAAGATGGGATTTGGACCCAGATTCTTGGACAGGATTAGGGCCCATTATCAAGCTCCGACCCTCCGTTTGTGGGTTAACGGTCGGGTATCCGAGCTGGTGGCAGTGGAACGGGGCACTAAACAGGGGTGCCCTCTCTCCCCGTTGTTATATGGCCTGCATCTAGAACCGTTCCTGTCCGCCGTCAGGGGTTCTGCCTCGATATCGGGCATTCCATTTGGGGGGCAGGAGCATAAAGTCGCTGCTTTCGCAGACAATCTCCTTTTTATCGCTGACCTCTCCTGCACGGTCCCTGCGGGGGCTTAGTGAGGAACTCGCCCAGTTTGGACAGGCAGCTGGGTTGAGGGTAAACGCCAATAAGTCAGAAATTCTCGGCCTAGGCCTCCCTGGGTCTACGGAACAGCCGATTAGAGATACATATGAATTTAGATGGGCGGGCGATAACATTAAGTATTTGGGAGTGAGATTGACTAAAACCCTGGAAGGGTTGTACCAGGCCAATCTACCGCCTTTGCTGGAAAAGGTTAAATCGAAACTAATAGATTGGGGCCCACTCTCAATCTCGTGGCTGGGGCGGGTGAATGTTTTAAAAATGGCAGTATTACCGCAGTTACTCTACCTATTTGCAGCTCTGCCGATTGACATCCCACAATACTTTTTCAGGTCCCTACAGAGGGCGATCAGCCGCCTCATTTGGAATCATAAACGGCTGCGACTCTCTGTAGCTCTCATGAAAACACCTCTCGGGGGGGGGTATGGGTGTACCAGACTTTTGGAACTACTATATAGCTGCACAAATTAGGATTCTCAGAGATTGGCAGAGGGATGACAGGAATAAACCCTGGAGGCAGATGGATAGGGCAGTGGTGGCGGATCACTTGGAAGGGACCCTATGGAAACCGAGGGAGGATAGAACCCCCAGATGTACGCCAGTAAAATCACTATGACGCTGGGGCTAGCCTGGGAAACGGCAGTGAAAGAGGCTCAGATTACCACCTTCCCGTCCCCTTACACCCCGCTGTGGTGAAACCCTCAATTTACCCCGGGCACAGATACAATCTCGTTTGAGTGGCATCAAGGCGGGTGCAGGATGGTGCGGGATATGTTTGTAGATGGGAAGGTTAAAGATTTTGAGCGTTGCAAGGCAGACTTTGACTTGGACAAGAGGCAAAGATATGGGTGTATGCAACTGCGTCACTGGTTGTCACAGCCGTGCTTAAAAACTGCTGGAACTCGCCCCCTGACCACTTTTGAGAACTACTTGGATACGCATTCTGGCGACTTAGGCCTGATGGCTAATATATACAAGTATATTAAGGAGGGGGAAGTTGTCCCCGACCGACCCTACACGAAAAAGTGGGAACTGGCGGTGGGTAAAAGCATAGGAGATCAAGACTGGCAGAGATTGTGGACCCAGATTCCAAAACTTACCAGGTCGGTGCAGGTCCGGGAGACCTGGCTAAAGTTCATGTTTCATTGGCACCTGACCCTGGTTAAATTACATAAGCTGAATCCGAATCACTCCCAGATGTGCTGGAGGGAATGTGGGGGGGTGGGCACTTGGGAGCACATTTGGTGGGAATGCCCGAAACTGGGAATATATTGGGGCTATATACACCAAGCCATATCGCGGGTGCTGGGGGACGTGGGGGGGAGTAGTAGGGGTCTGGACATCCTTTGTATGTATGAATCCTTGGTTGATATTCTTACTGCTTCTCTTCGCAAAATATATGTTTTAATGATGATGACGGCAATAATGGTCATCGCCAGCAGGTGGAAAAGCGAAAGTACCCCCTCAGGAACACGAGTGGATAGCTAAAATTTGGTCAGTAATGTCTATGGAATGGCTCACCCACTCTTTTCAGGGTGCCCAGATGAGGTTCGCAACAGATTGGTCTGCTTTGCTTGCATTTCTGGGTGGCGGCGAGAACAGGAGATGGTGTCCTAGAGCAATGACTCTGTTGGGTATTATAGATCCACAGGAGGTCTCGGACCCATGAAAGGGACTGTTCGGTAAGAGCCAGTTTCTCGCAGAGATATAGTCCAGGACTGTTGATAGGACATATGTGCTGACCTGTGTGGTCTTGCTTTGGGGGAAATGTATGTATTACCAACCTATGGATTGGGGGTGGAGAGTAAGGGAAGGGGTGGGGGGTTGGGTTTGGTTTTATTCGTTGTTTCTTTGCACATTGGTTGTTTGCTTTACAAAAATGCTAATAAACATTTGTATAAAAAAAATAAAAAGAGTAGTGCAGGAGGAGTCACAACAGCGGAGCGAGGCGGGATGCTGAGACCACAGCGCCCCGACTGCCTGCCCACAACTGCAGAAGTAGCCGCGGTATGTGGTTTTAAAATGAGTGGACAGATTTCTCTGTGCTTCTCGTATCGAGGGGAAGGGGGAAGAGGTGCTGCTGCGCTTTTGCTAAGGGTGATGCCTGCCTGCGCTGGTGATGGGGAGAGTATAGTCTCCTACGGTGGGGTTGGCGACTCGGTGTTCTGCGGCATGCTCTGAGTATCGCCTGGAGAAGTTGTCAAAGCGATGCACCTCTCCTTCGATGAGACGCTCTCCTCCCGTGGCCTTACTAAGCCAGGCGCCTCTAAGGCCAGTGTCTGCTGCTAGGGAGGCGCAGGACTTCACTACACTGCTGGTCAGGATTAGAGGCACTCTTTGATGCTTAACCTGCAGACTTGCCTGACGCTGTAGTGCTGTACTACCTTTAGAGAATGTGCTTGTCCCTCAGGTGTCTCGCCTTTTGATTTGGCAGGGGTGTTTCCAACATGGAAGATTGTGGAAAAACACATAGTGGTCCCCCCCACTCGTATCCCCACTCCTCTTTGCTTGGCAATGCTGTGCGCAGGGTTTTCACAGCTTTAACCAGGTTGCCTCCTCACACCTTATCACGAGGCGCAAGTGCTGCAGCATCAATGCTGCAAGCGGGTGAACCACGCCCGCGGTGGCATATTCCCGTTTTGTATTGTCAGGGCACTGTAGTTGGTGTGCCCATCCGGGATTGTGTGCGAGTCAGGCACTCTATGGGCAAATGTCAGCACGGGTTCCCGGAGGAGAGTCACTGCAGGCGATTAAATAGTCAGAGGGTGAGCCTGTCCACCTCCTACACGTGCCATTCATCTGTTCACTTTCTCAAATGGCTATTTGCTCCTGTCAAACGGACGGTGGGGGAAAGGGGCAGAGAGACCACGGTGTCTGTAGGTGCTGTGTGAGGTCCGTCTCCCCCTCCTGACCCTCTCTTTACCGGCGAGCTCCTCAGGGGCGAGGCGCTGTGTCTTGACTGCAGCAGAGTGTGCAGTCAGTAGATATGGACTGTGGGGCTCTACCACGTGGTCTCCCAGTTGTTCCGGTCGCAAAGTTCACCGCTGAGGAATCCTCCCGGAGCCACGCTGCTTGCGCCCTGTCGTCAGTGGGCGCTCTCCCCGTTGTTGTGGGGGTGTGTGTGGGGATATCTCTCGATCGCGGGAGCGTGTTCTCGCGAGACCTCACCTAACGAGATCTCGCGAGCCCACGCTCCGCGGGAAAACGTTTCCCGCTTCAGAGCTGGCAGCCCGCCAGATGAAGCGGTCGCACCAGAGCGCTGCTCCTGATGAGGAGCCAAGAAGGCAAGAACTTCCAGCAGCCGTACAGCACTGCTCCTAGGGTGTAACACAACAGCCACAGGAGGTTACCTGGGGGCCCTAGAAGCTTACAGCGTGCCACCCTAGTGCACCCACTTCCCTCAGTGACTTAACTGGGGAAGCCCTGAACTGAACTGAACTGTAAGTACGTGCCTGATAAGAACTTGGACATATACAAGTCCCCACCAGCTGTTATTTAATAAAGTAGAGTAGATCCACTACAGCGTCCTGTCGTCCTTCTAGGCCACAACATAATTGGCGACGAGGATACCAAAGACCCCACGGCCTCACCATGCAAGGTGCCACGCCGCCCCCTGCCTTTCTCCCGTCACCGGGGACACCAGCAATTCCATTGATGCAGTGGGAGCCCCTGTTCTCCACCTATCTGGAAGCGATAGGCGGCACGCGGTATGCCCCTGTGAGGAAGAAGGCGATGCTGTTAAATGCGTTGGGGGTTGAAGGGCAGCGCATTTTTTGCTGGGCTGAAGAAGATACCTGCGGCCGATGATGACGACGACGACGACGTCTACAAGGAAGCGACCCGTCGCATCGTGAAGAGGTTCACCAATAAGGAGAACGTTGTACTGCACAGACTGAGGTTATACACCCGCAAACAAGAAGGGAGTGAACCCGTGGACGACTACATCACCAGGATGAGGGAGCTGGCCTCTCTTTGCGCCTTTGGCGAGAACGCAGAACAGGTCATCTGCGACATGCTCGTCGTTCACACCAACTCGAGGAAAGTGCAGGACAAGCTCATACAAGAAAAGGAGGTCACCCTTGAGAAGGCCATCCAAATTGCTAGGGCGGAGGAGGAAACCTCCAGCAGACGCAAAGAGGCGGGAAGTCACCTGCCCGCGCCCGAACTTGCGGCGCTACAATGGAGAGGGCGCAGAGACAAGCAGTCCCGCGACGGCCCCAGAGACAAAGGTCCCAGGCAAAAGGAGGCACCCAAATGCTATAGATGCGCCAGCACCAAGCACATGGCGAATGATCGGGACTGCCCCGTAAGGAATAAGGAGTGCTCCAAGTGCGGACGCACCGGCCACGTGGCTCAGTCATGCACGTGGCGGGAGAAGACGGTTTCCCGTGTCGATGGTGACTGTGTTTCAAGCGACGATGACGACTAGCAGGACAGACCCATGGTGGTCATGGTCAACGCTCCCCAGGCCAGGAGGGAAAAGCCCCACTGCACCATTAAAGTTGACGGAATGGAAACGCGCGTCATGGCAGACTCGGGATCCGACCTCACAATCGTCCCCATTAACACGTACAAGGAGATGATGGGTCGAGCGCAAGTAGAGATCAGAACGACCAGGCAAAAGCCGACGGTGTTCGGTGGTGCAACTGTCGACCTTTTAGGCTACATCAAAGCCCGGATCGAATTCAAAGAGAGGTCCACCACCACCAAAGTGTATTTTTCATCCAAAGGCCCAGCTGTACTGGGATGGGACGATCAACACAAACTCAGCATGAAGCTGGATCCCAGCTCTCCGGAACAGGTTCTCATGGTCTCCTCAGGAGCAGCGCTGAACTTCAAGGAGATGTTCCCGGACCTGTTCTCCGAGAACTCAGGGAAAGTGAGAAACTATGTCCACAGGATTCGCCTAAAACCCAACGCCATACCGGTGAAACACAAAGTCAGGGCAGTGCCTGCCACAGCGAGACCCGCATTGGAGGCCCACCTTCGGAAGATGGTCGAAGAAGGAACCATCGAGACCATGAGAAGCCTCAATCTAGAGGTGATCACAGATAGCTTTCCACTCCCCAGTATCAATGAGATCGTCCTCATGATGAAAGAGGCGGCAATCTTCACTAAGCTGGACATGCGTGATGCCTATCACCAGATTCCCCTGCACAAAGCCTCTCGCCCCCTTACAGCGTTCATCACGCCCTTCGGCACCTTTCAATATACCCGCATGCCATTCGGGTTGTCATCGGCGGCATCCGCATTTCAGAGAATGATGAACTCCTTACTCAAAGGACTCACAAATGTTTCCTTCTTTCAAGATGATATCCTTGTGTATGCCAGAGACATCGAGACCCATGACAAGGCACTCAAGGCTGTCTTGAGCAGGCTTCAAGAGGAGGGCATTCACCTACGCCATGAAAAGTGCGTCTTCGGAGTTAACAAGGTAGAATACCTTGGGTACTGCATTTCAAGTGACGGCGTTAGTCCCAAGAAGGACCTCATGCAGGCCATAACAGAAGCCCTGGCTCCGGTGTCCAAGGAGGAGCTACGCTCATTCCTGGGCCTAGCGGAGTACTACGCCAAATTCGTCCCCAGGTTCTCCGAGACCACGTCTCCCATGAGGGAGCTCCTGAAGAAGGGGGCAGCCTACTCGTGGGGTCCGGAACAGAACGAGGCGTTCCGGGAAATCAAAAAAAGAATCCTACACGCGCCGTGCCTGAAACCATACAACCCTGAATGGGACACCTGCATTACCACAGACGCCAGCGCGTATGGCCTGGGGGCCACCCTGACCCAGAAGAAGGGAGATGCTGAGAACATTGTGGCGTTTGCATCCAAAGCGTTATCCGCATCGGAGAAGAATTACTCCACAGTCGAGAAGGAAATGTTGGCATGTGCATGGGCCGTCGACTACTTCAGATCGTACGTATGGGGGACGAGATTCAAGCTGGTCACCGACCACAAGCCCCTCATCCACATGTTGAGCCCGGGCGGCACCAAGACAGCCACCCCGAGGCTGGTCAGGATCGCCGCAAAGCTTCAAGAATACACGTACGAAATAGCACACATTGCGGGGTGGAAAAATGCACAAGCGGACTGCATGTCCAGACTCCTGTGCCAAAGAGCCCCCGACACCACGTTCCTGGAGGATGAGTGTGTCGTGGCCTCCATCAGTGACTTGAGGAACGGCGAATACATGGACCTGAGTGAGCGCCACTGGCGGGAGGAGTGCGAACAGGATGAGGCCCTACGGCACGTCAGCACCTGGGTTCGCGAGGGATGGCCCAGCGAGAGAGCGATCCCCGAAGGCCTCCGTCCCTACTGGAAAGTGAACGAGGAAATCTCCACCATGAACGGCCTCATCTTCAGAGGCGATCAAATCATCCCGCCCAGCGGCATCCGCAAAGTGATAATGTGCAGGGCACATTCAGGCCACCTGGGGTGCAACATGACCAGACGCAGGATACGCGACGCCTACTGGTGGCCAGGCATGGACCAGGACATAAGAAAAATGGTCGAAAGGTGCCACGAGTGCACCAACAGTGACAAGCGCCTAACCGTGAGGCAAGCCCCCATGCTGCCCACCGAAGTGCCCAAAGGGGTGTGGCGAAAACTAGGTTTGGATTTCATTGGGCCCCTGGACAACATGCCCCCAGAGCACAGATATGGGATAGTTATGGTTGATTACTTCTCCAAATGGGTAGAAGCTGACTTCACGTCAGACATCACCACAAGCACAGTCATTGAAACACTCACCGCCGTATTCCAGCGGGAAGGTCTACCAGAAGAACTCGTCACAGACAACAGAGTCCAGTTAGTCTCCTGAGAAATGGAGAAGTTTCTCAAGCTCAAAAACATTCGACAACGGAGAGCAAGCCTGTACCACCCACAGGCCAATGGCCTGGTTGAGCGAGCAAACCGCTTCATCAAAGGGGCACTTCAACTGGCTCATGCCTCGGGCTCTGACCCATACAAGACGGTCAAGGAAGCAGTAGCGGCACACCGCCTCACCCCCAACGCCGTCACTGGCTTCTCCCCATTCCATCTGCTGAGGGGGAGAAGGGCCGCATCCTCACTGGTACCACCCTGGCTCCATCAAGTGAGGGCTGACGAAGACGTGAACATGGACGACGTAGCGTTTCGAATGTGGCGCAACAAAGAAGCCATGAAGGCCCAAGGGGACTTGCGTCGAGCCGTTCGACACACAACAATTAACAGAGGTGACCTGGTGAAAATACGCCTTCCCTACAAAGACAATGACACCGGCTCCAAGTACAGCAGTCCCATAGAAGTCATGGAGAGAGGGTCTAACCACATCTGCACCAGCGACGGAAGGAAGTGGAATCTGGAGAGAGTGGCCATGTACCACAGAAGGAACAACCACACTGGGACACCGGAGAAGAGCAAGACCGCCAAGGGACATCCGAAAACCCTCGCCGCTCAGAAAGGGGTGTTTTGGAGCCACATCAGGGCAACGAGTTCTCAAGCCCCGACTCTACAACCACACCCAGGGAGTCACAGCGAAGAGCAAGGGAAGAAGAACTTGAATCACCCGCATCTGCTCAAGGGCACTCCAGCAATCCTGCCCCACATACAGATCTAAGCAGACCTCAGAGAGAGAGAAGAAAACCCAGCAAGTTTGCAGACTTTGTCATGGAATGACCATGCATCCTTTTTCCCAGCAAAGGAGGTGTGTGGGGATATCTCTCGATCGCGGGAGCGTGTTCTCGCGAGACCTCACCTAACGAGATCTCGCGAGCCCACGCTCCGCGGGAAAACGTTTCCCGCTTCAGAGCTGGCAGCCCGCCAGATGAAGCGGTCGCACCAGAGCGCTGCTCCTGATGAGGAGCCAAGAAGGCAAGAACTTCCAGCAGCCGTACAGCACTGCTCCTAGGGTGTAACACCACAGCCACAGGAGGTTACCTGGGGGCCCTAGAAGCTTACAGCGTGCCACCCTAGTGCACCCACTTCCCTCAGTGACTTAACTGGGGAAGCCCTGAACTGAACTGTAAGTACGTGCCTGATAAGAACTTGGACATATACAAGTCCCCACCAGCTGTTATTTAATAAAGTAGAGTAGATCCACTACAGCGTCCTGTCGTCCTTCTAGGCCACAACAGTGTGCCAATTTACTCAGAGCCTGGCCCTCCTGGATGGCTCCTAGGGGGTAAAGGGGAGGGCCTTGCCACGTGGTTCGGCCCACTCTCCTGGGGCCAGAGCCTGGATTTTAGGCTCTCCTGGTCCGATTCTCACCAGGATTGCACCGAAATGTAGCTGGCTGCTTCCAACTGCCTTCCTGAGAGTCGGGTTAGCATGCGGGCTGGGCCAGGCTGTCAAAGATCGATGTCGCTCTCAGGCTCAGACAGAGGTGAGCGTTCAGGCGTCCATATTGCCTGCACCCCCGGGTGGTCTCCACGGGGAAAGCTTTTAAAATGTACGCTTCCTACTGTGCAACCTCTGCAACTCAGGTCTCCAGGGGGAAAGCTACTAGCTCTGACGCTTCCCGGTGGACGACCTCTGCAATTAAGGCTTCTACAGGCAAAGACCCTCAGAGGACCGGCAACGGTTCGACACATTCGACAGTGGTCCCAGTGTCCCCTTCTCCTCCAGATTCTGCTTCTGCTCCAACATGGAGAGTTCCCAACTCCTCCACCTCCTGCTACTGCTCAGCTCAGTCTCCCTACAAATGGCCGCACCTTAAGGGGCATTTTAAGCCTCCCAATCTCCCTCATGTGTGGGTCATTTCCACCAATAAGCTGCACTCCTACGTAGTATGGCACAGTTTGGAACCCCTCAGGTTCTGGTATTATTCTGACTCTGTATGCATGTTCTCCCCTGACCTCTCCCTCCAGCTGTGGTATAAGTGGTGGTGCACCTAACCCATCGTCTTTCTCCAATTCATTTAATAATTGTTCTTTGTTTCTATTAATGTTTTACCCGTGTATAACATGACTTCCCTTAAGTCTTCTTCAAATCTATTAGATCTATTTAATACTATTGTCCCCCTATTTTTCCTGTACTCCCTTAACTCTTGAGGAGTTATTGCAGAGGGAGGGACATGCCTATCTGGGCTCTGTAAATGATTCTGTTTTCTCTGTACTGCACGTGGCACTCGGGCCGAGCTGCTGCAAAGCTGAGTAGTAGTGCTGTTAGGTGATTTGCCCGGTGTGAGGTTGATGGTGTAGGTGGAGATTGAAGTAGTGATGGGGCTATGGCAAGTGCCTGGTTTTGTTTTACAAGGTGTTGGCAAAATAGATAGGCAGAGAATCGTCATCATTGGTAGGAGGTGCACCAATGGGTGAGGACTGGGTAAACAGCATGCACAGTTTTATCATTCTGTTTATCATGCACTTTCTTTCTAACTAACTTTTCTGCCCTGAGTTTTTGTAAAGGTGTCTCTGCCTTATGTGACGATTCTTTTGTCCAAAGTGCAAAGACTAACCATTCCTTTGGATGAGCTTTATATCTCTCAAAGTCCAGTAGGACACAAACAGAATTCAATTCTCCTTCATCAAAGGTCCCCGTTTGTGGGAATTCGTTAATCCCCTGCGTGGCAGCAGTATAATTATCAACTACAACGGAGAGAATCTAGGCTTCATGTTGAATGGGTCACCCTTAGGCTATATCAATATACAAACAAAAAAAACCCATCCACTCGTACATTGATTCCACATTTAATTATGTTTTCGACAGTTGTAAGGGTGCAGAAGAAGACTAACACGCAGGTGGCATGGTGATTGCTATAGACTTTTATTAATTAGGAAAATAAAGAGAAAACCTAACTTTCCCTATTTCTGAGAGGGTTTTCCCTGCCTCAACTAAAACACTAAGGTTCTGGCGGAGTGTACATGTAAATTAACAGTCCACCTTACACTTAAAACTAAACTGCAGATAAAGTAGACTTTTTGGTCCAGAAGAATGACTCCCTTCTTCTGGACTGGGGATAAAAGTTCACTTTTGGGGTTTGGCTTCTTCTTAGGGGAATGGCTCCCTTACCCAGGTCAAAATGTTTCGGCCACTCAAAAAGCAAAGTTCAATCACTTGTCCTTGGCAGATGCCCTGCCCATCTCTTAAAACTCTATATCAGAAAGTCTTTATAACTTTGGTGACCAGGAGAATGACTACCTTCTCCTGCTATCTGGATTGTACAGTTTGTCAACAAAACCAGGGGGAATGATTTCCTTCCCCTGGTCTTCCTTTCACTTGGTTGCGGGCCAACTTGGTTCACTCTCCTGTCAAGCCAGGCCCGGAGGAAGACAATATGCAAGTCTCCCTGGTTTCGCGTGCAGGTCCCAGACCCGTATTTCTCTGCTTCTCGTGATGGGCAAACTTGGTTTACTCACCTGCCAAGAGGAAGAATATGGATGACTCTTCCTTGGTTCTCCTTCTCTAGGTGGGGATTGTCAGGATTCCCCTTAATTATGAAATATCTGCATTTTGGATTATTTGGGATATTGTCTGCGAGGAGGGTGTAATGTTGCCCCAGATTTTTATGTTTTCTTCCTTGGTGCCCCCCTGCAGTTGCTAAGACCCTCTTCTATCCCCCCAGCCAGCCTGTTCGCTCCTGTACCTTTTGGGTTCTTCTTCTTGGGCTCTGGCCAGTCTTGGTGTCGGTTTCCTCCTTGCTCAGTGCTTCTGCGGGCTTCCCCCTTGCTATTGTGACTCTGCAGCTTGTGTGTCTCTTGCATCGGTCTCTCCCGGTTCCCGCTGATTTCTCCTTTGCTATGGCAGTTATACAGCATTCGGCTCCCTGCAGTATGCCTACCCATCCCAGACGGTGCGGTCCATCTCTTTCCAGAGGTCGGATTACTGCCTCGCCTGTCTATTGCAGGGTCTTCCGACATTGAACCCCACAGAGACGTTTCTTCCTGCTTGACAGCGTACCGGTCTGCAGGTACTTGAATTTCTTGTGTTGAACAGTTCCTTCGCTTTCTGTTCCTCCTAGGACAGCTAGACAGCCCGACTGACCAGGTATTGAGCCCTTCTTTCCTTTTTATGTTGGTTGTTGAAACAATTTGACATGAATGACCAGAATGTTAATTTGAGTTTCGCTGAGCATTCTTCACTACTCTGGCCATCCTCCTCATCTCAGTCTTTTCCACACAAGTCTCCACTGGGTAGTCCCAGCTCTTCCTTGTCTCAGTGGATGTCACAATGACTGCCCTACACATATACATGGATTGGTGGAGTATAGTATTGGGCTATAAATGGTAAGAGGGGGTCAAGAAGTGTTGGGCTGTAGTGGCCATACCGCATTCTCCTGAGATGTTCTCTCTGATCCCCAGAGGGAGAGTCTCTCACCATGAGATCTTCCCACTGAGTACCACTGCCAGAGGGACTATCGGGTAGCAGCCTGGCTTCATGCGAAGGGGCGTCCCCATGGGAGAAGTGACATCATCTCGGGATTTGTCAAACAGTGCATTGTGTTTATTACAGATATTTCAGTCCATTGGATTTTCAGCCATAGAGTCCAAAAGGCATTACAATTAAATTCTCAACTTAACATGCTGCTACAATACAAAAAGTGCATACAAAAAGTTCATTAAGACATTCACATTGGTGTTAATAAAAACATTGATAAATATCTATGCAAATGTTACTGTGATCTGTGCGATGTGAAGCTATTGACACTGTAGTATGTGTAGATTGATGGATTGCTGAATTAGCTGAATCAGGAGCTATGTTTGATTTGAGAGGAATCAATTGTTGGCCTAATAATGTTTTTATCACTGTTTGAATGTTCTGTGCAGTGTGATGAATCAAACAATGTCATCACTTCTTTCCCGGAGGTAGCTTCTTCCGATGTGGCCAGGGCACCGCAGACGCTACCTGGTCCTGACCTTGGGAGACGGGGCGCGGGGAGGGCTGTATGAGGGAGGACCACATGGGGCGGCTACCCTCAGGGGGATGGTATGGCATTGTTGGAGGAAGACACATACCCCTTCCCTTTTAGGGATGTTCTCTCTCTTCCTCATGTCCTCATGGCATAATGTAACCCTCTCCCTCAAAACCTTACCAGGTCTACTTCAAATATTCTCCACCATCACCGCAGGAATAGTAGATCAGCAACGGTGACGAGGAAGGAGGAGGGAGTAGTAATGATTTCTCACAGCAAGGCAGAAAATAAGCAGTGTTGCATAGCAATTTTCGATGCAATTATGTTGGTTTTCTAATTAAATTGACACTTGTGTAGCTCAGCTGGCTGTTTAAATTATCCTGTTCAATGAAAGCACAGTTCAGCCTGCATTCCTCTCTTGCCCTCAGGGCTTTCTCCACCCTTTGGTCTCTGTTCACTTCAAGTTCAAAGGGGCTAACGGAGAGAGTGCAGTGGTAACCATCTGCTCCACTCTTAAATGTGCTAAGGGCCTTTGTGGGAGTGCTAGGCAAGAGCAGTTCTTTCTTTTTCAATTAATTGCAAAACAGAAGTAATCTGGATGCATTAAGCATGTTTCGAGGGGATTGGGTCCTCCGACGTATTCCATATCTATGACAGTAATCACCACAGCTGTGCTGCTTCGGAAAATCTTTCGGCGTCTGCGTCCTGCGTCGATACGCCTTCCTCGAGGACCTCCTCCGATGGCTGACGTCACCAGATGTTAGAAGTAGGACACACGACGCCCGTAGCCTCAGTTCCGTTTTTTCCGTGAACGTGTTTGCTTCGGAGATCTCGGCGCGCCTCGACTCTTTGGAGTTTCTGCTCTTTCGGTTCTTTGAACCTGTTCGTTTGTGAAGTATTGTCAGGATGTCTTCCTCTTCTTCCACCCCACGTCCGGGCTTCAAGAAGTGTGGGGACTGCGGGTCCAAGATGTCGGTGACAGACTCGCAGGCCACCTGCATCTGGTGCCTCGGGGAGGTCCACGACACGGATGATTGTGTCGACTGCCAGTCGTTTACGTCCAAGGCCTTGCGGGAACGTGAGAAGAAGCTGTCGGTCGGTAAGGTGTCCAAGCCCCGGAAGGCGAGGTCCACTGGGCTTTTGACAGACGATTCGAGGGGGGACTCTCCGCATGGTAGTCGTACGTCTAGGGGGTCTCGGTCCCGGAGTGGGTCCTGCCACTCCTCTGCCTCTTCGAGGCACTCCCAGAAGAGCGCCGTCATCGGTCGCCTTCCCCGTCCTCATCCGAGGACTCCGCCTGTCATTGACTTTCTTATCCCACCAAGCGTTCCTCTCCGGAGGTATGGGCATACTTCGGGAAGAAAATGTTGGCGATTCTTGAATTGCAGGGCTCCGGTCCGTCCGCGCCTCCGAGAGGGGTCAGTCGTGACCATACCGGAGACACCGCTCGTACGTCTTCGGGCTCAGGTGGTCGTCAGGATTCGCGGGAGAGGTCCCACTCGGACAAGTGGAATCGTTCCAGTCATGCCCGTTCCAGGTCCCGGTCCTCGACGCGCTCGAGCCCGTGTGAACCTGTGAAGTCTTCGAAGAAGACGTCGACGCTGGTGGCGCCGAGGTCGTCGATGGACTCTCTCGAGGCTCTGCCTCCGAGGAAGTCGACAGCGCCATCGGCGCCCAGGTTATCAAAGGACACGCTCGGGGCTCCACCCTCGAGGCCTGTGTCGAAGCCGTCGACGCAGTTTCACTCAATGCCCTCGACGCCTTTCAAGGCTGTGGTGTCAGAGGTACCCCGTGGCACAGGGGAACCCCCTAGAAAGGCTCTGGCCAAGGCAAAACATGTCTTTCTCCCGTATTCTTTGCCCCCTTTCCAGCCTATGGAGTATATTTCCGAGGTGGAAGAGGGTTCTGAAGATGGGTTGGTTCCGGACACGGTACCTGATGAGATTCATTCTGGTCACAGCCAGATTGAGAACTTGCGTCAGTCACTGTATGACGCCAGTGGTCTGGACACCTCTCCGGAGGTGGAGTTCTATAGGCCTGACCCTGGCACCCATGACGAGTCATCGTACCGGCGCCTTATGTCGAGGGTCACGGACTACTTGGGGTGGTCGGCACCTCCAGTTGATCTTGTGCAGGATGACCTGACGGATATCCTCGACCAAGGACCACCCACTGACACGGTACTGCCATTCCATATGGCTCTGCAGAGAAGGGTGTAAGCGGCTTGGACTGCTCTGGAGAGTCTCCTGGCAGTGGGCAAGTCTTTGCCGCAAAAATACTGCCCAGCCAGTAGTGACCCCTCCTACTTGACCACGTACCCCACTCCGGAAAGTTTGGTGGTGCAAGCGGCTACGGCCCCAGCAAAGCAGGCGTCGTATCCTACCATCCCGCCTGATAGGGAAGACAAGCGTTTTGATGGCTGGGCGAATAAAGTGTTTTCTTCAGGGGGACGGCTCTTCAGCCGACCAACTCCGTATGTGCCTTGTCACGTTTCACGCACACTCTGTGGAACTGTATTTCATTAGCGGCTGAACATATTCCCGAAGGGGACGAACAGGATGGTTTTCTTGCTATTATTCAGGATGGCAAGGATGCCATGTGTGAGTCCGTTCAGTCGGGTTTAGACATGGCAGACTGTGTCAGCCGGTCCATGGCGGCGAGCACCGTGATACGCAGGTTTGCGTGGTTGAGGAAGTCGGGGTTTGCTCCTGATGTGCAAGCCAGGCTCCTCAACATGCCCTTTGATGGTGAACATCTTTTTGGCAGCAAGGCTGACGAGAGTCTTGAGAGGTTGCAGACCTCCAAAGCTGCAGCAAAGTTGTTGGGCGCTGCAGTCTGCCAACATCTGCCTTTCGTCCTAGGGGGCAGCAGTGGAGGGGAGGTTCCTTTCGTTATTACTCATTCTTTAGTAAAGCGAGAGGAGGTGCAAGTCAAAAGGGGCAACCGTAGGAGTGCCAGAGGTGGAAAACAAGGTACTCGAGGTGCCAAGGCCGCGCAAGCAGTTGCCTCTTTGCCCTCAGGCAACGCCGCAGCCGCTTCTGCTCAGTCATGAGGCCCATGCTTCACCGGTTGGGGGGGAAGGATGGCGCAGCATCTTGTAATATGGCGTGCCATTACTTCTGATGTGTGGGTTCTGGAGATCATAGCCCACGGCTACTGTCTTCCTTCTGGCAGAGGCCTCACGACAATCCACCAGGGAATCTCTCTTTGAAGAGTCCAGATCCGCTCCTTGCGCAGGAAATTCAATCCCTGCTGGAGAAAGGCGCCATAGAACTGGTGCCTGTAGCGGAGAGGAACAAGGGATGGTATTCCCCTTATTTTTTGATTTCGAAGAAAGACGTGGGATTGAGACCCATCATGAACTTGCGCGGTTTGAACAAACTCCTAAGGAAGGACAAGTTCAAGATGGTTACTCTCTCTCGAGTCCTCCAGGCCCTTCATCTTCAGGACTGGTTGGTGTCTCTCGACCTCAAGGACGCTTATTTTCATGTGCCGATCCATCCCAAGCACAAGAAGTACCTGAGGTTCGTGGTTGGCAACAAGCACTTTCAGTTTCAGGTCCTGCTGTTCGGATTGACCTCCGCCCTTAGGGTTTTCACCAAGCTCATGTGGTGGTGGCAGCGTATCTCAGGAAAGGGGGGATTCACGTCTACCCCTACCTGGACGATTGGTTGATCAGGGCGTGCTCTCCCGAGCAAGTCCTGGATCATCTGTCCGTCACCTGCCGCTCCCTTCAGAGGCTGGGCTCCTCCCTCAACTTAAAGAAGTCCCACTTGACGCCAACTCAGCGGCTCCAGTACATCGGAGCAGTGCTCGACACGTCCCTGGGGCAGTGTTTTCCTCCCCAGGTGAGGGCTCATCACATTCAGCAGATGGTGCACAGGTTCCAACATGCCCAGAGTCTCCCTGCGTTTGAGTTCTTGAGATTGCTCGGCCTCATGGCATCCTGCATTCTTCTGGTGCCAGAGGCCAGGTTGCGGATGAGATCTTTGCAATGGGCACTCAAGCTCCAGTGGTCTCAGTCCTCCGGCAGGATGTCGGACCCTGTTCAGGTGCCGTTCTCGGTTGCCCAGGACCTTCTGTGGTGGGCCGTCGAAGGCAATCTGTTGAAGGGGGCTCCTTTTTGGCTACCCTGGCCGGAGGTGACGATCGTGACGGACGCATCCCTCACGGGATGGGGAGCTCATGCCAACGAGTTGACAGTCAGCGATCGTTGGTCTCCGTCGGAGTCCAGACTCCATATCAATCTGTTGGAGCTGAGGGCCGTGAGGGTTGCCCTGAAGGCTTTTCTGCCGACTGTGCGAGGAAACAATGTGCTGATTCAGACAGACGACACAGTGGCCATGCACTACCTCAACAAAAAGGGGGAACAGGGTCACTTCCTCTGTGCAGGGAGGCGATGCAGCTGTGGTTCTGGGCCATCCAGCAGGAAATTTCGATCTCGGTAGTTCATCTGGCCGGAGACGAAAACGAGACGGCGGACGCTCTGAGCAGGCAGAGCACGATCTCTCACGAGTGGGAGCTGGCTCAGGAGATTCTCCTGGAGATCTTCGCACTTTGGGGGACCCCTCAAGTGGATCTCTTCGCCTCCAGTGTCAACCGGAAGTGCGAAAGGTTCTGCTTGCGGGAATTTCCTCCAAACGGAGCCTTAGGGGATGCGTTCGTGGTGGAGTGGTCCTTCCCGCTGCTGTACGCATTTCCTCCAGTCCCCGTCATTCCGCAATTGCTGAGGAGGTTACGGAGGTTCAGTTCCCGGATGATCCTCATTGCGCCGGCATGGGCCCGGAGGACGTGGTACCCAGACCTTCTGGACTTGTCCATCTGCCCTCCACCTCGTCTTCCCTACCGAGACTATCTGCTCTCAGGGAAGGGGGGTCAGGTTCTCCATCCAGAGGTCAGATCCCTCAACCTTCACGCTTGGCTTCTGAAAGGTTGAGGTAGAAGGATTGGGACCTCCCTGAAGACATGATGGAGGTGTTGCTTTCGGCCAGACGGCCGGCAACAAAGTCCCTGTACCGTTGCCGTTGGAACAAGTTCTGCGACTGGTGCTGGGTTCAGAATGTGGATCCTTTTTCATGTGACATTCCTGTTGTTCTGTCTTTTTTGCTTTCTTTGGCCCACAAGTGGGTACCATTAAAGGTTACCTGGCGGCGCTGTCTATATTTAAGCGCTCGTCTGAGGAGTGTTTTATTTTAAAATCCCTTTAATTTCTCAGTTTCTGAAAGGGCTCACTAATGTGTTCCCTCCATCACCTTTCCAGGTGCCCGGTTGGGATCTGAACCTTGTTCTCAAGTTTCTAATGGGTGCTCCCTTTGAGCCTTTGCATTCTTGTCCTTTGAGACTGTTAACACTCAAAACTGTGTTTTTTGTTGCGGTCATTTCCGCTCGCAGAGTGAGTGAGTTAAAGGCACTTTCAGTTAAGCCACCCATCACTGTGTTTCATAAGGACAGGGTTGTCCTTCGAGTTCGTCCTTCCTTTCTTCCGAAGGTGGTGTAGGAATTTCATTTAAGCCAGAAGGTTATTCTTACGGCATTTTATTTTCCTCCACATCCTGGTAAGGAAGAGGAGGGCTCCATAGGAGAGCTTTAGGCTTCTACATTTCATGCATGTCCCGGGTCAGAGTGGACGATCAACTCTTTATTGGTTACGCTGGAAGGCGTTTGGGCCAAGCTGTTACTAAGCAGACTTTGTCTCGATGGATCATCTTGGCAATTTCCGAATGTTACCGCTTGGCGGGTAAGGACCCTCCGGTAGGCTTACGGGCCCATTCTACCAGGGGTATGGCTGCCTCTACTGCCCTGCAGAGGGGTGTTCACATTCGTAACATCTGTGATGCAGCCACCTGGGCTTCGGTCCATACTTTTGTACGTCACTACTCCCTCGATTCTATCGGGAGGCAGGATCTGGCCTTTGGCAAGGCGGCCCTTTACTCTGCAATTTGATTGGGCATTCTAAATTTGTATATTCTAAATTCTTTTCCCTCCTCCTTACGTTGGTACTGCTTTGGGAGTCTGTCATAGATATGGAATACGTCGGAGGACCCAATCCCCTCGAAGAACAAGCTACTCTTACCTGGTAACGTTCTTTCGATGGGATGGTCCGACGACATATTCCATATCGCTCCCTCCCTGCCTACCCCGCTACAGAATTTCTTATGCGATTGCAGCTTACGTTTCCGCAAGGCTTTCTGTGGTCATACTGGCAGAAGATTGGTGCCACACGTTCTGGGAAAAAAACTACAACTGAGGCTATGGGCGTCGTGCGTCCTACTTATAACATCTGGTGACGTCGGCCGTCGGAGAAGGTCCTCGAGGAAGATGTATTAACGTCATGGACGCAGGACGCAGACGCCGAAGATTTTTCGAAGCAGCACAGCTGGGGTGATTACTGTCATAGATATGGAATACGTCGTCGGACCATCCCATCGAAAGAATGTTACCAGTTAAGAGCGTAACTTGTTCTTCCAAAGGCCACTATGCATTTACTTTTTTTTTATAAAACCTGTTTTAATACATTTTTTCAGCAAAACATACAAAGAAAAGCACACAATAACCAACACCATTAGTGCTTGACATAACAGCATGGACAAAATGGACACTGAACCATGTATAATTGCCGGTCTCCCTGTGAGGGTCCGTCTAGTATCACTCACAGCAGTACTCAATATTACCACGTATCCTATAAACCTCCCTTACCCATCGCCCGCCTCCTCCCATTTGCCCCAAATCTTTGCAAACTTTGCAGGACAACCCCTGGCATTGTACATTCGTCTTTCTAGGGTCATGCACATGTCCACCTCGGCCACCCAACTGGCCACTCGGGCGATCTGAAGATCCCCACAGTAAGGCAATGATCAGTCCCAAGGTAACTGCCAGGAATATTTTGTCATATTTGGAAGCCCCACCTCCCCCCATACCCGAAGCAGCACACATTTTGGATCTAAGGGGACTTCCACCTTCAGTACAGTAAACAACCTGCGGATACACTGCCCCCACATTAGTTGAACCAAAGGACATTCCCAAAGGATGTGATAGAATGAGCCTCTGGGCATTCCAGACAGTAGGCAGCAAGCGCCGTCAGCCCACCCTCACCGATACAACTTGGCTCGTGAATAACAGACCCGATGTACAATCTTGTACTGGATAAGGCAGAGCCTGCCATTCATGCATATTTCACTCTGAAACATCAGTACCTCCATCCATTCTTCAGTTTCTATTGGGCCCACATCTTTTTCCCCCCATCTGTTTTTTAGGTTGGACAGATCCCCAGCACCAACAGCCAACATTACCCTATATAATGTTGATGTGACCTTTGACTCAATTCGTGCTGCAAGTAAATTAGCCTCCAACAGAGAACATTGTGGGGCCTCGCACAGTGCCAGGAATTCAGCTTTAATCGCATGCAACAGCTGCATGTATCGAAAGCTCTCGCCCTTCCCCAGGGCAAACCTTGCCTACACAGACACAAGGGGAATGAGACTGTCTCCCTGAATTACGTCCGACAAGTTCAGAATCCTGCTTCTCTCACAATGGCTTAAGTGGCTCATTTTAAGAGCTCTGGGAGAAGTGCATTGGTCCATAGGGGCTGACTTAGAGTCGGCTTCACCTTTCAACCAAGATGCGCATGTGCCTCATCACATACCCGCTGCACGCACTGCGTCATGAGTGGAAGCGCCTCTCCTCCCCCCGCCCCCTTCTCTAGCTTATAAGACCTGTATGGGGGCCCTGGCTCCCATCCAGCCCCGTTCTGATCATATGTGGGGTAACCAACCCCGCGTCCCCATGAAGCCAGTCATTAACCACACCCAACTGCGCTGCCCAGTAGTATTGTTGCAAACAAGGAAGACCTATCCCCCCTCCCGCACTGACCACTGGAGAGTTTTAAGGGTGATCCGAGCCTGCTTACCCCCACCCCCCAACAGCTCCCTGAGGACCCCATCTACTTCTTTAAACACCCTGCTGGATATTGAGAGCGTAGCATTTTGCAGTATATAGAGAAACCTGGATAGGGATATCATTTGCAAAAGGGCTGCCTTGTCCATCAAACTAAGTGGAAGGGATCGCCAGTGCATGACATCCGCCTTTATTGGAAGCAAGTTCAGGCTTGTAAACTTCGAAAGGTGCTCTCCGAGGTGTACGTCTAGGTACCGGAAACCAGTCTGAGATATCTGATACGGGCAGTCCTGTGGGAGTGCTGCATCCCCACCTTTGATGGGGAAAAGAATGGACTTCTGCCAGTTAACCTTGAGGCCACCCGTGCCTTGGTAATCGCTTAGTATCACTGTCACCACCTGGCATGACGCAGCCGGTTTGCCTATATAAATCACTAGGTCATCTACATATAAAGATATCTCTTCTTTTCCATCCCAGAGCCACCTGAAGCCCACACACTTCCTGCTTAGCTCTAGTCGCGCAGCCAGCAATTCCACTGTGAGGGTGAATAGCAGGGGAGAAAGGGAACACCGGTGCCACGTTCCCCGGTCTAGGGAAAAAGTCCTAGAGCAAACCCCATTAGCCTGCACATCCGCTACAGGCGATCCTTACCCAACTCAGGAAGTTCTCCCCAAAACCCATTCTTTCCATAGTCCCCCCACAGTGAATCCCAAAGTACAGAGTCGAAAGCTTTCTCAAAATTCACTGATAATAATGCCAGTGGACCAGGAACAGTGGAGGCCTGGCCAAACGCCAGCAGCACAATGCACAGGTTTATGCAGTTGGATTTTGATGGCATAAACCCACACTGGTCCAGGTGAACCAGACAGCCCATAACCTCCTGTAGATGATTTGTCAGGACCCTAGCCAGGATTTTCGCTTCCCCATTTTATTAGTGGTATTGGCCTATAAGAGGTACAATACTCCAGCGACTTGCTATGTTTGGGGAGAACCACTATGCATGCTTTCCTCAAATCTTCTGGTAGTATACCATCCCTCTTACGTTGCAGAAACAACCGATGGAGCAGCCCCGCCACCGCCCCCACCGTCTCTTCAAAGCTTCCACAGGGAAGCCATCCCGGCCCGGGGACTCCCCTGACTGCAGTTGGGCTATCACTGCTCTTCCCTGCTCCTCCGAGATCTCTGCACTCTAGCCGCTCTCGCTGCTGTATTGACAACTGTACAAGGACCACAGGGTCTGCCTCTGCACCTTTACTACTCCCTGATCCCCCCCCCGATGGGGCCCTGTATAAGGACTTGTAGTACCCCGCAAACGCCTGCGCTATGTCTGCAGCCCTTGTCAAGGCCTATCTGCCCTCACTCAGCAGAGCTCGCACCTGCCCGCCTCTGGGTTCCCAGCACTCTAACCACACAAGCATCTTACCCGCCTTGTCCCCTACTTCATGTATTTGACTGTGCCAGTGTGCTTGTTTCACATTGTCCAGCGCTACATTTCGGAACGTCTCCTGGGCACTCTGCAACTTAAGCCGCGCCTATGGGGAGTCAGCAGCAAGCAGGGACGCCTCTGCTTTCTCAGAGGCCGTTCAGCCTCTTCTACTGCTATTGCATGCTGTTTTCATCATGCCATGATGAGAGAGATTGCCTTCCCCCGGAGAACCATTTTGTATCCCTCCCAGACTGTGACTGGACTGGCCTGTGACCCCTCATTAACCAGGAAATATTCCTGCGTGGTATGCTCTAGTGCCTTGGTGAACTCAGGGAAGCCCAGGTAGTAGGTGTTCAGTCTCCAGGGGGGTGTGGGTGTCTCACGCCCGCTCCAGTGTAACCAATAATGGAGAGTGGTCCGAAATCCCCCTAGCAAGCATTTTTTGCAGCGAGCAGCCGATGGCTATCGCCCTGAGGGATGAAGAGATAATCTAGCCTAGAGAAGAAAGAGTGGACACTGGAAAAGGAGGGGTACCCGCTCTCCCCTGCATGTAAGGTCCTCCATGTATACAACCACCCCATTACGTCCGCAAAAGTGTATAATTTAGTGGGATGCTCTCGATTCCTCACACCAATGCACGATCTATCAAGGCCAATGTCCATCACATCGTTGAGGTCCCCATCCAGGATCCACCTCTCCACCTCCCCAGCACTATAAGCTTCTGGAGATCAATAAGTAGCTCCCACGTGAGGGGGGTGCGTAGACCACCACTATTCCCCATGTAACCCGTACAGATTCCCCCCCCCCCGGATCATCACATGCCTTCCCAAGGGGTCCGTTCTCACCTCCATGAGCGAGAATGGCCCCCTTTTATGTATTAAGATCATGGCTCCCCTTGCCCCTCTGGCAGAGGCGGTATGGGAGGCCACTCTGTAATTTGTGTGCATGAGAAAATTGCAATATGACCCCGCCAAATTGGTTTCATTAAGGAGGGCGAAGTCAGGCGAATACCAAGGCATACATTTGTTTTCAAAAATCGATTAGCAGTTTGCTAATTAAAATCTTCTTGTGTAGCAAACACATCCATTTGATTAGCAATGTTGTACTAATTTTGTTAATGTCACCACACGTTATTTAAGACATGAAATGAGCAACGATACAGTAGTTTTGCATACTGCTGAATTAAGGCATTAGTGAGAGGTGTCAGGCCTTGCAAATTCAGCTGGAACTGCAGGTGGGGTAACCTAGTTTACCTATTCGACCTAAGAGAAATGCACTTGACCCATAGCAACGGATGACAACACATTTTAAAGTGATTTCTGTAAAATGGTGCATGTCACTACAAACACTATGTTTGGCACAGAGCTGCCACCCAGAGGCCACCCATTCACAGTGACATTTCTATTTGACACTTACTGCAAAAAAAGTAAATGTTAAATCAAAGTTTCAAACATTCCTTGTAAATGGTACTCTCCTTCATAAAATCTACTTAATCATGTGAGCAGGCACAAAGACTTTGCGAGCCCTGGATGAGTGTCTGTAAAATGTAAAAGGCTAGCTGCATGAATGGACACAGATAAATAGATATGATAAAAAAGGCTCTGAAAACAGTTTGGCCAACTGTCTCCTGCAGCTGGTAATATATAATTCAATCTTAATCCTAAAGCAAAACGAGCTCTGGGGGCTAACTACAACGTATGGTAGTGCAGTAGATCTGTAGATGTACAGACTGGATGGAACTATTATCACTACTTTGCGTAAACACCTAGTTAGCTTTGTGTATTCATTATGAAAGAGGAAAGAAAGAGACTAAGTGGATGGCGTAGCAAGCAGAGAACTGGGCAAACTAGGTGGAATATTGTAATTTGTGGTCATCCCAATTTCTGGGTAGCAGGTATAAAGCAACAGGGTGATGATATATGATGCCAAGGAGTATAGGATCGCTCATGGGTTAAGCACATGTTGCACAAATGTATGCAACCAGCAGGTTGCAGAACTAGGTTGGCCATCAAAAGCATTTGAACGTGTTGTCATGTACATTTTAAAACCATCACCTATCAACAAGATTTGAACTAACAGTTTACACAATGATCTCTGCAGCAGGGTTGTCTGTTGACTCTGAAAGGCACGTAGGGTTAGGACACTGGCAGTTCCATTTAAGGTTTGCCTGACATACTTGGCTTGTCAAAAGCTCTAAGCCTGTTTGCACTATCCTACATGCGAATAAGGAGAGTCAAAATGAGGCTTTGAAATGTGCTTGATTTTTGTCAGTGGAACTGACATGGGAGAGGCAGAGGTTTTGAAACGTGCAAGACCGAGTAGGAGAGATTGAAATATATGACAGATGAGCCATCTTCTTACACTGTTCGCCAGTGTGCATCACACCAGCTCAGGAGGATGGTGGAAAGAGCGCAGACACTGTTCTTGCTCAGTACTTTAGCTGTCTAGAGAAAACACCAACACATAGTGCTGTGTCATTACAGCAAATCGGTTAAGAAATGCAGGTACCTTCCTGAAACATAGCAGTCCTGCTAAGAAATATGGACATGATGCAATCAGTCATGCTGTGAATAATTGGAATTATGCCGTGATATGATATGATAGGTTATTTATAACACGCTATGTACCCAGATGTTTCTAAGCACGGACCCGGGGATCGAACCTGTGTTGCTCCGTGTCGTCTTGCTTCCAAGGCGAGCATGTTGCCGCTGAGCTATACTCCCGAGACCATGACATGCTTATACCAGCTCTGCTGATAAATTAGGCAACTTACCCTGAATATATAGCAGCCGTGTTGAGAGGTTAAGGGTACAATCTGTGCCACCGAAAATATATACAGCACTGCTTCTACCAGTTTCCATTATACCTGCTTGATGTGGGCGGTCAGAAAGGGTAAGGTTCAGACCACATGCCTAGCTATTCCTTGCTCTCAAAGAAATCTAACTATGTACAGTGCCCTTTCATGAACGCGAACACATGCAATCTTAAGACAGAGAAAAAACACATCTTCATATATAACACCAAAAGCTTTTCTTTCTCACAAATGCCAAACAACTGCTTGCTGGGATGGTTCTCCTAAAACTTCAAGAAATCAAGAACCCCAAGCCATTAAATGCAATTGGTGTGCTTCTGTTATGAAAAGAAAACAAAGCATGAAATGCACATGCTGCTGAAACTGCCTCTATTAAAGCTGATTAAAACAGAGGAAAATGAAGCAGAAATGCAGCCTTTAAGACCCTTTTCATTTTACACAATACAACATGTGTCCTAAAGCAACGCGAAAAGCATGTTTATGATTCAAAATGCAAGCAACTGAACAAAGTGAACAAAACACAAATTCTCTTGTACATTACTCAGAAGGTATTAACTTGATAGGATCATTTACAGAGGAGAGCGTTAAAAACGGACCAGGGCTCATCCCAGTTGCTTCTTTCAAGCAACTGTGTGGATTGCTAAAGTAAAGAGTGTATTTGCAAGATGCTGCTGGCCAGGCTGTCACCAGAGAGCTCCATGATTTATGGGGGTGCTGCCATAAATAGCCTGTGTAAGTGGTATGCAAGGAAGAATCAAAAGGGTCGTATTTACAAGATTTCTGTGCATAAGAAGGCCTATTACTCACATTATCTGGAGGGCTGGGCACAGCTCTTTGTATTGGGCTGCATTGCGGCAAGACAGCTCACTGTGAAATTGTCTATTTTGCTCTGTTGCCCGGTCTTTTTGCTTCTTTCTTTTACCATGTTTGTACGAGGGCATGCCTTTCCAGGCAGGGTGCTCCCCTGTCTCGCGCCCACTCCCCAGTGGCGGCCCACCCGGCACAGCCCCCTCTCCGCCCCGGGGACCATTAGCTCAGCAGCACTCCTCACACCTTCTTCCATGGCTATTGTCGTCAGACAATAGCCTCCTATGCCCCGATCCGGGCTCGGTTGGCTCTCCCAGCCACGTCACTCCACCTTGTGTCTGCTGGCTTCGCCCCAGCACCTATGTTGGGATTCACCACCTCACGCTCTGTTTCTGTCGGCCAGTGGTCTTGTCACAGGGCTTGCCTGGTCTGCGTCTCAGTCCAGCATGTATAACCCCCACCAGTGGGTCTTCCTTGGGTCAGGGGGAGGCCCTATCCACCGCACTCACAGAGTGCCTTCTCCTCAGCAAAGTTTTATTTAACCAATGTGCGCCACTTTATAAATCCACAGCAATGGGGTCCCACTGCCACATGGGCTCACCCACATTGCTTATATTGGGACAACCTTGCTGGTGCCCCTGTGCTACAAGCCCCAGTCTCACTTCCTCCTCACCTCAATGCCGCCCAGGGTTGTCTCTTCACCCCTTGTTGGTGCTCTTTATCCCTACAGAGGCCCAGCCCTTCCAGTGGCGCAGTTCACTGCTGCCGCTATGTACTTCAGAGTGGCCGCTTTGCTCTACCGCCGCTCATCACACCCCCAAGCCAGCCACTGCTGATATGTTCAGGCGATAAAGGGGGGGGGGCCTGCTCAGTTTCTCCTACGTGATCCTTGGGTATTGGGCCTCCATCTTTGAGCCCCCACGCCAGTTCCAGGGTGCTTCAGCCCACGTGCAATGACGCCCCGCTAGGCTCCAGTCCTCGGTGCGTGACAGGCGGCGTACACTTGCGTTCTCCACAGCCCACTCCCAATGCCAATGATATTTCCACTTGCCCTGTATGTCCGCGCACCCCAGTCTTCCAGCGCTGGGACTGCCGGCACCCTGGGGTGGGGACACTGCCACGGCCTGAGAGTTCACCACACTCCGGCACCCGGTAAAACGGCACCCGCTTACATGCAGTCTTTGCTTTCTTTACTGCAATCCACTCATACCAATACTTCCCGAAGTCAGGATTGCACCAGAATGAAGACGGCACATTCACATGCACAGCTGCGACCAGCGTGCACACTTGCAGCAACTCTGGCAGGATATATTCACAGGATAATGCAGGCCACGCGGAGCAGCAGAGCTATACGACTGCATCCGCTGCTGCTCAGCAGCGCCCCCATATTTACTTTATTTTTTTAAAGACAGTACTGCAATTCTTTTCATAGAAATGTAAGAGGATACATCTTTTTTAATTACAGTATTGCTAACACAAAACATTGCACTGCCTGCAGAAGTGGATCAGAGTGCTAGTAGCAATACATATCGCTTTCATGGGTGCGCAGAACTTGAATGCTGTGCTTGAGCACTGGCTCTGGCTTGAGCTCCTTTAGTATTGAACGCTGTATTGAAAACAGTTGATATCAATGACAGGCAAGGGCCATCTTGTCCACCTCAACTTGACATTTACCCTGCCTGCCGCAGCACCATACTATGTATTTAGTCTCCAGCCATGACTTCCTTTAACATTGTAAACTTTATCATTCCTGAAAGTTGTGAGCTTCTCCATAGACAGAAAATGATGGGGCACAATACAATATATGGGACACTGCCCTCTGCAACACCGGCTGCACCCTGCTGCACAGAGCCTTAGACTGAGAAATGTGTTCAGAGCCTTTTTATCATATCTATTTGTGTGTCCATTCATGCAACTAACCTGTACATTTGACAGATACTAATCTCTTACTTCAGCAGACAAAGAATGCTGTATTGTTGCTAATTTTATGACTTGAGTAGAAATAACTTCTGGTGACATGAAAAAAATCAGTACAAAACTGCTTATCAAATAAGTTTGTTTGCTAATCAAGAACATTTTAAATAGCACATTTTGCTAATCCATTTTTGAGAAATAATGTATGCTCTGCACAGTGAGATCCAATATCAGCATCCTCAACATCACATTAGAAACAGCATGACAACAACTGAGACGAGAAAGAGGAATGGAACAATGAAGAGAACTAAGACTGGTAAGCCAACACAGCAGTCTAGTCTTTGGAGAATGCTCATAACTGCCAGGTCGTTTAAATTCACTGCATCTGACAGACGAGGAGAGGGAGAAGTGCAGAAGTCGGGTGATGCAGCGAGCTGGCCGGACTCCGGTCAAAACGCTGCGAGACAGCACGCTGGGGGAAGTGGGGCAGAGACAAGTCCTGATGGCTTTAGGAGGTACGAGGGGCAGAGGGCCTGCCGCCTGAGAATAGGAGGCAGCGGGAACTGCATATAGTGAAACAGGATGCAGTGAAGGCACAGCGGCTAACAAAATGCACGCTGCGCCAACAAACTGAACTGAGAAGAAGTGAAGAGGTGCGAGGGACATTTAAAGCACCCGTTAACCCCAGGGAACACGATCGGATTACTGAGTTACCTAAAAATGTATGCCGCTCCATGAAAGTAAAGGGAGAAACACAAGGTGAAACTGTAAAGGGTTTAATGTATTCTTTTTTATTTTTTTATTCTGTTTTTTATTTTGAGCATAGTCACAGATGTACATTAAACTTACTTCAATTTACAGTATCTGGGTAGGTCCCGTTTTCAGCCTTCTCAAATTACAGTAAATCTTAAACATCTTAACCTTTCCCCAACAACATCGTGGCCGTACTGGCCCCCTCCCCCTGACGTGCTCATGTGTTCCTTGGTTTCGGCAGATGTTATATGTAGGGTTCCATCATTTCCCAGTATCGTTCACTCCTTGTAGTGTCTGTCTATTCTTGATTACCATCTAGAGGTGGCGCATTCTAGCATGCATGTTTTCGAGAGGAGTGTGGCCCATTCTGCTGTGGTGGGTGGTGAGTTGGTTTTCCAATGCGTTATCAGTATTTTACGCACTGTAAAAAGCATTAGTCCCATCAATCTGCACGTCAGTGAGTCTGAGTGCCATTCGTCTTTGTCTACCCCGAATAGTATCGGGGGTATACGCAATGTCCACCCCATCTATGTCTGAGAGCTGTTGATGTGCCATGTGCCAGAATGGGTTAAGGGCGGGGCACGACCACATCATATGACCCATGGTGCCAAGATTGTTACATCATCTCCAGCATGTCACTGTGGGCGAAAAGCCATTTTATAGAGCCTGGTCGGGGTATACTATATGCCTTGTATAATTTTGAATTGGATTTCCCTGTTTTCGAGGTTCAGAGAGACTGACTGGGTAGCCGTAAAGTATTTGTGTATATTTGTGGCATCAATTGGTATGCCTAGGTCTTCTGACCATGCTGTCGTCAGGATGCGGTTCCTACTCAGGTTCTTGGGTGTAGACATATACAAATGTGCGAAGGAAGTGAGGTGTTGTTCCATTTCTAGTTCACAAGGGACATGGGTGGGTTGACAAATCTCCTTCGATGTGCGATTTAGGATTGTGGTCTGTATTGTATGGTAGCGGAGCCAATCGCCCTGTTCTAGACCCAGTATATGGCGTGCAGCTTGAAAATGTAATATGTTTTCCCTCTCGCTAATGTCCATAATCCTCACATTTGCCCATTCCGTATCTTGTCTGGGGCGTATTTTATGTTTTTAAGCCCATATGACGGAACCGTCCGGATACTCGACTATGATGGTGCTTTTTGTACCAGTGTTCCTTGTGCAGTTCCGATCCGATCTGCTCTAGGACCTGTGGGTTGTTTAGGTCCCAGAGTTGGCCATGGGAGGCGCTAATATTAATCCCCAGATATTTAATATGATGTAAGTGAAATGTGAATGGGGCGATTCCTCTGGGGTCCCAGGGGATATCTCGCCTAAAGAGTAGAACCTCAGATTTGCTCCAGTTTATTTTATAACCCACCATGGGGCCAAATTATTGTAGTAGGGTCTGTATGTGCGGAAGAGTTGTGGGAGTCCTTGCCTTGGTGAATGCCTCTCCAACCGGGGTCAGTACATAGTTTGATAGCTAGTGGTTCAGTGGAGAGTGCATACAGGAGGGGCGATAATGGGCATCCCTGGCGTGTTCCCGATTCAAGAGTAAAGGGGGGGAGGCTATGCCATAGGCCGTGGTGTTAGTATACAGAGATGTGGGGGAAAGCCATATCTGGATAGTGTGAGGAACATGAACTCCCATTATACCTTATCAAAAGCTTTCTCAGCGTCTATGACGAGGATCATATCGGCAAATGTTATCGCTTGAATGTCCATTGAGAATAAACCCTGTTTGGTATTTATGGATCAAATGTGGTTGTGTCCTTTCTATCCGTTGTGCCAGACATTTCACTAGTATCTTTGCATCCAAGTTAATCAGTGATATTGGGCGGTATGACCTGCATATTTCTGGGTCTCGGCCTCCTTTATGGAAAACTATTAACTTTGCTGCCAGCAATGATCGCGGCAAGTGTCCCTGGTCTGTTGCTTCTGTATATACTGCCTCTAGTTTGGGTAGCATTGTCTCGCTCATAGCTTTATAGAGATCGATAGGGATCCTGTCTGGCCCCGACGCCTTCCCTGGGGAGAGCGAGAAGATCGCTCACGTTATTTCAGCAGCTGTAATGGGGGTGCCTAACTCATCCACCTGGTCCACGGATATTTGGGGTATGGGTATGGAGTCAAGAAATGCTATCATGTTCTGGTTAGAGGGGGATTCGGGCGCTGCATATAGCTCTTGGTAGTATTCTGCAAATCGGGCATTAATACGGTCGTCTCCGACCAGTAGCTGCCCGCCGGCATCTCTGATGGATATAATCATTTGTGTCGCCTGTCTCTGTTTTAGTGCTAGTGCCATCATGTGTAGCGGTCGGTCGTTTTCGAGATAGTATGCCTTTGACCAGCTTGTAAAGGATTTTTTTGCCTTTATGGTGGAGAGTTGCTTAATTTCCGGTGTCAGTTTCATGAGTTGGGGTTGGAGTTGTCTGTCCCGGGTCTGTTTATGTTGTTGTTCCATTTTTCAAAGGGCTTCTATCAATTGGGCTTCTGTCTTTCCCCAGGCCTTAAGTTTGTGCGCCCATCAGGATATGCATTGGTCTCTGAAGTACGCGTTAAATGCGTCCCAGCACTTGTGTGGGGAGTATCCCGGGGAGAGGTTTGATTCTCAGAAGAGATCGGAGTCTTCCTGTAGGTGCGTGACAAAATCAGGGTATTTTAGCGTGCGTAGATTGAGGTGCCATGATGGGGTTCTACGAGCAGCGATTGGGAGTGTTATGCGCAGGAGTACAGGGGCATGATCTGAAAGCATAGTTGGGAGGATCGTGCAGTCCATGGCTATGTGAAGTGTATTGGTGGGGGTCAGCCAATAGTCTATTCGTATGTAGCTGTGGTGTCGGTGGGAGTAGAATGTGTAGTCCTGGTGGTTGCCGTGTATATGCCACCAAACGTCTCTTAGTTGTAAGTCGTTCAGCAGTGCTTGGAGGGTTATTTGTTTTCTAAGGTTGGTGGGGTTGCCGGAGGCAGTACTCTGGCGATCTTTAATGGGGTCTAGAGCAACGTTTAAATCCCCCCCACGGTGGTGATGTTCTTCATATATTGTGCACATGTAGTGAAGGTATGCGTGAAGAAGGACGGGGTGTCGGTCGTAATGGGCATATCAATTTAGTAATGTGATGGGGTGTTGATGTATCTGACCCTGGACCAAAACATACCTTCCCTCCCAAACGCTGTTGATGTTTTGTATGTAAAACGGGACCCGTTTATGGATCAAGATGGAGACTCCCCCTTTCCCTTGGCATGGTGAGTGGGCTGCATTCCTACCCATCCACGTTTTAGTTTTTCTGAGTCAGTTCTGTTTAGGTGAGTTTCTTGTAGGAATATAATGTCTCCTTGGAGGTCCCTCATATGGTTCAGCATGCGCCTATGCTTTTACTGGGAGTCCTAGTCCCTGGATATTTAGGGTCATCAGTTTGAGTTGAGCCATTGTGCGTTAGTTCCCATTTTCCCATGGATGAGGCAGTTGATCCTGCCCTAGTGTTGACGCACATGGCCGAGACCGCTCTATTGTTATCGAGCATCGCGGCCACCTTCGGTTGCTCAGGGAAAGTCGGAAAGAACTGCTTTATAGAATTTCTCACCCTGTAATACAGAAACACATCTATGGCGTTGAGTACCCCCCCTTGTTCTTAATTAACTCTTCCAATGTTATGAATTGCCCATTTGGGAAAAGCTCTCTGTAGCAAGTTATCAGTAGTCGCTTCATGACATTGACATAATCGCGTAAGGGGGATATCAGGTATGTATGTGACTGGCAGTTCCGGGGAGTATAAGATGTCTCCCCCTATATTTATGCTTGATACGTGTCCATGCCCTGCAGGTCAATTCGACAGGTTATCAGCGTGGGATGTCCTATCGGGTGCTATGAGGATAACCGCCGGCAACAGAAATGGTTCTGCTATCGCTCTTTCCACTTCTACATGCGATCTGTCTCCCTGCTCACCATACCAGTAAAGAAGGAAGCTAGCTTGGGCCACGTTGTAATATGTTTCAAACTCAGGTAGTGCCAGACCTCCCCCCCTGGATCGGTGCTGCCATTTTCTCCCAGGATATTCTGGCCTGCTTCCCTTCCCAAACAAATCTCAGTGTTGCTGATTTTAAATCCCAGAAATATTCACCAATTAGCGCCAGTGGGACATTGAGAAAAAGTACAGGAACCGGGGCAATAGCACCATCTTAATCAGGGAGATTCTACCGTAGAGGTTCAGAGGCAGATTCCCCCACTTATCCAATGCGGTCTTGGCCTGCTCAAGCACCTTGTGGTAATTATATTTATACAGGATAGCTGGGTCCCAGGCAATATTGACCCTTAAGTACCAGGTGTGGTCCATATGCCATTGAAATCCCCACCCATCTTTGTACTGGTCCGTGCTCCCCGTTAGCAGGAACAGAACGGATTTGGTAGCATTCACTCTAAGCCCCCAGAAATCCCTGAAATTGGATGACATCCTGCATCACTGGGTCTAGGTTGCGATTGGGGTTACTGACAAATAGCACCATATCGTCAGCATGTAGGGAGATAGCCACTCTGCGTTTGTATAACTGAACTCCTCTGTGCAGGTGCCTCTCCCTCACTCTCTCCGCCAGGGGCTCTATCGCCAACGCGAAAAGCAGGTGCGACAGAGGGCAGCCCTGCCGTGTACCCCTCTCCAGTTTTATGTTTGGTGTGAACTGTCCATTTACCCTTATTTTAGCAGTCGGTAGTGAATACAGCAGTGACAACATAGAGATGAATGATTCCCCAATCCACATCCTACCCACTATTGCAAACAGGAAGGGCCACTCCACTGAATCAAAATGCTTTAGTAGCATCTAGTAGGGCCGCTATTGCGGCTTCCTCTGGTTGTACCGCAGTTATCAACCCCAACATTCTCCTTATACTGGTTGAGGTGGACCGCCCTGGAATGAATCCAGCTTGGTCTGCCTTTAACATTTTTTGCATCAGGGGTGCCAACCAAGACGCCAATATTTCGGCGAGGATTTTATTGTCCAGGTTGACGAGGGATATGGGCCTGTAGGAAGAGCATTAATGTGGGGCCTTATCTGTTTTAAGTAGCACCACTGCCACTGCTTCGCTCAGAGACTCCGGCAATCGGCCGTCTTGTAGTCTTTGATGGAGCATCTGAAGTACGGAGCGATTTTCCCAGCATATTGTTTATAGAACTACGCTGTGAATCCGTTGGGCTCGGTGGACTTCCCAGTGGGGAGAGACCAAAAAGCTCCATGTACCTCCTCCAGGGACACCTGGCGACCCAACCATTCCCTTTCGTACTGAGTGCACCAGTATAGGGCTACCTGATCTAGGTAGTTGTTGACTTCTTGTTGGGAGACCTGAATATGGGAAGAGTATAACTGACAAAACTCTTGGACTATATCTAGGTCTGTAAATCTGTCCTTCCCTTGTGAATCTTTTATGGAGAGGACAAGGTCCTTGAGGTTGTCTAGTTTGGCAGACCTTGCGAGTATCCTGCCCGGTGTCTCTTCCCCAGACTGCCTCACCCCACTTTCCTTGTGAGGAATTTGCTTTCCTGAGCGCCAGGTCGTTGAATAGCTGTAAATGTTTCTTAATTTCTGTTTGTTCCAATAGTGTGGGTGTCCCGGATTGCAGTCCCTTAATGTGGACTTCGGTAGCGGCTAATTCCTTCTTTATCTGTTTCAATACGCCAGATTCCCTTGATAAACATTCCCCTCGTATTACACATTTAAATCTTTCCCACAGAACCCCCGCTGATCCCACCGATCCCTCATTAATCTCGATGAATGTGTCTATTGCTCCTGCCAGACCTTCACGGAACAGTACGTCCGCCAGCCTTTTGCTCTTAAATATCCAGGGTACCCTCTCCTTCTTGCGGCCGGTTAGCTCGACCGCTAGCAATACCGGGGAAAGGTCCTATAGTGTGCCCCCTAAGATATTCACCTCTGTCACTTTGCCCACCAATAAGTGAGGGATCAAAAAGAAGTCCAACCGAGATGCCGAGTTATGAACTATACAGTGGTATGTGTATTCCATTGTTTCTTGATTTCTAACTCTTCACACATAGCTAACCTCCCATGTCAGGCACATGCCCTGTAATTTGCCAGTCCCCTTGGGTTCATGCCGGTGGACCCCCCGCCCAGTACGATCCTGGATCGGGTCCATGAAAACGTTGACCGCCCTGATTAGTTCCCCAGGTGTAAGTCTACCCAATTGGGTGTCAATACATTCAAGCGCCTCTATGGTGTCCTGATTCGGGCCGTATTAATTGACCAGCTTGTATAGTTTGCCTTGTATGATACCTTGTACTATCAGGCCCTAGCCCTCCCGATCTTTGCTGGTAGAAATCATTCGGAACCCAACAGACTTTTGAATTAGGATACAACCCCCTCACCCGCCGGCGTATGACGAGTATGATGAGAAGTAGCGGTGGCATCCCCATTCTTTCTCAAATTTGGATTCTACCTCTGGTGTTAGATGAGTTTCCTATAAGAACGCAATTCTCACCTGGTGTCTGCATATATAGCAGGACTTTACGAAATTTGGACAGGTAATTTAAACCTCTCACATTCCACGTGGTGTTTCTAAGTGACCCAGACATTACTTTCCCATGTCAGCATCGCTGTCTTAGATCTCTCAGTTTGCGTAACCATTTGACCTCTGATTCCATGTGGCCCAGCACAGTAAAGTGATATGTGATACCTCTATTCCTGTTTCCGCCCCCCCTGCAACCTCCCCCTCTGCACCTCCCCCCTTTCATTGGTCCCCTCCGATTCCCCCGTCATTGTCCTCGTTCCTCCCTCCTCCCTCACCAACAACCCCAACATGTCAGTAATCATAACTCCCTCCCTCTCTTCCTGCTGACAAACCCAACCTGTCAGCTACTTCCCCCACTCTCCCCGGTTAATGCTCTTAGGCTTTGCTTGAGGGGCAACTTGGTGCCCAGCCATCCATCACACCCTCATAGTGTTACCACTCGTGCCCAGATGTTGCAGAATTGGACTTCCTATTAGATGTCAACCATTCTCGACCAGCTAGTGTGTATCGCAGTGAGCCTAGTGTCACATGTTGTTCGCCCTCTGTCTGGGGTTCCGTGGCAATGTTCAAGAAAGGTCTTGGCAACCTATGGGGTGTGAAAAAAAGAAGAACAAAAAAATATCGCCCGTCCCTCGTTTTCTATTCTCAATTTAGCGGGGAACATCATGGCATAGCATATGTCTTTCTCCCGCAGTCTTTACTTGACCTCCATAAAGGTCCTCTGTGATGCTTGCACCCTGTCCGAAAAATCTGGGAAGAGTTTGATGGCGTCTCCCTCATAAGTTACAGTTCGTTTGTTCCTTTTTCTCTGGCTTTGCGGAGGGCGAGATCCCTATCTGGGTAGTTCAACATTCTGGCTAGGATTGGACGTGGTGGGGCCCCTGGTATCGGTTTCCTCCCGCTTTGAACTCGGTGTGCTCGTTCCACTATAAACACAGCTGAGAAATCCTCAGTTCCCAGTGCTTCATGCAACATTTCTTCGACCAGGGGTTCCATGAATTTTACTTGGGGGGGGGGGTTGCCTGAATGTGGATGATGATTCGTCTTCTACAGTGGATACCCGTCCGTCCACTTCTTCCAACCTTTCGCCATGCTTGTCAAGTTGGATCCTTCATGTGGTCCACCTGGCATGTTAAGGTGTCCATCTTCCGTCTAATGATTGTATGCTGTTTTGTAATTGGTTGAACATCTCTTTGATATCACGGAATGCCCCTGAGGTGTCTTGGGAGAAGGACTGAACATTCCTGTCTAGGGATTCTTTCTGTAACCCATGGTTCCTGGAGTGCGGGGGAGTTTCGAACTGCAACTTTGATTGTTGCTTCCCACTTTGCCTGCTTTTGACATGACGTCTGGAGCCTGGGTGGCTCTCGCCGTCCCTCCCCTGGGTTCTCCAGGTTGCCATTCACCACCAGGCAATGTGGTCTACATCTTTTATGGTTGCCTCCCTCAGGGGTATAGCTATGTTTTCTACCCCTGTCTGATGGTCCAGGTGGCTATCTCAGTCGGGTGCACGGTTCCCACTGTTGAGTCACAGCTCTAGGTGGTTTTGCATTCATAGATGCATAGATACCACAACCAGCATTCACTGCACCATTTTATTCAGGAAAGTGACTCTGCCCTTGGGTGCCTATGTAAGGGGAGGCAGGTCAGGCACTCCACAGCAGTTGGACTTGTGCGTTATCCTTCCCAGGTGATTTGTTGCAGAATTTAACACATTGCTGTGAGGGATTTAACTACCAGATCTTCTATTGCCACCCCTTTGGGGTACTGCCTCTAATGCCACTTCTCCTTCTGGGCTTGTGGCACTTGATGTGGTGGTGGTAGCCAGAGAGGAGAGCACCCGCTCGGGTCCACCTGCTGTCTCACCCGCTAGTGGCCAGCCCAAGGACCCCACACACACCTTCCTTTATGCAGAGGTCTTCCTCCGGCACGATGCAGCAAGGCTGCACTGCTCTGCATGTGCTCTGCTCGGGAGCGCCTCCCTCCAGTGTGCAGCAGAGTCACGGATCGGGGCAGCACTCTCCCCCACAGGTTTCACCCGCTGGCGCCTTCGGCTCCGCTCTTCTCTTTTACCGGATCCTCTGCTTTCTGCAAGGGTTCAGGCGCTCCTCCTCCTGTGCCAGAGGCTCTGCTTCTTCCAAGGTGGATCCGGCAGGATCAGTGATCCGGGTGTGCTTATCCTCTCATGAGGGAGTGTAACGCTGCCGCCCGGGGAATGTTGCAGCTCGCTCCACACCACGGGTTAGTCGGCCCAGTCCCCCGGTCTCTGGGTGAGCGGAGGAGATCAGCCGATGAGTCTCCTCCCATATCAGCCTCCTTCCTTTTATTTCCGCACTGGTACCGCTGAGCAGGCGGGATTCAGGAGTCACTCCATGTATCTCCTCTTTCTGGGTATCACGGGACACCAGATTTCAACACCTTCTGGATGACTGTGTTTTATAGCACTTTTCTTGTTTACTCCTGATTGGAGCGGCCAGCAGGGGAGGGACTCTCCTGTGACGAGTTAGTTTTGCTTTTACTTTAAGTCTCCCCAGGCAAAGCTCTCAGCATTGCTTCAAGAATTTGCACGTACAAGGCAGACACGCAGTACCAGCATGTCTCCCATACTAGTAAGTAACACGTTAATCACTGGGGCAGCACAACATCACGGCGTCCCTCCATTAGTCACATTAGATCGCCCGGTACGTAGAAATCCTCTGTGTCACGAGGCCTCACCGTCCAGACACAGACACTCCTCCGGGAGCCAGGGTTGTGGACCTTTCACAAACTCTTACCCAGGCATGTTTTTTCACGATGTAGTGTAGAGGAGATCTCAGACATGGCCTGCACCTCAGCCCCCCATTTTGAGGTACCAGGAACATACTCGCCAAGGTATGTGACATATGAGGAACAAATGAACCAACAGAGAGCTGCACTAGGACTCTGCCCAGTGCCCATCAGAAGAGCAATACCTGTTGAAGTGCATATAACCAGACAGTCCCATGCCGCCTTCCGCAAGGCCCTAAAAACAAGGCTCTTTGTCTAAAGAGGCTATTCTTCTTGTATAATGTCTCCACTCCTGCTATAACTTGAACTCAACATACTCTGTATTGTAGAACATTGTACTCAGTAACTCAACTGTATAAATAACTGTATGTTAATCTTCACACAATGGGCCACACAAGCAAGCCTCCTTAAGTATACTTATAGCGCCTCGTTGCCTAGAGGGCTGCAGTGCGCTTTATAAATCCAAAATAAAAATTAAAAAAAATAATAAATAAAATAAACCTTGGGCAGCTCGGTACCCGCTTAGACAGCTGTACCAGCAGCTGACACGAAATGAAGATTACCTACAGACTGTCCACGAAGAGACCCAAAGAGCCTTAATGGAAGGCAAGTGGTGACGACACGAGGGCCCGGACAGACTCAAGGATGTACGAAAACAACAACCAAAAGATGACACACCCGGACGAACAGCTATGAATATAGATGTAAAGGACTTAGAAGAAGAGGCGATGTTGAAACGTAGTGAAACGGAGCTGTAAAACAAGATGGAAGTATTCAACCAGCTAATGCTTGTAAATAGGCTTGGAACGCATGAAGCTAAGAAAACAGTACAGCTTGCTATGCTTAGTAGAAGAATAGAGCGGCAAGCGCCAACTGTATATCTACCTCTATAAAGCACACTATACAAGTGCAACTTCATTTTACATAAAGCAGAATCAAGCACAGGCTGAAAGGGGTCAAACAGGCCGAGATTCATATTCCAGCTAAAGCCAGAAGGGAAGAGCGGAATCGAAACTCAGTAAGAAGCAGCTCATGCCTGGGAATTCGAGGTCTACCTAAGGAAGGGAGGAGAGACGGCAACTTCGAAGAATCGAAACTTCAGAGCATAGCAGCCTGCCCCGTGAAGGTCGAGATAAGGAGGCCAAGGCAGGTGGCGAGGCTAAGGAAGAATAAAATACACGAAAAGAGGGAAAATGTAGCAGATTCATGGTGAACTGACACGTGACCAGCCATGTGCGAAGAGGTACCAATGTCTGATGTCACCCAGGACCTGAGGATGCCATAACTTTTCCTGATAAGAAGCTACAGTTTCGAGGCCATCCTCAGCCAACTAATTGACACATAGCCCTAAAGTACTGATTGATGGAATGTGAATCTTGGGGCACACCGCATCTGGTTGTGCATTCTGCATGCTGCTAATTAAAGTGGAGATTTATGTCTAGGGGTGTAACCTACCCAATAATAATGGACCAAATAATCTAGGGTCCTATAGCTAATAGAACCAATGAGACATCGTACTTGTAGTGACGTCTATCACGAGTGATGTAGAGGGATGGGCATAGACGCCCACCCGATAAGAGTTATCCAATCCTCACACTCTGTTACCATATACAGCTATAGCCCCTATACTTAAGTTACCTTTCCCAACCAATAGAATTGCATGATAATTTCGGAGTGTAACACGTCAGTGATGACGAGAATGTACTATAACTATTGCTGTCTGAATGAAGAATTTGGAAGTTGAAGCGAGACAGGTGATCGCATCACTGTTGATTTCCATTTGTTTCCCCGTTTTTTGTACTTGTCATTAAACGGACTTCCCTTTGCCAAACTACTGAGTTGTCCTTATTGATTGGTGTTGGAGTAAGAGAATCCTGCACCACATCCTCCTCAAGGTGCAGCTATCTCGTCTTAAAAGTACTTGAGGCTGAGCTCTTATCCCATGGGCCCGTCAGAGGTTGCTCCGCCCTCCTGTACACTTGGTAGCGGTGAGGATGGTTTTGACCATCAATTAGTGAATTTTGATTATTGATAAGACAACTATTGATCATCGACACCGAGTAACTCTAGGTCTTCGGCAATATCACAAGACCTTCGCCATCCGGCTGAGTAGACTAAGAAGCTTCCTGTGGACACTGATAGTGTACGTCCATCAAAAACTGCAGTGGGTCTGAAGGAACCTACCTTACAAAGCATAACCCTCCTCATTCCACGGGCAGCCGATCGGACGAAAAGACCGAAGGAGGCAGTAAAGGAGGCGGTGATCCCAAAGATTCACAGAGGAACCATGCGATCAGTGAGTGAAACAAATAATTCAATGCTTTGGCAAAAGTATTATAGGCATTAGAACAAGTAATCCTTGATAACGGAGGGAGGCAGAAAATAAAAAATAGTCAGAAGTAGAGAAGACGGTATATATATAAGGGGATAATGACTCGGGTATAATTGGGAAATCAGAGGTTACCGGGATAGACACCCAAGAGAAAACAGGTTACCGAGATAGACATCCGAGAGAAGAGAGAGGATACCAGGGAGGACACCGGAGATAAAAGTGAGAGGATTCGCCTTGTTCCTGCGCTTTAATATAGCGGTCAGAAGAAACGTGAACTCATAGTCTCACATAATAGGGAAAAAATAGGCTACTACGACGATTAAAGATGTCGTAAAAGGAGTTAGTTTAAACTCCATGTCAGGGTATAGATTAGAAGGCAGAGATATTTGTGTCCAGCTGGTGTCTGTCTAGTCTGTCAAGTGTCTGTTGTACGTGTTCTGTTATATGTCACATGTAAAGAACTTAGTATTATTGATTGTTGGAAACGAAGTTTGGGTTTTATGCGATTCTGTAGTTGAGAGGGAATCGCACATGGATTGATGTTCTTGGGTAAATTGATGATATCAAATTTTGGCGGGACAGATTGGATTGGAGCTTGCGGTATTTGGTGCTCGCTCATATTGTTGGGAGTGTTGAAACTGCATGAAAATATTGTTAGAAACAGAACTTAAACATGGAGGATATTACTCCACTGGCTCACTTATGTAGGCAGTTGCCTAAACATGCACCAAAGCTTAAGAAATACAGTAGCGAGTGGGTTAAGTGTACCGCCCACAAGAGGTTTATGCCATGGCCACAGAACGGGTCCTTATCTAAAGCCGTCTTACAACATAACGACTTATCTAGATGCCACATATACAGGTAAAAAACTAGAGAAACGCCTCGCTGTTCTAGAACTTTGGAAAATGTTCGAACAGCCAAAGGAGGAGGAACCACCTGCTGACTGGATATTAAACGTATGCACGGAGGGGGGTGAGACACCTACCACGCCACCAGCCCCACCTGAACTAGAAACCGAAGGAAGTAAATCAGAGGGACTATACCCATTACGAGAGCTTAAGGCAGCCACAGGGTACAGCAACCCCGTATATGAGTCGCCTACGTACAGTAGTGACGACAACACAGGGAAGGATCAGGAGAAGAATCTTACCTCCGCAGTCCCGAGGGACAAGGAGAGACGCAATGATGAAAGGAAGGATTAGGCACAGATTTGTGCATCTCTGGATAAAGAGAGAGAAGGAAAGAAATGGAAAGGAAGTGAAGACAGAACTGATGAGATAGCATTCGCAAAAGACGAAAGGATGGGAGGACATATATTGTTGAAACTCGATGGAAAAGGAAGTGATGATGTGAGACCGAGAGCGAAGTCTGATGAGACACAAAGAAGGGAGAAAGAAAAGGATAAGGAAATAAGGGACGAGAGAATAAAAAAGAAAGATAGGCTGAGGCGAGAACAGCTATATCACGAAGAGCAAGGAAAACAGCTCAATCGCAAACAGTGCGCAGCCTATGATCAGTACAGACATAAGCTGCAAAGGTTGGAAGAAGAGCAAAGAGTACATGAAAAGAGAATAAAGAGATGGGAAGATGAGGAAGTTAGAAGGGCAAATGAACGTAGAAATGAAAGGAGAAAGGAAGAAGATAAGACTAGAGAAGAAGCGAGGAAGCGCAAGGAAGTCGATGATGATATTGAACGTAAGCGTAGACAGAGGGCACGGGATCTCGAATATCTGAAGCGGGAAGTTAAAAAACCCAATCCTGTTGTAGAATGGGAAGACATTGAAGAATTCTACCATGCATACGGTTCAGCACCAGGCATGAGTGGGGCAAATATCGAGGATGAGTTCGACACCAGAAGCATCGGGGAAACGATCGATAAAATATATGATGAAATGGGGTTGGAACCATTATCCCAAAGGGAAAGGGAAGACGAGCGCTTGGAAAGCACTCCGCTGTATGACACAGAGGATGTCACCCGAAGTAGTGGGAGCAGGAGACTGTCCCTGGACAGGCTAGAAATTATTAAGAACGACGAAGACACAAGGACTTATGTGAATTGGGAACAATCAGTGTCCGACTCGGGAGAGGAGACGGAGGACGAGACAAATGAAGAAGGGAAACGGCGTGAAAAGTGGCTCCCAAGGGACAAAGGGGTACGATGGTCAGACGCTAGCGAGTCCGCACCCAGAACATCAGAGTCTGCCGCGCAGCCTGACCGACATGAAGGAACACCCCACGGTCAGAGGGGGGTGTCAGCACCCACCTATGTAGACAGATTGAGGACATTGCCAGGTAGACGGCGATGCAGGAATGTTACCCCGGCGATAGACAGGAGAGCTATGGGGAAAGAGAAGGAAGACTGTGCATTCCAATTCCCGCTGCTAGAAAAGGGGGGAGTCAGACCACAATATATTCCATGGCCACACATGGATCGAGAGAACTTGAAGAACAAGCTTCCAATGCTGAAATCGGGAGCCGGGAAGTGGATACACGAGTTAGAAAAGATGACAGTGAGTTGCACATTAGCTATAGGGGACACTAAAGGTCTCCTGATTGCCATACTCGGTGAGAGAGCAGACGATGTGTGGAAACGGGCAGGGTACCTTGGTGTAACCATAATTAACACTACCCATTACGGAGCACCATTTAATAATTGTAGAGCAGCAGTGTGGAAAGCGCTATGAGTGTTTACCCAGACACTTCCGATATGGGAGCTATAATGACTCGAAAAATGAAGGAGTCAGAAGATCCGTTGATTTATATCCAGAATTTCCAAGACGCGTGGGTGTTTGAAACGCATGAATCTTGGACGAAATCTATACCTGTATTCTACCACATATTGTGCCAAGGGTTGCCAGAACCAGTGCAGAAACATCTTAAGAAATTGGTAGGAGTAGAGGCTAAACCTTGGGCTGAAATACAGTTGACTATTGCACATTACTGTAGATTGTTGCAACAACAGAATCGAAAAAAGGAGGCAACTCATAAGGGTGAGGAAGCGAAGCTGGTGCAAAAGAAATTATCAAAGTATGCTCTTGAAGGAGCCATGCTGACTAGCCCAGCTGAACAGAACGTACAACAGGTGGCTAACCCGCAGCAGAACAACCAGGGTAAGGTAAGATTGTAACCGAGGGGAAGAGGATTTAGAGGGAGAGGATGGCAGAGTAATCAAGGAGGTTTTCAGAGTAATCAAGGAGGCTTTCAAAACTTGCAGATGGGTAATCCAGATATGTCAAATGGACAAATAGCCCGACCACCACCAGTGTGTTGGCTGTGTGGGATGACAGGGGCATTTGGCGCGCTCGTGCAGAAGCCAAGGTGCGTGGCAAAATGGCCGAGAAATGGAAGCAGGCACAGTGAATCCGCCTGTAATCTCCCAACAGGGCGGTGCACAGAATCACACAATGCAGCAGCAAGCACCAGGCATGCAGCAGGGTGCGCAGCAGGGGATTCAACCCCCAAGCATTGGGAACTTGCCACAAGGGCAATTCCAACAGGCACCACCGCAAATGTCTCAGGGCACAAACTCCGTAAGGGGAGGCAACCCTGGGAATGGAGAAAATCCACAAGTGTACAGTGGACCGAATTTGTATATGAACTAGGACATCTCACTGGGAACCCTTATGTGCTCTATCCTATCAGTGACACCAGACCCTAACAGGGAACCAAGGGTGAATGTCGTCATAGGGGGTAAAGAAGATTCCTTCCTAGTTGACACAGGTGCAACGCGCTCGTGCATACGGGAGGGCAGGTTTTCCTTGTCTGGCGAGGCCATAGATACTCAGAGTTTCACAGGAGCTCACAGTAGAGTTCCCTTTACAGACGCACTCCCAGTCTCCTTAGGAGGGTGCGAAATGAATGTACCCTTATTGTATTTGCGCCAGACCCCAGTAAACATTTTGGGTCAAGACTTAATGACAAAATTGAACATGACAATCTTGTTCACGGAGGAGGGCATAGTATGCTCCACTCCAGGAATGCATTATTCAACGGTATGCGAAATGATCAGAGCATACTCGGGACGCATAGCCATGAGAGCTATACCATTAGAACCAGAAGTCTTCGCATATGGCATGCGTGTGCTTATGGCGGAATTGCCAGGCCTCGCAGATAAAACTATGAGAACTCTTGATGAGTTCCTATTAAGACCAAGAATACCTATGCATGAAGAAGAGGGACAAGTATTTCCCTTAACGATACTAACCGCATCAGTGCGAGGGAAAGTAGCATTGGTCGAAGGATACGATGATGAAGGCAGACAATGGTGAGCAATTATCGCCATTGAAGAAGGGTATTGAGTGACTGACGTCACAGATGACGATCTGTTCGAAGAACACCCTGAATTAGAAGAGACGAGGGTGGGTCAAAAAGATCAAGCGAGAAGTGCCACAGAGAATGATGTTGACACTGGTCCGTCCAGCATACTTTGATGATGACATGGCCCAAGTGCATGTCTCAGTATGGACTACAGGCCCCTATGATGTAGGCCTCCTAAAGGGGGTAGAAGTGAAAATTAAACTAAAACCAGGAGCAATTTTAACAAGAGCACGACAATATCCCATGTCCAGAGAAGCAGATGAAGGGATCGCAAAGACAATTACGCCATGATGGATCAGGGCATCCTAATGACGTCAGAATCACCCTGTAATACAGTGATTTATCCCATCAAGAAATCAAAAGGAGTGTCTTGTTGTTTAATCCAAGATTTGAGAGCATTAAACGATATTGTTGAAGCCGAGTTCCTTCTATTCCCTAATCCATCTACGATCCTGTGTAACATACCGATCGAGGTGAAATACTTCACGGTGATTGACTTGAAAAATGCTTTTTTCTCAATCCCGTTACACCGTGACTCGCAAGATCTGACGTCATTTACTTTCAGACAAATGCGTCTGAAAAGCACGAGGTTGCCACAGGGGTATTGGGAGTCCCCGACCATCTTCAACTGAGTCCTGTAAAGGGACCTAAGCAATATTGCAGTACACAGTGTTGTTTTGCAGTATGTGGATGACATTCTGATCTGCAGCACCGCTGAAGAGCAATGCAGGCGCGATTCTGTCCAGCTACTGACTATACTGGCTGAGAAAGGAAAGAAGGTTGACAAGGAAAAGTTGCAATACTGTCAACCGGAGGTGCTGTACATAGGCCAGTTGATTTCACATGAAAGGAAAAAGGTAACCCCAGAAAGGGCTAAAGCTATCTTGAACACGGCTAAGCCGCTCACGATAAAGCAAATGCAGAGCTTCCTAGGCCTGTGCAACTATGTTAGAGCATGGGTTTTCGACTACAGCACTTACACCAAGCCCCTGTTCCAGGCTCTAAAGAAGGCCCAGGTGACAAAGGAAAACATTTAATGGACTGAGGCAATGGAAAAGGGGTTTACAGAGTTCAAGAGAGCGATTTGTACGGCCCCAGTTCTCGGGATTCCTAATTATGCAGAGGAATTCTACCTGTTCTCACACACTGACGGCAGCGTTATGAAGGCAGTACTCGCTCAGAGAACCTTGTTGGGGTACAAGTCCCTGGCGTACTACAGTGGGAGCCTGGACCCTGTCATGAGAGGCCACTTCCCATGCGAACAAAGTTTAGCTGCTGCAGCGTTCGCCATTAAAGAAGGCGACAACTATTGTAATGGGATGTTCCATGACGTTATACGTCGAGCACTTATTATTCGCCATTTTAGAAAAACCAAAAGGCACATTGACATCTCAGAGAGCTTCTGCCTATGAAGTGATCATATCTAATCCATCGATCAAAATAATTCGATGTAAAACAGTAAACCCAGCTACGTTCATAGCTGAGCCAGTCACTGAAGGAGAGCCGATACATGACTGTGCAAACTATGAAGAATTCTATGATGAAATCCCCAGGATGAAAGAAAATGCCCTGGAGGGTGGTGAGATCGTGTTCATTGACGGTTCGTCAAGAATCGATCAAGAAGACGGACAAAGATACACAGGCGTGGCCGTAGTAAAACACATAGCGAATGGAGAATTTCGAGTACTCATCAGTGCACGAATACCATCTCATTATTCAGCACAGGCTGCAGAATTATTGGCGTTGATACTCGCCATTGAGAATCATGCAGACCAGGAAGTAACGGTGTACAGTGACTCCGCCTATGTGACGTCTACAGTGCATGCAGGCCTAGCATGCTGGAAAAGGAGGGGCTACCTCCGAGCGGACGGTACGCCAGTGTAGCACGCAGCCTTATTGGACAGGCTGATTAAAGCACTACAGCTCCCAGTGGGCATAGCGGTCGTGAAATGCGCCGCCTACACCAAAGGGACATATTTCGGGTCACGCGGAAACCATGCAGCAGACACAAGCCAAGCGTATGGCATCCAAGAGTAAAACGATCATGGAAGTAGAAGTGGCATGCACCCATGAACGAATGATGATAGCACGAGCCACACCAGAAGCCTATAGTAATATGGGGCAGACCCAACTGATGGAGATCCAAGGAGAGGCCCTTCAGGACGAAAAGAACCTATGGAAACGTTGAGGGTGTTCTTTAAACCCCTCTGACGGATTGTGGCGGCAAGACAGCACTGGTAAACCAGTAATGCCTGTAGCCCTACTAAAAATAGCATTGGAATAGTTGCATTACCCATTTCACATGTCAAAAGAGAATCTAGCAGCAATGCTCGCAGAAGACTGGTTTATAGCGAATTTAGCTGAGCATGTTGCATTCTTTATGGTGAACTGCATAATCTGCCAGCAATTCACCGCTGGGCACACACTAAAAGTAGTAAGAGGAGTCATCCCCCGTCCCAAATGGGCCTTTCCAGCACTTACACATCGACTATGACGACATGATTCAAGTGTGCAAAGGGTACAGGTACTTAATTGTAGTGGTGTGTCCATTTTCTAGATGGATAGAAGCAGGTCCATGTACACACCCAGACTCTACCTGTGCGGCTAAGTGTGAGGGAAGTGTTCCCTAGGTGGGGTGTGTGTGAGGTGATGAGATCAGACAACGGGGCTCATTTTGTTAATACAGTCTTTGAGCAGATCAGCTTGCTGCTTGGTATAAAGCACAAGTTCTCGTCGGCGTATCATCGGAAGGTAATGGTATCTGTGAGAGGCTCAACAGCTTGGAAAGGAAAGGATAACCAAGTTGAAGCTTACACTAAAGAGGGGATGGTTGCTCTGCCTTCCACTCGCATTGTATGCTCTTCGGAACCAACCAGGCTTCGACCATCATCTTACGCCGCAGGAGATGGTCACAGGAAGGAGAATGAACACCCCCCCTTACCCATCTGAGACAGAGCTCAATGTGATGCCCAGTCAACCTGAGAGGTCCTAGGATCCGAAATGAAAGAGTACTTTAACTGCATGACATCGAGCCTTACTGTAATTTCAGACCAACTGCAGCGACGACAAAAAGGGTGCAGCGCAGCACAATACACAGCAGGAGATGCTGAAACAGACGCAGTTCAAGGTGTACATACCCCACTCATCTTCCCTGGAGATGCCGTGTTGGTAAAACACGAGGAAAAGGTGGGACGAGCCAAGATTCAATGGCCCTTTCATCGTAGAGGATTGCACTCCGTCAGCTGTTAAACTATAGGGCAGGAGAGCATGGATTTTTCTAAATGACATTAAGCCCTATATCAGAGAAAGCCCTCAAGCTGCACCCCACCGCGAAGAAATTACAGACAACGGGGAAGAACCTCAGCACGTGCAGACGAGATCCATGACGAGGAAGAAGGATGCATGAGCAGCAAAACCAAGCCAAAAGAACTCTTTTTGAAAGTTGTGGCTTAAACTGGACATTTCCTCTAAGCAAAAAAGGGATAAGGACAATAACAGACACTCTGTGCATCCCAGTTGCAGGTTGAAGAACAAAAAGGAGGTAAGGGCATAAAACAGACACTCTGTGCAGCCTAGTTGCAGGGTGAAGAAGAGCATTACATCCAAAGCCACAACAACGTTGGTGATACGAACTTTTGAACCAAGCCACACTTAAGCATTGTTGAACAACAAGACCCAAATAGACGGTGATCAAGGACTTTTATCTCAAGAGCTTAACGCAGTATCCTGAATCATCAAAAATCAAGACGTCGTTTTGCAGCACTTATGGTATCCCCCAGCAGAAATATCACAAGGGATGTACTGTCCTGTTTCCAATTAGTACTAGAGACATATCTGTCACTTGTAGGGAGAGTCACAGTGTCACAGACTTTATTCAAGATCCTGCCAATAAGAAAGTAATCTGGCAGCTGCCGACTGTCATCACGGAAGCCTTCGCTGTGTTACCCGAATACAGTGATAAGGACACAAATGCTTCCACAACAGGCGATAGTAGATGAACTCACAAACACGCTTTTCTTTCGCATTATAGAGGAGTGCCCAGCAATCGTCGGGAGAACCACTGACACGCTCACGTTCATTAGAGATCCCAGAAACACTGAACATTTGCACCAGCTGTGGGCTAAACTCAGCTACCTGGTCGCTATCCACGCAGCAGGAAAGTGCAAAGACTGTTCACGCCAAGGGAAGGGCCTGTGATCCAGAGCCCAGCAAAATAGGACAAATGTCCCTGTCACCCGAGGACAGCCGGCTGGCGCATAACATCTTATTTCGCCTAGTCACTGACTTTCCAGAAATGGTGGGGAGACCTGCCGAGGTTGATGTCATCACCTTCATCAGATATCCAGCTAATGTTGCGCATATGGGAACGCTCCTACATGGTATTAAGCTCCAACTAGAACTGTCCAACTTCCAAAGAGAGTATCTGAGGAGATTCCAGTGAAACCTTCCGCCGAGGGACAGATCCAGGAGACAGAGACACAGCACTTCATCTTTCCGCCGAGGGACTGATCCAGGAGAAAGACACAGCACTTCATCTTTCCGCCGAGGGACAGATCGAGAGAGCAGGGACGAGGACTTCACCGTCTTGTTTTTCTTATTTTTAGTTTTCTGGTTTGATTTTTGATTGATACCATTTTTCCATTTCTTCGCATTGAACAGTGTCCAGCATGTCCTCAGGACTGAAGCAGATTAGGGGGGTGGACTGGGAATTTACCTATTTTGAATATGCATAATGAATGTGACTTACCAAATGTGTTAGTCTAATCTTTTTTCGTAGACTAGCAAGGGAACTGTTACACATAACAGTGGAGTTGGAGCTTTGATTTTGCTGGATCTGTCCGCCGCATTTGATACGGTGGACCATCCTATCCTCCTCTCACGTTTAGCACAAATCGGGATCTCTGGCTCAGTCCTGGCTTGGTTTACCTCTTTTCTTGCAGACCGAACTCAGACCCTTGCTATGCCCCCTTTCCTCTCTTTCCCTTGTGTCCTCACCTGTGGTGTCCCCCAGGGATCCTCTCTTTCCCCTATCTTATTCAATATTTATATCTGGGCGCTTGTCTGCCTTATCCGCTCGTATGGACTCAATTGTTATTCCTACGCGGATGATACTCAAATCCTGATCCGTTTGGATCAGGATCATACCGAGGTCTCAGCTTGTCTTCATGACTGTCTAAAAGCAGTCGGTGTCTGGATGGACCAAAATTGGCTCAAGCTCAACGGCGATAAAACGGAGGTGATGTTGGTGGGTTGTCCTCCCAGCCCATCACTATGGACCCCCGCTTTTTGGCCTACTTCATTGGGCCCCCTGCCCTGTCCAGTGGACAAAGTAAAGAATTTAGGGGTCATTCTTTCCACCTCCCTGTCCATGACAAATCAGGTCTCAGCGGTCTGCCAATCTGCCCACCACCAGATTAGGGTACTTAAGAGGGTCCTCCCTATGATCCCAGAAGCTATGCGCCCTCCTGTGGTGGCTGCATTAGTCCTCTCACGGTTGGACTATTGCAACTCCCTGTACCTCGCTCAGCCGGTGGGCCTTCTCCAGCGTCTCCAACGCATGCAGAACCTGGCAGCTAGACTGGCCACAGGTTATCCCTATGGAGCACATATTTCGCCAGTGCTTCGCCAACGCCACTGGCTTCCAGTGGCCCAGCGAGTTAAGTTCAAGTCACTGTGTATTGTCCACCAGGCAATCCAGGGCCTAGGTGCTGAGTTTCTTCAAACCAAATTTGTCCGATATATCCCGGAACGCAATCTTCGCTCCTTGAACACCAACCTCTTGGTGGTTCCTAGGTATAACCGGGAAAGACTCGGTGGCAGAGCCTTTTCCATTGCTGCGGCCAGGCTGTGGAACACCCTTGCACTGCTACTCAAGTCTACCTCTAATCATTTGGCTTTCAGGAAAGCCCTGAAAACTACTCTATTTTAGCTCTCTGGCTATTACTGTTCTTCCTGCTTGGTAGCTTCCTCACCAGCGCCATGATGCCATTGGGCGACCGTGTGCTTTACAAGTCCAGGTAACATAACATAACATAACCAGAGACAATCGCCAGCCGCAAGAGAGGGGACACTTGCGAAGCACCAGAAACTTTACGATACGAAACTTTCGGAGAAACAATAACGGAGTAAGTGAAAGAATTTAAGACTGACAATTGATATGATTGAAATGGGGGCCCAGAACAGTAACCTCGACCTTCCACAACCAGAGGGGCGCCCCTGCTTCCTTGGAAGGAAATGCTGCCAGCTTTCATACCGCTCAATTATGTGTATATGCATAGTGATTATCATTATTTTTCTGTCTTTAACAATCAGAACTGCATTCTTTATTGGTGCACGAAGCATCCCAATTTCAGTGCACCCACCAGATAACATACGCATGAGTCCCACGAAAGCACCCAGACCCTATATAGTTATTCCAGTTCCAAGAAAATCTAATGGTAAAGTAAACAAACTTAAAAAATTGAATGTAATTAGTAGTGATTCATACACACTTGAGGTAACGAATGAAGAGAAAAGCTGGAGACAGGGTCAGCGCGGTATGAATGAAAACGTAGCACTGACCACTACACACACACACTGAATCCACACGAACCAGGGCAAGTGTCAATGGCTACAGAACCTCGAACGAAGACAACAGAAAGTACGAGACTGCCTACCGAACAACCAGTCCCAGAAAATAGTGGAAGAGATCAAGAAGAATCAAGTGAAAGACCAACTAAAGAAGATATAGCAAAGGCCCTCCAGAAGACAGAAGCGGCTACGGGAGAATTCACTGCAAAGACACAAATGTTGATAGATCATTTATTCCAGTTTATAGCTAGAGCAAGGAAGCGACAAGAGGAACTGAAAAATAAAACCACAGAGATTGTAGTAACAAGCACACCAGTTCCAACACAAGAAACAAGCACCAGGCCCACAACGCAGCCATACGTTGGGCAGATGGTAAACAGATGATGGTTAAAGGCACTCATCGAAGGAATACAAGAGGAGAGAAAGAGAATCGCCAAACCTCCTCCTATCGAATCGATGCAGATAACGAAACCTGCTCCACCGACAAGCATGCCCAAGAGACCCCCAGCAGGAAAAAGCCACACAGATGCATTTAAAGATGTAGTTATAGCTAACTACAGGAAGACACTAAGAATCAAGAGAAGCCCACATGAAGATAACAATGAACTAAACGATTACCTGGACAGCAAAGCACATCTAGGAAACAACATTTGGTACCAACACATGAAGGAGGTCGGAAGAAGTTGTTCAGAAGGAGAATGCTTCGTCTGTGCACTTCTACCGCACAGCATGGGAAAATCCAAGATCTTTGTGGCTGTAGAAATTGATGTCCCTACAGCACACTGTATGTCACGCATAGCAATGTGCAACACCAGAGGACAATTTATGGGGAGAGATGCCTCATTGATATGGGCAACTGAAACAGAGTATCCCGATGAAGACGGTTACGTCCAGGATATCAAGACAAGAAACAGAGTGCATACCAAGAATCACCTGATCAGGTATGAGAAGCCTGAAGTTAAAGGATCAGGAAAAAAGAGGCCAAATGCAGATTTGGGGGACAGTGGTTTCCCCAAATGAATGGGAAGCAGGAGTGGTGATCTGCCGAGCTTGGATGGTCCTTGGAGCCTGCAAAGATGCGATAGAAAACTCACAAAGACTGTGCAAACCGTTAAGTTTGTAAAGTTGCTAACCTGGGTCGAAGAAAGAGGAGGACCCTTGAAGATAGTGCCACTGGAAAGCCCAAAATTGTGCTTCAGGAACAATGGCACAAGGAAGATGGGAGAGAATCAGAACTGCGGACGAATCTTCGAGGCCCCAGGAATGACGCACGGAACCGCAGTAATTATGGATCATTATTGGGCGTGTGGATCCAGAGCATACATCAGACTGCCAAGAGACTGGGGAGGCATATGCACAATAGTGAACGTCCACGTTCCTGCACTAGTGATCCCGAAAAGTGACCTGAATATTGACAGTTTTCCAAAAGCAGATGCTCACCTGGGGAAAAGGGGATTTCCACACAATGAAACACGGCAATCTGCGTGAGATCCTTTTTTATCTACAAGGGTCAAATACTATTTCTAACTGCAAGGTAACCAGGACCTTTCTGCATACAGTTTCGGTAAGAAGCATTGGGTTTGCTTCTTCCACCCTGTGACCTTGCAAAAGAACAATTGAAAACACCCTAAAAATACACACAGCTCAGCACAGGAGTGTTCAGGTTCTAGAACCCACTCTTTACCCCCGTATCCATTCCATAGCTTGGATGTCCCATACCTTTCTTAGCCATTCGGTGTTGGTGGGGGCTCTCTGTTTCCATTTCCTTACCAACACTAGCCATGCCGCTATCAGTAATATTATATATGCTTTGCGTTGGGATTTTAATGGGATTTGTAACTCAGGATCGAAAAGGCCACACATCCATTCCCTCCGAGAATATGAGGGGGACCCTGCACCATATCTTGGATCTGCGATTTGACCCCCTCCCAGAATATCTGCACTCCTGGACAATCCCACCAGATGTGTCACCAATCCCCCTCCCTGAGCATCCCGTCCATCACTCCTGTGATACTCCCGGGTACATGGTGTTTAGTCAGTGTGGTGTGTAATGCCACTGGATTACCATCTTGTACCATGCCTCCCTAATTTGTATTGATCTGGTGAGTTTGGGGATCTGTGCCCATAGACATTCCCATTGCTGTAACAATATCTCTTCACCTAATGTGTTCTGCCATTTCAGCAAGTATGGCCAAACTTTACGGGTAGTTTCAATTCCCTTATTATTTTTAGAAGAGGGATTGTGAGTTTTAATCTTATTAGGAGACAGAAGGCGTAGAGAAGGCAACACTCTCAATATTCCTAGTACTGTTCCTTTGGTATTGAGGAGGGCATTTGAGTTTAGCGATACAAAAGATTTTGATGCAATAGGTTTGGACGTTAGAATTTTAGGTTTTACCACTTTAGTTCCAACTAAAGTCTGAAACCCATCTAGACAACCAGCCATAACCTCTTCTGAAATGGTGGTACGAGTATCCGTGTCAGATGAAAAATACTGTGCCTCATCCCACAGAATCTCCTCATTACCCTGGGTCCTGTTTCCACCCAGATGATCCTCCCGCAGAACACCACCCCCAGGATTGGGGTGAGGAAGCGTCTGCCCTCTCCTGGCCACCTGAGAGGAGACATTAGGCAGGGTTTTGGTGAGGGGTCTGCTGGATTCCCCACACTATCCATTTGGAACTTTTTGGTTTGATTTATACTTCTATGTTGAATTTGAGCACTTAGAGAAACCGAAACAATATCCTTTGCACCTTAGGGATGGTTTGGAGAGTGAGGGACATAGGATGTATTTTACTTTGGACATCCTGACAAAGGACATACTCCTTTGTTTCTGGTTGACGTAGGGCGATACCTCCTAGATTAGCGACAGCGAGGCATGTTCCAACCCTTTTTTTATTTTGAATAAAAGTTTATGAACACAAACATAAGCTCTCTGTATCCATGTCTCATTCCTGGCTCTTCACAGCAGGCTGGGTGTGGGCTAGCAATATTTATATATGAACGTTTTTATTGACACCAATGTGAAACTCTTAATGAACTTTTGTATGTACTTTTTGTATTGTAGTAACATGTTAAATTGAGAATTGTTATGTAATCGGAGCGCGAGTGGTTTGGTTTTTTGTGTTTGTAGAGCAGTAAATGTATACCACTTAACCACAAATGTCCCTGATTTTGCATCATAAGCTGCCTCCATTTTGCCTGCAGGTGTGTCAGTTACATATATTCAACATCACGTTATGTGTGACCAGGGCAGCTGGCGAAAATCGCCACAGAGAGTACAAGGGGAAAAGGGGTGGCAACAACGGGCCAGAAACAACAAACGTAGAGCGGGGGATATAAAGCCTGATAGAAAACAAGACAACAAAACAGTACAAACCTAAAACATAATTAACTAACTGAAAAGCTTCTCCTTTCAAACCCAAGTATCCCGTTCAGAGGTGACAGTGCGTCTTGTTTAAAGATGATAGCAGAATGTAATGTAAATATGATAAAGCATGTACAGCTGCAGCGGGAAAGGAACAAAATCCGACACTTACCCTGATGCTGGTGCAAGGCTCTCTGCTTATCACTCCTTCGCAGCCAGATGGTGACTTGCCTTGGCACAAGATCCAATCACAGGCGCCAAACTGTTAGGTCTGATTCTTTTATCTCTCTCTTTTCTGGAAGGGATTTTGGAGAAGGGCAATTGTTCTGCTTAATATACTGACTCCACACACAGTTAGCTATCAGAAAATGTGTGCTGTGTTTATTGTCCATCTGCTTTTATTGGTGCAAACTGCAAACAGAAAATATGCAAGGACAGGCAAAAGTACATATACATTTCATCACAGTATCCCTTTTTCTCTGAACATTTGTAGGCCTGGAAACAACTTCCAAGTTGGAGATAAATAAGTAATTGCGTACGACTTGATATCTAGGAGAACCTTGGATGGCAGATTATATATATATATATATATGGGATACATTACTCACCGTAATCGTATTTCTGATGCTTGTATCTGCTTAGATTCACATGCTGTGCATAGGCCGACATCTAGTGGAAGCTGCGGAGTATTACAGTTTGTTTTTCGAAACTCGAAAATGGGCGTCGACACAGGGCGTGCCAGTAATACTATCCCTAGTGTGACGTCCACTGTACCCAAGATCCCTCACGCGTGTAGGATCCTCAGATTGTATTTTTTCTGAAATGAGGTAGCATGAGGAGTAGCGTGAGTACAGATAATCCAAGCAGATAGACAGAAAGGTAACACTACAAGCAATCATGCGCCTTCTCTCAGAGGGGAGGAAGGGTGGGTCGCATGTGAATCTAAGCAGATACAAGCATCAGAAATACGATTACGGTGAGTAATGTATCCCTTCTGAGGCTTGTGGAATCTGCTTAGATCACATGCTGTGCATAGATTAGCGAGCAGTACCTGAAGAAGGAGGTGGGATGTGAGAAGGTTCATGAGCAAATAAGTGTCTTAGAACCGCTTGTCCCACTTGTGTATCTGCCTTGGAATGGGTGTCAATGCAGTAATGCTGAGTAAAAGTGTGAATAGAGCTCCAAGTAGCTGCTTTGCAAATGGTGTCAAGGGGTACATTTGCAATGAAAGCCAGAGTGGCCCCAATGCCTCTAGTAGAGTGGGCTCTTGGCGTGAAAGGCAGAGTTCTTTCAAAGAGTGAGTAACACAGCTGGATACAGTTAATAATCCACTTCGAGATGGCACCTTTAGAGACGCGATCCCCCTCTCTGCCTGTAGCTACGGAGACAAACAGTTGATCTGTTTTTCTTAGCGGTCTGGTTTTATTTACGTAGTAGAGGACCGCCCTACGCACATCTAGGGTGTGTAGTTTCACCTCAGCCGAGCTTTGCGGGTCCTGGAAGAAAGCCGGAAGCTCGATGGACTGGTTTACATGGAATTTTGATATAAATTTAGGTGAGAACCTAGGGTGTGTGTGTAAAACCAGTTTGTCTTTATGGACAGTAAAGAAGGGATCCTGCACTGACAGAGTCTGAATTTCAATGACCCTTCTTATAGAAGTAATAGCTACTAAGAAGGCCATTTTATAAGTCAGGTGTTTGAGACTGCTTTTATGCATGGGTTCGAAAGGGGGGCCCATGAGCTTGGCTAGCACCACATTAAGGTCCCACCCTGGTGGTGGGTTTGAAATAGGAGGGTGAAGTCTCTTTACTCCTTCCATGTAGGCTTTAACTACTGGTACTTTCCACCACGAAACCTTGCTAGGGGAAGTGGTGTAAGCCGACAAGGCTGCCAGGTGTACTTTCAGTGAGTTAAAAAACAATCCTGCATCTAGCAGGTGGAGCATGTATGTAACAATGTATGTAACAATAGTGGAAGGAGTGCAATCAACCGGGTTGATTTGTCTACTCTGGCACCAGATAACGAACCTCTTCCACTTGTCAAAGTAACAGTGCCTTGTGTTTGGTTTCCTAGATTCCTTTAGGATGTCCATACACCTCTGTGGCAAATTGAGATGTCCAAACTCTATGACCTCAGGAGCCATGCTGCCAGGTTCATTGAGTTGGGTTGCTGGTGCACTGTTTGACCTTGGTGCTGGGACAGTAATTTGTACCAGGCTGGAAGTTTGATGGGCTCGCACACCACCATCCTGCGTAGGTGTGGGAACCACGGTTGTCTTGCCCACATGGGAGCAACTAGGATGAGCGTCATCGATTCCCTGTTCATCTTGTTCACCACTTTCCTGATGAGAGGAGTTGGTAGAAAAGCGTACGCAAACATCCCTGACCAGTTCATCCACAGGGCGTTCCCCTGGGAGTCTGGTTGGGGGAACCTGGATGCAAATCCTGGGCATTGTCTGTTTTCGCTTGTGGCGAATAAGTCTATAGTGGGGAAACCCCAATGAGAGAAGATATCTTCTACGACCTCTCTGTGTAGAACCCATTCGTGTTCCTCTGGGAGGGAGTCTCTGCTCAGAGCATCCGCTAGGGAATTGAGCTCCCCTGGAACATGTTGTGATGACAGGAAGATGTTCCGTCTGAGTGCCCATATCCAGATTTTCTGGGCAAGCATGGACAGATTTGGCGAGCGAGTCCCTCCTTGTTTGTTCAGGTAGAACATGGCTGTTGTGCTGTCCGTCCGGATTTGCACTGACAGGTTTAGTAGGTGGGGCTCGAACGCCTTAAGCGCTCTGAATACTGCCAGAAGCTCTAGCAGGTTGATGTGGTTCTTGGCCACTGAGTGAGACCAGAGACCCTGAGCTGTGTGGTGGAGATGGTGAGCTCCCCACCCCGTCAGACATGCATCTGTAGTGACTACTGCCTGTACTTCGGGATCGTAAAAGGGTTTCCCCTGTGCGAGATTCTCTCTTGTCCACCAGTGAAGGCTTTGTACCAGTGTTGGCGAAACGACCACTAGATCGTCCCACTGACCACTTGCCTGAGATCACTGTTTCGCCAACCATTCCTGCATGGGACGCATGCGCAGGCGCGCGTGGAGAACCAGGTAAATACATGACGCCATCATGCCCAGTAAACGCATAGCTTTGCGTACCGTTATTTGTTGACCGGACTGATAATGCGGAATTTGCAGTAGTATATTCCGAATTCTTTCTTCTGAAGGAAAGGTCAACCCCTCTTGGGTATCTAGGATTGCTCCTAAGAATTGTTTTGAGGTGCTTGGCACCAGGCTTGACTTTTTCTCATTGATTGAGAAGCCTAACTCGTGGAGGAGGTCGATAGTCCTTTGAATGTTTGTCCTGCAAATTCCTGGGGTTTCCCCCGTTATGAGCCAGTCGTTCAGATAAGGGTACACTGGGATTGTCTCCCTGCGTAGGTGTGCAGCCGCCACCGCCAGTACCTCGGTGAATACCCTTGGTGCTGAAGCTATCCCGAAGGGCAGTACCTTGAATTGGTAGTGTCGACTGTCCACCTTGAAGCGCAAGTACTTTCTGTGCGCTGGGAACATGGAAATATGAAAATAAGCATCTTTCATATCCAAGGTTGCCATGTAATCCCCCTTTTTTAGGAGGGGGATTACCTCTTGTAATGTGGTCATACGAAATTTTTGGGGCTTGACATACTTGTTGGCAGGCCGTAAATCCAATACTGGGCGCATTGTCAAATCTTTCTTTGGCACAAGGAAGTAAATTGAATAAATACCCTTGTTTACCTGGTGTCCCGGGACGAGTTCTATCGCGTCCTTTTCTAGCAGAATGGCGATCTCCTCGAGGAGAATCGTCTGATGTTCTAGGGAGTGTACTCTTTGTCGTGGAGGATGGTTCCGGGGACGGTGCAGTAGCTCTATACAATATCCTGTGGATACTGTTGACAGCACCCATCTGTCTGATGTGATCCCTTCCCAAGCCTGGGTGAAGTTGGAAATGCGTCCCCCTACTGGGGTTGCGTGAGAAGGGACCCTGAACTGAGCATCACTGCTTTGGTGGAGGCGTGCCGCCTCCTTTGCTGGGGCTGCCTCTGCCTTTACCACAACCTCTCCTATTACCCCTGCCGTAATCCTGGGTAGACTGTTGGTTGTTGTTCCACTGTGTACCCTGCCCCTGGGAATAGTTAGCTCATCTCTGGGAATTTTGGCTGCGTGGGCGACGAAAATTACTATTACCTCTCTGGTTAGGGGGTTTATTGGTTAGCTGGCCAAGGGACTTGAGTGTTTCATATTCGTCCTTGGCATTTTTCAGTGCATCTTCGACCGCCTTACCAAACAACAGATCGGTTTCCACCGGTTGTCCAACAATGATGCCTGGGTTTCTGCCTTAAAACCAGACTGCCGTAACCACGCATGTCTTTTGATAACAGTGCCCTCTGCTATCAATCTGCCTGCGTTGTCCGCGGCGTCGAAGGTCGCTTTCAAAATGCAACCAAACACGACTCTACCCTCTGCTGAAATCCGAGCTAACTGGCCCTTTAAAGGTTCAGGAGAAGAGGCTATGAGTGCCGCGACTTCTTCCCACTGATGGCAGTTGTAGCTGGCCAACAGGGTGGTGGAGTTAGCAATCCTTGCTTGATAGGCGGACGTTGAGGCTACTTTCCTGCCAAAACCGTATAGTTTTTTGCTCTCCTTGTCGGGAGGAGTTTCGGATGATGACAAGGGTGTTCCAGCCCTCTTACGAGTGTTGGTGACAACTAGGGAGTCTGGCTTCAGATGTCCTCTTATATAGAGAGGGTCAGAATGGGCCGCCCTGAAAAGTTTTTCAGCCCTGGGATTGACTGCTCTGGTGAGGTTCGGGTTCACCAGGGACGGATCTATTCTCCGCTGAATGGACTTAAGGATAGGGATGGTCTGGGCAACAGGCCTCCTTTCTCCCACTAAGTCTTCTGCGAAGTCCCTTTCCTCCTGGACACCGTGGGTGTCAATGTGGAAATGTTCTGCTGCGCGAGCGAGAACCTCATTTAGGAGGGGTTGGTTATCGACCGGGGAGTCGGTAACCGGGGCTTCGTTCTCTACCGGGGAATCTACTCTGTATGTTTCAGGGTCCTCCTCTTCTTCTTCCTGGTCCTCATCATCCCCATAGTAGCCCGTCCCGGTTTGCTCTTCTATCATACCGAATTCTTGGTCCTCACCAAAGGAAGCCTCTCCTTGATACCGTGAGTATGGTCTTGCGTAAGGCTGTACCTCGAAGGGTTCTGACCTCATCGGAGTTTCAAACCGGGGCTTTTTACTCGGGGGGATAGGATCAGTAGAGCCTGAGGGTGTGGCCCCTTGTGGATCATACGAGAGGAAATGTTCTGGATTTTTATCATAAAAATCAGCTAAAGAAGACATTCTTGACATGACTCTATGTCTTCACTGGACCATTTTTTGGAACTGGGAATGACTCTATCAGCAAGTCTATGGGATTTATCTTGAGTAGCTTTGCTGGTTGTAGACCTATCAGCAGACCTGGTTTTGTCTGTCTGTTTAGGGGGAGTGGAGTGTCTCACAGGTGTGGAAGAATGTACAGGTAGTTTCTTTTGCTGTTCCCCCCCCCCCCCCGTGTGTGGAAAAATGTTTTCCCTGTCCTTTAGTGGCTCCGGAGTTTTTCGACGCCTGGCGTCGAGGATTGGGGGTGGTGTCCCTGTCCTTCGAGTGTGGGGCCTCGCTGGCTTTAACTGCGGGCTCCGCCTCCTGGAGCGCGGCCTGGGGGTGGAAGTCGTCTTTGTCTTCCGACGATCGAACTTCTGTTAGCCTAGGGAGCGAGGCACTCTTGGCAAGAGTGGATGATTGCCTGGAGTCATGCGGCGATCTTGATCGCGAGCGCCCAGAGGACACCAAATCGGACCGTTCTGTTTGTGCCTCTTTCCGAGAACTCGACGTCGTCGAGTCTCGGTTGGACTTAGTGTGTTTAGTGTGTGTAGTATGTGAAGCGCTTGTGTCGCCGGGGGTCTTCCCCATAGCCGCCCTGCCGGACGACCTTCCGAGGTCAGGGACCTGCGCTCGGCTGTCTTTCGACGCCGTAATGCCCTCGCCGTCCGAAAGTACGGCGTCGCTGCCATCGCTGAAGGCGCCCTCCGCTGCCATGGCCGCATGCCTGGCGTGGTGGGCCCAACGCTTCGTCGAACGGCGCTTAAGTGTCTTAGGTTTAAACCTACTACATGCTCTGCAGTTCGCTTCGGGGTGGTCCCTCGGCAAGCAGAGATTGCACGTGGCGTGCCTGTCGACCCAAGGGTATTTGCGATTGCACTTGGGGCAGAATTGAAAAGGGGTACCCTCCATACGCACCTTGAGGCAGCGGGCAGTTAAGTGTAGGAAAATGTATAAGGTGTACCTATATACCAAGAGTGTAGAGTATGTACCACCCCCCACTCTTCCTACTTGCAGGGCCGAGGCCAAAGGCCTTCCAAGGCCCGGGCCGAGGCCAGCGGCCTTCCGAGGCCCAAATCCGTCGTGCAGCAGCCGACGGTCGATTTCTTCTCCAGCCGGCGTCGAGTGTCGAAGTTCGACGTTGGGGTGGGGAAGGATGTCAATAGATTAATCTTTTACATTTTTAGCAAAAGTATGGCTAAGGCCAGGGGACTCCGCAAAATGCTTCCGGCCAGTATGGCGGAAAAAAACAATCTGAGGATCCTACACGCGTGAGGGATCTTGGGTACAGTGGACGTCACACTAGGGATAGTATTACTGGCACGCCCTGTGTCGACGCCCATTTTCGAGTTTCGAAAAACAAACTGTAATACTCCGCAGCTTCCACTAGATGTCAGCCTATGCACAGCATGTGATCTAAGCAGATTCCACAAGCCTCCGAAATATATATATATATAAATAAAATAAATTACAACCTCACAGAAGGACCTGCAAAGTCAAATTGCAGACTTGTGAAAAAGGCTTTGCTAGAAGGGGGTCAGGGGTCCTCTTTTCCATAGGAAGACAAAGGACATTGGTTTTTGAACTGTGCAAGTAGGTCATGGCCTGAAACTCTGATGAGAAACCCAGAGCCACTTGGACTTTGTCTTGAATTGTACAAACAAGCAAAGGCCTGAGGGAGACACATTTCTGTGGTGGGGGCCAAGCACCAACCAGCACAAGCCAAGAAAGGTGAGTAGGAACACTGATCTAGGCTAAGTTTTGTTTTCCTTTATTAGTGGTAAGGTCGGGTCAATTAGCATGATAGCATAGGTTTGGACAGAGGACAAGGTTTATTTTTGGAAGACATACTAACAGGCAGCATTTTGTTATGTTTTAGAATAGGGAACCTTCATTGTAGCAGTAGAGCAGGTGAGGCATTTTCTTTACTTTAATAAAGTGAAATACTTTGAACCATGTCTAGTTGTTCATCTCCTACATCTGACCTACCACACATGCCTGTTTATCTATCAAGCTATGGTGCATATGTTTGTGTATTTGAGAGATGAGTGGTGGGGATGTGTGAGAGGTGAGCATAGTGTGTTCCTATGGGAAAAGAATTCAAAAGATTTAGTGCAGGCCATTAGGGCTGGGATAGTTTGTTATATTTCAAGCAGAGCGACATGCCACACCTTAGAGGCCTCTCGGAGAAATTCGTTTAGGGAAATCTATCCAGTGACCCTGTGGGTCAGTCTGCCAATGGTAATATGTAGAGATAGCTATGAGAACTCAGTTTGCATGAGACAAGAGAATTATGCTAATTTAGTGAAATTTAAATGAGGTGAGGATGGTTTGAAATCAGTAGACGTTTGAAAAGCTGGTTGCCTCTGCTAGATCAATAGGACTGGGTTTGAGTCAGCTACATGTCTGGCAGTGCAAGGTGTAGCTGACATTTACCAACCAGTTTTAGCATCTTGGGAGAATGTACTTATTGGGGAATCTCTCAAATAACATTACAGACAAGTCTGAAAATGTGCGAGAGATGCAAACCCTTTTCTGTGTGGACAAAGAGATAGAGACACTGTATCTGCTGGTGTGGTGTAGTCGAGGATTGAAGAAAGAGACATAGAAAAAGCAATAGAGCCGGAGGGCGTGGCTAGCAGTCAATGGAGTAGGCTGGCTCTCTGAACTGCTCCCGCCTGATCCTTTAGGACCCGGTGAAAAGACAAGCCTAATACAGACCGCAATCCTTGGTGCGCGTGTATGAAGCGAGAGGACCCGCCGACGAAGCCAGGAGGCAAGATGGCCCGCGCACTGTGAAGTGATCAGCAGAGGCGAGCGAAAGACCGGGTGGGCCTGGAAGCCCTGATGATAACAGGCGAGCAGATGAGAATAAGAAGCAGACGTGGATAAGAAGCAGACGTGGAGCCGTGCTGGTGGCTCGGTTTGCCAAGTCTGGGAACAAAGTGAAGTGAGGCAAGGGGAGAATGCGGTTATGATATGGCATTTGTAATGCGCTTATACACAAGTGGTTGACGTGCGACATAGCAGCCAAAGTGAGGTGAGAGCTTGTGGCGCTGCCCGGTGACAGGGCGCGCACGCGGCGGCGTGACGTTGCACGCCGCCGCGTGCAACATAAATAAACGGGGCGTTTCCAGGCCGCGTCAGAGCGACCGGGAAGCCCGAACCGAGAGGACGTGTCGGAGTGAGTCCTTCGGGGTCTGCGGCTTACGGGAGGCGCCGGGGGTCGAAAACAACCCCCAACAGTGGTGACGAGTGGGGGAAACAATGCCTGGGCCCGGCGGTGAATTATCCAGCAATTTTTCCTGAAGCAGCAAGGTCGTCTTGAGACTTCGCTCCGGCCCGCAGGCCGTGCGTTACCCACGCGGCTGGCAGCCATTTTGCGGATCAGGCCATGAAACTTCTCTGAGCTCCGGTTTGAGCAGGGAGGTGAATCCAGGCCTAATTTCTGGCAGTCATACCTGCACGTGATTATGCCCAGTTTGTGATTTTTCATTTTCCTGGGTCACCTATGTCGAGTGCAAGCAAGGAGGAGGGCTACAATGGCTGGGCCTGCATAGCCCACATTTCTTTCTTGTCCTAATTTTTGGAGCAGTTGGAAGCTGAGGCTTCTCTTCATCATCTTCATCATCAGACTGGTGACACCACTAATCTTCATCCTCTTCATCATCACAGAGGTGTGTTGCAGCAGCTGTTTCTTCAATGGTGCATGCTGGAGTCATTTGGACTTGGTGTTTGAGTTGCGGCCCCTGTCTTCCACGCGGGGGGTGCCTGTGAGCTCAAACTCATGAGTGATACTGAGGACCAGGACGTGTTAAGCTGGGTATCACGTGAGTGAAGCGTACCTGAAGACTTGGAAGAAGATCTTGTCGTGGCAGCCAGACTGACGATGAGCGTATGACGCGAGGAACCGGCCTCTCCGCCACCCAAGGTTTTAACAGGGTGGAAGATGGACCGACTCCCAACGCCACGGGACGCACTCTCCTGATTTGCGTGGCGTCAGGACAGTGCAAGCACTGACAGGAGAGGCAGATGTCGAATGTCCAAAGACTGCGAAGTCCGAAGTTGGTGGTAGAGTCAAACAACTGCAACCACTGGAGGAAAAGGAATGGCAGGCAGGTGGTAGATCCGACTGGAAGCAGCTGGGAGACTCAATGCCCCAAAGGAAACAGGCGATGACTCAGGCAGAGTGTGGGAACCTGACCCAAGAACAGGACTGGGAAACCGACCCAGGAACAGGACTGGGAACCCAACCCAGGAACTGGACTGGAAAACCAAGCCAGGAACAGGACTGGGAAACCAACCCAGGAACAGGACTGGAAAACCAACCCACAAACAGGTCTGGGAAACCAACCCAGGAACAGGACTTGGAAGGACTGAGAAGGGGAACCCAGGGAAAACAAAACAGTACCCCAGGGAAGAACTCAGGAGCCCAACAGGATCCCCAAGACCACAAAGGGAGAAGGACCAGAAAAGCTGCAGGGGCAGGAACCCAGGGAAGGGTTCAGGCAGAAGCTGGAGACAGAGCAGGGCCGGAACTGGTAGGTAGCGAAACGAGCGTAAAACACGATCAGGGCAAACCGCGTTGAGACGCGACTTGCTCCTGATCGAGGCTCGCTTTATAGGATGGCCGGCACCCGAGAGAGGCTTGAAACGCAAGCCGCCTCGTTACTGGGTGCCGGCATATCCAAAGCGAGGCTCGGAACGCGAGCACTCGCTGTGGAGAGAGCCCAATCAACTGCGCATGCGCGGAATCGAGACCGTGGTCTCCCGCGCATGCGCAGAGGACTCCCGACGGGAACCCCAGAAGCTCTCCCCATGGCGGATCCCCGCAGGCGGAAGCGCGGGTAGATCTACCAAGAGGGAGGAGAGCGAGTAGGAACAGAGTACCCCGGTCTCCAGGTAAGTGGCGTGACAGGACGGAGCGGCGGTGCAGCAGCCTCCACGTGCGCCAGCAGCACTTCAAGGTTTCTGCCTCCAGTACAGCCGGCACAACAGCCTCCAGTTTGTCAGGCAGGTCTTCCGGGTCCTCTACTTCCAGCACAGCCCGCGGCAGTACCTGTTGTTCAGCAGACCCCCCCGCCATGGCTCAGGTACGTGCACAGGCGGCTCTGCAGCCCATCCTGGAGTTTGATGTATCGGGCCTGCCTTCCAATTTGGGGCCCAGATGGAGGAGGTGGGTAGACCGCCTGGACATGTACTTTCGGGCTGCCCAGGTGGTTGATGATGACACCAGGCTGGCAACCATGCTGTACTCGGCAGGTCCCTCTGTCCAAGAGACTTTTGAATCGCTTCCGCCGGAGATGGATCCTATGATCAGGCGAAGGCCGCTCTGCAGGCTTACTTTCTGCCTCTCGCCAATGCGGATTATGAGCATTTTGTAATGCTCTCTGCCAAACAGAAAGACAATGGCCCTCATTACGACCCTTGCGGAAAGGGGAAAACGATGGCGGAAATGCAATACCGCCATCGAAAAGCGCTCGGTGCGACTATGACCCGTCACCGCAAAGTACGAAGCCATTAGCGACACCGTAGTGAACGCCAACGCTAACTGCACTAAGCACGCGCGCGCGCACCATGCCAAACCGCAAACACCACCATGGTGCAACGGTACGCCAATTCCGACCCTAGCGGACATGTACCTAACGCCATCAGGCATGGCGGAATGGACCATTCCGCCATGGCGAGAAATACGGCATCGTGAACCAACCGTAAATGGCCCACTGAGTGCCTGTACTCCACTCCCTGGCCACATTGCACAACTCCTGGCAGGCGCAATGTACTCACACCATGCAACCAGTGAAATCTACAATTCACCCATGCATGCCAACGTAGAAATGCATGCAGGTGTTCAAAGCGCCCCGTGAGTGGGCATCCATGTACGGCATGTCACCATAGCCGTACTGATGCAGCACAGGCATGTGAAGGTACAAGACATCAAAATGGAAATCAAGAACACATGACACAAAACAACAGTAGTCCCCCATCGCTTGCCACCAGCGCAAGGCAACATCCAAAACAGCATCCTGAGGGGGATTGCACCAGCCCTGTACTCTTGCCAGTAAACAAACCAACCATCAGCAGAAGCATGTACCACACAAGTTGGCAGGGTGACTGAGCAGCCAGGCACATCCCAAGAGGGGCCGATGGGAGCTGCAGGGCACAGATGGCATGAATACAGAAGCTATTCCAATGGACATGACCCCAGTCCCCCTCCAACAAACGCACGCAAACACAGGCACCTGTGACCAGCCACATTCTGAACATCCCATCATACCATCAATCGACCTGGCTGACAGGCACCAGTCGGCCAAAAGCCAATCCCCCGCCCCTGAACAGCACATCATGTAAACAGTCACAATGGCAGCCCCTATCCGTGACCACACTGTGCTACGTAGGCAAAAGCGGCCAGTACTGTACCACACAACTCAACTCAGAAGGCGGAACACAATGCAGATCATCTCGCAATACATACCGCCAAAAATCGAAAATCGCCACATCACCTGCAAAGAATAACGCAACACGCCAAATATCGGAATACAATTTAAATGCACATCCAAATGACAAAGGCCTCACAGCAATTTGTAAAATAACACCAAAACATCCATCATCACCGAGGGCTGCATCTGCAATAATTGACCAGCTTCCACTTGTGTGACGCCCTGTACCATCATGGCACACAGGGCCAACATCAACGTTCCAAAAGGCAACATGGAAGCGGCAAGTACCGCAGGTCCGTCCCATGAGGCAGGCACTAGTCCAGCTGAAAGGCCGAAATGTTGCACCTAGCCACCAGAACAGCGTAAGGGCATGTGGCCCATTGGCGATCGTCCCATAAGATCGTAATGGTGCTCCACTGATTCACCCGAAGCTGGAGGTGTCGAGAGTAGAATCCATCTGGAGGAGTGGCGTACAGATGGCATCTGCAATAGGGCAGGAGATACCTGTCACCAAAATGAAACACAAATTAACCGATTGCACTACAGGACACATGATGCATCACTATCCTCATTCAACACACCAAATCCACACCCATATGCATGCTAGCCCACTCCAAAGGAATATACACACCCCTAAATCAGTATCGATACATAACGAAACCAATCGAGGTCAATACACCATTGGCAACGTCGGTTACTGTGCATGCGTCCGTCAAGATAGAACCCATGACATGGGATTAGTAACGTGCCTAGACACAAGTGTATGAAGGCGCGTCGAGACAGGGAGGATCCGACAAGGGCAGATAGACGTAAGTCCCACTATGGCAGCCTTGCATCACATAGCGCAGGGGAAGGGGATTGAATCAAAAAACACATGTACATGGCAGACCCTAAATGGAATCATCTGTCCATGCATCCATTCATCATTCCCTCATCCCGCAATGAAAACGCATGAACATTCACTCACATAATATGTGAAACTTCCATCGCGTCTGTGCGTAATGCAGTCTGCAAAAACCACTGTGCTCCTGGCCGGATCTGTAGTGTCGTGAAGCTAGATGGACTTGGGAACGTCCTGCCTTATCGTCCACTACGCTATTGCGCATCCCATTCAATTCATGTCATTCATTGCTTGCTCGTTATGGGCCCTGTCCCAAGGACATTCAACAATAGAACGTTACATTTCCAGCCAGACCTGTGGGCGTCTCCTCACCGCTACTTCGCAACCAAAAATGCTGGCCTTCGAATTCCTCACTTGCAACATTACGTCGAAAAGGCTTCTGTGAACGCTTGCATTCACAATTACATCAATGTAGTGCGGCTGTGTGTCATAATGCTAACTGGCTGCAATCACAAATGGGACGCCACGCCCGTCGGTGAAGTACGATACTGTGCTGCATGAGGGTCGGCCATCGATCGAGCCCTACATACCACTGACTCTTCACAGGTATGTAAGCGGCTGCAATCATAGCATGTGTAACAATGGGAGCATAGCATGAAAATCAGTCAAAGTACATCACACTGCCATCGGGATTCGATACATGATTCCAATCCCAAGATGCCATGCGGCCAAATGCAGCCTTACGTGCGGGACGTGCTCGGCCAGAAGGGATTGCATCTGCCACAGATTCATTCAATCAGCACAGGTGGAGGCCATACAGGCCGACAGCACATATATAGCAGACCCAAACCCCGCCCACAACCACTCCCACTCCAAAATGCTACCGGCAGGACTAGCGATGTTGGGCCTGGGGCACCAGATAGCACTGCAAGTGCTACAACTACAAGAAGACGACGAACAACAACAGGTACAACAACCGGGCGCACAGGGGAGACGGAGGAGAAGGAGGAGGAGGAGGGCAAGGCAGGGTCAGCAAGGCCCACAAGCACTGCCACTACCAACACGCAGGCGGCCCGCAATCCCACGCCTCCGAGCTGATCCGTTCAACCTCACTGCTGAGCAGATCCACACCCTCTACCGTTTGGACCGGGACACCATAATCGCCATTGTGGACATGACACATGCTGACCTCGTGAGCATGATAGATAGCCCAACCGCCATCCCACCCCTACTGAAGGTGGTGTCTGTACTCCACTTCCTGGCCACAGGCACCTACCAGCACACAGTGGGACAGTTGCATGGCATTTCACAGCCACTGTTCTCACGGACACTCTCCCAAGTGCACGATGCCCTCCTGAAGCACGCCGACGACCACATCACACTACCACGCACGTACCAGGAAATTACCAACGCAAAGGTGGGATTCCATGCACTTGGCGGCATCCCGGGTTGCATTGGTGCCATCGACTGCACCCATGTTGAATTGGTTGTCCCACATGCCATGGAGGTCCAGTACCGCAACCGGAAACAATTTCATTCAATCAATGTGCAAATGGTGTGTGACTCCAACAAGATCTTTACGCATTGTTGTGCCAGATTTCCAGGATCTACCCATGATTCTATGGTCCTGAGGAACTCAAGAATACCACGCTACATGGAGCGACACGCAGGGCACAGATCCTGGCTACTCGGTGAGTCTCATTCCATGCATGACATCGTGGCCCATTTGATGCGTCAATGACCTTGCAGGAGGGGGGGGGGGCTACTTAGCACTATCATTCCACTGACACCCTTTATTCGTCCCATACAGGTGATGCCGGGTATCCACTGAAGAGATGGCTCCTTACACCAATCCGGAACCCACAGAACCAGCATGAGGAGGACTACAACCATGCCCACTCACGTAGCCGTGTGGTCATTGAACAGGCATTCGGCCTACTGAAGGCTCGTTTCCGCAGCCTCAGCAGGTCTGGCGGGGCACTCATGTACAGCCATGAGAGGGTTTCTAAGATGGTCATGGCATGTGTCATGCTGCACAACATGTGCATACGTAGGAATGTGCCCATGCCCCCTGACGCTGTACTGCATGCACCTGAAGATGATGATGATGAGGGTGGGGATGTGGAGGCACCCCAAGGAGTCCATGAGGCACAGGATGCACGTGCAATCCGACAGAGCATCATAGATGCATGCTTCTAGCAACCACGCATGGTGCCTATTACACGGAAAGGGGACCTGTGGCACTGTGTGTGTGTAGTACAGGCACATAGTGGACTGTACGCCTATGAAGGCCTCGTACGCAAATATCAATGTCCACACATGTCATTGGATGATAATGAAGTGCTGTATTGTTAATGTGATTTGATTCATACACCCTATGGACCCGCCACCCAGTGAAGCCCAACACACCCCCTCCACCCTACTTCCTCCCCCCCCAACACCAGTGTCCAAATATGCATGCTGCCCGTGGGTAGACGCTATTGCAAGCCCCCTCTACGGGTATCAGGGGCACCCCTGCCCGTGGAGCGCAGGTTTCTGCCAGATCTGCGTTGGGGGCTGCCCTGGACGGAACTTGCCACGGATGACGTCTCTGCCTGCTCGCGTCCATGCATGTCTCTGAGGGTTTGTGAGAGCTCCGAGAGCACACGGCGCACAGCAGCAAGTTCAGCACAAACGTCTTTGGACGTCGCATTTAGTTCCCCCCTCAGGCTCTCGGTGCTTTTCTCCATTTGTGCTCTCAGGCTCTCGGTGCTTCTCTCCATTTGTGCTCTCAGGCTCTCGGTGCTTCTCTCCATTTCTCCCCTGAGGCTCTCACTACTTTTCTCTATTTGTGCCCTGAGTGTCTCGGTGGATGTTTCCATGGCTGCCCTGGAACCCCCGCATTCATTCGCATGGTCCTTGAGTAGCGTGGACACTTCCTGCTGTTGCTCGATCAGCAGGTCGAGGGACTGTTGCCTCTGCTGGGCCATGGACACTTGCGGTGGTGTGACAGGGGGGCTGCTCAACACATGTTGCCTTGGCACAGGACTTGTGGGGGTTGGCCAGTCGTCGTCTTCTGGGTGCCCCTGCGTGGTTTCGTCATGGTGTAGGGGATGGAACATGCAGGGGGATTGGGAAAGGTCATGGATGGTACCTATGTCGCCAGCACTGTTTTCCGTGTCGGAGCATGCTGGCATGACAGCTGTGTCACCTATGGTGCTGCTACCACCAGAGGCAGTGCCATCAGATACGTTCTTTGGGGGGACCTGTGGTGCTGGGGTTGTGGACTTGCTGGCTGCTGGGGTGCCTGTTGCAGTCCCCTCCAGTGTGCTGGCACTTGATTCCTGCTGCTGCCGTGTCTTGATCCTTGCACCTGAGGTGGAGGCTCTTGGGACGTTGGTCCTGGCCCTCTTTGCAGGCGTGCTGGTAGGGGTGTCCTGCAGCTCGTCGTTGGTATCGGACCCTGTGGTGGAGTAAAGAGGGGCGAGCGTTAGTTATGGGTCTGTGGAATTTGGAATGGCAACGTATCAAATGCATTGGGGTGGTACATGAGGGTGATTTGGGACTGGGCCTTGGAGGTGGTCTCATTTTCGTGTGGGTTGAGGATGCATTCATTTGGCTGCCTGCAGTTAGGGGGTGCATGCTGCACATGTAGGGGTTGTTTATGGCATCTTGATAAATTTGTTTATTCATTCTGACTTTTAGAGGGCGCTGTCAGGGCAAAGTATGTATTGCACTATGGGGTCACATGGTACTGCACATGTTCGTGGTTTGTGGATTTCGCATTGTTTCTCTTGGCCAACCTACCTGATTCTCCGGATGTCGGCACTCCTTTCTCCATCCCTCCGACTCCCTCTATGCTCTCCATTCCTATGGTGGAGGCGCAGATCTCCTCCCAGGGGGTCAACTTGATGGGCGACTCTGATCCCCCCCCGGTAGCTGTGGCGATGTTCCTGTTCGCAGAAAGTATGCTGCGTACGCGGATCCGCAGGTCGTCCCACCGCTTGCGACATTGCTGTGGCGTGCGGGGTGTTGTCCCCACCGCACTTACGCGCTGTGCCACAAGGGCCCATATGGCCTTCTTGTTGGCAAGGGCCGTCCTGGTCATTTGACTGGAGAAGACGACGGCGGCATTTTCCTGCAGGGTCTCGGTCAGCACGGTCAGTTCCTCTCGGGAGAAGTGGACCTGCCGCTTGCGATCACACGCTTTCTTGGCTACCTTTCCCATATTTATTTTTTTAACTGGGGTTGCGAACGGGTTGGGATGTGTGTCAGGGTCGGATTTTTTATGGTTGTGTTGGGATTCGGATTTTATAGTTGTGCGGCGTGCTGTTTCCCGTTCCGGCCACATGCTTTTACTTCCGTTTCCGTATATTTACGGTGCCCGTAATTTGCGGTGGCCGCTCATTACGGTGCCCGCTCATTACGGTGACCGCTAAGATGGGTGGCGGTATTGCACCTGGTGCAGCGTACGGCGGCGGTAAGGGCCGTTTTGGGGTCATTTCCGCCATCGCAGCCTTTCGGATTCCGCCATGGCGTAATGCTCGTGCCCGATGGGTCGTAATTAGCCGCACTTTGCTCCTTCGTGCTATGGCGGAAACGCTATTTACGCTGTTGCGGTCCGGTCAGTCAATTTCCGCAAGGGTCGTAATGAGGGCCAATGAGACTCTGGACACTTTCTATGGGCGCCTGAGGCGTCTCTCGCTGGCCTGTGCTTGGGGTGATGCAGAGGACATGATCGGGACTATGCTTATCCAGGTGTGTTCATCAGGCAAGATCAGGCGCCAGGTATTAAGGGAGCCCAGAATCACGCTTCAGCACATCCTTGAACTGGGGAGGTGCCATGAGGTGTCGGAGGCGAGAGCAGCTAGAATGGAGGCCGGGTCGCGCCCCATCAAGACCGAAGAGGTATGTGCGAGGTGGCAGGGGCACCAGAAGACCTGGCGGCGGTCCCCGGGATCGAGCCGGGAGGGCAGGAGAAATCTGCCAAAAATGTGGGTATGATCTGCCCACACCCAGCAGAAAGCCCTGCGGCTGGAAAGACCTTTGGACGGTGTGGACTACCGGATCATTTCTCGAGGGTATGCAAGGCGGTAATGCCGGTGTTGGTGCCGAGGGGCCCGGGGCAGTCCAGTTTCACTCGCCAGGGTCACCCATCCAACGTCGCTCAGGTGGATCAGACTGAGGAGGATGCCCAGGTGGAGGAAGCGGAAGAAGAGGAGGAAGAGAACATCTTCTTTGTCTCGAGTGTGGAGATCCTGAAAAGTAAGAACAGGAGACAGCCAAGGTGCGTGGTCGAGGTGAATCGATCTCCAGTCCCGGTCCTCGTGGATACGGGGGCGTCGGTGAATGTAATGGCCCGTGGACACTATGATGCTATGGACCAGCCCCCCAAGCTGGATGCACCCAAGGCCCGCATCTTTGCCTTTGGTGGTGTTGACCCTATCCCTCAGGACGGTGTGTTCGTGGCAAAGGTAGAACACGAGGGCTCCCAAATCACAGCACGATTCTACGTGACACCGGTGAGCACCAATACTTTGTTAAGTTGTGCTGCAGCAGAGGCCCTCGGCATTGTCAGCTTTGCATACTCTGTCTATTTAGAGGACATTAATGACTTGCTTGAGAAGCATGCCGCACTGTTCAAGGGGATTGGGCAGATGGCCGGTGACCCAGTGAGGCTGCACATTGATGAATCGGTGCAGCCCATTGCCCTGAAACATCGAAGGGTACCGTTTCACCTCCGTGAACATGTCGACAAGGAGCTGGACAATTTGGTCAATAGGTCGAGGGCCCTACTCCCTGGGTGTCCCCGATAGTGGTGGCAGGGAAGCCTAAACAACCTGACGCTGTTAGAATCTGCGTCGACATGAGGCTCCCGAACAAGGCCATTAAGAGAGAGAGACACCTCACCCCGACGATTGATGACATCATTGCGGAGGTACAGGGTGCTCGCTTCTTTTCGAAACTGGACCTCCGGGCGGGCTATCACCAGGTTGTCCTCCACCCCGAGTCGAGGTATATTACCACGTTTACTACACACCGGGGCTATCCTGCTATAAGAGACTGAGTTTTGGTGTGTCCTCGGCAGCGGAGGTGTTCCAGAACATTATTCGGGGCGCCCAGGGCGTTTTGAACATAAGGGACGACATCCTGGTGTTTGCAAGAATGGAGGTAGACCATCTGAGGCGGTTGGCGAAGACGTTTCGGAAGACTACAATCCTTGGGCCTCACCCTCCAAAAGAGAAGTGTGAATTTCTGCGACCATCGATAGAATTCTTTGGCTTTGTATTCAAGGAGGGGGGGGTGTCTCCTGATCCCAGGAAGGTGCAGGACATAAAGAAGGCGCAGCCTCCGGAGTCCGTGTCTCAGGTGCGAAGTTTCCTGGGCATGGTTACATACTGTGGACGATTCATAATAAATCTTGCCTCCAGGTCAGAACCGCTCAGGGCACTGACAAGGAAGGATGCCATCTGGAACTGGGGCCCGCTTGAACAGGCGGTTTTTGATGACATCAAGGATGCCTTGGCAGCTGAGGATACCATGTCATTTTTCGATCCTGCGTTACCATCAGAAATCATCGTCGACGCCAGCCCATTCGGCCTGGGCGCCGTGCTAACGCAGATTGACTGTGATGGGGGTGTCCGCCCGGTGGCGTATGCCAGCAAAGCCCTGTCCGAGGCGGAGCAATGGTACTCGCAGATCGAATGCGAGGCGCTGGCAGTACTTTGGGGATACCAGCACTTCTGGCTCTATGTCCTTGGATGCCCGGTGACGGTGGTGACAGACCACAAACCACTGCTTCCCATCCTAGCGGGGCCGTCATCCAAGCCACCGGCACGCATTGAGAGGTGGATGCTTGCCCTTTTGGAATATGGAGTCACCTTGCTATACCGGCCAGGGGCGAACAACGCGGCAGACTATCTCTCCAGACACCCTGGGGCGTCCGGAGGGGAAGACCATGACGCCTGTGCAGAGGAGGCAGAGGAGCACATCCGGGTGGTGGTGGAGGCGGCCACGCCGAATGCCATGCCACTTCAGGAGCTGGAGGCAGCTGCAGCGGATGATGAGTGCTTCAAAATCCTGAGACACTATGCAACAGGGCTCCTGAAAGTCGGTGCTGGAGGCTCTGGCGGGGCGCACTCAGGAGGCCAGGACCGGACTTGAGCAGTTATGGAAGGTCCGGGAGGAGTTATTGTTTTCAGCATCCGGCCTTCTACTCCGCGGAGATCGGATTGTGGTGCCCCGATCGAAGGTGGACGAGGTGATCGCCCTGGCACACCGTGGTCACCAGGGCGCCGCCAAGACCAAGGCATGCCTACGGCTGAAGGTGTGGTTCCCCGAGCTGGAGCGCAAGGTGGATGACATTGTGGCAGCCTGTGTTTGGTGCCAGGCGGCATCTCCCCTGCAGCGTGAGCCTGCCATAGAGACGATGCCTAGGGGGACGCGCCCTTGGGAAATTGTTCATGCAGACTTTGGGTCCACCACGATGGGCACCCACTTCCTGGTTCTGGTCGACGAGTACTCTAGATATGCCGAGGTGGAGTTCGTGGAGTCTGTGGCGTTTGAGCACGTCGTTGTGGCCGTGGAGGTGTTTGTGGCCCATGGGTTCCCACGCACGCTGTGCTCGGACAACGGGGCGCCATTCCAGAGCGAACGCTTCTCGGAGCTGCTGGAGAGCTATGGGGTGGTTTACAGGAAGATCATGCCTCTCTGGCCCCGGGCCAATGGTGAAGCAGAACGGCTGATGAGGACTCTAAATAAGACCTTTAGAATTGCTCAGCTCAGGGGCAGGGGCAGTCCGTCCAGAGATCCCTGTACCAGTTTCTGAGGGTGTACCGCACCACGCCACATGCATCCACTGGAGTGGCCCCAGCAGAGGCATTTTTCAAGCAGTGCCCTCGAGGTTTGCTGCCGGAGGTAGGAGAGAAAGAACCTGGGGTGATCAATGACCAACAAGTCGAGATGGACCGGCGAATAAGAATTGAGCAAGAGAACGTTCGGAGAGGGCTTCGCCCGCAGCGGCTGGAGCCAGAAGATGAGGTCCTTATTCGAAATAGGCATCCCCATGGAAAGCTCTCCCTACCGTATGAGCTGGAACCGCTGGACATCGTCGCAGTCCGGGGATCCATGGTGACTGCATCGGACGGCCGGTCTGCGGTAACTCGCAACGTGAGTTTCTTCAAGAAGCTGCGGGATTCAAGAACTGATCCACCTCCTGATCCAGACCCAGGAGAGGTCCCTGAGGAGAAGGGGAAACACTTTGTCTGCCTGAGTCCCCGGCCCGGGGCGGTTCTACGTTATTTTGCCGCAGGATTTTTTCGTGGCGGGACTTTTCATCGCCGTTTTTTTATTGAAAAAAACTCGTTTTTTTTTGTTATTTTTTTAGGGAGGGTTACCCGCCCAAAACACCCCCCCTTTTTTTATTTTTTTATTATTCCCTTTCACCCACAAATATTTATTTAAATTTTTAAACCCCCCCCCCAAAAAAAAGATTTTTTTTCGATAAAAAAACGGCGATGAAAAATCCCACGGCAAAAGAACTGTATACCCCGGGGCATGCCTATGGACAGATCACCCGTGCCGGAGGAGAGCAGGAGGTTCCCCCAGAGGGCTGGGCGAGGGAAACCTGCTCACCTCAGCGACTATGTGTTGGGTCATCTGGCTGATTGTCCTAATGATGAGAACTGTTAAGTAAGGGGACCCGGGTGGATGTTAATAAAGGGGTGTTTCGAACATGGGGCCCTGTTATATGCTATGCATATAGTTTGGTTTGGTTTGCAGTGTCTAGTATTAGTGTTGTTTATTGTTCTCCCGGAAAAAGGAGGAGTGTGGCGCTGCCCGATGACAGGGCGCGCATGCGGTGGCGTGACGTTGCACGCCGCCGCGTGCAACATAAAAATCGGGGCGTTTCCCGGCCGCGTCAGAGCGACCGTGAAGCCCGAACTGAGAGGACATGTCGGAGTGAATCCTTCGCGGTCTGGGGCTTATGGGAGGCGCCGGGGGTCGAAAGCAAATCCCAACAGAGCTACTCACCCCCCAACTCCCTCCCACACACTAGCTGGAGGGATCCCAAGGTGTGCAGAGGGATATTGTCAGGAGCAGTGTGCTGGAAGACCCCAGGAGACATATGCGAACCCAGGCCGGACGGTGCATTTAAGTGGGCGGCTTCTGCAGTGCGGCGTCCGCAGCCTCCTGTAACTGAGGAGGTAGGCCGCTGGGTGGAGGCATTTATGAGAAGGCAAATATAGGCATCTGGGCCATGCAGTGAAACAAAGAGAAGGCCCCCTGGCATTCGCTGTCTGCAGGGGCTGCATGGTGGTAACAATAGACAGATGGGAGGCAGCAGTTGTGTAAGGGGTGAGCACACGGACGTGGGCCGAGTGGTGAAATAAACACACTGCCTCAAACTTATTGAGCCACACACGGTCCCAAACACATTGGGCCTGCAGTGGTCAGGACTGAAGAAAGTGGACTGCCTGGAGGATAGCAGCCACGGGAGAAATGTGAGGAGGATCCCAGGCCGAGAGGTGAACTGTGGGAAGCTGCCCCAGGGATACTCACACTGCAGCACAGGGACAATAAATACAACGCAATTGGGTTGCAGGAGCAGCTCTTAGAAAGCAACCAGACCCCAATACTGGCACATATGTGCCAGGCAAGGATCCAGAAGACAAGCCCTGGTGAGGAATAGGAAGGGCAAGCTGCTCAGGAACACCACGCGTTGAGAAGAGGCATGGATGCCTAAGAGCCATCAATTGCTCCCCCCCTTGGAAGGACTAAACACGGCGGCCAGTTTGAGTGGAAGGTAGTGCCAGGGCTCCTTCAATCACTGCACGAGCTTACAGGTATGGCTCCCTAGACAATATATACCCAGGAGCTATAGAGTACCATCATTCTAGTAGGAAGTAAACAAGGCCAACTGGGCAGAAAGCAGATTGGCTGAATGCCTCCTAAGTCGTCGAAAGCCAAGGTGAGTAAGCCTACTATGGACAACTTTGCAAGGCCCAAGCAGCAGGCACCTGGGGGAGGAGAAAGAAGAAAGCGCAATGGAGCTGCATAAACAAGTATTGCTAGCCATAGCAGATTTGAAGGCTGCCTTGGGGACACAAATTGAGGCAGTGCAACTAGACGTTGGGTTGTTGTGCCAGGATGTGAGGGGCCTAGCAGAGCAAACTTCCATGCTGAAGATGCCGGTGAAGGAGAACTCAGGGGCGCTCCGGGACACACAGGCGGATGTTCATGTTATGTTATGTTATTTTGCACTTATGTAGCACCTTATATACCATTGGTATGGTCTGAAGGCGCTGGTAGGTTGAACGCCGTTGGGAATCGAAGTTCAGATCAGTAGAGAGAGTAGAGAGAGTCGAAGGTGCATGTGAGCACCGGGTATGTGTGCAGCTTGTGCGGTATTCGTGTAATAGCTGCTTCTTAAGCGTGGTGGTGTGATATGATGGGTTATATGCTCTTTAAACGCTCTCTGCATTCTAAGCCATACTATATACGTCATGCAATTCTATGCACTCCAGTCCGTCCAATATTCCTTTCTTCCCCGCACGCTCTAGTCTGTCCCGCACATGCACTCTTGTCCGCCCCATGCATGCCCTCTTGTCCGCCCCACGCGTGCCCTCTTGTCCGCTCCACGAGTGCCCTCTTGTCCGCCCCATGCATGTACTCTTGTGCACACCCATCTGCTTCATACACTCATCCGCTCCCTACACTCATCCGCTCTCTACACTCATGTGCTCTATAGATTCGCCAGGTCGGTACATTCATCTGCTCCGGCAATCTACACACTCTCCGCATTTCCGCATTCATCCACTATCCACACTGGTGGGCTCTACATACTCGTCCGCTCCACATATTCATCTGTTCTACACACTCACCCAGTTTACGCACATCCGTTCTCCATATTCGTCTGGTTTGCACATTCCTGTATTCCTGCATTCTTCTCGCTTCTGAGATTTATGCACTCATCTGCGCTACGCACTCCCCCTCTCTACCCCCTCTGTACACACTCATCTTCTCTACGCACTCACCCCCTCTACGCACTCACCCCCTCTAGGCACCCACCCCTTCGGCACACTCATCCCCTCGGCACACTCATTCCCTCGGCACACTCATTCCCTCGGCACACTCATCCCCATTGCACGCTCATCCGCTTCACGCACTTGTCCGCTCCATGCACTCATCCCCTCTCCGCACTCATCCGCTTTAAGTACTCGTGTTTTTCACACATCCAGCAGCAATATCATGTTCCATATATTCATTTCATACACTCATCTGTTCTATACCTTCATCTGCTCTGCACACTCATCTTCTCCATATATTCATCTGGTCCATACATCCAGTCGCTCCATACACCCATGCGTTCCATACACCCATGCGTTCCATACACCCATGCGCTCCATAAACCCATGCGCTCCAAACACCCATCCGCTTCATACACCCATCCACTCCATACATCCATCCGCTCCTTACACACACCCGCCCCATACACTCTTCCGCCCTATACACACATCCGTCATATACACTCTTCCGCCCTATACACTCATTCCGCTCTATACACTCATTCCGCTCTATACACTCATTTCGCTCTATACACTCATTTCGCTCTATACATTCATCTGCTCCGGCTATCTACACACTCTCCGCGCTTCCGTATTCATCCGCTACCCACACTCGTGCGCTCTACATACTCATCCGCTCCACATACTCATTTGTTCTACACACTCATCCGGTTTACGCTCATCCGTTCTGCACATTCATCAGGCTTAGTATTCCTGTGTTCTACTCGCTTCATTGTGTTTACGCACTCATCCGCACTACACGATCGTACGCTCTATACACTCATCCGCTAAATATGTTTATCCATCTATACACTCATCCGATCTATATTTTCATTCGATTTCCACATTCGAACTATATAGTTATCTGTTCTTCGATTCATGCATTCATGCACTCAGCGCATCTGCTTCACCTGCTTCATCTATTCTAACTATTTCATCCACACCATTCACTTTGTTCACTCGTCATGCATTCTGTCTATTTCAGGAGTTTAAATCTCGTTACTGATTCCGTAAGATTTACTCTTATTAACCATTTCACTGCTTTAATCTACTTTATTTGTTTAATTCTGGTTGTCCTTCTAGTTTATATTGGGGATTATTGGCTGTCAATTCTTGCATCAGGTAGTTTGTTGGATTGGTATAATTGAGTTGCTGTTAGTCTGTTTGGGTTATTTGGTACAGGTTGGTTTTTAAGGGAAGAGCCAGATTTTCAGCAGTTTGCGGAAAGATGTTAAATCCTCGGTTAGTCGGATGTGGGGTGGGAGTGAGTTCCATAGCGAGGGTGCCAAGGCTGAGAATGATGATCCACCTAGCCTGACTGAGTTTGTCTTTGGTATGACTAAGAGGCCGGCTGAGCTTGATCTCAGGGTGCGAGGGGGGTGATAGGGTTTTAGCTTGTCTTGAATATATTGAGGTCCGGTTTTATGCAGTGCTCGATGGGAGATGCATAAGGTTTTGAAGGTCACCCTTCGGGCTACTGGGAGCCAGTGCAGCGTCTTAAGGGCTGGGGAGACGTGGTCTATTGGGCCAAGCGCAAGTAGCAATTTGGCAGCTGCATTTTGTGCTCTTTGGAGTTTATTCAGTTGGTACGCGTGGAGTCCGAGATATAGGGGGTTTGCGTAGTCTAGTCTTGATATAACGATTGATTGGACTGCGAAGAGTCTGTTGGGAAAGGAGAGATATGGAAAGATGCGCCTAAGGGTTTTAAGGTGGTAGTGGCAGGACTTTGAGACGTTGTTGACTTGGCGCGAGAGTGTTAGATCAGAGTCAAGAGTGCATCCAAGATTTTTCACTGAGTTGGAGGGGGTCGGTGAGGTGCCCATGGCGGATGGACAAAGTAGCGGGTGCGGAAGAAGTTCTGAGTTGCCACATACCAGGATGTCCGTTTTGGAGGGGTTTAACAGGAGGTGGCTTTGGGACATCCAGAGTTCTATGTCAAGGAGGCAGGAGGCCAGATCAGGTTGGGAGTTGGGGTTTGAGTTCAGGAGTTTTAGAATTAGTTGAGTGTCGTCGGCGTAGTTGTAGCACAGGATGTTGTGTGAACGAATTATCGGTGGGAGGGCGATCAAGTAGAGATTGAATAGGAGGGCGGATAGGCATGCTCCTTGTGGGACTCCTGTGTCGACTGGTCTGGCTTGGGAGGTATAGGTGGAGAGTATCGTTATTTGGTACCTACCTTTGAGAAATGAAGCTATCCATTTAAGAGTGGTTCCACGGATTCCTAGGGAGTGGAGGCGGTCTAGGAGGATTGAGTGATTGATTGTGTCAAAGGTGGCGGATAGGTCAAGAAGGATTAGTGCGGCGCATCCTGCAGAGTCTGCTGTCATTTTAAGGTCATCCCAGATTGAGGTTAGGGTGGTTTCAGTTCCGTGACGGGCTCTGAAACCTGATTGTGCAGGATCAAGGAGGTTGTTGGCTTCGACAAAGGCATTTAGTTGGGAGTAGGCGGTTCGGTCAATGAGTTTGGCAAGGAACCTGGTGTTTGAGATGGGGCGGTAGTTTTTAGGCTCGAGAGGGCATGTCCTGCAGCAAAAGGTCAGCCTTCTGGAGAACAGAGTGGAAGAGGCAGAAGGACGAGCCCAGAGAAATTATATGCACATAGTATCCCTGCCGGAAGGTGAAGAAGGCGCAGACCTGACGACGTATATCGAAAACATGCTGCTCCAGGACATAGGCCCAGGGAACCTCACACAAGGATTTACAATTGAAAGGGCGCACAGGGCACCAACTACGACAGCACTCCCGGGGGCACCCCCGCGTCCTATCATTGCCAAAGTCTTGAACTATAAGGATAGTAAAAAATACTGGCTTACTCCAGGCAAGGCAGAGAACTGAAGAGACCCTCGGCAGAATTGAGGGTCTACCCGGATTATACATTTAAAGTGAAGAAGAGCAGGGTGCAATTTTCAGCAGCTAAAGCCACACTCCAGTATGGGAGGATAGGCCTTAAGGACCCCCCTCCCCACACTCCTCTCCTACGTGAGGCTTATGACTCGTCGGCAGCCATCCATGCACCTGGGCCCGGGATGTGGGATGGCTGCGGACCAACGCATGAGGCTGCACGGCTCACCTTGTAGCATAACCTAGACTCCATTTTGAGATACACTTAGACTCCATTTTGAGTAAACTAAATTCAGGCCTCTGTGGAACAGGCAGCCTGCAGAGCTGCAGCTCATCCCCCATTTGATCGTGCACAGTGAGCCCCCACTTCCCCCAGCCTCCTCCCCATGGCGGGCTGAAGGCCTGTTCTCACGAGCAACTAGGCGCGAACAAGTAACAGAACAAACACTGTATCATTTACCTTCCGCAGTATTTCATTGCCCTGGTGGTGACCGGACTTAAGTTGGGGTCTGGGAAAGAACAAAGCTGTTCCTATCAAACATGCCTGACCCCTCCCACACACCCCCACATCCATGATATATGTTGTGCATGACCCCCAACCCTATTCCCCGTTTGAAGTGTCAGACATGAATGTTAAACCTGTGTGCCACCTAGTCTCATCCATGCTGCTAAGCCATTTGCGAGGAGGCTCAAAACCCATAATGCTGATTGTTCATATTAAAATGGATGTTCATATTAAAATGAAACGACCCTTGCCCATCCAAGAACACCTACATGTAAAGTTGTCTACCTCACGTTTTATGCTAGCCTTCCCCATGTGCCCCCGCAACAAAATGAAGAACTGTGAGTGATGTGATGTTAATGACAGCCTTTTTTTATTGATTCTGTGAACACAGTACTCATGAACCGTGGAGTATTTATTTTTTATTTTTATTGCATCAATTAGTTACCAAAGGAAACTTTAAATGCATTATGGAGATAAAAATAAAAGAATTGAAAAAAAAGAAGAAGGAAAAAACACAGTTACATCAATTATATATATATATATATATATATATAGGGGGGAAACAGTATAACTCAAGAAAAATAACTAAATGTCCAGAATTGTAAAAGTTTCTCTCATAAAGTTCAACAAAGCCAGGGTCATAGATACTTTTTCCCCCCTTCTCAGAATTAGCCACCTGTCCTGCATGGTTAAAGTACTTAAATTTGAAAGGTGCGTCCCCAACCATTTCTCTCTGGACTTAGTTAAGGTAACACAGTTCATCACCAGATGCTGTAAGGTTTCAGCCTCTTGCCCACAGCCTCGACACAGCAAACTGGGTTTTTCCTCTTTTTTGGTTCTCCTCCCTAGAACTTCTCTTGTGTGGAAGAGGTTTAGTCTGAATTTTAAGAACCGCTGTCTTTCCGTATTTGAGGGAAATTTGTCCAAGTAAGGGTGGACGGTGCCTCTGCAATAGTGCTCGTCCATACCTTGGGTGATTGATGGCAAAGCACTGAGCCTGTCCAGGGTGGCTATCCAGTCCCAGTCCAAGAGTTTCCTCTTTACCATGAGCGGATTTAACATGAGATTGTCTGGTTTTAGTGCTATGGTATTCAGGATTTCTAAACAAATTAATTGCCACTTGGTTAGGACCGGAATCAATTGTCTTTTGATTGCTTCATTAATTGCCACAAATCCACTTCTTTCCTGGGGGTGCAGACATTTGCCAAGGAGTGTCAGGGATTTCCAGACCGTAGATATGTAAAGGGACGAAAGGCCTAGTTCCTTACGCACACTTTCCATTGGAATTGATGTCGGTAAGCCCAATACTCTTTTCCAGAATAGGCCCTCCAACAGTTTCCAAACATCTGAGTTGATGAAGAAATTCGCCTCTGCTGCGTAAGTGAGAATTGGCACAACTTTCAGTTTGTAGAAATCTATCAGAGGACGAAGGGAAAAAGAACAGTATTGTCGCTTGATTAACAAAGCTTGCGAAGCTAAGTTTATAACTTGACTTCTAAGCCTGCAGATACCTGGACCATCTTGGACGCTGTTGTTTAAGGTTACTCCAAGGTATATCATGGACGAAACCACTGGTACTTCTTCCCCGGAAAGGTACCACCTTAGATTTTTCATGCCGATGATAGGTCCTAGCCTCAAGATCTTTGATTTTTTTGGATTTATACGGAGACCGTTTCCTTGTGTGTATGACTCGAGTGCCTTTAGTTGCCGCTGAAGTCCGATGGCCGTTTGGTCTAGAAACAGAAGATCGTCCGCAAATAACAGCCTTCCCACGGCGATCTCTGCGATTTTTGGGGGGAAACACCTCACTGCTTCGAAAGCTTCCTGCATGTCGGATATAAAAAGGCAAAAAACAGCGGGAGCCAACCAACAGCCCTGTTTCAGACCATTCATGGCCACCACATTGTTTGAGAGGTTGCCCTGTCTATCCATCCTTACTTTGAGGGTTGTTCCCGTGTGTAGTGCTTCGAGAGGTTCTCTCAGGTTGGTCGGACATCCCCATTTCCTTAATTTATGCCATAGCATTCCGCGATCAACAGAATCGAATGCCTGTTCCAAGTCTATTGACGCGATATAGATGTTCTTATATTTCTTGGCCTTAACCATGCATTTGATTATATTGATGAGTAACACATTTAAGGATGTTCCAATGCCCTTTTGAAAGCCTGATTGCCAAGGGTCCAGATGGTCTGCCAGCCGACTCCAATCATTTAGATGTTTCAAGATTAGTGCTGCAAATATTTTGCCGACGACATCCAAAAGGGCAATCGGTCTGTAGTTTGTGGGCACGGACCTATCTCCCTTGTTAAAGATCGGCACAATTATGGACGTCGTCCAAGATTTAGGTAACTTTTTTAGTCTTGTTATGTTGTTATACAAATCCAGCATGAACAACGCCCATTTTTCCGGGTCCCTTTTGAGGATGTCGTTGGTAAATCCATCCGGTCCTGCAGCCCTTGAAGAATTGGACTGTTCAATAAGGTCTAGAATATCTTGTTTTCCAAATTTAAAGTCCCAAGGCTCCTTCGATGGTAAGAATGGGGCAGGACCACAGATTTTCCCCATAGAGTAAAGGTTCCGAAAGTGAGTTTCCCAAACTTCTGAGGCTATTGGATTTACCATTTTTGAGTCGGAAGGGATGTTTATTTCATTGATCAACTTCCAAATACCAGTGATGTTTTTAGTAGATAGTAGGTGAAGCATCTTCTCACTGTCTTGTTGCATTATTTGATGTTTGTGTTGCTTAAGCCAGTTCCTGTAGGTGTTTCTAGCTTTAGTATACAGGACTAAGTCAGCTGGTGCACTGGTTTTAACATATAACCTCCTGGCTTTTTATACCAGTTTTTTTTTTGTCACTACTTTGTGATCATAGTGGTGCTGCTTGCATTGGTGAATTTCCTTGGCGACTACTTTTGGGCGAAAGATCTTCAGTGTTTCAGCATATTCTATCAAGTTGGGACCTTGATCCTTGATTAAGGAATCCAGCACCAGGGCCATCTCCTTTCTTCCCATGCGTAGTCTATTGCCATCAGGAGTTGACTCGAGAAACTGGTTTGGTAGATGTTTGCCTGGTACAGACGAGAGCTTGTTCCAGGCCTCAGATTTGAGTTCCAGGATGTTGTGATCACTCAGGATCGTGGGGATCACTTCTAACGATATTAATTTGCCAAAGAGGTTTTCTGATGCAAAAATATAGTCCAATGTACTTGTTTGGGCACGCCGTTTCCATGTACGGGCGGTTGGTTTGTCGCCCGCCAAGTTACCGTTTACCAAGTGTATATTTCTGGCTAGTAGTTCCTTCTCCATGGCCACGCCTCTCGTTATATTTTTTGAGGCGTTCAAAGGCAGGAACTCTATTTTCCTCTGCTTCTTGTCGTAACATTCCATGTTCAAGTCACCACATAGCAGAATTTCAAGTAGTGGGCATTCAATCCTGGCGTCGTCTATGGCTTCCAGTAGGACTTCCATGAGGTTGTCCTCATCTCGGGCTGTCGGGCCCCAGTATACGTTGCATATAAGCAACTGCCAGTCTGGAGTAAGTGAAGCTGGTTCTGACGTGGATGAAATCCTAGTAAGTTGGATCCAAGGGTTTCTGTTTAGAGAAGAGAGCACTTTTATGCCACTAGTGCGCTTAGCCCTCAACAGTAAACCCGAGCTCGGTCTACCTTTCGTGCCCTTTGTTCCAGGGTTTAAATATAGCTCGAACCTGTCCAGAAGAGGTAGATCACACAACCAGGTTTCTTGCAAGCAAAATAGGTCGTAAGAGGACAGGTGTGTTGCTGAATTGCCAAGTAAATGCACATAACCCCTTGTGTTCCAACTCATGATCTTTATCCCTTTTGGTTTGGAGTTGGAGTGGGCACTCGTAGATGGGTGTTGGCGTTATGACTTAGCAGATAGGACCCCAGCCAGCCAACTCCAGTCGTCTTGACTGTTCACCAAGTTTAGTCCTGCTTTTTCTGATTGAATATGCACTTGGTCTCCTCTACTATCAACCTCTCGGGTCCCTCTACCACTGTTTCCTGCTTTCATCGGATGATCCTTATAGGGTTTGGTAGAGGTACTTCGGTGGTTGTGTAGTAGGTGTTTCAGGTCCTTTGTAGCTACACGGTCGGATCTGTTTTCCTCCTCCAACTCCCTAAGCACGAAACAACATAAGTTAAGTTTTGGGTCCAACTCTAAGAGTAGGTTTTTAGTGTTTTGATCACTTGTGTGAAGAATCACACTGTTGTGTCGCTGTTCATTATGAAATTCGATCCAGTCTAAATCCCTCAATTTTAATTTCTCCAGAAGATCCATGGATTGTAAGAGCCTCATAACGTTAGCCCGATTCATAATTAAGTTGTCTTCGTAGCCTAGAGTTCTTTCCAATAGTATTCTGTAGTGTTCCTTGGCATTTTTTGCCCCCGGTCCTTTGTGGGCATTCTGATTGTTGGGCCCACATGCCGGTTTTCTCTCAGTCGTTTCTGCCCATGACACTGTTCTTTTTATTTCCTTTGACGCGTCAGGGCTGACTCCTTTATTACTGGTAGTTTCCAGGGATCTCTGGACAAGAAAGTTCCGTCTGTCTTCCAGTGTTGTGTAAACCAAGGCGTTAGATGGATGTATGTCTGCCCTCTCTTTTTCTGTGGGGCTGGCCGATTTTTCTCTACCGGAGTGCACTCTAGTTTTCCAGTTACGTTTTTTGTCGAAGACCGAGTTCGTAATCGATAACGTGGGCATTGAGGGCTTTTTGAAGGACACTAGCCGCACCGCCCTTTCTTTGATCGTCTGAGCCTTCGTCTCCCCTTTAAAGTCGACTTCTTTTATCTTGCTGTATATTTCTGGATCTTCTTCCTCGATACCACTTTCTGTTCCGGAGGTATTCAATCCTGACTCCCCCTCCCATGAGGTGTTTATGTCTGAGTAAACAGACAAATCCATGAGAGAGATGTCCATGTTGTCATTTGTCAACGTGATGTCCAGTGGGCGAGGGGACTCATCAGGATTTACTTTTAGGCGGGCAGCAGGAGCAATTTCTGTTTTTTTTATTACTGGTCTCTCATGAGTTGGCAGTTTGCAGGGAAGTGCCAAGTTCCTTGGAAGGGATAGACCAGTTGCAATTTTAGATCTCAATGTGGGTTTTCTTGTAGGCAAAGGTCTCTGTCCTGTAGGTTTGTCCGTTGGTATGACTATTTTCCCATAGTTTTGTCGCCTTTCTTGTTTACTTTAAGTAGACCTTCCTTCATTGGGGATAAACCTGATTTTGGTTTCTTAAATAAGTCAAATAATTTGATGTTGCTAGTTGGCACTGGAGCCTCGAGCTGATCCCGTGTAACCAGGGGCAGAGTATTAGTTGCAATGGAAGATGCTGAACATCCTTCTTTCGGTGCTCGCCTACCCTCCTTCGTTGCTGGGCTAATTGCCCGCACAGAAGGGTCCATGTTGGTAGAACTGTCCTTATATTTAGTAGTGGAAAATTCCTCAAGAGTACTCTTTGTAGACAGAACCACCTGCTGGTTATGAGTCTGTTCCAGGGAAGTCAGACCACTCTCCGGGCCACCTGCACTCCCTAACCTAAGACTTGTCCTTTCCGATCTTCTTATTTCTTTTTCTTTTATGATTGGCTCGATGATACTTTTCAAAATGTTTGTCGTATGTTCGTCATTTTTTTCGAGTTTCGACTGAATTGCCGAGACAAAGCCTTCTATAAAGATCATTTTAGAAAACATCATTGCGATTGTTGTCGTATGGTCCCGAAGCTGATCATTTTGCGACTCAATAAGTTTCATAAAGGGGGCCATTACAAGAGCAAAAGCTGTGATCATTCCAGGATCGATTTGGGGATCCTTTTTAGAAGGAGCATCTCCTTGAGTTGATTCCAAGACGGACAAGAGATCCTCGTCTGTGGGAGAGGGTGTCTTCTTTGGCGTTTACTTGGAAACGGCGCTTGCTGGGGGAATACTCCTTTATGGAATCTTTGTGGGGGTCCCTGAGGTAAAGTTTTGTTGACTGAGGCAAGAGACCCCCCCCCCATTTATTTGGTGATGACCCCTTACGCTCAGGGATAAATGTGTATGACCCTGGGGTGGTCATTTGTTGGGATCTAGGCCGTGGCGTAGAGGGGTCCAGAAGACACTCTCGAGTAGTCACCCTGTTTTGCTGGTTCGTACTTGATTAGTTTGTGTGGAAATCGGTGTTCAGTAAGGAAATCCCAAAGGGTTTCCAGCCGTTGTCCGATTTTTTTGCTGGGGGCTGATCTCTTTTGTTCCCATTTAAGGAACCGAAGACAAAGGGGTTCACAACAGGAGGTGCGGTTGGCCTTAGAGAACCCGTCTCATCATCATAAGTTGCGCCCAAATCCTTTGGGGAGGAGAGAGTAGAATTTAAGGGAATCGAATTGGGGGAAACCTCCCGCACTGTGTCCTTAGGGGACAGTCCTATTTGTGGTTTCGCGTTCCCACCCCTATCGTCAATGACCACCGTGCTATTAAAAAGTCCCCGATTTTCAATTTCTATGGGGGGCACTGATGTATCCAGGGTCTTGGAAGACTGTTGGGGCTGTAAGTGAAGCTGTGTGTGGGAGCCTTCCCCTTCTCCTAAACTTGATCCGTTCACCACCTCCTCAGCCGTTTCCACATTTGTAAAATATTTTCGAATGAGGCAGTGCTGCATGTAATGGCTACCTCGGAGTAGCAACCCGCCCCTGTCCTATATGGCGTGAGCTTTGTGACCGGGGAGTCAGCTATTGTAAACAGTTAGTCAGTAAGACCAGGCCGAATTACTAGGATTTCGGAAGTACCAGGTTGATATACAGGTCTTTCAGAATAAATAGATCTTGCAGTTACCTTGCTGCCTTCTTGTCTCCCTGCCACAGTCTGCACATAGGCACACTTCCCGAGTGAATCTGGCACCACCAGCGCCTAACAGCCGCACAACAGCCGATGGGCTTTTCCCCGCCGGGCTTAACGCCGCGAGGGTGGAAGGCTCGCCGTGAAGTAGATGGTCCAAGTCACGTGATGTGTCACGTGAGCCGAGTGAGCTCCGCCTCCTCCAGGAAGCGACACGGCACCACAGGCACCAGCAAGAGCCCCTTCATGGCTCACACTGCTGGGAAAAAGCGTGTAGAACGTTCGTTTTAGAGTACAATGCAGTTCAGTTGAAACTGCAGCGTTCGCCCCTCGGGCGGATGGCTCGCCGTGAAGTAGATGGTCCAAGTCACGTGATGTGTCACGTGAGCCGAGTGAGCTCCGCCTCCTCCAGGAAGCGACACAGCACCACAGGCACCAGCAAGAGCCCCTTCACAGCTCACACTGCTGGGAAAAAGCGTGTAGAACGTTCGTTTTAGAGTACAATGCAGTTCAGTTGAAACTGCAGCGTTCGCCCCTCGGGCGGATGGCTCGCCGTGAAGTAGATGGTCCAAGTCACGTGATGTGTCACGTGAGCCGAGTGAGCTCCGCCTCCTCCAGGAAGCGACACGGCACCACACGCACCAGCAAGAGCCCCTTCACGGCTCACACTGCTGGGAAAAAGCGTGCAGAACGTTCGTTTTAGAGTACAATGCAGTTCAGTTGAAACTGCAGCCTTCGCCCCTCGGGCGGATGGCTCGCCGTGAAGTAGATGGTCCAAGTCACGTGATGTGTCACGTGAGCCGAGTGAGCTCCGCCTCCTCCAGGAAGCGACACGGCACCACAGGCACCAGCAAGAGCCCCTTCACGGCTCACGCTGCTGGGAAAAAGCGTGTAGAACGTTCGTTTTAGAGTACAATGCAGTTCAGTTGAAACTGCAGCGTTCGCCCCTCGGGCGGATGGCTCGCCGTGAAGTAGATGGTCCAAGTCACGTGAGCCGAGTGAGCTCCGCCTCCTCCAGGAAGCGACACGGCACCACAGGCACCAGCAAGAGCCCCTTCACGGCTCACACTGCTGGGAAAAAGCATGTAGAACGTTTGTTTTAGAGTACAATGCAGTTCAGTTGAAACTGCAGCGTTCGCCCCTCGGGCGGATGGCTCGCCGTGAAGTAGATGGTCCAAGTCACGTGATGTGTCACGTGAGCCGAGTGAGCTCCGCCTCCTCCAGGAAGCGACACAGCACCACAGGCACCAGCAAGAGCCCCTTCACGGCTCACACTGCTGGGAAAAAGCGTGTAGAACGTTTGTTTTAGAGTACAATGCAGTTCAGTTGAAACTGCAGCGTTCGCCCCTCGGGCGGATGGCTCGCCGTGAAGTAGATGGTCCAAGTCACGTGATGTGTCACGTGAGCCGAGTGAGCTCCGCCTCCTCCAGGAAGCGACACGGCACCACGGGCACCAGCAAGAGCCCCTTCACGGCTCACACTGCTGGGAAAAAGCGTGTAGAACGTTCGTTTTAGAGTACAATGCAGTTCAGTTGAAACTGCAGCATTCGCCCCTCGGGCGGATGGCTCGCCGTGAAGTAGATGGTTCAAGTCACGTGATGTGTCACGTGAGCCGAGTGAGCTCCGCCTCCTCCAGGAAGCGACACGGCACCACAGGCACCAGCAAGAGCCCGTTCACGGCTCACACTGCTGGGAAAAAGCGTGTAGAACGTTCATTTTAGAGTACAATGCAGTTCAGTTGAAACTGCAGCGTTCCGTGGAGTAGTATAATTCAAGCTCACGCGATCCGTCTCTATAATGATGTACATGCTACTCGATAAATGTGGACCCACGAAAAGTTACAAGGCCATCTCCCCCTTCTCCTAGAGAGCCGCATATCCAACTCCCACCTCCCTCCCAACAGGGCCTGGCAGGGACTTGAAGGTCCCTGGTTTACTGTTGTTGAAACATTACAGCTACACCTCCCTGCATTCCTGCTGGGCCCGCACCAAGTATTTACCTTCCCCCGTGTCTCTAACACCAGATGCCACCATAAAATCACTGTGTACCGCCATGCCCTGGCTAGGAAGAATTATGAGCAACCCGGCCCCATATCCCGCCGTCTTTTGAGGTGCCAGCTCTGTGCCCCTCTGACCCAATGGTATTTCAGTTCACCCTAATCTTGACTGGCCATGGAGACAGTTATTCACCCCTGTACTAACATACCGTAAAACTGTCTCTTACTACATCTAACAGAGTAGAATGATAAAGGTACCCTAACCCGTGCCCCCTTATAAGACCCCTGGACTCATGATACTGGGTCCTCTGTTAATGACGATTTTATGATGATGTATTAAGGAAGCCCAGAGTTGTATACTGTTTTTCTTTGCCTCTTTTATGGTATTAGATTAATGAGTTGTAGGATTTACAGGATACCTTGACATAGAAGTTAGTGATGAACGTGTATGCATGACCACAAGGGCAAAATATTATTGCAGCAGCAATGTATCCACACGGACAGTTCGTGACCTGATACTCCACCCCGATGAGCCCAGCTGACCCAAGCACTCCACGATGCCACCACGTGGATCTCTGCCAATCATGGAGCACCGCACCTACAATATACATAGTAGCTAGTCGTCGTCATCCAATCCCCAAGACTATGTGCCCCATATAGCTTACCTCATCCATGACCTATTTTTGTAATAAATATGACTGTCTTTGCTATTGTAAGACAGAGCGCTCTCGGAGTTTGCAGAGTCCTTTGCATGCCCTATATCGATTTAGATAAAGCCTTTTATATCTCACCCGCACTTGGTCTCATTCCCTGTTGGGGTGTGTCCATTATTGCCTCTCATTTATGGGGGTTAATTGCCTTCTTGGGGGACTCTCACTATCACTCCTGCACGACTTAAGGCCATATATACAAATAGGACCTGGTTTTTTTACCTCCCGGAGGAAGCGCAGACATGGATGGACAGGGAGAGGATAGGATCCTGTGAAGAGGAGGGGGAAGACAATCGAGGAAGGGACTAAGGAAGCCCCACCTAATTGGAGGCGAGAGATAACTAAGACACTTTGGATGATTGGATCTGCACAGCTGGGGGCTCCAGTGGGACCGCAATTGAATCGACATCTGAAGTCTAATGGGCTGTTTATTAAGGGGATACTTCCCTGCGAAGTGGGTTCTGGAGGCTTGCAATGGATTTTGTTCTATATGTGGTGGGTTTGGTAGCAGTTGCTGCTTCAAAACAAGGAAGAGGTGGCCAGACCCTTGGCTGCGCCCGCTGCGCCCTTCAAGTTCAATTTTTTTAGGGCAATTGTTATTGTGCCCATCCGTTGGTCACCAGCCCCAGGCAGAACCGCCTAGGTCGAATGCGGGTAGCAGACATGCCTGAGCAAGGGTAACCAAGCTGGGCAGTCGTTTCTAGTTGGGGAAGTTGGGGGGAGTTGGGTTGCCTGTATGCACGTTCAAAGGGGTAGGCAGTACAGCATACCAGGTGGGAACACTATACGCGGTACAGGAGATGGTCATCGCAATGGCTGGGACGGATGGCAGTCCAGCGGGGGATAGAAGCAAATGACGGGGACTGTAAATGTACTTACCTGGAATGTCAGGGGGTAGAATGCTTATGTAAAGAGGAATAGAGTATTCTCATATCTTAAGAGGTGTAAAGTGGATATAGCCTTACTACAGGATTCGCACGGCACGCCGGACAAACAGGCACTATTAGCGAAAAAAAGGAAAGGGCAATTGTTTGGATCCTCCTACTCCGCCTATACTTGTAGGGTCTTAATATGGATAGCACCCACAGAACCAATCAAGGTTACCCACGCTAAAACTGACAATGAGGGAAGGATGGTGTTAGTACAAGGCCTTTTGGAAAACATACACACATGCCTGGTTAACACGTATGCCCCCAATCATGGTGCTGCCACGTTTTTTCAGACTTTATACCCACGACTAGGCCCCAGACAGCAATATGATATGGGGTGGAGACTTTACTTGCACACTAAACCCACTCCTGGATAGGTCAGATGCCAAATACATCAAACTAGCTCCGCCTGCCAGGACATTACGGACGCTCTTGGATTCCTTTGATTTGGAAGATGCCTGGAGAAGTCTGCACCCGGCCGCCAAGCACTATTCACACTTTTCGGCTCCTCACGCATTATATACCAGAATTGATTTTTTTTTGTGGTCAGGGAGTTGGCACATCAAATCACGCATGCCCAGTTCGAGAGTAGGGTTTTGTCGGATCACTCCCCACTCATCCTACAGTGGCAATAGGTCCCCCCTAGGGCCCCAATAACCACGTGTAAACTTAGGAGTGAATCGCTGAGAGACCCCCCATTTCATAAATCCATTAAAAAATGCATCACTGAATATGTCTCGAAAATCTGGGCAGCGTAGCCAGCGCTGGCACTTTCTGGGAGGCATTCAAGGTGGTGGTTAGAGGAGTCGCGATAGCGGGGACTAGCAGCGTTCAGGCACCAATCAACAGAGAGCTAGCTACCGCTGAAGAGGGACTGAGGACACTAGAGCAGTCTAGCGTGCAACTGTCATCCGCCGTCACGGCCATAGCCGTAATTGGCAGATGTTTCCGCGTTGGAGCTGGAGACACAGAGGTAGGGTGTTTTAGTCCTTTCTCTGTGTTCTTGCTACCAGCCCCAGTTACGTGACGCAGCGCCGCTGGAAGTATTTAAACTGCCCGCCTCCTGGTAGACGCTGCGTTGCAAACCACTTTGGACACTTCCTGTTTCCGGGTTTCCTCGCTCCGATCCTCTGCCGTCCACCTTTCGGATCTGCCAGAGGGTTTTCCTGTTCTGCTGTGTTCCTGTTTCTTTCCTCGGAACGCTACTCCTCGCTTCTATTTCCTACCGCTGCTCCGGGCGGTACTCCGGTGTGCTTTATTCCGTTTCTCTCTCTCTCTCTCTCTCTCTTCTGATTTCAGGAATCCTTCCCGTACTCTCTTTCTGCTGGGCTCCTCTGAGTTGTGCTTGCTGCATACCTTTCTCCACTTTCTGGAACCAGTGCCATATCTTCAAACTGCCAAAAGGAGCCTCCGTCTCCGCTGACTCTACTACTCCATGGTTTAGACTGTTGGACATCTTCTACTCTGCTATCCGCCTCGCTCCATTGCTCTCATCAGCGATTATCCTGTCATCCGGATTAGAAGAGTATACACTACTCCGCAGGGTTTTTTCCCTTTTGGGTTTTTCCCTGATTTCTGGCTTGGTTCCGGAAAGGGAGTCACGGGACAGCTGTTTATCCAGCGGTCACTGTGGCTTCCCTCCGTGACAAGCACATTCATCATAAGAAGGGAAGAGACTACCTTGCACGACGACGTCTACAAGAGACCGACAACTCAGACAGCTCAGGTGAGGGGAGTGTGCTTGCGGGGAAGAAAGACTTTGAATTGCACCACTCATCACAGCAACACCCAGACAGTAGAGAGGAGGCCAGGAATCTAAAACAGAAATGAATGGATTTTTGGGAGAGGCTGGGCAAACACTGCTTTGCAAGATACACTGAGAATCAGCACAGAGAAGGGGATAAACCTGGTTGGTTGCTAGCATGATTATACAAGAGAGAAGTGCATCAAGCCCCCATATACTCGATAAACAAAGGGCAAGGGAACAGATGTTATACTCAGATAGGGATCAATGAGGTGTTTCGAGAATTTTAACACAACTGTACCGACAAGGTCCCCTAGTGCCACCCACACACCTAGTGAATGTGTTGGAAGAGATAGAGCTACCCGGACTATTCCAGGAAGAAAGAGGGTTTAGAAGCACCCATAACCTTGGAAGATATACAAAATACAATTGCGGGTTTGCCCAAAGGGGAAGACCCCAGGCTCGGATGGACTACCTAGCGAATTCTATAAAGAATACGCACTTGTATTGGCCCCACATTTGCTTAGTACTTTCAATGATTCTTATGAGGCGGGGGTTCTTCCAATTAGCCTGAGAGAGTCGGTCATAATTCCTCTCCTCAAACCCCATAAAACCCCAATGGAATGTAGTTCCTACAGGCTTCAGTCAATGCTGAATCAAGATAATAAATATTAACGTCCATATTAGCGGCTAGAATGCAAAGGGTGATACATAAACTAGTCCAGCCGGATCAGAAGTGCAGCCGGATCAGACAGGCTATGTCCCAGGCCGGAGCATGGCCTGGAACTTGAGGAGATTACATCATGTGATAGATAGGACGGCATCCTGGGAAACTCTGTGCGCCATAGCCACGCTAGATGCAGTGAAAGTGTTTGATTTGGTATGGTGGGAATGGCTTTATGTAACTCTGTGTAGATTTGGATTTGGTCAGACATACATCAAATGGGTTCAACTACTGTATACCAAGCCGATGGCTAGGGTTAAAACGGGCACACATATTTCGGAAGCATCGGAATTGGAAAAGGGCACGGGGCAGGGCAGCCCCTTATCGCCACTGCACTATGCCCTAGCTATGGAGGCGATAGCACAGTACCTCAGGACGGAATACAGGGATGCAGGGGTTGAAATTGATGGGGTCAGACATTTGATATCCCTATTTGCAGATGACACGCTGTTGTATATTCAGAACCCGGAGGATAATCTGGAGCTGCTGCTGGAAGCCATGGCATTATTTGCGGAACTGTCAGGGATTACAATTAGTAAGGATAAATCGGCACTATTCCCCTTAGCGGGATTGCGTAACATAGAGCAGGGGGCACTGCCTGAGCTCGCCCTGCAGTGGAAAGTGCGCACGTTTAGGTATCTGGGAGTTAATGTGTACCATGACCCAGTGGACGAACACACACAACACACTACATGCTCTGGAGGGTATCAAGAGCTCCATGAAGTTCTGGATCCTGCCTCTTTCCATGATGGGGAGGGCGGCTCTGCTGAAGATGGCGGTATTGCCCAGATAACTACACTTTTTTCGTAAATGTCCAGTTTTATGTATCTAGGCCCTTCTTTAAGGCATTGGAGGGCATCAGCAGAAGCGTTTTGTGGCAAAATGCGAAGAATAGAATAGTGCAGTCTTCATTGTACAGGCTGCATGCAGAGGGTGGTATTCTAATTATATTACATAGCAGCGCAACTGCAATTTGTGGTAGATTGGCTTGCCGATGACCCTACCTGAAATACACTGATGTTGCAGCCCATTGGGCTGTGTCATTATCTAAAGGAGATATTGTGGTTCAAGAAACCTCGGGGGGAGAGAGGGGCGGGGGGGTCGATGGTTGCTCCTGTTGTCCCTAAGGGTGAAAATGTGGGACAGGGCCCTGGCAGTGATGGGGCTGACTTACACAATAACATCACAAATCTCCCTGGTTTCGGTAGTGTCATCATCGACCGAGGCGAGAATGGGAATATGCAAGTATTGGGATGCTTGCGGGGTGGCCACCATAGGGGATATGTTGCAGGATACAGCCTTTGTACCCTTTGAAGAATTGGCAAGGCAGACGGGTATGCACACAGGCCAATATAGGTTACATAGTACAATTAAAACAGAGATTATACAGAGGTGGCCTGCATACGGCGAGCTCATGGAGAAACATTCGATAGTAGATACCCTATACTGTATAGCTGAGGGTGGGCATACCATATCAAGAATATATGACCTTTTACTGATTAATTGGCCGGACTTCCCAGCTAGTGATGAAGAGTAAATGGGAAGAGGATTTAGGGTTAACCTTCGCAGAGGCGCAATGGGAAAGAATACTGGGATACCACAAGTAGGTGTCACGGAATGCGAGACTGCAGCTTATACAACTGCTAGTGACACACAGATCGAAAGATATGACGCCTCCAGGGAATATCTAGGTTTCCAGGGGCCGTGGCACGAGGAGGCCCCAGGTGCAATGCGATGGATGCGGGAATGCTCCATATGTTTTGGGCATGTCCAGTGGTGGGGCGATATTGGCAGAAGGTGGAAAATAGACTTCAAAAAGGAGGGGTGGAACTGGACGTGTTTTCCCCGGGTGCATGTCTGCTGGCTCCTTTTCGCATCCCAAAGGCCGGTAACATGTTACTAAATTGAAAGATCTAGCGTGTCGTGTATACTAGCCAAATGTAGAATTGCTATGACATGGAAATCGTTTAAAGGCCCTGGTGTGGAGGAGTGGTGGAAGGACCTGTATAGGTGGGGATAAGCAGAAATTGTAGCATGGAAAGGGGCAGTGCAGCAGGACCATGAGGGAGGCGTGGGGCGAATAGGGGACTTGGAAGGGTTACTGCAATCTCTTTTTGCTAAGACAGCCACGGAAGGAGCAGAGGAGGATTGACCCTTGTAGGATCCTGCATGGCTCCGACCTGTCGAAATGTAGTGCGCCTGTAATATATATGAGCCAGATGCAGGCAAGCTGTGGGGGGGTTGCGTGGGTGGGGGAGGGAATGGGCGAAGGGTGTTGGGGTAGGCTTATAGAGTATTATAAGATGGTGGCTGTGAATACTGCAGTGATAATGTTGTCTGAAGTGCGCTTTGTGTTCGGAAAATCAATAAAACACATTTTTTTAAAAAGCAATAGAGCCTTGAATACTCTAGTGAGGTGGGAGTAAGGTAGGATAAGTGGACTGGATAGAGAGTTGGTAAAATGTAGCTACTGCGAGACATGTAAGAAAGTTCCTTCTTATAGCTTGTAGGATTTGGGCAGATTCAGTCACGTATTGGGTCTTCACACTCATAATTCCCTCTTTTCTAACTCTACTGGCCTCTCTAGGAGAGTTCTCGCCCTTGCTTGGTTATGAAGCGTGGAATTGCAGGGAGATGGGAGTCAACGCATCTCAAATGTAGCCTTGACTTGGGTCCTGACAAGCATGGACCGAAACTTTGTATATCTAACCTGCCTGCAAGAAGGATTCAAAACTAACTTTCCACCTTAGCTGCATCGTAAATCGCTTAAGATTGAAAGGCCTGTGATTCGCAATTGCAAATTGCCATATCTTTTTTGTTTATTGCCACCTAACAATATGCTATCTTGAATCCTGCTGTGATGTTGGCTGCCGCCGGTGATGCGGGTGGCAGCGGGGTTATGGAGTGGGCCCTGACGGAGGCCTACTCCAGTGCGCAGCGCGGCGGGGCGCAGCGCGGCAAGGAAGACACGACCACTCGCTGGGGTGCATAAACCCGGACTGGCGCGCTGACGCCAGTTCCGGTGATTCCTTTATTTCCTTATCGTCACGTGCCCCGGACTAACGGGTCACGTGACACCACATTCCTCCCCAACTTGGAGGTGTTTAACCACCTGTTTAACATACGTGATTTTAGCAAGATGTTATTAGCTCCGCTGTCTTAGAGTCTGTCTTGGCGGGGTTTCCTGTATACTCCGTCCACCACGTATCCTTGAAGACGGGACGACGGTCTGGGTCTTTCTCTTAGAAGGTACCGAGTGCTGCTTCTCTCCGGTGTGTCTGTTCTCGGGGCTGCCGGCATGGCTGGGTCCTCTTGCTGGAGCGGTGTCCCGGAGGTGGGTGTTGTGGCACGGGCTCTCGACAGTGTGCGGTTCTGGGGCGTGAGTGGTGCTGTCGCCTCGCTCCTTGGAGATACTAGTTGCTCTTCCCACAATTCAGCTGGTACTCTCCTGAAATGCGACACGTTTCTTGTCACGGTCTCGCTTCCTCGTGTAGCGGTGACCATGCTGTGGTTCGTCGCGCTAACTGTCCATGGTTGCGGCTCGAAGTTAAGGGACATCTTCTTGGGTGTTTCTCGGTTTCTGACAATTACTGTATCACCTGGTCTTAGTTCTCTGTGGCGGGCCCGCCCGGCAGTGCTTTCTTGTTCTTTCCGCCTCAGTCGCGTTTCTTCCATGACTGGGATGTCTGGTTCGGGGGCTACCCATCGAGGGTGTATGGGGAGCTCTGCCTGTATCGGTACTCTGAGCATGAGGGCGGCGGGGCTGACCCCGGCGGATGAGTGAGGGGTTTGCCTGTGTGTTCTTAGGAATCGATAGACAGCTTTCAGCCATGGGTGTCCTTTTCCTTTGGCGATGCGAATGATTTTGTTCAGCGACCCCATAAATCTTTCTGCGTCGCCGCTCGCCTGGGGCCATCTGGGGGTGATGCGCTGGTGTTTGACGTTCACTTCTTTGAAGAATTCACGCAGTTCTTGGCTGGTGAATGATGGGCCGTTGTCACTCTTCACCTTTCTCGGAATTCCGTGTGTCGCGAATATCTTCTCCAGCGTGAGGATCGTGGTCTCTGCGTTCGTGGATGCGACGTGCTCTACCTCAGGGTATCTGCTGAACTCGTTGATCACTACGAGTAGGTATCCCTCGCCTGCGATTGTGCAGTGATCCATGCTGACCGCTTCCAACCGCTTGCTGCTTCTCTGAGCGCTGCAGATGGGTTCCGGGTTCTCCGGTCTCCTGGATGCTTGGCACGCGGCACATGATTCCACCAGCTCCATTACCCTTTGTTGCATGTTGGGCATCCACATTCTAGATTTGAGGTATGCAGTGGTCTTGACGATGCCTTGGTGGCCGCTGTGGGCTAGCCGTAGGGCTCTCTCCTCTAATGACTCGGGTAGCACGATGCGGTGACCTTTGAGGATCACTCCTTCAGGAGCAACGGAGAGTTTGTGTCGTATCCCGAACAGTGCCCGGAGTTTGGTTTGGGCTGATGTGGTGCGCTGAGCTATGGATGTGAGGTAGGTCTTCCAGTTGCCTGATTGGATGGCGGTTGTAGTGTGTCGCAGGATGGTGTCTGCTTCTGTTTCATCGGCTATTTCCTTTATGGTGAGGGCGTGTGGTCGGGCGCAGGCGACCACGTGGCATACGTGTTCGTCCGTTTCTTTCGAGTGATGTTGTTCTCCTCTGGTGGCAGGTCTTGGGTGGCGGGACAAGTAGTCTGCTGGGTTGTCTGTCCCTGGGCGGTAGTCGACCTCTATGTTATAGGGCTGTAGCTGCAGCATCCATTTCTCAATGCGTGCCGGGGGGTAGGGAGCTGAGCCTCGGAATATCGGGATCAGTGGCTTATGATCGGAGTAGACTTTTGCTTGTTTTCCGAGCAGGTAAACTTTGAAATGACGACATCCCCACAGGATGGCAAGGGCTTCCTTCTCAATGTGAGCATAGTTTTGCTCTGGTTTGGTGAGCGCCCGACTGGCAAACGCAATGGGGAACACATTACCCTCGTTGTCCGTTTGAGTTAGGACAGCTCCTAGGCCGACTGGGCTGGCATTTACTAGTAGTTCGGTGTGCCTGTCTACGTTGAAGAAGGCCATGGTTGTTGATGCTGACAATGTGTCCTTCATCTGCTGGAAAGCTTGTTGGTGGATCGATGTCCACTCCCATTTCTGGTCTTTTTTGGTCAGTTCACGTAGTGGGCTTGCGATGTTAGCAATGTAACGCTCACCTGATTCCCACGGAGGCGCTGACCCAAACTGGACTGCTACAGTTGCTTCTATGACTATGATGAGGCGTAGAACTCGGAAGACGCTCTGGGCAGGACCTCCGAATATTGACTGTCTGGCTTGTAAGGTGAGTTTTCTGCAGGTGGAAGAAAAAGGGGTCATTACAAGCTGGTTGGATAAGTTCTCCCACCAATCTTCTGCTTTTCCCACCTCTTGGTTCTCAACTGGTCTCCACAAACTCTCACCTTTGGTTTAGTAAAGCCGAGCTCTCCATCCTGCTTCTGGTGCAGGGGCGCGTGGAATCCAGTTACGTCACTGGATGATTTCAGTGTTTAGGCTCAGTGTCCTTTTGTGGCTTGTAATAGTCCTTCAGGTGCCGAGGAGCTGTTGGCGACACCACCACTGCTGTGCAAGAAGAGGCTCGTGAGTATAGAAGATCTGAGGCCGCTTCTGAAGGAGCACCCTTTTATAAAGTCCTTTTCTGTCTTTCAGGTGCCGAGATGCTGTGGGCGATGCCGCCGCTGTTGCACGTGCGGTGGCACGTAAGTATAACTGAATTGTGGCCGTTTCCAAATGGGCGCCTCTGATAATGCCTTTTCCTCCTTTCAGGTGCCGAAATGCTGAGGGCGATGCTGCCGCTGCTGCGTGTGAAGAAGCGCGTAAGTATAACTGAGTTGCGAACCCTTCGGCTCGGACACCACTAACAATGTCTTTTGTCTTCCAGGTGCTGGGATGCTGCCGAAGCGAAGGCCGTGGTAAACTCCGGTGTGATCACGGATGGATAAGGTAAGCGAGCGCAGCTGCGAGCGTGTTTCCCGTTTTCTAACCTTATGTCTTTATTTGCAGGTTGTCGGAGACTGGACTCTTGTGGCTGAATTCTGGTGAGTAGATGTTCCTGTGCCTTTTCTTCATCCACAGGTTGCTGCTCGAGAAGCTGAGGGTGTGTCTGGACCTGGAATGCAGGAGCCGACTCGGTGAGTGTCCTGCTGCTGTTACAGAATAACGTGAAGCACGTGAATTCTATCGGGCGTGGTTTAAATAGTGGAGAAGTGCTTTGGTGCGTATTCTTCCTCCAGCCCCACCCAGGTAAGAAAAGAGTTCCTGTAACAGAGGATTGGTCCCTCCCAGCCAGTGGCTGGGACTTCACCCAGCTTGGATTGTTCTAGGTGAGTATGCAGCATGGTCTGCCACAGGTAAATCCACCCAATCACTACTGCACACTTTAAGAATATGAGCCCGGCGCCCATGGCGCCGGGACTGTGGTTCCTTATGAGCCTGGCGCCAGAGGCGCCAGGACATGGTCCAAAGGGCCCCTGTAGGGGTCTGCTGGAACCGGGGGTGTGGATGATGAGCCTGCTTCCGGGGACGCTGGGCCAGTCTTGGCTCCTCGGGAGTAGCGCTCATGACAGCACTCCCCCCTCAAGACCCCTCCCAAACTTGTCCTCCCCGGGGGTTTTGGTTTATCGGGAAAGGTTCGGTGGAATTTCCTGACTAGACGAGGAGCATGGACATAGTCATAGGGTTCCCAGGATCTTTCCTGGGGTCCGTAGCCTTTCCAGTCGATTAGGTAGAATAGTTTTGATTTGATGATCTTGGAGTCCAAAATGTTTGTAACTTCAAATTCGGGCTCTCCATTCACCTGAATGGGTTCTGGAGGTCTGGTTAGTCTGGTTCCAGGTTGCATGGGTTTCAGAAGAGATACGTGAAACACAGGATGTATTCTCATATGGGTTGGCAAATCTAATTTAACGGCCACTGGATTAATTATGGCCGTAATTGAATATGGTCCCAGGTATTTGGGGTTGAAGGTGCGAGGTCCTTTTAGCGATAAATGTTTGGTGGACAACCAGACTTGATCCCCAACCTGGTATTGAGGGGCATCGCTTCGGTGTTGGTCTGCTCCTTTTTTGTACCTTTCTTTAGCTTGTTGTAGATGTGCAGTCGCTTCCTTGAAAGCTTGGGTAATAACAGAGTGCAACTGATCTACGGCGGGTGTTCCAAGATCTTGAGGTGGGTCGAGGTTGGAGGTTCGAGGATGAATTCCATACAAGATGTAGAAGGGACTCTTCCCGGTTCCCGAATGAACTGAATTGTTGTATGCATATTCAGCTATCCAAAGGATGTCCTTCCAGTTGCTTTCAGACTGTTGTAGCATGCATCGTAAATATTATTCGAGAGTCTGGTTTGTTCTCTCGGTTTGCCCGTCAGTCTGGGGGTGATGGCTGGTTGAAAATCTTACATCGATTTGAGCTGACCGACAACAACTACGCCAAAAGTGAGAAATAAACTGGCTTCCTCTATCAGAGATTAGTACCGACGGGAAGCCGTGTAACTGGACAATGTTTTCAAGGAATTCTCTGGCTATTACTGAAGCTGAAGGTAAGCCTTTTAGCGGAATGAAGTGGGCCATTTTAGAAAACAAATCCACAATAACGAGAATAGTGTTGTACCCGGAACAAGAGGGTAAGTCTCTGATGAAGTCCATAGAAAGGGTATGCCAGGGACATGGTGGAATGTCTAATGGTTGCAGAAGACCAGCCGGCCTTTTCTTTTGACCCTTGTTTTGAGCGCACACACCACAGGACATCACAAATTCTTTTATGTCTTTTATCCATGAAGGCCACCAGAAGTTTCTCTTCACTTTTTCTGTGGTTTTGGCGATGCCAGGGTGACCCTCCATTAATGAATCATGATAACAGGAGATTACCTGTTTTTGTAAATCGGCGTGTGGTAGGAATAATCGTCCTTGGAAATAAGGCAAGTCATTGTTTACGGTGAAGTTCTCTCCTCTTTGTAACCAGCTCTGTAAGTCTGATGGGGTCACAAGTTGTTTCGTTTTTGCCTCAATATCCTCGATGGATTGCGAAGAAATCAGACCCAAGATCCTTTGTTCAGGAATTATTGGTACGGGTTCGGGATTGACAACGTTATCTCCCATTCCAATTTGGGAAAGAGCATCCGCTTTGCCGTTCTTGTTGCCCGGGCGGTAAGTGATCACGAAGTCAAATTCAGCAAAGAATAGAGCCCAGCGAAGCTGTCTGGAGGATTGAGCTTTGGCGGTTTTCAGATACTGTAGATTTCGATGATCGGTGATCACCGTAACGGTGTGTTTGGCCCCGAGGAGATAATGCCGCCAGGCCTTAAAGGCGGATTTAATAGCTAAAAGCTCTTTGTCCGTGATGGTGTAATTAATCTCAGGCGCCGAGAACTTTCGAGACCAAAACGCCACAGGATGCAGTTGGTTAGTCTCTGGATCCCTTTGTGAAAGAACTGCTCCCATTGCTAAGCTGGAGGCGTCGGTTTCAACGATGTAAGGGAGATCCGGGCGTGGGTATTGGCGCCGAGGTGAACTTGGCCTTTAGCTCTTGGAAGGCTTGTTCAGCTTCTGCAGACCATTCAAAGCGCTTATTTTTTCTTAAGAGGGATGTGATGGGTTGTACCACTCGTGGAAACTCTGGAATAAATCTGCGGTAAAAATTGGCAAAGCCTAGCATGCTTTGAACGCCTTTCACGGAAGTAGGAGATGGCCATTTGAGGATTGCGTCAACTTTTCTCGAGTCCATGTGGACTCCTTTGGGTGTCAGAATAAATCCCAGAAATTCGACCTCGGTGACATGAAAGGCACATTTCTCGAGCTTGGCAAAGAGTTTATGTTGGCAAAGTTTTTCAAGGACCGCCCTAACATGATTTCGATGATCAGCTTCCGAAGATGAGTACACAAGAATGTCGTCTATGTAGACGACAACACAGACATCAATGAGCCCTCTGAGGGGCTCATGAAATATTGGAAGGCGGCCGGCGCATTGCATAGTCCGAAGGGCATCACTTGGTATTCAAATGGCCCATACTTAGTGCGAAATGCCGTCTTCCATTCATCACCTTCCTTGATCCGTACCAAATGATAAGCTCCCCGGAGATCAAGCTTGGTATAAATACAGGCGTTTTTCACCTGGTCGAGGAGTTCTGGGATCAGAGGTAAGGGGTATCTGTTTTTTACTGTTATCTGATTCAGAGCACGGTAATCAATACAGGTTCTGAGGTCACCTTCTTTTTTTGGTACGAAGAACAGAGCCGAGGATGCAGGAGACTTTGACGGACGGATAAAGCCATTGGCCAGATACTGGTCTAAATACTGTCGCAGATGAAGGTTATCAGGCTCGGTGAGGGCGTAAATCCTACTGCAAGGGGGAGTTGCACCGGGTAGCAGATCTATCTGACAATCGTATGATCTGTGAGGTGGCAAGGTGTTAGCCTGTTCCTTTTGAAAAACATCTTGGAACTCTCGATACTCTTGAGGTAATTGTGGACCGTCAGTCGTTGCTGACGCTAGGCCAATGCTGGGTCGTGGATAGCAGGTTGGTGCACACTCAGGGAACATTATCGTCTTTGCTCGCCAATCAATCTGAGGGTTGTGTTTCCCCAACCAAGGGATTCCTAGGATTACTTGGAATTGAGGAGCCTTGATCACGTCGAACACAATTACCTCCCGATGCCCGTCTTGGCCTAGTAACGTCACTTCAGCAGTGGTATGGGTTACCGGTCCGGAGGCGATTTCGGTCCCATCCACCGTGGTAATGACGTCTTTAACCGCCTTTGGACAAAGAGGTAGGTTCATCCTGGAAGCCAATTCGCGGTCCACGTAATTTCCTATTGCTCCACTATCAATGTATGCCTTAATAGCATGCAAACGTTCTGGTTGCTTTGGGTTTACGAGGACCAGAGGCATTATGAAGTGCGAGGTCAAAGAACTGGTTTTTAAGCTCGGCAAGCGGACCTCTACACTTGTCGGGCGAGGTAATTTCCCGGCTCAGGCTTTTCAGAGTTCTTGTCAGAAGCTCCTACTGTCTTCTTAGGTGGTTTTACCGGGCAATCTCGAAGAAAATGTCCAGAGTTTCCACAATAGAGGCACAATTGCATTTGTCGTCTTCTGTCACGCTCTTTCTGGGTTAAGGGACCCTTTACGGCCCCAATCTGCATAGGTTCAACGGTGTCGACCCCTTTGGCGTTGCTTTGTGTTTTCGTGAATACTCGGGTTTCAAACCTGGATCGGTCCGCCTTTCTGTTTTGGAGCCTATGATCCAATTGGACCACCAAATCAATATATTCCGAACAGTCCTGAGGAGGATTCACGACCTGGGCCAGGACGTCTTTAAGTTCACCACGCAGACCTCTGTGAAATAGCGTGATCCTTTTATCCTCAGGCCATCTAGTTTCCACGATTAACCTATTAAAAGATGCAATGTAGGCTAAGAGGTCCTGGTTGCCCTGTCGCAGGGAGAGGAGTTTGTTGTCCAGGGCCTGCCCTTGGGAATGTCTTGCAAAAAGTCTCTCCATACTCGCCTGGAAGGCTGAGAAGTTCCGAAGAATTGGGTCATCCTGTGTAACCAGAGGGATCGACCAATCAGCGGCGCTGTCGCTAACATACGAAAGTACAAAGGCTACCTTGGTCTGGTCAGTTGGAAAGGCTGCGGGTCTACAAAGAAAGTGCAGTCGGCATTGATTTATAAACACTGCAAATCTTTTAGGGTCACCAGAAAAGCGTTCAGGTGGTGCCAATGGCACATTTCCAGGTAGGTTGATTTGAACGGGATTGGTTGAAGTAACTGGGGTATAATTCCCCCCTGAGTTAGGTAGAGGAGTTTGCCCCGCTTGACTCTGTAATAACTGTCTGGCGAGATCGTCAGTTTGTTCTTTTGACATTATCAATTCCCTCTTAAGGGCGTTCGTTTTCTGGCGACCGGCATGGACTTCAGCTCTTAATTCCCCCAACAACTGGGCCAATTGGTCTGTGTCGGAAGTTTCCATAGCGCCTGGGTAGGAGATTATGGGTAGGCTTCGCGTTCTGTAACGCTCACCTGATTCCCACGGAGGCGCTGACCCAAACTGGACTGCTACAGTTGCTTCTATGACTATGATGAGGCGTAGAACTCGGAAGACGCTCTGGGCAGGACCTCCGAATATTGACTGTCTGGCTTGTAAGGTGAGTTTTCTGCAGGTGGAAGAAAAAGGGGTAATTACAAGCTGGTTGTATAAGTTCTCCCACCAATCTTCTGCTTTTCCCACCTCTTGGTTCTCAACTGGTCTCCACGAACTCTCACCTTTGGTTTAGTAAAGCCGAGCTCTCCATCCTGCTTCTGGTTCAGGGGCGCGTGGAATCCAGTTACGTCACTGGATGATTTCAGTGTTTAGGCTCAGTGTCCTTTTGTGGCTTGTAATAGTCCTTCAGGTGCCGAGGAGCTGTTGGCGACACCACCACTGCTGTGCAAGAAGAGGCTCGTGAGTATAGAAGATCTGAGGCTGCTTCTGAAGGAGCACCCTTTTATAAAGTCCTTTTCTGTCTTTCAGGTGCCGAGATGCTGTGGGCGATGCCGCCGCTGTTGCACGTGCGGTGGCACGTAAGTATAACTGAATTGTGGCCGTTTCCAAATGGGCGCCTCTGATAATATCTTTTCCTCCTTTCAGGTGCCGAAATGCTGAGGGCGATGCTGCCGCTGCTGCGCGTGAAGAAGCGCGTAAGTATTACTGAATTGTGGCCACTTCACAATGGGCACCTCTAATAATGTCTTTTCCTTTCTTTCAGATGCCGAAATGCTGAGGGCGATGCTGCCGCTGCTGCGCGTGAAGAAGCGCGTAAGTATAACTGAGTTGCGAACCCTTCGGCTCGGACACCACTAACAATGTCTTTTGTCTTCCAGGTGCTGGGATGCTGCCGAAGCGAAGGCCGCGGTAAACTCCGGTGTGATCACGGATGGATAAGGTAAGCGAGCGCAGCTGCGAGCGTGTTGCCCGTTTTCTAACCTTATGTCTTTATTTGCAGGTTGTCGGAGACTGGACTCTTGTGGCTGAATTCTGGTGAGTAGATGTTCCTGTGCCTTTTCTTCATCCACAGGTTGCTGCTCGAGAAGCTGAGGGTGTGTCTGGACCTGGAATGCAGGAGCCGACTCGGTGAGCGTCCTGCTGCTGTTGCAGAATAACGCAAAGCACGTGCATTCTATCGAGCGTGGTTTAAATAGTGGAGAAGTGCTTTGTAGCGTATTCTTCCTCCAGCCCCACCCAGGTAAGAAAAGAGTTCCTGTAACAGAGGATTGGTCCCTCCCAGCCAGTGGCTGGGACTTCACCCAGCTTGGATTGTTCTAGGTGAGTATGCAGCATGGTCTGCCACAGGTAAGTCCACCCAATCACTACTGCACACTTTAAGAATATGAGCCCGGCGCCCATGGCGCCGGGACTGTGGTTCCTTATGAGCCTGGCGCCAGAAGCGCCAGGACATGGTCCAAAGGGCCCCTGTAGGGGTCTGCTGGAACCGGGGGTGTGGATGATGAGCCTGCTTCCGGGGACGCTGGGCCAGTCTTGGCTCCTCGTGAGTAGCGCTCATGACAGCAAGGTCTGGAATGAAACGCGCACAGTATGTCGCCATCCCCATAAAGCTTCTCACCTCCGTGGCTGATTGAGGTGCTTTGGTGTTCTTAATGTCGTTTACCATTGATCGATCTGGGGATACGCCTTTGGCACTGAAAATATATCCAAAGAAGCATAGTTCTTCTTTTGCGAATTCGCATTTCTCTGCATTCAGTGTTAGGCCTGCTGTTTCTAGCCTGCTCAGGGCTGCTGCTAGGCGTTTGTGGTGCTCTTTCTCGTTTGAGGCGTACACGAGAATGTCGTCGCTGATATTCGTGGTGCCATCTAGGCCTGTGATGACCTTGCGGATTTCGTGTTGGAAAACCTTGGCTGCCGACGAAATTCCAAAATTAAGTCGCTTGTACCTCATTAGCCCAAGGTGAGAGGAGAATGTGGTGATGTACCTTGAGTCTCTGGCTAGTTTGAGCTGGTGATAGCCCGATCTTAGGTCTAGTTTGCTGAAGATTGTCGCTCCAGTGAGATCTACAATGAGCTCGTCTATCGTTGGGGTGATGTGGCGTTCTCTTCCGATCGCCGCGTTGGGGAGCCTCATAGCTATACAAATTCTCACGGCGTTGGGCTGTTTCGGTTTTTGGGCCACCACCATTGGTGACACCCACGGGGTAGGACCTGATGTTTTTTCGATTATCCCTGCTTCTTCGAGTTTGGTTAGTTCTTCCTCTACGGCCTCACGCAGATGGAATGGTATCCGCCAGTGCCGTACTGCTTTCGGCTCAATCGTGGGGTCTATGTGGAGTTTGATGCGGCCTTTTAGACACCCGATGCCTTGGAACAGTTTCTTGTGTCGCTGTATTAGATCGTCAAGTTCGTTGTGTTAGAGGCTAAATGCAAAATGAATTAGCTTTAGTTTCTCTGCAGTCTTGCAGCTGAGCAGTGTTTCACAGCCAGCATCCACTACATAGATGCGCGCCCTGCAGCTAGTGTTATTGTGGGCAAAGTCAGACTTGAAAGACCCTTGTACAGGTAGGGGTTTCTTACATCCATACGCGTATAGTCTGACTTTCTTCTTGTGGAGTGTGGGTTTCGGGCAAAGCTTGCTGAATGCAGTCGCTGGCATTACGTTCACTGTTGCGCCAGTGTCGATGACTACTTTCAGTGGTTCGCCGTTGGCGATGACGGTACACAATGGTCTCTTTCTTTGTCGTGATCGGTGTGGTTCGACGGCCGATATAAGGTGTACTCGGTGTATCCGTTTGCCTCTTTTCTTCCGTCTCTCTTTTCTCTCAGGGATACACTGTCGTCGCTGTCGCTCGTGTCTGGGGACCTTTGAGAGTGGTCGACAGCTCTGGGTTTTCCTTTCCGGTCCTGTTGGTGTGAATATTCTCTCGGGGCGAACTTTTTCCGTCGCTCGGGTGGTGGTCGTGACGCTGTTTCTCTGTCACTTCGGTTTGGCGGGTTCATGCAGACCGCTGCATAGTGATTGAGGCGGTTGCATTTCCTACACGTGGATCCCCATGCCGGGCAGGATTCTCCTTTGTACCACGGGCCACCGCACCATTTGCAGGATTAATTCCGTTCTTGCGGCATCTGTGTTCTTTGGCCGTGCTTCATGCAAGTGTTTTGATGTGTAGCTAAAGCTGCTACCTCTTTTGATGGCTTAGGGTTGTCTAACGGGAGCCTTTGGATCGCTGCTTCGATCACCGCTACCTGGTCTTCAGTTTGCTCGCAAAGGCGCGCCATTTCTAGAATGCGGGATAGCCGTATGTTCCTTTCCGAGAGTATCGCTCTTCTCAGCTTTTCAGAGGATATGCCGTTGATTATTTGGAGGCGGATTGCGAACTCTTCGTCCGGGAACTCACTGCCATCTCGCGAAGGCGAGCGTGAAATTTGTCTACTGTTTCCTTCTCACGCTGTCTGGCCATGCAAAAATGGAAGCGTTCATAATCGGGGTTGAGGTCTGGTTTGAACATGTTTGTGAGAATTGCTTAGGCTGAGTCATAGTTGTTGTGGTCTCCGCGATCAGGGGTAGCGTTAAAGAGGCGTAGGGTGGCCGCTCCGACATTGAGTAGGAGAAACGTGTGCTTCTTTCTCGCTATGGTGATGTCCCTGGCGTCAAGGTGCATTTCAAATTGTTGTAACCAGATTTCCCATCTGATGGCAGCCCCTGTGGTAAATGGGTCAAATGGTGGCATGAGCGTCGTGAGTGCTGGGTCCGGGTGGTCTGTGGTGAGGCTCTTTCTGATGGAGGAGCCTGTGTTGGTTCGTACAGGGCTGCTTTCGGAGCTCGACATGTTGTTAGGGCAGTAGACTTCTCACTAGGTAGAATGGGGCCTAGTGGAAGAGCGTGTCACCGTGCGGCCTCACTGGATGGGGTGGTTGTTTCACTCACCGGTGTCTATGTCGTGATGGCTGGGTGGTGAATGTAGGTTCCTCTTGTTCGTGTGGCCACCAGGCAGTCAGGAGTCCTGCACGTTGTGTGCGTGTGAGGTGGTTTTCCTCACTGCTGGTGCGCGTGTTAATACGCGGCGTCATGGAATGTTCGGGATGCAGCTGCCGACGTTGTAGTGGCCGACACGTGGGCAGGATGTTTCCTGATGGGGTGCCAGCGTTGGTTGCGGCCGCCCGTGGCCTCGCAGAAGGATCGTCACTGTTTCTGCGTGCGAGGCACGGCAACCGGAGCGCGTATGACCGCGCGGCTCTGCGTACAGGAGGGAGGGAGGCGCGGTCTCACGTGGATTCTTCCACGGCCTCGTCGCCAGTGTGATGTTGGCTGCCGCCGGTGATGCGGGTGGCAGCGGGGTTATGGAGTGGGCCCTGACGGAGGCCTACTCCAGTGCGCAGCGCGGCGGGGCGCAGCGCGGCAAGGAAGACACGACCACTCGCTGGGGTGCATAAACCCGGACTGGCGCGCTGACGCCAGTTCCGGTGATTCCTTTATTTCCTTATCGTCACGTGCCCCGGACTAACGGGTCACGTGACACCACACCTGCCAAGTTGAGTAGCAATGCTTTTGTATATGCAATATCCTTCAGTACATTTGGCCCATGCGTTGTTGTTAATCTTTTTTGCTGTTTGTACTCTTTAAGGGGGTGTGGATTACAATAAAGAGAAATAAATGAAACATGTAAGCACATATTTAAACTAGTGCTTTGTTTTTTTCAAAATGTGTTTTTAAATTTTGGAACGTGAAGACTTAACATAAAATAATTATTTAGGCAAATACTTGACAAACCGTTGGGTACTCTACCAAATACTAAATATACTATTAGTACACTCCTGTATTTTGGTGACCACCAAGAAAATTACCTCTCTGCTGCCTGAGACTGGACACAAATCCAATACAATCGGGTTCAAATCGTGAGAGATCAGTAAATCACAGCAATTTAGTTCGGTGTATATATGGCATGTCTAACATGTTAAAGTAACAATTCATTACAAAGTTTAGTTAAACAATCGCTAGTTCTCGAATTTTATGAGGCAATCAACTCCGTTTTACTAGCCAAAAGTTCCACAGATCAAGATATTACCCGTGTTCCCCTAACAAACATAATTAAGAATAACTATATATGTCCAGTTCTCAAACCGTCTTCGTTGTGTTGGAAGAATTGCGTATTTTTCGTATCCACTTCATCTAACTAACAAGAACGAAAGGGAAAAAGGAAATACACATTGCACATATTTTTATGAAGTGACTAATAACATTCGAAACGAGATTTGAAATATCAGAACTTACTTCAAAATTAAACGTACATGAAAACATATTAAGGTTGTATGAACGAAAAGTAATTGTCCTAAGAACGTTCAAGCACTTCTCAAGGTTTTATGTCTAGAGCTGACTCTGCACACTTCCAAGATGGCCGCTCTACCCACTGACATAGAGTGGTGCGTTTATATAATTGTCTTTTTCTGGGTGATCACGTGATTGTGACGTTTCAGGACAGGAAGTGTGGCTACCTTAGACTGACTGTGTGTAGAAGCATCGGCTCTGTAGAACGGCTGAGCGAGTCCCAGTATTAACATCGGGCAGCAATGTCCTCCGAGCAGTACGAGAAGTTGCAGGAGATCTTCACCGGGATCTACGGGGACATACAAAGGCTTCCAGAGAGAATACAGGATAGCCAGGGGGGTGAGTATAGCATGCAACTTGTTTTTTTTTGGCCAAACTGTCACGCAACTAAACATGCATCTTCCTTAAACCCCTATTTTCATCACTGCCTTGGTATGTGTTTTACTCCGCTGCTCTGGTGTTTGTAAACTGTCTCACTGAATGAGTATCGTACTACCTCGACTCAGCATGCCGCATTAGAATGCAGTATTTCAAACTAACAGGTTGATTATCTGGTTTTATATGAAGATTCGGTCTTTTATTGCATATTTTGGGGTGCAATGTTTTTATATTGTCATTTTATTTTTAATTTTTCGAATTGGAGCACTATGTGGAATGTGTTCATTGTATCGGTTGCATTGTTTTTATTTTATTTTTTATTTTAGTATTTGTATAGCGTGCTGCAACCCGTGGGCATGGAGGCGCTGAGAATAATACATTTGCAGGCTTGCTTGAGGGTTACACGATAGCGGCCCAGTACAGTTAATAGAACAGTTACATCGAATGCAGTAGGTTACAAGTCGGGTGCAGTAAGCTTAGACAGTCATAGGCTGAGGCAGTAGGGGGAGGCAGTTTAGGTAAAAAGCTTAGTCTTCAGGGCTTTACGGAAGGTTGTGTGTGATTCGATCATCCTGAGATGGTTTTACATGTGCTGTATAGAAATGATGTTTCTGAAGAAAGCTATTTCTGACGATAACGTTCTGGGGTGGGACTGTGTTGATACAATATAGCAAGTGGGTTTATTTTGCTTTTATCACTGCTCTGTAGACAGTGCTAGATTTGAAGGTGGTAGGTTAGTGTATTGGCCTGTTTTTTCTACATTTTCTATTATCTGGAGCTTATTTTTTTTCCTTTCTGGTATGTTCAGCTTGGGGGGATAACTATTTGGAGGCTTGTTACTTTTACAAGGTGTTAGCGGTTTCTTTTATTCGATCTGTGCTGTCAAAGGTGGTCGTTATACGTAGAGCAGTGTATCCAGTTTGAGTGCTTTTGTATGGTCAGGTTAACATTGATGTTAGTAGAGGTGTTGGGGCTTCGTTGAAAACGGTGAATGGAATAGAGAGTGGGCCCAAGGGGGGGATGGCCTTGTTGTGGCAGAAACTATAATTGTGGGCTCATCACAAAAGATTCGGTCCAACGTGTCTGGCCTTGTGAGTTGGTCGTTTGACAAATTTTTTGAGTTAGTGCTGAGGTTTGCAGAGATTTTGTTTCCACTTTGTCTTTCTTGAGCCAGACTAGTGAGGGATTTTATTTTTGTGTCCGTCTGGAACAGTTTTGTGTACGATTGCTGCATGATCACCTGAGAGCCAGGTTTCTGTGATAGAGTACGTCTATTTTAACCTCTCTAAGAAGACTGTAGAGCCGGATAAGTGTTTGTGGATTTTTATTTTTTATGAGTGGTTATTTAGTGACAACCGTTTTTATGTGGTTCAAAAACATAGGCTGCTGGGGGGTGCTCGACAACCCGAGCAAGATGGCTGCGGGCTGACGATGCTCTGTGGGGAACTCCGGCTGTAATGTCATAAGTGCCTGCATACCGGAACGGGCCACCCGCTAATGCTGCAGAGAATAAATCACTTTGAGCCATCGAGGAGCCCCGTCGCCTGAGATCCGAAGACCAGGGTCGCGTGGGCCTGTGGCGACCACACGCCATCCTGATTTACCCGCAGTGACGTCCCAAACAGAACTGCCTGAGACAACAATAGTCGCAGGGTGCCTGTGGTGGCCCGCCTCAGGTTGTGTCGGCACAGATATGCTGCGTCCACGCAGGCGATGGGTGGCAGGGATCACCCTGCAACACCAGGATCACCGGGCAGGTATCACCCCAGCAACAGCGCGGCGCATGCACTGGGGACACCCAGGCATGGCCGCTCACCAGGCCGTGACCACGCGGCAAAAGCACCCTGCAATAAGGCTACAGACACGAGTTGCCGCTTCCTGGGGCTCTGCTGCACTGCTTTGTGCGTGCCCGCAGAGCCCCTTTTATTAGAGAGGCGTCATGACATCGTCATGATGCTCTCTCGCATCCCAGCACTAGACCGACGCACAACATCCCTCCTTTATTATAACAAAAGAAAAATCACACCCCACTGCAAAACAGCTACCCTCTGCTGGGTCTACTTTGGTGCATTCCAGTCCGAGCACCACCTACTAACTAGTCCCAAACTTGATTTCTTAGCACTGCAAACCAACAGGTTTGTTCCAGTCCGTACTCCATAGGGCCCGACACTGGGCTGTTGGAGTTCAGAAGATTCCAGGATCGAACTGGCCAGTGGCGTTGCTGCAGGACAAGAAGAATACATTTTCTTCATCTTCCTCCTCCCTGACGTCATACTGCGTTCTCCTTTGGTCCTCCACCACTTGGACTGTCGCCACTCTGGGGGTCCTTCTCCCCTTCGACTCACTCCCCCTCCCCCCCCCCCCCCCCGATGTCCCCGCCATGCTGGCTGGTGTCTGGGTGAGGCACGCCAGTGTGAAGTGATGCACCTCCCACAGATGTGTCCTTTCGCAGGGCAGTCCTGCGGGTGTGGAAGATCCCATCCGCAATGCTGGCATATTGTGGCCTGGGGGTCTCTCCTTGGCCAATCTCCCCATCTCATCGGTTTTCCTCCTTGCCAACAGCGGACACCTCCTCCATCTTGAACTGCTGCATGGGGGCCTCCAACTTGAGGTTTGCCTGGATGAGTCCATGATGGAGGCCTGTACCACTGCCAGCTCCTGGGCCCGACCCAGGTCTAGGATCCGTTCGAGGGTTCCTCAGGGCTTGCTTGCGCAGCTTCGAAGAGCTGCAGCCATAGATCTGCGCTCTGATCTCGTCCTCCTCAAAGTTTCCCAGGGCACAAGACAGTGCAATACCGCACAGCTTCCCATGGAATGCGTCGATGCTCTCCCCTTCCTCCTGCCTTGCACACCTCATCCTGAACCGTTCATAGTCCCTGTTGGCCATGGGTCTGGAGTACTCGTTCAGGGCTGCGGTGGCGGCATCATAGGTCTGATTTGCGGGCCTTAATGTTTTGAACAGACTCTGGACCGCCAGCCCGGCGGAGTACAGGAGTGTTGGGCGTTTGGCTGTGTCCTTGATCTCCACCACCTCAAAGTACAGTTCCATGTTCTCTACCCAGCCTGTCCACCGTGGTCCCAGGCTGGCAGGCGAACCCACCACGTCAAAGTGATGTAGTGGTGCGAGCTATTCTCGACATCTCCCCTTGTCGTCCGTCATGATGAGCCCTGGGCGGGTGCAGGAGGTGACTACTGTTGGGGGCTCCTAGGGTGTATTCACAAACCACGGGCCTCGGATGATTTGACCCCAGTAGAAGTCTTCCCGAGGCGCATGAGCACTCCTTGAGGAGTCGCTACCTCCTGGGAGAAACCTGGGGGGCGGATTGGCAACTCGTGGAGGGGTGACACCTTCTATCCCCCAGAGTTCCGGGCGCCAGGCTCCTTCACCAGCCCCAGGGAGGACCTTCCTCCTCGTGTGTAGAAGAGGGATGGCAGGCTTTCTTTCCTGGCCGTTGTGGAGTGGCAGAGAAGATCTGGTGTTCCTCTTGTCCCGGTTGTGACTGGGTTCACCCCTTAGCATGACCAGTTGTCCAGTATATTCTTTGCCACTTTACAAGGCTTGTCTTATATGGGAGGACACACCCATCCACTCGCCTCAGGTGGAGGACACTGTTCACATTCACAGCCGCAGCCCGGGTTTCATTGGCCACGCCCCTCCTCATTGTCCCTAGGTTCGTTATGGTGAGGCCCCGCCCTTTGCAGGCAGTACTACGGGCAATCCGAGATGTTATAACGAGTGGCTGACTCTTTGGATGACCGCCGTGTTGCAGCCCGGGTCTCAAGGGGGGGCCAGGCAGGATGGCAAGGCTGTTCTCCGCCGCGGCCCGATGGCCTTATGTAGGTCCCAGCCACTCACTGCGGGCTGAGGCACAACCCGGCCCGCCCCCTACTTTGTTCGTCAGCCGCGACTCCACCACGCGGTTGACACGGGCCGGACCACTAGGCTCCGCCCACAGGGTTCGGCGGCCTCTCCAGCAGGTCCCACAGCACCACGGCAATCGACCGCCGTATCACACAGCTGCTCTGCGCCACGCAGCCACAGCCGCGGCAGCCGTTTTCTCTTTCTGCAGCGCGTTGCCGCCTCAGGCACCAGGCTCAGCCTCAGCCCTACACACTGCCGCAGCTGCCGGTGCCACCTCGGCATACACGGCCACTTTCTCCTCGCGGCTGACGTTGCGTGTCACTGCACACAATGGGCTTCCAGCAGCCCACACACCACGACTGTGTGCAGGGCCTGGACTGCCCTCATCGCCAATGTGGTGGCCTGCCTCCAGTTGCCGGGGCGGGCCACAGATCGTGTTGGGTCCACCCGACACAGCACAGATACGCTGCATCCACGCAGCCGATCACCGAGCAGGTATTTCCAGGTTGGGGATCACCCCAGCAACAGCGGCGCATGTACTGGGGGCACCCAGGCACGGCCGCACACCAGGCCGCGACCACACGGCAATCGGACCCCCCTATAAGGCTACAGACATGAGTTGCCACTTCCTGGGGCTCTGCTGCACTGCCTTTTGCGTGCCCGCAGAGCCCCTTTTATTAGAGAGGCATCATGACATCGTCAAGACGCTCTCTCACATTCCAGCACTAGACCGACACACAACAGGGCCCAACATAATGGAAGATGAACACGGCAGAGGAGCACCTGTTGCTGGCGCTGTGTGCGCGGTGAAAGACCAGAGGCTGGTGAGCGGTGGGTGCCGTGACATTCTCTGTGCTTCTCCTGCTGCAGCTGTGGTTGTGGGGCCCTTGGCTGGGGGCCAACGGAAAACAGTGGGGCTACCAGGCTCCTGTTGTTGTGAGTCCCGACGGCGGAAGCAGCCCCCTGCAGATCCCCGCTTCGGAGACGACTGCTGTATCCAGGAGGTCCCAGTGTTAATGCAGGTACCGGGAGTGAGGAATGAAGCTGGTGACCGACTGGGGAGGAGACGGAAGATTCTGCACTAGGCAACCGGACCTACAATACAAATGGATACACATGCTGAAAGCCTGGAACCAACATACCCGTACAGGAGGCACCAGTTAAGAATTGTGGTGATGCCAGAAACCACACCGAGAGCGGGTATATGCTGCACTACTCCAGATGAGCACTCGCTAAACCCGCTGGGCCGCAGCCATACAATATGAGGAAACAAGAGCAACAGGTAGCCCGCAGTGGGGAGCATCAGGCCGGATGAGTGTACAGTATGAATAGGCCCGGGTTGAGCAAGCCTGCATAGACCACTACAAGAGCTTAACCCAGCAGAGGCACAAGACGCTATACATAAGCCCACCCCCCCCCACTACCGCTTGCAGAATTGGATAGGCCTGACTGATCAGGCGAAGATTACATGCAAATAGGGTTGGGGACACACTCTCGGCACTGCAGGGATTGATGGGGGGGAGGGGTAAAGCCACAGTTCCTTCCTACCCGTCCTGGACCGCTCGGAAGCCAGACTATCAGGTGGGCGATCTTCCTTGACAACCACCCCGGTCGCATTACACACATCACGTGGGTCACATCAACACCAGGGCCCCCATACAGTGGACTACTCTACTGAGAAGCAGGGGCAAGTGCTCTACCCGTCGTTGGGTGTGTCCTTGAAGTCCCATTGGCATGCCAAAGATTGATTGGGCAATAGTACAGACAGCCAATCCACCAGCACCCCACTGCTCCGCTCCTCCAGACAACGCCCCAAAATGGAGATCCAAATGCAACTGCAAGCCATTCTGGACGAAATGAAGGTCATTGGACAACGGACAAAAGAAACAAATACTACTGTCTAGGATATTAAATGCGAGCTGCAGGAAGTTCATACCCGGCTGAATGTGCAAGCAGAACAAGCGATAATGAGCAACGCATCAGCATCTTGGAAGACAATGTCACGAATTAGTGAACCTTCCCGAGCCTTCTCACATCTATCTTTAGAAGACCTGTTTTTTCCGGAATTCAGACTGTTCTTTCTTTCTTTGTTTGCTTAGTCTTTTCTTTTGTTGTCTTCTCTTTTTCGTCGTGCAAAGGGAGACGAGCTCCCCTGGAGGCCACCTTGGCAGGGAATGGAACCCAGGAGGAGCAAGCCCAACACCAGGGAAAAAGCTCTGAGGCACCAAAAAACCCTGGTAAGGATGAATAGGGGTGTCTTCACACAGTCTATTGAATACTCGCATGATCCGTCACTGATTGCAAGGATGACTCCAATAGCTAATGCCTCTGATCACAGTCTATAGTCTGTGCAAGCTCCTTCCAACTGCCAATGGACGGATAAACCTCCACCCCTCCAATGGTTAGATGAGGATCGCTATACAGCTGAGACCAAGGCACAGTGTCTACTCCTGTTGGAAAGGATCCAACTGAATGCTGGAGAAGCAGAGAGAGGGAACCGGAGCCGGTAGGTAAGTAGGGAAAAAGCTCTTAAGCAAGCGGATGGCAGACAGGTAAGGATACAAAGAGGAGTGAGTGTGAAGAATCGCGGAAGACAGCATGCAAGGAAGCACGATAGATAAAGATGCACAGTATATTCAGAATATCAGTTGCAATGACTGACAGAGCACTAAAGGAAAAACAGTTAGCGGCCAGATGGTGGAAAAGAAAGAGCACCCCCATGCCAAGGAGACACGAACATGACAGCTGGCGGAATAACGAGAAGTCAGGTGAGTCCGCGTAGCGCGGCTAGACAAGAGAAAGCAAACAAAGGCAGAAAACAAGGGATAAACTGTCTTGGAAAAGCCGGGCAAGCACTGGAGGAAAGGACAACGTAGATGAGCTCTACGAGGGGACTGTTCAAAACAGAAGCGAGTTCCAAAGAGGACGGATACAACACAACGTTCCTACAGCACGGTGCATTGTTATAGTAGTGGTGGCAATATTGGATGACGACTGCACTGCATCTTCGTTCAGCAGAGAGCCCATATTGCTCTATGCTGCTGAAACTTGCACCTCTGCCAAAGTCTCCAAGGTCGTAGCATGACAGACAACCACAACACGGTTGCTACTGACTTGGATGGCATCACCAGGGAGGTGCAGTGTCTGGGAGCCAAATTGGAAGACCAAGAAAACAGGTCCCGGTGAAATAACCTCTGCCTGGTAGGCCTCCTGTAAAACTCTGAAGGCATCAATCTGGAAGCATACATATACGACTTTCTGTGAGACAAACTCCATTTGGATAACCCACAAAGCTATGTCATCAAACTGGTACACCGTTCCCCTATCCCCAACCCAGTTCCAGTGGAGCGTCTGTGCATAATCACCATGTGGCTGCTGAATTTCCAGAACAAAGTGACTATTTTGAAGGTGTATAAGTAGGGATTCCGATTTTCGGTAATTACCGAATTTTACCGGTTTCTAGCCACCGTTGTTGTTTTTAAAAATATCGGGGGACTCCGATAAATAATTAATTTCATCCCTGCGCGAGCGGGATTCGATACCGTGCTGCTCTGCATTGGTTTGCTTGAAAGACCAATGCATTGCAGGTGAGCTATCCTCCAAGCCCTTGCTAATGGGCTCTGCTGCTGCCTATGTGAATTCGGGACCCAGTGATATTTTTTATCGGCCACTAGATGGCAATATTTAGCTTTCTTTGCTGGCAGGTTAAAAGAAAGCTAAATATATGTAAACATGCGTTATGTCCAGAATATACCGTGCTGAGCAGTTTAAACTATGCTGGGAGTCGACAATGTCAGAATCCCTAAATATACATCACCGCCAAGAAAGGCCACACGTGTAATTGACCTCATTAAGCAGCAACCTGTCCCTTTTGTGTAATTGTATAACATATCTCATTTCCAAAGATATAATGTACATTGCTTGTTTTCTTTTGTAGTGTTTTCTTTACCACTGTTTTCATGTAACAATGAAACCAATTGCTATTTTTCATTGTGTGATTATTATTTTTCAGAAGCATTTGACCTAAATCCCTAAAGTGTAACAGTTCTAAATTATTGGAACATGTTAACTTGCTTCCTAGAAAATCGCTGTGGAAAATATTGTCTTTTTCCCCGGAATCAGACGGATAGTAAGCTTGTCTTAGTAAAGAAAATCGCAGCATTTTTACATGAAGCAGATGCTACTGGCAGTAGTAAAATATAGCCTTCCTTGTTTTATTGCTTTGCAAATAAAGCTGTCTACGCGGGAATGCGGCAGAAACGAATTACTTCAAGGTTTCAGCTAATCCAGTTCATGGGCACATTGCATACAAAAACGGGGTTTCCAGATTGTTAGTGCTGAAGTGGAATAGTGGGGACGGTCTGTCCGTATCACTAACACCTCAATCAAATCACTGAGAAGAGTATGGTGTTGGGACCCTTCCATTCAGAGAGTGATGCAATGTGTGCTTTTCATGGATAAGACAAGGGTCCTCCAGTGCACAGTGGAAATGAAGCACACAGTGGAAAATATAACCTTGCTGACATGCGGACACCAAACGCTGATCAATTCATTATCTTTATAGCTCGCTCTGTAACAAAAGAAAGATCAATTGAACCGTGGGAGGAGGCTCTGCTGCTTTACTATGCACAGTAATACTTGCCATGGACCAAAAACCTTACTAGACCCATTTTAAATGGGGAAGCGTATTAAGTGGAAGAGAAAAACCGAGGCGTAATGCTTTTCCACCTCCAGGGGTGGACTGTGAACAAAAAGAGGCCCTGGAGATAATGTTCAAAGTGGCCCCAAATTACACATTTTCAGCAAACCCAACCCTTTTCCTGTGAGAAAATGTGGAAATATCACACAAAAGAGGCCCAGGTGCAGAGGCCTACTGGGAAATCTCTAAAGTTCCCTCTAAGCCAGTCCACTGCTGTCCACCTCATTTGACACGTCGCCACATTTTGATGCAGTGTTGACATGCAAGAGGGGCACAGAGTGGAGATAAGATCTCTGCAAAGCTGACTCATTGGTGTGCTTTGTTGTACATCTATATGAGGTTTTAATGCAGGCATACAACACCTGGCTTCCTATGGAACCCACCTCGGTTTTGCAGCTGGTCAAAACCAGGTGCATGCCATAGTAGTACATTAGCAAATGACCCCTGCACATGATATTTGTGGCCGCAGCATTTACTTTTTCCTGAGACAGTTTGGGAAAATGAAAGAGCAAAAGTGAGATTCCCTCATTTTTATCCTTCCTTCTCCACTCCAGCTTGTGAATGTGTAAAATTGCATGCAGGGTATCGTAGAGCACACAAATCGTAACGCTGTTGGTCCTTTGCATTCAATTTGCATTTCATGCAGAAAGCTGGTGTATGTGTTTTAGCCAATATTGACATTTTCAGTGAACAGCTGTGAGTGGCAATTATACCTTCAACACCTTCTTTGGTGAGGTCAGCCCTGAAGCACATAGCCAGGGCCGTCTTTGTCGATCATGATAGTCATCAGATAATGTTATTCAACATATTTGTCATTAGGTACGCAGCATAAAACAGTTGTAATTAATTACATGCAATAATATTTACACAGTGTGAAACTGGACACTGTAAACGCTTTTTAGATCAAAGTGCAATTGTGCAATGGAATGGTGAGTTCACATTTTACACTTGGATCTAACCATTATGCACACAATGAAAGAATATTTGTGTGTTTACACTGAAAAAACTGTTATCTGCGATTTTTCGAAGTGAGCACGCGAGAAAACACTGAAAAACAGATTCTGACATTTTTTGAAAACACTGGAAAAACACCCCCGGAAGTTAAAAAAAAAAAAAAACCCTCAAACAGGAAACCCTATGTATAAGGCAGCGTGAATGATAGAGGTTGATGACGCGACATACGTATCTTCAACTATTATTCCCTCGTGGTCTCACTGATCCGGAAGGGATTCAACCGCCTGTTTGAGGCTCTTAAGGGCACGGAACACAAACACTACTGCAAATTCCCTGCCGTGTGGTGCATACAACTGGAGCACCAGTGGCACTCGTTCGAGGACCCCGAAGAGGCCTGGCGGTTCCTAAAACAACGTAATCTGGTAGCTACAGACTATAGCCAGGCCGGAGCTGGGGGGGAATGCAGGCGTAGCGATCATCATTGCTTCCTCAATGCCGATCCAGATAGCAGGGCAGATGAAACAAAATGGAGAAGGAGGCCCTGATGCTCAGAACGCAGGCACGATGAACCAGCAAAGTGAACCATTAGGGGTCGGAGACACACACATATGAACGGTTAGGGAACGCCGCTCAATATGGAAACCCCTCTGTTAGCTCTTTACAGTAAGACTGCCCAGCCTGAAGACATTATGTAACCATTAGCTACGTATAGGTCTGGGGCCCCTGCTAGATTGTAGCCTAATAGGCAGGCCACAAATCGTTATTTCACGCAACAGTTGGAACGAAATGTGGCGCATCACTCACCATCCATGGCTCATATTGGCCCCCCAGTCACGCTCAACCGCTTGAGGGATATTCAGGGGGATATTTTCCGACAGGATATCTTCCTGAAGGGAGGGTGGGTTGGAGTTGCAATGCATTTCCTATACCAGGGCAAGAGGGGAGTGGGGGGGGGGATCAGTACTGATACATAAGTGCATCGCCATGCAGGCCTTGAACACGGTCACAGTCAAGGAGGGCCGCTACATCTTACTCCAGGGACGGAATCTACCAACATCTTATCACCCTACTCAATATGTATTCACCCACAACAGACGCACCAACCTTCTTCACCCAAACCTTTTATTACATGTGCGCAATATATGGGCAACTTTACAGTTGCAGGGGGGACTGTAATGTCGTTCTAGACCCTACATTGGACCGGCAGAGCACTGCCACAGGAGCACCCGCCAGCCCTAGAAAGCAAGCAACTCTCACATCTCCTCTTATAATCGACTTTGGTCTGAAAGATGTGTGGCGATTAACACATGCGGGGCAAAGAGACTACACTTTTTATCCTAACTGTCTCCGTAGCTATTTTCAGATCGATTTATTGGCTGATTCCCTACGATGCTGTGTACATGGTGGGAGGTGTACCATACTCCCCTCCAACCTGTCGGATCATGCCCTGGTGTGCTTGCACTTGGCACTTCCTGATACCCAACATTGAGCCCCGACCTGTCGATTTAAACCTTAGAGCTTTGAGATGGACAGATTTTCTCATGCATCTGAAAAGGGACACAGACATGTTCTGGGGGATTAACCTGTCTTCGGAATATACCACAACACGCTTGTTGGGACGCGTTCATGGCCTACGTTCGCAGACAATGCCTCTCACAATGGTCACACATACTAAAAGCTGGGGGGAATGCAAGGGGCTGCTATGGGCCGATATCCTCGGCTTAGAAAAGCAACGCAAGCGTGCAGACAACCCCCAAACATATGCCTGCCTATGTAAACTACGCTCATGTCTCCTCTATGTGGACCTAAGGTCTTTTACGAGCTGGTCCTAGACATACTACTTGGATGGGGACATGCCGCTACACATGAAGGCGCTCACGCTGAAGCAATGACAAATTGCACAAACCATCGACTCTATCCTGGACCGCCACAGGGCCCTCATGACAGGCGAGGACAATATTAATGCTTGCAGTCAACATGGTGGTGTTTCATAAGAAAGGGTGGTACCCAGGGGACTGCGGCCTATCTCATAATTCGGATGCTAAAATCCTGGCGAAATGTCTGGCACAGCGAATGAAAGACCAAACGGGCTTCATATGCAACAGACATTCGACTGACTACATGCAACGACTGTTACATGTCTGGCGGGGGAAGTGGACCCGGGCGACGCAATACTAACTCTCGACGCCAAGAAGGCTTCCGATAAGGTGCAATGGGATTTTATGTTCCTGGTACTGACGAAATTCGGCTTCCACCCACTGTTCATAAACATGGTAAAACTACTATACACTAACCAGAAGCACCGTTAGTCAAGAATGGCATCACATCGGCCCTGTTGCTCTCCACACTGGCACGCAGCAGGGATGCTGTTATCACCCCTTTTTGTATACACCATCTATAGAACCGCTGGCAACTAAACTCCATAGCGACCCGGGGTGGATGGGCATAAGGCGGAGAGGGGATGAACATTGTGTTTCCCTATATGCCGATGATTTACTTCTGTTAGCAACTGCACCGCCACCATTCGGTCCCTACTACAGGCGTTTGGCTCTATGGCAGACTACAAACTTAACTGGAAGACTACAAACAACTGGAGTAAGTGAGAGATCCTCCCGTTGAGAACAGATATCCCTTGGGACCCGGGCTGGATGACCCCTTTCAGGCTACAGCTACATCATATCCGGTATTTGGGGGTGAATATTAGCGCCACCCTGTGACTTAAACTACCGGCTGATTCCCGGCAAGATTCACCAAGACTTAACTTGATGGGACTCCTTGACTCTTTCCCTCTAAGGTAGAATAAATGCCTTTTCAAAATAAAGTGCTTATTACCGAAATGAATATATCTTGCCATGATGATACCCTCTGCCCCCACACCTAAAATATATAAAGACCTCAACACCTTCATTGCTAGATTCATAGGGTGGTGGGGAAAAACACGCCTCCAGTAAAAAATGCTCCAAGCCGTGAAATCGGATGGGGGGGCTAGCGCTGCTATCCTGGAGAGGGTACTACTACCAGGTGCCTCAGGTTTGCTTGGTGAAGCGCTGGCTTGACCCCCGAAGACGAGTCGAGCTGGAGGGTAATGGAACTCTCGCTCAAGCGCCATTCTCCACAGTGGAGGCCTTGGCCATACCGCAAACTAAATTACTGAAACAAATCAAGAAGCCCCGATACTGGGACCGACACTCACCCAATGGCATGCATTGAGGACACTTTAGGGTGTGACCGTTCAGCTGGCACCACCCTGAATCATCATTAGGGCGATACGCTCCTATGGGTTAGACAACACGCTGCACCCCAGACAGGACACGGCATGGTCACAAACTACGGTTATGGACATGTATGAAGATGAGGAGTTAATACGGTTTTCAGAGGCAAATCAAGTGCCGGGTCTTGAGGAACATGATTGGCTCAGCTGTAGAACACTACAGGCTCTCATTACCTAGCACACCTCAGCGCTATCCCGCTGTTGAGTCTGAAACAGAAATGGCACAAGATACGACAATCTTTCCATGCCGCCTCTGCAGGTTTTATACCATGGGCACTCCCAATAACGTGGGTAGGAATCATTCCCTAGCAGTTACATGGTCCAGCGACTAGGGACTTGCGCTAGCTACAGGAGACCTATATGATTACTTTGCTGAAATCCCCACTCGTATCACTTAATCTTAAGAACAGGGAGCTCCAGTTAAAATTATCCAAAGAATGTATTATACCCCTGGAAAGATGTATAAGATGGGACTGATTCAATCATTGGCATGCCGGAGACAGTGCAGTGGCATGGGCTCCATGGGCCATATACTCTGGGATTGCCCCGGATCATGTCATTCTGGCACATGATTTATCGACAAGTCTCACAGCTAGGTGACACCACTCTCACACTGGCCCCTGGTCACATGCTGTTTGGGACAGGCATCGAAGACTGGCACACCGATTCACTAAAGCAGAGGCTTCTGCATATAATGCTTTTCACTGCACTTAAACTCCTAGTCCTCCACTGGAAAGCGGAGCCCTCACCCACAAAGCACCCACAAAGACCCAATGGACGACCCAACTTGCCAGGGCCTGTGCTCTGCAACGTAGTGCCTATAAGCGACAATCTGCTTCTCCAAAGGCAAACCGTTCTGGGAATTAGTGGACCCTTATATCTAAGGAGTCCCCCCCCGTACTTGAATGGGTGATGAAGTGGTCCTTGATTGGGGAGTAGATCCGACTCATCATAGATGGAGCACCGGGGGGCGGCGGGGGGGCTCGCCACCAGGTTATTGTGGAGGAATGTGAACTGTTGGTATGGAAACTCTGAGGGAGGGAGCAACCATCGCAAATGTGTGTCTGAGTGTGGAGAGGGGCGGAGGAGACGGGCAGGCCGACAATGAAGTAGGTGATGCAAGACAATGCACCCTAACCAAAGACGGGGATGCAGGACCCGGGCCTTAGGCCGAGCGGACACACTCCAGCGAAATGCAAGGTATACTGAACTCGTGCTGAGGTCATAATGTAATGCAGTGGCCCAACCAAGACAGTCATACCACTTGCAACTCAGCAGATCGTTGAATAACTAGGAACTTGCTTGGGAGTTGGTATGGTTATTGTTTAGTTGTTTTCTCTTGGACTGTTACTGGCGTGGGACAAGGAATCGATGGATGGTTGAAGCTGTGCTGGTAGTCGGATGTGTTATCTTGAGATAAAGAGGCGCGGGGCAGTCTTCTGTGGGGGAGGATGGAGCCTGCCTCCCATATACCTTGATTAGTTTGTATCATAGTTATCATTCTATAGCTCCGATCTTGCTGCATTTCCCTGCCCTAGGCCTGATTGGTATAGCGTTCTTTCATCGATGGGTGAAATTTCGATGGTTTTTTTTTCTGGGTACATTTTATCGAAAAAACTCATTGAAATTTTTAGGGTGGGTAGGAAAGTGTATGTATGTATTTATGTGTGTATATATATATATATGGTGGGGGTGGTCGGGAATAGGTTGATAATGGGGGATGGGAGGAACCCCCCCCTCAAATAAAAATTTCGAGTTGTTTTTTTCGGTAAAAAAATACTAGGGGGGAAAAAAACCCATTGAAATTTCACCCATCGATGAAATGACATAGACCCGCTGGATTTGGTCTGCTTTCTGGGATCCGTTGCTACAATGGCTCTGTCGCAGAAACTCTTGTTGTTTCCAGAGTTGATCTGGCAGGAGAGCAGACTAATTTAGTCCAGCTATGCAGTCTTCTCTGACGGACAGTTGAATTAACCTGGCTATGTAATGATATTTCTGGAACAATAATTGGTTCATCCACCTGTAGGGCCGTGGCCTGTGTGCCATGGAGTAGGACGTGCTCTGGTGTGCTGCTCCTGCAAATCCGACGTTGATCCGTGTTAAAGCACACAAATGGACTTAAATGCAGTAAATACTAAGAGCAGAGACGTCGGAACGTGTTCCCTATCACTGCAGCGACGGGCAAGTGAATTGGATTAGATGCGGCGGAGAAAATAACATTTTTGTGTTTGCCCGTAACGAACAGGCGCCTCCCAAAATGGCGGAAGGACAAAAACAAAGAGACCTCAAATAAATGGAATCTCTGTGCTGCCGACGGTGACTGTGGAGCGCTCTCTGATCGGAGCGCATGAAGGAGCATCGGGCCCCTGCGGCACAAGCTCATGTTACATTGCGGGGTGCGGGGAGTATTTGTATGGTGGACTCCCGGGCAACAACAGTGGGAGTAGGCGGATCGGACCGAGGGCCCGAATATCTGCGCCACCGGTTCTAATTGTGCGGAAGCTAGCCTGAGCAAGGGCATCGAGCGGGCACGGCGAGAAGAACTCCCTGTGGAGAATAAACGAGGAGTTCGCAGTAACGTATGCCCTTGCGGAGCAATGGAGCGTGTCATTTCTGATGAGATACTTTGCTGTGTTCGAGAATCCTAAGTGTGCTGGAGGTCACATGGATGCTTTCCTAAAATGAAAACGAGTGCTGCTCGCACAGACACAATGTATCGAGCAACCGTGAAGATCGGGTGAGGGAATTGAGCGCCCCGTAATAAAAACTATTGAATAACACTATCAACGGAGATGGCTTTACACATATAGGAGCTGGGGGGTGTGTAATCCTGAGCGCTGTGGGTTTCCTGGCATAAGGCAGTGTGCTAAAAAGACTGCTGAAGACACACCCAAAAGTGCGCACTGTGCAAAGAGCCTCCCCAAAAAAGAAAAGGGGGGGTTGGGGGGGAATGTGAAAAAGTTTAAAAAAAAAAAAAAAATTCAGTGCTCGCAGCAGAAGACAGGATGATTTCTGGGACCAATAAAATAAGCTAATACGTGGGAGAGCACAACCCACTCTAGAAATAACCTGGCCAAACAAGCCTACATGAAAGCTCTCTTGGACAGCTTTTTCGGACCGGTGGCGTAGCACTGGGTTTGCGTCAGAACAGAAAGGCACCTAAGACGGGCAGCGAGGCAGGCACATTAAGTATACGCCTGCTACTACATATATAGGCGGCCAGCCCTGAGGAAGTTGGCCGCGAAGCTACAAGGGGGTCGCACATGTGGGTGAGAGTGCGGCGACGGAAACACGGCAAAGCAACTTGGTGAGAGGGTGATGCTGTAATTGGGACGGTGTCGCTCACCCCAAGGTGAGGTTGACTGGGGAGTGCAGGCTGATATGTGGGAGAGCGCAGGCCATTGTGGATAATACGGGCCAGCCTGAAATAGCCCGAAGAAACCCTCCTGAGTGAGAATAACTGTATGCACTAGATGACGGTGACCCGGACGCGTTGTACAAAACCCTGATGGTATTTTGCATGGAAGTGGAGTACCTCCGAGCACAAACACGTGTGCGATAAATAATACCAAGGTGCTGCCTGGTACATGTGGTTTGCTGATCGCTGCTGATTGACTAGGGCACGCCACGGGGGAGGCTGGCGGAGCTTTTGAGGTGCTGAAGCCCCCATGCTTGGTTAAGGCCTGGGATATTGGAACATGGTGTGCGCCCCCACCTCTCTACTTGTGAAGCATAAGAGGTGGGCGGACCCACGATATACAGCCGCTGCGTCATTTCTAATAAGCCCCTAAGACAAAGAGTGAAGCAACCTACGCTGGATGAGTTTGCCAGAACACCGCTGGGCCCGGAAAGTGCCAAGAGCAGAGGCAAGCCCCCCACAGATGGCATGGCCACCGCGGGTACAAATCAAGAGGTCCTCGCTGCGATTGCGGACTTGAAAGCAGACTTGAAAGCGGCCTGGGAGGCCAAGCTCGAACTAGTTGTGTCTGAATTGAAAACAGTGCTGGACCTCAAGGTCGGTGAAGTGCAGGAGGAGGTGAATCTACTCCGGCAGGATGTCAGGTCCCTGTCGGAGCGCACAGAGAGCCTAGAGAAGGAAGGGAGTTTGAATACAGCGGACTGCGCCTCACACAAGATGGAACTGCATGCCCTGGTGCAAAGAGTGGGCAACCTGGAGAGTAGGGCGGAGGAAGCGGAAGGACGCGTCCGAAGAAATAACATCCGCATTGTGGGTATACCGGAGGGAACAGAGGGCCACAACCCCACAGAGTTTTTTGAAAACATGTTACAGGAAATAACCGGAGGAGTTCTGTCTCAAGGATTTGCTGTGGAACGAGCGCATAGGGCTCTGACAAGGAGGCCGCCGCCGGGTAATCCGCCTAGGCCAGTTATCGCCAAGATCCTTAACTATCGGGACCGGGAAAGGATTCTGGAACACTTTCGTAAAGGTGGAACAATCAAGCGAGGGGAGGCAAACATAACAGCTTACCCGGACTATACCCTGATAGTGCAGCGGAGCCGAATGAACCTTGGGGCTGTTAAGAGGAGATTGAGGGAAGCGGGCCTGAAATACATGCTACTTTACCCGGCGAAATTGAAGGTTTTTCATAAAAATAGAACTTTATTTTTTGACACTCCGGAAGATGCTATGGGATGGCTTGACACGTGGGGTTGCCCCCAGGAGCCCGACATCCAGATGGAAGAAGGAGGCGGACGAGATAAGTAAGGAGTAATGGGAGCACAGGAAGATGGTGCGGCTTACGACTATGGGACTTGATTATAGTCATTGATGTGGCCTGCTAGTAGATGGGACCAAAGTAGAATAGATAATGTATTGTGTGCACTGCGACTGCTGCCTTATTAAGGAGCCCCGCTGGGCTAGTCCTCATACCTCCATTTAGTATCAATAGTTAAGTGGCCATTAGGGCGACTTCACCCTACTGAGCTCTGAGCGTTTTAGACAGGGCTAGATGTGGGGGTGCCTGAGATCCAGAGGTGGAGCTGGGCAGCAGTTGGGGAAGGGATGGTTGGGGGGGGGGGAGGGGAGTTTGATGTGTATATAGTTTTGGGGAGTTGAGTCTAAACACAAGCCTACAAGGAATAGTCTTAGAATTGTATCTGTATTGCGCAGGCAGATGGGATTGGCTGAAAGGGAGGGAGATGGGTACTGATGAGCCATGGGGGATCTTAGAATAGTGACATGGAATGTCAGGGGACTTAATAGTTATCTCAAAAGGAATAAGGTCATGCTGTATTTAAAAAGACAAAAGATAGATATTGCATAGTTACAAGAGACGCACCTGACGCGGGAAAAACTGGAACTGGTGGGGAGAAAATGGAAAGGTACTGTAGTGGGGTCTTCGTATTCGGCCTATGCTAGGGGAGTGCTGGTCTGGGTGGCGCTGCATGTCCCGTTCCAGCTAATACAGGAAAAAATGGAAACTGAGGGGCGTTTGGTCATAGTGAAAGGGTTGATAGAGAATAAAGAGGTGTGCATTGTAAACACGTATGCCCCCAATCAAAACACGGCGGAGTACTTCCGGACTATGTGCACTAGCCTGAGCTTGTGCGTGGGTGGTGCAGTGATCTGGGGAGGGGATTTTAATTGTGTGCTAAACCCCGGAGTGGACAGATCGGATGACAAGATGGTTAGGCCTGCCCCAGCAGCTAGGGCATTGCAGTCGTTGCTAGATGACTTTGAATTGATAGATGTGTGGAGAACAAAGCATCCTAATGAAAGGCAATATTCACATTACTCGGCCCCACAACAGCTGCACACTAGACTTGATTGTTTTTGCCACACCAGATGTAATGATAGAGATCGTTCACATAGAATGTAAAGCGAGGGTCCTGTCGGACCACTCGCCCCTGGTTCTGGGGTGGCAATACTGCCGCCCTAGGGCACGGATTCCGACATGGCGCCTCCGTGCGGAGGCGCTTAAAGACCCGGTTTTTCGAGAAGATATAAGAGACGAGATCATTAGCTATTTTGAGGTGAACACAGGCAGTGTTGACTCGGCAGGGACACTGTGGGAGGCCTTCAAGATGGGGATGCGAGGTGTGGCTATCGCTAAATCAAAAGGCCTGCAGGATGGGGTCCTGGTCGATTTACAAAGGGTGGAAGTAGAATTAGAAAGAGAACTAAAAGGTGAAAGCATAGATACCGAGCTTGTGCTTAAATTACAGCAACGGTGTACGGAACACTGGGAAAGGCTTTGCAACCTTAATTACAAAAAGTACGTTGAGAGACAACATGCGGGTGGAGATAAAACGGGCCGTCTCTTAGCGTGGCTATATAAGAGTGAAACCCCTACGCCCCCGATTAGGACAATAATCAGTGAAGATGGGGAGGTGGCAGACACCCAAGAGGAAGTCAACAGGGAATTTGCGGATTATTATAAAGAACTATATAAGGACAGAGGAGGAGGCAGCCGGGATGAGATGTTGGAAACTCTGCAAGATATAGGATTGCCCAAGATAAGTGCAGAAGAAGGAGAGGAACTAGACGCACCAATTACTTTGGAGGAGGTTGTTGGGCAGCTACCTGCTAGCAAGACCCCGGGAGCAGATGGATTACCCAGCGAATTTTACAAAGCATATGGGGCGGAAGTGCTCCCCCCAATGTTGGAAATGCTCAATGAGGCGTTTGAAGTGGGACGATTGCCGGAGTCGCTCAGAGAAGCGATCATAATACCGCTCCCTAAACCAAATAAACCCGGACATAGCTGTGGATTGTAGAGGCCGCTGTCGATGCTGAACCAGGACAGCAAGATATTAACGCCTGTCCTCGCAAATAGACTGCGGAAAGTAATTAGCAAATTAATACACCCGGACCAAACGGGATATGTCCCGGACAGGAATATTACTCACAACCATAGGCGACTCCATCGGGTAATTGAATGGGGCTGTGACAATGAAGGAGAAATGGCAATAGTGTCTTTAGACGCAGTAAAAGCTTTCGACTCGGTTAGATGGCCGTGGCTGCTGGCGGCTCTGAGAGAGTATGGAATGGGGCTGGGGTACATCAGGTGGGCGGAGATGCTGTATAGTGCGCCGTTAGCCAGGGTGCGATCAGGAACAGTGATATCTGAAAGATGGCAATTTAGCAGAGGCACTAGACAGTGGGGCCCCTGGTCCCCGATGTTGTACATCCTGGCTCTGGAGCCCTTGGCAATATACCTGAGGCAGCAATATAATGAGATAGGTATTGAGGTTGGAGGGGAACGGCACCTTATATCCCTATATGCGGATGATTTGCTACTATACTTGAGATATCCGGAAGAAAATCTTCAGTATATTCTGGAGGTGATGGAGAGGTATGCGGGGTTGTCCGGTATAGCTGCGAATCCTCAAAAATCTAGTATTTTCCCGCTGGGCAGTTACAAGGGAATCCCTGTAGAAAGGTTGCCGGTGTTGCAGGTGCCATGGACTGTGGGCTCCTTCCGCTACCTTGGAATAGATGTGTACCATACGGCGGAAGAAGAACATAGACATAATACCGAGATGGCCGTTGGGAAAATCAGCAAATGTATGATGTTTTGGGAAAAGTTGCCTTTAGCGATGATGGGGCGAGGAGCGATGCTCAAGATGGTGGTTTTACCTAGGCTCCTACACTTTTTTAGCAATATCCCACATATGATTCCCAAAAGGTTTTTTGTTCAGCTAAATGGTATGTGTAGAGACTTTCTGTGGCATGGTACCCGGAATAGAGTAGCGCTCTGGAAGTTGCAGAACTTTTATGAAAAAGGGGGTGTTAAAATACCTAATTATGAGGTCTATTATATAGCGAGTCACAGTTACAGTTTGTGGTCAAATGGCTCTCCGATGAAGCGACCCCTGAATTTGGATTGTTTGGGCGGGACTGTACCCCGTTTTACCTGAAAGAAATGATCTGGTTGCCTGAGTCCGACATAAAGGAGCGCCCGGGGATGTTGAGGCTGGGGTGGAAAATGTGGCGACGAGCATGTATAATGATGGGGGACCCGCTCCCGTGTTCACCGCAGGTACCTCTGGTTGCTCTGGCGGGTGGAGATAAGCAACTGAGGGTGATTATCAGAACCTACTGGGAGTCGGTTGGGCTAGTAACGTTGAGAGATATATGGCAGGAGGGGAGCATCAGGGAGTTTGAAGGACTTGAGGAGGAGGCAGGACTACATGGGGGCCAGTATGTTACGTATCACAGGTTGGTACGGAAGATTCGGATAACGTGGCCCGAGACAGTGTTGGCGGAGGAACCGGATGCCATTATGGGGATGATATATGACATAACTGAAGGGGGGCACGAGATCTCTAGATTGTATGAGATGGTAATGACTAAGGTTGGAAAGGAATTGACACATTTGAGATTGGATTGGGAAACAGAGGTGGGAGCCCAAATGGATGATGGGATGTGGGAGCGGGCTCTGGGATACCACAAGAAGGTATCTAGGAATGCCAGATTGCAACAAATACAGCTGTACGTAACGCATAGAGCGTATATGACCCCGCTGAGGATATCTAGATTCAGGAGTGCTGGGAGACAGGCGTGCCCTAAGTGCGATGAAGAGAATGCTGATATGACACACATGTTTTGGTCATGCCCAGTGATTGAGTGTTTCTGGAGAGAAGTCGCACAAAAGCTAGCAGAGAAAGGGGTCACGCTCGCCGTAGACACGGCCTGGGCCTGCCTGTTGGGAGGGTTTCCCAGGCCACGAAAATTGAAGCATGTGGGGAAACAAAGACTTGGCGTGCTTGCCAAGCGAAGGATAGCCATGGGATGGAAAAAAGTGTCATAAGCCACGGGTGGAGGTGTGGTGGCGGGAACTACAGAAATGGGCAGAGGCTGAAACGGCGGTATGGCAGGAGGCAAGTGGCATGTCTTGGGAGGAAGAAATGGGTACCCTGATGGCGTGGAAAGCTCTGATATCTGGACTATTTGGAACAATGTTAGATACAGAAGAATCTGATGAAAATGACGCACGGCTGTGTGTAGCAGATACTGAGTGTGAAGAACAAACAGGCTCGTGAAGGGGGGTGGGAACAGGGAGGCAGGGAACAAAGACTAATTGATGTTACTGTAATGACTGTGGATTACCCTGCGTGTTTGGTTTGTATTGTTGGTTGTATTGGAAAACTAATAAAAATGTATTTAAAAAAAAAATAATAATAATTGGTTCATCCACCTAAGCACTGAGATTCTGACATTAAAATAGGGATTACGTTTGTTCTGTTATGTGATGCTCTGGCAGCAAAATATGAATTAAAACTAGTGCTGCAATGAAATGGACTGTTAGAGTAGGGAAACACTGCTAGGATTCATCACTGGGTCCACATGGTATATAGTTATACGTGATGAAGCATTTCAAGATTGCCTGGCAGGTTGGGTTTTACATTGGCTTGTGTGTGTCAATAACCTTGCCAAAGACATTTACCAAGAAATGTTTTCATGATGTTAAGGAATAGAAACAATGTTGGAGAACATTAGTCAATCAAAACAATGCACACTTATAATGGATAAAACCTTTTAAGAATACCAACAGTGGTGGCCTTAGCATTGCTCAGTGTGCATCAGTAACAGTTATCAGACAGATAGTTGAGCGAGGATGCACACCAACATTGCGGGCGATCAGTAAAATGTCTTTTGTTTGTTGAGACCACATTTCAAAGATAGCAGTTCCCTACTCTAACATGATGTAATGACTGCGATGCCACCACTAGTTGTTGTACATGGCTTCCCAAACTACCATGGTCAATGCAATGCTCCTAACACAACAGCTAGTAAACTCCATGTGAATATGGACATAATGCATCCTCGTAACTGCTATGCCATACATCCATCAGATGACAATCTAACATGGCAGACTCGTTTTACATAGCCGACTACACTTTAATTACAGAGGAAACTAGGATAGCTGCTCGTGTAGCACTCCAAAGCCAGGCATAAACCCAATGACTACAGCTACCATAATACCTTGCATCAGAATCAATGATTGATTACACCTGCAATGGCTCTTTGCTGCAAGTTAGACTGCCTTCTTGATGACGTGATAAGCACAGAAACCGATTGGAGGAGAACATCAGTAGCTTTGGAGGTGAATTGTGCAAGGAACCTGAGTGTGCCCCTTCCATCCAGTGCTGTTCAAATCAGAGACTGTGTCACTCGAGTCAAAACAGGTCAAAGTCTTATAAGCCCAACCAAGGGAGTCCCACGAGAAGGCAGATTTTGTGAGCTACTGGGCGTCACCTGGCTGAAGCAATGATGCAGCGATGTCTGCCACCTAAAGAGAGCTTTCAAAACAATGCAAACTTAGATGGTGCATCTGAACTGACAGCCTAAGAAGCAGTGAAAGTGTAAACTCTACATGGCAAATTAATCCTTTACTGGAGCTGGGAGAATGATCCAGCAGGCTGTCCTCGCTCTTTTGATGACTATGGCATCTACAGATGACCTCACGGAATGCTGGGGCCATAGAAGTTCTGACTGGCAAGAAGACTGACACAGATCTGGGATATCTCATTGCATTTGCCGTTTTGCTGCATTTCTCATGGTATTGTTTTTATGCCCTTCACTAACCTAAAAATCCATAATAAATGTTCCCTTAGCCCCCCAACCCCCAAACAAAAATGCAGCGTAAAATGTGTCCATCCGGCCATTCACCAAATGCAGTGAAATGGTTGCCACAAGGTGGGCGAGTTTGGATAGACGCAGGGATCAAGGAGCACATAGAGAATACCAAACTGTTAATTAAGCCTGTTACCACATAAGAACTCTAGTGAAGGGGCTTGACCTTCCATTTGACCGATTCACCAATCAGCAGGAGATCCTGTTATCTTGTGACGCACAAGCCTATTTTACCACTCTTACTGCGTTTGCCGGTATTGAACATCCTCTTCTCCTGATCTCTGGCATTTGGTCTAGTTACTAATTTGTCACAATCTTCTTGGGCACAACCTGACATAGCTTGTCACCTTCATTCAAGTAGTTGCTCAACCACCGGCAGCAGTTTCACGTCGTAGCGCTTCCCCAGACTCGTCCTCTTCCTCCATGTGCACATGATATGCAGAAATCTGATAGACAGTACCAATAATTCCCTCCAGCCTGATGGACAGAATCTTTTTTTTTCCTTCCATGCCTGTTGTCAGTGGTATGTGTGCAAACAAATCATGCCAAATGAAAAAAAACACACAATGTAATGCCGCACAAAGGGGTAAACACAATGGTGTACCTAACAGCAGGAAGACAATCTCTTTAAAACGCCTTGGAGCAGATCAATCCAAAACTTAAAAGGTTGCATCAGCACTTACAGAATGGATGTTGCTGTAATGGAGCTTTCTCCACTATTCACTCGTCATGCATGTCTCAGCAGTTGACTTGCACCAGGCTCCTGCTCTAATCGGCACTTCAAGAGCTCTGCAAGTGAGCAAAGTCTGCTCTTGACAGATCGTTGTATGTGAGGGTTCTAACACAAAGAAGTGGGGGAAATATCCCATAAGCAGTGAAGGAGAGGGACTATGAACTATACTAAAACAATGGGGTCCATACTGCTATAAGGTCCATTAACAATTAGTTCAAATGATAGGTTATTTATAACCATTGTACCACCAGGGTATCACTCAAATAGTAGGCTGTTGCAGACTCTGAAAACAATAAAGGTAGTCTCACGTTTGACGAACAGTAAAAATATTTATTTAGCAAGAAAATGAATATTTTTTGTAAAAAATAGAGAGACAACTGTGAATAATGCAATGTAATAAACATACAACTGCATAGTTGAGAGGTTAATAGAAAAACAAAAAAACACAGATTTGTTTTTTTTTTCAAGTTTTTTTAACGGAATAAATAAGCAAAAGTACAAAGAGAAACTGGACAAAAGGCTGCCAATGTAGAATGGTGACCTAAACTAAGACCACATTCCCGTTTGTAGCTTATGTTTTGCCACTGCGTAAGTTATTTTCAAAAAAATGGCAGAATAAGAATTGTTCTAAGTCCTACAATTAGTTGACAGGTCTGCTTACGTGTACGTGTCGTAAATTAATGACAGGATTCAAATTGACATCTTTAAAACACGTTTCGGCAAAAAAGCCACCTGTCTGGCCAATAGTTCCATGACAAAGTTAGATTTGCCTTCCTCAGGGCGAGATGACACACAACAACTGGACCCTTTGGGGAAGCAGACATAAACAAAATGAATGATATAAAAGAGTTACTACCAAGATTGCTTACAGAGAAAGTCAAAAGCCTAGAGGCAAAAAAAAATGTTACCAAATAATTTGACTGTGGGTAAGTGGAGGTAACCAGGCGTGTTGTTGGCCAGAGAAGCAAACGTCTAGGTGGGTGGATGCAGGATGGACCACTGCAGGACTACTACATCAGAGCAGGGATCACATTGAAGACAAACACGCTTTCTGAAGGGTTAAATGAAAGATAGTTGCAGAGAAAGGGTGCAAAAATAATGCACAAATGAAGCTGAAGACAGGTTAGGTTTAAGAAATTTTTAAGAAATTTTTGAAAAAACTACCTGTCAATGAATGTTTGTAGGGAACACTGGAAAGGATATTTTCCTAATTAAGCTTTATGTGGTGCTCCTGGGATGAGTCCTAGGGCCCGTTGTTAACATCAGCGGATGAACCTGAAGATAAGCGAATGTGTGTAAATAGACATGACTATAAGTTGTATTAAAGTTGCACTATGGTGCTTGGTAAACCAGTGAAAAAATAGCATCCACCTACCTTGAGCAGTGGGGGGACAGTGGACCCAACTGTGAGTTGGCTGTGGTGCTGACTGTGAAAGGCAGACAACTTCTTGCCTTCAGAGGGAGCAACAAATGCTGTCTCTGGAAAAAACGGGAGGGAAAAAAAGAAGACGAAAGGCGAAATTCTCATGAATCAGCCGTACTACCCGAAATCCACGTTGTGCACAAATGGGAGATAATAATGGAGACTAGCAATTTTAGATGCGGCTGAAAGTGTTCATCGATTTAGGAGGCGAATTCTCCTTACCGTTGTTGAATTCCGGCTGACGGCTTGCTGGAGGCTGAAAGACGTCCGGCGCTGCAAGACGCTCGAAAGCGTATGCTTGCAAGTCGCCAAACGAAAAGCCTACGGAGGGGGCAGTGGATTGAAGGACTGCCTCCTATTGGGTCTCGTCATAAGCGGGACTGGATTGGTTGGAGGCCGACGTGCCTCCTAATCCAATGAATCTGATTGGAGGATGGACAAACCAGCCCCTGAGGGACGAGGGATCGTTGTATGTGAGGGAGCTGCTGGGTTCTGTTTAGTTTTAGTTTAGTTTATTATTTATAGACCGCGCCTAACCCTGAGGTATCTGGGCACTTGAGCATGGAAACATTGTTGCAGTACAGAAGCAGAAAATTGAGTAGAGCTTAGGACCAGGTTACAGGTGGTCAGAGTGGAAATAGCAATAATCAACAAAGCAAGAGATGAGATAGAGAGCACAGGTTACAAAATGGTCTTGGGACTAGCAGTCCTAGGTACAAAGTGCACAGAACGACAAGGGCCTGGAGTGTGGTAGCCAATAAGAGCATGATAGTAATGTACATTAGGCCAGTGAATAGTGGCAAACACGACAAAAAAATGCAGTGGCAAAAGGGAACAGAGAAGTAATTACGCAGAAATTGGCCAGGATTGATTTAAAGTGTGGACGCTGGGATGGTTAGGCAAACAGCCAATCTTTCACTTTGGATCTGAAAGACCAGAAGGAGGGTTCAGCTCTAATAGCTGGCTGGCGGGAGGGAGTTCCTGCATTTGGCTGTTAGCGCTGGTAAACTAGACCCCCCCCCCTGCTGTCTTCATTTTATATTTGGCTATATTGAGGCAGTGCAGGTATGTAGATCTGGTGCGTCTGGAAGAGTGATGGCTTGAGAATTTAACTGACAAGTATTGAGGAGCTATGTTAGCCAGACATTTGTGTGTAATGACAAGTGTACAAAGTTTAATTCTGTCGCATACTGGTAACCAGTGAGAGTCGCATCTGGAGGACAAGATATGGCTAGAGCGGGGTATGTTCAAGGCACATCGAAGGGCGTTGTTCTGGAGAACTTGTAATCTATTCAGGTTGTACTCGGAGGAGCCTAGGAATAGGGTGTTAAAATAATCCAGTTTTGACGAGATCGGGGCCCTGGCTAGCATGAGGCAACTGTTTGTGGACAGAAATGGTTTGCAGGCGTTGATTAGTTTATTAGTATATGCAGTGGTGGAATCTGTGGAGTTTACTTGTTTTTTTGTAAGAGGGTGGAATCTAAGTAAATGCCAAGGGTTTTAACCTCTTTGGCAACTTTGATATTGCCATCAATGTTAAAGGATTTGTACCGCTGGTCGAGTTTGTTGAGACTGGCTTGGGTGCCGACGATCAAGAGCTCTGTCTTGTTTTTTAAGCAGAGGCTGTGAGTAGCCATCCAGGCTTGTATTTCGAGGTAGATTACGTTCAGCTTTCTAGAATCTCTCTCATAGCAACCAGTGAGGGTGATGAGGACCGGAGTGTCATCTGCATAATTAGTGTAGGTGACACCCAGGTTATCAAGACGATCAAAGAGGAGCTTAGTAAAAATAATATAAAGCGTAGGTGAAACACAAGAGCCTTGGGGGACTCGGCAGTGGATGGGTACTGGTTCAGCGGCTGCAGTAGTTGCAAAGACTCTAGTTGTTATATTCGTAAGGAAGGACTGGATCCAGCTGGCTGCATTTGGTGAGAATGCTGCTGCGGAGGCGAGATGTTCAGTCAATATTCGATGGTCCACAAGGTCAAATGCTGCTGACAGGTCCCGCAGTAGCAGGATGGCCAGATGGCCCATGTCTTTGGCTTCTTCCATTTGGATCTTTAAATCCAAGAGGGCTGTTTCCATTCAATGTCTGGGTCTGTAGCCAGACTGACGCAGACCGAGAAGGTTATTCTCTTCCAAATGTTTTTGAATTTGGAGATATGCTACTCTGTTCAATATCTTTAAGAGAAATGGGACCGTAGTTATGGGTCTGTAATTTGTCGGTATGTTTGGATCTAGGTTGGGTTTTTTGATGAGAGTCATGACCCATGCCTCTTTTTGAGGTTGTTAGGGACTACGCAGTTTGTGAAGGACGAATTAATCTGTGTCGTGATGAAGGGGCTCAGTTCTTTTTTGCGCCTTCCTTAATGACAGAAGCAGGGCAAGTGTCTCCCTGGCAGTGAGATGGTTTGAGGCCTGAAATTATATTTGCCACTTCTTTACTAGATACTGGGGGAGAAGTGGAAGTGAGGGCAGGGGGCTGTTGTGATGTAAGCAGATTAGGTAAGTGGGTGGTGGGAGTGAGACTGTTCTTCTTTGTCTCTATTTTGTTTTGTAGTAAGATTAATTTATCTGATAAAGCTTTCTGGATGTTATCACACCAGGCTTTGTCTTTAGCGCAGTCCTCTGTGAGAGATGCTGCATATTCTAGTTCTCTTAGAATAGAGAAAAGCTGTTTGGTACCAGATTTAGTGTTTTGAATCCTGGTGTTGTAGATCTCTCTTTGCAGTATTGGTGATGGCAATTTAGTAGCTGCCACCGAAGCGAAACTTTCCTTGTTAGGGGTTGACAGGGATTTTCTCCATTTGGCTTCAGATATTCTTTTGACTTTACATAATGCTTTTAGTTCGGCGGTGAACCATTTGTTTAAATGGGCAGCCGGTTTTGCCTTTCTAAGTTTCAAAGGTGCAGTTTGATTTAGGGCCTGTTCTATGGTACCGTTGTATAGGCCAACCAAGTAGGAGGGGTCCAAATGTGCGTTGTGAGGAAGACTTTTAATAGGTTGTAACAGTGGTAGGAGGTTGTCTAACGTTATATTGCGTTTATTCCTAGCCAGAGATTGTGGTGCAAGGGCGGCATGTGTGATGGTGTGAGTGTCTTTCAGGATGGAGAAGGTGATGCAATGGTGGTCCGACCATGCACACTGTACATTGTTGAGGATGGTGGTGGAACAGTTAAGGTCGGCCAGCCAATCCAACGGTCTACCTTTTAGAGTAGGTGGGTTTGTTAATACACTGTTTAAATCCCAGTTGTGTAATGGCATTGTCTAGTGTGGTGGCATTAGTATCATTAGCGTCATGTAGGCCTAAGTTAAAGTCTCCCAGGAGAATGACTTGCAAACCCAATTTGGTGTTTTGGGTAAGGAGGTGGGTGATGTCTTCCTCGAAGGTGGAGATTGCACTTGGGGGTCGATAGATGAGGTGAAATAGGAGGGTACGGGTATCGGAGAGTGGTAGTTTCATTGATCGTTCTGCTCATGGTAGGCCTATGCTTGGGAATTCTCTGAAGTTCAGGTGGGATTTGGCTATAAAGGCCACTCCGCCACCTTTACCAGAGCCTCTGTCTGCGCTGATGATTGTGTAATTGTCTGGGATGGCCAGAGCTAAGGAGGAACCAGCTGCTGGATGTAGCCAAGTTTCTGTTACAGCAAGGAAGTCCAGATTGTTGGATGTAATGAGGTCAGCAATGTCAAGTGCGTGGGCTACCAGAGAGCGTGCGTTGATAAGGGCACCTTTAAGGGATGGAGTGACGGTGGCTACTGTGCCCCGAATAGGACTGGAGGGAGCAGGGGGGGCAAGCATTTTTGCAAGGGTGAGTCGGCCAGGGGGTTGTTGTTAGGGTACTAATGGTCCTATTATTGTTGGGAGAGGCTGGTGCTTTATGAGAAATCTTGCTCAAGGGAAAGCGAGAGCCTAATCTTCTGTTTCTCAGGCTTAGCGGACAAGGGATCAGGGGTGTGCGAGGTGTGGTAAAGCATGCAATCCATTCAGCTGGGGAGATAGGGATTGCATTGGTGGAAGGGGCTGTTCGCAGGATAGCTCTAGGGCTTGGAAGTAGGGGCTGTATGGAGGGTAGGAATTTGGTAGGAGCTATGGATTAAATAGTGGTAGGAGGGTCGCCATAGTGAGGGTAACTCTCCGTATGGAAGCCATGAAAGTAGTGTGTGGGCTGGCTAGGGTTCAGTAGTTACGCGACACATCACAAATGATCTGGTGGTCACCAATAAGGTAGCAATAGAGTAGTGGGCAGCGTGTGCCGTGTGGGTAGGTCTAGGTAATACAATTGAGCAAAAGGCTAGGTGCCAGCGACACAAGTATACATTAGGCTATGTTCGGGCACTACAATTGAGCAGTGGGCTATGGTCTGGCAATACAATACAATTGAGCAGAAGGCTAGGTGCAAACAATACATGTATACATTAGGCTATGTGCACATCGGCAAGCTTTCCCCCCCACCTCACACCAGTAGAGCGTTACCCTGTCTAAAATATCATCCACCTCAGTGTGAAACCCATGATTTCGAAGCATACAGGTGAGTATAAAAGTCACAAAATGCCTGTATAATGTCCCTATCTGTGAGCAGCGTATACCCCCGTTCATCCTTGATGGAGGTAATATGCAATCTAGGTATATCCATTTTGGCCGCCTTTGCCAGTTATTTCCCAGGTCGCTGACAATGCCTTAAAGCCACCTTCCTAGACAGAAACACTTCCATCAGGGCTGCTGGCTTAAACTTACCCATTTCCTCCTTAACCATGTTCTGCTTGATCGGGTCAGTCCAGAGACCCGTGCCCTCTTGCAAACTCTGAATGCGGGCCTTGCTATCTGTCGGTTTGCCTCATATCAATTTCAGCAACCCAGCCTCCTTCGAAATACATTCCCCCCGCACCACACATTTAACGGTTTCCCACAACACTGCATGCGAGGTGACCAAACCCACATTTTCAGCAAAGAAGTTATCTATGACTTCTGAAATCCCTGACGCAAACACTGTCAGACAAATAGTCACTCTTAAACACCCAGACTGGTCTCCCACCCATTCGCCCTGGCACACCCAGCACCATAACCACTGTTGCGTGGTCCGACAGTGTATGTGCTAAAAAAGTAACCTCCATTACTCATTCAGTAATCCACTCCGAAGAAGAAAATAAAATCCAACCATGATGCAGACTGATGAAACGAGGAGTGAAACATATACCCTCGTTCGCTCCCATTCCTACTCCTCCAAATGTCATTCAACTCTCATTCCGAGTACAGTTCCCGCCCCTTACTGGTTGTCTTCATGGGGGACTGCAACATCCCACCTGTTCTAAGGCCAGCTGCATCACTGTGTTAAAGTCTCCACCCAGATAACCACCCCTGAGGAGCCCTGGTCCAGTTGTTGAGTTATCCATTCCATCGTTTTCACTGTATCAACATTTGGACCATAGTAATTGACCAAAGTGACCGGTTGCCCATGCACCACACCTCCCACCACCAGTGCCCTGCTCTCCTGGTCTCTGACCCTATGTGTGAGCCGAAAGCCCACTGAAGTGTGTATCAATATACACACACCGCTAGAATAGGAGGATGAAGAGGAGTAGTAGCAATGACAGCCCCATCCTTGCCCAAAACATGACTCCCCAGATGTAGTGAAGTGCATCTCCTGAAAGAATGCCACATCAATTTTGTGATGTTTCATGGATAAGAATACCTTGCAGGCCTTGGATAAACAATTCAATCCCCTAATATTCCTGGTCATGCATTTTAGTCCCCTAACCGTAGGTTTCTCATTGTCCCCAAGCATTCCATGGACTTCCACCCTATTAACCCTTTTGTGAAAAACTGCGGCATCCCAATAGAGGGCAACCCCCATCACCTCCATTTGAGTCATTACGCACAAAAAATTAACGCCAAGGAGCAACAGGGACGACCACCTGAACTACCACCCTTCTCCATCAAAAGGCCCAACCCCTCCACTCCACCTCCACCCAGCGGTAACCCCAACAAGCCAGTAAACCCCCCCCCCCAACCTCTGCTCTTCCTCCTGAACAATCCCAACCCCCAACAGCCCCCCTCCACCCCGACAGCAACCCCAGCCAGACCCGACCTCTTTAGCAAACTGAGGCGTCTGCATGAGAGGCAGCTTAGTGCCCTGCCACCCCTTACGCCCCTACCGTGATAAATCGCATCTTGACCACTGACAACTTATATATCACATCACTCGTCAACTGCTGCCAATAAACAATTACTCATATCGAGCACACTATCACTCATTGCTTCGCCGTCTGGAAGGTTGTGGCAGCGATTCGCGGAAGTTGTTGGCATCATCTGAAGTATGAAAAAATAGTACTGGTTCCTCATTTTCCACCCTAAGTTTGGCGGGAAATAGCATAGCATACTTCATGCCCCTCTCCCTTAGACATTTAACATCAGTGTAGGTTCACCTGGTTGCCTGCACTTTATCCGAAAAATCTTCCTTTCTCCCAGGCTTTACGAATTCAGCATCCTGGCTACAATCGGGCAAGTTGGACCTCCAGGCACCGGCCTCGTACCACTCAGTATTCGGCATGCTCTTTCCACTACAAGGACAGCTGAGAAGTCTTCAGCACCCAGTGCCTCATGCAGTATAGATTAAACCAAAGGTTCCCTGAATCTCTGCTCCACTGTTTCCGTAACGCACACTATCTTCAGATTGCTCCTTCTCGACCTTGACTCAAGGTCCTCCTGCTTATCCGCCAATTCCTTGTAAAGCTCTTTTAAATTGTACCAGTTCTCTGGACGTGGACAAAGACTCATCCTCTGCCATGGAAACACACCCTTCAACCTCATCCAATCTCTCCCCATGTTTATCGAGGCATACATGCCTGTGGTCCACTTTACAAGTCAGTGTGTCCATCTTCCCATCTAGCAATTATATGCTAGCCTGTAGCCGTTGGGTTGGGTGCTCACACCCGGGAAGTCCTCCATTTTCGTATGACTCGGTGTGAGCAGGCACGTCAAATTGTGGTTTAGACTGCTGTTTCACCGCTTAGCTTACATTAGATATCCTGCTATGATTCCAACCTAGTGCCGGTTGTACGATTTCAACCTTGCTGAGTTCTGCAGAATGTGCCCACGGCCGGTAGTCTGTCCCACCACAGGAGCTTCACCAAAATATCCCCCATCAGAGGACAATGTTCATAGGATAACGAAGTTCACTCCATGTGGCACCACTGCCCTGGAACCAAGCGCTCAGTTCATCTCCATGTTGATCATCCAATTTTAGCTCTCCAAATTCCATTCCGCCAACATTTGGGGGGGGGGGGGTTCCACAGTCCCCAACTCACTGTGGTACACCACACGCTGCAAGGGATTGTCCAACTGCACTCCAACTCCCCACACACATAGGTCACGCCCACAGCCACCTTCTGAAACCTCACACAGCTCAGTGCAGTGCCTTTATATATTGTTATAGACCCAGTTCTCAACCGTGTTTCACCAGCGATTATTGGCCCTGGTATAACCATGAGATGTATGGGACAAAAGGGAGGAAGGTTGTCAGCCGGAATCCAGTAGGCACCTAATATACTGTAGCAGCCCGTGAGTCTGCACCAGAGCTGCTGGGTTGTCTGATCAAAGGTTGCAGGGATGTCTTCCTCAAACCATTGCAGTGCAGGCTCCGGGCTGCTTTGCCAACACTTGTAGGGCTTCCCGAGAGGCGGATATACCCGTGGCCCCCAGCTCGGCCTGTATTCGAAATGCTGTGTGCCAAATGTCAAAGATGTGGGGTATCTGTATGGGTTCCACCGTTCACTAACTGGGGTCAAGGCTCAGCGGGCACCAGCCACGTATCCTGCACTCCACCACATACTGAATCCTGGGGAAATGCCACCAGTGCTGGTCTCACCTTACAGGACAGTGTGGTAATAGCCACAGGAGAGTTCAGGGCCCAGCCTAGGATGGCCCTCCCGGGGATCTACCACGGCAAGGTTGACAGAAGCAAGGTCTGGTTTCATCCCCAGGGGGCCCGCCGGTAGAATAGCACCATGAGGTATTGCTCCGCTGACAGACTGCAGCGGCAGCCAATGGGTGGCTGTGTCCACAATAGCACGCTGCCCCATATATTCTCAAAGCGAATCCCCGCTCACCATCTCATATCCGGCATCGCTGGGCACTTGGGCCGCTTGCTGCTCGACCGCCCAGTGCGCACCCCAGCATGATACAGCCACCAGGCTAATGGCTGGTGCGCTGCTCCTCGGTCGAGTCTTCCGTTCCTCCCGACTGGCGCGGCAGCTCCCCACAGAGCGGGTCCGACCACCGTAGCATGCCTGCAGTCCGGCTGTCACTGTACAGTGAAAAGCCGAGACGTGGGCAAGCCTAGCCAGTGTTGCGTCTGTGTCATACGCTCCACGTACACCGCCCAAGGCCTCCACCCGCTAGGTCGGCACCACAGAGCCCAGTGTCTGCCACCAATGTCTCTGCCTTTCCTCTGGGTAGAAGACACAGGTTCCACAGACATGTGGACTGCCCGTTCACACAGCAGATATGCCCAAATCCAAGCTCTTGCAGGCCAGTAAGCGGAGGATCATGTCTGGATTTATGCGGGTGTGTAGGAGCTCACAGGTCCGTGGCCATCTTGGCTGGACTCTCTAGCGCCCCTCAGAAATGGGGTGAATCTTAACATATATTCCTGCCCTCTGTGAATGACCAAAACTTCACTTTCTTCCTGTACCCTGCCCTATGTCTGGCACTCGGATAATCTGATTGGTAGGGGCTTCTGAGAAGGACGACCATACCCATACCCAGGGCTGGGTTTTAACTTTGATGATCACTGAATGGCAACCATTTCCTCCCAAAAAACACCTCCTTTCTAAACGGCTTTTTATTGATCCAGATAGATGTGCTACTGCGTAGTCCTGGTCTTCCTCTTACAATTTCTAGTGAAGGTGTATCTTGGTATACCAATAGAGGGATTCACAGCTGACAAAAGACCAGGTGCTACTTTCCACTTTATCCCCCAATGCTGCAAGAGCAAATTGGAGTGTGGTGGTGGTAATCGATAACGAGAATGGACCAGCACCATTACAAGTGGGGGGGGGGGAAAGGCCTGGCACTAGATATGGACCAGAAAGCTGACCACACACGAACTCCAAGGCAAAAGAATATCTGGGCAAAATGTCTTATGGTTTCAGATAAAGTGTCAAGCAAGTACATTACAAACCTCTTTAATATTCCACATACCACACATCCATACCTCCTCTTGTAGGTTTTCTGCTCCTTTGAACATGGCTTGCATGTGGGTTTTTACATCTGACCAGAATTGTAGTAGTATCGGGCAGTCCCACCAGATGTGTCTTCAGTTCCCTGCTGTGTTGCAACCCCTCCAGCATTTGTTCTGAGTGGAGCAATACATTTTATATAGCCTTTCGGGGGTATAATGCCATTGGATCGTGTTTTTTATCAATGCTTCCCTTATCTGAATTGCTCTTGACCGTTTTGGGATGATGTGGCAGACCTATTCCCATTGCGCTTTTGTCACTGCTTTCCCCAGTGTTGTTTCCCATCGCTTCATATATTGCCACTTGATGTCTTCTGTTGGTGCATTGAGAAATCTGTATGTGGCAAATACAAACTTTTTCGATCCGTTGTGAGTCATTCTGTACGTTTCGAATGGAGTCAGGGTTCTGGTTACCGCCGGAGTTATCCGCTGGGTGGATAGCCAGTGGTACAGTTGATCGTATTTGTATTTGTCCTTCTCCGAGAGGCCCAGTAGTTCTCGGCATTCTGTGAACGATCTAATCTGTTGGCCGTTAAACATTTCTCCAATTTTTGTGCAGTCTGCTTCTTCCCATTTCTGGAATGCGCCCTTCTGCATACCTGGTTGGAATTCTGGGTTTCTTAGTATTGGCATAAAGGGGGCTGGATCTATTGTCAGGATTTCTTTTCTAGTTGATTTGTTCCATATCTCTAGTGATGTTCTCATTGCCTCGCTGATGCAGACATTCTGGTGTCTGTGCTCTGAATGTCCATAGGAGTTTAAGAAGTCGGTTCCTTGCCACGCTCTGTCTTGTGCTTCCCAAATCTTCTGGGAGTTGTCGGGGATCCATTCTTTAAGGACCCACAGTTGGGCCGCTTCATAGTATTTTCATAAATGTGGGAGCGCCATTCCCCCCACTTCCCTCTGCGCTGTAAGTGTCTGGTTTGATAGTCTTTGAGTCTTTTTCTGCCAGATGTGCGCTGTTATTGCTTTGGTAAGGGCTTTAAAGATCAAAGGTGGGATTTGGATGGGGAGCGCCTGGAAAGTGTACAGTAGTCTGGGCAGGACTGTCATTTTTATCACTGTCATCCTGCCCCACCAGGAAATCAAGAGCGGATTCCACTTTTCCAGGTCCCTTTCGGTCTTTTCTCGGAGGTCCGGAAGATTCTCTGTGTAGAGGTTTGCTATTTTGTTCATCAGAGTTATTCCGAGGTATTTGATCCCTTTCTTTGCTACTTTTAGCTGAAGTTCCTCTGCTTGTCTATGGATTTCTTTGCTGTTTCCTGCTAGGATTTGGATTTCGGATTTCTGCCTGTTGATTTTCAGTCCAGATATGGCGCCATTGGTCTCCATTTCTCTCATAAGGAAGGGAAGGGACTTCTTCGCATTCGGCAGCGCCAATAGCATGTCGTCTGCGTACGCCATTGACTTATGTGTTGCCCCCCCCCTCCCCCCCCATATCGATCCCATGTATTTCTGGGGTTTCTCTGATCCTCTGCAGGAGTGGTTCCAGGAAGATTGCGTAAAGTAGTGGGGAGAGTGGGCACCCCTGTTTGGTGCCTCTTCTTATTTTGATTGCGTCGGAAAGTTTCCCGTTTACCGCAACACGGGCCGATTGGGGTATTGTAGTTGGCACGGATCATCTTTATATATTCTTCTCCCATGCCCATCTTCTCTAGGATGTGGAATAGCAGCGACCATTCGACGCGGTCGCACGTTTTCTCCACGTCAAGCGCTAGTAGTATGCCTGTGGTTCTGTATGCCCTGTCTTTTCAATCAGGTGGGTTATCAGTCTGTTATCATGGGTCTTTCTATTGGGGATGAACCCTGCTTGGTCTTGATGAATCAATTTAGGCAGCACTTTCGTGAATCTCTTGGCCAGGATTTTGGTGCATAACTTTGCGTCCAAATTTATTAATGCTATGGGGCAGTAAGAGCTTGGGGATTCCGGGTTCTTCCCTTCTTTATGAAATATTTTGATCTTCGCTTCTTTCATGGATGGGGTGATATTCACGTTGTTTTTAAAGGTATTGAATAGCTCTGTTAGGATTGGAGCCAATTCCCTTGAATATATTTTGTAGAATTTTGCAGTAAACCCATCCGGCCCCGGTGCCTTGTTGTTTGGTAGGTCTCGGATCGCTTCCGCCACCTCTTCGTCTGTGATGGGCCCATCTAGTCTTAGCTTTTCCTCTTGCGTTACTGTCTGCAGTGTCACATTTTTCAGATAAGCGGATTGATCTTCTTCTCTTGGATTCTCCGTGGCATATCGTTTTTAGTAGTATTCTTTGAAGATCGTTCCTATCTCGGTTGATAAAGTACATTTCTGGCCTTGTTCGTTCGCCAGGGCTTTTATCGATTTGGTTTGTTGTTTTCCCCTTGTCTGTCTAGCCAGTAATTTATCTGCTTTGTTCGATTTCACGAAGTACCATTATTTCATGCATAGAAGATGCTTCTCCGCGCGCTTGGTCCGTAGGGAGTCCAGTTAACCCTGTATATAAGTCATGAGGGCTGGAGGCTGGAAGCTTTGGTCCCGATGGAAGCACCATTAACATACACATTACGGCGCCTCCTGCGCCCTTCTAGTAGTTACGTTTTGTGGCATTCATAACGAGGTTAGCCACGCCCCCTTAGTGCGTTGCAACAATCTTCGTTTCCTCGCTCCACTGAAGCCGTTTACTTCAGTGCTCCTAGCGTTTCCAGCCTCGGATTCGCCTTCCCTCCTGTGTCTCCTTTCCCATCTGATTCTTTCCCACTTTGCCTACCAGACTTTCAGCTCTATTCGTTCATCTGTATTTTTCCGTGTTATCTTCCGTTTTTTTTCTTTTTCCAGGCTTGCGTTTGGTCTATCCCTATAGCTTTTCTTTTCTACCGGCATCTTTCTGCCATCTTTACCACCTCCTATTCTTTCCCCCTGCTCTCTCTCCTGTGCTTAAGTATTTCACGACATTCGGTTTTCACTCTTATCTCTAAAGGCTCCGGTTTCATCACGGCTCAGTGAGTTTTTTCCGTGGAGATTGGGGGTATCCTTTCTCTTAGTCCGTTTTCTTTCCTTATTTCTTTCTTTTCTCTTCTGCTTACGCAATTTCTTCTGTTATACTCGTTTCGCCTGTTTGCTTACCTGAAGCCCCTCCTCCTAAGCTTCCTGTGTCACCGGCTTGCCTTCCATCTGGATACCGAGTGGTTTTTGAATGCTTCAGCCCCTGGTAATACAGTCTGCAGACTTGGGAGACTCCTGCCCAGCCTCTGCTTAAGGACATTCTTGGAAATCTCCGGCCCAACCTTTGTTTAAGTACTGTTTGCGGAATCTCAAGACCAAGACTTCGGACATTCCTCTTCCTTCGGTCTCGGAGTTGAATACTACTGGGGTTTTTTATGCCACTGGCTTTTTCCCCCATATTGGGCTGTAGAGGGAAGTGCCATAAATTATTGCAGTCTGTTTCCTAATAGCAACCATTGTGGCGCATTCCCGAAACAGACCCTATCTCTTCTCTAAAAAAGGAATTTCCGAAGAGACAACAGAACTATCTGGATCGGAATTATCCTCCAGTGAATAAGACACCGAGATACAGGTGAGATCCACTCTTGACAATATGTCTGTATGCTCTCTTTACTTTTGATGAGTGGTTGTGTGCCATTTCTTCTCGTAGTTCCGCACTCTTTGCTTCTAATTCAGCCTCCCACTTGCTATTTAGTTTGCCTCTTTGTGCTTTAAGCACAAGTATATGACCGCATATCACCGCTTTGAAGGCCTCCCATAGTTTTGATTTGGTTATGTCTGTCGTATTTGTCTCTCTATATTCTTCTACATATTCCCTTATGGTCACTCTCATGACTGGGTCCTGTAGGATTTCTCCCGGTAGCATCCATCACCATAGTTTGTTTGCATATGGTGGGGAGCGACATCCAGAGGGGGTCATTGCCTGACAGAGAGATGTTGCCCACCTCTACTTCACGAATCTTCCCCAGCAAACTTGAGGATGTCCAGTTGTAGTTTATCCTGGCGCTTGTGCCATGGGCATGAGAGAAGTGTGTGTATCACGGGGTCGAACCCCGGATTTTCCTCCACGTGTCCTCCAGAGCTAATCTTGCCATAGCCTTCTGCAGGGCCTTTGATGGCATTCCCTGCCACGAGGACTTGGGGGGGGGGGGGGAAGGGGGGGGTTGATCGGTCTTTGTAGGGGTCCCCTGCAATGTTGAAGTCTCCGGTTAGTATGATTTCCGCCTTCGCAACGGATTCCAGCTTATCTATGCTATCTCTTATGAACCCATCCTGGCCCGTGTTGGGGGTGTATATCGTTGCTAATGTCAGGGGGTAGCCTTTGATCTGCACATTCACGAACCGGTTCTGCCTTGTTTGTCTATTAGTGTTTCCTGGATGCGCACATTGAGGGAGTTAGCAAATGGTATTAACATCCCTCTTTTCTTCTCAGTCGTTTGCATGAAGGATTTGTGTGTATCCCTTGATACAGGTTTTCCCTTTGTCTTGTTTTTTGATGTGCGTTTCCTGTATCGTTAGGATGTCAAATCTTTCTTTGTGCAAAAAGTGTTCCACCCTCTTTCTTTTTACGGGGAAGTTTAGCCCTCGGATGTTGTGTGGATTTTTAGCCCCATCTTCTGTATATGTCTTTCTGTCTTTCATGTTTCGCTTGGATCAGGTGACTTGGGTCTCTTTCCTTCCGGTGTATCTTCCCTCCCCGCCTTCCCAACTTTTCCCCCAACAGATCACTTAACTCCCCCCAAAACTTCCCTGAGGAGGGTCCTGGGCCCTATGATCGCTTGGGCGTGTTGCCTTTCGCGCCATGCCCTCACAAGCTTGGTCGTGAGGGGTCCTAAACCCCACTTAAAGGTTTCTCGAGGTCCTTCTGTGCTTCCCGGCTCCCGCCGTTTCTGTGCTGTTGCCAGCGGTCTCTTTGTTTTCCTATATATGTGTCGGTTTCGTTTCTGGTGGTTTTCTATCGATTTTCTCCTTGTTTCGATGGTGATGATGGTTTCTTGTATTCCTGATTCTTGGGTGTGCGCTTGTCTTTGGATGTTAAGGTTTGCCATCCTCTCAGGGCTCTCAGCCCTGATGTGGGTTCTCTGGTGCGCATCCTTTCCTCCGTTTCTTCTTGTATGTTCATGATTCGCAGGCCTTCCTTGCATGTGGTTATCCTCTGTTGGGTACCCTCCCATTTGAGCAGGAGGCCGAATGGGGAAAGTCCACTTATATCGTATTTGTCTTGGTATGAGTTCCTTTGTGACTGGTGCCATTTCCCTGCACTTCTGGAGAGTTGTTTGTGCGAAGTCCTGGAACAGATGTATATTTACCCCGTTCATTTGTATCTGATCCAAAGTCCTCGCTTTCCGTAGAATCTGCTCCTTCTGTGTGTATGAGGTCATTGCGACTAACACATGTCTGGGGCGACTTACAGGTTTTCCCAAGCGTCGCGGGCCCACCCTACGGACTCTATCTTTGAGGATCTCTGTTTCTTCTTCTTCAATTATATCTCTGAATACTTGTTGCACTGTGGTTTTGAGGTCTTTGCCTTTGACCGACTTAACCATGTTTTGTTTTTGATTCGTATGTTTGATCTCCGAAACCTGTTTTCTAAGTCCTCACATTGTATCTCCAAGTTGTGTGATATTCTGGCCAGGCATTCTTGCGTTACTGCATAGTGTTGCGTTTCCTCGTCCATATTCTGAACTGGTCTCTCTAATATATCGTTTCTCTCCTCTGGCTTGCCAATGTCTAGTTTCAATTCTTGCACTGCTTGTTTCAGCTCGCCCTTCATGGTCTCGAATTGTGAGTGCATAGAGGCCATACATTGGTTTTAGAATTCCTTGAACCAGTCTCTCATGTCGTCTTTAGTGGTCATGTCGGCTCTTTCCTTTTCTACTCTTGACTGCTCTTCCTTCTCCTTTTGAGTAGTAATTTTCGAGTTCCCTTGCGTGTCTGTCCCCCAGAGTAGTGCCAGATTTTTGTCCTGTTTCCCTCTAGAGGTTGTTGCCTGTGATTGCCGGCCCCTGGATTTGGACATGTGTGCTGTCTTTGCCCAGCATGTGGCCTGTATAGCGTGATTGATGTCCACTCTTACTTGGTTTAGATTTGGTATGTCGTGGTGGTTGAGTGTTCCCTGCTTCTCTTGGTTGCGCCGCTTGTTTTCCCCTGTTTCTATCTCGCCGATCAGTGTGCTTGCTGCCAGGGGCGTTGCTATGGGGGGGGCTAAGGGGGCTATAGCCCCTGATCTTTTGGTTGTAGCCCCAGATAGAATCTCAGGAGCTACAGCCAAAAGACTAGCTAGCCCCCGGTCCCAACAGTTCCGACATCAGCTTAGCCCCGGGTCTTTTCCAGACCTAGTAACTCCCCTGCTTGCTGCTGGTTTTTGTTACGCTCACCTGATCTCCATGGGGCCTTGGGGCATGGTTGAGGCCCTCCCTGGAGTTGACTCCCCTGGATCCGGCTCTACCCTCAGCTGCTGTAGGGTGGAGTGCTCTGGTCGCTGGCAAAGCCCTTGGGAGAAGGTGAGAGGCAGTGAAAATGCAGCGGTTGGATTGCGATCCCCCTCGAACTCCTCTTGCCAGAATGAGAGAAGCATGCGTTTTCCCATAAAGTCTCACCTGTTTAGCAAAGATGAGCTCTCCGTCCTGCTTCTCTTCAGCAGGGGTGCTGTAGATAGACCTAGTTGCTTCACTGGTCCGTATACGTGATGGCCCAGACCGGCTGCGACCAATTGTCTTTTTGAGGTAAGTGTTCGTAATAATGATTATTGTTCGTAAGCTTTTGCAATGTCTTTTCCAACGGTTCTGGCTCGTAATTCTAATAATGTCTTTCTTTCCTTTTCCCAATAGATGTGAAGATGGCCCTGCAGAGTCGCGGTGTTGGGAACGAGCCTGCACAGTGCCAGTAGGATGATGGAGCGGCCCCACTGCCGGGTAAGTGAGTTTTTAGGTAAAACGCAAGACTTTGGTATTGCGCGGCCAAGCGTTAAGTGTTTATGCAGTTTCTAGCCTTGTGCGTTCCTTTTCTCTTGCAGGGATAATCTGGAGTCGACTGGTGGAGAGCGGCTGTCCAAAAACCTGTCAGCGGCTGGTAGATGGAAGATCCCTGAAGATCCTGGACGAGAAGAAGACTCCCACGTACGTGCGCTCGGACAGGTGAGGACGAGACGAGCTGCAGGCGATGGATTTGCAGGAACAGGTAAGGTGCGCACTGTGTTGAGAGCGATGGTATGGCTGGATTCAGGTAGGATGCACGCGTTGCAGATGATGTCCAGGCCCAGCGTGCAGAGCTGGAAGTAGGTAAGAGCTGGAAGCAGGTAAGAGCTGCAGACGGCGGAGAGAGTTACGCTGCCCAGGGCAGATTAACGCAAAGCTTCTACATGCGGGTGGGGCTGGCTTAAATAGCTTCTTGTCTCCTCACCTCTTGTATTTTGTGTGGCGCCTCTTATGTGCGTCTGGAGCAGATCCGGCCTTAGTCGGGGGTGAGGAGGGTTCGCTTTCCTCCGTGCCGTCTCTCCTCTTTTGGGCCTCCTGGCGCGTTTCACTGTGTCCAAGGCCATGCCCCCTTCATCTCCGTAACGTGCTTCAGGCACGGGTCCTTCAGCGCTGCTGCTGGGTATCACCCGGGGCATCTGACTCTGCTTGCTGGCTGTCTGTCTTTTCTGCGCTGGCCCGGCTGTGGTTCCTGTTGGTCCCTGATGGGTGTGGTGGGTGTCTGCTCCGCTGGATGCGCTCGGGGAAGGGGTTTTTCGCCCCCGGGCCTCACCTCTCTTCTCTTGGGCCTCTCCTCGATCTCCCTCCACAGTGGCTCCCTCGACACTGCTGCTGGGTCTCTCCCGGGGCGTCCCGCTCTACCTGCTGGTAGTCCTCTCCCTCTTGGGCTGGGTGTATCCTCTCCTCTGCGCTGGCCCGGCTGTTATCTGGTGAGCTTCGTTTCCATTGCTCCCGATTGTGTTTGGTTGGTGCCTGCTCTCCTGGGTGTGGGCTTTCACGCCCTCGTTTTCCCGGGCTCGCCGCTCCCCGGTAGCTGCTCTTCCTGGTGAGCCCAGGATTCCGGATTCTGTTGCGGGGGCGGTGTTCCCCTACTGTGCGTCTGCTGCCTTGGCAGGCTCCCCCGTTGGCACCGGAGCGGTGCAACAACGGTGCTGATGTATGCACGCCCACCTCCTTTACATCTTCTCTCGGTTCGTTGGCCTCTCCACCAGTAATTCCGACCTCCACTGTGGCCGTGGCAGCATTGATTGTCTAGCTTTATTATGTCGGCCCGGAGATGGAGTACCGCTCACGCACGTCTTCCCTGTTCGGCGGCCATCTTGGAATCTCTTCTCCATCATATTTTAACATTTAATCAATGCATGGGTAATGAAGGCTCTTTGCAAATGAATGAACCCTCCCGCACTGTCTCCGGGCCACCCCTTGCACTCGGGTCTGTATCTGTATCCATACAACCCCCCCCCTTTTTCTTCCTGCACTTATCAGACCTACCCTGTCTGCTGCCTTAAACCTAGCACTTGCAAATTGCTGGCTGCATTACCACTGTTGGTTGCCTTTATTATTTATTTATTGATATTTATCTGTTCCTCCTCTGCTTCGCACTTTCCACTTCTCCCCCCTTCCATGCACTTTTCCCCTCACCCTCTCCCATGCACTTGCGCGTTCTCAATGTCACTGGGCCTAGTAAGATCGCTGTTTTGTTCTCTCCTGTTCCCCTCCCTTGCCTTGTTGCGCTCTGAAACACTTATGTACGAGCGCGATAGAAATAAAATATCAATCAATCAAACCTACAAAATGTTATTTTTGAATGACAAAAGGTTCCCCTTGGAACTTTGTTGTTATTTCTTTCATCTCTTAATGCTGGAGAAGTATCAAACAGTGAGACAACCAGTATAATAATTTCCTCCGGTAAGGTAGCACAGCAAATTAAGTGCTCACCTTGACATCTGCTAGCGTGACCCAATTTGGACTTCCAATATGTCCATCTCAGCCCTTCGTTCTCCCAAGGTCTATACATCTATACCATGATAGCACTTGTCATGCTTGGAAGCAATAGGACTTCATCATGAAGTGTGATATAAAAACATGGCAACACAAATATGCCCTGTGTTGTAAACCATTGACCTCTAGTTATACCTTTTTGAATCTTGCCTTTAGCCTGTATGTCTAAACTATTACTAGAACGGAATTCAGCATCTCAACCTAACTCAAGATGGGAGTGCCATGCATGCTTCAAGATTTGGCTCCCCTGCCCCGAAATTGACTCACCAATTTGGCACTCCTGGAAAAGTTGATTGACTTATGTGATGTTTGTCAGTCTTGCACTGCGCACAGTTGCTTGTTTCATGGTGTGCGTGGTCTCTTGGAGCTCTGGCAGATCTGCAGTGGGAGGCAGTTTGCTAGTAGGGTTGAGAGGGAGCAGAGCAAGAGAGCTTTGATGTGCTGTTGGCAGCTTCAGTTCGGAGAAACCGGTCACTGAGCCTTGGTGAGTTTTCAGTTGCTAGCCGTCATATGGTGTTGACGTCTGGTTGTGTATGGTTTGGTTTCACATTGGGTGTTGTGAAGTGTGTGCGATTTGTACTGCGGTAGAGGTATGGTTCTGTTTAGTTCAGAGTTTGAGGGTGAGTATGCAGAGTGGTGAGTTTTTAGTATGGTCAGTTAGTAGCAATACATTTCCTAACCGCAACAATCCTTCTAAGAGCAGCACGTTTCCTCACCCAAGCAATCCATCTATGTGTGGTGCATTTCATACCCCCATCAATCCATCTAATTGCGGTACATTGCCTACCCCCAACAATCCATTTAAGGGAGCAGGGCCTAGCACCATGCCCGTCTCATGGTACAGTTAGACCAGATACGGAACATGGCTAATCTATACAAACAGGTTGAGTGTACATATGGGTCATTTGCACAATGAGGCTACATGCACGATAAGGGTAATCTATACGATAAGTAGACCAAATACATGTAGGTATAATATATTGGGTAATTACATGAGTGGGGGGTTTTACTGGAGTACAGTATTGGCTGTACTCCCCCCCCCCCCCCCCCCACCCCCACGTAAGTTATCAGTCGCTGTAGGTAGTCTGCGTCAGGTGTCCCAGGCGAACACAGGCAAACACTGACTGGAGTTGCTTAGTCAGGGTGCTGCTCTTTGCCTCTGACCCTTTGGCTGCCAGGGTAAGGCTGCCTTAGCACTGCCGGTGAAGTGCTCCTGTATAATAGTGGGCCAATCGGCACAGGAGGGGGGCAGGAGCTGGGCAGGGAAGGGGAAGGCGAGAGGGGGATTGGAAAATGTAAACTGAGGTGCTATGGGGCAAAAAGGGTCACTAGGCCTTACCCGATGCACCCTATACTCAACTCGACCCTGGAAGTTGAAGTGGTCCAGTTGTGGTCTTGCTGGAAACTACACCGCTTCCTGGATAGGGAAAGAACCAGACAGTCAATTACGTGAGGTGGGAAGATTGACAGGGAAGGGGGATGTGAGGAAGGCTCAGCGGCAAGAGCCACAGAGGGGGATTGGAAAATGTAAATTCGAGGGGATTGGGTCCTCCGACGTATTCCATATCAATGACATGTAATCAACAAAGTTGTGCTGCTTCGGAAAATCTTTGGCATCTGCGGCCTGCGTCTGACGTCGATACGCCGCCCTCGAGGACCTCCTCCGACGGCCGACATCACTGGATGTTAGAAGTAGGATGCACGACGCCCGTAGCCTCAGTTCCGTTTTTTCCCCGAACGTGTTTGCTTCGGAGATCTCTGCGCGCTTCGACTCTTTTGGAGTTCTTGTTCTTTCTCGGTTCTTCGAACCTGTTTCGTATTGTGAAGTCTTTCTTCGTGAAGATGTCTACCTCGTCTTCCACACCGCGTCCGGGCTTTAAGAAGTGCGGGGACTGTGGGTCCAAGATGTCGGTTATGGACTCGCACACCACTTGCCTCTGGTGCCTCAGGGAGGCCCATGACACAGATGACTGTGTCGACTGCCAGTTGCTCACGTCCAAAGCCTTGCGGGAGCGCAAGAAGAAGTTATCGGTAGGTAAGGTGTCTAAGCCACGGAAGTCGAGGTCTGCGGGGCTTTCGACGGATGATTTGAGAGGCGACTCTCTGCGTCGTCGTCGGAAGTCCAGTGGGTCTCGGTCCCGGAGTCGGTGCCGCCTCTCCTATGCCTCTTCGAGGCACTCCCGGACGCAACGTCATCGGTCGCCTTCCCCTTCCGAGGACTCCGCCCGTCGGCGGGTCGCTTAGCCCACCAAGCACGCGACACCGGAGGAATGGGCTTCCTTCGGGAAGAAAATGTTGGCGATTCTCGAATCGCAGGGCACTGGTCCGTCCGCACCTCCGAGTGGGGTCGGTCATGATCGGTCGAGAGATGCCGCTCGTACGCCTTCGGGCTCGGGTGGTTGTCACGATTCGCGGGAAAGGTCCCGCTCGGACAAGGGGAATCGTTCTCGGCATGCCCGTTCCAGGTCCCGGTCCTCGACGCACCGTGTGGACCTGTGATGTCTTCAAGGAAGTCGTCGGCACCCCGGCTGTCGAGGGACACGCTCGGGGCCCCGGCCTCGAGGACTGTGTCGGCACCATCGATGCTGTCGGCGCCACGTTCGGTGTTGACGCTGATTCACTCGACGCCTTTCGAGGCTGTTTCGACAGGGGTTCCCCGGGGCTGTGTGGAACCGCCTAGAAAGGCTCTGGTAAAGGCCAAGCATGGCTTTGTTCTGCATTCTGTGCCTTCTTTCCGCCAGCTTGAGTTTATTTCGGAGGTGGTTGAGGGCTCTGATGATGGCATGGTTCCAGATACGGTACCGGACGAGATTTTCTCGGGCCATAGCCAGATTGAAGATTTGCGGCAATCCCTGCATGATGCTAGTGGACTGGACACCTCTCCGGAGGTGGAGTTTTGTAGGCCTGGCACTCATGCCGACTCCTCGTACCGGCCCCTTATGTCCAGGGTCACCGAGTACTTGGGTTGGTCTGCTCCCCCAGGGGATTTTCTTCAGGATGACCTTACGGATATTTTCGACCAAGGTCCACCAACTGCCGTTTCATATGGCTCTACAGAGGAGGGTGGCGGTGGCTTGGACTGCTCCGGAGAGTCTCCCGGCAGTGGGCAAGTCTTTGCCACGAAAATAGCGCCCAGCCAGTAGCGACCCCTGCTACTTGACCAAGCACCCCACTCCGGAGAGTTTGGTGGTACAGGCGGCTACGGCCCCGGCAAAGCAGGCGTTGTAGCCTACCATCCCTCCTGATAGGGATGACAAGCGTTTTGATGGCTGGGCGAAGAAAGTGTTTTCTTCACGGGGTATGGCGCTTCAGGCGGCCAACTCTGTATGTGCCTTGCCACGTTACGCACACTCTGTGGAACTGTTTCCTTAGCGGCTGAACCTATTCCCGAAGGGGATGAATGGGATGGTTTCCTTGCCATGGTTCAGGATGGTAAGGACGCCATGTGTGAGGCTGTTCAGTCGGGTTTGGACATGGCAGATTGCGTCAGCCAGTCCATGGCGGCAAGCACTGTGATACGCAGGTTTGCGTGGTTGCGGAAGTCTGGGTTTGCTCCTGATGTGCAGCCACGGCTCCTCAACATGCCCTTTGACGGGGAACATCTTTTTGGCAGCAAGGCTGACGAGAGCCTTGAGAGGTTGCAGTCCTCCAAAGCTGCAGCAAAGTTGTTGGGTGCTGCAGTTCGCCAACCTCCGCCTTTTCGTCCTAGGGGACAGCAATGGAGGGGAGGTTCCTTTCATTATTACTCGTCCTTTAGTAAAGCGAGAGGAGCTGCCAGTCAAAGGGGCAACCATAGGAGTGCGAGAGGTGGAAAGCAAGGTACTCGAGGTGCCAAGGCCGCTCGGGCTGTTTCCTCTTTGCCCTCAGGCAACGCCGCAGCCACTTCAGCTCAGTCATGAGGCCATGTCCCATGGTTCGCCGGTTGGGGGAAGGTTGGCGCAGCATCTTGCAGAGTGGCGCGCCATTACTTCAGATGTGTGGGTTCTGGAGATCATAAACCACGGCTACTGTCTTCCTTTCTGGCAGAGGCCTCGAGACAATCCACCGGGGAATCTCTCTTTGAAGAGTCTGGATCCGCACCTTGCGCAGGAAATTCAATCCCTGCTGGAGAAAGGCGCCATAGAACTGGTGCCTGTAGCGGAGAGGAACAAGGGATGGTATTATTTTTGATTTCCAAGAAAGACAGGGGTTTGAGACCCATCATGGACTTGCGTGGTTTGAACAAACTCCTCAGGAAGGACAAGTTCAAGATAGTTACTCTCTCTCAAGTCCTCCATGCCCTTCAACTTCAGGACTGGTTGGTGTCTCTCGACCTCAAGGACGCTTATTTTCATGTGCCGATACATCAAAAGCACAAGAAGTACCTGAGGTTCGCGGTTGGCGACTCGCACTTTCAGTTTCGGGTCCTGCCGTTCGGATTGACCTCCGCCCCGAGGGTCTTCACCAAGCTCATGGTAGTGGTCGCAGCGCACCTCAGGAAAGGGGGATTCACGTCTACCCTTACCTGGACGATTGGTTGATCAGGGCGCGCTCTCCCGAGAAAGTCCTGGATCATCTGTCAGTCACCTGCCACTCCCTCCACAAGCTGTGCTTCTCCCTCAACTTAAAGAAGTCCCATTTGACACCAACTCAGAGGCTCCAGTACATCAGAGCTGTGCTCGACACGTCCCTGGGGCAGTGTTTTCCTGTAACGCTCACCTGATTCCCTCGGAGGCGCGGGTCTTGACTGGGCGGTGAAACCGTCTTCAGCGTTAGGCATAGGATTCGTTTGGCTCCCGGATTAGGCCCCTTCTTCACTGAAAATTTGACCCGAAGGGTGAGGTGTCTGCAAGTAGAAAATCTAGGTATTAGTGGCTGGAAGGTTGGGAGAAGTTCCAAGCCCCTCTCTCCCTCTCTCCCCGTGGTACTGGGTTGTAGTCGCGCTCACCTTAAATAGGTCAATGCCGGGCTCTCCATCCTGCGTCTTGTGCAGGGGCGCTGGGTCCAGTTACTTCACTGGATTCGAGTTCAGCCTCTTGATTGCAGAGGGTGATTTGAGAGCGATGCCGCCGTTTGCTGCAAGAGCGTGACTTGTAAGTATTAAAGTTCTTTTTAGATTGCTCTCTTTTAATGTCTGTCTTTTTCCTTTTCAGTTGCTGCCGGTGCCAAAGAAGATGCCCTCCCAGTTCGTGGCAATGAACGAAGCAAGAAGATGGAGAATAGGATGGCACGTAAGAAGAAAGGCTGCTCTAGGGCTTTAGAATGCACCTTAATGTCTCTTTTTGTCTTTACAGGTGATGGAATGCGGCGCGAGCAGAGTTGGGGCGAGCGTAACGCAGGTAAGTCGTTTTGCAACTAAGCGTTAGTAACCAATGTTCTTTGTCTTTGCAGGCCCGATGCCGGACGAGAAATGCAGAAAATAAATGCCTTGGATGCTGCCGATGGATCGGGTAAGTTGAAGCGCCAACCTTGCTTTTGCCTAACCTGTGCCTTTTGTTTTTGCAGGAGTTGCTGAAGACTGCAGATTGGTTCCAGCAGGTAATTTTCGTATTCACAGGATCCGGAGCTGAAGATTCCCTGGAGCTGACACGGTGAGCGTCCTGCTGCAGATGCAGAATAACGCTAAGCACGTTGCACCAATCGGGTGTGGTTTAAATAGCCCACAGGAGTGCTTAGGTGTCTCCTTCCACAGCCTCGCCCAGGAAAAAAGAGTTCCTGCTTCCAGAAGGGTTCCAGCATCAATGATCCAGGGAGTGGTGCCTGCCCCACCCAGAAGAAAAAGTAGTCCCAAGAAGAAAAAGTAGTCCCTGCCAGAAGAGAATGAAACATCATTCTGCTGGTAAGTAAGCAGCATGGTCTGCTGCAGGTAGGTCCACCCAAGCACTTTCACACTTGTTATGAGCCCGGCGCTTCCTGTGCCGGGACTGGTCCATTTTATGAGCCTGGCACCACCGGTGCCAGGACAGGGTCCAAAAGGTCCCCATTGGGACTGGCTGGCGCCGATGGTATATGTTATGAGCCTGCTTCCAAGGGTGTTGGGTTGGGCTTGACTCCTTGGAAGCAGTGGTCATGACATTTCCTCCCCAGGTGAGGGCTCATCACATTCAGCAGATGGTGCACAAGTTTCAGCTTGCCCAGAGTCTCCCAGTGTTCGAGTTCTTGAGATTGCTCGGCCTTATGGCATCCTGCATTCTTCTGGTGCCAGAGGCCAGGTTGCGGATGAGATCTTTGCAATGGGCACTCAAGCTCCAGTGGTCTCAGTCCTCCGGCAGGTTGTCGGACCCTGTTCAGGCGCTGCCCTCGGTCGCCCAGGACCTTCTGTGGTGGGCTGTCGAAGACAATCTGATGAAGGGGGGCTCCATTTTGGCTACCCTGGCCGGAGGTGACGATCGTGACGGACGCATCCCTCACGGGATGGGGAGCTCATGCCAACGAGTTGACAGTCCGCGGTCGTTGGTCTCCGTCGGAGTCCAGACTCCATATCAATCTGTTGGAGCTGAGGGCCGTCAGAGTAGCCCTGAAGGCTTTTCTGCCGACTGTGCGAGGGAAGAATGTCCTGATCCTGATGGACAACACGTTGGCCATGCACTACCTCAACAAAAAGGGGGAGGGGGCAGGGTCACTTCCTCTGTGCAGGGAGGCGATGCAGCTCTGGTTCTGGGCAATCCAGCAGAAAGTTTCGATCTCGGCAGTTCATCTGGCCGGAGACGAAAACGAGACAGCGGACGCTCTGAGCAGGCAGAGCGCGATCTCTCACGAGTGGGAGTTGGCTCAGGAGATTCTCCTGGAGATCTTCGCCCTTTGGGGGACCCCTCAAGTGGATCTCTTCGCCTCCAGTGTCAACCGGAAGTGCGAGAGGTTCTGCTCGCGGGAATTTCCTCCGAAAGGAGCCTTAGGAGACACGTTCGTGGTGGAGTGGTCATTCCCACTGCTGTACGCGTTTACTCCAGTCCCCGTCATCCCACAAGTACTGCAGAGGTTACGGAGGTTCGGTTCCCGGAGGATCCTCATTGCTCCGGCGTTGGCCGGGAGGACGTGGTACCCGGACCTTCTCGACTTGTCCATCTGCCCTCCACTTCGTCTACCGAGACGACCTGCTCTCACGGGAGGGGGGGGGGGGTCAGGTTCTCCATCCAGAGGTCAGATCCCTCAACCTTCACGCTTGATTTCTGAAAGATTGAGGTATAAGGATTGGGACCTCCCTGAAGACGTGATGGAGGTGTTGCTCTCGGCCAGACGGCCCGCAACAAAGTCCCTATACTGTTGCCGTAAGTTCTGCGACTGGTGCAGCATTAAGAATGTGGATCCTTTTGCATGTGACATTCCCATGGTTCTGTCTTTTTTGCTTTCTTTGGCCCACAGGGGCTTGTAAGTGGGTACTGTTAAAGGTTACCTGGCGGGGCTGTCCATATTTAAGCGCTCGTCTCAAGTGTTTCTATTTTAAAATTCCTTTAATTTCTCAGTTTCTGAAAGGGCTCACCAATGTGTTCCCTCCGTCGCCTTTCCAGGTGCCCGGTTGGGATTTGAACCTTGTTCTCAAGTTTCTGATGGGTGCTCCGTTTGAGTCTTTGCATTCATGCCCTTTGAGACTGTTGACTCTTCAAACTGTATTTTTGGTTGCGGTCACTTCCGCTCACAGAGTGAGTGAGTTACAGGCACTTTCAGGTAAGCCACCCTTCACTGTGTTTCATAAGGACAGGGTTGTCCATAGAGTTCGTCCTTCCTCCGAAGGTGGTGTCGGAATTTCATTTAGGCCAGAAGGTTGTTCTTCCGGAATTTTATCCTCCTCCACATCCTGGTAAGGAAGAGGAGAGGCTCCATAGGCTTGATCCTAGGAGAGCGTTAAGCTTTTATATTTCATGCATGTCCCGGGTCAGAGTGGACGATCAACTCTTCATTGGTTACGCTGGAAAGCGTTTGGGACAAGCTGTGACGAAACAGACTGTTAAGACGGATTTCTGAACTCTGTCCTGGTGGCACAGAAGTTCAGAAGGCCAACCTAATTACTTGGAACAGGGTAACCTCTGGACGAGCCAGACCAATCAAGATAGCGATTGCGGCGGTCAAGACTAGGTCTCAAGAGGGGTGAGGGTGACTGAAAGCCCGCAATGAGCACACAAAGCAAGATCACTTACAAACTACTCCAAACAGTTGTTATATTAAAAATATATACACATTTATTCCGAGGCCTTTAAAACAATGACCGTAGTGAGAAAATCACAATATAATGATAGTAAACCAACACATACCATATCGACACAATATATATACAAATACGACAGTCTCAAGCGTTAGATGCACGAAATGGGTAGTCCACCTAAAAGGGAAGGAAGACAGGCAGTGCGAAATAATGCTTAGACCCAGTTCGCCTTCAGAGGCACCTAACTAGATGGAAGCCCGAGCCCTGCGAAGAGTGGAGCCTTGTGCTCAAAAGTACCTGCACGCGCTGGTGCCAACGGGCAAAAGGAGAAGCTCTTCGAGGGAAATCAGGCAGTTCAGTTTAGTGCACAAAAGAAGAACAACAAGTTCGGCGACTCAAGCGCAGCCTCCACAGTGGGCAGAAGCAGAGCGCGAGTACGGAAAAGGGTGCTGTTTGACACAGCGGGGAAAAGCAATGGGCTCCTGCAGGAGGGCGACCAGATCCTAGCTATGCTACTCACCGGTCCCCTATGCAAGCAGACCCAGGCTTCTCCGCGTCAGTTTCAGCAGCTGGCAGGTTCAGAAGAGCAGGGAACGCCTCGTCGTGTTGAGTAAAAAGACGTCCCAATCGAAGAAACCCGCACAGTTTGTTACCACAGCAGGGCAACGGAGCGGCTGTGTGTATCTGAGCCAAATGTACACTACTCACTTCAGACCTGGGAACGCCAAGTGTACGAAGCGTGTGAGAGTGACAAGGACTCGAAATACTACACAACCTGGCGGCGGTTACAGAGCAAGACTCCCGTGTAAGCTGGTCAGTCAGCTGGATGGCCCAGAGACGCTTCCAAAGGCTTACTGGCAGGAGATGGTGAAGATGCCGAGAATAGCTGTTCCCGCTATTCCAAGGGTCGAAGTACCAGTACAGGCCTTCTGGTTCGATCAAAGGTGAAAAGGGTTTCACAAGGCGACAGCAGTGCAGAGGAGAAGTCCTTCAGCGGGTCACCAGCGATTCCTCGGTCCAGCCTCTTGGTTGCAGGATACTTGGCTCCTGTATTCCTTCGTTCGTGAGAACTCAGGAGATCGACATGGTAGTGGTGTTTCCAGCCCCCTCTTATCCACGGTTCCCTTCGCGCCAAAACGGAGGGGGCCCAATGGGAGATCCGCTCATCAACACTCGCACCATTCGTGGACCAATCACGGACCACGGTGGTCCCAGGCATTCACACCACCCTAGACTCTCTGGCACCCAGGATGTGTATTGGGACCAGACATCCCAGCCCACATCCTGGAGGCACACACAAGACATGTAGAAGCCCGCGAAAGCATCCGTGTTTCGCGGGAAAGTACATGCCCAAATAAGGAAGGCCCCGGGTCGGCTTGACCTGGGGAAGGTGAAGGGAGCAAGACGGTCAGCGGACAGGACAAAGGAGCCTCGTGGTCTGGCCATTTTGGGAGCCAGGCCACCATTTTGGGTTAAGCGCGAGAAACGCGCTTAGAACGCCAAAAGGAGCTCAAAACACAAACGATCGCTGCCACCATTCCCGTCCCTGAATCACTTGCACCGATCAGATACAATCCTAAATGAGTATCTAGGGCCTGTAGAAGGCTAGAGACCCAAGAGAGCTGTAACTTAGCTTACAGTGCCCTCTTGTGTCATGTTGCACGAAAGCCGCAACATGATAAAAGAAACTACGGGAAACAGCGTTCCCCGGTACTGACTGTCTTAAGGGCATGTCAGTTTCCCCGTAAGAAAGGAGCGAAAGCCCAGAGGAGTGCGGCAGAAGGCTGCACTTCTCTGGCAAAGTCAAGAACAAGGTGAAAAACTACAGCAAAAAGTTTAGGGGTTGCCACATGGAAGGAAAATTACCTACAATTACGAAATCTTTCCTAACACACACTTTGTCTCGCTGGATTATTTTGGCTATCTCTGAGTGTTACCGCATGGCGGGTAAGGACCCACCGGTCGGCTTGCGGGCACATTCTACCAGGGGTATGGCTGCCTCTACTGCCCTACAGAGGGGTGTTCCTATTCGTAACATCTGTGATGCAGCCACCTGGGCTTCGGTACATACTTTTGTAAGTCACTACTCCCTTGATTCCATCCGTGGGCAGGATGTGGCCTTTGGCAAGGCAGTCCTTTACTCCGCAATTTGATTGGGCATTCTGAATTTCTGTTTTCTAAATTCTTTTCCCACCTCCTTGCATTGGTACTGCTTTGGGAGTCTGTCATTAATATGGAATATGTCGGAGGACCCAATCCCCTCGAAGATCAAGTTACTCTCTTACCTGGTAACGTTCTTAAGATGGGATGGTCCGACGACGTATTCCATATCGCTCCCTCCCTGCCTTCCCCGCTACAGAATTTCTTATGCGATTGCAGCTTACGTTTCCGCAAGGCTTTGTGTGTCAGACTGGCAGAAGACTGGTGCCACACGTTCTGGGAAAAACTACAACTGAGGCTACGGGCGTCGTGCGTCCTACTTACAACATCCAGTGACGTCGGCCGTCGGAGGAGGTCCTCGAGGGCGGCATATCAACGTCATGGACGCAGACACCGAAGATTTTCTGAAGCAGCACAGCTGTGGTGATTACTTGTCATTGATATGGAATACGTCGTCGGACCATCCCATCGAAAGAACGTTACCAGGTAAGAGAGTAACTTGTTCTTTAGGTGCATTGGTTGCAATAAGGGTTGCTAGGCCTTAGTATACCCAACTCGACCCTGGAAGCTAAAGTGCATCAACGAGCCAAGAAAATAGGGGTTCGGGGGCGGCCTGGTAGTTCTCTTCTTTTGAAGTTATTTAATTCATATTTTGTTCTCTCACTGTGAAAGCCGTAGAGTATTAAAGGATAGTTCCGGGACTTTTTTTTATTGTCCCTACGGTTCGGCCATGTGTTTTTAAGCATACATCGGTAGATCGTAGAAAACTTTCCTATGGACCTTACCTGACTTTTCGTCCATTAACGCACTCGAAATCAGCCGCCATTTTCTGATAATCCTATCATTTCCCCCCATCGCCCTGGCTCACCTGCTTTTGCGGCACTAAATCAAATCCCCCACCCCTGAAACAGACTTTATCAAAACATTCATATTCCCCACCTCTATCCGTGACGTGACTGTGCTGCGTAGGCAAACGCGCCCAGGCGTCTTCTACGCGACTCCACACAGAACCCGGAAACCAACACAGATCAGCTCACAACACAGCGCGCCACAATTGGGAATATGAAACTACTTTTAAATCAAACCGCAAGATTGTAAATTTGGTAAAGTACATTTATTTGACATCAAATGTTTAGAGAATATTCAGCGATTTGCATTTTTCTTTGCTCTCGATCCAAAATAGTTCGTCTTGAGGCAAGCGATGTTCGTGTGCAGTACACAGGGTGTTGGTTTACGATAAAATAAGCTCTTCGGTCGCACTGATAATCGCATGGCTGTTCCAACAACGAGGCACTAGGCCACCACAACGGTCTGTATGTTGCATCTAGCCGTTAGTACCGCGTAAGGGCATACTTGTACTTGGCGATCGTCCCATAAAATGGTCAGGGTGGTAACGTTGTTCACGCGGAGAAGCAACTGGCGGTTGAAAAAGCCATCCGCCGGTGTCTGGTACTCGTGACACATACAATAATGAAGGATGTACCTGTTTTAAAAACATAAAAAATGAAATTAGTCTCACCATCAGATCTTTATTAAAATTATTCATTTTATATATTAGGTCGGGAAATTATTTCATAGCTAGGACAGTGCAACTGGGTATTATACGTCAAGGGGGGGCTGTAGGATACTGAGACAGTCCCCCAGTGCAGGGGTTGACAGGGAGGCAGTGCAGGTGGAGAGTGGAAGGGCCCAGGACCGAGGTCGCAGACAGTGGACCAGTTGTAGCAGGGGAGAGGGAGAGAGAAAGCAGAAGCAAAGAGGAAGGTTTTGAGGTGCTTCCGTAAAAGGAGATGGTTCTCCTCAAGATAGTGCGCGGTACAAAACAATATGCCACATAGAACGAACAAGTACAACTTAACCCGTCTTTAAAGCTACTATATAGTAATTAAATTGCGGTATAAACTCATCTAAAGAGTTACTTACATTATATTTGCATTTTCCATTGTGCCTGTGCGTAGGGCAGCCCCGAAATACCACTCCTTCTATGCCGACGTTATTTCTTCTAATGAACGAACATTAAATGGCTTTCGTTTCTGAAATTATATTCATTATCGTTTCTTACGTTATTGCCCCACACCCCCAAAAAGAAGTCTTTCGGGATGGTCCCGGCCTGTCAAGGTCAAATAACAATAGAACCTTATACTGAGTCGTGGGCCATTCCGGCACCCGAGGAAAAAATCAAAGCAGCTGACCTTCACTTTGAACGAGCACACATTCCTAGTTAGCTACATTCAGTGTAAGGCCATCTCACAGGACTCACAGAGCAATCACTTTTATTTACACAATACATAGCTACACATATTCAATGGGCCTGCGACATGAGGAGACTCGAGAGAACAGACAATCAAATTACAATCATTTAAACCGTGATGTGTATTTCTCAATGAGCTCTTCTTTAGGTGGACATGGAACAGAGGCAATGTTGGGTGGCAATGCAGTTGTCCCCTGCACAGGTTCGTTCACAACTCCATGTATGTGCCTATCTAGGACATCAACAATAAGTCTCTCAATAAAGTCATATTGCATATCCTCAAACACTGGTTTGATAACCCATTGTTTACTTCTTTTAGTGAAGGCCTTATTGTAGCGAAGCGTCCCTAAAGTTCCGGTCGTCCTACTTTGTTGACGGCCAACATTATGGTTATGTGTCAAGACCGCTAGAAGAGTCCGATTTATCATGCCCTCCATGCCAAAATGCAATCGTTTTGGCCTGTACTTTAGGCACATATTGTGGAACACCTCCAAATCTCCTGTGTGGCAGAATTCCGTGAGTCCCCTCAAATCTCGTGTTATAGTTTTATCAAATACAATCTTTTCAATGGCTTTGTGAGTGGGTGATGAAGGAATCAACCACTTCTTCTTCCGTGCCTCCTCTGTGGACAAATGGCCATGTTCACAATTGTGGAAATGTTGGTTTGTGGTCCAGCGGTGAATGTTGCTACAGTGTAGCATTACTGACCGCCATTTTTCCAGTAGAATTTCCAACGACCCTCCACATGTTTTTGAGCTCCACCAAAGATGGGTGCTGATTGACTTGGACCACTGTGAAATACCTTGCATATCCTTTTTTTTTTTTACCTGCAGCCGACATTTTTTTATTGATTGTTTTTGCAAGATGCCAAACGTCAAATTGGTGATTTATATTTTTGTACTCTTCTCTCATTGTCTTGACAATTGAAACGTGTCTGTCCGTGGCTATCAGGTCGATCACCATTCCCCGCGATTGTAGTTCTTGCAATGATGCTACAAAGCCAACTTTCTCCATGGCCACTGAGGATGTACTTTGTGACACCTGCACGACCACCGAACTCACAATTTTCTTACTTTCCATGTCCTGAAAGTGGTAGGTGCAGTACTTGGCTGAAAATCCTGGGCTGTCGCACTGTCCATCACCGGCTAGCCTGAACCGTTTGCCCGCGAATGTACTATCAATAGACATTTTTTCCATTCTCCAAGCTTCGCTAATGGCTGGAAATAGATAATCGGTTTGGTATTTGTAGAACTGAGTTTTCGCAATGAAATGGATTCCCACAAACTGAAAGAAAGACTCTAACTTTTTAAAACTTGAACCACTAAAAAGTGCAGCCGCTGCACAAAGTAGATTGCCTGCTGGCAGTTGCCCCAGCATGGGTTGTGCAGACCATGAGAAAGGATGATATTTTGTACAGGTGGCATGTATTTTAAGGTTAGTGCCTCGAACTGCACGAGTAACATTAATCAATGGCTCCCCACATACTTCCCCACCAACCGAATGCCCACATTTCATCCGAATAATAATATCAATCAAACAACTATCGAACACAATGAATTTGGCCTCTTTCCTTATACTGTCACTCTGCATCCCAGCTGGTTCGGCCTGTAACGTTGAGGACATGTCACTCACATGAAAGGTAGAATCTCTGATATCGTCTTCCGCTATGTTCAGTGATATTGATGGTGTTTCATTGTCGTCCACTTCATTCTCTTCCATTGCAACATCTGTTCCTTCTCCGGCGATGGGTGAATAAAACAATTTCTTCAACTTTCTCGCGGTCTTAGTTTTTGCGGGTGTGGATTCTGTAAATTGATCTCCGACTGCATCCGAACTACCAGGAGGACATTCACTATCAATGGCTGGTGGTGGTATAGCTCCGTTGTCAATCGCTTCGTATTCTTCCCATTGGCACGATGCATCTCCAGTCTCAAGTCCCTGCCAAAAGGTTTGACAAGCAACATCTCTCGTTCGCTTCACTGTCTGTGTAGATCTAGTTCGTACACCCACTCGCAACTAGAGGACAGATTGGAAAAGGGATGTTCAGTTTAAACACAACTTAACAGTATTGAACTATTAACAGTGAAAAACAACATAATATAGTGACCAGGACACTAACCTTCTTTTGCTTTCTTTTCTTTGAAACTTTCTTGCCTCGAACTTCAACATCAGGACGCTGTTGCTCCGACTCGTGTGTGCATGTCTCCACTTCCTCTTGCGCTGCAACGACTATATTTTCATGATAAGCACATCCATCACGCACTGACGCTCCATCGACTCCCTGAAACATAGAACTTTCATTAGTATGTATAATAATATTGAAAACACAAAATGTACTTGGGGACCAATACCCACGTACATCTCAATAGCAAAACACGAATGAACGCTTTGTGTAGAACATTCAAACGACAATTATTCACGCATTGTTGATCTAGTTAGATGGAACTGTCAAGATCCATACCTCGGGCTCCTCATAGACTTCCAATGATGATATTATTGAAGATGATGCTTCAGTAACTCCCTGAAACACAGTAATTGCATTAGTATGGTTTTCTATTTTGTTAAAAAGAACATAAACTTTGTGCAGGCGTCAACGGCTCATCTAAATAGACCTGCACAAATGATCAGTTGTCTAAAATAAATAATGGATATGTAAATATGATTCGATTTGCTCGATCGTTGGAAGTGTCACCACCCAGAGATCTGCATCAACTACTAGGGGTGATGTTCTTGTAGAAGAAGCTCCGTCATCTCCCTGAAACATAGTACTTGCGTTAATAAAGAAGGAAGTATAGCGGATGTAATCACGTCATATGATTTCGCTTGATCGAACTGTCAGTATCGATACCTCGAAATGCATAAGAACATCAAGGGACGATGTAACTGCGGTGCACACTTCTGCAAACTGTTGCGCCGACCCGTAACTGCATGCTCCCCCTTCTTCTTGGACTAATGCTCCATCGACTCCCTGAAACATAGGACTTTCATTAGTAATGAACACAATATTGAAAAAAGAAGACACATAGGAGGGCGACGACAGAAGGACATATCAATGGCTAAAAACGAAAGAAACATTGTGTGTAACAATCACGCTACAAGAATGCAAGATCTGATGATCTCCATCGATGGAACTGTCCGGAAACGTACCTCGAGCATCTGAGTGACATCAACGGTTGTCGTCAATACGTTGGACTCCTCAGCATCTCCCTGAAAGACAGTACTTGCATTATTTTGGATAACAATAATTATAACTGAAAACAAAGACTAGAGGACGAGTACAAGGGTGTACCATTAGGTAAAATAATCACACGATAAATTAAAACTATTGATTTACATGCCCAAAACAAGTCAGTGGCAGAATAGCTAAGTAAGATTACCCGATAGGCGCTTGAAGTGGCTGATGACTGCAATAACGACACGGATGGAGAATCTTCCGCCTTCATATTGAGTGGATACATAAATGGGGAAATTATTGTTAGCTAATGCTACACACTACCGCAAGGCCGAGAGATAAATAGTTAAACTTGACTCACCAGTGGAGGGATGTGGACGAATAGAGTGGGAATAGCGGTTGAGAGCAATTTTCGCCTCGCTCGCGGTGTGTTCTTCTTTATTAGCAATGATGTGCAGTACATGTCTGAGCTAAAGTGCCTGCTGCAGATGCGGTATCGATCACCCCTCTTGTCCGCAAAGACTTCTAGGACTCTACTTTCAAGCTCAGACGGTGGATATCCGCAATATCGGACCCATTCTCTTATCTGATCTATTGTCTTAGGGAAAACATGCATTATAGTACCTTCAGATTTATTATGGGTCTTCGAAGGGCAACCGCCAATGGAACAGGCAGGCATTGTGGAAAGTTCTGAAAAGTAAAGATCAACAATTCTCTATGAATACCAATGTGTTAAAAAATTAAATGACACATAAAAGGTTCAATGCAAGGTTCGTTTTGGTTCTTGGAACTATACACGTTATTCACATGCGGATAAGTATTTGAATAACTTAAAAAAAATAGAAAGATAATTTGACTAAACTCAGAACATGTGACTAGTTCCTTGCATGTACTGTCTTGAACGAAAAGAAATTGGACGCAAAATGATTATGGTACATGGCCTTACCTTGACCTACAAACAGTTAGATGCAGGGATCAGAGTAGTTTCTTGTCGTAGAACAGGGAGCAGTTCACAGGTTTGCAAACTGACGAGTTTCCTCGAAGTGGTCACGGAAGTTCACAGAGACGAAGAGCAGATAACCAGCACCTTCACGGGTTGACTAGCAAAGCGCAAAGAAGTTCTCATTAGAAATATGAAGTGGGTTATAAAGAATTCGAAACAGGGGTGTGTTTGTGAATGAATGACGTGTATATGTCGTGGCATTATGCGGTTTGCAGGGGGCCGTCCAGCGTGAGGGGGGATGCTTGGCAGGAGACACGGGGTCTGGAGGTAGACATGGGAACAACAACCCATGCTCTATAGACCACTTTGAAGTGTACATGGTCTTTGGCACCTCTTGGCCTTTATCGCTCCCTGACAGCGCCACTTGCCAGCACAAGTACCCCGGTGCGAACTGCCTTTGATAGGGCGGGGGGGGGGGTGGATTGGGGCGGTGGTCGTGCAAACAAGACTCGTTTGCCGCAGGGCCTCACCAAGAGAGGCCATCTAACTGCATGTAAGAGGCAGGCTGCAGGATCTAGTACATGGAAGGCAGGGGGGTGAGTTTATAAATACCTCACCCTCCCAGGAGAATATATGGGTGCAGTTCACCCTGGAGACCCTGGATGCCTAGGCAGTTAGTCAGCAGCAGGCTGGCCTGTGGTGGCAAGGCGGCACGGGCCAGAGGGGGTCATCTCTGTACCCGGTGCCCAAAAGGATGATTTATTATGATCAACCATATGGATTATTTACCTATAACCATGTTTTGTATCAATAAAATCCAACGGCCTTTTATTGCCAACGCTTGAACAAAGTGGTGTGGTAAGTATTTTTGGGGGAGGAGGCAAGGCCGGGAGGCTTGATGCCAACCCGCAAAATAACATATGTATGTCTGCTGCATATGGGTTCAACGGTTATGTGGATTGAAGGTGGGCGGCCAGCGTGAGGGAGGATGCTGGCCGGAGACATGTGGTGTGACAAGACAAGGCACAGGAAGACTATTCAATGGAGACACACTAGATTCATTTAAAAAATCAAAACAACCATTGTTAAAATATATGTTGGGTTTTATTTTAGATCTTAATTACAATTGAACATAAATAATAAACATTACACATTGTAAAGTTCCGGTTGCAGCACATCCAGGGAAAATCTGCGGTATTGTCCACTGTCGCTGGGGAAATGTTGTCTAATGGCAAGTACCGCACAGGCAGGTATTACTCTCCGAACGTGGTGTCCGAGTCTACCGTGAAGCCACCAAGTGAAGCAACGATAGGCCACCAGCCTGTACCATCTGTGAAAAAGAAAGATGCAAACTGTATTAAAATGACAAAACTTTCTTATCAATGTCGATTCAGGTAAAAAATGTCATTCTGCTTTGAAAAAAATTCTATCTAGAAAATGCACAATATGGAACCAATTTACATGCGTTCGAATGATATGTAGATGTAATTTTATATGTGGGAGACGACCATGAAATAGTAGTGGCATCACTGACATCACAACCAGAGTATACTTACTCGTTACTCGGATTACGCGGACGAACAGTGCCGCGAAGTTCGTGCATAAGCACCATCATCATCCTCAACACGGTCCGTGAGAGGCAGGCTTCCCTGAACTCTGGCAGCTCGGTGATGCATTGCGGACTTGGCTCGCCTTCCGAAATGTAGGCCAAGCACCCGGAATTTTCACGGCAGCAGCAGTTCTCCTCCTCAGTTGGCATTAGCTCGCACCGATTGCACGTGCACCAGGTGGAGACGCCGTCCATGCGACATGGTCCAGGCTCTTCATCCGTTGACTGGTCCAACTGCCGTCCGAATCCCCATCGTTTTCGCGTGCTTGCCTTTCCAGTAGTTCTTGCTCGGTGTACTCGGGCTCGTACATATACGGCATTATTGTAGCCATTGTGTGGTAAAGAAAGTAAAATAATTTACAGAGATGGTACAGGTGTTCACAAGGCCTAGAAGCGGCAAAGGTAGCTGACCAGAGCACAGAAACGAGTCACAGAATACTCAAAGTAACACAGAGAGAGTAATGGAATCAAAAATCTGCTGCTGTGTGTTGTGAAACGGTGTGTTTATACTTATTGAGGAAAGAGGCGTCCTGCCATTTCCATGGCGACACGTCATTAGCTGAGGCGCAGCGATTGTTGACACGAAACGTGCTTTGGCGTTGGGAAATGGGCGGTACGCGTCTGCTGATGTCAGGCTCAGGGGCGGGGGATTTGATTTAGTGCCGCAAAAGCAGGTGAGCCAGGTCGATGGGGGGAAATGATAGGATTATCAGAAAATGGCGGCTGATTTCGAGTGCGTTAATGGACGAAAAGTCGGGTAAGGTCCATAGGAAAGTTTTCTATGATCTACCGATTTATGCTTAAAAACACATGGCCGAACCGTAGGGACAATAAAAAAAAAAAAAGTCCCGGAACTATCCTTTAAGTGGCCATTAGTGTCACTATTTACTAATTGCATTCTTCTAAGGATGGAAGAGGATCTTTTACTCAAGGGAAAAAGCACTCTAAACCCAGCTAATATTTGGAGCCTCCATTCGATGATGCACTTTTTTTTTTCTTTTTCTCCAGGCTCTTTAAAAAGATTAAATGATCAAGTTATTTAAGGCGTCTAGAGATCTCTGTAAAGTGTGGACTAGAAGTGTTGAAGTTAATTATTTAACCGATCATTGTGCATGGTGACATTTTGTGGCAATTCAGTCTTTCAGATAAGAGTTTGGAGTGGGTTTATTTTCTCCCAGTTTTTGAAGTTGAAATTAAAATGTTGTTTTAGGGAGAAACAGCGTAATTGCTATTCTCGATAGATGCATTTTTGTAAAATGAGTTGAAATTTGTTGGAACGTTGAGATTTTTTTTTTTACATTTGTTTTTCTAATCCATGCTTCTTTTTAAGTAGTAATTCTTGCAAATCAAAAGGTGCATTTCGAGCAGTGTAAATATTAGAGCTCCTTCCTATGGCACTGCTGGGATGGTAGCACTGATCCGAACTTATCAGTGGGTGATGGATAAGATTGCTGTTGTGGGGCAGGCTTTAGGTGTCTATTTCTTATTTTTTGCTGGGTGTATTTGTACTTCCTATATTTAGGTGTTGGGAGCCGAATGCGATGATGTCTCCCATTGGATTCCATGGTAAAATTACAGCTGCCAGTGTATCCAATGAGCAGAGGGATTCCATTTGTAATAATGCAGTCACATAAGCTGGCACGTCGATGGAGATGCTGGGAGATGCCAATTGAGGTTGGTGCAGAGGTTCTGGCTTCATTATTCAAATGTGTTACTGAAGCCAGGCAATCCCAGAGCTTTGAGATGTTACCCAAAAGTGACTACCTGAAATTTAGAAATTCACTTCTTTGCTTTCTTCTTAGCAAGGGCACCGAGTACAAGCCTGCCAGTAACACAGACTTTCAAGTTGTTTCCGTTATTGTATGGGTGTGCATGTTTGTTTTTCAGTCTATTTTGTATATTTTCAAAATGTTCCAAGTGATGGCTGGGCATCTGTTTGTGGTTTTTGCAGTTGTACTGCATGTTTATTCCTGTGTGAAGTTGCCTCTTTCTATTTGCCCTTGTTTTTTTCATTCTGACAAGCCCTTCAATGGATGATGTTGAGCCCTATCGATGAACCAAAATAATTAATAAAAATACATTTTTTTTTATTTGCGATTTTGCTTGTGTAAGGAAGGCATGGTATCAGCAGTAAGACAGACCACAGTTCAAGGGTGTTTATTGAACTTCAAAAAGGGATTGAAAAACGCTTATCTAATCCTAAATCTAAAGATGGGAGCAAGCTACGACCATCAAATAATAATAACGCAGTCCTAGTGGTGTCTTGTCAAAGCAAAAGGGCCTATACTAAAAACCTATCATTATCTCTAAATTACAAATAGTGTGGGAAACAATGTTATGTAAAAGGAAAGAAGTGTTCAAGAAATGATATATCAGGATATTCAGACAGTTGGCCTCTTTCCCATGTTTACAGCACGGGATAAGGCGGCACACTCGAGCTTAGCAAAGTCTCTGGGTTCTCTAGCACAAGGGTGCAGTTCAAACATTAGCATCAGGGCCTTCTGTGCCTAAGTCTCTGTCTTTCAAAGTCTCTTCTTTCAGAGGGCCTGATGTGACAAACAAACAATGTCATTTTCCTCTTAAGATTTCACACGTACACAATTTCTGAGGTGATTCACTATTCACCTCGGATCCCCCTCAGCCGGGCTCAGATATGTTTTAACACAATGTTCAATCAGTCTCCCTCCGCCGGGCTCGGACCAACTTTATCTACTTTGTCATCAACTTTCTTGGCAATATTGTGCACAGGATTTTGTTTGACCCTTTGCAGGACCACTTCGATTCACAATCCTTTGCCACTCTTTCGTTTATGCCACCTCTCCGTTGGATATCTTACAGAGACCTTTGAATGAGCATGCACGCAATGCCGGACCACTCTGTCAAAGGTATCGTATCTTAGTTTCAAAGTTCAATCACTCATCTGTTGTTCAATTGTACTCGCGTTGGTTATCACATGCGTTTCATATACTGTTCGCTTCAGCGCTCAGTTGCAACCTTGGCTTCCACACAGACTGGTCTGGTATCGTTCTCTCCAAGTTACCGGCTGTTTTGATTTTACTGGCGCTCCTTCGTTGTAGGACCCAAGGACAGTACCACGGCAGCAGGCGATTCTACCCGCCTTGATTATCGACGTGGGAGGACCCCAGGTACCTACAACACAAAATGAAGAATTCTTAAGCCTGGTTTCCTGGTCTTAAGCTTTCTATTCTCGAGGTTTCATGAAAGTAACGGTTCTTTGTCAAGAAGGTCGAGTGCTCGCACCGGTTTACCAAACAGACATGCAATGCGATTGTCCAGTAACCTGCATAGTCCATAATACCAGTTGTAGCCTATTTCTAACCTCACCATTTTTGACAAATCAGGGGAACACAGGCTATGGTGAGGGAGTGCAGTATTAAATGTAGTATAGGATAGGCTATGAGTAGGTACTTTACTTATAAGGCAATGTTTGGCATAGAGGAGTGCAGTGTTAGCAGTAGCTTTCCAACACTCACCCTCTCACTCGCTCCTTCACCAATCCATCCTTTCATGCATTCAACACTCACCCGCTTGTTCATTTAATGACTCGTCGTTCCTTTCACCCATTACACTTTCTTACTCACAAATCAATCCATCATTTACTGTTTATCACACTAACTCATCAATCCATTCCTTAGCTAGTCACCTTCTCACTCACTATCGCACACCAGTTCATCCTGCCATCACGCACTCACCATTTGTCACTCACCATTTCAGTCAACAATTGCTGCATTCAATCATCCATTCCTCATTAACGTTTTGGGTCAGTCTCTTCCCCAATCCATCCATCCTCACATCCAACACTTATACTGTGCCAGTTCACCACCGTAGTACTCTTAAAGTACATAGTTATTGTCTGAGTTAAGGTACAGTGGGCCTCATAAGTTTTCCGGTCCAGTAGTAACGGCACTGGTAAGCTACCGGCGCCGTTACTACCGGACCGGCAACTGCCTTTTGCCCGGAAGAGCGGCCACCCGCAAGCACAACTTGTTGGATATCCATTGGGAAATTTCCCGAGATAACTGCGGATTACGCCCAGGGGTTTATCCAGGGAAGACGGGCTCTTCTGTATCCCCTCATTTTCCCAATTGTGTTAATACAGACCCGCCTGACCAATATCTTTTTAGTCTGCTCGGGCTGTTCCCCTAGATCTTGGGTTGACCATTCTGCCAAGGCCAATATACTGTCAGCCCTTTTCCTAAGGTTGGCCATTGCAGCTGACGTTGCTCTCGACAGTACTTCCGCTAAGTCCTCATAAGGAGAATCTTTTAATGGTGCCAACAATTTTCTATAGAGTTGCAGTATTTTTAGGTCTACCATGCAGCTCAATGATGTCAGCCCTAATTCAAATCTGAGTGTGGCTATCGGTACACATTCTGGTAATCCTAGCGCCCTCTTCCACACACATGATTCCACTCTTGTCATATGCAAGATTTCTAGAGGCATGGCCAATCTCAATACCATATAGTAGACAAGGTACTACCTTCATCCTTTAGTAAGCTATCATCAGAGAAATAGTAAACCTACAATACTCTGCTTGAATTCTTTTCATCTCGATGCCTCCCTGTAGTGCATTATTCATCGGTATCTCCATTAGAGTACCAGCACTATTCTTTACGTTCATTTGTAAGCCGAGATATGTAACAGAGTATGATGTCTCTAATTGCTGTTCTTCAACCCTCCAAATATAATCCATTAGTGACCTATTGCTTGTTAATCTGATGATAATCGATTTTTTTTGCTGTTAATGATTAGCTCATTTAAAGTTGCGTATTCGTATGTCGTTCAGCGGTTTGATGCACCCCCACTGGTGTTATGTCTAGCAGTACAACGTCATCTGAATATGTCTATGGAACCATCTTTGTAGCAATGCAGGGAGGAGCAAACAAAGAGCCAGACAGGAAATCACCCAGATCAGCTAGGTAGAGATTGAAAAGTACATTATGCCATGTACTGGCGAATGACTAAAATTGCACGGGTGTGGTCCACGCAGACACTTAAAGGAAAGACAAAGGAAATTACACATTTTTGTTTGTGGAGATGGCACCTTCACTTAAGGGCATGTTTTAGAGGGAGGCATTTACAGGCAAACGTGTAGAAACAAGAGGAGTATGCGCATTGAGATGGGTAGTAATGGCGTGGGGGCTTGGTTTACTGCTGTGGATGGGAATGGTGGTTTACCAAACAGGCATGCAGTGCGATTGGCCAGTAACCTGCAGAGTTAATAATACCTGTCGTAGCCTGTTTCTAACCTCACCATTTTTGACAAATCAGGGGAACAGGGGCTATGATGAGGGAGTACAGCATTAAATGTAGTGTAGGATAGGCTATGAGTAGCTACTTTACTTATAAGGCAATGTTTGGCATAGAGGAGTGCAGTGTTAGCAGTAGCTTTCCAACACTCACCCTCTCACTCGCTCCTTCACCAATCCATCCTTTCATGCATTCAACACTCACCCGCTTGTTCATTTTATGACTCGTCGTTCCTTTCACCCATTACACTTTCTTACTCACAAATCAATCCATCATTTACTGTCACTCACACTAACTCATCAATCCATTCCTTAGCTAGTCACCTTCTCACTCACTATCACACACCAATTCATCGAGCCATCACTCACTCACCATCTGTGACTCTCCGTTTCAGTCAACAATTGCTTCATTCAATCATCCATTCCTCATTCACGTTTTTGGGTCAGTCGTTCACCAATCCATCCATCCGCACATCCAACACTTGCCCTCTGGCTCACTCTCTTGCCCACATGTATCCCTCACCTTGTCATTATTATTATTGGAGTTGCTTTATACTGTGCCAGTTCACCACCGTGGTAGTCTTAAAGTACATAGACATTGTCTGAGTTAAGGTACACTGAGTCCTACTTCTGGACAGCAGGACTTTAGTCTACGTAGGATGGAATTACCCAAAGATAGCATGATGTAAAAAGGAGAACAGGAAATGTTTTAAGTAAAATATGGTGCAGAGCATGAGAAAGTGTGTGAGAAGGAGATGGAAGAGTGGATATCGCTTTATTGCAAAATAAGTATTTTAAGTCTTGTGCATGGGGCGCTCAAGGTGTGCTCTGGCTCTCCTAAGAACAATGTGGGCATGGTTGATCAGGTTCATCTCAATGGGTGGTTCTTGATTTTTAAAAGGTTTAGATAGAAGCTGCCCAAAGGCCAACAACAAACGTCCTGTATGAATGTATTCCTTCAGTGAAAAGCAATTGAGGCATGTAAAATGGGTAAGCAAGGAAGGAAGTGTTAAGGAATTATAGGTAATGATTCTGGCATTGTACAAATGTTAAGGGTGAAGATGAGTAATGCATGGTGAAAACTAAGAACACTATGTGAGGATAAGGCACAACTTGGAGCACAGAGTTCAAAATATGTGACTTTGTAAGTAGGCGCACAGGAAATAACGTTCCTTGGCCAAAGGGAGTGCAGCCAAAGAACCTGATCACCAAAAAAAGGCTTGCCCACATTAAGAGTGCCTTACCAATAATTCAATAATCAATTAAAGCAGCATGCAATCCCTGCAAAATACTCTCTAAATACACAATATTGTGGTTCATCATTGATAATTTATAGCCCAGCATGTATGTATACTGCAGCTTGAGCAAAGCGAAACCATTAAGACACGCAAAGGGACATGACAGCATGGAGCTCAGAAACCGAGTGAAAGGCATGAGAAACACTTCTCAAAAGCGGTAACTCTGCCAAGGGAAGTAGACCCCAAGAAGGAACATTCCAACACACGCACCCTATTGCCACCCTCAGTAGTTCACAAACACAATGAAAAACATGCAATCACAAGCACATTGGGTAGTAAGTTTATAGAAATATGGATACATTGCCATGCATGTCCACTTGTCAGGATGATGCCAAGTCTCACTGTACTCTGAAAATGATCAGATAAACTCAAGAGATATGTCACAGTATGAGGGAAAAATCAGCCATGTGTAACTCTGAGCATTACCAAATGGTAAATAGAACACGGTGTAAATAACCCTACAATTGACTGTAATATGTAGAGCTTTGCCAAGTTATGTCTGTCCTTTTTCTATTTCAGATATATCTGGTATAAACCACTTGGCCATTTAAAGAGGTTTTTTATATTTCGAGAATACACACAAAGGCCTATATAATTATGACTAAACATATGTACATGTATACTTCCACGCAAACCTATGTTTGTGTGCCTATGCACACTTGTTAACCTACAAATAAACACCCAACACTAATCGCACACATTACGTATATAAATGAGCCAAGCACCTGTAGTAAGTCACAAGAAAATGTTTTTCACTGATGCATCTTCCCTTTAGTAATATATTAAGAAGGTGGAAATGGTGGTAAAACAATACTGGAGGGGTTGGGGTTAAAGCATGAGGCGAGTGGATCTCTCAAGCAAATGACCGAAGTTTGAACTACAGAAGAAGGAAGACAGAGCACCAAGAAACCGTTGAGACAATAGTCATGGGCAATTACATAAACGCAAGAAAAGAGGATGTTCACGCCCCCCAGGGCTATGGCACCATGGGGGGCAGGGGTTTAAGGCCTAGAGCTGGACTTGAAAGGAACACCTGTGGTCTGTTGCAAATAAGGAGGTGGTGTTTAGTGGTAGGGTGGGAGATGTAGGCAGAGGGTGGGAGTGGAAGCAGAAAGGTCATGACCATAGAAGCACAAATGGATGGTTAAGAAACACCAGAATCTGCAGCGAGTGGGAATAGTCACAAATAAATACCAACTTTAAGTCGCATACAAGGGATCAAACATGAAATCGTACAGAAAGGTTTATAAAAAAATGAAGTAATCTGTATGATATGTGACAAATTCCAGGATATCATTGCTGCCTCCAGTGGTGGAGCCTCTTTCCATGAGACCAGGGGTGATGAGGCTGCTACCAGATAATCGCCCTGGGAGTGGTACTTGGCGTGTGGATCTCATGGGGAGGTAAACACTTCATGGGATTGGGGATGATGGCCCTGGGAGAAGGCAATATTTGTTTAACCCTTTAGTTTCCCCTACTTCCGTAAACCCCACTCAAGTCCATCTAATCCCCCATATCACTATTTGTCATTGGTTAAGAGATGACATCGTTAATAAGACTGAGACGAAGAAGAGGGAGAACCCCATTGACAGTGGTGACTAGCTTGGGAAAACACATTACCCTTCCCCCTCTTCCCCCCTCCCCCACCTTCCCTTTAAACCCATCCTTCACTACATTACCCGAGACTCCCATGCATTACTACAATACATCCCAGTTTAAAACTACTGGGACGAGGAAGAGGACGCATGGAATGATGATCACCAACACAAGTGACAGCCCACTTTCTAGCTTTTGCCGGGACCTGATTAGCCCAGCCTCATTCATAGGCGTCTTTGTTCTTGGCCCTTCACAGACCACGAGAAGCTACAAGTACGCAGGGGTCGGCCAGAGGGAGAAGATCAGTGCGTCCCACGGAAAATCGCACTCGGAGGAGGCTCGCCAACAGCAGACCAAAGCAGAGATAAGCCGCCTGCTGCATGGAGACAGACGCAGAGCATTGGAAGAAGCACAGAGAGGCCTGGCGAAGATGCTGGAAAGCTCAGGAAGCTGCTGAAAGCCCTGGGAGTCCCGAGAGCAACCAGAGAGGGACACCCCAGACCCTGCAGGTAGGTAACAGGGTGGCTAATCACAAGGTTGAGGAGACCCAGAGGGAGCATGATTCGAGGGGCAAGAGACATGAAAACCAAGTAAAGGGTGTCTGTGACCTATGTTTAATAATCCATCCGCGAATTACAGAAAATACAACTTTCTCTATTTAAGCCCCAACATCCACAGACTTTGGCAGGAGAGTAAACCACAGCTGTGGGGGACAGAGAAAGAGAACTGTGTAAATATACAACTGAAGGGGGTCTGGCACCCATACTAGAGGAACAAAACCGCTGGGCATCACCAAAGGGAACTGTAGCTTAGTGGATGCAAGAAAGTATCACAGACCTTGAGAGTAAAGGCCATCGAAGGAGCAGGAGCTCCCTAAGCTGCTGGAGCAGCGCTATGCAGCTTACACCCCCCTGCAGCTGCTGGAGGTAAACCACAAGGCTGTACTACCCTCCCCTCGAAATTATATCAATATTACCCTTTGCGCACCTTGCGCGCTGATCATTGGCTTTATCTGGCCGTATTTGATTCTCGCCTCCACTTCATTAGAAAGCTCGCTTGATTCACCGCCCTACTCTCGTGAAGACTGGAGTTTGAATCACCGCCATTGGGCTCCACGAGGCAGAAGCCACTCAAAGATGGCCGCCTAGCCCTTCGGATCTTTGCAGAATAGTTCTGCCATTTGCTGCTTTGGTCGCCTATTGGTCACAGCACTCTACTTGTTGGCCAATCCGCGACTGGAGGCGTGAGCCGGCCCACTTCCTGGAAGGCCCTGACTGAAAGGCTATGACCTGTCCAAGCCTGTCCCATGCCGGACCCTGCCGCCTGCCAGGAACTCTACATCCAACAACCTGACCGCCCCCAGATGTATTCGCCATAAGGTACAGTGACTACGAGCCTCGACCCTCACCTCCTGGCACGATTCTGTTACCTACGTTATCTCCCTTCCGTTGCTGAGACCTAACACTGTTTGTGGAGCAACCGCTATACAACACGTAAGCAGATTAGCGTCTTCACCTTGACCCTACCTTTGGAGTGCTGCCGCAAGATTACTGCCCGCTCCTAACAATGCTGTAATGTATAAAACTACCCTGTCTTGTACATATCCCGAACTTTGTCACTAAGCCTCTATGTACCTTTCCACTTGTATGCCTGTACTTAGCCTACCTTCTCCATGTTGAACTTAGTCTATACTTGCCTCGCCATCTAGTATTGCTCTAGCCTATATTTTACCTTGTTATATGTACTCTGCATTAGTCCTTAAAGGCCACATTATTTGATTATTGTATTTAGAATTTACTTGCTTTACCACTCTGCCTTTTGAGCGCAGCACCAACCCATGTTGGCCCACTACCTGAATGATGCTCTCTGCATATACTTGCCTTGCATTTTTGCGTGCAGAACAGCCCATATTTACATGTTAGCTGATTGCTGCATTTAACATATACTTGCTTCACTATTTGTATGCTGCATTAACCCTATTGACTACTATCTGAATGTTGCATCTGGCCTATACTTAACACGCTAACAGAGTGCTACACTAGTCATGCTTGACGTTGCATTAGCCTAACCTTGCGTTTATCTACAACTGCCTTTGCTAGCTTAAGACCATGAGTAGAACTATCAAAACCCTGATAATCCAAACTGTACTAAGCTTCCTTGCTATTATGGCCACTGCCTCCCTTGTCTCATATCCACCCAAGGATAGAAATATGAGATTGAGATCTAGACTGCCCGTCTCTATGACCCTATAACAAACCTTACCACTAGAGGCTTCATACGTAAGGTTGCCCAACCCATAGGATCATCCATTAAATGGACACAGCAACACAACTATAACCACCCAACTTCTGCTTGCCAAACATCTATACCAATAAACTCCCAAAGAACCACCCAACCTACAAATAAACAACTTCCTACTACTAAAACCACAACTAAACAACCCTGTATTACCAAACCTACAAGTACTCTACCACTATCGGGGTCGCTTATTAACGCTAGATCTTTGGTGGCTCATGCTGCCGACATTGCGGACACCTTAATCAATGAAAACCTGGACCTACTAGCCATAACCGAGACCTGGCTCCATGAGGCTGCAGGCCCTGCCATTATGTTAGCTGTACCAGATGGGTACCAACTACTGAGAGTTGACAGACCTAACGCCAGAGGCGGCGGTCTAGCTATCATCCATAAATCCAACCTTTCTATCAGACTCTCACCCACACCATCGCTCCACTCCTGTGAGACTCTCACAGCTAGACTCCACCTCTCCAGTAACCGTACCCTCACCATCCATGTGATGTATAGACCACCTGGACCCCTTGGTTCCTTTGAGCATGACTTAAACTGTATCCTGACCAATAATACTAAGGACCATGCACAAATCTTGCTGCTGGGAGATTTTGATCTCGGTTTCAGCGATAGCAATGATAAAGATGCCTTATCCGTAGCCTCACTTTTGAAGGACTATGGGCTAACACAAAAAGTTACTATATATACACACACCACACACACACCACACACGCACACCACACACACCACACACACACCACACACACACCACACACACACCACACACACACACCACACACACACCACACACACACACCACACACACACACGGTTGCTGACCTGAATTGCAACATCACTATCAATAATATAACACCTCAATCATGGACAAACCACCACTTAATTACCTTCTCCGCCTCGCTTGACCTCATCCGCCCTAAAAAGACAGTCATGGCACCACCTCGCCCTACTAGGAGTAAAAAAGACATCACTGTGGAAAAGTTACTAGCACATCTCCTCCCTACTCTTAACAATCTCACCAACAATGCAGACCCTACCCTACTAGTGGAAGTCTTCAATAGCACCATGACAAAGGCATTAGACACCATTGCAACTGTTAAAATCCGCAAAGGTAGACCGACATCTCACCTTAATAATTGGTTCACCCCACACCTGAAAGAACTAAGGATTCAAAAAAGAAAGTTACAATCAATTTGGCGCCACTCACCTACTGAGCAGAACAAAGTTAAGCTAACTAACAACTAAACTGTACAAAGAAGAATTAATTAGCATGAAAAAGAACACTTTTAACGACAGAATATCTAAGGCGAAATCGGGCACAAAGGAATTATTTTTCATCTTGCGTGAAATGGAATCACCAATACCTCAGGTTGATAATACCCCTAAGGAAAAGCCTTGGTGTACTAATATACAAAATGCACTCTCAGACAAAATCGCCTCCCTCCAAACCAAAATTGCCAAAAAGAAAGCCTCTCTGCTCCTACCGGCTTAGTCATCACACCAACAGCAACCACCCCTAAACCTGCATAATACCACCCCCTCACCTTTCAGCTTCAAAAAAATATCCATTGTCAGTTAAGGCTATGGCGGGGGAAAGGTGGAAAGCAGAGGGTTTAGCAAAGTCGACAGGGAAGCAGGGAAACCCGGGAGGGGCAAGCAGCCCGTAGACAGAAGTTAGCATTACTATCCAGCAGATTGGGATCCATCCTAGTGGGAACGGACGGCACGAATGCCTGTCGGGGGAGAGCTACCTTAAGGGTGGGTACTCTGAACGTAAAGGGCCTCAACTCTCTGAATAAGAGATCCCTATTGGTGAGAGAATTTGAAAGAGCAGAACTTGATGTCCTATTTATTCAAGAGACTAGACTTAAGGTGGGAGAGGAACGAGCGCTCAGAGGCAGAACGGTTGGACAAACATTCTCGGCATCAGGGGAACGCAAAAAGGGTGGAGTGGGAATCCTCCTCAGTAAGAGACTTAGGCTAGAGAACCCAGCAATGGAGCCGTCACTCGAAGGCAGACGCCTTATAATCCGGGGCGTGTGGGAAGCCTGCCAAATGAAGCTGGTAGCGGTGTACTCCCCCAATCAAGGGCAGGGTCCATTTAACGAAGGTGCACTAGTATCCCTTAAGGTTAGCGGGGACGACCTGGTCATGGTGGGGGGGGCTTTAATACATGGGCGGATCCCCAAATGGACAGGCAACAGACATGGATAAAGAGCAAGAGTGTCACGAGGGAAGCACATTGTAGGTTTGCATCCACACTTGAGGTGGAGGGGATAATTGATGTTTGGAGGTACTGCAACCCGGGGACAAGGGGCTACACATTAACGTCAATTTATTGATCGACGAAGAAAACCAATCCAGGGTTCATGATAGTACTATACGACCGGTGGCTTGGTCGGACCGTGATATGGTGGTAACATTCCTAGAATTAGAAGGGGTGGGCCATAGAGACACAAGATGGACATGTAACGACTCCCTGTGTCGGGACAAAATATACGCACAAGAGCTTTGTAAAGCAATAAATGAATACTTCCAGATTAATAATAACGGGGAGGTGAACACAAACACGCTATGGGAGGCGGGTAAAGCGGTGTTGGGGGGGGGGGGCACCCAATTAGAGAAGGGACGAGGCGGAAGAGGGAACGTAAACTCCTGCAAGACAAGCTGAGGGGTGAAATTGTGTAGTTAGAGGGGAGATTGCATGCACACGGAACATAGTGGGAGGAACACCTGACAACCCTTAAAAGGAAACAGGAAGAACTGAAAACTCTGGGAAAGGGGGATGAAAAGGGAGACAAGGCTGACAGAATGTTAGCCACCAGACTGCGGACCCAAAGGGCTGACCGGTGGGTTGACGTAATCCAAACAGAAGAGCGGGTCCCGGTGCGTGCTCCAAAGGAAATAGCTGGCCAATTCGCCAACTTTTATGAAAAGCTTTACACAACGGAGTGGGGCAAGGCAGGGAGGGGGATGAAGGAATACATGGAGGCCTCGGGTCCAACTCATCTCAAACAATCTGAGCAAGCCTTTCTTGAGTCAGACATCACGCCAGAGGAAGTCTAGGCAGCTATTAAGACTCCCTTCAGGAGGGGCCCCAGGTAAAGATGGATTCACTATGGGTTTCTACAAACAGTTCGCAGACACTCTCGCCCCTTACATGTCCACACTGTTAATCATATAAGGGAGACGGGCCACGCTCCGCCATCGTTCTCCACATCGCATATAGTAGTAATTCTCAAGGCAGGGAAAGACCCCAAATATTGTAAGTCATACCGGCCAATATCGCTCCTGAACGCAGATGAAGTATTTACCAGAGTGCTTGCGACCCCCATGGAAGACCTCATGCCCCGCCTGGTCCACCCTGACCAGGTGGGCTTCATGAAGGACAGGCAGGGAGCTGACGTGATGCGGAAAAGCCTTGACATAATGGAACACACAGGGGCAGTCGAAGGAAATCGAAGGAAATCAAGCCCTCCTAAGCATGGACTCCAAGAAAGCCTTTGACAGGGTACAATGGGAGTTCCTGTGGGCCATGCTGAGTATCATGGGTTTTGGGCAAACGTTGATTAGAGGGAGTCAAGCCCTATGCAAGAACCCAAAAGGGAGGGTGGTTGTCAACACAGTATTGAGAGAAATTGCCCTCTCACAAGGGACCAGACAGGGCTGCCCCCTCTCACCGCTCCTGTATGCCCTGTCCATGCAACTATTGGGTAATCGCATTAGAAGAGAAAAAGCAATTCGAGGAGTGACCATAGGAGAGACTGAATACAAGTTAGCAATGTTTGCGGACGACAGATCTGGCAAACCCACCAAGTGATGTCCCTAATGTCCTGAAAACGATCCAAGATTTTGGCAGGTGGGCCGGGCTGAAAGTCAATCCTGACAAATCAACAGTCTTCCTCTACAAGGCCCTAGAACACCAGGACAAAGACACTACAACCATGGGAGATAAACCAACCTCACGGCAAACCCTACGATACCTGGGAATCAACATCAGAAGGTCTACCGAAAAACTGTAAGATTCCAACCTGCCACCCCTGTTGACAGAGATATCTAAAGATCCAACCCGATGGGCTAAATAGACTATATCCTGGCTGGAGCGACTAAACGGCGTAAAAATTGTAGTGCTCCCCAAACTACTATACCAAATGCTCCCGATTGCCATACCGAGATCCCACTTCACAGAAATAAAGAGAATGCTACTCGGATTCCTCTGGCAGGGGAAAAAGCAAAGAATATCGAATGTCAGGCTAACCCAACCAAAGGAAAAGGGATGGAAGGGGTGCCCCGACATGTTCACTTACTATCGAGCAGCCCAGTTCAGGCCCATAGTCCTCCCATCTACGAGGAGATCTGCAAAAACAATGGATAGCCATTGAAAATTACAGAATGAGACCGGTCTCGCTGTGAGAGTGGCTATGGGCCCCGAAAGAACTCCTTCTCGAAGAGTGTCATCAACCACTTTGCAATATGATCTCTCCTGTGGTTATGGTGGCGGAAGGGAGAGATGAGGGGGCTCACAACGGGGCCATCGCCCATGAGCTGTATCTGGGCCCCTCCGATCCGAGACAGTATCACAGAACCACTAATGTTTCAGGACTGGTACGAAGCAGGGCTCGAAAGGGTGGGCCAGCTAATAAAACCCAAGGGGTGCATTTCAATCCAGGACCTGGAGGCGGGACTACAGATGGTCCATTGGATGTGTTCAAATTCCTCCAGTTAAAGGGCAGCTTGACGGCAAAGAAATGGAAGGGCAAGCTCATGAGACCTCGCCCCCTGGAAAAATTCCTGAGTGAGTCCTCCCACACCAGAGGACTAATTTCAAGGTTCTACATGGCACTCAATGAGGCAAAGGGGACTAAAACAGAGAGCCTCCGAAAAAGATGGGAGAAAGGCATGGGCCTGATGTCAGATGACCTATGAAACGTGTTGATGTCAGATGACCTATGAAACGTGTTGTGCGGGTCAGCGCACAAAACGTCGATCTCGGCCCAATATAAACTCCATGGTATAAAATTATTACACAGGTGGCAATTCGATCTTAAGAGACTCTCGAAAATGTTCGCCCGAATGAGTCCTATGTACTGGAGGGGATGCGGTGCCCAGGCGCACTACTGGCACATGTTGTGGGTCTGCCGAAAGTCACTAGCATATTGGAAGGAGGTAGTAGCATGGATTAGAAAGATCGAAGGGCTGCCCAGAGATCTAGACCCCAAACTGGTCCTATTTGGCCTGGAATAGCAAGAAGAGCGATTGGAAAAAGGTGCCTCACATGACTTACTTTCTGTTACTGGTGGCGAGGGCATGCGTCGCGATAAGCTGGAAACTGCCCGCCCTCCCGAATGAGGCTATCTGGGAGAGAAAATGCAAAGACCTCTACAAAATGGAAAATAGAACAAGCCTCCTACACTTATACCTACCGAACAACGAAATGGAATGGGCTCCCTTCCTTGAAGCCTATAAATGACTGATTTGAACCCTCCGGAGGTCCCACTTCCCAAGATCACTTGTTACAAGTGACAGAAATTTACCGACTGCTTCCCATTTGAAAAGTTGTGGGAGGAGGGGTTTTGATATTTCTTTGGCGGTCAATGACCAAATGTTATCGGTTAGAAAAATGCTTTAATAAAATCAAATAAAAAAATAAGAAAAAGGAGTACCACCCTCATTGGTAGGAGAGTAAACCAAGGAAGGGGTGCTAAAGAAGGGACAGGAGTCCCCTACACACAAGACGGTTTAATACAGGCACATTAACAGTGGAAAGACCCTGAAGACAGGGAGCCAAACCTTTAGGTCGGTCTTCATCTTTTACTTGTTTTCATGTGCTGGAAAGACTCTGGGGAAAGGTAGACAACCCTTGAGTCTTGCATAACTTTTGCTTGATTTACTACACCTTTTCGAACTTTTGTCTTTGGCTGACAAGATTGGGCTGCAGGTCGGCAGTCAAGCGACATTTTCCCCTTGCACATTATACTTGGATTAGCTTGTGAGGGACCCCTCCTTAGCAACTGACCGGGTCTACTGCTGAAACTTTGAAATTACACTCCCTGAAGGTCTGCTGCTCGATGAACAACTGAAGCTCTGTACCCGCACCCTTTGACACTTCACTGAATCATACACCGAAGCTCTGGCTTGACAGAAGACCAGAAAGAACAGTGGGCTCTCCTCCACCCTGATCTGATGTGGGCAACTGGATCACCACTCATGCTCTAAGGCCTGTCTCTTTGAAGCTTCTGACAGGCCTGACTTGGTGGATCCAGAATTGGGAGTGCCTTCACTGTCAGGACTCTGAACTGACTGAGCCGGCTGTACCTGGGTTTCTTCTTCTAAGCCAGGGTTATGCAACCTGTGACCCTCCAGTTGTTTTGTGCCAGGACTTCCATGATCTTTCACCATTCAGAGTGCTGAATTTAAATGCATCAGGCAAGTGCCCTGATTCCATCTCCCTCATCTGGGAAGCTCAAGGAAACTGTGCTGCCTTCTGTTCTATAACCGGACTGACAAACCAACCTCCCAGTGCTTCTTCCATGGTTGGCCCCTTTCCAGTGTTGTCACCATGAGCAAATCTTGAATAATCATCCTTCCCTGCGGTGGTCTTAAGATTTCTGCATCCTCGGAAGCGGAATCCTAACCCCCAAGCACTGTCAAGGAAGCCAGCATCATTGACTACGTCTGACTGCAGCTTCTTCGCTTGAGACTGGGACTCCAGCTCCTAAATACACTGAATCTTCAATAATTGTTCTTCCAAAGGGTCTTGTGGTCCCTCCTGCACCAGTTCGTCATCACTGGAACCTTTGGTGGCTGCCAAACAGTGTGCACGTTAACTGCCTCTGGAAACTGGAAACACTACCTGCTGCGGAACTGCTTCTAGAGCCCATGGTATTGCTCTCCTGACTCTCTGGCACTACTAGCAAACCTTTTCTTCAGCTGGATCTTTTGTGACTGAACTCCAAAAACATCTCTTTTGACAATTTTCACAAATGGTAACCCTTTTCACCAATAGTGTCATCAAGTCTGCCTCACTGATTGCCCTTAGCCTCTTTACTTCCCTAGATAGGAAAAACATTTTAGTTGCCTGTAAATGCATTTTCTCTCTCCCCTACAAAAGACTATTGAACTGGCTAAAACTCTTGGAAACACTTGAAACTCATTAAGTACCTGTTAGTGTTGCATATTTTGTATGAATGAATTCGTACCTGTGAGTGTTGTTTTACCTTTTGCCTTTAATATATGAAGAATATATTTTTACAAAAATATATTCATGTGGAAAGCCTCATTTGGTACTTGTGTAAAGTAGGTGCTGTACTGGTGAACTCTCCTCCTAAGAGTTATGCTTATACTGCTCTCCCACACTATCCCTGCGCCTGGTGAAACGTAAGGGATTCCATGGTATTTAGGTGATGAGGACAAACCTGAAGACCCTGACCACGTAGCTTGAGTAAAATCTCCCTAACACATGCATTCATCCAACACTCAACCCCTGACTTGTAGATCACCCCATCTGTCTAGCCAACTAACGCGCACCCTTTCTCCCCAGTCCCTCAATCTAAGACTCAAATTTACTATTGTTTCCTAATCCATTTACACACCCATTCACATATCCCTCTCTCATTCCAGGGATCAGAATTAAGATTGGATGAGCAGGAGCTAACAAACTCCTGGGTATCCAGCATTCACCTGTGACCAGGAGCTTTCACGGCGGGGCAAGGAGTTGGTATATAGCATTCCACAAATGTAACTTCAATAGAAGATGCAAACGTATAATTCCGTCCATTATTTAGGACCCTGAATATGTTAAATGTTGTATAGTTGTTTCCTAATGTATACTTATAGATTGTCCCAAACACAGTGTTACATTCATATGGGGTTGTTTGTTCTCCCTCCGTTGACCTGGGGAGCTAAAAGTAGCTCCTTGTAGCTAGCTGTTGGTGTTAAGCTAACCAGGCTCTTCTATGCTGCAAGCAGGAGCTAAAAAGCTGTGAGCTCCCCTCCATTTCGAACCCTGCACCCACTCTCACTAATTTGTCTATTCAACACTGAACATCTTGCTCACTTTCACTCACCGATGGATTTAGCCATCAAACAATTGCCATCTCACCAATCCATCCAAATCTCACCCTTTCACTCAATCTTACCCATCAATCCAATGCAGCCCACTCGTCACAAAGCCTCTCACTCAATCTCTCATCATCCCTCCCTCACCCTTTCTCCCATCAACTGTAACATCTATCAAACAATTGCGCTGTCTGCAGTTCATCCATCCAGCACACACCCTCTCAATGTTGTACTCACTAATTCATCCATCCAACACTCGCCCACTAATCATGTAGCCAAAACACTGTCACTCTGTGCATTCTTTCATCTCTCTTGCTCCTTCACCCAGAAATCCATCCAACACTCACCCTTGCTCACCAGTCCCTACCTCACCCTCACTTGCTTACCCATCTCTTAACCAATCAATTACCCACCCTCTAACTAAAAATCTATTCATCTGTCCATTCTTCTCTCATACAATCTCTCTCACCAATACCCATCCTCTAGCTCACCAATCTATCCATCAAACCTTTCATTTGTCTTACATTCACCCTCACCACATTGCTTCCAGCAGCTCTGACAAATGCACTACTTGCTGATTAGACTGCCTCTTTATAAACCATATCCTCTGCCCTTTGGACACCATGTGCTTTATCCGTTAAATCCAATGGCAGGTAACGTTTCAAGAGCTTCAAAATGAAGAGTGCACAGCATAGACCAAAGCCAGCAGCAGCAATCGGGCATTCCAGTGCCTACAATACTCTTCAGTCTTTATTTTAGGGGGCACACAATACAAGCAGGAGAATCTGTGCATGTTTTATGAGTCGGGTGTCTGTGAGCGAATGCCTTGGACAAGTTTCCTGCATGGCAGCTGGGTGTTAATTACATGGATTGGAAAGCTGGAGTCACAAACTAATTAGTAGTAAGTCTGACTTGGCTTTGACTACAATTCAAAAACCACTTATTCAATCAATCAATAGATTAGTTATACAAAATAACTCACTTAATACATAATAGAGGCACATCATATTCTTAAAAATCCAACTGGACCTGCAAGACGAGTTCCTTAGTTTACATACATAGGGATCAAAATTAAGATTGGTTAAGCAGGATTTCAAAGCAGCTCCTTAGTATTCAGCATTAACCAGTGACCAGGAGCTACCATTGTAGGACATGTAGCTAATACATAGCGTTCCACAAATCTAACTTCCACATAAGATGTAAAAATATAATTTTGTTCATTATTTGTGAGCGCTTATGCTTTAGATGTGTGCTAGTGTTTATTTATAGATTGTCTCAAATGCACAGCGTTAAATTCGCAGCGATGCATTTTTGTTCTGCTTCAGTTGGCATGGGGAGCCAAATGTAGCTCCTGGTAGCTCTTGGTGTCAAGGTAACCAGGCTCTTCTAGGCTACAAGCAGGAGCTAAATAGCTCCTAGCTCCCCTACATTTTGAATCCGGAATACTCGCCCTTGGAATAATCCACTTGCCCAATGGTGACGGGTGAAAAAATATTTACCAGAGCTTTCTGTAAAATTAAGCATGTCACCATAAGAACACTTCGTATTGTGGCTGCCTGAGGGAGGATCACACGGGAGACAACCCTCATGGGAGAGAAGTAAGCCCATTGGCAGGAACCTGGTATCTCCCTTTCCACTCAGGCTATGACACTTACTCTGAGAATCCCCCATCCAGTATTGCATCTTGCGACATTGTACCCGTCCACCCCTATAGTACTGGCTATAAGGCTTTTGTCCATTCTCCTTATGGAAAGACTGAGGCGAGGAAAAGCGCAGGAAGAATGCAAAGCACTGAACTACAGACGTGCTCTAGACCAGTGGCTGTTGGTGCTGTCCCTAGAAGGTTGGGAGAAGGCACACCGCCTGGGAGCTTGCAGCTGGAGAGTCTGTGAGAAAGAGGCCACCGCGAAGCAAGTGCCAAAAAGCAGACAGGATGCCAGCAGTGAGACGAAGCTCCCCGGCGAGCAAAGCAAAGGCCACAGAGAACGCTGAAGCAGCCACAGGAGACTCTTGAGCCCAGGCAAGGAAAGTGGGACACTGGGGTGCTTCGTAACGTGGACCGTGCCACACACAGGGGCAATATAAAAGTGAACCTGAGCAAGGGAACAGGATTTCTGAAAGGATTACCAAGGAAAACCTCAATGTGCTGGTGGTGGGAACGGCCTCAGGGACCGAAGTCCAGAGTGTGGGAGGTCACAGAGTAAGATTAGAAAGCGTGTGTGCATTTGGCCAAGTAAGGCTTAGCAGGGCTGGCTAGGCTCCGGTAGAGAGCAACCGATGAGGTTAGCCATGTGGATGGGTGCTGAGAGGAGCCATGGGATGGCGTGAGTGCTAGAGACTCACTATGTGTGCAGCGTGCCAGAATTTGTCATAGGTCTTCGCTGCATACTGATGTCGGAGGTGTTGCGGCGTATTCTGGTGTAAATAGGCAGGGACTTTTGTGACCAGCATAGTTAGTCATAGTCCTTGCTGTGTTCTGATGTGTGCGGGTAGCCATGCCTGCGGCTAGTGCCCACCAGAGTGCTGTTATACGTACCTAGCATATTCAGTGGTGATTTGTTGTATGTGCGCCCAATCAGGTATTGGCTTCTTCTGTTGATTTCTTGCTGCTGCGATAAAATGGATAGCAACAGTCTATGCTTCAACTAATTGCAAGTAGAGGAGCAGGGGCTATACTTACAGGCTCTTCTAGGAGGATGGCATGGTGAATCTACCCACATATTGTGCACTTACTGAACCGTCTCAATTGTTAGACCCTATGGTAAAATTAACAAAATGTACATATGTTAATGTCCTGCCTGGCGAGTATACCAGGCAATGTGTGCTGAGTCTGGGACCCGCACCAAAATCCAAAGGGAACACTGTGAAAGCCCTGGCAGAAGAGTATGCCAGGCATGGGAAATGTGTAAAATCACAAAGGTAGGGTGGGGAGAGTTGAAATATATAGATATATATATATATATATATATGTATGTACAGTCTGGAGGGTGCACACCCAGACTGATTTCTGGCTGCGTTAGGCCTGAGGAGGGCCTAAGCTAGCCGGTATGTCCTCAGCTAGCTGTGTTTTATTAGGATGATGAGGTGTTCGTGAGGTCATGTTAGTATGAGAACAGCTAGGCTGAATGTGTCATAGCATAGCTGTGTTTAGTTGAATGATGGTGTATAGGAGAGAGTAAGCGTAGTAGTGTGATATGGTGGTTTTAAGCAAGGCGCCTGCGACCAAGCACGAGAGCAGGAAAGGGGCCATACATAGCGGCACACGTATGTCAAGCGACAGGAGGAATAGGGTAAACACGTGGTATAGAGAACATGGGGGTACAGGTACATAGCATATACATAGCATAAATAGGAGATACAGGGATATATCTAGGTATATCCACTCTGTCCTTTCCATCAACTCCGTTCACCCTATCTTTTCCAACTGCTTCATCCGTTCTATCCACTCTGTCCGTTCTATCCACTCTGTCCGTTCTATCCACTTTATCCGTTCTATCCACTTTATCCATTCACTCTATCCACTCTGTCCACTTCATCTGCTCAATCCGCTCCATCCATCCATTCCATCTTTTTGGACCGTTCCATCCACTTGTCCGTTCCATTCTCTTCATCCGGTCCATCTACTCCATCTGCTCATTCACTCTATCCGTTCCATCCACTCCGCCCCTCCATCCTTTCCATCCGTTCCATTCACTTCATCTGTTCGATCCACTTCATCTACTCCATCTGTCCCATCCACTCCATCCGTTCGATCAATTCCATCCACTTCATCCGTTCCATTCGGTTCCATCTTCTTCATCCGTTCCTTCTCCTTTCCTTTGCCCGTTCCACTCAGTATATCTGCTTAAGTTACACTATCCGTTTTAGTCTTTCTGTCTGTTCGATTGACTCCCTTTGCTCTTTGATTTCATTTGTTCAGCGACCGTGGGTTTCTGTTTATTGTGGCTATTTATTCCGAATGTTCTAAGCGTCGATTCTTTATGGGAAGAGCCACGTTTTCAGTAGTTTGCGGAAAGACATGTAGTCTTCGGTGAGTCGAATAGGGGGGTGGAAGCGAGGTCCACAGAGTGAGGGCCAATGCTGAGAATGATGATCCTCCTAAGATGAGTTGGTGTTTGGTATCACTAGGAGGACGGCAGAGCTTGATCTTAGAGTGTGTGGTGGTATAGAGGTCCGGTTTTATGCATTGCTCGGTGGGAGATGCATAAGGTTTTGAAAGTGACCCTTTGTCCAACAGGGAGCCAGTGCAGAGTTCTGAGAGCTTGAGACGTGTGGTCTCTTGGGCCAAGTGCTAGCAGCAATATGGCTGCAGCGTTTTGTGCTCTTTGTAGTTTTATGCGGTGGTATGCTTGGACCCCGAGGTAGAGGGAGTTGGCATAGTCCAGTCGCGACATTACAATAGCTTGGACAGCAGCGAGTCTGTTGGGAAAGGAGAGGTACGGAAAAATGTGTAAGAATTTTGAGGCGGTAATGGCAGGACTTAGAGACGTTGTTGATTTGGCGAGAGAGGGTTAGGTCCGAGTCGAGAGTGCATCCAAGGTTTTTTACTGTGGTTGAGGTGGTCCATGGATTGCCCATGGATGATGGCCAGGTTAGAGGGTGGGGGAGAAGCCTGGTGTAGCCGCACACCATGATTTCAGTTTTGGTGGGGTTTAAGAGGAGGTGGTTTGAGGTCATCCAGCGATCAATGTCAAGGAGGCAGGCAGCGAGGTCGGGCTGACAGTTGGGGTTTGAGTTGAGGAGTTTTAGGATTAATTGGGTTCCCATCAGCATAGTTAAAGCACAGGCTACTGTGCGAGCGGATTATTCCAGGGAGGGTGGCCATATAGCGGTTGAACAGGAGGGCTGATAGCACACTTCTGGGGTAACTCTGGTATTGACTGGTCGGGCAGCGGAAGAAAAGGAGGAGAGGAGGGTTATTTGGTTCCTTTTGTTGAGGAAGGATGCTATCCACTTGAGAGCGTTTCCACAGATTCCTCGGGAGTGGAGGTGGTTGAGGAGGATTGAGTGGTTTATTGTGTCAAAGGCGGCAGATGGGTCTAGAAGGATTAGTGCAGCACATCCCACAGAGTCTGCAGTGATCTTAAAGTCGTCCCAGATTGAAGTCAGTGTGGTTTCTGTTCCGTGTCGAGGTCTGAAGCCTGACTGTGCAGGGTCTAGGAGATTGTTGGCTTCGATAAAGGCATTTAGTTGGGAGTATGCGGTTCATCCGAGGAGTTTAGCAAGGAACCTGGTGTTTGAGATGGGGCAGTAGTTTTTGGGGTCAAGAGGGTTGAGGGAGTTTTTTTAGAAGAGGCTTGACATGAGTAGTTTGAAGGCGTCGGGGAAAATTCCTGAGGAGAGGGAGTCATTTATGATGGTTCTCGCGTGTTCTCCTGCACAGGTAGATGCAAATATTTCTTTGAGGGTTGATGCAGGGCAGGGGTCTAGGGGGGATTCGGATGGTTTCCGGGCGGAGAGAAGTTTGAGAAATTGGTCTCTTGATATTAGTGTGAACTAGTCGAAGGTGGGGTGGGTTGGGTAGTAGTTGCTGGGGTAGGCGGGGGGTGACTGGTAAGGTGGGTGGATTACGTGGTGGCGACACGAGGGCCAGTTTGTTGTTTAGGGACTTTGTTCTTTTGAGAGCAGTGGTGTAGAAGTGGAGAGAGAGTGAATCGCAGAGTTACTGAGATGAGGTCGATTGGGTGGTGGTACAGGTTGGTTTGGTGAATTCGGAGATGATCTTGTGGAGTTCCTTGCTCGGGTTTTCACAGTTGAGAATTCGAGAGTTGTAGTGGCCTTTTTTTGCTTTTTGTATTTCGGCTTTGTAGCGGCGATGGTGCCGGGCCCGTGTGGATCTACTCGGGTTGGTTTTATCTTTCTGCCATTTGCGTTCGAGGGATTTATACAGTTGCTTTGCAGTCTTCAGTTCTGGTGAAAACCATCTGGGAAAAGGGCCACGGGGAGTGGAAGATTGGCAAGTGTGGTGAGTGGGATTAATGAGATATTGAGCCATGAGTCCAAGGTGTTGGTGGTTCAGGGTTCATTGCATGGGGTGGTTGGGGGAGGGGATTGAAGGAGCACGTTGGCTATGTCCGGGATGATTTTTAGTTTCTTCCAGCATTTGCATTGATTTGGGGGTTCTGGTTCGAGTATGGGGAGGGGGGCGAGCGAACGGTGAAAGGTACAATGAAGTGATCAGACCAGATGATAGGTGTGGGGGAGCGGGGGGCTTTAGATGTATCTGTTCGTGGGAGCTAAAGATGGCATCAAGGGTGTGTCCTTTAGAGTGAATCGGGACGTTTATGTGTAGGCGGCATGTAGGCAGTCGACCAGTGAGTGGGTCATAAGGTTGGTGGGAATGTCTAGCCAGATATTGAAGTCTCCTAGAAGAATGAAGGTGGGATGGTTTATTTGGATGGTGGCTATCGAATCACAGAGGTTGCTTGAGAATTGTCCGTCATAGCCAGGAGGTCTGTAGATGATTAGGAAGCTGTGGGAGAACGTAGGGGGGGGGGGAAGTTTGACAAAAAGTGATTCAGAGGAAGGGATGATTGTCTGCAGTCGATGATTGAGGCAGAGAAGTGTGATTTGAAAACGATTGGTACTCCTCCTCTAGAGGGTCGGTTGAGTGGGATGAGGGAGTAGTCTAGGGGGAAGGCTTCATGGGCGATGGGGGCGAAGTCGTCGGAGAACCAGGTTTCCGTGATAAAGACTAGGTCTGGTTTGTCTGAGGCGAGGAGGTCAAAGATGCAGTGTCTGTTTTTTGCTACAGATCGGGCATTAAAGAGGATGCATCTTACTTCGGCACAGGGGGGTGTTGTGGAGGTTGTAGGGGTGGTGGATGGGAGGAGTGGGTGAGTAGCTAGGAGGGGTGACGGGGTCGTGGGAAGTGAGGGGAGTGGGTTGAATCTGGGGGGTGGGAGAGGCTGGTTGGTCGATGGTGGTTGGGAAGAGTAGGTGGGCAGTGGAGGTGGTGGAATTGGACAGGTCTGTGAAGTTGGTCGGGTGGGAAGACGGATTTGGGGCTGGGGATTCCAGGGTGAAATGTAGGGGTTTAGGGGTTCTAGTTGTGGTTTGAGAAAATTCAAGGGAGAGGGGTTCGAAGCATGGTGACGAAGGGGAGGAGGGTGGTGATGTTCGTGATTGAGGTGGTGAGTTGAGACAGGAGGGGCAAGGAGTGATGAGAGATTGAAGGAGACCAGGTCCGTTTCCTTTGTTTCCGAGTTTTTATTGCAGTTGGTGTGTGTGAGAGGGTAAGGGGTCGGACGGTGATGGGGATGCGGCCACTGTTCTTGCCAAGGCGAGATGCACAGTTTTTAGGGTAGGGAAGATAAGGGGTCGGTGGAGGACATTGGAGGGAGTTGATGTGGGGAAAGGGGGTGGCGGGGTCTCGATACACATGCACATAATAGAGTAAGCTATTATCAACTGCTACCTGGTATACTCCCATGCCAGGCCTACTACTTCAAAGGCTTGCCATCAGGGTTTACTCCCCTGCCCGCATAGCTCTTCACAAATAGAACGTGCTTCAATGGCAACCTTCAGCTTTAACAGCTTTGCAACAACTTCACAATGTTCTTGGTTTTAGCAGCATTAAACATTTATCAGCTTTGCAGGGAAGCAAGATTCACATTTGTGCTTTTTAAGACTCATCTGCAAATTATGCTCCTCTCCCACTAATTATGCTCCTCTCCCCCTGAATAACCGTCTTCAGAAGGGCAGCCTCTTTGCCACTTTTGTTTCCCCACTTCACCAGTAACCAAATATTGACAAGGGTACAGGTTTGTTCTGCTTCTTTCTTGGCTTTGACAATGTGTTTTTACATTAGCTGTTGTTATAATCAAACATGAATAACAAACCTCATAACCCTGGGGTCTTCTATCACTCCCCTGTCGCCTTGGCAATATCTGGACTTAATTTGCTTAGGTTTTAGATTCTGTTGGCTTAGTGGTTGTAGGCATAAGATTTTAACAATGTTGCCTCCCTGGTTGTTGGACTTTCCATAAATTCACAAGCTTAATTTTACAGTCTTTTGGTTTCTTAAAATACCACTTTTGCTGCTTTTTGAGAGTTTGGCATTGAAAAGAATGATTAACATTCCTTTCACTCTCACGCGAGTGCCTGCCTGGACCACGCGGGCAGTCTCGGAGCATCCCAGAGTCACTTTCCCGCTCTGAACTCACCGGGAAGGTTGCACGCCTCCGATCCGCGGTTGCAGGTCTTCCACTGCTGTGGCTCCCAGTGACCCGGCGAACGGTCTCTCTTGTTACGTCTTCGCCTGCGCCACCTGTTGCTGGAGACTTCCTGACGCACGCCAGCCACCTGAGAACTCTCGAGGGGGAAAACCTGCCTCGCTCCTTCCGCAGCGCAGCCACTGCATAATGAGCCTTCAAAGGGCCTGTGTTTCCCACGCATGCTTCTCGCCGAATGACCTCTGCACCTGGGACATCTAGAGACATAGACCCTTTCTGGACCAGCCACAGTCTTTGGCTTTCCAAAAGTCTTGGTGTCTTCCTTCTCCAGTCCCGACCTCGGCTGTATAAACGGCCTGCACTGCTCCTTCTGCTCACACTGCTCTTCTCCTTTCCTCTTCAATTCAGCCTCTGCCTCTGCTTCAGCTCTCTCCCTGGCCTGCACCTGAGGGGGTCTTTTAAGCCTCTCGGTCTCCCTCAGGTGTGGGTCATTTACATCAATTAGTTGACCACTCCTGCATTGTCCCTCTTCAGCCTTCTTCCTTATCCCAGTATTTAGTGAATTATGGGACTTTAAGTCCCTAAATAACATTTTCTAAAGACGTTTTCTAAGGGTTAATCATCGGGCTTGCTTAGGTTGTTATTATTCCCACACTTCCTTTTTACTATACTTTTGGGAGATAGTGGAGACTTTATTTGTATGAGTTCCTCTGGTTTGAGAAGGGATTTTATTTCTCTTTATGCCAAAGGTTTGTGGACTATTCATACCCACAGTAAGGTGTTCAACTTGTGGACTATACAAATTATTATGACAACAAGCCATAATATCCTTTTGGCATTTGTAATATGTCTTCACTAGAGGAAGGAGTAAAAACTGTTAGGGCAGGAAGTCCTCTTTTTTGTTTTCACGGGGCTTGTGGATGAGGACGGGAATATGAAAATGCAACAAATTCCACAGGTAGCTACCACATTCGTGCGTACATTGAGTGTGTGCAATGGCGGTCAGTTCGGTATAGGTCTATAAGACCTTGCTAAGTAGAGCACGGGAATCAGTAACACTTTTGACACATTTTATTCATAAAACAAAATTAAAACATTAAAAAGAATCTTTTGAACAAATAAATTATTTCAACATGGTGTCCAGACCAAGAAATGTAGGAATCACTACAAATCAAGATTGTTTTGTTGTCATCTGCCTCAACTACTAGAAAACAGTTCTGTTTCAGGTGTTGGTAGCTCATGTTAGTATTATTGTCAATAGTCCTCACAACACCTGTGCACTACTTAGCAATGTCTTGTAGAGCTATACTGAACTGACCCCCATTAGCCACGCTCACTGTGCGTAAGAACAGGGAATTTCTGTTGTTTTCACTAGAGAAATGCAAATATGTGTCTTGTCCCATAGATTCTTCTCACTTCCCTGGGCCATTTCTCCTCACAGGTGATCCTCCTGCAGAACACCAACCCCAAGGTCAGGATCAGGAAGGGTCTGCCTTTCCCTGGCCACCTGGGAGGAGACTTTAAGCTGGGATTTAGTGAGGAATAAGTACAATTCATCACAGACCTCTTAAGATTGTGGAAACTCTAGGGGAAGGGAATCATGCCCCCTGGACAAGAACCTTTGAATACATTGAAGGGATTTTCTGTTGCTCCTTGATTATACAATCTGTGATATCTTGGGGAAGGGAACCATACCCCTTGGATTGGAGAATTGGAGAATTGGAGAATACTGAGGAAAATAACTGTTGGTGAAATATACAGAAGCTGAGAAACTCGGAGGGGGGAGGGAGCCCCTTCCTGAGGATTGGGAAGCTTTGGTTATTAGTTTCTTTGTCCTCCCTTTTGGAACTTTTTGTTGGAACTGTGGGAAAACAGCCTTAACCAGTTGAAAGACTATATCCCTTTTCACATTATTATAGGTTTAGAATGCAAGGGTCAGGTTAGGATTTCAGACACAGTATGGGGAACTCTTTTCCTTTTGGACATTCTGACAAGGACATCCTTTAGTTTCATTGAGGCAGAGAAACCCTTCATAGTGATAGGACAAGAGAGGTCTTTCTCTAACCCTCTTTTTTTACTTTTAATAAAGTTTATAGCAATCGGCATAATGCCCTTGTGTACGAGTCCTACTCCTGATTCATTACACCTGTCATAAATAGGCAATTAAATAGTGTCTAAAAATTCATTTGCAAATCAAATGCATTTTTGCACATTAAGTGTCAAGACAAAATTACATAACTATGTCTAATATGAAACAAAAATATTCATTCATGAAAATATTTGGTGCCTTTATGGTGGCATTGTCAGTTGGCTTACTTGTTGAATAGTATTTGGCAGTTTCTTGGGAGTAAATGTGGGGTAGATAGGCCTCTAATCTGTACGGGTGGATACATTGCTTCCCTATCTTTGCTCTTAGGTTCCTATCCAGTGTACATGGAAATCTCATGCAAAACTCCCCATAATGAAACTATTGTTGTTCAAATTTGCATCTGCAACAATTTTTAATGATCTGAGTTGAATGGGCCATTATTTGTAGTAGCCCTAGAAAAGTTATGAAATACGTCCATGCTTTGTTGGATGTGTGATAAAAGCTCAAAGCACAACAGGTCGCGATCAGAGGTGTGATGTGCTCTGCGTATGGCTTCCTTCTACTCGGCCTGCAGACCAACAAGGAAGGCCGCCGTAGCCCGCAGCAGATAACTTGTGGGCTGGAATGCGCAGAGGGGGGTGGTGCTGGGCTGTGCAGTGGACTCGGGCGTGATGCAGTGGGGGCAAAAAGGACCAGGAGAGGTCGGTAACAAAAGACTGATCTTGTGGGTGCAGCCTTCTTGGCCTGGAATTGGCAAAGGCAGTCCCCGCTTTCAGACCAGGCTCCATGGAATAATTGACTTCGACAAAATCGGTGAGTAAACTGCACATGTTCCCATTTTGTTTTCTTTCAGTGAGATAGAGCATATCATGTAATTCTGCAGGCCCTATTGCTTGGAGTTTTGTAATGTGGTCCACTTCTAGCTGAAGCACTCTGATACAAGAACAAGAATCTCTTATCCTTCATGGTGATTCATTGTCTCTTTTCCTTTTTTTTCTTCACACATTCTCCTATGAACTTTGGCCATCTCGAGTCAAGTGCCCCTGCTCTTTTGGACTTCCTGTTTACTGAGCAATAACTGATTAATACAACAGTTCTGCACATTCTTATTTTTCAGAGGAAAAGAAGAAGCTTGTGCGGGAATTTGATGAAAAACAACAGGAAGCAAATGAAATGGTAATTAGATACATTTTATAAAGGCAAATATTAATTTATTGGATTTTGTGATTCAGGCACTCTGATTTTGTGCATTGATGTACAATATGTCTTCTTGAAACGTGTATATGCAAATTGAGGTCTAGATTATATTACATTGCTGAAGACCATAGTGCATCTACAAAGTCCAGTGTGTAATACTCCAGAAATCTGATAGAAGCCAATGTTCTCGCCATGAACGCCTGTGGGTAAATAAAGAACATTTTAATATTCAAGTCAAAATGTACATGTACGGGAGACATTCTTTTAAAAGGCACCTCTTTGAAAATGAGCTTCAAAGTTTAGGAATATTGTTCAATCTATCCTCTGTTCCCACACGCAGTTAACTAAAAACATTTTTCTATATGTTCTAGAATTTTTTATCCATAATTCCCACAATTTTGAGGCTGTTGCAACAGGTTTTTGTCAATCAATTCTTTCATTCATTTTACCCTTTTTAAATTAATTCATGCACAATGTGATCACTCAATCCGCAATTGCTTTTTCACACAGCTGGTGGAGATGGAAGGAGAACTGAAGTATGCGCCTGCGGTTTTCCGAAGTCAGATGATGACCAAGCTCCGATCGTACAAGAAAGATCTAGGGAAACTACAGCGAGATGTGAGAAGCACAGATCTGGGTGTGGGTCAAGGTGCTCGGCAAAACACAAACTATGGGATTTACAGCCTTGAAAATGAGCAGAGCGTGAGTATCCATTTGATCAATGGGACAATCCTCCCATCTGTAATAGCTCTTGCCACAGAACCATTTTGTGCAAGCCGGATCTGGTAGTTCCTTTTTCCATCTTAACTAAGATGAACCGGACGTCTGCCACTTAGCCCTGTATCAGTAGGACGTTGTAGTGAAGTTATTTTGTAATGGGCTTAAACATATGATTTTTATTATCAGTTGGATAGACTTTGAGTGCATTTATATTTTTAGTTGATAAGTTTGAAGATTGTGTGTCCTACAGGAGTTGCATCACTGTTTTGTTACCTCAACTGGACTGTTGCCATGGACCCTTTCTGCAGCTTTTATCCTTGATTTCCTATATGCAGGAAGCTTGGCGCTCGCTAGAGCTAAGCCAAGTGCAGTGCATTGGAGAGATCATGAACATAGTTCATCACAGAGGGATCAGTGGTGGGTGCACAGACTTCTGATCTGTTGGTGTAAGTGGATGAGTAGTGCATAAATCTCTTACTCAGCCTCACACTTTTACTAAACCAGCAGTGATAGCAATCATAAAGGTACAATGGGCACCAACTGACTGGTAAAGGTTCTCCACCTCCTGCAGTAATGTGGTTTGAAGGCAGGCTATATTGAGGCAATATGCCCTGAGATAGTGCGTCGACCCTGTAAGTAACGGCCCGCCACCTGAGTTAAGGGCCTGAGCGCAGTGAGGATCCCTTAATGAGGGTGGTGGGCCCTGACCTAATGGGTTGGCCCACCACTGAGGGGCATATTGCCATTAGCACTCCCTACACAGGTGCTAATTTGTCTTTTCTTCACATAAAAAAAAAGAAACTTCCCTTTCCTGCACGGCTCTAACCAGGCTGTGCAGTACTGCTGAAAGCATCAGTCTGTTTTCCATGTTGATGACTTTGACATCATCAATATGGAAAATGGACTGAGGGCACAGCAGTACTGCTGGCGCCGGGCCGAGCAGGAAAGGTATGTTTTATTTTTTTGTATAAATACCATTAGCACCCATGGGGGAAGCAGGGGAGGGGCTCTGGCTGCCCAGGCAGCTTGGTACGCGGGCTTGTACCATACAGTACAGCCAGCGTTCCGAGCCTCCTGATCGGCTAGACCCATGGTTACTAATGTACAAGAGGAATGTTCATTAGCAAAGAAGCATCCAAACAAAAATAGTATTGGGAATGAGATGCAGACATAAAGGAGTCATCGTTTTGTTTATAGACTTTTATGAAAATGAAAAGGGGTTGGAAAATGCTTCACTATCCCTAATCTAGGAGGTTTTCAACCTCAACCAAAACTAAGGGTCTGGGTCTGTCCAATGTCAAGATGCCCAAAGTAAATGTACGTCCTGTGTCCAAAATCCTATTTTCGCCCTCACACTCTAAAACTAACTCTAATGTGCTAAGGGAATTGTGTCTTGCTTCTGGAAGTTAAATGTTAAAGGTATTTGTACCGCGCACCATCACCAACGGTATTGGTCCCCAGGCGCTCTGGCGGATCTGTAAATGATAAGGTGGGATGGGTTAGTAAGGTGAAGAGGGAGTAGGATAGTGAGAGGAGTGGTGTTCTGCAGCTTCAACTCGGTGTACACCGGGTGCTGAGCTTTGGTGCGGGTATTGGATCTCTGTCAGTCCGCGTGTGCTCTTGCTCTGGCTTATGTGTTGTTGCAGTGTTGTGAAGTCTGTGCGGCTTGTTGTGCGAGAGATGGTTGTGTGAGTTTTTTGAGTGAGATAAGTATGCAGAGTTTGAACTTATCTTGGTTAGTAGGTTACCTGACCTTTAGCATGCTAACATTCACAGTTTTGTCTAAGTGTGGCCCTTGTTGGCCTTCACAATCCCATCTAGATGCGGCGCAGGCCAAAGTTCAGAATTCTATCTAGGTGTGGGCATGCCAACACTCCCAACTCTATCCGGACGCCACGCAGGCCGGTGTTCCCAACTCCAAGTGTGGCACATGCCAACATTCAGGTCTCATCCAGGCGCGGGCATGCCGTCCCTCAATCAATCCCATCTAGATGCGACGCAGGCCAATGTCCACAATTCTAATTGTGACCTATGCTAGTCTTCAGGTTTCACCTAGGTGTGGGCATGCTAACATTCAAGGTCCTATCTAGATGCGACGCAGGCCAACATTCACAATGCCATCTAAGTGTGGACATGCTAATATTCACAATTCTATCTAAATGCGTCTGCCGGTCTGGATATGGTCCGTCCGGTACGTACGAGTGGGTGAGTCACTTGAGGGCTTTCGTCTGGGTCTAAGTATGTGATCAGTCTCTGGAGCCTTCCTTTCGTGGCTATTTTCCATGATATATTATGCTCTGTCGAGTGGTTGGTTCTTTGGTTTGAGCGTTTGTCCAATTTGAGAGTGGCCGAGGTTGGAGTTATTTTCATTGTTATTTTAATGTCTGGGCATTCTAGTGCGTCTCCGTTGTGGTTACGCTGGGAAGAGCTATGATTTGAGGAGTTTCCTGAATGCTAGGTGGTTTGTTGTGTTCCGTTTATTCTTAGGTAGGTCATTCCAGGTTTTGGGTGCCTGGTGAGAGAAAGAGGATCCTCTGAGTTTTTTTCTGTTGTAGGGTTTTGGTTCCAGGCGTAAGTCGGTGCTTGATCTTAATGTTCTTGTCGGTTGATGTAGGCGTAGTTTGTCGCTTAGGAATACCGCGCCTTGTTTGTGTATTGCGCTGTGTGTGATGCACATGGACTTGAACTTTATTCGCTGTTCTAGTGGTAGCCAGTGTAGTATTTTTAGCGCGGGTGTGATGTGTTCTCTTCTGGGTAGCTTGAGGAGGAGTCTGGCTGCTGCATTTTGTATGCGTTGCAGTTTTTTTAGAAGTCGTTCGGGCATGCCCAGGTATAGGCTATTGGCATAGTTTACTCTGGACATGATCAGAGCGATGATGGTAAGTGTTTTGTTGGCGAACGACAGGAACGGTAGGATCCTTTTTGCTGCTCGCAGGAGCAAGAAACATTTCTTGATTACCGAGTTTACTTGTGGCTCTAGAGTGAGGTTGTTATCCATCAGGATCCCTAGGTTTTTTACAGTTGTTGATGGTTCTGGTGTGGTGCTGAGCTCTCTTGGCCAGGGGATGTAGTTGATGTCGCCTCCCTTTTTTTGAAACAATCATTATCTCTGTTTTGCCTGGGTTGATTTTGAGATGGTTAAGGTTCATCCAGTTGAATATGTCACAAAGGCAATTCTTTAGTGTGGTGTTTTCTTCTCGTGTGTCTTGTATGTTGAAGATTATTTGAGTATCGTTGGCGTAGTTGTAGCATGTGAGGCCATGTTTTTTGATGAGTTTGATTAATAGGTACATGTAGATGTTGAATAGAAGCGGAGAGAAGGATGATCCTTGTGGTACTCCGCACGTGGAGTCTCTGGGTTTGGATTTAAAAGGTTTCATCCATACTGTTTCTGTTCTGTTTGTTAGGGAGGATTTGATCCATAGTAGGGCAGTGTCTGTTATCCCTAGTCCTTCTAATCTCTTTATGAGGATGGCGTGGTTGACGGTGTCGAAAGCTGCAGACAGGAATTGGGGCGGTACTGTTGTCCGAGTCTGCGTTTGTTTTTAGGTCGTCCCATATTGGGAGGAGAGCTTATTCTGTTCCTCACATAGGTCTGAAAACAACTTGTGCCTGGTCTAGTAGGCAATGCTCTTCTATGAATTCATGGGTTATTTGGTAGACTTACGTTTCTAGCAGTTTGTCTATGTAGGGTATGTTGGAGATGGGTCTGTAGTTGGATAAATCCTCTACATTTCCTGTTGTGTCTTTGAGTAGCGGCTTGATGTAAGCTGATTTGAAGGCCCGTGGTACTTTAACTGTTGAGATTGAGAGGTTGAGGAGGTTCCTGTGGTATTCCATGGGGGTTCCATGTTTGAGAATTGTTTTTGTATATGTCCGGGGGGCAAGGGTCTTCAGGGGAGCCTGATTTGTTGCTTTGGTTTGCCAGTTTGACGAAAGCCTCAACTGATATTTCTGGGAAGTTTCGTAGCTTGTTTGCGTGTTCCTCGTAGGTGTCGGTGGGGTTTGAGCTGTGATTGCTTGGTCTGTTTTGTATTGTGTGTTGGATGGACGTTATTTTGTTTTGAAAGTGGTCTCTGAGGCCCTCGCAAAGTTTCATCGATGGAATTGGCGTGTTGTTGCAGCCCAGTGGGTTTTTTATTTCGTTTATGATTTTGAATAGTTCTTTTTGAGCGTTTGGTGCTCTGAGGATTCGGTTGTCGTAATGTTTCCTCTGCGCTTTTTGTATTTCCTTTTTATATGAGCGGATCTGTTGTAGGAATTTCAATTTGTTTGCGGTGGTGTTGTTGGTCCTCCATTCAGATTCTAGTTCTCGTTTTTTTCTTTTCATGGCGTTGAGTAGTGGGGTGGGCCATTTTGCTGTAGTTTTCTTACGTGATGGGGTGAAGGGCTTTTCTTTGGCGATGTTGTCTAGGGTTGTTGCGATCCAGGTATGAAGTAGGGTAACTTTTTTGTCTAGGTCTGCTTCTTCCATGGTTGATGCTTGTGGTTTGCTGAGTTCTAGGAGCTCAGTTAGGTTGGAGTTTTTTTATGGTTCTCCAATTTCTTTTCATCATGATGGGTCATTTTTCTTGTTGCTTTTTTGTTGGAGTGTCCGTTGTGATTATGAATGGAATGATGAGGTGGTCGCTCCAGAGTATTTGAATTGGGGGTGCTGTGGTGATGAGATCCTTGTTGGCGAAGATTGCGTCAAGTGTGTGCCCTGCTTAGTGGGTTGCTCCATTGACTAGGTGTTGTAGGTTCATGGTTGCTAGTTGGGCGGTTAAGGATTTTTGTGTGGTTGTGGCTTCTTCGTCGAACCAGATGTTGAAATCTCCGAGGATGATCAGATGATTGTACTTGATGGCTAGGATGGTGATTGCTTCTGTGAAAGCGTCTATGAAAGTCGCATCGTAGGTTGGTGGTCTGTATATCGGTATGAATTTCAGGTTAGTTTTGGGGTTTACTGAAAGTCGTAGTATTAAGGATTCACATTTATCAATGTTTAGTGGATCTTCCATTTTGATGGCCAGTTGTTCCTTGTGGAGGATCGCTAGTCCACCCCCCCCTCTTTTGGATTTTCTGTTTGTTTGGATGCATTTGAAGTCTTCAGGCAGGCAGTTGTTGAGGGTGATCTTGTAGTTGTCGTCTAGCCATGTTTCGGTTACAAATGGGATGCCCTCCTTCTGACAGGAGGTTGTACATTTCAGTTGAGTGTTTGGACATTGACCTTGCGTTTATTAGGTTACAGTGGATTCTCTGGGTGAGATTTTGTTTTGAGGTTATTTGTTGTTCAAGTTTGTAATTGTCTGTTCGTGGTGTTTCCGCGTTGATGTCGGTAGGATGAAGAACGGCGACGGCTGCTTCTTCATTGAAGCGGTCCAATAAGTTGATAACGGGGCTGATTAGTCTTGGTGTTTGTGCTGTGATGCTGCTCGGATGAAGATCAGCGGTGGTTTCTTCATTGAGTCCGATTGGTGGGTGGGAGGTAGCATTGCTGGTTGGTGCTTCGCCGTATTGTGCGAGATGTAGTGGAAATCGATATTGCCCCTCTGTTTTTGTGATGTAAGTGGTAATGGGGTCGGAGCCCTCCCACTCTCTTGTTGAGTGCTCCCATCTTTTTTCCGCGTGTTTCAGGAAATTCTTTGTATCTTTCAAGTTTTCCCTGTTGGGGTGTCAGTGTACCGTGGTTGTTGCGAGGTAAGGTGTGAGGTATAAGGATTTTTCTCTTGTAGATTTTGTTCCGGTTATGGCTGTGTTAGGCGTGTTTCCTTCCGATGGGGCTGCTTCTTGTGGGTTCTGTCAGTGTTGTGTGTTGCACGATCTTGGTCTCTTTCTCAGCGTCCTTTTCTGGGTTCTGGGTTGGGCCATTTTCCAGTTTAAGTGCAGGTGTAGTAAGGTAGTTGGACCTCTATGCTGTGTTGTACAGTCGCATGACCTCGGTTTTTCCTTCTCTGGATACGCTGGGGTGTTTTCTGGCTCAGTGTTGCTTTTCTGTTGGTGGGTAGGGTGTGTTTCCTAAGGGTGCACTGTCGGGGGGGAGGGGGGTTAGGGTGTTAACGGTCTGCTGGAATGGGACTTAATCGAGTTAGGTAGTGGTGGGTTTCCGAGATTGATGGAGTACTGAACTAAGCGCAGTTAGATTATTTGAGAGACCTGTATAGTGGGAGAGAGTCCTATCAGTGCAACCTAAACATCACACAATGCAGTTTGGAGACAGAACCCCTGCTAAATTTGAGAGGCATATCAGTGCAATCTAAACATCATACAATGCCATCATCTTCTTTACTTTGGGTTTGGTAAGTGGCTCGGAATCTGGGGTAGAGTAGTTGCTCTACTCCTGACCCAGGCCACTCCTACCTTCCGGGTCCTTGTAGATGATGATTGACGGCTGGCCACTGCTTCCCTTGCAGACACCTGCTGACACTACTTGGAGTCGCCTCTGTTGGAGCCGCCCTTGGCCTTAGGGCCCTTAGCCACTGGGCTGCAAGGGCAGAAGGGCTGCCCGGGGGGGGGACCAGTGATGAAGGCTGGGAGGACCAATGAGAGCGGTGCTGGGCGGTTCGGGAGGGGGCGGGAAGGAGAACCTGGGTTGATAAAAGGCAATGAGCGCCTGCAACAAGGGTCGCTAGGCCCCAAACGGGGAAGGAGATTTAGCCATTCACGGGCGGTGGGCGGGTTGGGAGGCGGGAGGGAGCAGAGACGCACTCGGCGAGGGATGCGTGCACCGGGGCAAGGGGGAGCTTTTCCAAACTATGTGGGCCAAAATGGAGGTAGGGGGCACACCACTCCCTTGCCTGGGTTGGTAAGAGGCCAAAAATGATGTAAGTGATTACCAGGCAAGGATTACAGCTAATTGGAGGGAGGTGACGGTCCCAATGAATGGCTACACCAACAGGCCACTGGCCAATGGGAGCAGGGGGGGGCGGGACGGGACAGGACGGGAGGCGGGAGGGAAGGGGAGGCAGTAAGAGGGCGCGGGGTAGGAGCGGGTGTGCGAGGGGCCTCGGGCCTTCTCAAATTCACAAAAAAGGCACCAGCAAACAGCAGCAGCGGACAGGGGCAGGACTCGCCACGCTCTGATTCGGAAGTGCAAAAATGTTCAAATCCAACACAAACGTTCAAACATCAACACAAAAGCTCCAGTGTATAACTCTCTTCCTCAGGTTTCTCGCGAGAAAATGCAAGGTTCAAAACAAAAGAATAATCCAAGTTCCTTTTACTTCTTCCTCTTGTTGTTGTAATGCACTCCCAGGGAAATGACTCCCTTCCCCAGTTTTCACTCCACATTCAAGATCACTCAAAGTTCTAAGGATATGGGTCTTCCTTGGGATTCCCTTTTAACGGTACTGTAATTTGGGTGTAGGTCTCAGACTCACAGGACACCTGGTATACTCTCTGCCAGGTTTCCTTCTTCATTCAAAAGCGATTCAAAACCCCCAAGGTAATGGGTCTTCCTTGGGATCGACTTTTATAGTTCTTTGTATATGCTTGACTTTGCTTGGTGTACTCTCCTGATAGGACTTTCATGCAGCTTGTTCTACACACTTGTCTTTGGTCCACACCCGTGGCTTTGCCTGGTATTCCCTCCTGCCAGGACTTTCATGCAGTTTCTTTATACAGCGAACGTTTGGTACTTTTGTAAAAGGTTAATTCAGCTTGCTTTACAAAAAGATCTGCTATACTTCCCTGCCATATCTTAACACACAATGCCCATTTGGTTTCTCTCTTTCGATCCCAAACCCCAATTCCACTGTGTAGGGTCTTCGTTCGCTTGCCTGACAGTGCCTCAGTGTCCCAACCCTTTCCCTGGGCTCACCGGTTTGTTTCTTGGGCTTCTGCGGCTTTCCCGATTTCACATCAGGTGTTTCTCTGGCTGTCGCGGCCACTGCAAGCACCTGTGACGGGCTTCGTTCAGTGTTCAGCTTGCCTGGCACATCATAAGCACAACTTGCTTTCTCATGTGCTAACACGGCCTCGGCTGCCCTGCACACCGGATTTCCTTCTCACTCCCTTCTGCCGTTTGGACGTCCGCAATGCAGATAGTGCCTCAATCTGCCTTGCGGTGGAGAACTCCATATTTCCTCTCCTGGCATGGTTTTGAATGTGGCGGGCCAATGGGATTGTCCCAACAACTAGACCACTGGTATTGCGTTTCTTTAGGATTAATCCTTACTACGCCTTGCCTCTTCCTCATTCCAGTTCCTATCATGCTGATTTTCATGTGATATTGACGAGGATGATGTTGGTTCTCTTTAGGGCTAACTCATTACTACTCCTTGCCTCTTCCTTGTCACAGTTCTGTAACGGACTCGTGGTGGCAACAGTAAAGACAGACACAAGTGATCACAGTTCAAGGGTGTTTATTAAACTGTATGCAGGGGTGAGAAAAACACATACCCTAAACCTAAAGCTAAAATGGGAGCAAGCTACGAGTCAGTCCTAGTGGAGTCTTGTCCAAAAAAAGGGCCTATACAAAAAAAACTATTGCTAATCCTTACTACTTAATTTACAAAAAGAGACCGGGATAATGTTCACCAGAGAAGAAAGAAGTGTTCACAAAAAGGATAAATCAGGATGGTATGGCTGGGTCTCCCTTACCCATGTTTCAAGAATAGGACAAGACTGGACTTCTGAGCACAGCACACTCCTGTGCCTTGTTGGCACTAGGTTCACAGTTCCAGTTCAACGATATCAAAACCTTCTCAGGCTAAGTCTTTCGTGCAAAAAGTCTCTGCCTTAGAAGGTCAGTTGATTCACAACGACAAACCGTTCCTTTGGTAGTTTTGCACCTGGGCGATTGGTCTTCGCCCTTAGGATCTCCCTATGTCGGTCTCTGATCCTTTCTTGTCACTTGGGCCTCCCTCCGTCTTGTTCACTACAGCCTTTCAACTGCAGCATGCAATCTTTTAGAGATTCAATGTCCTTTTAAACAATTTTTCCTTGTGGACAACTCTCTGCCGGGTTCACTCTTGTCCGATACACTGTTCAACTTTTCTCTTGTCAGATACACAGTACGGGATTCACTCTTGTTAGCTCTCTCCTTAGCATGCCTCCGTCGGGTAGCCCTTCTGACACACTGTTCACAGTTCAGTTTACTGTGCTTTGTCTCAACTTGTCAACTTGGGTGTCCCTCCGTCAGGTTCACTTTGGCCTTATTTAATACAGGTTATGTACATTTTCAACACAGTTCAGGATTTGCTTACTTTAATCGGAAAGCGGGGTTCCCTTGCCCTAGCTTTCTCTCTGCCATGGGTCTGACTTTTGATTGTACAAAGGGTTTGATGTGACCTTTGTAAGACCACTCTGCCATCTCACTTGGCCTTTTCCTAGGGCCTTCTGCTACTTGTATTTTTTTCGACACAAAAGGGGCCAGCGAGAGTCCATCGACTGAGTACTCCTACAGCACCTGACCACTCTGCAGCTGGCCCTTCTCTGGATTTCACATGAAGTTCAAACACACACAAGTTCTTTGTGTCAGGTTCCAGCGTTCATCCAATGGTGACACTTGCAACCTTGGGCTCAACACACGTCGGTTTGCTATCCGCTCCCTTTGACTCACCGGCTGTGTTGAAACCGAGGGCTGGTCTTGCTTCTGGGGTCAAGGACCGTACCACAGTAGCCAGCATGCTCCCCCCCCGCCTGTGTTCTCAATGCGAGAGGCCCCCGTGCACCATTGACATCTGTTCCTCCACACGCCAGTTGTAACTCCTGGTTTTGTGATTTTTCTCTGGGAGGCTTTGCAGGTGTGAGTTGGAAAGGCCAAGGGCAGTTCCCCCTTCGTTGTCCTTCCAGGTCTCGCCGCCTTTCTCCTCCGTTTGAACTGCCGGTTCGGTGTAGCTGTTTCCTCGTACGATCAGCCTTGCTTGAAGTGTACTTTCGTGCTCTGCCTTTTATCCCTGTGGGTAAGGTAAAGGGCCGTCAGGTGTGCATGGTTAGTGTCAATTGCTTGACTCCATCTGATCAGTGTGTTGGGACATGTCAGGTGTAAACAGCTCTGATGTAAGTCGGTTGTCTGTTGCAGTGTAATAAAGTGTTCGTGTTGGTTAAGTGTGGGGGGGGTAGAGCTTCCAAATATCCTATGGGTTAGGATGGGGGAAAAGGTTTTACGAGGAAGAGGATACTGCGTCTCAACTCTGTCTCCCACTTCCCGAAGACCCCTCACCCAGGTGATCCTCCCCCACTGGTCCACCCCCAGGAACTGATACAATAGCGATGGCCGTGTCCTGACCACCTGGATTACAGATCCCCCGGGGACTAGTAAGTGTTTCTCACAGTTCCTATCGTGCTGGTTTTCATGTGATATTGAGGAATACTGGCTATAGGCTTAGCAAGCGATTGAGGGATTTGTTACAATATGCCATTAAAGCCTCAGGAAGGGAGGGAACATCCCTAAAAGGAAATGGGGAATCTGACTTCTCTGACAATGCCATGTCATCCCCCCTGAGAGTTGCCTCCCCATGTGGTCCTCCCTCATATACCCACCTCCAGGTTCAGGATCATGTAGCGACTGCTATCCACTGGCCACATGAGGAGAAGCTACCTCTGGGGAAAGAGTGATGACATCTCCAAATTCATCTTGGGTACCAAAATAAATTGATATCCAACCTAGTTTTTGTAATAATATGAGACTTGAGTTAAAAAGAAAATTACAAACTCACTAATCACAAACCCTATAACCCACCACTATAAGAGAAGACACAGAATATGCACTTTTCAACATAAGAGGTACTCTATGCTTGAAGACAAAGGGAGACTGGCAATATTTTCAACATAAATGTTCAAGCTTAATGAAGTTGTCTTTACAAAAGTAAGGAGTGGGGTCTTAAATGTCACTAGTGCTGTTTAAGGCAGGCCCATGGGACAGAGCAACAAATACCTTTTAGGTTTGGTCTTCAGACTCTACAACATAGACACAGGCTTCTAGATGCTTTACAATGCGTTGAGCTGGTGGTTCCCAATGGATCGAATGTGTTGAGGTGGTCTAGTCTTCTGGAGGCGGTCCAGCACTGCAATGTGGTCCTGCAAAGGTCCTAGGGCCTCATTACAAGTGTGGCGGTCCGGAAACAAAGGTGCCGGTAAACTTACTGGCACCCTTGTTTCCGGTTCGCCACACTAAGAGTCTGCTTGCCGGGGCAGCTCTGACCCTGCTCGGCTCAACAGCCCTGGTAGGCAGACTTATTATGGAAGCACTGGCACCATTGGTAACAGTGCCGGTGCTTCTGTGAACCCATTCCTATGGAGTCCTATGGGACCAGGGAGTCAACAGACATGATGGGGGCACATTGTGTATGCCGAGGGACTGGATTCCTCCCCCCCACCCCCGTTCTTGCAATAGCAGGCAGGCTGCACTGAAAAGTGGGAACGCAATGAAGGCACCAAAGTATTTGTAGAAACCAGGAACAGATTTATTACAGGAAGAGGAGTAAACTAATTGCCAGCAGGATACATTAGACACACTGAACTAGCTAGGCACACCCACTGGCATGTAACTCTGGTCCTGGCGAGTCCCCTTGAATGCAGTGGGGGGGGAGGGACACCAAGGGAGAAAGGGAAGGATTGAAGAGGAAGTTGTAGAGGGGAGCTGCTAGAGGGTGAGCGAACGAAAGGGAGAGACCAGAGAGAGTCACACAGGGGAGAGACACAGGGAGAGACACAGAGGTGAGCAGAAGCAGAGAGGCCAGGCGAAAGAAGCAGGGGGTAGCAGAGGCAGAGAGGCAAGGCGAAAGAAGCAGGGGGGAGCAGAGGAGAGTCCAGGTGACCCAATGGTGATAGAGAGAGCAGGTTGGGGAGGAAGGGAACTAAGGGAGAAGGATAAGGCCAGATAGGGGGAAGGGTACCTGCTAGAAGGGCCTCTGCAAGCGCTGCCCCCAACCGACAGGGGCAGCCCACCACACCACCAGCAACCAAAAAAGAGAGAGCGAGCCCAGTCTTCTCTCCACAAGCTTATAAAAGGTTGTTGCTTCCGCCCATTGCAGTGCCAGCTCCTCACCCAGGAACACATGTTGCCAGGGACATGTTTTGTGTGGTTTCCAGACAAGATGGAATGCAGGCCTGGGCATACATTTTCAGGTATTGTGTGTGATACCTAGGTCAGAGGAGTTGAAATTATAGAGCACAGGGCAGTTAGGGCCCAGAGTGGAGGTTAATTGTAGGACTTGGGAATGGAGGAGGTTCCCAGAAAGGGTGCAAGAGATCAGGAGCTAGCTTGGTGACTTTCCAGAGCCCCCCACCCATGATGGACACAACAAGTGGACTGACCGGGTGTAAAAGTGCAGGTCAGCTGTCACTGTGTGTGGAGGAGGGTCTCAGTAAAGGGGAGTAAAGCTTCAGCACTAGGCGGCAGATTACACTGGAGCTAGTTTCTGGCTCGAGGAGGGCTGAACAGATTTTCCAAAAAGGAGCATTTGCCAGGCCTTTGGGAGGAATGTGATCCCTCTATTACTGGCTGTAAGCTGGCCTCCTATGCTCGGGCCATGGAACAATGGTTTTAGTGGAATCCCACAGAGGGCAATGTCCAGTGTGCCAGAAAAAAGCTACTATAGGAATTTGAAAGGTACAAAATATAGTGATCAGGCAATGTTGGGAACATGCAAGCACTTGACAGAAAAAAAAACAGCACAGAAACTAGCCTGTGGTGAATATACATTCGTATGCAGTGCAAGATAGAAAATATATTTGGGAAACATGACATTCAAACACAGCCATTTTTCACAGTTCACATTCAGAGGCAGAATGACAGTGTCATTTTGGTTTAGAAAATGTTAAAAACTCGGGCTAGTCCACCTGTGCTTATGGCATGCTGTCGCAGACCCCCTGCAAACTCCTCCCCAACCCCTGTGTGAATTGGTTTTCTATTTACACAGAGGCATGCCTTTGTTTCACAGATGGGTTTAGCTTTATGGAAAGCCTTGCATGCTGCGGATAGATAGACACACATTCCAGCTTAATGGCAAACACGGGTATCTCCCTGACCATTCCAGAAACCTCCCGAGGACTTCATTAAAGCTCTTGTTTTGAGGTTTTTACTACACGGGAAGGACGGTGGAACTACTCACTGTAAGAACACCCCAGGCATTTGCATGGATTTTTGGTGCTATCAGCATTCTGGGTAAGATCTTCTCATTGTGTGTTTCTCACAGGGAACATTTTACTTGGTGTGACAGGACATTCATGCAACCCTGCCTGACATTTGCGAATTGTTAAGTGTGACTAATCTTTGCTTGGTAAGTCTTTGAGACCTCACAAAGTATGTGCATCTGAGAGTTAGTTAGGCTGTGAATAGATTTGTGGGTGTGGATGGTAATGTGCATGTGCAGTTTGCTAATTTACAGGCCCTGCCGCAAAACATGTTGAACTTCCTCTCTTGGCGAGATAAAAATGAACAAAAGAAATTGAAATGTGAAGGTATCCAGTTCTGATTTACAGTTCTTGAACCTTTTTACATGAGATGCGTTCTCTTTGAAAATGTAAGCTCCATAGGCTAACTGCAGTATGAAGCATATATACTGCTGGTGCACATTATAGGGCGGTCAAAGCCTCAAAAAGGGGCAGTCGAACACTTTGTTTAAATTTTTTAGAAGTCGTTTTGTGAAAAGTAAGCTGTAATCCTAAATCGCGTCCACTGCTAGCCAGTATTCTTCATACTGCAGTTAACCAAGTCGTCTTTGGATCCACGGTCAAGGTGTCCAAATAGTCAGGTGAGCAATTTTAAATATTTTAAACAATTTCTTCCTTCATTTTAGAGGTGAGGAGAAAAATGACACTACCATAATACAATTAGTGGGGCCCAGTAGTAGCATTAACTAGACTAAAGCCAAAGTAGACTTCATTATTCCTTCTATTTCTACAGACCTGAAGATTGATGCATAACTCTGGATAGTACACAAGCCACCGAAAATTAAACCATGCAAAAAGGTTGCATGTTCTCCATTACTGCAAGGGCATCTTTTGATCAATGGTATTTTTCTGCACCCTCCTAGATTTCCTCTTCCTGTCAAGGGTAGGATGGGGACCCTTCAGGGGCAGGAGGCCTTCTAGGTTGTTTGCCAGAGTCAGTCCTGCCCCAGAGGCTGGGTGACGGATTTGTTGCGATTGCCATAGTGTCTGTCTCTTCTACATGTGCCTGACTCAAATTTCACAGTAACATTGTTGCTTGCCCTAGGCCTTCCATACAGCATACATGCTGGCCAGTGTTTTTTTTCTCTTGTCCCGCAGGACCGGTGAGACAAGGATTCCTTGTGGCAGAGACCCGATCATCCTCTTACCATTAAGAAATGCAGCCGGGAATAGAAAGCCAGTGTAGCATCGAGCAAAACAGACAGACAATGCAGATGCTCCTTCAACAAAGAATACAAACTCTGTAATTGACTTCGTTGTAGTGGGCTGCCATTGCAGAATGCTGGCTTACTTGTGGTCGGAAAAAAAACGGGTGGATCTTGATGGCTGCTTTATGGTTTTCCGTCTCTGTAACCCAGCCCTTGTGGGAAAGTAAAGCAGATATTGGTCTGGGAACCCACTGAGGCAGAGGGCTAATGGAAGAGGAAGGAGGGAGGATAGGAGGGCAAGAAAATCAAGGCAGTGTTGATGCTCGGGTGAGGTCAAGGGAGGAGAAGGCATACCAAGGAACGAGTTGCAGGATAGACAGTGGAGCGGAGCGTGGAGGAAAGTTACAGACAGTGTGCAAGGTGAGGTATTCATGGGTTAGAAAGTGGTACTTGGGTGTGGGAGTGCATGTATGTTGAGTGAAGGGGGTGACTGAGTTGAAGTGCAAGAGATGGGGAGAAAGCGAGAATGGGTGAGAAAGGTGAAAGAGGGAGTTAAGGAAGGGTGACTGTGAGAGGAGGAGAGGTAGAGTAGAGTAGAGAGTAATAGGATGAGTGTAGAGGAACCAATCCAAAACCCTGACACAAACCCATAACAGACCCAGCTACTCCCAAGACAAATAGTAAAACCCAGGAGGAGCTTTACAGCCCAGACAAGGAAGAAGAGGGGGAGAAGAAGATTAGAAGGAAGTGGCCATACTTTCCAACTTCACTGAGTCTGCTACCTGGAAAGGGTTAGTCCACACCTTGGTTAGCCTACAGCAGTTTCTCTTGAGAGGGCTAACCCAGACGATGAAGAGGATATGTGGCTGGAGAAGAACATAACTAGTAAATGGTCACTGAGCCAAACAGGAGGCGGCCTGAAGGTGAAGTGTTTCCTAAAGAGGAGAGATCCATACCAGGAATTGTATGCCTGAAAAGGATGCCAGAGAAATGTGAGAAATGCATATTGAAAGGAAGTGCTGATGAACGCCAAGGTCTGGCAGAGACTGTAAGAGCATGTTGATGAAACTCAAGTCTGGACATTTTGAGATTAAGATTTGTGAACTCTTTTGTTAGCCAAACTGGAAGATTTTTGTTAAAAGCTTAGGGTAGCTAGGGTGGCTAACAGAGTTGTTAAGACTGGGGTTGGATGGAACTTTCAGTCTGCCACTTCCATTGTTTATTTCTTTTGGTACAATAGAATGTCCAAGGAAGAAGACCTCTTAAAAATAGGTTAAGAAATTGGATTTGACACTAGCATAAGGGGACCCCTTTCACGTCAACTTAATTTTGACAGGTGTACACGCCCCTTTTGTGACTTTAGTCCTGCCCCCTTTTGATATTGATTTGATGACTATACATTTTATATCAAAATGATGTAAAAAATGTTTCATTTCAATTTGATAAATAAAATGTATATATTTGATATAAAGTGGGTATAAAACGGATATCAAAATGTTTTGATATAATTTTGAGATGATTTGAAATACAGTGAATATACATTTTATAACAAAATGATGATATTTTTTTTATATTGATTTGATATAAAATGTATATGAACATTGGAGCAGCCGCTGGTCGTAGTGTTTTGATGACCATCTTTGGGTGAAGTGAACTCTGAAGGACAAGGACTGTGAATCTAGGGTTTTGCAGAATGACGCGGCTATGATGCCGGAGAGTGACCTCGCCCCGCCAGGATTGGTGAAAACCAGGGTTTTGTGTGCCGGAGTGAGGAGCGCCGAGCTGTAGCAGAGACTATCAATATTTACTGTGTTTGCTGTTCAAATCAAGTTGAAAGCCCAGGGGATTGTCCTAATAACCCATGTAAGGACTTTATTTCGCTAATGGAATCGATAACCTTAAAGACCATGTTGTTATTTATTGTGCTTGCTGTTCAAACCAAATGGAAAACTTGGGGGATATGGATAAGTTTGTGTAAGGAATGTGTTTAGTTAATGGAGGCCGATTACATTAAAGATGATACGGCCACACCGGCTCCGCCCCTCAGTGATATTGGAGCTACCCAGGGATTCGCGGCTAAACTCTACAAGAAATTTGCCAATCCTACCAGTCTCCTCCTCTCTTACTCCCTCCCAGGCCCCCTGCTTTGCACTTGCCCCACACTTTTCCTCCAAAACTTCGGATATCTGGTCCTCTGCGCGCCCCCAAACCCGCCCCTTTCTTCGCCTCCCTTGGACCCCCTCTCCCTACTGTCCTTTCTCTCACATTGCACCAGATGAGAACTCTAGAGTTGTCCGCTCTATGAAAGTCTCCACTAAAAGGGTGCTCCCCTGCTCCTCCAGAACCATCAAGGACAACATTGCTTCTCTTGCCCCAGCCTTGGCTGGCCTCTGCAACCATTCATTTGCCACTGGCTCCTTCGCTCAACCCCTTAAGCACGCCCCTCTGCACCCTCTCCTTAACAGCTGTATCTCTGTCACCCCTTTTTTGGGCAAACTCATGGAGAAGCTGGTCATCTGGGGGATGGCCAGCTTCTCCATGAGTTTGCCCAAAAAAAACTCACCCTCCCCGCCGAAGTGGCTGGCAGCCTCCATGACTACCCGTCCGGTTTCAGGGCAGCCAGAGGCACATAAACTGCTCTCCTGAACACCTGTGAAGACCTACTCTCTAACCTGGACTCTAACACTCCCTCTGTTCTGATCCTCCTTGATCTTCTGCCTTTGACACAGTCAACCACTCCATCCTCATAAACCATCTCCATGATACCCTGGGCATCCCAGACAGGGCACTGGCATCGTTTACCTCCTTTCAGACAGACCCTCCCAAGTGCAAATGGGACCTTTTCTCTCCTCCACATCTCTCTACCTGTGGTGTCTCTCAGGGCTCCATCAAATCGCCATGGCTCTTCAACACCTACCTGGACCCTCTGGTCCACCTGATCTGCACTTTCTCCCCTCATTTCCAGTGTTATGCAGATGACACACAGCTCTTTCAAGCTGCCATCCTCCGCCTCCTCCCTCAGACTGGACAGCCTGACTGCTATTCAGGCATGGTGCTCTGAAAATTATCTCTGCCTTAATGCCAGTAAAACAGAGATCCTTCTCATTCGGATGTCTGCCCCCCTGCCCTCCTGCCCCCCTGCCCCCACTCTTTGGCCTGACTCCTTGGGTCCCCTCCCCCAATTGTGAGGCAAAAAACCTTGGGATCATCTTTGACTCTTCTCTCCACACATTACAGACCTTGCCAAGAAGTAAAACTTTCTGTTGCATCTCCTCACGGGCATTCTACCTTTCCTCACCTTCCCCCAGAAGTGCAACATCTCCAGAGCCCCGATTCTCTCTAGGCTAGACTACTGCAACAGCCTTTTCCTCAATCTGCCTCTTTCCTCCCTTCAACTAATCCAGAATAGGACTGCAAGACCTATCCTTGGCCTCAAGCCCAGGGACCACATTTCTCCAGCCCTAAACTCTCTCCACTGGCTCCCGGTGACCGCAAGGATCAAATTCAAGACCCTTTGCATCATCCACGGCGCTGTCTGGGGCCTGAGTCCTCTTTACATCCAGCTTACACTTCCTAAATAACTCCCTGTCGGAGTTCTTCGGTCCTCTGGCTCCAACTCTCTGCAGGTCAGGTGTTAGACCCTGGAAGAAAGCCCCACTTTGCATTGCCCCATCCTCAACACAATTTGCTTTAGTAGCATCCTTACAATTTGTAGACCTTTGCCTGGCCAATGTAAGCTTTTGTTCCAACCACTACCCTGAACAAATAATTAAGTCAGTTTTTTGAACCACGCCCATTTTGTTTCACGTGTATCATGGCTGGGCTTTCCGACACTGTACCCCTTGCGAGAGCCTTGTCATTTTTAGTTTGGACTATTGGGTGTCGCTTGCGATACATATAAGCCGAAATTTGTGCATTAGAGTACAAATGGGGAGGAAGGTATATAGTGTTAATAACGAAAAATAAATTGCGACAAACATTTTCAGTGACACCTGAATAACGAAAAAGTTATTTTTAATAATAGTATATGTGGGTGGTGGGGGAAAGGGATACAAATAGTGGGGGCGGTGGGAGTTAGAAAAGCAGGGGAAACGAGGGGCATTTGGGGGGGACCCCCCAAATAAAATAAAAATATATATTTTTTTCCATTACTTAGTTGTCATTAAAAATGTATGTCGTTATTTATGGTGTCGTTATTAACACATGGAACCAGGAGGAATGGCATATGAGTAGGGACACATAGCCTGTAGGTGTTGTTTGAGTATTTGCCCTTCCATTGACTGCCCATGGCCATGCTAATCCCTATAGTAATTCCAGACCAGTTCCTGTCCTTCCCTGCGCAAAAAACCTCCTCATAGGAACTATTTGAGCTGACCGACCCTTTTCCCAGATGAGTCTGAATCTCTTGCCTCATCTGGGACCAATCCCTATGAGTACCTAAGAGATCCTTGGCCTCTCAAGGTTAGGGTGTGCCAAAAACATTCTGTATGGTAGCTGTGTGCTTTCCCAGCTAGTGACAGAAGTTGTCTTAATTCATGAATAGGGGGCTCACTGGTGCATCCGTGGGATTCCCTGATGAATCCCTGGGATGACTTAAAGTTCGCTCCTGTGTGAAAAGTCCAGTGTGAGTGATTTCACATGTTTCAGATCCATGCCCATGTGGGTCTGGAACTCACTGCGTCACTCTCTGGCCCACTCATTCAAATGGTACTTCTTTAGCTTATTCCTCTGAGATGATAGTCAAGTCCAGAAAGAATTAGAATTCATTAAGATCAACTGGAATGGCAAAGTTGATGTTCAAGCGTGACCTACAGTGCTAACTAACATCCCTGAAAAGCTAGAAAGAGATACTGCAGGACAGAAATTGGCATTTTGGAGGAAGCCAAACGATCAGTTTCTTTCAAACAAATGGGATTGGAGGTGGAATAGTTGGAAATTGGCTTACAAAGTGGAATACGCACTGCATCAGTTACTTCAAACATGGGGCGACGAGTGGCAGACTGTTGGCTCATGAGCTCTGCTGCAATGTAAGTGAGCCATTGAGAGCTACTGTATTAGTCTCGGGATGGGGGGGCATTGCATGAATCCCATCAAAAACAAATGAGTCTTATTCGGAATCTTTAAATAGCAATGGCTAAATCTCCACATAATTTAAGGGAAGTAAAGGACTGATTGGTTGCATATTTGGAGAATACCGGCAGCTTTCCAGCTGCTTGCTGGACCCCATATAACATGTTCCTGAAGGGCATGTTGGGCTTGCAGATGGCACGCTACTGCATATGTTAAGGAACTGTGGTAAAGTACAGACCTGGAATGGTGTGAGGGTGGACAGGTGTAATGGGGGCTGTGTTTGATGACACTAGCAGTGTGCACCATGGATGCTGAGGAAGGCAAAGATTAATGTTGCAAGTGGTTTAAGGGCGTATCAAAAGATTCACCCTAATGCAAGCGCTCCAAAAGCAAAACAAATCTATAATAATTACATTAATTTGAGAAACGTTGGTTTATTAAATTCATAAACTAACATGGAATACTTCTTCTAACTCGATACTCGTAACTTGTTTGTGAGATAGTGACATCCAAAGATCTATACATCAACCTCTGTAATAGATGTTTGTAGTTACTTCTAGAGGAAGATTGCCCTTAAGTCCTCAAAGCAAAAAACACACAAATATATTGTCTTGGTACAAAAGTAGTTTTGAGTGGGAGGCAGTAATCCAACGAGTGAAGAAGGGGAGATAAAAATAACAAATATAAAATGACATAAATGAGAGACAGAGTTTTAAAGAATATTATCAGTACATGTTCAGTAAAATTAATAAGCAGTGTGCACAGGTAGGTGGCATTCATCAAACATTATGGTCAATTACCATTGTGACACTAACTATTAATTGAGTCCTAACGGGATTCACTTAGTTGTAAACCGAAAAGGCCAATATGAAGAAAATGCCTGTGAACATATAACACCAAGAGTTACTGAAGGGTAAATATAACGTAATTTTATTATGTTATTTTCTGGGGGCCAAAAGATGGGACTATATCTATACATAATGAAATGTGACAAGGGCTGGCATACATAATGTTTTTAAGAGACAGTTCAGACAGAATCAAGTCAACCTGCCGCCATAGGCTAAGAAATAGTGATAATGGGCAGCACAACCAGAATAACTACTTACTTAGGAGATTGGGCTGGTTCCCTTATGCAATGTTGCATTGTGTATATACATTGGGTTGATCCCTCAATGAGCCTATACTTGCACGAGAAAAGGAAAAATAAAATGGTGATGGAGAAACCAAATTGTCAGGTTCCCGTAAGAACAGTCAATTAGCAGAGATGATAGCAAGGGTCAAGTAACACTTACTTAGAAGATGGGCTGGTCCCCATGCACGATACTGTGTGCTTTATGTGTTATACATTAGTACATTCAAATGTTTCTGAAAGGGAAAAGAAAGTAGTCTTGTAGTCTAATTTGCCTCACTGTTATCGCTTAATAAGCTGTTTAATATCCCATACATAATTAAATGTGCCAGAGTTTCTTCTGCCCTAGGTTTCTGGTGGTTGTCTATCCAGTAAAGGAAACACCATCTTGTTTTTTTTTGTGGCAGTTAATACATGCATGATGACATCATCACAATCCTGCGTTCAACGTCATCATGTTATTGTTATGAAAGCACACAGATGTAAAGGTTGTGGGCAGCACGGATTCTAGTCTTTCCAATCCAAGTGCAAAATATTCATTTTAAAGCACTATATTCCTGGAAAAAGGTTGTGAAAATCTTGAGATTGTGGGAGACAGTACCTGTCTAATAAAGCCTGCAAAATTATTGGCAAGCTATTGCCAAGGGGCCATATGCCACATTACTAGTTAGCTCTATAAATAGTGTTGCCCAAACCCCTACAATGATCATTCTTAATTGAAGATCAATGCTTGAGTTGGTTATCAGTTAAATATATAGAAATGATCTATTTTAACAGTGTTATAATGGCAGTGTAATGGTATGACAGTGATGAAAATAGTGATTTCTAATCTGTGACCAATAGCAGTGGGATGATTCCAAGGTAAATCAAATAGTGTATTATCAACTTTGTTGTTTAGTCAGTGCTAAAATGGATTTCTAAACTCTGACCTGGTGGGCAGAGGTTTAGGAGGCCACCCTAGTTTAGTGGAAAAGGGGAACCTTCTGGACAAGCCAGACCAATTTAGGTAGCTTGGCAGGTGGCCAAGACTAAGTCTAAGGAGTGGTGAATGAGCTCACAAAGATTACTCTTTGCCAAGAGTATATACAAAATATGTACACATTTATTGTCAGCTGGATCAATTGACACAAACTTCAGTTATGTAAAAAACAATTGCCACACAATTCTTATACTAAATAATATATATATATATATACAGTATGTTTTCTAATGCGACAAAGGAGTTAAACCACAGCCACAACCTGTTAGGAGAAAGGCGAGTTAATACACTAGGAGCATTAGGAGCCGTTCCCTAACTTTCGCAGCCTTGTGCTCAACAGTGCAGTTGTGTGTAAATATGCACGATCGCGCAAGTGGAACAAAAAGCGGGTGGTCTTGGGGGAACTGTAGAGAGTCAGGAAGGGGCTTGAGGTGATGAAGATTTGGTTCCCACTAGTCGAGTAGGGTCTGCCCTTTTAATTTACTTTATTATATTTGTACCGTGCACCACTGACTTGAGTGCGCAAAACAGAACAAACAGAAAAGAGCGGACTCAGCAACACGTCCGAAGATGATAAATACTCTTTCAGAAGACTGGTTGGTCATGGGCAAATACGGTAGTCATTAGCAGGGTGACTATCTGAACAGAAAAATCTTTAGTCTTTTCCTGAACAGGGCAGTTGATCTTTCTTCCCTGATGTCTGGCAGAATAGCGCTCCAAACGGTGGGGGTTGCTACAAAGAATGCTCTTCTTCACCTGGGTCATCCTATGGGCCGGAACTCTGAGTTGATTGGTGTTATTAGATCTGAGATTGCATACACTCACTTTTGTTTCCGGCACTTCACTCTGGTATAATGGGGATGATCAGGCACTTGTGTTATTAGGAGAAGGCAAAAATACATTCTGGCTTCTATTGGGAGCCAGTGCAGGATCCTTCTTGCCATGATACATGACCCCTTCTTTTGAGATCCATAATAACTCTTACTGCATTGTTCTGTATGACCTGAAGCCGACTGGAGTCGGACTTGGATAGGCCCGCAAGCAGACTGCTGCAATAGTCAATCCTAGAACAGATTATGGCCCTCGCTAATATCTCACTGTTTGCTCTTGATATAAAAGGGCAAATTTGTGCCAGCAGTTTTATATAGTATGAAGCTGAGGACACCAAACTGCCGACCTGGGTGTTAATGTTGAGATTACAGTAAAAAAGGACCCCAACAGTTGTCACTTTATTTTTAGTTTTTATGTCGCAACCATCAATTTGAAACTGGGAGTACTCTGTTCCCGTCTTTCGGATTTTAGCCTCGGTGCCCACCACCATCTGGTCTGTTTTTCCAGTGTTCAGGGCTAATCCATTGTTGCTCATCCACCGTTGAATCAGTCCATGGATCCAATTGATGATTTTCTTATCCTCGACCTAATTACCAGACAGAGGAACAACATACTGTGTGTCGTCTGCGTAATTAGTAAAATCAATCTTCTTCTCTAGAAGGTTGAGGAATGGGACGCTAAAGATGTTATAGAATGAGGGAGACCTACATGCCCGTTAGACTACCCCATGTGTTAGCAGGATAGGTTCTGCATCTGCGCATGCACTGCTAACTCTACACCATCGATTACTCAGAAATGATTCAGCCCATTGGGCAGCTGACCTTGAGAACGTTGCCACCTCCTTCAACCTTGGGATCAGCAATGAGTGCTCTACCAGGTTGAAGGCGTCAGAGAGGTCCACCAACATTCATTGGGCTGTCTGCCCATTGTCCATAATACAGAGAAGTCTGGACTTCAGATCCAGAAGGGCAGTCTCAGTGCCATGGTTTTCCCTGAAACCTGATTGCCACTTATTCAGGATCTTTTTGTTCTTGAGATGCGTCATAACTTGTGTGTATGCTACATGATCTAGAATATTCAGCAAAAAGGATGAATTAGAAAGTGGCCTTGCTGGCAGAGCAATTTCAAAGAGGTGGCAGTATCCAGGGAGTGCAGGCTAACCCAGCCAAAAGCGTGTACCTTTTCAGGGATATTCGTGCATTAAAGATATTGGTTGTGCCAGGGGGCCACCGGTTAGTGATGCTAGTACTCACCAACCCTCAGCACAGTCCAGACCAAACTTTGCCAGTTTAGTCATGGTCGCTAGTAGGTTAGAGCCCTGCAGTTTCACGGCGCTCCAGCTCTCGGCGGCTGTGTGACAAGACAGTGGCCTTTTCTCAGCTTCCAAAGGAGATACAAAGAATGTTTTGGTGCAGCAGGTTTCACGGCACAGGAGGGCTGATCAGCAAGGCACCTACAGTGACCGTCACCAACAGGTAGTGACACGGGAATCGCTGATGTGTGCAGTGTTGCACGCTCTCCTAATTTGCGTCCCAGAGGAGCTTGGCCTACGAAATTTGGTAGGAGAGGGCCCAGGACCACAAGCAAACAATGTCCAAAGTCTCGGGTTTCAACTCAAGACTGCAGCAAGTCTGCGGGATAGCCTGAGGTAGAGCTTTACAGTTCACTGGATGGCCCAGGAACACCTTGGAAAGGGCTCCTTCGGTCGTTAAGCAGGGGGTGCCGAGAGCAGTTGTTCCCACTACTCCAAAGGGGCGAAGCGCCCTTGCAGGCCTTCTTGATCGATGAAGAAACTAGGGGTATGATGGTTACATCAGAGGACTCAGGGTGCCAAACGTTCCAATGCGTCTCCGGCCGTTTCACAAGTTTTAGTTGCAGGGTACTTGGCTCCTTCTGTAGATCGGCGAGAACTCTGGTGAACGACCTGGAATGGATGCATAGCCCCTTCTCTTATCCAAGATTAGCTTCACGCCAAAATCAAGGACTTCCAATCGAAGATCTGCTCTCATGCAGACATCCCAGTCATGGACCAATCGCAGCCCACGGTGATCCCAGTCATTCAGGTACTCTAGACATCCTGGCACCACTAGTGTGGATTGGGACCAGACAGTCCCAACCCACTTCGTGGGCACACACACGTGACATGCAGAAGCCTGCGAAAGAGATCGGTTTTCGTGGGAGGCTGCATGCCCAAATGAGGAAAACCCGGGTCACTCGACCTGGAGGAAGGCAAAGGACAAAATGGGCGTAGGACAGACCTAAAGAATTTGTGGCTCAGCCTTTTTCGGACCTAGCCACAGTCTTGAACCAAACGAGGTAAATGCGATGTGATTCTGTAAAAAGAAGGAAAACACTTATAAAAAGTAACTGCTGCCACCAGTTTGTCCTAGGCACACTTGTACAATCACCAAACAATCCTTTGAGGGCGTCTAGGACCATTAAAAAAAAAAAGAACCCTGGCGCACAGTACTGGAAGGTACATTGTGCACTGTTAAAAAGTTACCAAGAAATGCCAACATAGTCGAAGACTAAGGGAAACATAGTTTCCTAGTACTGACAGTCTGACAGTCTGAAGGATGTGTTCGTTTCCACATAACAAGTGAGCAAAAGCCCAGGGGAGCGCAGCTGAAGGCTGTGCTCCACTGGCAAAAGTCAAGATAGGATAGCCAAGCCAAAAGGAAAAAGTTTGGGGGGGTCCACAAATGGAGGGAAAATTACACATTGATGAAATATTTCCTAACAGTCAGCCATGACTGTTAGAGACATTAATAAGTCATTCCATACAAGGTAACAATTTATAGTGCGTGACTGGCACTTAGGTGCACCCCCTGTGAACAGATGGTGTAGCTTGTTAGGTATAACTCATGTTTGTACAGTCTTAGTAATATACATAGTCTTATGCGCTGTGTTATATAATGATGCTCTTTTGTATAGGTGGCGTAATTGGAGGGTAAACGGGCAGAGATGTTACTTTAAGGAACACTTCAAATTTGCTTTCTGTATTACAGCCACAAGTAGTGCTTCTAAGTTGGCAAATATATTGTGCTTCCTTCTTTCTCAGCATTCTTTCTTTGTCACCTCCTCTGATGGATGCTAGGGCATGATCAATTGCAAAAAACCTCACATCCTCCGTTTTTGAAGTTTGATGTTGCTTATTCCAATGCTGGGCGAATGGAAATCGCATGCCAGGATTGTTGAGGGTATAGCAACGCATAAATTAGTCTTGCAACAGCGGTTAGTGCATTAGCGGTTAGTCGAGACTGCCAAAATAAAAATATTTTGATTAGCAATTCAACGTATATGATTAGCAAATTTGTATATCCTTACTTTTCAATCGGGGCCAATGCAAGACATGTTTCCCTGTACGGCAGCATAGGGCCTAGGGACTTGTTTCACCACTTGTGCTATAATTAGGATGCCGTTTGTTGGACATGTGACCAGACACTGCTACCCTTGCAAATTCAACAAGGCTTCCCACTAGTGCCTCGCAAATACTCAACAATTCCCAGAGCTGCCTAGGCCAACCGCATCACTCCGCTTAAATTCAAGAAGACCAAAGCTAGAGCCTCTAGTTTCCCAGCCATAGCTGGCAAATACGGGAACCTCCTCTCTCCGACCCTACGTGCTGAACTCTCCTACTGGACTTTCAGAAGAACTCAAAAAACAATACTGTTTGCCTGAATGTTGGACACAGGCCCTTTACCTGGTCTGATCTTCGAAATAACAGTAACTTTTACTGAACAACTATTACACTGCGCTTATCCCAATATCTGTAAATTTCTGAGTAACTGGTCATGCAACAGTGCCTTGATGCTCTTGGGCTTAGTGCGCTATACAAATGTAAAAATAAATAAAATAAACACACATTTATCTATCGGCGGAGCCTTTAAATGCACGTACTTTATTAGTGGTGATTCATTGATGAACCAGTGTTTGACAAGTGTTCACATTCCCATCACATGATATGCAGTAGCAAGCATGATTCTGTCAAACAATGACTTCAAGAAGGTGACCTTCTCATACAATACCTTTTCTGTGTGTCTAAGTTTTAAACCTACCTTTACCAAACTCATAGGATTTTTTTTAGCTTAACATTACTTTGTGCTCTTGTAATTTTCCATTCAAGAATTAATAAATAAAGCTACGACCATGGTGTATGTTCTCAACATGGATTTAGATATTTTTCAGCTTGGATGTTGATTTTTTTTTTGTAAGTTTCCAAACATCTCTACAAAACAGAGTGTTATTTAAAACCAAAGTACTATTTCTACCAACTAAAGCTGGGAAGATATTTGGTTAAGAGCCTTATGTTGCAGACTGGTCTTAAATCCCGGCTTCACAATTAACTAAAGTGTGTGATCCTTGGCAAATCATTTGATCTCACAGAAGTGCCCACAAGCCATTCAGTTGACTTGTGTATGCTACACAAAAAAGCTCACACAGAGTACTGCTTCACATATAATAATGATAATGCCACTTAATCTGCACATCCAATATCTTACCCCTTGGGAACATTGGAGTTTTGGTTCCCAGACAAACCATGTGCCGGGATGCAGGCCTTATTTCAACAACCAACTAACTTTACCAGTTAACGTAGAGGACTGCTTTGCCTTCAGCTCCAACCAACCAAACCTACATCTGTCATTAGTTTAATGCTAGCATGCATATCAAGTTTCCATCACATGGCATGTGCATTAATTAAAAAAGACTAGCCTATGCTTCACATGCTTGGTTGGAACTATAGAACCTGGTAATATATGGATTAACCATAATCTTAGCTTTTTGTGCGGTCATTGAATTAAGATGGTGTCCAAATGGTAACATGTACAATACCCAGAGCATCACGTACCATGGCACTGCAGCTTTGCATGAGCAATGCAGACTTTCACATGCACACAGACCTCAGCCTTAGATGTTCGTTCACACCTAGCCTTTCATATGCAGGATAGCTTTTCAGGCACAAATGACTGTAGCCTTTCACATGCATGCACACCAAAAATGCACATGTGCACACTCAGCCTTTCATATCCTTTCAGATGCATGACACAATAGTCTTTTGCATGCGCACATGAAAGCCTATCATGTTTAAGGACATTGCAGTCTGAGTGGAATATAGAGCTCAGCAAAGGTGGACAGCGAAGAGAGAGGAGTTAGATAATTGATTTAGGAAGCAAGATGTGTGAGAAAGAAATAGATGAAAGAAGAGCCTCTCAGAAGTGATGAGGGGAGATGGGCAAGGGAGAAAGTTACAGGGTCGGTGTATACGTGAGAGCAAAGTGAACGAAAAGAAAAGGGGTAGTAGACCTTTTAAGGGTGCAAATGTGAGCAAGCAAATTATGAAATAGAAACATGCTGAGCAATAGAGGTAGAAGCAATGAAAGATCCGAGAGAAAGGGCTACCTTTGTATAGTGCCATCCTGCATCCCCCCCAATATTTACAGTGGAAGACAGACAAGCTCCCACACAGTCACCTGTATCTGCAGTTTCCATCAGCCAAAGTGCTCATTAAAGTGAACTTTAGGGTCAGCCTGCAGCCTGGATCTCTGCTTTTCTTTGTATAGGCCCGTACTGTCCTGGAGCTTGGTAAAAGAATAATAAACAATGCTCACCTTCTCCGAAATTACATTAGTTAGTGCGACATAATTTATAAAATGAAAAGCAATGCATCATTCTTGTCTAGTGAATTGCGATGCGATACCGGTTATTTTATGCCTTGGTATAGAGATGCTCCCCGATACGTGTTCGTAGCTCTCTAATCTTACTTCCCACTTAGTATCTATTATATATAATAACACATATAATGTACACCACAAACTTACTCCAACAGTTCAAGAAATGTTTCACATGATGTCTGGTAAGTTGGCTATACACAAATGGTGAGTATTATTCAACACACAGGGGTACTTTGAGCAAATGCCGCATTTATAGAACCCCTTGACAGGTTTGGCTAATGTTGGCGAGTTACTGGCTGGTTGAATAGGTGCGATAAAACTAGGACACCGTCTCTTCCGTAATGCAGGCGCTCTTTTATGTAATCATGGTTGGTTTATCGCCAATATATGTATATATGTTTTAAGACAGTCATAAGGAGGGGGTGCCAGAGTGCGTTCTTAAGACCATGTAGACCTGTGAGCTGTTAGCACTGTACTGTGTGATGAATCTAATTCTGTCATACATGTCACATGGTTTCTGTTTGCTGTTCTTACTGAATAATTCTCCTCTTGGTTTACTATGGGCTTTGCGCGAAGCATCTCGCAAATCCAGGTCAGCATAGCCTCTCGTTGGAATCTATTGATAACTGTTGTGGTCTCTGCCTTTGAAATTTCTTTTTCGCTGCAGTTGCATCTAGCTCTGATCATTTCCCCAACAGGGATGTTCTTTATGACCTGTTTCTCGTGACAGCTTGTTGCCAACAAACTTTATGGGTGTGTTGGATCGAAAGTAAAATGTTGCACATTTTCAAATCTCCCAACTACCCTTCAATACAAGAATGGAGGCCTGCTATACACAACACATGTATAATGGAGAAGGCTATCAATAGCTACCAGGGAGAACTCAATATGTTTGATAAAATATGGTCTTCGCACAAGGCGCACACCACCTGAATTGTATTTTATTGTATTTCTGTAGCGCTTTATGCCAAGCGCAGAACAAACATGAAAACAGTAAGGTACAACAAATTGCAGGCACATCAAGACATCTTGATCAGGCAGAGAGCAGATGTTCCTTGAAGCGAATTTTAAAAAGAAGGCATATAGATATAAAACGGAAAGATGGAGGGAGAGCATTCCAAGATGAATGGAGCTAGAAGAGAGAAGGAACCAAAGCAAGATGAAGCACAGGGGCGGCAGGGAGTAAATAGAACAATTGGCCTGAGAACTGAGAGAACGTGAAAGGGAATACAAAGATGAGAGGAAAGGTAGGGTGAGGTGAGACCATAGAGACATTTAAAGACAATGTAAAGGAATTCTACAATAAGCAAGAGTAAAAGAAAACTGGAGAGAAAGTAATGCAGAAGAAATGTATGTGCAAGGAGATAAATGAAGGAGTAGATGAACAGAGGAATTATAGATAGAACGGAGGGCAGCAACTCGGTAGGCACGGAGACCAAGAAGGGTAGTAGTTTAACTAAAGGAGAAAAGGTACTGTTAGAACTGCAACGTTAATTCGTCCTTCCGGTTGTTCAATGTTAATTTTAGTTGTCATCTGCGCCCGAATATGGTTTACTCAGTCTGGTGCGCTTTATAAATTCATCAAAATCAAATCAAAAGAGCATTAACAAAGATGAGGGAATACAAGTGAGGAGAGTAAAGACTTAGTGGTATGAGTGGTGAGGAATAGACAGAATTTATGGATATTGTAAAGTTGAGAACGACGGGGCCGAGAGATCTGGGCAGAGAAAGATAAAGAAGAGTAGAAAATGATGCCCAAATTGCAGCCCGGGTGTGAGGGTACAATTTTAGGATGGTAGAAAAGAAATAGGAGGCAGAAGTGATGAGCATACTAGAAGAAAAAAAGATTATCTCTGTTTTTGACCGGTTTAAGTGAAGGTAGTGAGTAGTAATTCAAACTTGGATCACGAGGAGACATGAGGAAATAGTAGATTCGAGTGTGGGAGTGAAGGCAGAAAAGGTTAGAAAAATGTGTGAAGAATCAGCATAAAGATGATGGGAGATTTCAAAGGAGAACATTAAGGAAGCAAGTGGGATAGTGTACAGAGAAAAAAAAGTAAGGGACCCAGGGCGGAACCTTGAGCTAAAACTTAGATGAGAGGGTAAGTAGAAGAGGAGACTGAAAAAGTTCAGGCTGAAAGGTAAGCACAAAACCAGTTCAAAACCGACCCACTGAAACCAAGGTCATGCAGAGATGAATGAAGGAAGGATAGTATGATAAACTGTGTTAGTGGCCGCAGAAAGGTCCAGAAGTACAGGAAGAGAAGAAAGTGCAGAATAATGGGCAGTGCGAAGGGAGTTGGAAACAGTGAGGAGAGCAGTCTCAGTGGAGTGACTGGGACGGAAACCAGATTGGTGAAGAGGGAGAAGAGTGTTAGTGGAGACATGTGAGGAAACCTGTGTATAAAGTATACGCTCCACGATCTTAGAAAAGAAATAGGACGAAAATGAGCAGGCAAAGCAGGGACAAGAAGTGTTTCTTCAACATTGGTAGGATAGAACAGTGTTTGAAAGAGGAAGGGAAGACGGCATTAGAAGGGCAAGAATTAAAAATAGGAATTAAGGAATAAGAAGAGGGTAAACTGAAGTAATCTGAGAGGAAGGGAGAAGATCAGAAGGCACAGATCTCAGGTTAGCTTTAGCAAGAACAGGGGAGACCTCACAATCTGTAAGAGGGGAGAATGAAGAAATTAGCAAGGGTGGGGAAAAAGGGTGTTAGGGGGGTTGAAGAGGGGGTGAGAGAGGGGATGGAAGAGCTGAAATGTTGTCAGTAAAATATTCCACGAAATCAGTAGCAGTGGCAGAATCGGGAGGAAGGGGTGAGAAGATCCGATTTTGGGTCCTTTATGAAAGACTAGTCTGAACAGAAAGAGAATCCAATAGATGTGTTTTGTAATACATTTATTTATTGACATTTTCAAGATAATACAATAAACAATATAATATCAAGCAAGTAAACAAAGGAATGTCAAATACAAAGCATATATACAACTGTAGACCATAATCTATGTACGTAGGGTGGCAGAGGCAAAGCGAGAGTAAAAAAAGAGAGAGGATGTAGTAGAAAAACAAAGGAGTATAGAGGTGTAGGAAGAAACAAACCATAAGCATAAAACTCATTAAAAGCATTCTAGATGTCTGAGTATGTATCGTTTTTCTTGACCTGAAAAGTTACTCTCTCTCCATCTGAAAGAATTGACAAATCAAGCAGCCAGATTTCCACAGAAGGCCTGAGGTCACTCTTCCAGCTTTTCACAATCTGCTTTTTAGCCACGATAAGAGCCCTGTAGGCCCAAAAGCGTAAGCCAACAGACAAATCAAGCCCTAATGGAAACAACCCCAACACACACAGTAAGGGATCACGGGGAAGCGCAAGACCCAATACGAGGTCCACACGCTGGAAGACATCTTCCCAAAAAGACTTGACATTAGGACACAACCAGAACATATGCTGGAAAGTCCCTTCATCAGTTTTTACAATTCCAACAAGTGTCATCCTGAACCAGTTTACACCTTTTCATTCTCAGAAGGGACCAATAAAATACAGTGCAATATCCATTGCTGAGTATACCTCAGATCTAAATCTGCCTTACACTTGCATTGACTAGAGCACATATGGGTCCAATCAGAATCTGAAATCTCATACCCCAACTCAAGACACCAAATAACCCTCCCATGATATGAAGCGTTCTTAACCTCTGTGGGAGTGAGAAGCTTATATAAAAGTGAAGCCGAAAGAGGAGTGCTCCTAGCCAGGTGCAAAACAGTGGGCCTCATTACGAGTCCGACGGTAACCGAGCTGGAAAAACCATCAGGTTACCGCTGGACTCGTATTACCATTTCGCCTCTGTGATTCCCGGAATCACCGGGGCATTACAACCCCGGTGACCCGGTAACCCGGTAATTCCAGAGGCGGAATTCGGTAAATCCCCATTCCCATGGAGTCCAATAGGACTCCATGGGAATGGGGAAGTGGAAACACCGGCACCATGCTGTAATGGTGCCGGTGTTTCCACGTCCGCCTGCAGGCGGGTGGTGTTAAACACCTCCTGCCTGCAGAACCCGAGATCAGCCGGTCCGGAAAGAACATTGATGGCGGATTTACCACCACCGTTCTTTCCGGACCGGCTGACTCGTAATGAGGCCCAGTGTGTACATAATGCAACGAGGCATTTAATGGTGAAAACAAAGTTTCAAAAACAGTACAAACGATAACTACGAATCTCAGAGCTATTCCATTTATATTTAAACAGTAGTAATTCGAAGGTGAGCATAGAAACACCATCATGAACTTGAACCAAGTTCCAAATACCAGCAGCTTGCCACGTGGTAGAAGAGAAGGTACGATTGTCAAGGCGTATGGCAGGATTTTTCCACAGTGAGGATTCCAAACTCAGAAGATATTTCACACCACCAGGCACGCAACTTCTCTTCCAGTCTTTCAAAACATGTCCAACAAAAGGCAGAGTATGGTCAATAACCAGTTTCTTATCCATACTGAGCAGACAATCCAAAGGAACAGGATGAGCATAATTTTTCTCTATACTAACCCAGTTAGGACAGTCGACCATCTAATTTCTCAGCCAAAAATGTCAAGTACGGAACGTGAAAACTATGATATAGTGCAACATCTGCGAATCCAAAGCCGCCCTGGTTCACTGGCAGCATGAGGATTTCTTTAGAGATACTCTATCTTCCACCTCCCCCCACCCCCCATAAGAAATTACGGAAGATTTTAGCAATTTCACAAAGCAAATCTCCCGACAAGGGAAGGGGAGCATACTAAATATATATAATAATTTTGGAAGGAGGGCCATTTTGATTACATTAACTTTCCCCCATAACGTCAGATTTAACCTCCCCCATTTTAGACATAATATATTTATCTCAGCAAGCTTAGACCGTACGTTAGACGCCAACAAGGTACTAACTTGCCTGGAAATTTGTATACCTAGATATTTGAACCCACCCGCTGCCCACACTTCTTTCCTCACATCCAGTAATTCGCTGACACAAGGTTGAGATTGGAAAGACTACTGTTTTGGAGACATTTACTTTATATCCAGACACTTGACCAAATGATTGTAGTCAACAGCAATTCCCCAAAACGAAGGACCAAGGTCAGAGAGTAAAACCAAAAGGTCATCAGCATATAGGAGTACCTTAGATACAGTCCCCCACCGAAATACCCTTAATACCCGCATTCCCCCTAATTGCAATTGCCAAGGGTTCAATGAAGAGATCAAAAAGCAGCAGCGATAACGGGCATCTCTGACGCATGCCTCTACATATAGGAAAACTAGTTGAAATACAATCATTAACCGTGACCATTGCCTTGGCGGCGTTATGCAAGGCACTGAAGAGTTGCAAGAATGGCGCACCACCTTCACCCTAATAAGTACTTGTCGGAGGAACTCCCAGCTAACCCTATCAAATGCCTTCTCTGCATTGATACTAACAGCAGCATAGGCTTCAGGAGAGTAACTTTTAAGATGAACAATATCTAGGCGCTCCCTTAAATTATCAAAACTATTCCTTCCAAAGGCAAAACCGGTCTGATTCCGGTGGACCAATTTTGCCAACAAAGGATGAATCGTTTCGGCATAAATTTTGGCTAGGAGTTTGATGTCTGCATTGAATAAGGACATGTGTCTATCATTTCCAGAATTGGAGTGGTCTTTCCCTGGTTTGGGGATTACAGTGATTACGGCAGACTTCATGGAATCTGCCATCTCTTTGTTGGCAATTATCTCTTTGAAATGTTTTACCATGATTGGCGCAAGTGAGGAACTGAAAGTCGCATAAAATTCGATTGGAAACCCATCCGGACACTTACCAGGTGACATCAATCCCATTGAATCAACAATCTCATGTACCATAATATTCCTATCTAAAAATGTCCCATCACTGTCTACCAACCTTGGGACAATAATTTGGTCTAAGAATGCAGTCGCCCTCTCATCCTCTGTGTACATCGTTACAGTATAAAATCAACGGAAGAAATCACATGTCTTCCTTTCTCCTAACAAGAGGTCCAGTGCTATCTACGACAAATAAAACCTGCTTCCCCTTCTCCCTCCCCTTCAGCCTGCTAGCCAGCAAAGCACCAGATCTTTCTCCACGTTCCCAGAACGCTTGCCTAGTATAAAACACTTTTTTTTTTTTCTTTTTTCTTTTTTTTTTTGCTTTCGTGTGTAAAACATTGTCCAATAAACATTTGGCAGCCAGCATTGCGGACATGGTAGAAGCAGAAGGGTGGGAAGTATACACTTCCACAGAATGTTTATAATTGGATTCTAGGCGCCCAATTTCTGATTCAGCTTTTTTCTTTTCATAAGTGTGAGAAACCTGACTGTGTCCTCCCAAGTAGACCTCGGGGAAACCCTTATTCATGTGGCCAGGCGCTCTCAGATCCCGACCCTGGTGCTGGACGAGCGAGGTAGGATCACCTGGATAGGGGTACCCAGCGTTAAGCTCAGGGGAATGCCCCAGGTGAGACATGGTATGTTACCAGGGGAGAAGATGAGGAGAGATCCCTGAGACCTTTATGGGCTGTGCCACATCTGCCTCCCTTCTTCCCATTAGATCTCTCCAGCCGAGATGCAACAAACCCCTCTGTGTGTAATCAATCCTCAAGTCCCAATTTCCATTGTGCTCAAAAAGTTTAACTCCCAGAATCGTTGTTGCACCAGTCTTCATTGAATTACTCCCCATCCTCCTTCCTCCTGTCCCTCTGATTTGTTATATTCCGCATTCCAAACCTGATCAGACAGAATACTACCGTTCCCACAATCCCCTATGTTCTGTTCTTCATCCCGGTTATTCTCGTCCATTTCGCAAACCTGCCCCATGTTACCCCGTAGGATACTCAAATTCTTTAACTTTCCCCCCTTCCGACACAAACACCTTTGCACAGCGGACTTGTAATACAACTATTTACCTGACATGTCCTGCCACAAGGGTCAGCCAAAGTCAGTCAATTCACTTAACTCTCACACACTTGATGGCCCTTCCTTTTCCCCATGGGGATAAAAGGTGGAGCAAGAGAGTGCAGTACGAGCAAGACAAGCACGGGAGACAGCACGATGAGACGGCTACCACGTGGCAGTTCAAGAGAAGGAGAAAGGTGGTGGGAATCGAGAGGGTGGCGAGGAGAGAGGTGTCCTTGCCCTTTTTGTACCATACCCGCTGAACTTTCGTGGAAGAGAGCCTAAGACCGCGGACAATAGCATCAGTGTCTTGCAGCAGATGTCAACGATACACGAGGCCATCTTAAGACGATAAGCAGGAGCGAGGGAAGCTCCCGTGTCCCTGGTACCGGCCTTGACTCCAGAGCAGCCAAAAGTTGAACGGTTCAGCCCAGCCGGTGAGTCGAGGGGAGAACCGATAAGAACCGGGCCGTGTTGAGTGCGAATCGCAAAGTGGCAAGTTTTGAACCAAAGCTGATTAACTTTGAATGAACTGTAAAAAGTGTGAAGGGGAGACCAGCCTCAGAGGGAAACCGGCACCACCTGGGTGCTAACTCAAGAGACTCTGGTCGAGCCCTGTATGAGAGAAACTACAAATACCAGAAGGCCGTAGGAGGGCTGGTGAAATAGGTCAAAGTGGTCATAGAGAGGGTAAGGCAAAATCCCTGTACAATCATAAGACTTTGATCTACAAGCACTGTGAAAGAAAGGGACGTGAATCCCAACAATATTGGACAATTGTGAATGTGAAGTAAAGAGGGGTCTGAGCCCGACCGAGGGAGATCCAGGGGGTGAAGTGCTGGAATTGCTGGCAAAAGTACTTAAACTCTTTCAAATATGTGTTATTTAGAACATAGTCTGCTTTACCCTGTTGCAGATGTCTCTTGAAGCAAAACAATATTGGTTTTCTTTTTGTCTAGGAAGTTAGAAATGTTTCACCTCTTTAATGGACTATTCATCCATTTCACATTCCAGCTTAAAAGCTGCAAATAGTCAGACATTCCTTGAAAAACAAACCACTGTCTGTGAAAATAAAGATGCACTCCAGACAGGACTATTGGCCAGGGCCAACATAAGCCAACTCCAACGTAAGCCACCTCCCAAAGGCCGATTCATATCAGTCTGTGTACAGGTCGAATGGGAAGTGCATACCCGTGTCAAATTCCTCAACAAAGGATTGGGAGAAACTAAATGCAAAAAATGTACGATAATTGTGATAATCAAGAACAAGACTGGAAAAAAGAACAAAGAAAAGAAAAAAAAGAGGGGGAAAAAAGGAAGGGAATAGACAGAGACCAAATCCAGAACATGGTGAAGGATCAGCCAATGGAACATGCCACAGCTGCCCAAGAGAATATCGAGGCAAACAAGAGAGAAAGGTAAAGGCATTTCTAAATGGTATAGTACACATTTCTTTTTTTTCTTTTCCCCTTCTTCCCTTTTTGTTCCTTCCTTTCTCCGTAAACATCTTAAAACTAATTAGAGGCATTCTCCCAGAATAAATATATACACTATCGACAAATGAAACGGACATCTATAGTATAATAGATCCAAGGCAAGAAGAGGGAGAATCAAATATCAAGTGGAGTAGTACCGAATACATGCACCATAAGATTGGTTATATTTTAAACATTAACCCTGTATGGTCAAAGTAAATGGTCTCCTGCTAAACAACAACAAAGAACACACTGAACATAATAAATTCTTACCGCCCAGACTTGGAAAATGGTTGCATGTTTTGAGGAGCACCTTCATCCAGCCTCTGGACCCCAGTCAGGGTCACAGAGGATTCCAAGGCTTGTGGGTTCATAACCATAATCAGGCAGCAAGGGCATCCAGGCACACACCTAACATAGGAAACATGGACACTAAATACCCCAAAATGCAAAGTGTTCTATGTTAAAGCCAGAGGAAGAGATTGGCACATTGTATTGCTGTTTTAGGATAGAGCCAGGTACCCTGGACAAATGCTAATGATTTGAACTGCGCATATGGATTGGCCCATACTTCACTATTGCACATAACAGAGGGGCACTAGAGCAAAATGCCACTGACATTTTTAAAGTGTTTGTGATATGAGAACAGTGTGTACAGATTGCAATGTTCCCAGCCACCTGTCCCCAGGAGCCCTCGTGATGGCCAAGAACATCAACCCCCCCATTGTCCGAATATCACGCAGAACACCATAAATCCAGCCCCCAGGATAAAAAGACAGCACATGAAACATGATACGGTTCCGTTCACGGTCTGCTTGAAAGAGTTAGTCCGTCAGTACGTCGGGCGCAACAATATGCTTCCAACTGCCACAAAACAAAACCACAGGCAGGACTGAAGGAGGAGACTTTTCACTTCGGAGGAGCCATGAAGAGGAATGAAGCAGACCGACTAAGCAAATCATCAAATACATTTAACTGAAGACTGTCTTGTAAGAATTCCAGGAATGCTGCTATGATCGTAACCTTGCCTCGCCCACCAAGCTCCGACAAAACTAGTAATTTGGGTTTACTAGCGGCTCGTCCCAAATGTGCTGCAACCCATGAAGATCCTGCCCAGCGGATCGCTCGGGGTCTAAAACCACAGTGAAAGGTCCAAAATATTTAGTTTAATAATGCCAGCCATGGTGCTGAAGGGTTCGTGCTTCCCATTAAAGATGCATTATGGAAACACTAGGAAGATTCCACCCCTAAAGATTCCCTGGCGAGATCTTACTAACACAAACTGACCAAGGTGGATGCCAAGCATAGGACATTCTGAATTGAACGGAACCAATGTGTGAGTGTGTGGATAAGGACCAAAACGTTTCTTTCGACAACAAAAAAAACCTCAAAGTGGTAAATGATTGCACAGCAAGTGACACCCCAAAGAAGGAGACATTTAAATCTAAGATATTTTTCACTCATCGACTACTTCATCCCAGCAATATTCTGGCACAAAATGGAGTTTATTCAAGTAGTAAAGGAACCACAACTTCTTACTGCTGAAGCGTTTGGTACCTTGTGAAATCAAACATCCCGGCTTTTGGACAAAGAACGAAAGTTAAAATGTCGGCAAAAAAGTTGTAGGTGGTGGCAAATCATGAGCTGTTTCCTGCCTCTCTAGCTGCGGCAAGAGAGGAAGTATTAAATATGCCTCAACCCATGGAATTTTTATAGGAGGCTTTTCAGGATGTGATGGATAAGACAGTTCAGAAGCTGTATTAAAAAAAAAAACCTGCAAATGAACTGTGTAAATATTGGCATTAGTTTAACGCCCAATGTAACGCAGTTGAACTTTGGAAGGCCCCTAAGGACACTGGATAGAACAGAACACATATTGCGGCTAAAAAAAGTAATTTAGAAGGGCATGAAGCGATTGCAAAGGAGACATGGGTCTTTGGCGTCGGAACGAAATAGCATCTGCAGCAGACTCTAAAACAGGTACATTTTGGCAACCAGTGGCAAAAGGCTCCAACTCTATGATGAAGCACCCGTTAGATGGGGGAGCCTACTGCACACTTTGTTGGCCGCACAGTGTCATCCACAACGCGGGGGTCACCCTGCACGCATACCCGGGAGTGTAAGGTTTAAGAACAGGGCAGTTACTTTAATTACCTTTCTCATTTACTCGGCTACAGATGCGTGGCAACTCTGATAAATATGCAGACAATAGAATCGACATATTGCGCGGTTTGTCTTTGCGTCTAATCTTGTCATTTTGTGCCTCCTTCACCGAGCCTCCCAAGTTGTAACATTTCGTTGGGACCAGCCGCACCAATACCTTTACCTCTGTGTCGTTCATACCATTCACTTTGACTTGCGGTAAATCTGAGCTCGTGTTTGTTCAGCAGGTCCTAACTCTTCAGAACATTCATTTTCTTTCCTCGCTTCAGCCGTGGGGCCATCTATATGACTAACCCAGTATTGTATGCTGCCTTCTTGACTTCAGACTGTAGATGGCAGTGCTGCGTTTGAAATTGCTACATAAAGAGCCGCGCTTAAAGGTGCACTGGAATTTTCTCTCGTGTGTGTACAAATCACTTTATGGTTCTGAATTGGGATCTTTAGTTGTTTGGTCTGTCGCTCAACACGGGTTTTGTGTATAATTGTGTACGTTGGTATGCCCAAATAAGGGTGATGCATCCTGTGCGCGTATTATTTGTAACAAGGGTTGTAATTATGTCCATAGCGCTTGTTGCGTTGTGGGTAGGTGGTGTACTTGGCATATAGGTGTTATTTGTTTTACGTCTATCGGCTGCTTGACGGGACTGAGTATTTTTTTAGTGTGCCACGGGTATGAATGAATTATACGTTTAAGGTGAGACCCCCACACCCAAACAGAAATGGAACTAATATTACAAGGAAGCCCTGGGTGCAAGGCTTTGGTTGAGCACTATATGTTCCTTTATGCCAATCCTAAAAAGTTGGAATTATTATGCATTGCGTTAGCAAGGTATGGATGTATGTATGTATGGGTGGATTGATGGTTGCCTGACTAGATGGGTGTGTTTGAGGGGTTTTATAGCAAGGTTTTTATAGCAATGAGTGTTTGTTAAGCAGATGTATGTATGTATGTATGTATGTATGTATGTATGTATGTATGTGTGGGGGGCAGGGCGGCGGCACAGTAACTTGGGACCACGAGCAGTGCGCTGCAACGGGTTGTCTTGCAGTGGTTTAAGCCAGAGAGTAGTGATATACAGACTCAGACATAATGAAATGATAACCGATGACTGAATGGAGGTGTGGCGGGTTCGAGGGTTGTCCGAGCGAGAAATAAGGCACACAGGCCGAAATGCAACCTCCACATTAAGACACAATAGAGAAGATGTGTTCGGTTAATGTTATGTTAAGCTACCACGCTTACAATCCAAAGGTACAAGAGCGCACATGTTGACACCACAATAATATGGTCCTAATACATCGAATGTGCTAACATGTAGCGCTTGAGACGCTGGAAATCAGCATCTATACGCTAGATGAATCCCTGCACATGGACCTGGTAGCCCACATGCGTGCCCCAGAACTGCAGCGAATACTCTGTGGCTTTCAGACCTTGGCACACTTGATGTGGTCTCCAGAATTGTGCTAGTGGTACATTTGTTATGTTTAATTGACATAAGAAAGGATGTTTTTGCATGTCATTAGATGTGCTTGAATGCAGGGCTGTGCACATGGGTGCATATGTAGGCGTGTTTGAGAGTGAGTGAGTGAGTGGGTGGGTGGGTGGGTGTTTCATATTGCCGTACTGGAATTGGATACTGCCACCATATGCCAGGTCCTGACGGTGGTTTCGCAGGTATTTGCTCTCCGTGGCAGGGATTGGCATGAAACTCCTCATGTGCCGGGTACTGTGATCAAATTGCTAGACGCTCACATCAAATTCCAGTGTATTTACACAGAACGCCAGGTAATACCATCCTCGTGCCACATGCTGTGATTGCACACTACAGCAGACCGCAAGCATTTCATTATTTATTTTAAAAATCTTCATGTTTAACTGACCCAAACAAGAAAGTCTTAAGAAAACTAGTCGACTGAATTCAGAAGTAAGCCTTCAAAATAGGCAACATACATACACAGAAGAGCCCTTCACTGAAGTGTTGGTGTACTTCATAAGGCAGTAGACTCCTATCTACACGTATATTAGTATTTCAAAAGGAACATTGAGTTTTTGGATTAAGAAGACTGCAACAGAGCAGAAAGACGATAGTAATGATAGACCTATCTGGAACAGTAGAAAGACCTTGGCACACGTTGCCTATGTTCAGCTGCCTTTTCTGCTATCTAGTGAATTTCAGACATTGGTTCAGGTAATGGTGTAAACCTATCTAGACGGGGAGGGGGAAAAGAACCTGTTAAAAGAATTACATGAGTCCACCCATTCTCCTTTAAAGGTATCAAAGAGTGGAAAACGTTCTCATAGTACCCCGGTTATGAGGTCCTCTGATCCGACTCCCATTGTGGACCCATGTAGGCTTTAATGTGTGTTGCCCGATGTTTACAGCCATAATTCATGCTAAGGAAGTTGGTGCAAAAACTGTAATTATTTGTTGGTTGTTGATGTACTTCGAGGACTGCAGCTCCCAAGAGCTAGCAAAGAGTAGGTCTCGAGCATGTGCCTTTTCTTGTTACGTGCCCAGTTTTTTCGAACTTCCTTCCTGTAGCGCTCTTTCTAGGTCAAATGTTACCCCTGTTTCGAAAACACCTAACACTTTCCTATTGCAGAAATACTTCCATGAGTTAATGTATTTCCATTTAATTCGGCATGCATGGGAAAACACGTTTTCTTTTAGATATGCACACTTATTCTAGATAGTAATTTTAAGCATTTAGGGGGAAAATGCCATTTTTAGTATAAGCATTGTTTTCTTTAAGTTATTGGCGCTGTAATTTCTTATTTGTCATACATTTATGAATTGCGTACATTCATTGAAGTCTTTGGATTTCGTTTTGTTGTACAGGGTTGTGCTGCTCATAGTAACCTAAGACTTCACAGACAAAAACTCCTACAAAATAGAAGTAAGACTTAATGTCAAAATTGATTGAGACTCAAACGGAAACAAGATACATAAAATGAACGAAATCAGGACTCTGTATAAATTATGTACCAAACCTCTTTACTCCCTACAAGCAGTCCAATATTAAACAAATAAAATAACTGGTACACGTGTGGCCCTTTTTGCCACCGGAAGGCCTCATATGACTTGAGACTAGTAGCAGGAGCAACAGCTTCTACAAAGAGGACCATGATGCTGCCTGGTGTGAGGTCGGCTTGCCTTTACAGGACTTCTTATCATTTATTGAAATTGTTAGCTACAAGGAAAGTTTGGATTAAGAGAAACCTATCTTTTTTAAATAATGAAAATATTTGTACTTGTTTAAAATGTGCCGTTGGGAAATGAGAACTACGTTTTTACATCCAACTTCCCAAAATAGGAAGTAAAATACTTCTACATCAAATAATCATCTGGAGCCCTGGAAAAAACAGTGCAGTAGAAAAAAGATTTTAGGTATAATAGACTGTACATATCCAGAAGAAAGACCACCTGTAAAATATAAGATAAACTTTGTTTTAAATCAGAAGAAACACTCTGACAAGAAGAATTATAAGTTAAAGTCTCTAATTAAACAATAAAAGGATATTTAAGTGTGATTCAATTAAAAACAGAAGGATGCTTCCAGCAGTTAAAAGACCTAAATGAAATCGTAGGTTGGCGCATAAATACGCAGCCGAAGAAGCCATTCGTAACAACCTACTAACACAGTGATCTAATGGAAGTAAGAGTTGGGCAAACAACTATAGGAAGCTGGTGGAAGATCTACCCAAATACAATTTTAGATTAAGAAGCCATATACAAATGAAGAAAGGCTCACCTTCAGTGAAGCTACTTGACAGCAAATAGAGTACCCATCATGGCTGTATCCCCTCCCACCTCCCCAGGGAACGACATTCCTGCTGGAGCGGCTGCTCCAAGATCTGTTACTTTAGGCAAGCATCTATGTAAAGAGCAGAGAAATGATTGAAGGGCCATACTCGGCCTCCACCTGTAATCGCATCTCAAAAGAATACCCACAAGGAATGCCTCACAATGATGCGGGTGGTAGGGGTCCCAAAAGCTTGTCTAACTTTGGAAGTATTTCGCTTTATTAATTTACATCTAGAGCAAAGACTGTGGTATGCAGTAAGCCATCTCTTCAGTGGTTAAAAACGATTGAGGCTCAAACTCTGTTACTTTTTTATATGATAAGAAATTAGTTCCTTCTCAGAGGTTCAAAAAAGAATACCAAAGACTCTATTTGTAGCAAATTCTTGTATGTCTCTTTGTGCAATTAAAAAAGTGAAACCACGTTTAATATGCTAAGTAGGTTTCTCCCTCTGCTCCAAGCGAATGACCAGATTTAACTTGCCAGCGCAAGTCGCATAGCATGTTTATTTGCTATGTGAACTACTCTAACGCTTTCTCTACTGGAGCTCTAAAACAGAAATCCTAAAACTCTAGGGGTTATAGAACCAAGAAGCCTGATAGCCTACATTTCAGGGAACCAAATTACATTGCTACTTACATTGCACAGGTTTCCACTCGTTTACAGTGGATAAGATAATCAAATCCACAACAGACACAGAATGGAGTAACCTCAGAATCCTGTCATTTTGCCACAAGGGATACTCACAAGGGCCTTGCTGGTCTTGCCTTAGGTCACTTGTGCTTCTAAATGTTTTATGTCCTGGCACTGATCTAAAAGCTCCAGGCTGTATTCTGGACTCCAATCTGGAGCTTACAGGGCTATGATGGCACATTAAGCCTCTTGTAGTACTTCCCTCTCCGAGACCACAGTTCTGGTTTAAGTCCATTTATGCTCTTGTACTGTACACGATTTCTGGTACTTTACAAAATAGATCTTGAATGAGTTACAGAACCAAACTCTTTGCAGCCTTGCTTTTCCTTAAAAAAAAAAAAAAAAAAAAGTAAATACAATGTTCATGGAGTGAAATAGTAAGTATGTGCATCTGATTCCATCATAACGTCTTATTCCTGTGGCCCTCCTCTCTTTATAACATGGTTGCGTGATGGGTGCCTCTCCAGAGGTTTTGTTCTACATCTCCCAGGATCCTTCACCACCACTAAGCAAGTTGAATTTCAAAACATCGGAGGGAGAGTGGATGGGGGGCACATAATGAACACGATGGCTTTAAGAGGTCAGTTTTCTTGCAGCTGTCATTCTTCCTGGTTGTTTGTCGCTCTGGATCTGATCCTGAGCAGTTTGCGGTTTTGTTTGCTGCTTCCTGATTAGGGGTGCAGCTGCTGCACTGCATTGTCCAGCCAAAGATTAGCTTGCAGAATCCCAGCTTGAAGGGTGATTGCAGGTACTTTTTTGTTTGGTCCCTCTGTCCTGAAACGTGCTTCCAAGATCCGTTTTCTCTGCCTTTTGTTCTTTGATGTCACTTGTAGCCTGAAGTCTTTGTCAAATACTTGTTTTAATTCCTTGTCTAGTATGGAGCATGTGGCTCATTAGTCGTATTTATAAATATCCGTGCTGCCTAAGGTTGTTTTCTGCTTGTTTTGTCCTTTCCTTCACATTCCCTTTGGGCCCCAAAGTCCACTTAAGCTTTTTTTTTTTAGCCTTTCATAGATTTCCTATCATCCAACCCCTATTTATTTATCCTTTTTCAATCCGTTCTCTCTTGTGATTTGTAGCCATTTCATTGCGCCTCTGATCGTTACCAAGGGTGCCAATGAGTAGGCATTTTATGGCAACTGGCTTAGCCCTAAGGATTGGTCACATTCGGGCAATGAACTTCGATTTCCATGGTGGCTTGTCTTGTGTGCTTGTCATTCCTCCTTTCACCTATTACTTTCTTTTGCCTATGCTTCTTTTGCCTGCCTTATTTCTTCTCTCCTAGCTAACCCCTGAGCCTTTAAGGTCTACCCAGATGTATCTCTACTGTATCTCTACTCTTCCGGGGCTTTTCTATGCAGGCCCCAGCCTGCTCTAGCCCTGCAGTCCACGGCTTTAATCCATCCTTGTCAAACCTTTCCTCTGCCTTTCCACTCTGCCAGTATTGGTTTTGCATGTGGTTTATATTGTGTAAGGCCCTAGCCGGAAAAGGCCCCAAATAGTTACAAAATCCTCTTCAGTCATCCCACTCCTGTTTGGTTAACCAATCCACATTTAGCAGGAAAAGCCATTCGGTTTTAAAGTTGTATTTATTCATTCATAATCACAAATTCCAGGTACATTGCCAGCAATATCAATCCTATAGTTGCTTAATGTATGCATGTAAACCATCTGGTTATTATGTTCAATAGCTTCTGTGATCATGAGTTTTATAGAACACATTCCAAACCATTAACAGTAACCCTTGAACTCTTGCGACCTCCCCCTCCCTAACCCCAACATATATGGCTTAGTGTCATTACTCTGGCTGTGGATTCTCATCTATCTTTCTACACTGGTATAGTCTCTTACCATCTGCTTCCTTTGTTCAGCAGACATGTACGCTCCTCCGTAGCATTGGTTTATAGAAGCGACCTTCCCTATCCTTTACATATTCATGAAAGGGGCGACCATGCTGTCAGCAATTTCTGCTACTTTCCCTCTTTCAAAACAAATAGTTTCTCCATAGCCAGTACTCCCCAGATTTTAACCCAGCACCACGCTATTATAGGACCTTCCACCATTTTCCACCCCTGGGCTAGGGTCATTTCGTGCTGCCATTAACAGATGAGTAATGAGGGTGGCATTATTGCCACTTGCCGCATAAATCCCTTCCACTTCCGCCCCCAGCAGTATCGCCATCGGTGCGTTTGGCAGTTGTGCCCCTGTAATCTCCTTTATATGCCCTAGGACCTCCTTCCAATATATTGTGGTATTGCGGCATGAACACATGTGATTCAGATCCCCCTTCCCTCCACATTGTCTCCAGCATAGGGCGGGAGGGAGTAACTTGAGTTCATTCCGTGTAGCCGGTGGGGAGACGAGCACCATCTCTAACACATTTTATATGCTGTTTCCTTGATAGCTGTACTTTTAGATGTTTTATGTGCTCTCCTCCAGAACGGCCCCCATTCTTCCTCTGTAATAGGTGCACCAGCGTACCTTTCTCAACTATCCTTGTACGAAAGCTTATCTCCCGTTTGTGCTTTATCTAGCAACCTATACAACCTCGCTAATCCTCTCACTGTCATACCTTCCTGTAGGGTCAGTTTTATTCCCACTGGTGCTCTTTTGCCCACCGCCCTAACCTGCTTCTGAGAAATCTAGTGCCTAATCTATATGTATTTATACCTTTCCCTCTCTCCCATACCAAATTTCCTTTTACATTCTTCAAAAAGGAGGGGGTGGGGGGTGCTGCCCTGAAAGAATTCTCTTAAGTGGAGGAGTTCCGTTCCCGCCCAAGTGTCCCAGAATTTCTTTTGTCGGCCTGGGGTGAAATCTGTGTTATGGGCCATGGGGGGTACGGCCACAATCCATGCAGAATGTTCTTCCAAGTGCTTGATCCCTTCCCCGCAAAAACACCTTGGTAGTTTCTAACAGTTATCCTTCTGCCCCTCGGGTACCTGATCTTAGAGCATGTAGAGTTCTCAGTGGAATTCATGTGACCTCCTGTTCGATCCCACACCAACCTCTTGATCTGTCTTGTCCTACCCATTTCTGCATCAGCGCTATGTGTACTGCTAAGACAAATCTTTCAACGTCTGGCACCCCCAGTCCACCCAGAAGCGTTGAGCGCATCAGGACCTTCCTTTGTACTCTTGGTCTCTTTCCATGCCACACAAAGGTAATTATTTCTTCTTGTAATGTCTTGCTCATGCGGGGGGGTATGTGTACCGGAAGCAAGCCCACTATATAAAGCAGTCGAGTGAGCAGTGGCATTTTGACCGCAGAAATTCTTGCAAACCAAGAAAGCTCCTGGGTGTCCCATCTATGCAAATCATCCTTCAATTTCTTCCACAGCAGGATTATATTTGCCCCCTACAACCCTTTGTATTCCCTCATAAGTTTTTTGCCCAGATGCTCTATACTCTCATCTTCTCAAATTAAGGGGTACTTCTCTCCCATTTTATCTGTCTCTCCCCGCTCCTCCGTTATTTCTAATGCCTTGGATTTAGTATAGTTTATGGTGAAGCCCGATACAATGGCACACTCTTGTAGCCTCTCCATTACTCTAGGTAGCGTAGCCTTTGTGTTTTTCAGAAATGGCAAAATATCATCCGCATATAGCGCTTCATCTCCACAAGTCACTCCCTAGGTATCCTGGTCCTGCCTGATCACTTCTGCCAAGGGCTCCAGGGCCATGACAAATATTAGGGGGATAAGGGACATCCCTGATGTGTACCTCTCAGTATTCTAATCTGTGCCGAGATTTGCCCATTAACCAAACAATTAGTTGTTGGTATTTGAAAATGCGCCAAAACCATCCTAGTAAATTCAGATCCACATCCAAAACTTTCAAAGACAATCCGCAAATATCCCCAGTCTAAGCTATCAAAAGCTGGTTGTGCGTACAACCTGCTATGGAAAACCTTTGCCCCGTCCTAGTCCCCAGGTCTGTTATGTCTATGGCCCGTCTAATATTGGCCTGCGTGTGTCTTCCTGCTATAAAACCTGCTTGGTCCTCATGGATTATTCGGGTAGTACTTTCATTAGTCTTGCTGCCAGCACCTTAGCGTTTTTTGCGTCGCTATTTAGCAGAGAGATGGGGCGGTAACTGGCGCAATCTGTGGGATCTTTTCCTGCTTTTAGTATTAAGACTGTAGTGGATTTCTGTTGCCTCTCTCCCTTTATAAGGTTAAAAAGTCGTGTTAATCGAGCTAGTAGCTGGGACCTAAACGTTTTATAATAGCCATTTCCTAGCCCATCCGGGCCCGGTGTCTTATTACTAGGCAAAGCTCTTATCGCCTCATTAACTTCTTCTACCATTATGGGACCTTTTTTAAAATGTGCCTACCTTCATTGGTTAGTTGGGGTAATCGCAATGTCGACATATAAGTTGTTTGTAGCAGCGGATACGGCCTTCCTGTTTCAACAACCCTTTGTGAAATCTCTCCATTATTTCCATTTTCCCCTCTTCCGCTTTTTAGTTGGGCGATATAATTGCGGGATTTTTGTTTTCTTAGTTTGGCGGCTAAAAATCAATTGGCCTTCCCACCCTGGATGTAATATGTTTGTTTGGCATTTAGTCATGTCTGTGCCAAGCGGTCTGCAACTTGTGCTTCCAGCTGGGCTCCAACTTTCCAGAGTGTTCTCAGTGATTTTTGCGTCTGCCGTGCTTTATGTTGTGCTTCCATTTCCTTGAGCTCTGCCTCAAGTTTCATTGTAATCAGCCCTCTTTCCCTCACGTATGCTGTGGCTTGTGAATAAATTCTCACCGAACCACCACTGTCCCTGCATCCCATACTATCCTCCAGTCTGTTTCCCCATTAGTATTGTCTTTGAAGTAGTTATTTGTTTTCTCCATGTGTTCTCTCAGTGCTATGCCTCGCAAAATCATCGTGTTCAATCTCCAGTACTTCTCGGTTTTCAACTTCCCTTTAGCCAATTCAATTTGAATTGTCATCGGGGCATGTTCGGAAAGATATTTAACCGCTATGTCTACCATCACTACTTGGGAGATCAGTGTAGTGGATACTAGGATTATATCTATTCTTGAGTATCCTTTATGTACTGCTGAATAGTGGGTATATTCCCTGTCTTGCTCGTGGAAGATTCTCTGTGTCTCTATTACCCCTAGATCCCTATAAAACGTCCCTAATGCTTGCCTATTTTTCCCATTTACAGCAGTGGGCGCTAGCGTTTTGTCTAATGCAGGGTCCATTACACAATTGAAGTCCCCTCCAATCACTACTTGTCCCTCACACCGCTCTCCCAGTTTCTGTAGTATCTCCCCCAAGTAAAGGTCTTGTTTCTCATTGGGGCGTATAATAAGATCAGTGTATACAGTTGGTCCTCTAATGTACACTTAAGCATACCTTCATTATCCATATGCAGGAATAGTTTCTGAAAGTTTAGGCTGGCGCCCAGAAGGTTGCCATCCCCTTTGTCTTCTTCCCACTTGATGCATAATATTGTTTAGGGAATGCCTTATGTGACATCTTCCGTTCATCTTCAGGAAGGAGGTGTGTCTCCTATAGAAGCACTATCAATGCTCTGAGATCCAAAAGTCTCCTCATTATCGAAAGACGTTTAGCCGTCGAGTTCAGTCCCTGTACGTTCAGGGTTATAATTTTTAATTCAGCCATATCCTGTGATTTTGAGTCCACCTATGCCCATTTTTAAGCTTCTTGCCACTCTCTCATCTTCACCCGATCTACGCACCAACCCATACAGCAACCTTTCCGCAACTTCCCCCCCCCCCCCACTGCTCTCCCCTTCCCTTTACCCCTACGTGACCTAGGTTCTCTTGAACCCCCCCGGGGCAATAGGCCTTGTACGACCCTGGGCATTCCCCTCGCCAGGATATTTCCATACCCTGATTTGAATTCCAAGATGCCCCACATTCCTCACTCCGTCTGGGCTTACTCCCCTTTAATTCAACGCATTTACTAGTCTATCCTCCCTTTCCTCATTCCACCACCATCAACACGTAGCTGTGCCATGTAATCGTTCCCTCCCCGTCTCTTATTTCCTGTGGGGACCTGACAATTTTACTTCCCGTTCACGCCTCTTTTTACTGTCCGTCGACCATTCCCGTATTCTGGCACCAACATTTGGGGTGTTCTGTTTTGATCCCTGGTCTGTTCGATTCTCATCCTCTTCCATCTGCATCTGCATCAGGGTCAAGCCTTCCTCCCACATGGTGATCCGCTGTTGTTTGCCCTCCCATGTAAAGAGCAGACTGACAGGGAATGTCCATTTGTAGGCAATCCGTTTTGCAATTAGTTCCCTCGTGACCGGTTGCTTCATTCTCCTCTTATGTAATGTAGATAACGCCAAGTCTTGGTATAAATGGACCTGGGTCCCATTGATTGACACATCTTGTTGCACTCTTGCCGCGCTAAGTATTTTCTCCTTCATGGTGTAGGAGGTTAAGGCCACTAAAACGTCTCAGGGTCTTGCCCCTGGGTCCCTTTTCCTAGGTCCTATTCTATGCACACTGTCGATTAATACATCCTTCGGCTGTGTTGGGGTCAAGCAGCTGCTGAAACAGTGCTGCATTGCATATTTTAAATCACCGTCTGTAACTGTCTCGACCAGGCCCTTGACTCTAATATTGGATTGGCGAGACCTATTCTCATGGTCCCCTGCCTGAATTTCCAGATTGTGCGTTGCTCTAGCTACTTGCTCGAGTAGGATGCTATTTTGTTTCATTTCCCCTGTAATCTCCGATAGGCTGTCCTCGGCTACATCCACTCTGTTTCCCAACTCATTCATTTCTCTTCTGACCTCCTGGAGCGATGTCTTCGGTCTCTCTTTCATCTTCTCAAATTGTTCCTGGAAGGAATCCATCATTCTAGTTTTCATCCCTCCTAAGACAATCTTGCAACTCCTCTTTGTTTAATTCCATTGTGCGCAGTTCCTCTGTATTGTCCTTTCCCCCTGCGTTATCCGTTTGCTCCCAAGTAGTGTCTCCTTTCAGTCTGTACCTCCTCTTATCTCCCCAGCCTCATCACAACTACTCCTAGGTAGTTCAGGTGCTAGGTAGGGAACACGCCTGTCGGTGTTGTCCTCTCTCAAACTCTCGTTGGGGGTGATTTCTAGCATGTTCCTTTGGGTCTGGGGGCTAAGCTCAGATCTGTTGCCTCTCCTCTCACCAGCGCGCCACCCACCTAGCAAGTTGTTATGGCGCGCGTATACCTGATGTTTCTCCAGCTAGAGCTTGTCTTCTGTCCCAAGACTTCACTGGCTCCTTTTGTCTTCTCTCAGGAGCTTTTTTTACCCAACTTGTTGCTCCCTCCGTCAGTCCTTTTAATCCTTTATTGTGCGCACTGTGTTGGAGCTTCCCCCAGCCCGTCGGCTATCCCTGCTTTCCCGCTATGTACTTTTAATGGTGCCGGGGTTGGCTTCCCCCCTCCTGTGCATCTCCGTTCCTTTTCTGTGTCCTCAGCGCTCTATCCCGCACTGTCTTGCCTGTACTTACTTGTAACGGGTTAGGTGCCCGTTGCAGCTTTTACGTTGCTCCTCTCGCTCCTTCGGTCAGGCCTTTAATCCTTTATTGTGCGCGCTGTGTTGGAGCTTCCCCCAGCCCGCCGGCTTTCTCTGCTTTCCTGCTGAGTGCTTTGAATGGTAACGGGCTTTCCCACTCCTGTGCGACTCTGAATCTCTAATGCACCCTCAGTGCTCTTTCCCGCTCTTTCTTCCCCATCCTTACTTATAACGGGTTAGGCATCTGTTGCAGCTTTTACGTTGCTCCTTTTGCTTTGCTTCCATTGCCGTGGTCGCCTCTTTGCTCCTTCCCACTCTCCTGCAGTTCCAAACGGGCGGATCCTCCACTCTCTCCGGCCTCAATGTTACCCCATAACGGGTTGCCGCTTCAGCTACTGTCCCTCCTATCGGGGCAAACTCGTCCGGCGTTCGCCACGTTGTTGGATGTAATCTTCTCTCTGCCTGTCGTCGTCCCGCTGCTTCATTGGCGGGTGGTTTGTTCTTTTTCGTATGCTCCGCTGGCAATTTCCTCCACGATACAGCTCCACACTACAAACCAGTGACGGGGCGCGTCGCAGCTAAATTCAGTGGAGAGACCTCTTCAGCAGTGTAGCCATCCTCCTCCACGAGTTTTGGGATTAGGGAAGAGTACTCCATCTTTGATCTTTGTTATAGCTAATGTCCCCTTATGTAGCTGCCTGGACGGGGCACAGAGACGTGCACCCTCACGGCCCGGCAGCCTTCTTGGAATCTGAATCCTTTCTTTTTAAAATACTCCCAGGATATGCATGAAAAAATGAAACGTACTGCCAGGAACCTTGGGGGTGGGTATTGTTTTTTCCCAATTTATTTTATTGAGCATTTTCTTAACATACAATTACTGACCGTCAAATACATGTATTTCTATTGCACAAGCATGAAAAAGAAAACTGTTTTTTCAGGTGCGTTCTTTTGTTAAACTAAAACTCCCCCACCCCTCCTTTTAGACGAAACGAGTCGCGTGTGTTGATCATCGGGGGTGATTACATTCATTCCTTTAGGGCATCATCTCCCCGGCTTCATCTCCAGTCATTTGTAGGCATCAAGGAAGGGCACCCACTCCATTTCTCTACTTGGGGTGATCTTGTGGAGGGCGCCTGTGATAGTCTCCATCTCGTAGAGATCTCGAGCTTTCCGGGTCTCCGATTTCCAGCTTATGGTGATACAGGCCCTCACCGCTAGTAGCAGGAGGTGTCATATGGGAAGCCCGTTTCTATCGATCTTACTGTTGTTCCAAATAGCACCAGTCTGGTGTCGCACTCTCAGGTAATCCCATCTACGTTTCTGATCCAGGCTAGCACCTCTTTCCAATATGCTTGGGTTTTCGGGCATGACCAATACATATGCCAGTAGTCAGCCTGGGTGCCGCATCCTCTCCAACATTGGGGACTTGTTTGCTCGAACATTTTGGAGAATCTTTTGGGGTTGTACTGCCATCTGTGCATCAATTTTATTCTGTGCAGTTTATATTGGGCTGAAATTGAGGTTTTGTGCGCTGATGTGCACATTTGAGACCATAGTTGGTCAGACATCATTGGGCCCATGTCCTTCTCCCATTTTTTCTTTAGGCCGTCAATTCTGTTTCCTTTAGCTTTCAGTAGAGTTCATTACAGCTGCGTGAGGAGGCCCTTGGTTGACAGGGATGCACCTAATATTTTCTCCATTGACGTGAGGTCTCTTTGGAGTTTCTCCTTCCACTTTGAGGTCAGTAGCGCTCCTTTTAGTTGTAGGAACAGAAACGCTCCCAGGGGTTCTGTTTGGAGACCTCATTCCAGGTCTTGGATAGTTATACATCCATTGATTTTAATATTTTGTCCCACTCTTTCCAGTCCTGCTTCGTACCATTTCTGATAGCGCTGCAGGTCTTGGATTTCATTTCTGATGGGGGAGTCCATATACAGCTCATGGGAGATGGGCATGTTGTGAGACCCTTAATTTCTCCCTTGTTCCACCATAGCTGCAAGAGTGCTCCCATCGTGAAGTGGGTGATTACGCTATTGTGGAAGGGCTTCTTTGGTGCCTAGAGCCATTCTCCGAGCGTTACAGGTCGTAGTAGATGGGTTTTCAATAGCAACCCACTGTTTTTGTTTCTCGTCTCAGGTGCGGCACTATGGCCCTGAACTGGGCCGCTCAATAGTATGTGTACAGGTCCAGAAACCCTGTTCCTCCTTCCTCCTTTGGTTGGACTAAGGCACGGTAGGCTATCCAGTGTTTTTTCCCCTGCCATAAAATTTCATGGCTTTCATGTCTATAAAGTGAGTTTGTGGGATATTGATTGGGAGCATTTGGTATTGGTACAGAATTTTGTGGAGTACTACCATCTTGTTATGGCATTCAGGCGGCCCAGCCAGGATGTTGTTAGCTTAGCCCATCTTTCCAGATCCTTGGCTATTTCTGATAGTAGCGGCGGGAGATTTGCCTCGTATAAGTCCTCTGCCACTTTCATGCGTTGATTCCTAGATATCTTAGGCTTTGATACGTCGTCGGTATTCCCTGCGTAGTCAAATTTCTAGTATCTGGGTGATTGGGAGTCTTGAATAAGACGAGCGTTGATTTTTCCGCATTAACTTTTAGCCCTGCCCACTTGCTAAATTCTTGTATTGTCTATAGCACTCTTGGTATGGCGGTCTGGGGGTCTGCCAGGTAGAGGAGTATGTCATCGGCGAACATAGCCAGTTTGTATTCTGTCTCAGCCACCACAATCGCCTTAATTGTGTCCTCTTTACTTATAATGTTGCCCAGAGGCTCAATAGATAGGGCGCAGAGGAGCGGGGATAGGGGGCACCCCTGTCTGGGTCCACTGGGCATATCGAACTCTCCTGAGAGAGTGTTATTCACCGCCACATTTCCCTTTGGGGCTTTATACAGAGCGGGTATGAATGGTTCTCCGAAGACCATGTTCCTAAGTATGGCCCAGAGGAAGCCCCACTCCAACCGATCAAACACTTTTTATGAATTCATATTGAGAAGCGCTTGGTCCCCATCTAGTCCCCTGGAATGCTCCATGATGTCTAAGGTCTTACGCATGGCGTCGGCCCCTTGTCTGCCTTTTATGAAGCCCACCTGGTCCGGGTGGATCTGGCGAGGCATTATCTCTTCCATACGTGAGGCTAGGACTCTTGTGTATACCTTGGCATCTGTGTTCAACTATGAAATTGGCATATGATTTACAGCATGCGGGATCCTTCCCTGCCTTGGGGATTACTACTATGTGCGCCGCAGAGAATGATGGGGGTGCGTGGCCAGATTTTCGTATATGATCAAATAGGTTGGCTAGGTGAGGGCACAGGGTTTCGGTGAAGTGTTTATAGAACCCCATGCCGTAACCGTCCTCTCCTGGGGCCCCTACTGGGGGGAGTCTCTTTATTGCAGATATTACTTCCTCTGGTGTTATGGCAGAGTCCAGGAGAGTCTGTTCAGAGCCCTTTAAATGTTAGTCACGCCCTCTCAATGTAATCTCCCATCTCCTCTTCAGCCCAATTTCCCTTTGCGGTGTGAAGGCTTTCGTAATATTTGTCAAATTGGTTGGCTATTTCCTCCCAAGGATTGTGACCAACCCCCCCCCCCCCCCCCACCTCTGTTTCCCTCAACCCATCTATGCTCTTTGGGCTCAGTCTGGTGGATAACATTTTGTACGCCTTATCCCCCATTTCGTAGAATTTATGTTTTAGTAGCTTTAGTTTTCTTATTATGTCTCCCTTCCCAAGTGCTTTAAGCTCCTCCCTTTTTTGTTTGAGAGTTTCTAGATGGTCTTTGCGATAGGACCCTTGGGCATGTAGTATTCCCTCCAAGTTTGTGATTTCCTTCCCCAATTTCTCTTCCTGTAGCCTCTGCTCTCTTTTACGCTTTGCCCATTCCTTCATCAGGTGACCGCTCCATACTGCTTTTCCAGCTTCCCATACCATAAAAATGTCCACCTCCCCATTCTTATTTATCTGAAAATATTCTTCTATTGCAGTCTTTAGTGCCTGCGCATAGTTTGTCTCTCGTCAGGAAGTCATTACAATGCCACTTGGCCTCTCGGTGGTTGAGCCTTTCCGTTTCCAGCATTGCTGTGACCCTATCGTGGTCTGACCAGCCAATGGGGCGAATAGCGCTGTAATTAATCCTAGTTCTGGTTTCTAAGTTGACCAATAAATAGTCGATTACAAGGCATAAATTAGTTTTCAAAAATTGATTAGCAGAGTTTGTCAATTACATTTTTCTTGATTAGCAAACAAACCCATTTGATTAGCAATTTTGTACTAATGTTTTAATGCCACCAGAAGATCGTTGTACCCAAGATATAAAATGAGCAACAACATAGCAGTTTTGCATACCGCTGAAGTAAGATAGTAGTGAGATAGGTCAGGCCCTGCAAATTATTTCTGTAAAATGGTGCATGTCACCACAAACCCATTTTAGTTTGGCACACTGCTGCCACCCAGAGGCCAGCCATGCACAGTGAAACCTTTATTTGACATTTACTGCAAACAAAGTAAAGTTTAAATAAAAGTTCCCAACATCCCCTGCAAATGGTACTGGCCCTTCTTAAAATGTACTCGACTATATAAGTGGGCGAAACTACTTTGCGAGCCCTGGGTGAGTGTCTGTTTAAAAGGTTAGCTACATGAATGGACACAAATAAATGTATATGATAAAAAGGCTCTTAAAACAGTTGGTCAGCTCTCTCAACTGCAGGTGCAAATATATAATGCAATCATAATCATAGAGCAAAGTGAGCTCTGGAGGCCAACTACAGTGTACAGTTTAGCAGTAGATCTGAAACTATTGATCGCTACTTTAAGTAAATATCAAGTTAGCTTTGTGTATTCATTATGTAAAAGACTAAGCAGAGTGGATTGCAGAGCAGGCAGGAAACTGGGCAAACTAGCCAGAATATTGTAGTTTGCTGCCATCTCACTTTTGGGGTAGCGGGTATAAACCAACATGGTAAAATAGAATGTCAAGGAGTATGGGATCAGCTCATGCGTTGAGCACCAGTTGCAAGCTGTATGTAACCAGCAAGCCACAGGACTAGGTTTGCCATCAAAGCATTTGGCGGCATTGTCATGTACATTTTCAAAAGTGTTCACTCGTTAATTTGATGCATCTTCCCCAACAAAATGAAATCTAGTTGACACTGAGATTTAAATACACTTCACTGTAAAGCATGGAGTCAATGCAGTGTTATATAGCAGCAATACTGTAATTATGCATTATGTAACCTACATTTTCAGAAAAGGAATTGAAAGCCTTTTTTAAAAAACAATAATTAACACATACTGGTCTTTGGCAGACAGGATACAGTTAGCTTAATAACAGTATTATCCTGTTTATTTCTGGTTTGCAATTATTTGAAAAATAAAAATAAAATGTGCGTAGCACTCCCAGATGGGCCTTTTGGCACATGAGTGAAGTGGATGATTACTGCTGCAATCTCTATCTCCATTAGCCCCTTTGAACTTGCAGTGAACAGAGAAAGGAGTGGAGAGCGCTCTGAAGGCAAGAGATGAATGCAGGGTGAGCTGTGCTTTCCTTGAACACAGTAACTTAAATAGCTAACTTTGCTACACAAGTGCCAATCTAATTAGCAAACCTACAGGATTGCATAGCAAATTGCTCTGCGACACTGCTTATTTTATGCCTTGAATTATGGTAAATGTATCGTGGACTCCTGATTTGAATGTATATCCCTTTTTATCTGGTATCTGGGTTAATCGATCTCCAGACATCCAGAAAGCCTTACCCATTGAGGGTGGTTAGGAACCTACTGGCCTTCTCTCTGGAGTAATTTTTATCATCCGTGTTGCTTGCCTATCTATTTGTGGGTCGGCCCAAGTGTTAAAATCTCCCCCTATCACCACAGGGCCTCTGCTGTTTGCCATTATAGTGGACAGGGCTTTCTCATTGAATGCCCCTTGGCCTTGATTGGGCGTGTAGACCCCAGCGACAGTGATCTTCACCCTGAACCACCAGGGGCCTGCCTTCCATTGTTGCCTTCACCACTGGGTTGCTCAATCTGATTTGTTTGTTTAGTATGAGGCCTACTCCCCCGTTTTTGTGATCTGCAGACGCCCAGAATGTTTGTCCCATCCCTTTCCCCTCTCAATGGTTTCTCTACCCCTGATTTGAGCCTGGTCTCTTGGTTAAAGAGGACATCCAGGGCGGCTCTATCAAATTCCCTCGCCACCAGGGACCTCTTGGTAGGGGAGTTGAGCCCCTTGACATTGAGTGTGCCCACCTTTTAATGTTGGTCTCATTGGCCCTGTATTGGAGTGCACCTCCGTTCCTATGCTGAGTCCCATATTTTTTGCCTGTCTCCCCCCACCCCCCTTTGCTTCGAATGACTTATCCCTTTCATCACCTGGTTAGTTTCACCCGTCTGTCGCCCCCCCCCTGCGTTAATTGTAAACATAACTTAACTGCTGTCATTGTACATGTGCCAGGTCCTTTTGGGTTGAGACACTTCTTAAAACTGAGGGCCACTAGGGTTGAAGCTCATCTCTCGTTGGGGACTGCTTTCGTTAATCCCTTCCCTTGTTTGTGTTACTTTTTGAGTGTAGTGTATTACCATTCCATTCCTTGTGTTTGTTACTGTGTGTGCCTTATGCCTGTAGTAACCTTCTCCCCCGTACCTTTTCATGGAGGCTTTGCTGGCGATGCTGGGCTCTGCTTAACATACTTTCTCCCCACCTTGCTTCTTTTTCACCTATGTGGCAGCCCCTCCACACTTTGCGCTCGTTGTGATTGGGCCCCTTGGGGGCCAGTGGGGCCTCTGGTGTTGCTTTGATCTGTCAAAAGTTTCAACACTTGTTTTGCCTCCTTGGGTGTGGTCACTCTTCAGTCCTTTCCTTTAAACTCGAAGGTCAGCTCAAAGGGGTAGCCCCATCTGTATCGGATAGCCTGCTCCGTGAGCCACAGGGTGTGTGGTCTACACGCCCTTCTTCGTCCCAGTGTGAAGCTTGATAGGCCTTGAAATATTTTTTTATCTTTGAGCCTTGCAACTCGATGTCTTGCATCTGCTTTGCTTTGATGAGGATTTCCGATTTCTCTTTGTAGCTGAGGAACTTCACGGCAATTGAGCATGGCCCTCCTCCAAAGGCTCCCCCCCTCCCCCATGGGCCCTCTGAATTTGCACTTTTTTGCCACCCTCCGCTTCGAAAAGTTGGTTTATTATGTCTTGGACCTTTCTTTCCAACTGCTGTGGGGTTTCTCCTTTTTCCTCCAGCCAGAGTATGCGTAGGTTTGACTTCCTTTCCCTATTTTCCATATTGTCCATTTTGAGCGCAAGTTCTTCTTCTCTTAATTGTATGTCAGTCATTCTGGCGTTTAATTTTATCTCTACGAAGTCCATATTGATCTGGTTTGCTCCGGGTTTTCTACTTTTCCAAGGATATTTTCTACCTTCCCTCCTATTTCTGAAATAGATGTTTGGATGTCTGACCGCGAAGCCCTAGTTTCTGCCATGATTCCGGCAATGTCCTCCTTCGTGGATGCGCTGCTCATCGTGAGGGTGTCTGTGTTGGGGGACTCTATTCCGTGACGTTGTGTTCTTCGGTACTGCTGTAGCCTGTCCATGCTTTTTCCGAGGGGAGGCCCTGCTCTGTATCTTTTACCTCCTGGTCATCTTGTATTGGTGATATGAGGGGCTACCCCAGGTCCCTCTACTCTGCTTTCCAGGGCTTTTCCTTGCTGGGATTTCGTTTTACTGTGGCAGAATGGGCTCAGGGGTGTGTAGTCACTGAGTGGTCTTTTGCGGGGGGGGGGGGGGGTTTATGGTGATCCTTTCCACTGCTGCATTAAACTCTTTCCCTTGCAGGCACCTCTCATTCCTCTGGCGAGGGGTCTTGGGGGAGATCTTGACCCCTGTGGGCTCACCTGGGTATTGCTTGGATTGCCGGTTCTGTTGGGGGGTTCACCCGTGTTGTGGTTTTGACTGGGATCTGCTTGCAGGGGGCTCCTGGCGCCCATGGATTTTTTTATTTCAGTCCTGCCTGCTGACTTTCCCCAGTTGTCAGCAAGCTACGTTATCCTATATTCTATGGGGGAGTGGGGGGTCTCCTACCCCCCGGGCATCTGCCTCTCGGTTCCCCGTGCAGCCTGTCCTTTTCCCTACTCTGCTATGGGTTGATGCCTTACAGACCCTGCAATCCATTCTTTATGGATCCCACTGAATCTCTCTGTGTGGAGCGCGAGTCACTGGCCCCCCTGGCTCGGTCAAGACGGGCGCCCCCTCCCTTTGCAAGCACGTTTAAACCCTTCTGCGTTGCTGGGGAAGGAAGGGGAAGGGACGCCTCGAAGGGGCACCTCTCACCTTGATCTCCTTCGGTGTGATGTCCCTCCGTGGCTCCTCCACCTCGGCCGAAGTCCAGGGCTTCTACCTTTTCGCCGGCCTGGTGAGGTCAGGCATTCACGTCGGGGTCTCGCAGTGGACCTCCAGGCCTTCTCCTCTCTTGTGTCAGAGCTTCAGGTAGGTGCTCCCAGTAGAACTGCTGAACAGCAGTGGCCCACTTGCAAGTCGCTTGTGGATCACCCCTCTTTTCCGGGTGTTGCCTCGTTCGGGCCGCCTTCTCTGGTGTCTTCATTTGGCGGCTGTTTCGGTGGTGATGAGGGGGGCGGCCCAACTGTACTTGGGACCTTGCAGTTCCTTTAGGTCACTTTCCACTGCCTGTCGGGGACCTTCTATCGACTTCACTTCTGCAGCGTCTCCGCCTAGCTGGTCTGGCGCCAATTGCTGCCACACTGCTCAGGATGCGGCGGCGGGGGTGCCTCTTCTCCTCCAGCAGGGATTCCCCAGTTTGTGGTGCCAGCTTCTATTCCTCCTGCAGAATGCTCGCGCTTCAGTTCAGTGTTCCTTGTGTCCTTCAGTGTCCCCGAGCCGGCGGTTATGTTTGAAGCCCCTGGGCTTCCACTCCGCATCGGTTGGGGGTTCAGAGGGGGGCTCCGCTGGAGAATGCGGGCCGGCCTTAACCAACTCGTTTCCTCCCTCTTTTTTCCGGGCCACTGTTTACACAGTCCGGATCAACCCTGCTCACACTCTTCAGAAGTTCTGATTCTGTTGCACAGTGTAACCGTGCTCCTGGTGCCTGACGGCCCCTCGCAAGTGCTTTCCTTAATTTGTTGGGGTTCCTTGATGCCACGCTTCACCGTCCTCCGTTTAGTGATGCTCACCGTCTCGCTGCCATGTTCGGAGCCCTGTGGGGGGATGGGTGTAACGCTCACCTGATTCCCGTAGAGGCGCCGGTCTTGACTGGGCGTATACCGTATCTTCAAAGGTGATGTGTAACACACGGCTGGCTCTTTGGGCTGGACCTCTGTGCACTGTATGTCTGACTCGAAGGGTAAGATGTCTGCAGATAGAAAATATGGGATTAAGGAACTGGGTTATTGAATGTCTCTCTCTTCTCCTGTAGAACCCCAAAGGTTAACGCTCTCACCTTAGGTAAGTGAACGCTGTGCTCTCCATCTGCCTCGGGGCAGGGTGCTGTAACCAGTTTCTTCACTGGATAAGGGGAGCAGGCCTCTTGACTTCAGAGGACTGCTGTCCGTCGTTTACTGCACGAACGGTAAGTTTCGAGTTATTCTAATGTCTTTAAAAGTCTTTAGTAATGATGTCTCTTGTTTTGCAGGGTTCCGGCGATGGCGGATGACGGGCTGAAGTGAGTTGAAGATGGAGCCCGTGTGATGAATAGAAGCGCCTGGAAGCACGTAAGTAAGCGCTTGTTGCCTGCTTCACGATGCGCTCTAACTGTCTTTTTATTTTGCAGGTACAAGTTCGGAGCGGCTGCAGGGTGCCGGAATACCCACTGGGTTAGATGTGGAAAGGAGTAATGGCACGTGAGTATTAAAGTTCCCCAATGTCTTTAAACGCACCTTGTTTTGTCTTTCAGATGCGGGATGCAGCGCCGAAGGCCTCCGGAGCGTGCGAAGAGTTGGTAAGCTTTTGTCTTTCAGATGCCGGAATGCAGTGTGAAGACCTCCGGAGCGCACGAAGAGTAGGTAAGCCTTTGTCTTTCAGATGCCGGAATGCAGCGCGAGGCGTTGGTGACAGCCGATGGACCAGGTAAGTGAAGAGCTGTCACTGAAGACCGTAATGCTAACCTGTTCTTTCTTGTCTTTATAGGTGTTGCTGAAGACTGGATTCAGGATGGTAAGCCTTTTTCCTTAGGCCCAGGATCAGATGCAGAAGACACGATGAGCGTTCTGCTGCAGAGGATGCAGAATAACGCAAAGCAAGATTCATCCATCGGGTGTGGTTTAAATAGCCTCCTATAGTGCTTAGGTGTCTCCTTCCACAGCCACGCCTAGGTAAGAAAAGAGTTCCTGCTTTCCAGAAGAGTTCCAGTGTTCTGAATCTAGGGAGTGGCTCCTGCCCCACCCAACAGGAAAAGTAGTTCCAAACAGAAGAGGATCAGAGGATCAGAGGCTCAACTGGCAGGCAAGTAAGCAGCATGGTCTGCTGCAGGTAAGTCCACCCAAGCATTATGAGCCCGGCGCTTCCAGCGCTGGGACTGGGCATATTTATGAGCCTGGTGCCACTGGCGCCAGGACTGGGTCCAAAAGGTCCCAATTGGGACTGGTTGGCACTCGGAACCTGGGTTATGGATCTGCTTCCAAGGGAGTTGGGAAAACCCTGACCTTTTGGAAGAAGAGATCATGACAATGGGCACTTCATTTTCATCGTGGATTTCTCTTTGTTTAGTCGGCTTAGTCTGGGTTTTGGAACCTCTGTTTTCTATTGTGTCTCACCGCGCCGGTCGACTGCTTTTTTCCGCTGAAATGTACTTCAGGTTATCTTTTTCACCTCTTTTGTCCCTGCTGAGTGAGGAGCCAAGCTTCAGGCAATTATTGCCTTCTGCCCACCCTAGTGGTCTCCGGGTGAGTATTTTAATGTGGTCTTGTTCCTTTTTGTTTTGCTCTAGAGAGTACAGAATTGTGCAGCAATACTACCCTGCTTTACCCTAGGTAGTCAGACCAAATGAGATCTGCATTGCAAGAGTTTCACTGGCGGCTTCCAATGGATCAGAGACTTATATCCAGAGTTAACTGTGCTGTTCATAAAGCCTTAGACAGAAAACTCTCAAAATACCTGCCAGATCTAATGGCTCTTTCTCGCCCCCTCCCCCTGTTATCCTCCTCCTCTCATCCCTCCCTACCCCTCTTCCTCCAACATCACCTAAACTTCTATTCAAGGTTTAGCGTTCTCTTCTCTGGACATATTTCTGAAATATTTTAGATCTAATCATAAAATGCATAATTTTCCCTCATAACAGCAAACAATCTGGCACTATCATCCTAATACATGCAGTGCGACTTAAGCAATCTAAAAACACCTGCAAGTTCTCAGCTAGGTAACTTTAATTTTATAAGCCACTCGGGTATCATGCACATTGTATTTTATTAATCCCAATATTAAAACCACTTCTTCCCCCATATTATCATAAAAATGTGAGCCACTTAACTGTGTTTCATGAAATTGCCTCAACCAATATATTGTCCTGATGAACTTCCTGGCTTTTAGTATAACATCAACACTTCAATTCATTGGACAGCCTGCCTGGACTGCGGTGAAATACTGGTTCGCTATTGGAGGCATTGTGGTGTCCAGTGATTGTGTAGCAGGGAGAGACCCATTGTTAAGAGAACGAGGGATGCCAGAACCAATGACCGAGTGATAGGTGACACATTAGGAAGTAAGGAAAGATTTTAAATCCGTCTGTGAATTAGAGGTTAGGTTCATGGGGCACCGCTCCCAAGGAGAGGAAACAGCCCTGCGACATATAATGGCCGACTTGCTGAATTGTATGGCTCAACACTTTATGAAGTGAGCCACCCTGTCCGGAAGTTGGGTGTTCTTCATCTGCCATTCTCACACCCCATTAGTACCCGGCGTGGCATATTGTTAGACAATTCTACGCACCCATTGGTGCTTTTGCAAGCCTTACCTCGCTGGTAATCCTGCTTCTGTAACTTTGTGTTCCCCGCCGATGGGCGCCATGGAAAGGGAGAAGGGACTAGTTTTAGTCCATTCTCCTGGATCACTGGTGGCCATTTTTTTCTCGAGTCGAGGAACGGTTGCAGCGCTGTTTCTCAACTCGAGAACAATTGCCATTAGTACCCCGGTACGATATGCCGGGGTACTGATTGGCAATATAACCCTCAGTTGGGGAGCATTACCCTACTGGTAATGCCCCCCCGCCCCTCCAAGGGTTATATTGCCTAAGTAATGTCCCGGGACAGATTATGCCCAGGGGTGAGTGAATAGGTGAAACAGACAAGTTAACGTACACTAGTGCTTGTGGTAGCAAAGTGTCAGTAGTCGTAGAAGAAAGGCAGCAAAAGTAACGTGACTACAAGCAACACCTACCTACAAGACTGTTTGAATAGGGTTGCTTTCTTCGTAGTGCACCATAGCCCCTCACACAAGAGAGCAACAGAAATAGTCACAGTGCAATGCTACAGTGCTGATATAAAGCCTTGAACCAAAGGGAAAAGGACGATGTTCATCTGTGGGCCAGTTCAAAGTGCGGTCACTGCTCCTCCCAGTTCCCACGCAAGGTACCAATAGTTCAGACAAACTCAAGTAAACTGCTGCGTTGAAGTTTCAGGGGGGGCAGGGGGCGTGGCTACAGGGCCATGCCGTAAGAAGTAACTCTGGATGCTCCAGCTGATCTGCATAATCCACGGTATTATCGAATTCTATAGGGTGCATGGGTGTCCAGAAACGAATCACCAGGCACATGAGGCAGCGGAGCAGCGATGAGTAAAAGTTGGAAGCTGCCCACGGAGGGATAACGGGATGCTAGATTATTGAAGTTTGAGAGCTGGAAGTAAAGTACAAAGCAAGATGGCGGACGGTCATAGACAAAAAGGGATGAATAAGGACGAGAAGCAACAACACAGCGACACAGAGAGAGGGGCAGCCAGGGAGCGAGATGGACCAGACTGGGCCACAGACAATGGTGAGGTTGAGATTGGACCGTCTTGGGCTGCGAACGCTGCACAACATGAAGAAATGTGACAATGCAGAGTCCTCTGTGAGAACGTGAGCACTACCAGCTGTCTTGTAAGGGGACGGGAAGCGCGGTCCCCATGCTGGTGTGTGGCGATACAGAAATATCAGCTGTTAGTTGGACTGCAGCAGAACAGGATGTGCACAAGTCGCGTGTGCAGTATTAACATTTAAATAAATGAAAGCCTGAAAATGTTACGGACTGTAATGGTGGAGCAGCAAGATCCAGTAAAATAACACTGGTAGCTGGCAGACGGGAAGACCTTGAGCACGACTGCAGCAAACATTGAGGATGAGATGGTGATGGCAGGGTACAGTACGAAGATCAGAATAAAGCGGCAAGACCAATGCAATAGAAGCGTTCGTAGACCACGGACGCACCCATTTTAGCAGAAGACTCTGCGCTGATCTACAAATGCAACGGAAGGGACGGAGTGTAACACGGAACATTTGTAATCAAATAATCAAAGCGGATTGGTGTGCCATATGTAGCCTGTACCCGTGTGAGCCTGCAGGCCGTTTCAACATGGCCCGGCAAAGGAAACTAAACGCAGCAATCCTAAGTCGAGACAGTCTCGCGTGGTTTCCGCTGCGGTCTAGCCTTGCCAGAGAAGCGAAACGTGCAGGAGCCAGTTGTTCCCAAGTGGTACTGTAGCCGGACACTGCTATCGGAGTGTAAGACTCAGTCGCATGAGGATTCCGGGCGAGCGATGCCCAGCCAGAGGAGTGAGGCGCAGGAACATAAGCTGTTTCTGCTGCAGGATTGGCAACGTACCCGGAAGATGCCACTGTAACACGATAAGGAGCTTCAGGAAGTTCACAAAGGGGTGCGGCCCAGCTTGTGAAGCAAGGGGCAGCACGCCCAATGTATTTGCACACTGCCATTAGAGTATAATCTGTAGCAGACTGTGCAACCCCCTCCCCCCAAATGGTCCACCCTAAAATACGAAGCATTGCTTGAGAAGTAAAGGAACATACTTCCCCTGAGGAACTGGTGCCCTGAGCCGTAGGAAGCACACATTGCACATTGGCCGTTATAGGAACATAGCCAGAGAGTTGGCACGACGAAGAAGCCCTGCACAAGACGGGAAAGTAAGATATGGTCCCTTCTGGGATTGAGGCACACAAACTGCACACATAGACCGCACCTGCGTTGGGTCTGAACAGAGGGAACATACGGACAGGCAATTGCGCAACACCAGCGAGACCCCAGGGAATTGCAGAGAAGATCTACACCACATGTCCCCGTGGGACAGATGGGGCTCAGATCCAAGGAAAAGATGAAGAGTGCAGTGACGCTGTTCAAAGCAGAGATGTCATTGAGTTGAAGATTCAGTACAGTTACCAAAACAAATGCACAATAGTTTATAAGGAAATGGATCAAAGACACAACTATTCAAAAACAGTCTGACACTCCTGGGGAAAGTCAAGGCCCAGTTGAAGATCCAAGGTGCATTCCACAATTCCGGACCAAAAACATGCTGTTCAGCGTAGTTTTACCTCCGCACCACAGCAACTACCATGGCCTCAGGTCTGGGCTAATGTGAATGCTGAGGTTATCAAAGCCTGAGATCGAAACCGAGTATGGGCACTGTCTTGGAACTGCAGCGCCCGCACCCCTGCCCAGAGCGGGGAAGAAGACAGTCTTCTGTTTGTTCACTCTAAGCCCCCTAAAGTTTTGGTATTCCGTGAGCATACGAGACACCACCAGGCTAGACGTTATGGGGTTGCTGAGATATAGAAGGAGGTTGTTTGCGTACAGTGAGACCCTGTCCTCCCCTCCCGATGGCAATGTAAATCCAGTCCAGTCCCCATTCGACCTGAGTTTTATCGCTAACGGTTCCATGGCTAGGGTAAATAGTAGGGGGGTAGAAGGGACAACCCGGTCTATCCCCCGTCCCAGTGTGAACGCCCTGGAGGACAACCCGTTCACTTGCACCACTGCCTGTGGAGAGTCATAAAGCAGTTTAACCCAAGCCATGAAACAGCTCCCGAATTCCATCCGTCCCATTATGTCCCACAGAGCATCCCAACCCACTGAATCGAATGCTTTCTCGAAGTACACGGCCAAGAGCGCTAATGGGTCCAGTATTGCTGGGCCTGGTCGAATACAAGCTGTACCCTGCAATCCGAGTGGATCTGAAGGGCATGAACCCGCATTGGTCTGGGTGGACGAGGGAGTCTATCACTCCTAGTAGTCTGTTGGCTAGGATCCGTACCAGAACCTTAGACTCCCCATTGATTAGTGATATTGGCCTGTATGAGGCACAGAGTTCTGGAGGCTTACTGGGTTTGGGGAAAACTACGATGTGTCTTCCTAAGGTCTGAGGGGAGTTTTCCCTTCTGTTTGCTCTGTAGGAACATGCGATCCATGTGTCCCGTCACCGCTTCTCCCAGTTGTTTTCAGGTTTCTACCGGAAAGCCGTTGGGGCCCGGGGTTTTTCCTGATTGAAGTTGAGACGGCGCAGTCGCCACTTCCTCCTCCGTGATCTAGGGCTCAAGCTCCCCCCCCCCCCCTCAGCTGCTCCAAGAGATTGGGAATTTCGATTTGAGTCGAGGAGAGGAAGTGAGAACCTTCCGTCCCAGTTATCCTCACCTGAGGGGGAGTAGAGTTTTTTGTAAAAGGTGGTGAATGCCTCAGCGATATCGGAGTACTTGTATTTATATTTTGTTTATTTGTATAGCGCACAAGGCCCAAGGGCAACCGGGCGCATTATTTAGTTAGTCAGTTTACATAGAAGTATTTACATTTAGAATATACAAAATATACATGTGACATAATCAAAGGTATACAATTTACAATATACAAGTGACATAAACGAAGGCATACAATTTACAGGATAGGGCAGAATGCAATGGCAGAGACATAAAAATAGCATGTGGTGTCATAGAATATTGTTACAGTCAATAGTCATCCTTAGTCGAGGGTGGACAGCCAAGCTTTGGCATTACGCTTGAAGACCATGAAGGAAAGTTCAGCTCTGAGTGGGTAGGGTAGTGTGTTCCACAGCTTGGCTGCTAGGACAGGGAAACTGCGACCTCCAGATTTTTGGAGGTTAAACTGTGGGATGACAAGGCAATTAGTGTGTGCGCTTCTGAGAGGTCTCGCAGCTGAGTGCGAGGTGAACCTGTTGGAAAGGTAACGGGGGCTAGATTAGCGATACTTTTATGTGTGAGTGCCAAGGCTTTAAGAGAGACTCTTTGGGTAAATGGAAGCCAGCGAAGGCTCTGTCTGTATTCAGAGATATGTGCAGTTCTAGGAATGTTCAGGGCCGCTCTAATAGCGTTGTTTTGGATGATTTGAAGTTTTCTGATATTGCATTGGTTAGTGCCCAGATAGAGGGCATTGCAGTAATCGATTTTGGAGAGGACAAGAGTCCTGGCTAGAATTGTGCAATTGGCAGGAGACAGAAAAGGGCGGCAAGCTGTGATAAGCTTGCATGTGTAAGATGCGGCTGAGGAGACTGCATTCGTTTGTCTGGATAGGGAGAGGGTGGAATCAAGATAAATACCTAATGTCTTGGTGTCCTTGGCCACTTTGATGGAGTTACCATCGATGCTGAAGGACTTGAATGAGGAGTCAAGTTTACTGAGTTTTTGGGGTGAACCTAAGATGAGGAGCTCAGTCTTCTCGTCATTTAAACACAGTTCATGCTGCGCCATCCAGGCCTGGATGACTTGATAAATGGCGTTGATAGCTATGGAGTCAATTTTGTGGTCACCCGTGATGGAAATAAGTATTTGGGTATCGCCGGCGTAGTTGGTGTACGTGACGCCCATACGGTCCAGTATGTCAAACAGAGGTTTTGTGAAAACGTAGAGTGTCGGGGGTGGCAGAGGATTTGATGATTGACTAAATCGAATGCTGCAGAGAGGTCTAGAAGGAGTAAGTGAGCCAGTTTTCCCTTATCTTTTAAGTTTTCTATTTGTGTTTTTAAATCTAGTAACACAGTTTCTGTGCCATGGCGACAACGGAAGCCCGATGGCCTAAGACCCAGAAGGTTGTTGGATTCAAGATAATCTTGGATCTGCAGGTATGCCACTCGATCGAGAATTTTTAAAAGAAATGACACCGTGGTGATAGGTCTGTTGTTGGTAGGAGTGTTCGCGTCCAAGGTAGGTTTTTTCAGTAGGGGAATAACCCAGGCGTCCTTGAGGTTGTCAGGGACGGTCCCCGACTTGAAGGAGGAGTTTGAGTGTAGTGATGAAAGGCGCCAGGTGCTGTGAGGCCCCCTTGATAATAGTGGCAGGGCAGGAGTCACCCTGACAGTTCGAGGGCTTAAGACTGTTAATGATGTGTTCAACTTCAGAAATAGAGAGGGGTGAGAAGCAGAAGGGTTGCTGAGGTGCAGTATTCAGTTTGTAGTTAGGGGCAAGCTGTGCTATAAAGGAGTGTAGACTGTTCTTTTCTCATTGATTTTGGTTTGGAGCATAGTCATTTTTCCCAGGAGAGCCTCTAGGATGTTTGTGCACCAAGCGCTGTCTTTGGAGCAGGTGTCTGGAGGAGTAGCAGGGGACTCCAGTTCCTTTAAAATTTTGAATAGCTCCTTGGTGTTGGTTTGGGCCTGTTCAATAAGTTTATTGTATGTTTCTTTTTTAGCAGCCAGTATGGCTTCTTTGTAATTTAAAGTGGCTAGAGCCATGCTTGCTTTATTGGATTCCGTGGGGTGGCTTCTCCAACGAGTTTCAAGGGTCCTTTTTTCCTTAAGTAGGGTTCTCAGCTGAGGCGTGAACCAGGTGTTAAGGTGAGCCCGGGGTTTAGGTTTCTGTAGTTTTGAGGGAGCGATAAGATCAAGTGCCTTTAGCATAGTCTGGTTGTAAGTGTCGACCAGGACAGTAGGGTCCGAACATGCAGAGGCAAGATCATTGAGGGCGGGGAGGATGAGTGGGATAAGTTTAGCACACGTTATGTTGCGCTTGTTCCTAGTGGACGTGGCAGGTGCTATGTTAGGGATGGGGTGAGTGATTTTAGTGGGGATGCTAAATGTGAGAAGGTGATGGTCCGTCCAGGCACATGGTAAATTGGAGTTGACCTTAGAATCACAGTTAAGGTCAGCTATCCAATCTATTATTCTGCCCTTAGAGTGAGTAGGTGCGGTGACACCTTGTGTGAAGCCTAGATTGAGTAGTAAGCTGTTTACATCGTGGGCCGATGCATCGTTAGCGTCGGAGAGGCCTACATTGAAATCACCTAGTATGATGATTTGTGAGGTAGTCTTAGTGTTTTCAGACAAGGTGTGGGCGAGATCCTCAGTAAAGGTAGATATAGGGCCAGAGCGCCTGTATATGATGTGGATGGTGATGGTCTGGTTAGGAGAGATGGCGAGCTTCGCTGTGAGGGATTCTGCTGATTTGAATTGGCAAGGAGTGGAGAGCCGGAGATTTAGTGCGGTTTTGTGGATAATAGCTATACCTCCGTCTTTAGTTTGAGCAGCGTTACGGTCATTTCTGATGATTGTGTATCCTTCAGGGAGTGCAAGGGATAGAAGGGGTCCCGAGGCCGCATGGAGCCAAGTTTCAGTAACGGCTATGAGGTTGTGGTCATGAGTAGTGATAAGATCCGCCATGTCAAGGGCATGGGCTGTGAGAGACCTGGAATTGATCAATGCTGCCTTAATGCATGTTGAGGGTTGTATATTAACCGGTGAGGTGCATGCATCAGGGTTGGGTACTAGCGAAGGTGTGTAAGAGGAAGGGATGTCCATGGAGGGGATAGGCATATGGGGATAGGCAACTGCTGTATGATTGATGTCATACATCCTCTGTTAGTAATTCCCTCCCACCCTCTTGAATGGCCTGTACGTACCCTTTGTTTCTGTCCCGCCTTTCCAACCAGGCCAGGGTCTTGTCAGCCTTATCTCCTGTCTAATATATTTGGCTACGTACAGACCAATGGGCGACTCTTGCGTTGTCTAATGCCACGTTTCTTAGGACCTCTTGTGCTGTTATTAGAGCCTCTTGTGAGGCCCAGGACCCTGATTCAAGGAACTGCTCCTCTTTTCTTAGATGCCTGCTCCTTTGCTTCTACAATTTCCCGGGAGTGTTGTCAGCGGTGAGCCGACACCAAAGAGGGAGTCTCCCCTGGAGCACTGCCTTGTAGGCCTCCCATAGCGTGGTCGGGCCGTCCACTGATCCCTCATTCAGGGTAAAATACTCTGCTGTCTTTTTAGATAGGCCCTCCATTATCTCAGGCATTCCCAGATAATATGCATTCTGACGCCAGGATATGTTGGGTTTTATTCGCCCACTCTTCAGTGCCAACAGTAGGGGGCGGGGGAGTGATCCGAAACACCCCTAGCTCGAAACATCGCAGACACCAGCCTATGTACCATGCCCATAGGGACGAAAAAGTCTTCTATCCTGGAGAGTGATGTGTGCGTTGGAATAGAATGAGAACCCAGATCCTGTCTCGTGCAGTGCCCTCCATGCGTCCACCAGCCCCAGCCCCATTGCAAAGGAGTGTCATTTAGTCGGAATGTCCGTTTTCCTATTGCCCCTATGTGATCTGTCCCTGCCCACCTCCATGGCCCTGTTGAAGTCTCCACCCAGAACCCATAAGTCTACTGGTTCGGTAAGTATTATTGCTTGGAGATCGTTTAGGAATTCCAGCGTGACCAATGGGGGTGGGTATACCGCCATGATGCCCCAGCTGCCTCCCAACATTTCCCTGGTTACCACAACAAATCGTCCTAGCGGGTCGGCTCACACCTCCCTCAGTTGGAATGGTATCCTCTTGTGTATGAGAATCATCGTACCCCTTGCCCCTCTCGAGAATCCTGCGTGATATGCTAGTGCATAATTCGATCTCTTAAAGAACTTGCACTCCCTTCTGACTAAGTGTGTTTGTTAGCAGGGCAATGTCAGGCAAGTGTCGATTGAGGAATTGGAGTACCAGCTTCCGCTTAATGCTGGAGCCCAGTCCATTGACATTACTTATTTCCCCGTCACAGGTCATTAATACCCCAGAGGTGTGTTGCAGGCGGTCCCTTGATTCTCGGTCTCTCCTTTTCTGTGGATGCACTGTGTGCCCCATATGCCAGTGTATTTTTTGCCGATCCCGGAGTCTCCGGGTCTCCCCCCCCCCACCGACCAGCTGCAGCATGATGTATCCCCATGCCTCTCGCCCTCGTCTCCCGCTAAAGCACTACGACCAACCAACCTTGACTGCAGTCTCTAGGTCCCCATCTGTGAGCTTCAGCACTGCCCAATGTGACCCTTCCCCCCCCCCTTCCCCCCCAACGGCAACCAGAAGTCTCCGCTCACCCCGCACCCCCCCCCCCCCCCCCTCCCCTCCTACTAGAAGTACCTGACGCCCAAACTTATACAAACTAAACCTTTTGAAAATATGTTTGGGGTAGCCCTTGAGCGCCATCTCTGCTCTTCGTTGTCTCCAGGCAGGGGATGCTGGATGCAGGATTTGGAAAAGGTGGCAGGCCCGAATCACAGAAGACCAGTATAACGCCATCCCCAAGTTCATATCCGAGCATTTGCATTACTTTTACATCAGTCAGCCAACTTTCCCCCTTGCAGGGGATCCACAGTCTTCCTCTTCGATGCGTGGTCAGAGTGCCTCCTTCCGGCCCGGGATTGTTTTGATGGCTTCGCCCGGAGCCGTACGATCTTTTGGTGCTCCTGGGTGGGGGGCCAGAGAGAACATGCATCTCCAACCAGTCCCAGACTTCCTTGGGGCTGTGGAACACATGCACTGTACTGTTATAGTAGAGCTTGAGTGTGGCAGGGAAGAAATCAAAGGACTGCCATGATTTCTGTACTTCCCTGGTGTAGTCCGGGAAGAGACTGATTTGATTGTCATTGTAGGTGATCGCAGAGCTGGCCTTGCGGGGAGTTGAGCCGGGCGACCGCCCGGGGTGCCACGCCCCCTAGGGCGCCATTTGCCCCGCCATGCCAGCTCCAGGGAGTCTTTCAAGGGCTCCTCCGAGCTGGCATAGTGGCAGGCGCCTCATTGTTATTGAATGAACCTGCGGCGGCGGGCTCATTCAATGACAATGGGGTGCTAACGCGCCCTATTTAACCTCCTCGCCGGAGCGAGGAGGTTATAATAAATAAATAAAAGAAAGTGGCCCATCCTGGCCCCGACCCCTTCCGCCCCCTGTTAACCAGGGGCGCACCAATTCGCCCAGGGGGCTGCTGCCCTTAAGGCCGGCCCTGGGTGATAGGCCTGTCGCGCTTACCATGTGTAGTAGCGTGTGTCTATCCCTATAGTTCATGAGCCAGGCTATCCCTGTGCGCACGCGGGGGGCATCGGGTATCGGTCTGCCTGTTGGAACTCTGTTTGCCTGCACAATTGAGAAGAAAGTTTGAGAGCTTTTTGGGTGCCATGAGGTCTGAAAGCCATCGCTCAAAAAATAGTTCCATGGAGGGTCCTTCTTCTTTCTCCGGGAGACTGAGTATGCAGAGGTTATTACTGCGAGATCTGCCTTTGCTGTCTTCTGCTCGGTTCTCTAGGGTGGTTAACTTTTGAGACATCCCTCTCGAGTCATTCCTCCATCTTCTGTATCGTGTCCTTGCTGTCTGATATGCGCTGTTCAGTTTCTCCCACACGCGAGGTCAAATTGCGTAGGTCCTGTCTCAGGAAGTAGACTTCAGAGGCCAGGCTATCAATTTTGTTTTCGACCGATGTCCTGGAGTCGCCAATGGCGGCCATGATGTATGTGAGTGTTATTGTCTTTCTTGTTTCTGCGTTTTCCCCCTCCTCCACCAGCTGAAGAAGCTGTTGCTGAAATACTTGTCGTGTAGCGGTCCATCTTGTTCTGCACTGTCCCTTTGTGGGGCATATCTTTCACCATTGTCGCCCTGCTAGTATGCAGTTGTTGAGGCTTCCTCTGCTGGATTATTGACCCCAGTACCCACGTCTGGGCATGCAACTGGGGCGGGCGAGTGGTGGTCTTCTGGCCCTGGGGCAAGGTGTATAGCCCCCCTTTTGGGTCTGGGGGCGTATAGAATATGATGCTGGGCACACGAGGTCCCTGTGGTTAGATGGGCACCCCCAGATATGGAAATAAGAGTCTGGTCGTCATTTTCCCAGGCCCCCTCCAATGTTTGTAGAGGCTCTCGGATGCCACCATCCTATCTGGATTTCCTTCGGTCTCCCCCAGCCTGTTCCACCACACCGCAGGTCCAGAAGCTGTCTTGCAGCAATATAGTCAGGAGGTCCAGGTTTTGATGATGCTGGGTAGTGAGGGGAGGTGGGAGCCAGAAAAGCACTCCCTTGGTTGGCCACTGTCCACCCCTTACCGTGCACTCCCCGCCATGGGGCCGGGTTGTCCCTCAGTGTCTCTGTAGTATTTAGGTCTTGTAGTGCGTGCCCTCCGGTGCTTCTTATGCTGCTTCTGTCGCACCTGATCGGCCTTGGGGTTCCAGAAGCCACTGGCACTGTCGGGTGGGCGACGTTGTTTTGATCTGGTGGGGGGGATTGAGGGGGCGGGCAGGATCCCAGCCACACACCTCTCCAGGAGTGTCTCTCGCCCACCCACACACGGCCGGGTACTTCTTACAGGGGGTTGAGGGCAAGTGCACATCGTGGTCTCGCCCTCCTTTCAGTGTCTGTCCCTCATTCAAGCCCCGGGTGACTCTTAACACCGTGGTGGAGTCGAATTCCCCTTCAGCCCCCCGCATTCCGCAGTTCCCATCCGCCTCTCTCTCGGCAGCAGGAGCCAGTCGGAGACCAGGGTGCTAGCAGGCCCTCTCCGTCAGTTTCAGTCCCCCGTTCGGGCTCTGGCCCGGATTCACCCCTCCTCTTGTGGACCTTGTTCGACTCCCGCACCCCGCAGTAGTGGTCAGGCAAAGATTCAACGGAGTTGTTGCCGGTATGGCAGCACCCATCGGGACGGCTCTTTCTTTATTTGGTTGTGGTATGTCCCGTTGCGCAGTAGCTGCGGTCCACTTCTCGCCTCTTTCCAGGGATCTGAATGGCGGATGGGTTCTGCATATGTCGCAGATAGTGCTGCTGTGAGGCTTGTACAGCACCGATTTACTCCGAATTCCGCACGGTACCATTCAGAGACTTTCACCTCTCTGCCCACGTTAAAATTGCTGGGACTCAACAGCGCTCCTGTCTTGAGGCCTTTGGTGATGTTGGCTATGCAGGTGGCGTTGGTAGGCTGGAACTCGAAAGGGGGGATGACCGGTAGGGATGGCGAAGGTGCAGGGGTGGTGGGGGTGTTTTGTTTGTTTTTATTTTCCCTTGTGGTTGGCTTATTTTTCTCTTGAGGATGCCTTGGATGCTATTGCACCATGTGTCATCTTTAATGAAAGCAAGGGGGGAGGGGATGGGGGGGCGGGGGGGGTCGCTAGTTCCTTGAGGATGGAGAAGAGCTCACTGGAACTTGACAAAGATTTAGAAATTCTCTCGTCGTAGGAATATACATTTGAATGTTAGGATACCTTTTTTGTACTGCAGGGAAATCTTCATGAGAAGTGCTTTCTTCATGGTGGTGGTTTCTTTCCGCCATGCGGCTTCCGCTGCTCTTTTTGTGGTTTTATTAGAGCGAATGCAAGGGGTGAACCATGAGTTGAGGTGTGCAGAATGTTTTAATTTTTTAGGTTTGAGGGGAGCGATTTGGTTGACTGATGAGTGTAACAAAGCGTTCTAGTGCTCAACTACGTTGGTAGTGTCGGATGTGTGGGGGGGCGGTTGGTTGAAAAGGGGGTGGGCAGACGGTCAGGTGTGAGGTTCTGCAAACTGCGGCCCAGGATGGTGGCATCGCTTGGTTCTTGCTTGGTGAGAGCTGCAGGGGCAGATAGGGAGAAGGTAATGGTATGGTGGTCGGACTATGAGCAGGGGCTGACGGAGAGGATGTTGACGTCACAATTGTGGTCTACAATCCAGTCAAGGGTGCAACCAAGACTGCGTAGGTTGAGTGAAATGTTGGGTCCAGCCTAGGGCCTCTAGTGAGGTGGAGAGGGAGGCATCTTCGGAGTTGGTGGCGTCGGTGAACCCCATGTTGAGATCGCGGAGGAGGAGGAGGAAGTGAGTGGATGGTTTGAGGTTAAAGGTGTAATGATTTGGATTAGGTAATCTTCGAAGGAGTGGATGGGTCCAGCAGGTCGGTAAATGAGGTGAATGGTGTTGGAGGCCATGGGGGAGCAAGACAGTTTGAGAGAGAGATGCTTGCAGTTATGCGGGGCAGTGAATGTAGTGGTGTGTAGAGGGAGTGTGTCCCTAAAGATGACAGCAAGCCCCCCGTCTATCACAACATAGCATAGAGTAGCCTGGTGGAATGGCTATCGAGAGGATGGGGCTGGATGCTGGGGTTAGCTAGGTTTCTGTGAGGGCTAGGAGGTCGAGTTTTTCATCTGCGATGAGGTTGTGAATCTCGTGAGCATGGGTTGCTAGGTACCTAGTGTTTAGGAGGGTGCAGCGGAGAGGGTTGAAGAAGGGGGAGGAGGTAGGGGCAACCAGACTTGTCGCTGCCATAGGTGGATGGTGTGGAACTCGCAGTAGATGGAGGGGGGTGGATATGTCCAGGGCTGGTACGCAGTTGGAGGAGGCTGTTCCGTGTAGAGATGTTCTATGGATTGGATAAAGGCTGCAGGAGGCTGGTGCGGGCTGCAAGGTGGATAGTCCTTTCTGTCAGTGATTGCGAGCATGTTCTGCTCTGGTGAGGGGGGAGTTGAATGGCTTTGTGGAGCATGCCTGGCTAAGGCAGATTTGTCTCCGCACAGGGCGGTTGGGTGGAGCTGAAGTAGCTTGGATATAGAGTGCATGAGTGTTGTCTTGGAGGATGGATCTGCTATGGTGAGTGAGGGTAGCATTTTAGTCCTGAATGAGGACGCATATGAAATGTGCTGAGGTTTGTTATCAATATGCGGCTTAATGACTGGTGAGAGGTGAGGGGTAGCCGACAGGCTGTGGCGCAACTCTTCCAGTGCTGGGAGAAAAGAGTAGCTGGCAATCAAAAATTGTGAACCCCAGATAAATGGTGCTCTTATAGCGAAGCACATATTTGCGAGAATTACCCTGAGATTCAGCCATGACTTACCATTCATCTGTACTCTTTCCCTCCCTACTCCCCCCTCGCCCCCCGGCTTCCCACCCCACTAAGAAATGGCCAGAAAGAATGGCTGTAGAATTGTATAAAGATGTATAATGATCAATCCACTACATTAGGAGCATATTTGGAGCTGTCTTTTTCAGAAAAAGATGGGGCCTCAGTAATGTGTAGCTAGCCCCTGCTTGCTTGCTCGAGGCTGTATCAAAACACCTTTCTTAAGGCCCTTTCCCCCCGTTAAAATTGTGAGAGTACTTTTTCTGAAAAGCACAAACCACTACCAAGTTATTATTTTTCCTGTACAAAATTACCAGCGTCACCTCCGGAGTACTACTAAGAATGGCTTTCTTGAGGAATCCTCTTCAGCATAGGACTATGATGTGTTGCAGCTACAATGTTGCCTAACCTCAATGATATGATAGTTTATTTATATAGCGCCTATACACAATGTGTTTCAAAGCACTTCACGACAAGGGAGGGAACAAGGGAAAATACAATACATTCTTATAGGCCATGAACAACAAGAATGTGAAATTAACTATCGTACTCAGCCTAGCAATGTTTCAGATAGTACAAGTGCTAAGACACAGATAGGAGGGAAATGGGAAACAGACAGGCGACTACTGTACTAGGTCTGACGACATTTCTAATAGAGCCCGAGAATTACACAAACTGAGGCAGAGGCAAGGAGAAAGGAGGGAGAGGAACAAAACAAGCGACTATCGTACTAGGCCTGATGACATTTCAGATAGAGCTGGAGGGGGGAATAACAAGTAAGGAGTGGGGGAGGAGACCAACATTATTACTATCATACTAGGTCCAGGGACATTTCAGATGGAGTAAGTACATAGAAGAAAGTAAGGGGGGGGAGAAGAGAACAGAGAATAAAACAGTGAAAAGAGCAGAGAAGCAGAGGGGAGAGCGAAAAACAGTTGCAGAGGTCAGTAAAGCGCATAATGTTGCAAGGGAAACAGAAAATGTAGGCAAGCATTCCCGTGACGATGGACACAGCATGATTCAGGGCCAACCCGAGTGTGAGAACCAGGGAAAGTCCAGCATGAGAGTTGAGGGGGTGAAGCCCCAAGAGTCAGTGTGTCCAAAAGTCAAATCCAAGTATTGGCAAAAGTAATTGATGGTGAACCCTTCGTGAATCTAGACAATTCCTGCAATGAATGGAGGGTGAGGGGGCAATTGGAAGAAATGGATAAGGGGAGGAGGGAGAAGAGACCGGGGAAGGCGGAGGGGAAGGACATCGGGGGGGGGGGGCAGAAGGAGTGACCGGGGGGGAGGAGGGCACACAGCACATCAGAGGGGACCAGAGCGGGGGCACACAGCACATCACAGGGGACCAGAGCTGGTTGGGGTGCACACAGCACATCACAGGGGACCAGAGCGGGTTGGGGGCAACAGCGACATCACGGGAACAGAGAGGTGTGGGGCGCACACAGCACATCACGGAGGAACAGAAGGGCTGGGGGGGGGCAAACAGTGACATCACGGGGGACCAGAGGGGGGAAGCAATGCATAGCTAACAAGCTAGCTGGCCACATAAACCAGTTTAGGAATAGTGTAGCAACATTGGCATGCCATGGCTGTTTTCCTTTAACCTAAACTGTATGATGGTAATAAATACAATATTGTAAAGACTCCCCTTTCTCCTTAGTAACCCTGTAATGTATACGTAACTAGGACTGATATATATCGCTGTGTTCTTTCCTGAAACTGGATTTGCGCACCGTAGCTCCCACAAATAAAATAAATTAAATACAAAACAAATAACAAAGAAAATTCTGCTCCTGGATCTGGTAATTCCAGTACACTTCTGTTCGACTGGCATGACACAATGCCCCTCCCCTACCAGCATGTAAAGGTTAAAACGGCAGGATCATTTTTAAGAATGCTCTTTCGTCCAAGCTAAAGTCACCACCATCACAAAAGTATGCATTCCATCAAATCCTCATGCTATGTAGGTTAAATCCTTGCTCCAACCTCCCGTCCAACCCCTGCTCCTGCTGTGTAAAATAACATTTGTCATTGTATTGATAATCTCCCACCTGGAACACTTAAACACCACGGAAGGTGGTCTCCCAATAATAACACTGTTAAAGGTCAAAGAATTCAGAATCTTGCAGCTCCACTCATGTTTGTGTTTGGCTGCTTTGACCACATTAGAGCTTCCTGTTAAGCCTTTCATTTGCTCCCAGTATAGAGAATTATTCAATTCCAAACACTACACTTGGTCCACAGAGCATCTCTGGATTGTTCACAGAACTTTCTCTCCTCAGTATGCCAAAGGTTTCCCTCCCATAACCGATTTTCCCCCTGTAAGCCTTAGTACAGTTAATCAGTTATACCCTGTTCTGGGGGCTGTACTGGGTGTTAATGGCCTGTGGCACAAGTTAATAGTTCATAGCACAGCTATTTCTGTCAGCATCAAGGTTGCAAAGGGCCTGTTCTTAAAATGCAGCCCACAACTAACTTGCAACACTTGGATTTGGAATGGGGAAAACAACCCTGGCTGTGCTAGCAATGGAATGTAGAACTTCGCGCTGAGCATTTTTTGCATTTTCAAGGGTTGAGCAGTGAGGATCTGGCAAGAGGCAGGAGTTTGTATTCAGATGAGTTGGCCTTCGAAAAACGGTGTTGATAGATGTTAAGCGTGTGAGGGTTGGAGAGGCTGTTGGGCGGTGGGAGGAAGTTGGGACCAAGCACGCAGGTCCGAGGCAGGCCAACAAAGGGGAAACTGGTGAAGGAGGCACAGGCCAGCAGCTTTGAAAACAGGCTTTAATATGTAAATAAAGCCTGTGTTCCATTGTAGTTGATTGGCTGACGCAAATTTCCTATGTGCTAATAAGCATGTTATGGTAGTTTGTCCCCTCCCATCCAAGACTCCTCTGAGGATTTGGAAGGCTTTGAAACCCAACTATTTTGCTGTGCTTACAGACTGCACACTCCCAAAACATAAGAAGCAAATCCAACCCTTGCTGAATCCCAATGTGGTTACTACGAAGCCATGAATCTCCAGGTCCATTCACTTACCCAATGTGGCATTTGCACAACACCTGCCCTCAGTGGGTAATGCACAAACCAGGATCAGGATCTCATGATTGACCCCACACTTGGAGGAGGACGTCCTGTTGTTTTGGTGGTGTTCACAGTACACCAGTTTGAGTTACGGCAGATATTCAATATTACAGATGCAAGTACGTAGGGGTTTGTTGGGAAGTTATTGCAGATGTAGCTGCTGAATGCTGCAAGATATTCTTATAAAAATCTGCCTGAAAATATTTTAAGAATGGAACCATTGCAAACACAAGTAGAGATCAGAGACATTGTCTGATGGCACTATGTGAAGCATACACGATTATTTGCCCACATTGCATCTTCCAGGTTAAAATCCAACGGATGCCAAATAGGCCCAATTGATATATATAATATTTTGATTTTCCTGTTCTAAACTCCTCATCCCTTTTTCTCTCATTGGTCTTATTGTACACAATCTGTTTCCACATATTCTGCTCCCTTTAACTTTTAGAATTGTGACGAGGCACAAGACGTCAACAACTCTCTAAAAGGGGTAAACACTGTTAATCAAGTTGGGGAATTACAACAATTACCAAATGTTAGGGAGAATTCTCATTCGAGGGCATTGGGTCCTGTGACGTATTCCATATCTACAACATTAATCACCACAGCTGTGCTGCTTCGGAAAACTTTCGGCTCCTGCATCGATGACGTCGATGCAGCGTCCTCGAGGACCTCCTCATCCGATGTGATAAGTAGGCCGCACGACACCCGTAGCCTCAGTTCTGTTTTTTCCGCGAACGTGTTCGCTTCGTGAATCTCGGTATGCCTCGACTCTTTGGAGTTTCTGTTGTTCATCTCGGTTCTTCGAAACCTGTTAGTTTGTGAAGTTGTTCTTCGTGAAGATATCTACCTAGTCTTCCACACCGTGTCCGGGCTTTAAGAAGTGTGCGGACTGGGGGTCCAAGATGTCGGTCACAGACTCGCACAACGCCTGCCTCTGGTGCCTCGGGGAGGCCCATGACACGGATGACTGTCGACTGCCAGTCTCTCACGTCGAAAGCCATGCGGGAGCGCAAGAAGTAGTTATCGGTAGGTAAGGTGTCCAAGCCCCGGAAGTCGAGGTCTGCGGGGCTTTCGACGGACGACTCGAGGGGCGACTCTCCGCATCGTCGTCGGAAGTCCAGTGGGTCTCGGTCCCGGAGTTGGTCTCGCCACTCCTCTGCCTCTTCGAGGCACTCCCGGAAGCGCCGTCATCGGTCGCCTTCCCCATCCTCATCCGAGGACTCCGCCCATCGGCGGGTCGCTTACCCCACCAAGCATGCGACACCGGAGGAATGGGCTTCCTACGGGAAGAAAATGTTGGCGATTCTCGAATCGCAGGGCACTGGTCCGTCCGCGCCTCCGAGTGGGGTTGGTCGTGATCAGCCGAGAGACGCCGCTCGCACGCCTTCGGGCTCGGGTGGTCGTCACAGTTCGCGGGAAAGGTAACGCTCGGACAAGGGGAATAGTTCTCGGCGTGCCCGGTCCAGGTCCCGGTCCTCGACGCGCTCGAGACCGCGTGAATCTGTGATGTCTTCGAGGAAGACATCGACGCCGTCGGCGCAGAGGATGTCAAGGGACACGCTCAGGGCTCCTCCCTCGAGGCCTGTGTCGATGCTGTCGGCACCGCGTCTGTCGTCGACGCTGATTCTCTCGACGTCGGCGCCGATTCGCTCAACGCTCTCGACGCCTTAAGGGGCTGTGATGGTGGGGGTACCCCGTGGCTCGGGGGAACCACCCAGGAAGGCTCTGGCCAAGGTCAAGCATGGCTTTGGTTCCAGTTCTGTGCCTCCTTACCGCCATCTGGAATTCATTTCAGAGGTGGATGAGGGCTCTGATGATGGCATGGTGCCTGACATGGTGCCTGACGAGATTCTCTCGGGCCATAGCCAGTTTGAGGACCTGAGGCAGTCCCTGCATGATGCTAGTGGGCTGGACACCTCTCCGGAGGTGGAGTTTTGTAGGCCTTAGCCTGCCACTCATGCCGATTCTTCGTACCGGCGACTTATGTCACGGGTCACGGAGTTCTTAGGATGGTCTGCTCCCCCAGGGGAGTTTGTTCTGGATGACTTTACGGATATCCTCGACATTGGTCCACCAACTGACCCGGTACTGCAATCCCATATGGCTCTGCAAAGAAGGGTGGCAGCGGCTTGGACTGCTCCGGAGAGTCTCCCGGCAGTGAGCAAGTCTTTGCCGCGAAAATACTGCCCAGCCAGTAGTGACCCCTGCTACTTGTCCAAGCACCCTACTCCGGAGAGTTTGGTGGTGCAGGCGGCTACGGCCCCGGCAAAGCAGGCGTCGTACCCTACCATTCCTCCTGATAGGGACGACAAGCGTTTTGACGGCTGGGTGAAGAAAGTGTTTCCTGCAGGGGGTATGGCGCTTCAGGCGGCCAAATCCATTTGTGCCTTGTCTCGTTTCACGCACACTCTGTGGAACTGTTTCCTTGGCGGCTGAACATATTCCCGAAGGGGATGAACGGGATGGTTTCCTTGCCATGGTTCAGGATGGCAAGGATGCTATGTGTGAGGCCGTTCAGTCGGGTTTGGACATGGCAGATTGCGTCAGCCGGTCCATGGCAGCGAGCACCGTGATACGCAAGTTTGCGTGGTTGGGGAAGTCGGGGTTTGCTCCTGATGTGCAGCCCCGGCTCCTCAACATTCCCTTTGACGGGTAACATCTTTTTGGCAGCAAGGCTGACGAGCGCCTTGAGAGGTTGCAGACCTCCAAAGCTGCAGCAAAGTCGTTGGGCGCTGCAGTTCGACAACCTCTGCCTTTTCGTCCTAGGGGACAGCAATGGAGGGGAAGTTCCTTTCGTTATTACTCATCCTTTGGTAAAGCGAGCGGAGCTGCCAGTCAAAGGGGCCACCGTAGGAGTGCCAGAGGTGGAAAACAGGGTACTCGAGGTGCCAAGGCCGCTCAGGCTGTTGCCTCTTTGCCCTCAGGCAACGCCGCAGCCGCTTCAGTTCAGTCATGAGGCCATGTCCCATGGTTCACCGGTTGGGGGAAGGCTGGTGCAGCATCTTGCAGAGTGGCGCGCCATTACTTCAGATGTGTGGGTTCTGGAGATCATAACCCACGGCTACTGTCTTCCTTTCCGGCAGAGGCCTCAAGACAATCCTCCAGGGAATCTCCCTTTGAAGAGTCCGGATCCGCTCCTTGCGCAGGAAATTCATCCCTGCTGGAGAAAGGCGCCATAGAACTGGTGCCTGTAGCGGAGAGGAACAAGGGATGGTATTCCCCTTATTTATTTTATTTCCAAGAAAGACGGGGGATTGAGACCCATCATGGACTTGCGCGGTTTGAACAAACTCCTCAGGAAGGACAAGTTCAAGATGGTTACTCTTTCTAAAGTCCTCCAGGCCCTTCAACTTCAGGACTGGTTGGTGTCTCTCGACCTCAAGGACGCTTATTTTCATGTGCCGACCCATCTGAAGCACTAGCAGTACCTGAGGTTTGCGGTTGCCGACTCGCACTTTCAGTTTCGGGTCCTGCCGTTCGGATTGACCTCCGCCCAGAGTGTCTTCACCAAGCTTATGGTAGTGGTGGCAGCGCACCTCAGGAAAGCGGGATTCACGTCTACCCCTACCTGGATGATTGGTTGATCAGGGCGCGCTCTCCCGAGCAAGTCCTGGATCATCTGTCAGTCACCTGCCACGCCCTCCACAAGCTGGGCTTCTCCCTCAACTTAAAGAAGTCCCATTTGACACCAACTCAGAGGCTCCAGTACATCGGAGCAGTGCTCGACACGTCCCTGGGGCAGTGTTTTCCTCCCCAGGTGAGGGCTCATCACATTCAGCAGATGGTGCACAAGTTTCAACTTGCCCATACTCTCCCAGCGTTCCAGTTCTTGAGACTGCTCGGCCTCATGGCATCCTGCATTCTTCTGGTGCCAGAGGCCAGGTTGCAGATGAGATCTTTGCAGTGGGCACTCAAGCTCCAGTGGTCTTAGTCCTCTGGCAGGCTGTCGGACCCTGTTCAGGTGCCGTCTTCGGTCACCCGGGACCTTCTGTGGTGGGCGGACGAAGGCAATCTAATGAGGGGGGCTCAATTTTGGCTGCCCTGGCCAGAGGTGACGATCGTGTCGGACGCATCCCTCACGGGATGGGGAGCTCATGCCAACGAGTTGACAGTCGGCGGTCGTTCGTCTCCGTCGGAGTCCAGACTCCATATCAATCTGTTGGAGCTGAGGGGCGTCAGGCTAGCCCTGAAGGCTTTTCTGCCGACTGTGCGAGGAAAGAATGTCCTGATCCTGATGGACAACACGGTGGCCATGCACTACCTCAACAAATAGGGGAGGGGCAGGGTCACTTCCTCTGTGCAGGAAGGCGATGCAGCTCTGGTTCTGGGCAGTCTAGCAGGAAGTTTCGATCTCGGCAGGTCATCTGGCAGGAGAAGAAAACGAGACGGCGGACGCTCTGAGCAGGCAGAGCGCGATCTCTCACGAGTGGGAGTTTGCTCAGGAGATTCTCCTGGAGATCTTTGCCCTTTGGGGGACCCCTCAAGTGGATCTCTTCGCCTCCAGTGTCAACCGGAAGTGCGAGAGGTTCTGCTTGCAGGAATTACCTCCAAACGGAGCCTTAGGAGACACGTTTGTGGTGGAGTGGTCATTCCCACTGCTGTACGCGTTTCCTCCAGTCCCCGTCATCTCGCAAGTACTGCGGAGGTTCGGTTCCCGGATGATCCTCATTGCTCCGGCGTGGGCCCGGAGGAGTGGTACCCGGACCTTCTCGACTTGTCCATCTGCCCTCCATGTCGTCTTCCCTACCGAGACGATCTGCTCTCACGGGAGGGGGGTCAGGTTCTCCATCCAGAGGTCAGATCCCTCAACCTTCACTCTTGGCTTCTGAAAGGTTGAGGTATAAGGATTGGGACCTCCCTGAAGACGTGATGCTTTCGGCCAGAAGGCCCGCAACAAAGTCCCTGTACCGTTGCCGTTGGAGGAAGTTCTGCGACTGGTGCAGGGTTAAGAATGTGGATCCTTTTGCATGTGAAATTCCCATGGTTGTGTCTTTTTTGCTTTCTTTGGCCCACAGGGGCCTTCAAGTGGGGTACCATTAAAGGTTACCTGGCGGCAATGTCCATATTTAAGTGCTCGTCTGAAGAGTGTTCCTATTTTAAAATTCCTTTAATTTCTCAGTTTCTGAAAGGGCTCACTAATGTGTTCCCTAGTCACCTTTCCAGGTGCCTGGTTGGGATTTGAACCTTGTTCTCAAGTTTCTGATGGGTGCTCCGTTTGAGACTTTGCCTTCATGCCCTTTGAGACTGTTAACTCTGAAAACTGTATTTTTAGTTGCGGTCACTTCTGCTCGCAGAGTGAGTGAGTTACAGGCACTTTCAGTTAAGCCACCCTTCACTGTGTTTCATAAGGACAGGGTTGTCCTTAGAGTTTGTCCTTCATTTCTTCCGAAGGTGGTGTCGGAATTTCATTTAAGCCAGAAGGTTGTTCTTCCAGCATTTTATCCTCCTCCACATCCTGGTAAGGAAGAGGAGAGACTCCATAGGCTTGATCCTAGGAGAGCGTTCAGCTTTTATATTTCACACATGTCTCGGGTCAGAGTGGATGATCAGCTCTTTATTGGTTACGCTGGAAAGCGTTTGGAACAGGCTGTGACGAAACAGACTTTGTCTTGCTGGATTATTTCGGCTATCTCTGAGTGTTACCCCTTGGCGGGTAAGGACCGACCGGTCGGTTTACGGGCCCATTCTACCAGTGGTATGGCTGCCTCTACTGCCCTGCAGAGGGGTGTTCCTATTCGCAACATCTGTGATGCAGCCACCTGGGCTTCGGTAAATACTTTTGTACGTCACTATTCCCTCGATTCCATCCGGGGGCAGGATCTGGCCTTTGGCAAGGCGGTCCTTTACTCCGCAATTTGATTGGGCATGCTAAATTTCTATTTTCTAAATTCTTTTCCCACCTCCTTGCATTGGTACTGCTTTGGGAGTCTGTCATAGATATGGAATACGTCGGAGGACCCAATCCCCTTGAAGAACAAGTTACTCTCTTACCTGGTAACGTTCTTTCGATGGGATGGTCCGACGACGTATTACATATCACTCTCTCCCTACCTTCCCCGCTACAGAATTTCTTATGCGATTGCAGTTTACGTTTCCGCAAGGCTTTGTGTGTCAGACTGGCAGAAGACTGGTGGCACACGTTCTGGGAAAAAGCTACAACTGAGGCTACGGGCGTCCTACTTATCACATCGGATGACGTCGGCCGTCGGAGGAGGTCCTCCAGGACGGCGCATCGACGTCATCGATGCAGGGCGCAGACGCCGAAAATTTTCCGAAGCAGCACAGCTGTGGTGATTACTGTCATAGATATGGAATACGTCGTCGGACCATCCCATCTAAAGAATGTTACCAGGTAAAAGAGTAACTTGTTCTTCTATGGCTAATTTCCCTCACCTAGTGTGTCTCCCAGCAGCTTTGCTGGATTTCTGGAGTTTACTTTTTCCACTTGGTAAGAGTGTGAGCCTTTTTCCCTCTCTTACATGTGTTTTGCCATGTGTATTTCTACTGTTTGTGTGATCGTGGGCTCTGGCGTACACCCACTCCATGAACCCCACTTTTATGTGTGTTACCCAGCACCTTCAGTGCAGTGACACGGGGTTGTCTTTGAGACTTCCCCCTGACTCCATTTTTCTGGGGCTGACTACTGTCCCCCAGAAAACAGGTAAAGTTGCCATTTACTTTACGTAGTCATTTAAAACTACAGACCCAGTACACCCCATCTTACATGGAGTACTGGAAAGGGTTAACTCCTATCCCTTTTTGTCTGTGCCTCTCTGAGTTTTGTTTTGCTCTTTTAACATTTAGACTAGGCTGGTGGCAGTGGTATCTACCCTAACCTTTCTACCGCGATTATACTATATAAACGTGGTACTGTTCCAGGCTATTATATTAGCCTCGAACATAAACCCGCTTGACCAAATACTCTTTCTTTTGGCTCCGGTCGAGTTTATTCGCCATTTCTTTTTGTTAAAGTCCTTCTTGTGTTTTACTTGGCGTGGCAAACCAGGTTTGCTTTCTTTGTTCACCCTCTTTTGTCAGGCTTGTTCCAAGAAACCCTCCTTTTGGCGCCTGGGTGTCTAGGTGGGCTGAATGTGAGGGAGGGGTGTAGGCACCCCCTTCACAGGGTATCCTTGGAAACCCATGTCGCACTTTGTCGTGATTGGATGAGGTGGTTGTCCGGGCCGGACAACCCCCCTGCTGTGTGATTGACAGCCAGGCTGTGTGAATGGGGGATTTTCGCATAAAAGGCAGGACTCTTGGGCTGGAAGTCAGTCGCCACTGGAACTGCAAGGAACCGAAGAGAAGCGGAGAAGAAGACGGCTTCTGCAACTACCGAGTCCCAGTGGAGCCCTGCTGCAGTCCTGAGCTATCTACCCTTCAACCACAAGAGAAGATCCAGTCCGGAGTCTACTTCCCTTGAGGTTGGTGGGATCAACCAGCTCATCTTCCACAGGCAGAGGATCCTCTTCTTGGTGGAAATCGCTGCACAGAGCTGTAGTGGTCCGGATAGCCACCTGAAGAGTCTCTCCTGTTTTAAAGGAGCGCCCCTTTTATTCACTGTTGCTTTTGTTGCTGCTGGCTTCATCCCTGGGTAGTGCAGATCGCTCCAGACGTCCTTCTTGTCTCCATGACTGAAAGCACAGGAACAGTGAGTCTGCAGGAACTACCAGGAACAACTGCTGTAGCACCAGCTCTTCACTTTGAATAAGGTACTGTGTCCGACCTCGAGGAACTGGGGTGAAACCCTTTCTCCTCACTAAAGGCTTGCCCTCATCTTCCTTCCCTCTTATAACTTTTGCTTCCTCTTTTGAGAATATCTAAGTACTCCTGGCAATCTCGATTCGTGAACTGTACTAACCGTGTGATCCTCGACAACGGGAAACCTGTTCCACTTGACACTGGCGCAGGCCTGTTGACTTTTATTCACTTGAAGGAAAGTGTCCTCTGATTCGATCTGCCTTGACAAAAGTATTGCCTATGATTTCTATCCCCAACTCTCTTGTGTTAATTCATGTGCTAAGTGTGTTTTAACTCCGGTAACATTTCTTCCCGCGGGTACGTGTAATTTTAGTAAGACCGAACTGTCATTGCTGTCAAAGTGTTCGCATCTGTACCCCCAGTAACGTCTTTGTTTCACAAAACCGGTCTGTCAAATCCAAAGGTGCTTACCTTGAATTGTGCTGTACAAAGTGAATTGGTTGTGTGTAGTGTATTTTTCGTGTGATTTTAAATAAATAGCAGTGAAGTGTTTTGCGAACAGATGGTCTAGAAATAAATGTACTTTTAAACCAAAAACCTTGAGTCATTTTTCGCTTGAGTCACAGTAATTGTAGTCCTTTGTGTAATCTCTACTACTGCGCATTTGCTCTTGTAATAAGTCTGGCTGCTCCGCTGCTGCTACCACTTTAACAGTGTAGTACAGGCTTGTACCAAAGGTAAACTTGTAATTGTGTGTAGTGGTCCCTAAGGGCACTGCACAAGGTTCTGCCTAACACCAAACACTCCCCCCTAATGGTAATAACATGAGAGGGAGTCACCCGGGGAAAATTGAACACAATGATGCTGGGTGGAATGATATGGAAAACATAGATCATCACAGTGGCATTCCCACAGTTTCTCTGTTACCAACAGCCAGGATTCACATAAACATATGTATTTAGGCTTAGCAAAAGCATATCCCTATATGGACAATAGTGGGACAAAGAGGCTCCGTGCAGTGGTGTGAAGTAGCCATGAAAACCAGAATGAATGGTCTAGGCATTGTGAGTGATCAAGAGTGAGAGTTGGAAACAGTGGCAGTTTCGGTGATTATCAAAGACTTATTGGGAAAATCCTACCTATCCCTAATTCTGAGGGGTTTCCCTGCCTTAACAAAACTAATGAACGCCTGTGTCAGGATGTTCAAATCATAAGAGTTCATTCCTGTGTCCAAAAATCCTAAGCTGACCCTCGCACACTAAACTCAGAATAACATGATACAGGAATGTCTTTGTGCTGTACACCATGAGCTTCCTCCCAAGGTTACAAACATAAAGCCCTTAAAGTGAAGAAAATAAAAGTAAACCAGTTTCCAGCAGACCAGGTTCCAGCAGAAAAGGGTCCTTCCCTTCCCCTAGAGTCTTTCTGGTTAGTCACAATGCCATTTATATATATTAAACAATACCCAAGGAGGATGGTGCTTCCCTTGGCTTTTCTCAGTTTACCCAAATATATCACAGTTCTTTCTTTGGACCTCTGATACCCTTTACAGAAAAGGGATTATTTATTTATTTTTGCATTTGTAGCAACGCGCTGAACCCTCAGATATCTAGGCGCCAGTTACATTAGGGAAAGGGTAAGTGGGTGTACAGGTAAAGGTAAACAGGGAAAGTAGGAAGCGTATGTTCAGGACGTTCAGCAGTAATATGGTGTCTTGGCTCTGAGGAGTTTAGGCGAAAAGTCAGGTTTGCAAGTTTCTCCTAAAGGACCAATACGAGAGTTCCTTTCTCAAGAATAAGGGGAGATTGTTCCACAGCTTGGCAGTGCTGACAGGGAAGCTTGAACCTCCAGCATATTGGCACTTGAAGCTGGGCATTTTGAGCAAGTTGTCATATCGGGATCTTAGCGGGCCAGAGGGGGTGTATTTTTCCACGCGCTGAGAAAGGTAGGCAGGTGCAATTTTGGCAAGGCACTTGTGAACGATGGAGAGGATCTTGAAGTTGATCCTGAGAGGGGGGAGGAGAATTTGGGTGTCATTGGCGTAGTTCGTGTAGGAGATGTATTAGAATTGGCACTCTCTATTCTCTTGTTGTAGCTGTTGGCTTTGTCGGTGTGTATGGTCTTTTGTACTCTTTGGCGAGAGAAGTGAATTGGACTTTAGCTAATGAAGGGTTTTTGCTCCAAGTCGTTTCCGCAGCACGTTTCAGAGTGTGCGAAGCAAGGATCTCAGGGGTGAACCTCGAGTTTTCTTTTTGAGCAGGTTTGGCTTTGTGCTGTTTGAGCGGGGTGAGTATGTCAACTCTGCTTGAGCAATCGTGGCGTTGTAGAGATCGACTAGGGCCACACACAGGGTTGGTTGTTCTGTTAGTTGGGTTCATGAGGTCTGAGAGGAATGGTAGGAGGTGGCCCTTGGTTAGGTTCTTGATGCAGCAGGCTAGGCCATTAGGTTTCATTATGTGGCAGGAGGAGGGCTGTTTGCCCATCGGGATGTCAAAGGTGATGGTGTTGTGATCTGACCATGGGCAGGTCGAGATGGTCGGGCAGGAGATGTTATAGTTGAGATCAGCAATCCAATCAAGGGTGCAGCCATGGATGTGGGTAGGGTCAGTGATTCGCTGAAGGAAGCCAGCGTGATCGAGAGACATGACTACACTTTTGGCATTTATGTCAGAGGGGTCGTTGAGGCCCAGGCATGGCTCTTCCCTTGTGATCCACAAAACAAGGGGTGGGGGGAAACTCCTCCCCTGTTCTCCTGTTCTCTAAGCTTTCCACAATTCCTTGGTGGGGGGTTCGGGGGGTGGGAGGGGGTCTCTGACCTGATTCTTCAATCCATGGTTTATTTTCATGTCAGGGTTTTCACTTTGCTACTTGGGTGTGAGTCTCAGACTCACTGGCTGACTGCCTGGTTTACTCTCCTTCTTAATTTCCATTTGCTTGTTTTGGTATCCAGGTAATTATATTTCTTGTACTTTGGGTCACCAACCCTTCTTCAGGTAATCTTAGTATCCCAATTCCCCTGTAAGGGCTTCTTTTCGCTGCTACCGGTTTGCGATATTCAGCCTGAAGCGCCCCGGTATTCCGTTCTCCTTCTCTGGGCTTAACAGTTGTCTTTGGTAGCTTCAGTGTCCCTTGCGTCTCTCCGGTTCCTCTACGGTCCGTCTGCTGACTGGGAGCACGTCTCATCAGCCTTTCAGTTTCCGTCTTGCCTTCTCCTTCGCTCAGCAGTTTCTGCTGCTCCTCTTGGCAGCGTGGCCAACACTGCCCGGCCCGAACTCTCTGGACGCTTTCTTCCCCTGTCTCCTTGCTTCATAGTGCCTCACTTCCTCCCGTGTCCCAACTAGCATTGGGACGTTCAAGACTCTCCTTCTGCTCAGGTGTTCTGCTTTTGAATGTCCCGACACCTGTTAGTAGTCTCCAATGACTAGACCGCAGCGTTGGTTTGCTGCTCTTTGCGATCTTCATCACTCCATCTCTCTTTCTCGTCTCACTGTTGTAATAACGGGGGCGGAGGGAGTACATAAGTCTTGATACTGGTTGTCTCAGTGTTCTAAAAGAAAGGAAGGAGAACCGCTATATGGGTGGTGATCAACAATTAGTGGAGGTTCTTTATCCACATTACAATAGGCCATATAAGAATGGGGAAAATGTAAATGGGTGCTACCCAGAAGTATAGGTAAAGACTTGTTCTGACCCACAGACTCACTTTGCGTCCCGAGGGTTGTCCTCCCCCATATGGTCCTCCCACAGATGACCACCCCCAGGGTCAGAGTCGTGTAGCGTCTCTACATGAGGTGGGATTTCCCTCAGAGAAACCGTGACGAATTTGCTAGATTCGTCACAGCATCCACCAACAATTGAAGACCGACTGAATGCAAAAGAACACCATAGACGCAGCTCGGAGAGTAGTAGCAGTAGTAGTCGGAGTAGCGAAAACCGAGAAAGTGAACCAAAGGAAACGAGACACTGGAAATGAATAAACAATTTGGAATGCTTGGCCGAAATATAACCGGTTCAAGGTTCGGGTGGAAAGCGTAAGGCCGCGGAAAGGAGAGTCCTTCCAGGAGAAACTTTAGTGAGTCGTGTAACCACTGGCAGGAAGAAGCGCAGCATAGGTGTACTAGTCTTTTCCTCCGAGAGCCAGGTGACAAGCAGGTGAGAAAACACAATAAAAAGGTACTGGCTGGGTGGAAGTGGACTCTGGGACTAGAGGCAATGCTGCTTAGAGCACACAAACGGGTGAAGAAACGCCACGACAAATACCACATAACGTTTCAAATTATGATTATGACTATGACAGTGCTGGGCAGGAGACTGAACTTACCTTATAAGGAAAAAAATAAAGAGAAAAGACATGCGAGAAGAACCTTACTCTTCCTCGTCCCAGAGACTGGGAACCAAAACAGGTAATACTTGGCAGGAGATTAGAGCAAGTATTAGCATGAGCAGGGAAGCAATAAGAGGGGAAAACAGTAGTACCCCCTAGAAACATTGTTGGCTTGAGAGAAGAAGAGAAAAACATTGCCAAGAAAAGGGAATTGTCTTCTTGACATTTTTCTAAACTTGAAGTCTGGGTTTTGGGTAAACTGTCAGTTGATTGAAACCACAAAGGCACTAGTTATTTTGAAGAGACCATCCTTCCAGAGTTTTCTTATTTTAGTAGTGTTCGGGACAGTGGTAGGTCTCTGAACATCACAGTGGCAGACTTTTCAGTTTTGGACTTCATGGCAGTTTCACTAGTTTCCTTTGAGGCACGGAAACCCTTTTTAGTTTTAGGGATAGAGAGGCATTTTTCCAACCCCCTTTTGATTAATAAAAAGTATATACACAAAACCATGCCACCACTGTGTCAGTCTTACTTCTGAAAAAACATTTGAACAATATTTGAATGCAATAGGAAAGAAACCATTGAAAGAGTGGATAGGTATATTTACTTGGGCATTCCTTTCTTTGAAACAGACAATGGTGATACATTGGGAAATTACATTATTAACAAAACTTTCAGAAAGTGTAATGCCATAAAGAACAATGTAAAATATAAGGGAGTTACACCGTCGAGGGCCTGCTGAAAGTGTGTAATCCCAGCATGGTTTCTAGCATTTTGTATGGCCTAGAGATATGCAGCGATATGGATACCTCATGGCTGTATTTCTTGGAAGGAAAATGGTGGCGCTGTACTTGGGGTCTGCCAAATGTGTACCCCTGTAGAAGACATTCGTAGTGAATTGGGTATAAGTGCATTTAGCACTTTAAAGAAAACAGTGCTGTATTATTAGTAAAAATTCAGGCAGATGAAAACTATCTAAATACATTGTATAGTCATTTTAAACATCTTATGCACAAGCACTGCTGATTGATTTAAAATGTTGGTTGAAGGAGGTCTTTGTTTTTCGATCAGATTGAATTTGACGAGGGATCCTTTAAAAAATATTGGTGTTGCTATTAAAGAAATCAAAGAAAAGGCTGGCGTAAGGGATAGAGATAACAATTTCAGACAGCTATCTGCGAGAACCTTATATAAGAGATACGTAGCCCAGACACTTCCGATAAATGTGCCTTTTTAAATACCTTAAAATGGTTAGAGATGAAAAAACAAGATGCTTTGTTATTACTACATCTGGGACCTTTTATCTACCATGCATAGACTAGGAGCATGTTTGAATATTCCTTATGCTGATCGAATATGCAGATTGTGCAAATTGGAAGTGGAGACTGAAAGACGTTTACTAACGCAATGCACGACGACTACTCATATTACAGCTAAGGGATATCACTCGATAGGATTCCCCCTAGATTATTTGCATACTGATCAAACATGGGCATTTATTTATTCTGGTACCAGCTTTATATTGAATTACACAATGTACTATATATGGTTGCAAATTGAGAAATTGTTGAAAAATGTGCAAATACTCTCCTTTTTTTTAATCAGTTTTATACAGTTTGTTTTCCTAAATCGATGAATTTTCATAATGAAAGTTGGCTGTGAAATTGATTTTATTATTGCTATTTGTATAGGTAAAATATGTATTGTAATTTATATGACTGTTGTAAATGATATTATTGATAGTGTTAAAGGATTTTTGTAACTAAACACTATAAACAAAAAAAATACAAAAAAATACAAAAGAATGCAAGAGATATTCTTACTTTAAATTCTGCAAGTCACATACAGGCAAATGGTGATTGCCCTGAAAATAAATCTGTGTGATGAATGTAGTGTGCGGTAATTGGCTGCATAGCAAGTTTTCGACTATTTTCATCAAGCATACTTATTATATTCTTGCACCCCTTAAATTCCACGCTCTTATTGAATCGCTTGCTTAACTGACATAATCCAAAATTGCTTTTATAGGGGGTTCGTTTTTTTTGTAAATATTTATTGTGATCAACATTATCAGAGCATTACATTGTGTCACAATGCAGAGAAGACAGACATGTGATCAACAAGGTTGGGTTTTAAAAATGTTCTGATAGACCACCCTCCTCCCGACCCCCCCTACACCAGAAAAGAAAAATGGAGGGGAGAGAAAGAAAGTACAGTAAAAGGCCTACAGTGGAAACCTAGCCCCTCTCCCCGCCCCAGGGTCCTATGCGCCTAGGTTGTTTATTGTCTTGTCTGCGATGCGAGCTTGCGCTTTATACTGGGAGTGTGTGTGCCGTGCAAAAGTTGTTGAATTGTGCTGGCGAGGAGTGGATGGTGAAGAGAGGATGCTGTGTGATTGGTAACAACTGGCCTCTGACAGGCTAGCTAAGGTGTGTGATCAAGCCGCAGGGGTCTGGCTGCTTGTGATCCATATTTAGTGAAGCAGGTTGGGGCTGGGGGGTTAGGGTGAGTCAGTATGTGCTGCCCTGAAGAATTGCAAGACGGGAAGCCATTGTGCATCGATGTGCGTGTGTGATTCCATTAGCAATGCTGTTAAGCGCTCCATTGCATAGATTTCTTTTGCTTTGCGCAGCCAGTCTAATTTGGTGGGGGGAGAGTCGGCTTTCCACTTTATCGTGATACAGACGCGCGCTTCTAGGAGCAAGTTTCTGGGCATGTGTGGGAGGAACAGGTATCTCTCTTCAATTTGTTCGACTCCGAAAAGGATTAAGAGGGGCGTTGTGTCCCTGTGGATGCCCTCGATCTGGTGGATCCCCCCCAGGACTTCTTTCTAGTACAGCTGTATACGGGGGCAGCTCCACCACTGGTGCCAGTATGTGCACACTTGCGCGCATCTCCTCCAACAGTAGGGGGTGATCCCCTTCTACATTTTGGCCAGGCGTTTGGGGGGTGAGGGGGCGTCAGGTGCCACTGTGTAAGGATTCTGCAGTTATGCATCTTATATTGCATGGCACTGGAGGTCCTCCACACGGCCCTGTATATGGCTTCCCAGCCCTCTTGGTTGTTATCCCAGCCTAACTCTGCATCCCATTTTGCTTTCGTATTTGGGGGCGGGAGGTGACCTCTTTCCATGACTGCCCTATACATGCTAGTTACGAGTCCCTTGGTGCCTGGGTGCGTGTTCAGAATTTTCTCAAAGGGGATGATGGGCCGTTGTAACTGGCATTTCAATTTCAAGTCCATCAGGACACCTTTCAGCTGTAAGTATGGGAGTAGTCTAATGCTCAGTCCTTGCTGTGCATTTTCAAGCTCCTCCTTGGTCAGGAAGCTACCCTCATGCCACATTTGGCTGGCTCTGACCAGGCCTTGTTCATATTGGGGCTGGAAGCGGAGGGGCTCTAAAATGGAATCTCTAATAGGGGGGGGCCCAGGTGCAGCTAAGGGGTGATGGCCAGGTTGTGACTCCTGCCATGCTTGAGTTTCTACTATTCCATATGGCGCACAGTGTTTCTATGACTGGATGTTATCATGCTCTATGCGGGATCGCTTTAGGGGGAGCCCACAGCCATTCGCCCATGGTTACTGGAGCAAAGAGGCAGTTTTCCAGATTAACCCATGGCTTACTTTTTGAATCCCGGATGTGATTAACGAGAACGCGCAGCTGAGTGGATGCGTAATACCGGTGGAGGTCTGGGTAGGCTAGGCCTCCCTACTCTTTCGGGAGTATCCGTATGTTGTATGCGATCCGTGGGTTTTTCCCATCCCACAGGAATGCTAGGAGGGTTCTTTCGGCTGCGTTCAAGAATACTTTCGGGAGCATGACGGGGAGGGATTGGAACAGGAAAGGAAGCCATGGCAGGACATTCATTTTTATAGCGGTCAGTCTGCCCGCCCATGAGAGATTTCGCTTGCTCCAGTTTTCTAGGTCCCGCTGGATTGTGGCCCAGAGTGGCTTGTTATTGGTTTGATAAAGGTTCCGCAAGTTTTTTGTTATCGTGATCCCCATGTAGCGTATACTGGACTACGTGACTTTGAGGCCCCAGTCATGTGGGGTCGCGTCCGGCTACATTCCGGTGTCTTGGAGGGGGAGGACTACTGTTTTGTTGCGGTTTATCCGGAACCCGGAGTGAGTGCCGTACTCTTCTATTACCTGTAGGAGAGCGGGAATCCATTGCAAGGAGAGAGTTACATATGCCAGCACGTCATCGGCAAACAAAGCAAGTTTATACTCCCTGCCATATCTAACTAACCCTTTGATCCTGCCATTGTTCCTAATGTGCTGGGCGAGAGGTTCCATGACCAGAATGTAAACAAGTGGAGAGAGAGGGCACCCCTGTCTGATACCTCTGGTTAGCATGATCTGTGTTGACACAACTCCGTTCACTATGACTCTGGTGTGGGTGTTTTTGTATAAGGCTTGCGCCCCCCTTACCCACTCAGTGCCCTGGCCTGCATTGTGCAGAATGCGTACCATGAAGCTCCACTCCACCCGGTCGAAGGCCTTTTCAGCATTGACTGAGATCATCGTGGGTTCCACTTCCTTCGTATCGCTGGAGGCCATTAAATCTAGAGTCTTACAAACATTGTCTGCTCCCTGCCTTTCCGTGACATATCCTGCCTGGTCGCTATGGACCAATTGAGGGAGATCTGTGCTCAGTCTCTTGGCTAGGATGCTTGCATAGATTTTAGCATCCACATTTAGCAGAGATATCGGTCCATAAGGTCTGCATTCTGACCTGACCTGCCCTTCCCTTCCTCAGGTATGATGATAATCCTTGCCTCTGCTAATGAGGGCGGGGCTTGTCCGGTGGTCATAATATCATTGAAGAGGAGAGCAAGGAATGGGATTAGCGCGCCCTTAAACCTTTTGTAATAGGCCTGGGTGAACCTGTCTCAGCCCGGTGCTGAGCCTGCCTTAAGGTGGGAAATGCCGTACTCGATCTCTTCCGTGGTAATGGGACCACTCAATCGGTCTCGGTATGGGAACGTGACTTCGGCTAAGAACTCTGCAGTGTTCTCTGGGGAAGGGGTAGTGTCTGTTGTGTATAATTCCTCATAGTATTGCACAAAGCGGGCCGTGATTTCTGTTGGGTCCAGTAAAACTGCATTTGAAGCAGAATTTATTTTAAGGACAGCCCTTTTTGCTTTCTGCTTCTGAAGTTTGGCTGCCAATAAAGTGTGCGCTTTGTCCCCCTTCTCAAAGTATCTGTTTCACGTACCGTAGGTGGGGTAGCGCTTTCTCTTCCCATACTTCTTTCCGCTCCCATCTAAGGCCCCTGATCTTGGCTCTGGTTTCCGTCGCGTCTCCCCCACCCACCTCCCCCGCGAGGGCCCTTCCCCATTTACTATCGCCTGCTTTCCTTGGGCTTCCCTGAGAAGTTTGTCTTTTGACTGAGAAACCCTGAGCTATTATCAGTCCTCTTATTGTCGCTTTTGCTGCTTCCCATACCGTGGAGAGGGAGAATCTCCCCAGTGTCGTTTCTTTTGAAAAAGTCACGTATTTCTGCGACTCTTTAAAAGGCTTGTCTTTGAACAGCGTGTTATTGCACATCCACCGTTTTTCTTCTTGTTTACCTGGGACTAGGTCAAGATCTATTGTGACCATGAAGTGATCCAACCACCCCACCACTTCTATGGCTGCGTTTGTGATTAGATGTTCAAGGTGCCCTTCCAGGAAGAAATACTCTATGCGGGATTGAGTCTGATGTAGGGGAAAGTAGAATGTGTACGTTTTGTTTAGCAGGTGTTTAGCTCTCCATGCGTCAATTAATAGGTGTTCTGTGATGCGGTCTTGGAATGCTTTTCTTTCTGGGTAGGGCGCCCACTCAGTAGGATTTCCAGTCCATGGCTGGGTCCATGATCAGGTTGAATTAACCCCCATAGATTAGTGATCCCGTTCTCTCACCATCTAGCTGCGCAAAAAGGTCCCTACTGAATGGAAGTTACCGGGTATTTGGGGCGTATGCTGAGCACAGAGTCAAAGATTTGGTTCTAATAGTGCCGTTTACAATGAGGAATCTCTCCCCTGGGTCTCTGTGTATTTGTGATGTTTGGAGTCCCAGCGAGAGCGATACATACAGGATGCCCACCCCCCCCTTTTTTTTTTTTTGTCCGGCCCGAGGCCCACATGGCTCTTTCCAAACCTTTCCCCTTTAAGTCAAATTCCCTGTTTTACTTATATTTGGTTCCCTGGACAAAAAGAATATCTAATTTGGCCTGCTTGAATGTGCAGACTAGCATGGATCTCTTCTGTGGTGAGTTGAGACCCTTAACATTGATGGACCCTATTCGGATGATGTTACCCGCCATTGTCATTGTGTGGGATGTGTGCTGTCTGAGGCCTGGTATGTTGTGTGTTGTCTTGTGCTTTTGGATTTTTGTCTCCCAGTTGTGGCTGGGGCTTATAGTGATGCTGCTTCCCCGTTGCTAAACACGAGCCCCATTTGCATTGTGATAGCCGGCTCAAAAGATCAACCTCTCCGGACTGTGGATGGTCATTTACCCCCCCCCCCCCCCCCCCGGTACCCTGAAAGGACCCCTGTGTTCCCTCCCTCCCCAGTTGAGACACGAGAAAAAGGTGGAAAGATCAGAAAGAAGGAAGAAAGTGAAGGCGATCTCCGTGTAACAATGGAGATGCCCTATGTATAAATATAGGGCCACACAACGGATGTCGCCCCGGGAACCCTCATAACAACTGTTGCAACTTTAACCATTTTGTTATACGGAGGCTTGGTGTTAGCTCCTGGTCGTGCCCAGCCCGGCTGCTTGTCTGCGATGAATTAGAGAGGGGAGAGGTCACCAGGAGGGGAAGGGCGCCAAGGTGTGTAGGGGAGTTGTGGTGGCAGTCCGTCTTATCATTCAGAGACGCTGAGAGTCATTTTGGGCACTGTTTATCGTGCACCCTCCATATCCCCTCTCGACCTGCCTTAAACTCGATTATTTTACTTCATCTGGCCATGTCAAGGGGTGTTCAATCTTTTGAACTTGCTTCTACCCTTAGAGCGGTTTCTCTGCAGCCAGGGGCCTGAGGGCATTCATGATGATTCCGATGAGGATGGCATTTCGAGGGGATTGTATCCTCCGACGTATTCCACATCTGACAGTAATCACCACAGCTGTGCTGCCTTGGAATTTTTTTTCAGCGTCCTGTGTCAATGACTTCGATACGCTGTCCTCGAGGGCCTCCGTCGAGGGTCGACGTCACCGGATGATACATCTAGGACGCACGGCGCCCGTAGCCTCAGTTCTGTTTTTTCCGTGAACGTGTTCGCCTCGGAATCTCGACGCGCTCGATTCTTCTACTTCGATTGAGAAAGTTTGAGAATATGTCTTTGTCTTCTATCCCGAAGTCGGGCTTCAAAAAGTGTCGGCACTGCGGTGCCAAAATCTCCATTACGGACCCGCACAAAGTCTGCTTCTGGTGCCTTGGCGAGAGCCACGCCACTGACGACTGCGATGACTGCCAGTCCCTGACTTCGAAGGCCTTGTGGGAGCAGAAGAAGAAGTTAACGGTAGGTAGGGTTTCTAAACCCTGTAAGTCGAAATCTGGGCTTTCGACCGACTATTCGAGGGGCGACTCTCTGAGTCAGCGTAAGTCCAGGGGGTCTCGGTCACAGAGTAGGTCCCGCCATTCCTCTGCCTTTTCTAGGCACTCTAGGAAGCGCCATCACCGGTCGCCTTCCCCGTCCTCGTCCGAGGACTCCACCAGGCGGCTGGTGGCTTGTCCCAACAAGCATTCATCACTGGTGGAATGGGACGCATTCCGCAAGGAGATGATGGCGATTTTCGAATCGCAGGGCACTATTCCGTCCGCGCCTTCGAGAGAAGCTGGCTAGGAACGAGCTAGGGCCACCGCTCGCACGCCTTCGGGCTCAGGCGGTCGGCGCGATCATCGGGAGCCGTTGAGGTCCTGCTCGGACAAGGTTGATCGCCATAGCCATGCCATGTCCAGGTCCTGGTCCTCGACGCCCTCGAGACCGTCAGAGCCTGTGATGCCTTCTAAGAAGCTGACAATCAAAACTGCGAAGATTGAGGCATTGGAATAGTCATGTAACTTCTATTTTAACACTAATGACTAGAGAGTTCCTTGTAAAAGGGGGGTTGTCCAAAGGGTGATTGCCATAATACCGAATGATCACTGAAAAATGCGCTGTCCCACTGGTTGTGGGATGGGAAAACCAATACTTTCTGGGTTTTCTCTCAATTTCATGCAGTAACCCCTATTGGTCTTGGGGGTATCATAAAATGTTGTGGTGGAGCCACAACAGGTAAGGTCGACCGGTTTCGATGGTTCATGACTGATTACCGACCATCTTCTTCAGGACAAGATTAATCTTCATGTGCTACTGAGTAGCGTCTGTCCTCTTAATAGGGCAGCGATGACAGGCTGCAAGGAGATCCTGGGGGGGGATAGCAGAGCTATCCAGGAGGTCAGCTAAGAGCCGGAAATGAGCTCTCTTTAATAGCGTACCTGAAGGAAATCAGGGCGAGCACTGGAAAGCTGCAGCCTGCTCGGTCCATCAGTCCCAATTGACACCTACCCAGCGGCTCCATTGAATCAGAGCAGTACTAGACACATCCCTGGGGCAGTGTTCGCCTCCCCGGGTGAGGGCTCATTACATTCTGCAGATGGTGCACAAGTTTTAACATGCCCAGAGTCTCCCGGCGTTCAAGTTCTTGAGGTTTCTCGGCCTCATGTCATCCTGCATTCTATTGGTGTTGGAGGCCAGGCTGCGGATGAGATCTCTGCAGTGGGCTCTTAAGATGCAGTGGTCGCAGTCCACTGGCAGGATGTCGGATCCTGTTCAGGTGCTGCCCTCGGTTGCCCAGGATCTTCTGTGGTGGGCAACGAAGGCAATCTGATGAAGGAGCACCATTTTGGCTACCCTGGCCGGAGGTGACGATCGTGACGGACTCATCCCTCATGGGATGGGGCACTCTGGAGAGAAAGAGAGAGAGAGAGAGAGAAAGAGAAAGAGAATATGAGAGAGAGAGAATATGAGAGAATGAATTACGTTCAAGCCAATGGGCTAAAAATTAACCCGACCAAATCTAGAGTGATGGTCTTTGGAGAACAAACAAGAAGGCTGAAGGGGAGAAAGAACAACATCTGGCATATAAACGGGGAAAATATTCTGCAAGTAACATAGTTTACATACCTAGGCGTATGCCTGAACACCAGCAAGATTGATAAACCAAGATTGGAATCATTAAGAGCCAAAGCCATAAATCTTGCTAGCCAAGGTAGAATCCTGCTAAAACGATATTGTGAGTTTTCCCTTAAACCATTGATAGCATTTTATCGATTTAAAGCAACTCCGATTTTAACATATGGTGCCGAAACACAGTCCGATCTGACAGCTGGACGGTTATTGAAGGACTATTTTGGAAGAGAGTGCTGCGAATTCCCCTTAGCACACCAATTCAGGCTCTGCGCATGGAATTAGGATTACCCACACTAAAAGCGATCATAACGTGGAAATTGCTAGCACTGTATCGCAATGCTTGGAGCCACCAACGAAAAGCAGATTCTCTGCAATAAGGAACGCACTCACAAAAAGCAATGATCAAACTTTACAAGAATGGAAAATTATATGCAAAGCTATCATTGCAGACATAGATGAAACAGACCAAACACTCATGGAGAACCCCGACAAGATCAAGATGAAGCTCTATACGAGGGATTGGATTAACACACACAATGCAAGACAAAAGTTAAAATGATATAGAAGACCAATTCCTGAAAGCAGAAAATGAAATACCATACCAAAATATCTAGAAGTCTTCCCGAACGCATTGTTTAGAGATCAATACCTGATATTCAGGCTGAATCTGTTCCCTACTGGCGAAATCCTCAATGTAAGTTCAAAACAGATTCAAAAATGTAGATTGTGCAAAAACGAGGAGATAAAAGAATCACTGAAACATTTTGTCTTATTTTGCCCAGAATTGGACGCAATTAGAACTCAACTAATGGTGGGGATCACCAATAACAATGTGTGTAGAACAGCAGAAGACTGATGGCTGGAATTACTGAAAGGACAACGATTGCAACTTACATTGGCGTTGGTGAAACTTCTGTTAGCAATCTTCAGAAAATCAGTAACGCCAAAACCAATTAGTCGCCAAGCAATAACCAAACAGATCCTCTGTGTAATGAAAAATGAATGACTTTTTTTTCTTTTTCTCCTTGTTTCTGAATTGTAATTAAGCTGTGATACATCTTTTTTCTCTTATGCCACTGTAATACCAAAGGCAAAAGGTTTGTACATTCTAAACCAAATAAAGCCTATAAAAATAATTTAAAAACAAAAATAACGAATAAATGATTTAAACAAAAAAGTTCTTCAAAGAAGGTTCTTGGTTCAAGAAGGTAGTCCTCTTCTCCTGGATTTTGCCTGGCTCCTTGAGGCTTTTCTTAACACAATAGTTTTGGACCTCACTGGGCCAACTACCATGTTTGTAGAGAACACACTGTTTGATTTTACAATATTGGTTTCATCTTGCTGTCTTTTCCAATTGCCTGGTATCCTTTCCTGCCAGGATTTCTGATGACCCAATTCAATTATCCTGGTTTACTCTCCTGCCAGAACATCTGTTTTCACTCACTTGAATGGCCTGGTTTACTTCCTTGCATGGACTTCTGTTCTTGCACACTTGGAGCTTTTGCCTGCTCCCACAAGTCCTTCTATATCAGATAGAATAGCATATGCCTGTGATAGGTTATTCTTTCACTGTTCTTCCAATATTTGCACTTAGCACAACTACTCATTGGGAGAGGGTTCAGTTGTAACTTAAATTTCCCCTTGCCAATATGTTTTTGTAATTAGCTTTTCATGCACTTGCACTCGGCATGCTTGCCGATACGACTCGGATCCCCTCTGCTTGTAGGTGGACTCGCCAGTCTTCGTTGGCGTTGATTCACTCTCTTGCGGTCTGCTAAGGAAGAACTAATACAGCCGGCTTTCACCTTGCGGTCGTCTTCCATATTTTTTGCTGGTTCCCCACACCTTCTGCTGGACACGCCTGCTTCGCTCTCGACTTCCATTTGTCTCTGTCTGCAAACGGCCAGGAGTCCCTTGCTGGCTCCTGGCGTTCCCACGGTGGATCTTCCTTCTGCAGGTTCTTTCTCCATCTGCGAGTCGCTCTGCTTCTCCATACTGGCTCCGGCTCTTCGGTTTCCTGCTCTTCACAGCAAGGATCAGCTCTCACTCGCAAGTCGCCACATCAGCTGTCGGTCATGTGGTTTGGGCTGCTTAAATTTCCCGGGCACAGGTGTGTGCCAGGAAACACTAGAACACTCGTTGAGCTTATGATCTCTTTTGCTCCATTCTCTCTTCTTCATCGCAGTATTTTTAGGATTCTGGGAATCATAGTCCATGAGTAAAAAATTATGTATGGACTTTGAATAAATAGGAAAAGGTTTTGATGGATAAGTGGAGTTGTCAAGTGATTCCAATAGGTTGTTAATTTTGGTTTCTCAATTTCATAAGAGGGGTTTCGCTGTTCTTCATAGGAAAAGGAACAGATGCATGAAAGTATGACATGAGCGTTTCAGACAGCGGAGGTTATTTCCAAGGGAAAATGGGGGATACATGCCTCACCTGATGGAGCCATGACATCTCCCTGGAGGCTATCTCCTCCCATGGGATCCTCTTTCATGTAGTCACCCCCAGGGTCAGGAAGCGCTGCTGTCCCCTGGCCACATGGGAGAAGGTTACCGGCGGAGAATCGGTGATGTCATCGGATTCATCACACAATCTTGCCCCATTTCTTTGACGGGGTGCCTTGCCTCAACAAAGCACTAAGGACTCTGTTAGGATGTTGTGTAAAGTAAAAATGTCCACTGTCCTGTGTCCAAACCTATTTCTGTTCCTTACGCTAAACTAACTAAGGAAAAACTGGGTGTCTTCTTGATCCAGAGTCAGACTTCTCACGTTCTGGATACCGACTTATAATGTTCCCTTCTTGATGAGAAAACACAAGTGACTCTTTAAATACAGTTCCCAAGTATCAAGGGGAGTCTCTTTCCCTTGTTCTTCTCTTTAATTCATGAAACGTAGTGTTTAGTCTGGTTCACTATACTGCCAGACTTAACTGTAGACCTTCTTCTCAACAAAAGTATTTCCCAAGTATCGAGGGGAGTATGTTCCTTCCCCTTGTTCTTTTTCTTCTTTTTTTTTTTTTTTTTTTTTTAATTGTATTTGGTTCAGGAAGAAGAATTAACATTACATTAGAACCTTTACAATTATTAATCATAAAACAGATTCAAACATTCCCAGAAATGGAGAAAATAAACCATTAAAAAAGGAAATGACTAAAAAGCAATCAATGACCATTAAGAAACAGTAACTTTGATAAAATAGGTTCATTCTCCCCACTTCTAAAAGCCCTTCTTGGGACACGTTCATCTTTTCCTCTATTCAAAGGTTGCATTCCTATTGGCATAAAAATACATTTGTCATTGACCATATTTTAAATGCGCATCAGCGCTATTTGCATGAAGCGATTTTCCTCAGTAGAAGTGTCAATTACCCCTCTTCCCCACTTGCCCTAACCTGAGCATTTCTCATCTGCGATAGTTTAACAGGTTCAGTTTTTCCAGAATATCCACAACTGTTGCGGTGAGCTGAACTTCGTGGCCTGCATCAAACTCTCCCAAAAATTTTCGGAGATTAAACCCTCTTCCTTGTACGTGAATCTTCTTAATTTCGCTAACCTCAGGGCCCAAGTCCCTTCACACTCCATAAGAATGTGACGGAGTGATTGGAGTCTTGGGTTGGAGCATATTTTGCATAGTTTGATTGCAGATTCTTCTTGATTTCTTATTGCCAATACCTCCCCTGTGGGGACCAAATTCAATCTCACCCGCAAGAAGTTTGCTCTTATTCTGGGATCAGGGTATTTTACTAAATAAGGCGGAAGCTGGCCTACATTTTTTCCCGCAGTCAAGAACTCCTTGCGAAGCTTGGAGCTTCTCACCAGAGAGATAGTTTTGATACAGTCTAACCGTTCCAAATCATGTTTTGCCTTAAGGGGGTTGGTAATCAGAGTTTCAAGGTCAACATCTGCTCTGTCTAACATGTTTTTTACTTTTAGATCCAGCCCTCTCAAGATCCTAGACTTTGAATCTTTCAAGTGGCCTCTAACATCTTCATACAGTGAGCCCAACCTAGGGGACATGATCTCTCTATAAAGTGCAGCTAGTTTCCATTCTGCGCGACATTCTAAAGAGATGAGGCCCAATTCAAACCGCGGGTCCCAGCCTGGTGTGCTCATTGGAAGGTTAAGGGAGTCCTTCCAGATTCTACCTTCTATCCTGGTCCAGTTTGTATTCCATAGTGAGGGTTTAGCTTCGAGGCCATATAGAATAACCAGTATTAGTTTAGCTACATAGTATTTGACCATTGGCAGGATAGAGAATTTGCAGTATTTAGTTTTGATTTTTTTCATATGAGGTATCATTTCAAGAGCCTTGGAAAGGATATCATGCTCTTGATTTCTCGGGCTGGCGTAAATCTTATAACCAAGATAGATTAACTCTGCCACGCAAGGTATAACCTGCCCATTCAATGACCAGTTTTCAAAGCTAATTTTCTTATGTGGATGTTTAAACACAAGAATCTTGGATTTTAACGGGTTTATTGTTAAACCGTTTGTCTCTGCATAGCTACCTAGTTTGGTCAGCAATCTTTGAAGGCCTATAGCTGTTCTGTCTAATAGGACTATGTCATCCGTATAAGCCAGCTAAAAGATCTTACTCCCATTAAGGGTTGGGCTGGCCAATGCGGACGGTTCTAGATTTTGTCCCATATCGGACAGGAAAAGGTTAAAAAACAAGGAGGCCCCCAGACACCCCTGCTTTGCACCTCTTTCTACCTTCACTTCCTCTGACAGATGTCCCTTGTCATCCAACCTTACTCTTACTGTTGTATCCCTATGCAGCTCTATTAGCATGGCCAGCAGGGATTCTGGGACTCCTTTTTGTTTAAGTTTTGCCCACAGCAGACCTCTGCTGATCTGGTCAAAGGCCTTAGAGAGGCCTATCCATGCCCCATAAAGGGGCAACTCTCCTTTCTTAGCAGTAGTCTCACTTACTAAGTTCAGAATTAACCCATTCAGGGGCATGGAGAGACCCCTCCTGAACCCTGTTTGAAAACGAGACAGAGCACCCGCGCCATCCACCCAATCTGTGAGCTCCTTGACTATCAGCCTCATACCTCATAAAGATCTTGCTTTCAATATTATAAAGCGCGATTGGGCGATAACTTGCGGGGTCAGTCCTATCCCCCCCTTAAAGAGTGGAATAATCAACGCTGTTTTCCAAGAGGGTGGGAAGTGCTTAGTAACCAGGATGATCTCAAATAATTTCCTCAAGAACCTAGCCCAGAACGCTGGTTCATTTTTAAGAAGTTGATACGTCGGCCCACTCGGGCCGGCGGCCTTAGATAACGATGAGCTCTTAATTATCTCCACGATTTCTTCCTATTCCAAGGCTAGAGACCAGTTGGTCTCCAGCTGCATTGGATCCCCTTCCTCTCCTTTTTTCTGAAAGATGGCTGACAGATGAATAACCCATTTAGTTTCCGAAACCAGGTTACACAGGGAGCTGTTTGCTTGCTGATCCAATTGCCCCATTACTGACCAAAATCCTCTCGAGTTGGTTTCCCCCCACTAACTTCAACATCTGTTCTCCATCTTTTTGCAATCTGGCCATTCTATGATTTTTTGACCCGTGCCTATAGTTGTTCCTGTTGCTATTTGCCACCTTAGTGGATTTATCTGGTGCCATAATCTTTTTTTAGGCCCTGAAGTTTTTCTCATTTCCCTCTTTCTGGTCATAGTTTCCTCGTCAAACTCATGCAGATGGTGCTGCTCGACTCCTCTTGATGGCATTTTAGGCGGGACAGTTGACCAGATAAAACTAATATATTTGTCTGGGTGGCAGTGATCAGACAGGGAGGGGTTTGAGATAGATTTCAATGCTTTGTTTAATTTTGCCCCTCCTTGACCATTTTTAACTAATCTAACCCTACCTCCTCTTCCCTCCAGTTCTTGCTTATGTAACCACTTCCGATGCCCCTGAATATCTGGAAAAGATAGCTCCAGCCTGGCATGGTCACTGCCCCCCTCTTGATTCACTATCAATGTGGATGACCTTGAAAAGAGGCTGGCACTGACGAAGATGTAGTCCAGTATAGATGTTGACTCTCCTCGACTCCATGTCGGGGATGCATCTTTGTCTCTTTGCGAGCTCCCATTTAGCATTACCAGATCCCATGAGCTCATAAATGCCAACCATTTCCGCCCTCTACTGGAGATTTTTTTTCCCCTTACTCCCTCTTTTTCATTTAAACACTCAGCGCATATGGAATTAAAATCCCCTGCCACAATAATATTAGCCTTCTCTGAATCTGACGTCACTTCAGACAACACTCCCCCTAACATATCCAAAAATGTAGCGAGTGTGGAAGAGGCCGGGTTCCAGTAAACATCTACTACCACCACCCATGGATTCTGGATATCAAAATTAAGTTCAATTTCGCTGGCCAGGATGCCGATTTTGTTCTCAAAAAGCACCTTGGCATTCTTCACTGAGCTGTTTTTGAGTGCTATCAAACGTCCACCAGCTGGTCTACCCAGCGGTTTTTGACTTGCAGAAAGGCAATGAATGGTAAAGCCTTCTATTTCTATTGCATTCACCAGCCAGGTTTCCTGGAATATCAGAATATCCATTTTACCCCAAAGGTCTTCTTTAACTTTTTTGTCTCTAATCGTACAGGAACCCCGCGTATTCCAACTCGCTACATACAGGGCAGACTGACTAAAGTTGTTTTGACCCTAAGCCTATACTCGTCAGAACCTGAGCAAGAATTTCAGGGAGAACGGCAAGTATGTTTTCATCTTTCTTAGTTTCTGACCTGTCCCTACTGCCCTCTTTTCTTTGAGGTCCAGGGCCTCATTCTTGGTTCTGCAAGATTGTCTGTCCAGACCCTTGTGCTCTTCTGGTCTCGTTTAAATGAGGCTCACAAATGTCTTGAACCACTCTTATACCTTTTCCTTCTAGCACCCCAGCTGCTTTTAAAATTGCATCATAGGCCCTAATGGAACTCAGCCCTACTTCCACCACATAACCGTTATTATAGTTGGGGAATTTTACATATTCTATATCCCCTGAGGCAAATAGGTAAAGGCTCTTTACTTTCTTAAACTCCCCTAAAATGACATTTCTACTTAGTGATTTATAGTGGTTGTTCTTTCGTATGGATTTTAACCAAAGTCTGGGAGCTTCAAAACCAGTTTGATCGTCCTCTTTCGGGAGCATATGTTCCAGTTCTTTGTCTCTTGGATGGGAGCAGCCGGTTTCTTGTTGAACACTCTTGATTTTCCTGCACCGTTCCATATCCCCTGAATTGACAGGGGCTTCCCTCCAACCTTTTCGAATATAGCCCTATTCGAAGTAGTTGACTCTCTTACAATTCCTGGGCTTGCTGCTTTCTTTGCGGCAGTAAGGAATATCGGTGCAATCTTTAGTTGCGCTCCTCTCGCATCTGTGTCTGTGTTATTGACCACCAGTCTTCTCAAAGACGGCCTATTTTGTGTAAAGATGGGGGCCAGTTTCAATTTTGGGATTACGGAATCCCCCTCATTTTGGCTCCGCGGATCTTGGGCCAGGCTAGGTAGGTGCTCTGTCTGCATCTCCACACTCACGCGCAGGATCACAGGGTCACTTTCCACTACTTTCAGTTGTGGAGACTTTGCCTCTAGCTGAGCTCTGTTTGGTGTGCGCAAAATGTTTGTCTGGGGTCCCAGCTTACTTGTTGACTTAACAATTTCTTTATTGTGAATAGCTTCTTTAGCCATGTCTGGATGGTTGCCACTATTTGTTGTGTTGATGTTATTCACAAAAGTAAGAATTCCAGCATTTTTAATTTTTTGATTTTTAGTTTTTTTTCTTTGTTCTTTTTAGCACTTTTCTTTGGGCTCTTTTGCTCTTGTTCGCATTTTCCTTTCTTTTCCTTCGCCTCCTCCTCTTGGCATTTTGGTTACTCGCAGTAGTCCAATCACAGACCGCGGCAACCCCCAGATCGCTGGTAATTTCCTGCCTTTCGCCGCTTGCACTCCTTTCATCGGCTTCCAGTACTTGGGCCTCTACCACCTGGGCCAATCTCATAAATTCCTCCAAGGTTGATTCCGACAGTGGAGTATCGTTATAGATATTAGAGATCTCTGATGATTTGCTCCGTTCTGGCACATGTGGTCCCGGTTGCCGGAGGTTAGTCTGCAATAAGTCTCGAATTTGAGACCGTGACGTGGCGTCCTCCTTTCTATTTGCCAGGGATAGTCGCTGTATGGAGGCGATATCTAAACCCTGCTTTGCCACTTCTATTCGTATGTCATTTAGCATGGGGGAGATAGAGGAGATGATTGTTTTCTTTAACCCCACCATCGAGGAGTCACATTTGGCAACTTCATCCGTTAATTCCAAGAGAATGCCCGCTTGTCTTTGGACTTCCCCTTTTAACAGTTCGAACACTTACACCAGTGAGTTAAGGACAAAGTTCAACGCCTTTAAAGTCGAATTGTCCGCTTGATGGTTTCTGATTCTCCTTCTCTCCTTCTGGGCCAGGATATTCCAACACTAAACTACTGTTTTCCCCTGGCAGATCAGTATTAGACTCCAGCTCCAGTACCTCCTTTCTGGTCCCGTTGGGTCTCCCCACTTTGGGGCTTCAGAACAACTTAGAGGCCGAACTCTCGCTTATTTCCTCTGCTCTCAGAATTGGCAAGCCCCAGCTCCCCTCCCTTAAGTCGGCCGCATCATTTGAGTTTTTGTCTCTTTTTGCAGAAATATTCTTTGATCTTCCTTTGAATATTTTTTGTTGCAACTGTGTATTCCAACCCTCGCCTCCATTGATTAACGATGGCTGTTTGGCCAGTTTGGGTTGCTTTTATTTGTCTCTTTCAACGGGGTTTCATGCACCAATGCCACTGTAACTACCAGTCGTTTGGTGTGTGTCATACTTTGAGCAACAGGATGTGGTGACTCCAAGGTTGTTGAGCTCCCCATTGGTGCTGTATATGAGCCATACCAGTCTGCACCATTAGCAGAATCAAGAGCTGCAGTGCTCCTTAACTTCATTTTGCTGGAGATTGGCAATTTATGATTGAGGGTCTCAAAAATGATTAGCTGGCCTTTGGAAAAATGGGGTCCCCCAGCCACACCCCAATAGCACTGGACGATTGATGAGACAACAATCGCTGGTTTTTGCACAACCAGAACGGGATCAAAGGGTATTCCCAGCAGTCTCCCACTCTTCGTTAGCATACGCTCCCTTGAATTGGAGTCGGCTCGATCTTGCTTGTGTACAATTCGGTGTACCATTCAACGAGAGATTCAGCTCTCTCCTGAGAGTCTTGACGCCACCCAACGCCAGCTTTTTCTTGGTTCCCAATCCTCACGTGATGTGTTTAATACCCAACGACTTCAAGCCGCTTGCAGTTGCAGCTTACCGCAATGGCCACGGTTCTGCTTTCTCCGTCCCTATCTCTACAGCTAGCCAGAGAAGGGAGCTAAAGAACTTGTGAGATCTGATTGGGGTGCCGATTCTGCAGAGCCTCACCCTGAGCCACCAAGGCCAAGCAGCAGGCAAATTATATACTTAATTAAGGAAAACATTTTTTTTTTCTTCTCCTCTTTTCTCCCCCTTTTTTTCTCTCCTTTCCTTTCTCTCTGCCTGGCTCTCTATCCGGTTTTCTGTCCGGCAAACGCTGCAAATCCCGCCCGCCCACACTCCGTACAGGTGGCTATAGGCAGCTGCAGCGTTACCAGCTTACAAAAACAGTGAGCAGTGAACGGTTACCTTCACACTTTAGGCGGCCTCCAAGCGCTACACCTAGACACAGTGTACGCCGAGCCTCGGATCCGCCAATGCCGCTGAATATTCCACCAGCAAATCCCGCTCAGCTTCTCCTCTCCTCTGGGTGCTGAGCACTGGGTCCTGGGCGCCGAGTAGCTGCAATAACCAGAGAGCCGAAAAGCTAGGAACACCATAAAGCCGGAGACGCCGTGGAAATGCGGCCTCTGAGATACTCGTCTCCTCGTCTCACGTGATGCGTGATCAATAGAGAATCAAGCTGCACTGAGGCTCACAAAGAAGGTAACAAACTGAGCCGCCTCCGATTCTCTCTCTCTCTCTCTCTGACCAGCTTGTTCTTTTTGTAGCATCAAGACAGGTGCACTATCCTCCCAGACTGGACTATATAGCTTGGAGTTCCAAAAATGTCCTTCTTGTAGTGGGTCCTCGACCACTTTTGTACAGCTTCTTGCACTTTTCTTTCTCTCTTATTTGCATCCCAGGTCCCCCCGGCTTGTCTCCCAGACTGGTCCTATATCGTCTTTCTCTATTACATGGGTCCCTGACCCCTTTATCTTTTCTCAGGCTCTCCCCGACTTGCTCCAGTCACCAGCCCCTTGACTGTGGATTCCTTTGATCATGTATGGGTCCTCAACCCGTGTGTTTTGCCTCAGTGGAGGTCGCCCGACCTTCTATGGGTCCCAGACCCTGCTGTGCTCTGCTTGTGGGTTCTCCCCTTGCTTCATTCAATGCCCAACTGAACAGACCTTGTGTACTGTCCTGCCAGGTACTGTACCACATAGAATATTTTATAACATTAGTTCCTCCTTCTGTAGTTTGTTTGTTACCCCTTTCTGGCCCTCAGGATATTGGTATGTGTCTTTTACTATCCAGCCGGCTCGACCTTTTCCCTACCTTAGGGAAATACTGTTGTGGTCTCTGGTCTGTCCTGGGAGTGGAGCGCGGCTTCTGCACTGCTTCGACATTCATCGTCCTGTTCTCTGCAGCTGCGCAGTGACACGCTCTCTTTTGCATCCTCGGCTGCATGTCTCTCTCGTCCTTTGACTTCGCCAGTTGGGTTTGCTCTCTCCCAGTCACTGGCCAGGTTCCTGCTCCACGGAACCTCTGGAGACACTCGTCCCTTATCGGCAGCGTCTCGTTCTCTTTCCATTGGGTCTCTCGCCACAGAACCAGTGTCTGGTTCCTCACTCCTCCATGGCTGGCTTGACAATCTGCACAGTCCTTACTTGAAGTTTATGGCTGTAGTGGATTTTAGCAGAGTGTACCGCGTATGTTGGTTACGTGGTGGGCTTTTGCCTCAATACCTGATCTTTAAGTCAGTGATGGTATGTACTCCACATGCGTAAACCTCCCTCTTCCTGGTCCCAATATGATCTGTGTGACTGGCATCCTCTATTTAACAGAGAGGGACCACAGGGAATTGCGTGGGGTGAATGGATAGAGGGGATAGAGGTGAAGGTGGTGAATACCGCGCTCTCCCAAGACTATCGTCACTGGTCGCATGGAGAGTTTCCCCCTCATGAGATCATTCCGCTGAATACCACCACTGGGGGGGCTATTGGGTAGCAGCCTCACCTCCCTGGCCTCATGGGAAGGGGCTGCGCCCATGGAAGCAGTGAAAATACCCTCGGTTTCGTTACAGTAGGTAAAAGGAGTGTAGCCAGAAGGGAAGAGTTGGGCGTCAGTATGGCTTTCCCTAGACCATAGTTAGAAGATAACACGGTAAGCTAGCTGAGCGGGTTGAGGGCTCACTGCTGTGATCTGTTGGTTGGAGACTCGAATCCCGGCATGGACAACTCAGCCTTTCATCCTAACATCCTATTCCCTCCCGAACACCTTTCGCTTCCTCTCCTACTTCTCCCACCGCCTCATGCCTCACCTCTTACTCCTGTAGTTCCTTACCCTCTCCATCCTCTCTACACCCTTCTACCCTCCCTCTGGCTCTTATCTAGTCTTATTCTTTCCTCTCTTCTTCCTCACACCCTCTCTCCTCCCCTCTTACTTCTGCTTCTACCTCCACTCATACCTCCCATTCCCTCTCACACCTCTGTCCATCTCCACTCCCTCCTCACCTCAGCAATAATGTAAATAGTTCCTTGTACTGTTTTTGAGTTGTGATTCAATTGCCATTTTATGCTTGTTGTATTTTTTTCTTGTTCTCATGTAAAGCACTTTGGATTAAAGGGCTATATGAATTCAATAAAATACAAATTCTTTGGAGGTTGATAAATGAGTACCAACTTCGGTTTGGTGATATTGTATGTCAATTAGTTGTATGTAAAGCTCTTTGGCGAAAGCCCTATATAAATAACATATCATTATCCTCCCTCAAAAAAGCATTGTCTAGTGGGAGACTTTAGGACTTATACTTGGTGACTTATAGCCTCATTTCCGTGGTCCCCCAGATCAGGATGCCAGCAATAAGCAACCCATGGAAGACGATCCTACAGAGAAGGTAAAGAGGAAAACAACGGCTATCAGATATTTTAAAGATATTGCAGGGAGGCATTTAAACACCTGAGTCTATGTCTGTGAGTGACCGAAACCCTCCCATCCCCTGCCTACCCCCTGACTGATTTCCTGGCAGGGTATGGATTTTTTAATGCTTTTCTTCTGGTTGGATCTTGAAGAGAAAAACATACCTTTTAATGCGACCCTGAGGAGGAGATTAATGGACCATTCTTTAAGTTTACCTTTCTTGTCCAGGTAATTATGTTGCCAATTCTCTGTAATCAAATTCTGAATAAATGTTAAAAACCCTGACTTGTTTTCTTTGTGACACTTGGGTAGGCTTTATCATTGCTTGGTGTTTATAAGACTTTTCCATTATTTTTCTTGTCAATACAGACACATTTGCAGACCCAGCGGGCATTGCTGATACATGGTACAGACAGTCTCAACAGAGCGACGCAGAGCATTGAACGTTCACATAGAATAGCTGCTGAGACAGACCAAATTGGCACAGAAATCATTGATGAACTCGGCCAACAGCGAGAACAGTTGGATCGCACGAAAGGCAGAGTGAGTGGTTGCTCATTTCCTACATCAGCCTGGAATGTCTTCTGGGAAAGTCCAGTTTTCTTTGTTCTATATAATATTTTTAAAATGGTATTCTTTTTGTAAAATGAAGCGTACATTAGGACACTGGAGCATGCACTTTAGATGGCAGTATCCAGTAAGAGTGGCTCTTGGGCTAGGCAAGACTAAGTGGCCCCCACGACTTCCCAAAAGGCATAAATCGCATCCTCTGAACTGTGAGGTTAAAGGCAACATACTTCTTTGTTTACGGCAGTCAAAATCATTGCATCAATCTTGGCCATGTTTGGTGGTGAAGAAGCTAAAGCTACTTTTTTTTTCATTCCTTTAAAGTTAAGTTTTTCAGCACTGTGGCAAGCCAGAAAAAGGACTCTGACCAGAGGACATAGTCTACACATAGCTTTATTTAAATAAAAAGAAAATACTTCACTGACTCTATTTTCAAAGGGAGTTCACTTCCTAAAAACTATAAACTAAAGTGCTCATCATTAGTCCAAAATAAAGTAGTCCTTGGTCCAAACCTATTCACTAAACTTAGAAAATATGTAAAAGAAAAATAGATTGAGTGCCCTGCACTCGGGCGTTTTCACCATGATCTCTCTCGGGCGTCCCAGGAATCACTGCTAGGTATTGATCCAATAGGCATTAGCTAATACCAGTTCTGCTACAAAAAAACAGTTCTAGGCAGTCTATGAAGATTCCTCAAAGTTTCCCCAAGTTCCAACAAAACGTCTCCAGTCCATGAAAACGCAAAATGTCCAAGTTTCTTTAGGTTGAGGGATATTTCCTTGATCCCTTTCTACCACTTTGGTTGATCTCTCCACATTGTAGTCAATTGTTGCATGCCTCCGTGCACCCCTTAAATCTGTTCTTTACTTTGCTTATTGGGTCCCTCTGTCCCAAAGTCTCACTTAACTCTATGGGGTTTTGATGACCTATCTGTCTGTCTGTCTGTTTCTGTTGGCTTTCATTGGGCCCCTGTGACCCTTCTGGAGGTTTGTACAGCTAGGGTTTCTCGGGCTCCCACAACCCTTCTCTCTTCTTGGGTCCCTGTGGCCCTTGGAGGGTTCTCGGGTAGTCCTTCCCGTCACTTATTCTTCCACTCCTGCCTCAGACCTGGGCACCCCAAATACCTGCTGTTGTGGGGTTGGCTCCAGTGAGGATCAGTTTCCCCAGGGGCGGTAGCGTTCTCCATGGCTTGATGCTCTTCCATAATGGAGACTAGCTTGTCTCGACATTCTCTCACTGGTTGGCTCTCGGGTTTAGAGCACAGGTACCTGATTCAGTGGCTTTTTGCAGTCTCCGGGCCCACCACATCCTGTACATGGTCGTGCCTCTAGGCATGGTCCTCTTTGCTCTGCCCCTGCCTCTCCGGTCCTGTGCTATGCTGGGCGGGTGGCGTCTCTCTCGGGCATCTGCTTTATTCCACGCTGCATGTAACCAACAAGCCAATTCTTAAATTAGTACAATTTGTCTCTTTCGGATGTATCACAGCAATTTTACTTTCTTTCTCTTAGTTGTGTATTACAAATGCAGTTACATTTCATTTTTGTTTCTTCCTTAAAATTAATTATATCGATTGAATTTGTCATTGATTCAGTATGTCCTTCTGCTTTACAAAAAATAAATAATCTACGTCTTGTAAAATATTTTTTCTTTTGAATTTTTTAAATGTTTGAATTTAGTTTTCTGAATTTTGAATTACAAAATGTTGTTTGAATTTAGATTTTTAGTCATATCTAAATAAATCAGTATTTATAATCACACACGTGTGATTATTATGATTGCATCTAGAATATAAATAGACATTTTTCATGCGTGATATCTGTTTAGATACATGCCACAGTTCAAAATAATTGAAACTAATCTTTATTAACTTCACTTGCTGCAGCGTGGATCTTATTACTATGTTTTCAGTTTAATGTCCCCATCCACTGCTGGCCACCAAGGGCTGTCCCCCCCCTTTGTTTTTCTTCCACGCTACAACCTGCTGTGCTATTCTACGCAGTTCCGCCCCTCTGACGTTTTCACGCCGGAGGCTCGCCTCAACGTAGGGTTTCTCCTCCTCCATTTAAATGTTGTTGGCCCTTTATTCTTGCTCTGAGATGGAAAAGGGGTGGATCATTCACCACCGGCTGTCAAGCCTGTAGACTGTTCAGCGCTACCTTGAGCTAAACACATAGAGGTGATGTCAGTGTTACCTTGCGTCCAACACATAGATGTGATGTCAGTCTTTCTTACTCCCATGCAGGCAGATAATACTTTAGGTATAGGGAGTTCACCATGGGAATGGGAGTCCTTGTCCCCTGAAGGGGAGTCACTCCCAGCGAGGGCCAGCTTTCCTAAAACCCTAGGGAGGGGTTTGCTGAGGGGGCTTGCCTCCCCAGCCTCCAAGTGGGTAGCCTCGCCTAGGGAAGAAGGGGCAACGTCTCCAGATTCGTCACAGCATGTTTGTGTGTCTCATATTTAATGACCTTGGAAAAAGGATTAACTTGGGGAGCTGGTGGCCATACTGGTAGCCATGTAATGCATTGCTGGATTATTAACAATCATAAGGCATCAGATGTTTAGGACCAATATGTTAGTCAATCAAAACAGTGCTGCTAGTGTCATCATCCACTCCCTTAATTCATCCTTGTCATGATGGCATTACATTGGCTGCTCACAAGCTAGTTTTAAAAACTGAAGACAGTCTAATTTACGGAAACTGTAACTATAGTATAACTTTCTGTTAGAGCATACAGATTTGATTGGGTGGATTCAATGCTGTAACAAAATATTCTGTTCTCTTAAATAATGTACCTTTTTCGCTTCCAACTCTAAGTTAGCCAAAACAGTTTATGAATGTAGATTTTTTTCGTCACTGACCATATCGTGCCTCTCTGTGTGCCTATCAAGATGTTAATGACTGCTTTCCCAGTGCTCTCTCACTCTTGACCACTTGGGGTCGCAAAATAGAACTGAGGACAAATGTTTGGACTTGCTCTTTCTTTACACCGCCTCGAGGTTTGGTATTCCTGAACGTGGGATGATGAAAGCATGCTCTTGTAATATCCCCTTTAGATTTGATGAGCCAATAGCGAGTTTTAATTCATGCCAAGTCCTGAATAAGGAAAAATATACTTTCTCCAGCATGGAGTCTGGCATGGTTTCACATGCTCATGAATATTCCCAGTCATCAGGCTGGGAATCCTCGGTAAAGAGAAAATCAGTATCAGTTTCGTTTCTGATCTGTCTTTCTTGGTAGTAACCAATCACTGATCTCTGGGTCATACTGCCCACAGCCAATGACTGCCCTTTCCCTAAGCCCCTCCTCTGGCAGCCATCCTCAGATTTTTACCGCACGCTCAAGTGTTGGGAGTCCTCGTGTTTAGCTCTCGAGTTTTTTACTGCGTTTTCACGTTTTCACGTTTTTTCAGGAATTTTCTCAATTTTTCGGTTTAATCGAGCCTCAAGCTCCACCGTTTCTACTTCCGATAACGGGGACCGTTTCGGAATTCTTCTACGCCCTTCAAGGGTGAAGTTTTCATCGAGTTTATACTTCTTGGAGAATTCCGGAAGATCTGCGGCCTACCTCAACGGAAATGGCCCAGGACAAGGGAAGCTCGATGCCCGGATCCAAGCTGTTCAGGTGCTGCCCTGGATGCGGATTACAGAACGTTTTCAAGGAGGACAAGCATTCGCGATGTCTCTACTGCCTTCATGAGGACAAGACGCACGTGGAGAAAGACTGTGCGTTCTGCAAGAACCTTTCGGAACGGACCAAACAAAATCGTCGTTCCCGCCTCGCCGCCTGGCTGGAGAAGGGCACAGCAGGTGAGAAGGCGAAGAAGTAGTCTGAGCGGGCTTCTAAGTCCTGTGAGGGCGCCCCGGCGACGCGGGCCCAACAGAAGGCCAAGCACCGCAAGTCCGCGGGCACCGGGAGCGCCGAAAGGTTGGGCTCTTTGGTTGCCAAGCAGGGCGCTACTTCCCCGGCACGTTCGACCACGAGCCAGTGCTCTGGTTCGGGAAAGAGGAAGACCGAGAACCCGGGTAGGCCGCTGGAGCGGACCCGGTCGATCTCGAAGGGGGAGCGAGGCGCTGACCCTCCTCCCAAGGCGAAGGCCCAGGACGCACCTAAGGTGGTGAGGGCTTTGATCCACCCGGCAAAGGTCTCTACCGAAGTGGTCGCTGCGACCCTGGCGAAGCCGGCTGAGACTACTCCTGTGGAAACGCCCGCCGGGCCCAGAGTATCCCTGCCACAGCGGAGGGATTCCTCTTTCCAGCCCATCGCTAAGACCCCCGTGAAGCCCCCATCTGAAAAAGAGGGGTGGGGGCGGTGGCCATTACAGACTCGGAATCAGCCTCTGAGGAGGAACTGGTGGAAACCGAGAAGGGCCTCAACGAAAGGTCCATAGGCCTCAACGAGAGGTTCGAGAAGGTTCGATCCCAGGTGGCGGTCCCTGCTGACGTGATCCAAGATAGCGACGACGAACAGGGCCCAGTGGAGCGGCCATCCTGTCCGTCGCAGCCATTGCCCGAGCCCCAGGATAGATCGGCGGCTATTTTGTTGGCAATCCAATCCTTATGCACCGAGATAAGGAAGAGATTACGACGGACCCCGACGGAGGATCCAGAACCAGGCCCGTCGGGAAGCCCTCCGAACAAGCGGAGAGTCCACCCCGCTCCGCCCTTCGTGCCTGCGAGACCGGTGGACCCCTCATCCCCCTTGCCGGACCCTAGAGAGGATACGGCGACGGATACAGCGACGAGGACGGACGATGACGGCGGCGATGACACAGCAGACATCCCGTCGTCACCCCCCCCCCCCACCGCGGCGTCTCCAGCCGACGAAATTGCCTCTTTCCACGCCATGATAACCAGGGCATCCGAGCTCTTCCAGCTCTGCCCCGAAGAAGAGAAAAAGGAGGGGTTTCTGTACCAACGACGAGAGGCCAAGAGGAAGACAGTCCTCACGGTGCCTTTACTCGACGACATCTGGGAGAAGGGACTTGCTGTCCTTAAGAACCCTTCCACGACACCAGCCAAGAGGTACAGGTGCGAGAAGAAGTACCGAGTCCCTGATGCTGCCCCCTTGTGCCTCAGGGCCCATCCCACGCCGGACTCTGTCGTCTCGGCAGTGGCTAAGAAGAAGGCAGTGGGTGCGGCGGCTTCAACTTCCACTTCCCCGCCGGACAGCGAGGGCAAGAAGTTGGACTCGATGGGACGACGAGTCATCTCGTCGGCGGCGACAACGATTAAGGCGGCCAATGCCTTGGTGATCGTGGCCCGCTACGACAGGGTTCCTGCCTGATGACAAAAGGGCAGAGGCCCTAGAAATTCTGCAGGAAGGCGAGGTGGCGTCGGATCACGCCAGAACGGTGGCAACGGACATTGCCGATACCGGATTTCACCAACTGGGCAACAGAGTTTGCCTCAGACGACAAGGATGGCTCAAGGCGACAGACTTTCGCCAGGACGTCCAGACCAGGGTGTTGGACATGCCGTTTGACGGCAACAACCTTTTTGGTAAGGCGGTGGATGAGTCCCTACAGGCCATCAAGACCGACTCGGAGACGGCCCGGGCCCTGGGGGTGCTTCAACAGCGGCGGCCCTTTCGGAGCTCCGGAGGCAGACGGGGTGCCTCCAAAGGATCCAGCGGTGGCTCCTCCACTTACCGCCAGGCGGCCCACTCCTCTTCCCAGGAGGCCTACAGAGTTCGCGGCAAGCAAGGGGGTTCCCGCCGCCGTCGTCGCCAAGGAGGCCAAGGCGACAAGGCCGCCTCCAAGCAAGACTGAACCGGCCGGGTTGTCGGGCCTCCACCAAAGCACCCCGGTGGGAGGCCGGCTGACTAAGTTAGTCAGCCGGAGTCCATCTCCACCGATCGTTGGGTGTTGGACACCCTGGCCAACGGGCACCCGCTGGAATTCCAAAAGAAGTGCCCTCGCATTCCTCCCGTGGCCAAGAAGGAGAATCCCATCCCTCAACTACGGTTGGAGGTAAAGGCGATGCTCAAGAAAGGTGCCATCGAGCTCGTCCCCAGAGGGCTCCGGGGCTCCGGAGTGTACTCAAGGTACTTCCTCGTCAAGAAGAAGACAGGCGGTTGGCGCCCCATCCTGGACCTGCGTCGCTTAAACAAGTACATCAAGGCGCAGAAATTTAGGATGGTCACCCTCCAGCACGTGCTGGGACAGCTGGAGGAAGGCGACTTCCTATCGTCTTTGGACCTGGAGGATGCTTACTTCCACATCCCTATTCTTAAAAGGCACAGGAAGTTCCTCAGGTTCGTGGTTCAGGGACGCCACTACCAATTCAGGGCCCTACCGTTCGGATTAAAGTAGGCACCCAGGGTTTTCACCAAGTGCCTGGCACCAGTGGCGGTGGGCTGCGTCTGCAGGGGATCCACATTTACCCCTACCTGGACGACTGGCTAATTCGGGCAAAGACAAGGGAACTCGCCGTTGAACACACGGCGAGGACCGTCCGGTTGCTCACGGAGCTGGGGTTCGCCATCAACTACCCCAAATCCCACCTGGTTCCATCGCAGATAGCACTGTTTCTGGGAGCGAATCTCAATACAGTGGGGCAATTGGCCTCCCCTTCAGAGGAGAGGACCAAGACCATCCTGGGCAAGGTGCGGCGCCTGCTAGCCACAGACGTGGCCAGAGTGAGGTCCATCAAGTCCCTCCTTGGGATGATGTCCTCATGCATCTATCTTGTACCCCTTTGCAGACTTTGGATGTGTCCGCTACAGGAGTTTCTAGACGTCCGCTGGCTCCAAGCGAGGGGCTGTTTCGAGGACAGGATCCCTCTCGACGAGGAGTTCCGTCGGGCGATCTTATGGTGGGGCATCCGTGCTCACCTCACGACAGGCACAGAATTTCAAATCCCAGTGTTTCAGGAGATGGTGACAACGGACACCTCTCTGGAGGGTTGGGGGCCCACACCGGAGACCTCCACACAAGAGGCCTTTGGCTCCCGGAGGAGAGGTCCCTCCACATCAACATTCTGGAGCTCCGAGCAGTGTTCTGGGCTCTCAAGTCGTTCCTTCCGTCCCTCAAGGGCAAAGTGGTGAGGATCTTCACCGACAACACCACCACGATGTTCTATATACGGAAGCAAAGAGGCACCAGATCCCCAGCCCTATCCAAGGAGGCACAGTATCTGTGGCACTGGGCCGTCGCCCAGGGGATGTTTCTGGTTCCCTTCCACCTGGCAAGAATAAAAAACACTATCGCGGACTCAGTCAGCAGGAAGCTGCGCTCGTGCCACGAGTGGAAACTGCGCCAGGACCAAGTGGATCGACTCTTCCAACGATGGGGCAAACCCCAGATCGACCTGTTCGCGATGGCGACGAACTCCAAGTGCCAGAGGTTCGCCAGCAGGTTCCCACCGCTGATGAGCATGGGCGATGCTTTCTCGTTCCCTTGGGACGGCCTGTTTCTATACGCGTTCCCTCCGTTGCCGTTGCTGCTCTGCCTCATCAACCAGCTCAAGAAGTCCAGGTGCAGGATGATCCTCGTTGCACCGGTGTGGCTGAGGCAGATCTGGTTCCCGGACCTTCTGGACTTGTCAACGTCCCCACCAGTCAAGCTGCCGGCAGACGCGGATCTTCTCTCCAGAGAAGGAGGCGCCATTCTCCATCATGACCTACAGTCGCTGAACTTGCAGTCCTGGCTCCTGCAGCACTAGAGTTTGGAGGGTACGATATCCCGGCTGATTGCAGAGAGGTTCTTGCAAAGGCCAGGGCGTCCTCAACTCTCAAGTGTTACGGTCATAAATGGAAGAGGTTCTCTGTCTGGTGCCGTGCACAGAAGATTAACCCTCTGCGGATTACGGCCCCTCAAGTGCTGCCGTACCTACTGCTGCTTGCCAAAGCTGGACTGACTCACACCTCCATAAAAATACATCTGGCTGCCATCTCCCGATATACCAGGACTACGGGACGGGCGTCCTTGTGGTCTCATCGCCTGGTAAAGGAATTTATGAAGGGACTATTCCGATCATTCCCGCCGGTGAAGGCCCCTGCCCCGGCGCGGGAGCTTAATGTGATACTGACCAGGCTCATGGGAGCCCCATTCGAGCCTATGCATTCGGCGCCTTTGAAGTTCCTGTCATGGAAGACAGCGTTCCTCGTGGCCATCACCTCTGCACGATGAGTGGGAGAGATTCAGGCCCTATCTTGCAAGCCTCCATACTTGACTTTTCATGACACGAGGGTAGTGCTGAGGACGCACCCCTCCTTCATGCCCAAGGTGCCGTCGGACTTCCACCTCAACGAGCCCTTGGTGTTACCAGTTTTCTTCCCGTCGCCTTCGACGACGGCCGAGAGGACTTTGCACTCGCTGGATGTAGCTAGAGCGCTGAAGTTCTACGTGGACCGCACAAAGAGTTTTCGGAAGACGTCACAACTGTTTGTGAACTTTGGGTCTGTGAATCAAGGGAAGGCTCTCTCGAAGACTTCCATTTCCAGATGTCTCTCCGGCTGCATCATGCATTGTCACCGGTTGGCAAACCGACCACTGCCTGGCCGTCCGAGAGCCCATTCGACCAGAGCGATCGCTGCTACCACGGCGTTCCTGTCTGGTGTGCCCCTGCTGGATATCTGCAGGGCTGCTACGTGGAGGTTGACGCACACCATCACAAGATTCTACTGCGTCGATCGGGACTCCAGGGAGGAGTCCAGGGTCGGCCAAGCAGTGCTGCGCAACCTGTTCGCTTAAGGTGAGCCTGGTGAGGAGGTAAGAGATGCTTAATGTTGAGTTGTTGTATTGCTCAATGTTGCGCCTGTTGCCACCTCCCATGGTTGTGCATGTGTATACTGCTATGTATTCTTTTATTCATGAGCATGTGAATCCATGCCAGACCCCATGCTGGAGAAGGAACAAGTTACTTACCTGTAACTGTTGTTCTCCAGCATGGGTCTGGCATGGATTCACATGCGAACCCTCCCACCTACCCCTCTGCGGCTCTTCACTTGGTCATACTGCCACTTGGCGTGCTACCAAATCTGAGTATGGCTGCCAGAGGAGGGGCTTAGGGAGAGGGCAGTCATTGGCTGGGGGCAGTATGACCCAGAGATCAGTGATTGGTTACTACTAAGAAAGACAGATCAGAAACAAAACTGATACTGATTTTCTCTTTACCGAGTATTCCCAGCCTGACGACGGGGAATATTCATGAGCATGTGAATCCATGCCAGACCCATGCTGGAGAACAACAGTTAAAGGTAAGTAACTTGTTCCTTATTTGAATATTTTGTTATTTATCAAGTGAAAATAATGAGGTGCTATTGAAGGAAAAGGTTTGTTAACGTGATTTCAACTGTTACCCTTAATTGTGGTCACTGGCATAAGGGACATACTAATGTTGTTAAAAAGCAACTGTCATACCCAAATTTCGTACAATTCTATAAATGATGCTCATGGTTTCAGCAGTGCTGTTATTTATTGGGAAATAGATGCAAGAAGCAGATATTTTCCCACATACTAAACCCTGTGATAACGCAAAAGTAATTCTGATGGATTCCTTCTTTCCCTCAATGTCTCATTTTTGATGTTCCATTTGCAGCGCAGCATTATTTGGAAATGTTTCCGATGCCACGGAGCATGGTGCACTCCGTGTCTACTCCCGAGAGGATAGCTTAGGGGCAACGTGCTGGCCTTGGAAGCAAGACGACACGGAGCAACACAGGTTCGATCCCCGGGTCAGCGCTTAGAAACCTCTGGGTATTAAGGTGTTATAAATAACCTATCATATCATAATACTACTCTGTACCTCCTGCTTGACGTGACATTGGGGGCCAGTTCATATATAGTCGGGTGCCCCACGACCTCAGTTCCTTTTTTCCACATACTCTGCATGCTTTGGGATTACTGCTACATTTAGCTTTCTCTGCATCATCTCTGCTTGATCCCGCAAAAACCTTGGTCTTCAAGCCCTCCCCGGATTGTGGCCAACAGTCCATCGCTGACCGCCCACAGGATATGCTTATACTTCTTAGGGCAGCAACAAGATCCCCCAGGATTGCAGGTCATGCCAATCCATGCTGCCCAAGTCTCACAAGGAGGTCAACAGAGACGAGAAGAGAACTTTTTCCAAATCCCAGAGTGTGGAGCGAGGATTCCGCCAAAATGACCAAATCCAATTTACCTAACCCACCAAAAGACCTAATATACGTACCACCAAAAGTTAGAACTTTTTTGTGGTATGTATATTTGGTATTTTAGTGGGGTAGGTTAAAAAAGAAAAACTGGCTGCGGGGGTGTCCCCCGCAACGCCTTGCTCACTATACTATATAGTGAGCTGACCCAACCAACAAAAAAAAAGGCTGCAGGGGGGGCCCCCCCCCCGCAACATCCCGTACACTATACTTTACAGTATAGTGAGCGGGGATTGCACAGGGACACCCTTGCGGTTGACCCGCTCAAAAAAAAAAAAGGACCCTGCGGCACTGGTTCCTGATCACGGAAGTGAAAGGGAACCAGTGTTGCAGGCACACATCGCGTTGCGATGAAAAGTAAGTAGGGGGTGGGGGCGGGGTGGGGGTGTGGCCAGGGGTTAGTGCTGGTACGGATTTAGGGTTGTTTTGCCACAAATGTCTGCATGAGAAATGTACGAACATTTATGTATAATCTACATTTCTCATGCAGTCATTTCCGTTGCGGACATTTGAACTACGGTAAAACGACCCCAATTCTGGAGCCAAGGACTGATCCCTGAAAGAGATGGCTAAGAAGCAGCAATGCAAGAGGTCCCACTCCACGAGCAGCTCCTTGAGGCACCATTCTTCTTCTTCTTCTTCGAATAAGAGGAACATCCATTCCAGGTACTCACAGAGAGTTTGGCTCTAAAGGTACTGTTTCATACACAATCCTCCACCCTGAAGGAATAGGAAGCATTCAGGCTGAAGATGCTGGACATCTTCGCCAAGGCCCAGACAATGACTGTTTCGACCTCTGTAGCGCACATAGGGCCCACTGTGCTTGGAAGAGCCATCAGAGACCCCTCGTGAGATTGTGACTGAAGACTGAATATTGGCTCGCTCCCGGCTCCATTGGACTCCGACCCGACCCTGCATCTGGATTCCCCGTCCTTGGGTGTGGAGCGGCAAATGCGGTCTCCTGCTGCCTGTGCTGATTTTCCTCAGGATTATGCCACACTTCCTATGGGCAGTCGTAAGAACACAGAGTTCTTCAACAAGGTGTATGATTGTTCTTTTGGGCCGGAACGCCTCTGCTCCAGGGAACTGAGGATTTCCCAGAGGAATTGTACAGTGATGGAGAGGATGCTTTAGAACTGGGCTCAAATTTACAAAAGGCCAGCGGCCTAGACCTGTCCCCATAGCTGGACTTCATTTCAGCAATTGCTCTGAGCGAAAGGGGGTTGACACACTGAGCTTGTCTGCTCCTACCAGGCCAAAGGTTCTGTTTGAACTTAAGGACATTGTGGATGAAGGCCTGCAAAGAGACACTTTTTCTGCATTTTAACCCTGCAGTAGGTGCCTTGTGTTTAGAGGCCTGCGAGAAGTCAGCCTCGGTCTTGCTGTGGGGCGAGACCTGTCAAAGAAGCATTGTCCGGATGTAGCCTTCTTTTCCACTCATGCTTCCACTGAGCACTTGGTAGTCCAGGCCACAATGTCCAACCTTAAGACACCCTCATTTGCCTTTTGACAGATAAAGCAAGAGACTGGATGTATAGGATGCCAGGTTTTCGCCTCAGGTAGCCTTGCCTTGAAGGCTGTAAATGCATCTAGCGCCTTGGCCAAGTTTTCTTTTGGCCTTTGGACAGTGGTCTTTAAGGCTGCTGAAAACCTGCTGGCTAGCGACATGGCTTTCGGTGCATTGGTTCATGATTGCAGAGAGGCTTCATCGGATCTGGACACCGCAGACTGCGTGGCACCTCCCATGGCCATATGAACTGCCATGAGGAGACACTCCTGATTGCAGACTTCAGTGTTTGCTACAGACGTTCAGGCAAATCCCCTGGACATGCCTTTCAACAAGCATAACCTATTCAGAAGTTCTGAAGGGAGTCATTAGCCTTTGCCTTGGCTCAGTGTTCTAAGGCCAAGGCAAAGTCCCTGGATCTGCCAATCAACAGCCGCAGCTACTGCCAATAGGGAGAGGGGTTTTCAACCCTTTCCTTTTCCTATCCTTCGTGAAAGACATGTGCCCTCAGGAAAGCGAAGCCACACTTCTATGCAACACCCCTACAATCAAAAAGACTGGCGTGGTGAGAGCAGCCTTCGCAGCACAGGCAGTGAGTGCCCTCTTCTACCCCATGAATGAAGCCTCTCTGAAGGGAACTTCAAGCACCACACCAAATTGAGAAGGAGAATTTCCCTGAATGGCAACGAGTGGTGACCACATCCAACGCATTTGCCTTGTAAGTCATTAATCAGAGTTACTCTCCTCTTTTCACAATGCCCTCCAGACCATCCCTTTATTGGACCCTTTTTAGCTCTGAATCCTGTCCTGTGGAGAAGGTTTGTTGGCTTCTGGTGAAAAGTGCCCTATAACTTGTACTATATCAGAACGAGGTAAGGACTGTGTCCAATCTTGGCTATAAGCTCTTGAACTTCTACCTGCATGAGGGCAAGTAAAGAAATTGACACTGTGGCCCAGTTCACCAGGCCCTCCATCTGCAGGACTGGTTGGTGTTGTTGGAAATTCAGGTCTCCTATTTGCATTAGCATATCAATCTCAAGCTCAGGAATTGTCTGAGATACGTGGTGGGGTCTGGCAACTACCAATTCAAGGTCCTGCCATTCGGCGCATCTTCAGCGCTGAAGGTCTTCACCAAACTGAAGGCAGTGGCTGTCCGTGGCTGTCAACCAGACACCGCAACATGTAGATGAGCAATATAGTGCACATGTAGCCTGTTGCACAATGTGAACACCTTCCCAAACATCAAGAGGTAAAATGTTTTGCCATGCCAGTCCTTCCAGTTTTTCAGTGCGTTCTTGGACACACTCCTTCCATTCCGGAATCTAATGGCAAATATCTTTACTTTACTACTTTAATGATTTATACTGTGCAAACCATGGACCCGTAGGCTTAAGGGTGCAAAAAACACCGGAGACAAACAAATCAGAATTATGAAGCTAGGGGCTAATCCAGAGAGGGCAGATCAGGCAAATAACAGAGTTTTTAATTTCTTCCCGAAGAGCTCAGTAGACTTCAGTCCTCTGGTCCTTATTGGATCTAAGAGATCTCATGTGCGTTTTCTCTTTAAGCAATTCCTGTAGATAGGTAGGCAATTTGCCCAATCAGCATTTACGTGTTATTAACAGAAGGTGATCTATTAGCCTCAATTCAATTGGGAGCCAGTGCAGACTGTCTGGCCTCCGAGATATGATCTTTCCAAGCGATTCCAGTAACCACTCGAACTGCACTATTCTGTATCACCTGTAACCGATTACAGTCCACTTTATTGATGCCATACAGCAGACTGTGCAGTAGTCGATTTTGGCGCCCACTATGGCCCTAGCAATGGTTTCGGCATTACATTGTGTAATAAATGGTCAGAGATGTGCCAAAATCTTGATGTAATAAGCTGAAGACGAGACCAGGCTACCAACATGAGCTTTCATGCTTAAGTGCTGGTCAAGGAAGACTCCAAGCATCTTGACCTTCTTTTGAGTGGTAATTCTAGTGTCCTCTATGCAAAAACTCTCATACGTAGGTCCCAATTTCTTTACCATATTGGGAGTGCCAACTACCATAAGCTCTGTCTTGTCTCTAATCAGAGCAAGGGCATTCTGCATCATTCAGCTCTCGATATGAGTGTACACTTGGGGGGCGTGTCTTGGAGCAATGGCGGTCGGAGCGTCTCTGTGAGAGCTCCATACTGGTGCCCCGCTGCCAACCGTAATGCCCCGGTGAAAACTGAGTTTCAACGTTCATATGCGGTGTGTTCTGAAGCTAAAGTGCGGCAGCATGCTTTGATTGGCACCCAACCCTCCTGCGGCACTTAGAACTTCGAGTTTGTCCGATTCGAAGCTGAGTGAGACACAGTGAAGGACCCGGCAACAAAATGGCAGATACTTCCCCAGCCTGAAATTGCCAACGGTGTCGGCTGCACAAGCAAAGTCCGTTCCCCTGAGAGCAACTCAGTGGAGGAACCTCATATTTCCACCCCCTTCTGGAGCGGACTACCATTCCTTTTCTCTAGCGGGAAGACTCTCGTACCCAAAGAACCGGTGCTCATAGCCCACCCACACAGTCTCCTCATCCCGCCTCTGCAACCCGGCGGCAGCAGCAATGGCACAACACTCTGCAGAGGCCCACCGTCTTGTGAGGTACACCATTCGGCAACGAGAAAACCCTGAAATTCTGGATTCTCCCTAGAGCAGAAGACCCCAAGGCTCAGCAGTACGGGCAGCAGGCCCACAGTGGCGAGAGAGGTCTCTCCCTCTTCCACCCGGAGCAACGCCAGACTCCCTCTCTGCTCCTGATCCTACGAACCAGCCAAGCAACGACAAGCGAGAGGAGACCCGGACCCAGCCACCTAATTACCCTCTCCCGTAACTCCGCTGCACCCCAGAGTGCAGCCTAATCTCAGGAAATAAAATGCTCCTGGGCAGACATTAAGCCCACAAACTATGTCAGCCCAATCTCCGGATCCAAGGACGGCCCGACTTGCGCTGCACTCCCTCACCAACTCCCTCACCAACCAGCAGCGGGGCCAGCCGCATCAGTGTGGCACTCCACCTATGACTAATTTCTCCCGGCCTGGGGGCTGAGAAGGCAACTACAACTGCGGGGGGGCCAAAGCCCTTTTATCAATCACCCAGCATTAAAACCCGCGAAGCACTGTGCAGCGCACTGGATTAATTTGCTGTGGGGGGTGCCGGCCCCGTCGGGAGGGCCGCGGCCGTGAGCAGGCTCCTTCCACACAGGGATGGGCTGGAGCTACCAACCCCTCACCCCGGACATTCCTGATTTCCCCCCAGCGGCTGCCGACCCAACAGAGAATCTGGTGCCCAACCAAAGGTAAGGCAGCACTTGCCGCACCTCTTAGTTGGTCCCTTGAATCGGCAGCATCCCTCGGGCCTCCACTCCTCCAGCTCACTGGGGTCCTGGAGACCTGCCCAAACAAAGCCCTAGACGCTCGGAGAGACCAAGCAGCCATAGGAACCTGGTGCCTACAGCTAACAGCCTCATCCAGCCACATGCACTGGTTCCACGACCCGTCCTGCAGTCCGGCTATCCAGTAAGCTGCGGCCCATCAGTGGGTCACACGACTTCATAGTGCACCGGAGTGTCTGCGGGCCGCCGGGCTCGGCTGTTCCCCTCCCGATCCAACAACTAAGACTCCAGCTGTTTGGGGGGGGGGTTGTGTGGTGCGTCTGGGGGACACAAACTCTGCTCCCTCCCCATACTTACTAACAGGAGCTCCAGGGACGACACCCATAGGAGCCGGGATAGGACCCAATCTGGCGTAAGCGAGGCTTCACACAGTTGGAAGCGCCTACTAGTTGGTCTGCAAGTCCAAGCCGCATCATTACCTGAGAAAGAAAACCGCTGGACAACGTGACTAGATGGAACACTGCAACCAGAAATCTGCGAACCAAGGGGCCCCACAGTGTCGAAGGAGACAGCCGGGCTCTATCTCAAAGGATATACCGTGTTACGTAACCCTGACCCTGGCAAAAACAGGATTACTGGAGCTGTCTGAATTAAAGGCCCTCTCCAAGCATCGGTGGGTCAACAACCCTTGAGGTGCACAGGGTTCCCCAACCCTGGTGGGTGCTAAGATCTGAACTATTCAATCAAAGGTGGGGGTACCAACTGCACACTCATCCCCCTGTAACTAGGGAGAATACACCACGACATAATGTCCAAGACCCTTAAGTCAACCAAGCAGGCATATATTGCAGCATTATTAACAACACCTATGGCGGAGAAAGCAAAAAGGGGCGAGCGCAATGAAAGCAGGACAATAAGTAACCCGCCTGAAACCAGCTTCGACCTGACGACTCAATCAATTACGAAATCAGATTTACAAGAACTTTTATTAGCTCTCGCCAAGGAATTTCAAAAAGGGACCGAAGAGGTGAAGAGTAAGATCTCAACTCTCGACAAGCGAGTGGGGGAAATTGAAGCTAGAATGGAAGAAATCAAAACCACACTGTACGAACAGAACTTTGAGATTGGAGAGGGGGCGGACAGGCTCACTGCACTTGAAGCCAGATGTGATGCACTCGAAGCCAAACGGGAGGATGCAGAAAACCAGTCCAGGCGCAACAACATACGCCTGAGAAGAATCCCAATGTCAGTCGCCGACGAGGAACTTGGAGCCTACGTCAATGACCTGTTCCGCGTCATCATCCCCCTCCTGGACGATTCCCCACTAGAGCTCGACAGAGTGCACAGAATGAGATCTAAACAAAGCTCCTCCTCACCAGCAGACGTACTGTTCATTTCTATAGACTCGAGGAAGAAATAATGCGGGAAGCCAGAAATACAGCCCGTTTTCACTTTAGACATGCCATGATTTCCCTGTACCAAGATCTGGCCGCAACCACACTGGCAAAAAGAAAGGCTCTCAAACCTATGACTGAATGGCTCTGCGAGAGAAAGATCATATACCGATGGAGCTTCCCCACAGTCCTCACTTTCACATGGGAGGGTAAAGCCTCTGCATATCCTCTCACCTAGAGAAGCGGAAATCTTCATGAACCCCGAAGGAGAGTCTGACAAATTAACGCCCAGCAAGGAGGGGGCAGAGCGGGAACCCCTGAGGTCCTGGACCCCGGTGGATGGTCGACGTAGAGTGTGAGGCCACCCTTCCAAGAGCAAAAAGTCCAACAACCACTAAAGACGGTCTGCTCCGATAGATCTAACCCTTATAGCATTTTACACCAGTCTCCCTGCGTCTGCTGGGAAACTGGCATAATGGCGCCCCACATAAGACAAATGAGTAGACGCCAAGGAATCTCCTTCTCTAGGTTAATGTCCTGACTCCACAAGCGGATTCCAAGTAGTCAAGGGGACAGAGCCCTCGCAGCAACACACGTCGTTAAAGGAACTAACGAAATGCTAGTCAAGACGACCGCAAGTTTACCGGAACCTCAAGAGGTGCAGATGCCTCTGACCGAATCAGTGGCGTTGGCCCAGCCTGATGCCCCGTTGGTGGAAGGCTGGACCAGAAAACCTGTTTTTTTCTTTTTCTTTTGTTGGTTGTGGGGGTGGGGGTGAGGGAGACGGCACGGGGAGGTGTGGATGCATCTAGCAAGGGGAAAAAACTCACGGGAAGATGAAACGCGAAGCAAAACGAGCTGAGCAGCAGGAATCTACTCTGCTGACATGAGGGCGCCAGGCAGCTCACAGAACCAAGGGAAACGCCAAGTAAAACAACTAACCATAACATAAATGTCCCTGTTGGACAATTAACTTACCATGACGACCTGGAACGTACAAGGCCTAAATGCCCCAGGCAAGAGGAAATCATTGGAGCACAGGCTCTCCCAACTGTCAACAGACCTTGTTTGCTTACAAGAAACTTACCTCCTAGCAATGGACGAAAGGCGGGTCTCCTTCCAACGTTACCCAAGACGTTACTTTGCCTCAGTGGGGCAGAAGAAAAGAGGTATTGCCTTACTGCTAAGCCGCGACTTACCACTAACACAAATTGCAGTCAAGAGACCCAGAGGGGCGTTACATTCTACTGAAAGGCCTCCTGGTTGAGCTGCCCATCACCCTAGTAGCAATCTATTGCCCGAACGGTGCACAAATTCACTTCCTCCGCAACCTTCTACCAATTAATGTAGCCTTTGCCGAAGGTCACCTACTAATGTGAGGCGACTTTAACCTACCTCTGGACCCGAATCTGGATAAAACACTGCCTCCAACAAAGGAAGACTTTGTCAAAGCATTAGCCATGGCCAAATTTCTTAGGGAAACTGAGACTATCGATGTATGGAGGCTACCCAACATGGGGGCGAAGGACTACATTCTTCTCACATGCCCACCAAGGGCACTCAAGGATCGACCTACGACTAACGACCAGTGCACTCCTCCCTTGTGTGGAAAACATTCAAATAGGGCAAAGAGCTATATCAGACCCTGCCCCGGTCACTATGAGCCTAAGAGTGCAGGGCCTACCGTAGCCTCCGCAACAATACTGGAAAATGCAGGACCAGATCCTAACGGACATATGCATCAGAACATAATTGGCAGACGGCCTGAAGAATTATTTTAAGGAGAATACAACCGCTGATTCCGCAAAGGCAATCATCTGGGATGAGATGAAACCAGTCAACCGAGAGGTCGCGATCAACTGCATGGCAAGGCTCAGATGACAAAACCAACTGCAGCAAGATAAACTTGAGGCAAGGGTCGTGGAAGCGGAGAGAAACTTCAAAGGGTGCCAAACTACAAAAGCAGGCTGTGAACACAAAAACGCAAAAGCCGCATTAGAAATGCATCTAGCCGACAGATCGGCAAGAGCCTTGGCCTACACCAAGCAATCTTACTACGTAAATGGTAACAAAGCAAATCGGCTGTTGGTCCAGAAACTGTAGAAGTTACGCTCGAGAAACCATATCCAATGTCTAGCAGACAGTAACTGCGTCCTACGCTACACAAGCACAGAGAAACTGGAGATTATGCCAGAACACCACAAGGGAATCGTGACAGGCCGCCCAACAATCCAATCTACACAGCTGTAATACCTAGTCACTGCCCATAAAGGACCACAGCATCCCCAGCTGGAATGCCTGGAATACCCAATCACTGCTGAGGAAGTGGGTGACACCATTCGATCCCTAAAAAAATACAACGCAAGGACCGGACAGGCTCACAGCCCAATTCTATAAAAAAATGTGCCCATATCCTCGCACCTCAGCTGGCGAGTCTGTTCAACTCGTTCCTCACAACAGGATCCACCACCCCTTCCATGGTGGAGTCGCTGACTGTCCTCATACTGAAACCCGGGAGAGACCGCGATCAATGCTCATCATACAGACCCATTAAACAATGATGCCAAGTTGTTTGCGAAAATCCTAGCGAGTAGATTAGTGCGGCTACTCCCAGATATAATTCATCTGGACCAAAACCGGCTTCATCCCGGCGCTGTGGTACTCAAGACAACATCAGAAGAACTATAAATATAATCGAGACTGCCAACAGGATGGGGCTGGAAATGGTGGTCCTGTCGCTCGACACACACAAAGCCTTTGATATGTTAAATTAGACTAGGGCTACATACAAGAATCACTACGGCACTATGGGTTTGGCCCAAACTTTTTAAAATGGACGCTAGGCAATTACCAACACCCCTCCACCAGGCTTGAAATGAATCTGGCTAGATCGGACAAAATCACTATAACGAGAGGCACCAGACAAGGATGCCCCCCATTCCCCCCTTATATTCACGCTCTCGATGGAGCCGTTTGCCAGCAGAATCTGCCACAACCTGGCAATATATGGCTTCGAAATCAAAGGGGAATCGTGCAAAGTTGCCTTATATGCCGATGACTTTCTATTGACGGTCACCCGACCGGAAGCATCCATGAGAGCACTATGGCTAGACTTGGCATTCAGGGGGGCATCAGGATTCCAGGTAAATCTCTCCAAGTCAACAGCTATGAGCATCAACATGCCGAAAAAGCTCACAAGAGCACTAGAAGCTGACTATCTGATTCCATGGGCAAAATTGCAATTTTGCTACATGGGGGTCCAGCTGCCAAGCAAATCAGAAAGAATATACAAAACAAACTTCCTCCTACTGTTTAAAAAATTTAGAAACGATGTGGCACGCTGGCAGAAGCAAGAAATGTCATGGTTCGGCAGGATTACAGCTCTGAAAATGAACCTAATCCCCAGACTGCTTTACTATTGTCTAGCCCTACCAGTAACTATTCAGAAAAAGGTCATACAGAAGCTGCAAGCAGACATCTTGAAATATGTCTGGGAAGGAAAGAAACTGCGAAAACCGAGGCGCATTATGCTTCGGGGTTCGGCGGTGGGCGGCCTAGGGGGTCCCAGACTGTCTAGATACATCCTAGCGGTGCAGCTCTCACAGGCTTTCGCTTGGAGGATCAACATCAAAAAACCCTGATGGTTGGAGCTGTAGGAAGTCTGGTGCCGGAGCCCAATTGAATCACTCCTGCATTTGAAGAGGTCCTGCGACTCCCCAAACATAGGACCCTGCCGGTGACGAAAAATACGGTGACAAACTGGAACAGAGCAGCTCACCAGTGGAAGTGCAGAAGTACCATAGGCCCACTCACCCCCATCTGGTATAATCCGGACTTCACTCCTGGCATCACCCCAAATAATTTTTGCAGATGGAAAGGAGGACTGAAGAACGTCACTGACTTCTTCGAGAATGGTAATCTACTGAAATTTGAAGCCAGCAAAGCTAAATTTAAAATTCCAGAGACGGAGAGGTTCAGATATGTTCAGCTTAGGCACGGGCTCTCAAGCGAAGCGATGGGGAACAGAAGTAGAGAACTTACTGCTCTAGAGCGGACTCCCTGAGAGAACCCCCCCAAAGGGAAAATATCCACCCTATACATGTTGCTCGACAGAACAGACCCAAGTAACAAAGAGGCCTACATGTTGAAATGGGAAAAAGACATAGAGAAAGACATTGATCCAGAGGAGTAGGGGTCACATCTGGGCCAGAGCACACAAAAGCTTCAAGTGCATAACCAACAAAGAGGGGGCATTGAAAGTGTGCTACAGGTGATACCAGCCCCGGAGATACTCAACAAATGTAAACCCATTGTTCCCACGCACTGCTGTAGAGGATGCCCGGACAAGGGCACGTTATACCACCACCTTTGGACATGCCCCAAAGCTACCCAATTCTGGAAAATCGTTCTGGAACAAATTAAATCGATCACTGGTCTCACAATCCCATGGGATCGAGGAATTTTCTTGTTGGGGGCGACATGTGAAGGCCAATTCCCTTTGACCGGCCGAAGGGCAGACCTGTGCTCGTATCTACTGACGGCTGCAAAAATGTCAGTCATTCGAGCTGTAAGCGAGCTACGCAGGAAGAACCTTCCAGACGATCAGCCGCAAGCCCTCTTGTGAGTTAAGAACAGGCGAGCAAGATGACTAACCATGCTGATATGCATTAACTCCCCAATCCACGTATGAAGTGAAATCTGCTATCTCCTGTTTTCCTTCCCTGCCCCCTGGCCCTCTTCTCCCCCCCCCGCCCACTCACCCTCAGGGACTACTGATGTTAGTTGTTTCTGCTATTTAATTTCTTTTGTTACCGTCTAACCAAGCTGTGAGCAGAGCTCTTGCTACCTGATGCCATTTGATGCCATTTTGAAAGCTTGTATGTATAAAACCAATAAAAAGAAGTTTGAAAACCAAAAAGTGTACACTTTAGTTCGTCTTTGTCATTATTACCTGTAAGTGGGATGACACACTGAGTGTCATCAGTGTAGTTGGTAAAAGCCACCCCTTCTGTTCTAAAAGAGAAAAAAAGGTACCATGAAGATGTTAGGCATGGGGGAAATGCATGCCCCCTGGAGGACGGCAAATTGCAAAATCATGGGAGGAGCTTCTGCATCTTCACAATAGACTCAACATTCCCAATTACTCGAACGACAAAATCCATAGAGCCGCTTCATTCAAGAAGTTAGCCACGTCCTTCAACCTGGTGATCAAGATGGAATGATCCACCAGGTCGAAGGCCGCTGATAAATCCATCAATATCAGAAGAGACGATTTTCCATTGTCCACGCTATCTAATAATCTGGACTTCAACTCTAACAAAGCAGTTTCAGTCCCAAATCCTTGCCTAAACCCTGATTGATATTTATTGAGAATGGGATATTTGTTGAGGTGAGAAGAGATTTGGACGTAAGCTACCCATTCCAACAGATGGTTCATGTCTTTGAATTCCAGGAGCTGGCTCCAGCCATGGCCTTCAAGCGCTTATTGGGTTTCATGGCTTCCTGCATTTTGGTAGTGTCAAAGACCCGGTAATGCATGAGGATGCTTCAGCAGCTACTCAGTTGTCGGTAGCCTCAGTTTCAGGGGAACATGTCTGACCTTTTGCAAGTCACAGACAAGGTGTCCCATGACCTCGTATGATGGTCCCTGCAAGAGAACCTGCAGAGTGGGGTGTTGATTTGGAAACCCTGACCCCAACTAACTGTGGTCACGGATGCATCCTTAAACAGTGAGGAGCTCACCTGCTAGATATGACGTGGTCTCCCTGGGAGACCCAAGAACACATCAGTTTGCTGGAATTGAGGGCAATCGGGCTCGACCTGGTTGTGCCTTCCTTGTGCAGGGCATGGGTGTACTGGTCCTAACTGGTTACACAGTGGACATGCATTTCCTTAACAAACAAGTTGGTGTGGGGTCCTTGCCTCTGTGCAGAGAAGCAGTGCAATTGTTGTTCTGGGCTCTGGAAAAGGACTGGTTTCTGAGAGCAGCCCATCTGGCTGGGAGAGAGAAAGTCATAATGAATTCCTTGAGCAGGAAGCCTTCAGCCTCCCATGAGTGGGAGTCCTGCCAGGAAACCTGAAGGAGATTTTTTCTTCTACAAGATTCCTCAGGTGCACCTCTTCGCCTCCATTGTGGACAGGAGAAGTGAGTTGTTCTGCTCCATGGAATTTTCTAGGCAAGGAGTGCTGGGTGACGCGTCTGTCGGATGAGAAACCAGAACGTGGTATCCCCTTCCCTGTAACACCTTTACCCCATCCTACCAGGTAGGATACTTAGAAACTCAACCCCTCTCCTTTTCCAACACAAACACTTTCTCAGGAGCAGCTCGCTATGAGAGAAAATGGACTAACACCCGAGCTTTATACCTGACATGGCCCAGTACAATGGTCAGGCAGGGTCAAGCAATTGACACACACCTGACTTCCATTACACTTCCCCACAGGGATAAAAGGCGGAGCACAAGAGCACATTCTGAGCGAGGCAAAGCACACGAGGAAGCAGCATTTCCAAGATGGCAGTTTAATACAAGGTGAAAGACAGCAAAACAGAAGGGGATCACAAGGAGGGAAGTGCCCTTGACCTTTTCGACAAGGAACTGTTTTTTTAATGAACCTTCGAGAATAGAACTCGTAAGACCAGGAAACAAGGCTGAAGAATCCTGCATTGTGTGTCGGAGGTACCCAGGGCTCTCTCACGTCGATAGTCAAGGGTGGGAGAAGCAGCGCCAGTGAAGTCTGCACAGCCGTTGAGTTGGACAGACTGATACCAGACTGGTCTGTATTGAAGCCAAGGTTGCAAGTGGCAACATTGTATAGTGAAAGCTGAAGCGAACATTGTATGAAGCGTATGTGATAATCAACGCAAGTAAAATTGAAACAACAGATGAGTGATTGAACTTTGAAGCCAAGATATGATACCTTAGACAGAGTGGTCCGGCACCGCGTGCGTGCTCATTCGAAGGTCTCTGTAAGGTATCCAACTGAGAGAGTGACAAAGAATTGTGAATCGAAATGGTTCTGCAACTGATCAAGCAAAATCCTGTGCACCATCAAAAGTCTTTGATGTTAATGGCATGAAGAAAGTTGATGACAAAGTAGAGGAAGTTGGTCCGAGCCCAGCCCAGGGAGACTAATTGAACATTGTGTCAAAGAGGATCTGAGCCCGGCTGAGGCGGATCCAGGGTGTACCATGAACCACCAGAGAAATGGAATACATGAAAATCCTACAAACATTGTGTTAAGAGGGATCTGGACCCGGCTGAGGGGGATCTGAGGTGAATGGTGAATCGCCCGAGAAACAGTGTGTGTGAAGTCCAGAGAGGAAAACAACGTATTGTTTGTCGCATCTGGCCCTCTGAAAGAAGAGACTTTGAAAGGCAAAGAGACTTGGGCACAGAAGGCTATGATGCTAATGATTGAACTGTATCCTCGTGCTAAAGAAGCCAGAGACTGTGCTAAGCTTGTGTACCGCCTTGTCCCGTGCTGAAAACGTGGGAAAGGGATGCCAATGGGCCTGAGCATCATGACATATAATTTTGTGAACACTTCTTTATTTTTCGCAACACTGTTTCCCCCACTATTTGTCTTTAGTGGTAAGGATTGGCAATAGATTTATTAATATAGGCCCTTTTATTTTAACAATAAGTCACTAGGACTGCATTATTATTTGTTGGTCGTAGCCTGCTTACATCTGTAGATTTAGCATTAGATAGACGTTTTTCAAACCCTTTTTGAAGTTCAATAAACACCCTTGAACTGTGGTCACTTGTCTGTCTTACTGTGGACCTTCTATCTCTGTGCATTCCTGAAGATCCTTGTCATAATGCTAGGTCTCAGGAGGCTGGCCTCTTCAGGTCCACATTTATTTTGATCGCTACAGACTTGCAAGCCAGTAGAGGTAATCTGTCTGACATCATTCCTCATCTTCCTCGGCTCAGTAGTGTTGTCGGTGTAACATGGGGAGGAATTATGGGAGCTGTAATCTCCCATAAAATAAGCAGGGAATGGGGTTAGATGGGTTGTGAAAATAGAGGGATACTATGTCTAGCCATCGGGTGTTTCTCCCCCCTCTCCCTGAGGACCCCCTACCCAGGTGATCCTCCCTCGCTTGTCCACCCCCAAAATCTGCATCTAAAAGCGATGGCTTTTCCCTGGCCACCTGAGTATTAGGTTGTGAAACACCCTCTGGTTTTTCACAGGTAGAACACCATATAATCATGTAGGTTAACATGAAAAATCCACTAAATGCCAGGTCACCAACAGTTAACCAGAGCATTCAGCAGCACATTTTCATTATGCCTCTGCACACGATATGTGGTAGGGAAATCTACAAAAATGTTGCCCTAACTAGTGCGCCACCGCAGTTACTGCGACTTTGGGGGCGCACAAAATACTGACTCCCATTACTGCACACAAGCAGAGTGGGGGTGTCTCCCGCTTACCATTGTGGTAAGCGGGGGACAAGAAAGTAAAAATTCAAATAAAAAAAGGCTCCCTGCGCCATCTGCTCCGACCCATGTAAGTGGGAGGAGCCTATGCTGCAGGGATAGCGGGCAGAGGGGGTGGTGGGGGGAGTGTCAGATAAGAGAATGTGGGCCGGGGGTAAAGTGATATATTTGATCACTGCGCTGCACTGTAATTGGCGTTGACATGAAAATACAAAGGCCAGCATTTCCATTATAGCACTTTGATGCCTGTCAAGACAAAAGCCAACATTGTCCCGAAAAACATGCTTTAATGATGCTCATGCACATACTAGATGTCGTCATTGTCACAGAAACACCTTCATGCTGCTGGTGCTCCCCACAATATATGTCATCAGTGGCACTGTAAACACTTTCACAATGCTGGTGTCTACATTATATGGCAGCATTACAACTAAATTGCCACACTATTGTGATCCTGCCTCTTCTCCACATCCATCACCCGGGAGTAGTTTGTGAACTGGGAACAAAGCAGGAAACGTAAGCGGATCATGTTTCAGGTCCCCAGGCATGAAGACATTACACTTGCTTGGGCTACTGAAATGTCAGGAAGTGAGGGCCTTGGGTGTACTGTAATATAGAAAAGTGAACAGCAGCAAAGGTTTATTAGGGATGCCTAGCCAGACTATTTCCCAACTGGCAAAGGTTTGCACAGAATTAGTACAGAGGGAATACTCTTGCCCTTAGAAGCACGACGAAGCCCTATATCAAAAATAAACCTGAAACCTGAGTGCAGGAATTAACACTTGTTTTGAAAAGATTATGCAGGGAAGACTTGTTTAACATTCATTATGTCCAAGCATGTAAGATGATCTTGCAGAACACTCATTTCTCATGCTGAATGCAGGAATGGCTGTTGATAACATTAATTGTGCACAAAGAATGCAGTAATGTCTACTAAGAACAATTAACAATACCTCGCATCAATAGGACCAAGGCAGGAGGTATAGGGTTCCCTTTCCTCGCACCTAAGCTTTGGAACTCTCTCTCCACTGACCTCAGAGCTGAAACATCTCTCTTCTCCTTCCGCAAAAAACTCAAAACTGCCCTCTTCAACTAACACTGCTCTCCTAGTTACCTGTCCCTCAATGTATGTAAGTACGTAACAATGTAGATATGTAACAAAAGAATAATATCTTCGAGGGGATTGGGTCCTCCGACGTATTCCATATCTATGACAGGTAATGTCCACAGCTGTGCTGCTTCGGAAAATCCTTGGCGTCTGCGTCGATGCGCCGTCCCCGAGGACCTCCTCCGACAGCCTACGTCACCCGATGTGATAAGTAGGGCGCACGACGCCCATAGCCTCAGTTCCGTTTTTTTCGCGAACGTGTTTGCTTCGTGAATCTCGGTACGCCTCGACTCGTTGGAGTTTGCTGTTTTCAATTCTCGGTTCGTTGAACCGGTTCGGTTTGTTGTGAAGACCTGTTCGTGGCGATGTCTTTCTTCGTCTTCAACCCCGCGTCCGGGCTTCAAGAAATGCAGGGACTGTGGGTCCAAGATGTCGGTCACGGACTCGCACGACGCCTGCCTCTGGTGCCTTGGGGAGGCCCACGATACGGACGACTGTGTCGACTGCCAGTCGCTCACGGCAAAGGCCTTGCAGGAACGCAAGAAGCTGTCGGTAGGCCGGGTATCTAAGCCCCAGAAGTCGAGGTCTGCGGGCCTTTCGACGTATGACTCGAGGGGCGACTCTCTGCGTCATCGTCGGAAGTCCAGTGGGTCTCCTTCCAGGAGTCGGTCTCGCCACTCCTCTGCCTCTTCGAGGCATTCCCGGAAGCGCCGGCATAGGTCGCCTTTCCTGTCCTCTTCCGAGGACACCGCCCGTCAGCGGGTCGCTTATCCCTCCATGCAAGCGACACCGGAGGAATGGGCTTCCTTTGGGAAGCAGATGCTAGCGATTCTTAAATCGCAGGGCACCGGTCCGTCCGTGCCTCCGAGTGGGGTCGGTCGGCACCGGTCGAGAGACACCGCTCGTACGCCTTCGGGCTCGGGTGGTCGGCACGGCTCGCGGGAGAGGTCCCGCTCGGACAGGGGTAGCCGTTCTCTCCATGCCCGTTCCAGGTCCCAGTCCTCGACGCGCTTGAGACCGCGTGATCCTGTGCCGTCTTCGAAGAAGACGTTGACACCTGTGGCGCTGAGGTCGTCGACGATTTCTCTCGAGGCTCTGCCTCCGAGGGGGTCGTCGACGCCGTCGGCGCCTAGGTCGTCGAGAGACACGCTCGGAGCTCCGGCTTTGAGGCCTGTGTCGACGCCGCCGATGCTGGCGGCACTGCAGCTGACGTCGACGCTGATTCGCTCAACGTCGACGCCTTTTCTGTCGACGCCGGCGCCGATTCGTTCGGCGCCTTTCGAGGCGGTGGTGTCGGAGGGGCCCCGTGGCAAGGGGTTTGCCCCTAGAAAGGCTCTGGCTAAGGTCAGGCACTGCTTTGGTCCCCAGAGGTCTTCCTCTCCCCGCCTGGAGTACATTTCAGAGGGTGATGAAGGCTCTGATGGCGGCCTGGTTCCGGTTACGGTTCCAGATGAACTTATCTCGGGCCATAGCCAGTTTGATGACCGGTGGCAGTCGCTGCATGATGCCAGTGGACTGGACACCTCTCCGGAGGTGGAGTTTTGTAGGCCGGAGCCTGGCACTCATGCCGATTCTTCATATCAGCGCCTTATGTCTCGGGTCACTGAGTACTTGGGTTGGTCAGCTCCCCCAGGGGAGTTCGTTCAGGATGATCTCACGGACATCCTTGATCTCGGTCCCCCCACTGACCCGGTTTTGCCTTTTCATATGGCTCTGCAGAGAAGGGTGGCGGCGGCTTGGACTGCTCCGGAGAGTCTCCCGGCAGTGGGCAAGTCTTTGTCACGAAAATACCGTCCAGCCAGTAGCGAACCCTGCTACTTGTCTAGGCACCCCACTCCGGAGAGTTTGGTGGTGCAGGCCGCTACAGGCCAGGCAAAGCAGGCGTCGTATTCTACCATCCCTCCGGATAGAGATGACAAACGTTTTGACGGCTGGGCGTAGAAAGTGTTTTCTTCGGGGGGTATGGCGCTTCGGGCGGCCAACTCCATATGTGCCTTGTCTCGTTTCACACACACTCTGTGGAACTGTGTTGCATTAGCGGCTGAACATATTCCCGAAGGGGGCGAACGGGATGGTTTCCTTGCTATGGTTCAGGATGGCAAGGATGCCATGTGTGAGGCCGTTCAGTCGGGTTTGGACTTGGCAGATTGTGTCAGCTGGTCCATGGCGGCAAGCACCATAATGCGCAGATTTGCGTGGTTGCGGAAGTCTGGGTTTGCTCCTGATGTGCATTCCCGGCTCCTCAACATGCCCTATGACGGTGAACACCTTTTTGGCAGCAAGGCTGACGAGAGCCTTGAGAGGTTGCAGACCTCCTAAACTGCAGCAAAGTCGTTGGACGCTGCAGTTCGCCAACCTCCGCCTTTTCGTCCTAGGGGACAGCAATGGAGGGGTGGTTCCTTTCGCTATTACTCGTCCTTCGGTAAAGCGAGGGGAGCTAGCAGTCAAAGAGGCCATCGTAAGAGTGCCAGAGGTGGAAGCAAAGGTACTCGAGGTGCCAAGGCAGCTCGGGCAATTGCCTCTTTGCCCTCAGGCAATGCCGCAGCCACTACCACTCAGTCATGAGGCCAGGTCCCATGGTCCGCCGTTTGGGGGAAGGCTGGCGCAGCATCTTGTAGAGTGGCAAGCCATTACTTCGGATGTGTGGGTTCTGGAGATCATAAACCACGGCTACTGTCTTCCTTTTCGGCAGAGGCCTCACGACAATCGTCCAGGGAACCTCTCTTTGAAGTGTCCGGATCCGCTCCTTGCGCAGGAAATTCAAGCCTTGCTGGAGAAAGGCGCCATAGAACTGGTGCCTGTAGCGGAGAGGAACAAAGGATGGTATTCCCCTTATTTTTTGATTTCGAAGAAAGACTGGGGATTGAGACCCATCATGGACTTGCGCGGTTTGAACAAACTCCTCAGGAAGGACAAGTTCAAGATGGTGACTCTTCCTCAAGTCCTCCAGGCCCTTCAGCTTCTGGACTGGTTGGTGTCTCTCGACCTCAAGGATGCTTACTTCCATGTGCCGATCCGTCCCAAGCAAAAGAAGTACCTGAGGTTCGCGGTTGGCGACTCGCACTTTCAGTTTCGGGTCCTGCCGTTCGGATTGACCTCCGCCCCGAGGGTTTTCACCAAGCTCATGGTGGTGGTGGCAGCGCATCTCAGGAAAGGGGGGATTCACGTCTACCCCTACCTGGACGATTGGTTGATCAGGGGGAGCTCTCCCGAGCAAGTCCTGGATCATCTGTTCGTCACCTGCCACTCCCTTCACACGCTAAGCTTCTCCCTCAATTTAAAGAAGTCCCATTTGACACCAACGCAGCAGCTCCAATACATCGGAGCAGTGCTCGACACGTCCCTGGGGTAGTGTTTTCCTCCTCAGGTGAGGGCTCTTCACATTCAGCAGATGGTGAACAAGTTTCAATTTGCCCAGGATCTCCCAGTGTCCGAGTTCTTGAGACTGCTCGGCCTCATGGCATCCTGCATTCTTCTGGTGCCAGAGGCTCGTCTGCGGATGAGATCTTTGCAGTGGGCACTCAAGCTCCAGTGGTCTCAGTCCTCCGGCAGGCTGTCGGACCCTGTTCAGGTGCCGCCCTCGGTAGCCCGGGACCTTCTGTGGTGGGCCGTAGAGGGCAATCTGATGAAGGGGGCCCCATTTTGGCTGCCATGGCCGGAGGTGACAATCGTGACGGACGCATCCGTCACAGGATGGGGAGCTCATGCCAACGAGTTGACAGTCAGCGGTCGTTGGTTGGAGTCCAGACTCCATATCAATCTGTTGGAGCTGAGGGCCATCAGGCTAGCCCTGAAGGCTTGTCTGCCGACTGTGCGCGGAAAGAGTGTCCTGATTCTAACGGACAACACGGTGGCCATGCACTACCTCAACAAAAAGGGGGGGGGGCAGGGTCACTTCTGCTGTGCAGGGAGGCGATGCAGCTCGAGTTCTGGGCCATCCAGCAGGAAGTTTCGATCTCGGCGGTTCATCTGGCCGGAGATGACAACGAGACGGCAGACGCTCTGAGCAGGCAGAGCACGATCTCTCACGAGTGGGAGCTGGCTCAGGAGATTCTCCTGGAGATCTTCGCCCTTTGGGGGACCCCTCAAGTGGATCTCTTCGCCTCCAGTGTCAACCGGAAGTGCGAAAGGTTTTGCTCGCGGGAATTTCCTCCAAAAGGAGCCTTAGGAGACATGTTTGTGGTGGAGTGGTCATTCCCACTGCTGTACGCGTTTCCTCCAGTCCCCGTCAACCCGCAAGTGCTGCGGAGGTTACGGAGGTTCGGTTCCCGGATGATCCTCATTGCTCCGGCGTGGGCCCGGACGACGTGGTACCCGGACCTTCTAGACTTGTCCATCTGCCCTCCATGTCGTCTTCCCTACCGAGACGATCTGCTCTCACGGGAGGGGGGGGGTCAGGTTCTCCATCCAGAGGTCAGATCCCTCAATCTTCACGCTTGGCTTCTGAAAGGTTGAGGTATAAGGATTGGGACCTCCCTGAAGACGTGATGGAGGTGTTGCTCTCGGCCAGGTGGCCGGCAACTAAGTCTCTGTACCGTTGCCGTTGGAGAAAGTTCTGCGACTGGTGCAGAGTTCAGAATGTGGATCCTTTTGAATGTGACATTCCCATGGTTCTGTCTTTTTTGCTTTCTTTGGCCCACAGGGTTTGCAAGTGGGGACCATTAAATTTTACCTGGCAGCGCTGTCCATATTTAAGCGCTCGTCTGAAGAGTGTTCCTATTTTAAAATTCCTTTAATTTCGCAATTTTTGAAAGGGCTCACTAATGTGTTCTCTCCGTCACCTTTTCTGGTGCCAGGTTGGGATTTGAACCTTGTTCTTAAGTTTCTTATGGGTGCTCCGTTTGAGCCTTTACATTCTTGCCCTTTGAGGCTGTTAACTCTGAAAACTGTGTTTTTGGTTGCGGTTACTTCCGCTCGCAGAGTGGGTGAGTTACAGGCACTTTCAGTTAAGCCACCCTTCACTGTGTTTCATAAGGACAGGGTTGTCCTTAGAGTTCGTCCTTCTTTTCTTCCGAAGGTGGTTTCGGAATTTCATTTGAGCCAGAAGGTTGTTCTTCCGGCGTTATATCCTCCTCCACATCCTGGTAAGGAAGAGGAGAGGCTCGATAGGCTTGATCCTAGGAGAGCGTTGAGCTTTTATATTTCGCGCATGTCCCGGGTCAGAGTGGACGAACAACTTTTCATTGGTTACGCTGGAAAGCGTTTGGGACAAGCTGTGACGAAACAGACTGTCTCGTTGGATTATTTTAGCTATCTCCGAGTGTTACCGCTTGGCGGGTAAGGATCCTCCGGCTGGCTTGCGGGCCCATTCTACCAGGGGAGTGGCTGCGTCTACTGCCCTGCAGAGGGGAGTTCCTATTCGTCACATCTGTGATGCAGCCACCTGGGCTTCCGTACATACTTTTGTACGTCACTACTCCCTCGATTCCATCAGAGGGCAAGATCTGGCCTTTGGCAAGGCAGTTCGCTATTCCGCAATTTGATTGGGCATGCTAAATTTGTATTCTAAATTCTTTCCCACCTCCTTGCTTGGTACTGCTTTGGGAGTCTGTCATAGATATGGAATACGTCGGAGGACCCAATCCCCTTGAAGAACAAGTTACTTTCTTACCTGGTAATGTTCTTTCGATGGGTTGGTCCGATGACGTATTCCATATCGCTCCCTCCCTGCCTTCCCCGCTGCAGAATTTCTTTTGCGATTGCAGCTTGCGTTCCGCAAGGCCTTGTGTGTCTGACTGGCAGAAAACTGGTGGCACACGTTTTGGGAAAAAACTATAACTGAGGCTATGGGCGTTGTGCGTCCTACTTATCACATCGGGTGACGTCGGCCTTCGTAGGAGGTCCTCGAGGACGGCGCATCGACGTCATCGACGCAGGACGCAGATGCCAAAGATTTTCCGAAGCAGCACAGCTGTGGACATTACCTGTCATAGATATGGAATACGTCGTCGGACCATCCCATTGAAAGAACGTTACCAGGTAAGAAAGTAACTTGTTCGTCCAATGTAACTCAGACGGACTTGAATTGTATGTGACTAAGTATAAGCAACACTGTAACAAGCGCCACAATGCCTTCGGTCTGCTGTGCGCTCAACAAATGTGAATAAATAAAGACATTTATTTTTCACACCAACAAAAAATAAATCTTGTTCTACAAATGGAATGCAGGAAGAACGTTTAAAGCACATTCACTTTTTTGCAATGAATTTGTCACGAGGACTGTGTTCCAGGTAAATTCATGAATGCGTCATTGGACCTGTATTCCTCCTAACGAGTAAGGTGCTTTTAAGTATACAGAAGAGTGTATGCAGAAGAGGCTGCAATAAACTGAACTGGGTGTATAGATTGGGTTCCTAAACTCAAATCTCAGCTGCTGAAGCATACACACTGCTTTTTTTGGACTGAGTAATTTATCTTCCCACGTCTAAGATAGTACAGTGGTCTGATTGCAATTAGGAGTGCATAGAATCTTCGCACAGAGGAAGTATGTATATGCTATGATCTTGTAGCGCTCATCCATTTGTATGTTGTCTGGATTACCCAACCTGCTTGCACCGTTTCAACCCTGCTGCTGCAACCCTGTGTAACTACCGTACCATGTGCACAATCCCAAACTTAAACCTTCTGGCCTTTGCAGTGCTATAAAGCCCCACTACAATCTTCAGCTAGCCAGGTCTGCTTTTTCCTGCATTATGAAGGCCTTGCTTATGTTTCTGATCATTCAAAACCGCCCTTATGCCAGACGTCATAACTGGAAAGTGGGAAGGAAACGCTGGAATTGTAAATGAGCAACAAACTCAGCGTGCACAGACGAAGCAGCTGATGCCTGACAGATCTTATTTTCGTAGTTAACATGAGCCAGTGGCGTGCAGTCTTCTTTGTTTAAAAAAAAAAAACAAAAAAAAAGCCTGCTTCCTCATGGCACAATCTGTTGTTTAAACATGCAGGGCTGTACAAGGGGCCAGGCCGGTGCATGAAAACTGTGTGGGGATCGGGCCACAACATGACTTACCAAAGTGCCCACTCCAGTCGAAGGAACTTTTTATCTTCTCAACCGGGCTTGCTGATTGGGAGCACTGCTTCATTGGTTTCTGGCGATTTGCTTTTGCATGTGCTTTTCTCACCCCATGGGGTTGGGTGGGTTACGTTCAGGAAAACCAGGAATTGAGAGAGAGCCAAAGAGAGGTTGGACGATCCCACCCTGCAACATCATTTCTTGACGCCACTCCTATCCAAACTCTACACAACTGGGGTGGAGTCATCATGCTAATGACCCCACCCCAGCCTGTGTGACAGACAGGATAGGGGCGGAGTAAAGAGAAATATGCACCTTGGGCCGTTTTTTTTACATGGCTTTTGCTCGCCACATAGAGCCCAAATGGAACTGAGCATGTACAGTGGGGATGGCTCAATAGTTGGGAAAGTCCAATTCAGAGCACACACACCTGCAACCTATCGAGGGGGTGCTGGTGTATAAGAGTACATTTGAAGCAGAGGAGAAGGAGGCGTGGTGGGAGTGGAAGCTATGGCCGACCGTTAGTTGATGCAGAGGACTCCGAGACCACGACCCCTATGCAGGTGTAGTCGGATCTCAAGATTGGTCTAAGAGCGAGGGCTCTTTGTTGCGCAGAGGTCGCGCAGCAAGAAGCCTTGCCGTGTCAGGACGGGCTGTTTCCAAGCAAACAAAGACTCTCTTAATAACCCGTGCATCCGTCCATTTTGGACCCCTTACATAGCAATAGCTCATTCCTCCTTTTCCCCCCCAGAAAAGCGTGACATGATCCTTGCTTAGTTTTTTGGCATAAAAAGGCCGCAGATTTATTTTCCACAAAATCATAAAACATACTGCACACATTAGTGGAAATACTTTGGAAGATGCAGCGACCGCTCCATGTCCAAAACCTGCTTCCCCCTTGTTTTACAAAAGTCCATCATAGGCCCAACTCTCCCAACCCTTTGCGCCTGAGCCTCGCCTGCCCCTGCAGGTATCCGTGGGCGGGGAGAGTGCCGTTTCCTTGGGGGAAGCTGAGCCCTTGTTGTTCCCCCCAGACGCCCCTGCCGTTTTAGGCTCCCAAGGGGCGCTGGTCTGGAAAGGGCGAAGACCCTTCCCGCTTTTTCCTGGCTCATCCGGAGTCTGTCTCTTGCGTTTGGTTGCCCGAACACCGCCACGCCACAGGTGGGTTACCGCCCACCGTGGCTCCCCCCTGCTTCCTTCCTCACATTTCTTGGATGTCTGTGCCAAGTGTCCAGAAGAATATCTCCAACCCCATTGGTGACAAATGTACCCCAACTTCCATAATATACTCAAGGGAATTAAAAATAATCCAGCCGTGACTGCTCTGGCAAAAACCCTCAGAGGCTCCCTTTCCCAGGCTTGTCGGGTCAGCACCACCCAGACATAAGGCCAATATGTCCGTCTTTTGCTGTTTCCCAGGCTATCTGCGCACCTGCCGCTGCAGCTGCGCCCCCATCAACCCCGGCACCCCACCCATCCCAATCTCATTTCCTCCAGGCTGCTGCTGGTGGGGAAAGAAGGTGGCATGTCGATTTTAAGTTCCTTTCGGCCTGATGTACCTTCTCACAACCAGACCTCCTTCCCCCATGCCACCCGATGAGCACCAATTTTTAGAGATTATTCAGTGGAACTTAAGATGCTAAGGCCATGTCTGCTGTACTTCTGCCCCTGCCACCTTTCCCTCTTGCTCCGCCTTACCAGGGCGAGCCTGCTCTGAGACCCTTTTTCCTTTGTTCCAGCTCCATCCTGCTCCGCCTTAACCAGGGTGTGCCTGCTCTGGGACACTTTTTCCATCTGTCCCCTTTCCATCCTGCTCCGGGACCTTTTTTTTTTGGTCCCCTTTCCATCCTGCACCGCCTTAACCAGGGCGAGCCTGCTCCGGGACACTTTAAAGTTAGAATTTCAGGCACCACCTTTGCCTTACTTCCCCTTTCCCAGTCCTCTCGCCCCACAAGAATCCGTGGTCTTGTGCCGTCTTTCCTTACTGTTACATTTCCCAGAGTTTTGAGCTGGATTCTACTATGGGGCTCTGTCCCTACTGCTGACAAATGTCTGCCATCCACTGGGTTATACTACGGGGAACTTGGGTTGAACCGCCCATGCCTGCCCTGTGCAATACCTTTCCAAGAGCTTTGTGCCCTTGTGCCCAATTGCCATCCACTGGGTTATACTACGGGGAACTTGGGTTGCACCGCCCATGCCTGCCCTGTGCAATACCTTTCCAGGAGCTTTGTGCACCTTGAGCCCAATTTCCAGTGAGTTTCCCTCAGCCCCGTGCTGGACCGGGCACTCACTCTCTTGTATATTCAACCAGGGACTCCATGTTCCACCCTTAGCAATTCATCTACCCCTTTACTGGACTCATGCTCCCCCCACCTTAAACTTGCTCCGCCTGCTGTGAGCTACCAACCGGGTGATTGCCTCTGCTGGACGGGAGGAGCTGCCTTTATAGTCCTTTGTTAGACCTGTACCTTCGCATTCATTTCCCCCTTGTCTCAGCCCAGGTACCATTTTTTTCCTGTCCTGTGTGCACCGCCTCCCATCTTTCACTAGAGGGCTCCCCCCTTCCATTTTACTTAACATGTAAGGCAACTGCCATAACCAAGAAGACTGCCTCTCCTCAGGCGTACCTAGTGGTGCTATCCCACAACTCACTTTATATCGTTACCTGCCGTGCACACCTTTACCACTGATACTTGATCATTCTCATTGGTCAGGTGCAAGGCTGCGCTGACCCTTCTACCTGCGCCTTTAAACACGTTCCTGCTTCTCTCAGCGTACCACCTTTCGTTTTTAAAGTTCAAGTACTTGAGCCCAAGCCAAACTGTTCCCCCCTCGCATCACTTTGCAGCTTTGTTAAGTGTGTACGCCTGACAACTGGCCCCTTGTCTGAATTCATAATTGGGAATTTGAATTGCATTCATAATTGGGAAATGAAACCCATAATTGGGAATGCTCCTAGCGCCCTTTTCCATACTAGCCTTGTGGCGCTCCCACGCCCAACTGGCAAGAGGCATGCAATAATGCTCTTAGCGATATTTAGAAGTACGCGCCCCGTGGTGCTCCCCTTGCGCTGCCTCCCTCATACAATTTTCATGCGCCATGGCGAGTGCTGTACCTCTGGGTACTGTAAGGGGGTCAGGCCATTATGCTCATAGTGCCGTTAAATCATACCCTCCTCCTGGCACTCCCCTATATCGTGAACGCGTAATGCAATTGCGCTTATAGCGCCATACCTCTATCCCCACCTACAGCGTGAAGGAACATGAACCTGCTTATAGTGCACTTTTGTACAACGGGTCTCCTCGCGCTGCCCCATATAATGGAACGGGTCCTGCCATAGTGCCTGCAGCGCTATTCTGTAAGGATAACCTTGCGGCGCTCCTACACCCACTGGACAGAGTAATGCCATACTAAGTTACCAGGGTGAACCCCCAACTGCCCTTAGGGATCCCCGTTTCTTCAACCCATCCCATCCAGGAGAGGCAACAGAAGCCACAACTCCTTCCCCAGCTGAGCTGCACAACCCATACATTAGCATCGCTCAATATGTTCCCGTACCCATTACCCTAAACAACGCAAAGGGCGAAACTATGGAAGCATATACAAACAATTAAACCAAGAGTGAATGGATGATGCAGAAATACGGTATACCACTAAAGTGACGAGCTGACCTGCCCTCTTTAATGTTCTTGCGCACGAAACAAGGTGGCCCTTTAAATTTCCTAGTAACCCACCTGGTGTGCGTTTTCCGCGTGGTACCCGTGTTTAACCAATTACTGGACCGACGCTGCGCCCTACCCTGCGTGATCTCTATTGGCAGCCTCGCTTCCCTTTCTGCTGCAAGCCTGGTTGGTATGTGTCGCCCAGCCAATTTCATTCTGATCTTTGTAGTCCCCAACCGCGGGGATGGCCGAAGCCAGGCTCTTTTATTCTCTAGTTGTTCTATTGTTACAACCCCCAACGGCGGCTTCTACCCGCCATTCAAACTGCATAGCGTATAAACGACGCTCTGCGACAAACTCCCTTGCATCAAATATGACCGGCGACCTGTTACACAGTGAGCCCTGCATGCCCTTATCCTAATTCATCATCCGTTCATTAATGAACCTTGCCGCCAGGTCCCAGCCCCCCTGGACATCTCCCGGTTAGTAATACTGTGCACCGTAAATTGCCTGGCGATATGTGCCAAGGCCCTGAACACCTACTCCTAATATTCCTGCATCTGCGGGCCAATCCCTTAAAACACCTTGAGCATAAACCTGCGCCCTGTATGCCCGCCCTAAACCAGTCAGCTACCTCATCCTAAAAAGCGCACCCTGTACCTTGTTTATAGGCGTATAACTGCCCTCTTTGTATCTAACGTGTGGCGCGACCATTCAGAAAACGGCTTACTCACTTGGTGACCGTAAGCATAACCTGCCCCTGGATGCCCCGCTCTAATCAGTAACTTAAATCATCCTAACAAAGTGCGCCAAGAAACACTTGTGTATAGGCGTGTTATAAATGCCATAACGGTTTCTTAACGTGCGGGGCGAAAATTAAATAGCCATTAAATAACTGCCGTGCATGCAACCAACAAGTTGACCACCAATACAACACAGCACAACCGCTTTGTAAGGATACCTGGCCGCATTTCTAGACCCCCCAATATTTGTGTATGACATATGATAGTTTGTTTACAATGCGCTTAATACCCCAGGGTTTCTGAGCGCGGACCGAACCTGGAGTGCTTGGTACCGACGCCCTTCCAAGGCGAGCACTTTGTCCCCAAAGCTATCCTCCACCTCTTTATAAAGTATGACTGCAGCTTTAAAACCCTCATCGGCCAACCTTCACACTGCTATGCCAACAACAATCACCTCCCTGTTCCTGGTGTGGACACCCCGATCGCAACTGCAACATTTCCCCCACTGTGTGACCAGAGTGGGTATACGATCAGTACCCCTAGCCCGACAACCAAAGGTGCAATATGCAACTTACACCGCAAGTACTGCTGCCGCTACTATTAATGTGCGAAATGTGACATTGAGAAACGGCCTACTCACTTGGCGACCTTAAGCATATACCTGCACAATGGTTGCACCGGCCTACACCAGTAAGCTACATCATCCTAAAAGCGTGCGCCATGAAACACTTGTGTATAGGCGTTTTACAAATGCCATATGGGTTTCTTAATGTGCGGTGCGAAAATCCGGGAACCACCTAATCCCTTATCGACCTTAATCATAAACCAGCACAAAGGATGCACCGCTCTAAGCCTTTAGGCTAAATCACCATAAAAAAGTGCACCAGGAACGCCTGTTTATAGGCGCGTTCTGTTAGCTTGCCCGTTGCATGCGCCTTGCACCCCGTGCATGGGAAACACCCCCCAGCAAATGCATCATATTTGCACGCCTCGTGCCCTGATGTATACAAGCATGCTGGCAACTGCACATGGACAACTATCTTCCTATTGCCCTTTTATCACCCTTGTGGCCCACATCCCCTTTGTGGCTGCCTACCCGCGGGGCAAAGCAGCCCCTAGCCAGCACATTTTACCGCTGGGTTTATACGAAATTGTTTAAACAACCCTGCACGCAAAAAGGCATATAGAAAGACTTTGTAGGCTTGCATATGTATTTATTTAATTAGCATTTTTGTAGCGCTCCGGGGGCATCGAGGCGCTGTTACGGGAATATGCCTTCGTTGCATAATTATAACGTGCTTAATACCCAGAGGTTTCTAAGCGCGGACCCGGGGATTTAACCTATGCTGCTTCTTGTCTTCTTGTTTGCAAGGCGTGCACGTTGCCGGTGAGCTATCCTGCCGGCCTTATCACAAAATTAGCAACCGTATACTGCAACGGTTTCCGGTAACAAATCCGTTAAACTTTCCTTAAAACCCCCATGACTATCCCATGCACACCTTAAGCATGCGCACCCCCAACGGCGGCTTCTACCCGCCATCCAAACTCCATAGCGTATTGAAATACGATGTGCCGCGCGAAGACCATGTAAAACACGCATGAACATCCTGCGTGCATGCCCCGCTTTCGACCTCGCCGCCTCCTGCACGAATTCTGCGCACCTCGAAGGGGGGGTAAACAAACCCCCCCCTCCCACGTTTCAAGTGTACATAACCTCTTACCTAATTAATTACAACGGACCCTGGGCAAATAACAGATTACCCCCAAGACACCCATCCCGTGCTTAATCGACCCCGGTATCCACCAGCGTGCCTCTCAAAAGGTCTACCGTCAACCGTGCTTTTTTTCTTCGTTCTAAGCTGTGTACCTGCCAGGCCGCGGCAAGGATCAACAGCGGGCACACCTCGCATTAACCCCTTTCAAAACGTTTCCCCGAGCCACAGCCCCCAACGTTATGCAATATTTTCAACCAAGTACCCGCCGCTTCCTTGTTCCGGCGCACCCCCACTTAAATGCCCTTACCCGACGCACCCTTGTTGCTGCGGCTAACGCGTCTCTTTTTCCAGAACCCGAGCTCCTGCCAACCGGAACACATCTTCTTCTGGCACCGAACTCGAACAGCATCCCGAAAAACAGCCTTCCTGCACTGCTCCTGGAACGAAAAAACGAAGTCCTCGGTGGCAGGCGGGCATCCCACGCCAAGTCTGGATGATGCCTGCAGTGGGAACCCGCCTGCTTTAAAGGGGGATAACTCCGCCCCTTTCCATTGTCCCCCTTCCGCGGGCTTTTTCTCCCTTTGCCGCGCTCTTCTCATTTCCGCAGGCTTTCCCCGCTTTTGCCGCGCTCAGCCTTTCCTCCCCTCCTTTGAGGAGGGGGAGGGAGATTTAGGAGGAGGACACCGCCCGGGTTATCGGGGTGCCTCCTCCATTTTCGGATTTCTTCGTCGACACCTGGCAAGTTGCTCGTCGGCTCCCGATGTTACTCGAACACCCGAGTGTCATAGGGGTAGAGAGATCCCCTTTTGGAGCAGTTGGCGTTGCAGGAGGCCAGGCACTTACCTGGCGTATGAACACAGAAGACTGGGTTGGGAATGGATGCCAGCAGAATAACAAGTATGTTTCTGTAATCGGGGAATCCCCGGGGACGCTGTGTATGCGATCGCAAGTTCATAATGACTTTGTAGCAAGTGAAGTTTTACGCGAACAAAGTCCTTTTCATTGTGGGGCCAATCCTTCAATTAAGCAAACTAATGTGATGTGAGATTTTGTATCGGAAGCTAAATGAAAGTGAACATCCTGTAAGGGTGACTTAAGGGCTAAACCAACATTGCCAAAGCCAAAGGAGAATTAAGGAAACACTTCAAAAGGAACAAGTACTGCTAAAGTAAAGGGGGAAATAAATAATATGAATGGAAGCTGCTGTACCCATCAACTATCAGATGAGAAAATGGTTGCAACATACATTGCCATGGTCCGAAGAGTATAAAGAATTGTGTTGACTAAACCTGAATGAACGAACACTGGCAGGAGCCAAGTGAATATGTTAAAGTGGAACAGGTGAATGGTGACAAACCCAAAAAAGAGCCATAGAAAAGCCGGCATGAGTAAAACCATCACAAAGTGAATTTTATGAATGAATATTGTGCGGCAAGGCCAAAAACTGACAGGTGTGTGACAGGCGGCTGTGCGGCAAGGCCAAAAACTGACAGGAGATTGTGTGGGCTGAAGAGCCTAGGGATTCTGGTTGCGTGACCTGTGATGGGTGGACTGCGTGGTCTGATAACTGGGCCCAGACCAATGAGCCCTAAATTGCGAAAACCAAAAGACATTGTGAACCAAGCCAAGGAGAAGCACTGCAAGCGAGCTGGTTGCGCAATCCAGAAAGAGAATCGGGTTAACCTAAAGTTGTGTTGAACTTTTGAAAAAATTAAAACAAGTACATGTGGCTAAGTTGTAGTCTTGGGGAAGGGAACCCTGAGATTTGAGGAACTAGCAAGGTTGTCTTGAAATCGAAGCCTTTTGAACTGTGTTGCCTTGAACTTGGGGAAAGGAACCCCGAGGATTTGCGGAACTGCTTTGGACTTGAGAAAGGTAATTTGAAGACTTTTGTGGAACTTTCTTGAACTTGGGGAAGGGGAGCTGAGAAGGAAGCTAGGAGCTGGAAGAAGCTCTAAACTTCCACCATTTCTTTAATTATTAACATCCCTACACATTGTTTAGCTTTAGTTGTGAGGGCAAGTATAGGTTTTGGACACACAGACTTTTAAGTTGAACTCTTTGACTTAGACATTCCTTAGTTTTGTTCAAGTAGGTAGGGAAATCCCACCTTAGTATAGGGGAAGTTAGGCCTTCTTCCATCCTGACATTTGATTTAATAAACTGTTTTGTTTTGAACTTTGAATCTGTTGTGTCTTGCTTCATGATGCCTTCAAACGTTCTGTGCCTCTCGAATCCTGAAGTGCAGAGGTTGTGCAGCAGGAGGCGTTCAAGAGGGAAGTTTTCCCTCTGGCGACCCAAACTGCAGAGGCTGCGCAGTGGGAAGCGAAGGCGAGGGAAGCTTTCCCCTCTGAGGCTGTCTCTGGTGGCTGGCGTGCACAAGAGAAACTCGGGAGCGGCAAGGGCTCCATTTGCAGGTGGCACGGGCAGCGGCGGACTGAATGAAGAGGTTTGCAGAGTCGTGAGAAGCTGCAAGAGAAATCCTGCAAAAGGCTAGAGGAAGAGAAGTGCACATCTTACCCAGTGGGTTCACAACTTGCTAGTGACCCCGGAGCGCTCCTTCCCCGCTCACGCATGCAAGGCAGGTTTTCAGCGACTTAGGGTCACCGGGTATGAATGGAAGTAGTTCAAAAATAATTTTCGAATCTCGCACTACTGAAAAGCAGCAGAAGCAGCACTCGCGAGCGATTTCCAAAGTTAACTTGTAATGAAAAGCAGCAAAACCCCATTTTAAGAAAGCCAAAAGAATATAATTGTATAAGTGTGAGTTTATGGGCCCTCTACCTGCTCTTTCTACCTGCTTTTACAATCTAAAAGGGCAACATTGTTAAAAGTGAACTCCTACAAGCATTGCCAAAGCCAAGAGAGTAAAACCAAGGCAGTTACAATCTAGTAGACATTGCCATTAATTGAAAGGGGCTATTGGAAGATTCATGAGCAGTGAGATCTGTTGCCCACACTTTGTCAACATGTGGTGAAAGCTGGTATAAACTCACAAGTCAAGGGAGAGCTCAAATACCCTTTCAACATCAGTCATTGGTTACTTGTGTAGTGGGGAAATAAGAGTGGCAAACATGCTGCCCTTCTGGTAAAAGAGATACAGAAGGAGAGGAGCATTCTTTGCAGAAGAATATAAAAGAGCACCAATGTAAATCGTGTTTTCCCTGAAGAATTGTTGGGAATTTTGAAGCTGCAATTTGTTGAATATTATGAAGTTGTTGTGAAACGTTTGTCAAGTCATATTAACCCCCAAAAGCACTTGTGAAAGGCTGTCCAGGCAAGGTAGTATACCTGGATGGCAAACTGTTGGAGGAACGGGCCTGGCATGGGAGTAAACCAGGTGAACGTTGAAGTGCTTAAAAGGGGTACTGACAAAGACAATTCATGTTGATTGTGGTGCTAAAGGTATTTGTGGCAAATCATCCTGACAAAGACAATTATTGTTGCTATTGATGAACTGAAAACTTGTTCAAGGAAGGGAGATAACCTTCTATTTACTGAGCTGGAACTTTCTATTGACAAGTTGAAGTGGAACCGTTCTGTAGTTGAACATTATTACAAATCAGGATTTCCTGGTCTACTTGAACTGTGAAACAGTCACGTTTAAACCTGAGGAAGGGTAATTCACCTAGCTTACAAAGAGAGACGCTGATATGATATATGATAAGTCATTTATGACACACCTTTACACAAGTGTTTCTAGGCGCGACAAGACGAGGAAGGGCTAACAAAACAACGATCTTACTAGGCCTTGTCATTCAGATCGTGCAAGTGCTGGGTTAGGGGGAGAAGATGCCAGGGGGGATGGGTGAGTCCAAAGTAACTCATAAGTGCTGTCGGGAGGTGGCTCATATGTGCAGAGTCTCGGGGGACTCTAGGGTTGCAGATACAGTCCCTTAAGTGGTTGAGAGGCCCAGAGGCAGTGCAAGGGCAACTTGTCGTGCAGGAGCCTGGCCCCGTAAGTTCAGTGGGTGGCCAGGTAACCGCAGCAGTCCGGGACATCGGCAAGGGAGAGGGAGAGAGAAAGGGAAGCGAAAAGGTCTTTGCTTCCGGAACCTTAGGTGGTCCTGCTCAAGTTTGAGAGAGGCAGGGAGGCTGTTCCAGAGGGAGGCTCCAGCCAAGGAAAGAGATCTACCCCCACTCTCTGCCTGGAGAAGCATCTGACCATCAGAGAGTTGGAGGTGGATGAGCGGAGCGCTCGAGAAGGAAGATGCTTAGGAAGATAAAAGTTGGATGTAGCAGGGTCTCTGGCCCTAGAAAGCCTTGTGGACGATGCAGAGGGTCTTGAACTTGATTCTCACAGCCTCAGGGACCCAGTGGAGAGGTTCCAGGGCTGGAGAAATACGATCCCTGGGCTTGAGACCAAGGACAAGTCTTGCAGTCCTGTTCTGGATAAGTTGTAAAGTGTGAAGAGTAGATGAAGGCAGATTTAGAAAGAGGCTGTTGAAGTAGTCCAGCCTAGAGAGGACCAGGGCTCTGGAGACAGTGAGTTTCTGGGGGAAAGTGAGAAAAGGAAGAATACCTCGGAGGTGCTGCTGATAGTTTGACTTCTTAGAGGCTTCAGAGATGTGAGGAGAGAAGGAGAGGGTGGTGTTGAAGATGACCCCAAGGTTCTTAGCCTTACAAGAAGGAGTAGGTAGAGGGCCCAGGGTGGGCGGCCAGAGTGAGAGAGGGAAGGCAGGAGCAGGTGTCCCAATGAGGAGGATCTCCGTCTTACTGGCATTAAGGCGGAGATCACTGGAGGCACACCATACCTGAATTGCGGAAATACAGTTTGGCATGAGAGAAGGAGAAGAAGAGGCTGAGGGGAGTGTGAGAAACCTGAAGGTGTCTCACCCGCTAGTCTGCAGGGATCTGTTATCCAGGTGGTCAGGACATGGCCATTGCTATTTGATCCAGTTCCTGGGGGTGGATCAGTGTGGGAGGATCACCTGGATGGGGGCGTCTTCGGGCAGTGGAAGTGGGGCACTGAAGGGTGAGACATGGTATCCCCTTCCTCATAACACCTTTTCCCCATCCTACCAGTTAGGATACCTAGAAACTCAACCCCGCCCCCTTTTCCGACACAAACACTTTCTCACAGTTCATCATGAGCGACAACGGACTAACACCAGAGCCGTATACCTGACATGTCCCAACACAAGGGTCAGGCAGAGTCAGGCTATTACTGATAATTACACACACCTGGGTCAGGCAGAGTCAGGCTATTACTGATAATTACACACACCTGACTTCCATCACACTTCCCCACACGGATGAAAGGCAGAGCACGAAAGCACACTGAGCAAGGCAAAACGCACGAGGAAGCAGAAATTCAGGAATAGCAGTTTAAACCGAGGAGAAAGGTGGCAAGATCGGAGAGGACGACAAGGAGGGAAATACCCTTGCCCTTTTCAACACAGAACAGCGACTTTCAAAAAGCCTCAAGAAAAAGAAACATAAGACCAGGGATTGCAGCTGACGAGCGGTGTAGCAAGTGTCAAAGGTACATGGGGCCCTCCCGCATTGATAGCCATGGTACTGTCCTTGACTCCAACGGCAAGGCAACACCAACGAGTTCAGCACAGCGCGTGAGTTTGAGAAACTGATAGCAGTCCGCACTGTGTTCTGTTCAAGGTTGTAAGTGGCAACATTGTATGAAGAGAAGAGAACTTGTATACAATTGAACTTTGTAAGACGGAATTAGGTATCGGATACATAGTGGTTCCGGTGCCACATGGGTGCTCACTGGATTGTCTGTTTGGTGAACCTCCCACCCCCCCACGACCGGGGAAGAATTAATGAACTGTAAAATCGAAGTGGTCCTGCAGGGGGTTACGTTGAATCCAGTGCACATTTGAAAGTCTTTCATTGTCTGCAAATTGAAATTGGTCTGAGCCCGGCTGAATGGGACTAATTGTAGAAAAGGGGTCTGAGCCCGGAAGAGGGGGATCCAGGGCTGAACAGTAACACACCCGAGAAGACTGTTGTGGCAAATATAAACACGACTGGGAAGCCTAAAAATTGAAGTTGGTCTGAACCCGACTGAGGGAGGCTAACGGTTAAAAGAAGGATCAGAGCCCGGCTAAGGGGGATCCAGGGTGAAGATTAAGTCGCCCAACGTGAATATTGAGAAAGGAACTTGCTTTGTTGTTTATGGTACATCGGGTCCTCAGAGGACCTGATGTTGGTGAAAAGAACTGTGCCTTCGTGCCAGAGAAGCCCAGGAGAGTGCTGTGCTGCAGTGACCTTCCTTGTCCCGTGCTAAAAACATGGGCAAGGGAGGCCAATGGCCTTAACCTCCTGACTTAACATTTTGTGAACACTTCTTTCTTTCTCCAGCATGGGGTCTGGCATGGATTCACATGCTCATGAATATTCCCCTTCGTCAGGCTGGGAATCCTTGGTACAGAAAAAAATCAGTATCCGTTTCGTTTCTGATCTGTCTTTCCTAGTAGTAACCAATCACTGATCTCTGGGTCATACTGCCCACAGCCAATGACTGCCCTCTCCCTAAGCCCCGCCTCTGGCAGCTATCCTCAGATTTTTAACGCACGTTCAAGCGTTGGGAGTCCTTGTGCTATAGCTCTCGAGCTTTTGCTGCATTTTCGCGCTTTTTCAAGGAGAATTTCTCATTTTTCGGGTTAAATTGAGCCTCAGCTCCACCGTCTTTACATCCGATCAACGGGGACCCGTTTCGGAAGTTTCTACGCCACTCAAGGGTGAAGATTTCGTCGAACTACGCTTTTGGAGGATTCCAGAAGTTTCTGAGGCCTACCCCGGACATGGCCGAGGAGAAAGGGAGCTGGACGCCCGGGAAGCTGTTCAGGGCCTGCCCTGGATGCCAGCTGCAGAACGTGTTCAAGGAAGACGAGCATTTCTTATGCCTCTACTGTCTTCACGAGAACAAAACGTACGTGGAGGAGGACTGTGCGTTTTGCGGAACATGTCGGAGCGGACCATGAGGGACCGCCATCTTTGTCTCGCCAACTGGCTGGAGGGAAAGAGCCCGTCAAGTGAGAAGAAAAAGAAGAAATCCGAGCGGTCTTCAAAGTTCTGTGAGGGCGCCCTGGCGACGGGGGCCCAACAGAAGGCTAAGCACCGTGAGTCCGCGGGCACTGGGAGCACCGAACGGTCGGGCTCCTCGTCTACCAGGCAGGGCGCATCCTCCCCGGCGCCATCGACCACGAGCCAACGCTCTGGCTCGGGTAAGAGGAAATCCGAGAACCCGGCCAAGCTTCTGGAGACGCCCCGGTCGATCTTGAAGATTTCGGCTGAGGGGGAGCAAGGCGGGGAGCCCTCCCCCAAGGTGAAGGCCACAAGCACGCAGTCGGTGACTAAGGCCTTGATTCACCCAGCCAAGGCCTCTATCGAGGAGGTTGCGGCAACCGTGGCGCAACCTGCAGAGGTTACACCTGTGGTAGCGGCTTCGTGGCACCCAGTCTCCCTGCCACCTCGGAGGGAGGCATCTTTCAAGCCCATCGAAAGAACCCCCACGAAGCCCCCGGCGGGGAAAGAGGGGGTGCCAGTGGCCGTCGTGGATTCAGACACAGCCTCCGAGGAGGAACTTGTCGAAGTCCCTGAGAGCCACGACGCGAGCATGGAGGAGCACCAGCCCATCGAGAGGCATCCTGACGATGCGGACGACGGAAGCGACGGCGGCGCCGACGGGACCCCGGACCAACCGTCGCTCTCGTCGCAAACAGTGCCGCAGCACAACTCGGCGGCCATTTTGATGGCAATTCAATCCTTATGCTCTGAAATAAGGACTAGATTGCCTTTACCCCCGACGGAGGAGCCGGAGCCAGGCCCGACTGAGGAGCCTGGGGCAGCGCCGTCAAGAAGTCCAACACCCAAGAGGAGAAGAACACATCCTCCTGCACCCTTCCAGCCCTCGAGGCCTGCTCAACCCTCCTCCCTGTCCACGGTCCGCGGGGATGACACGGGCACGTACCCGGCCACGACGGGCACGGACGACGAGGGCAGCAACGGCGGGGTGGACCTCCCGTCGCCCCCCCTCCCCGGGCTTCCCCGCCCGATGAAATTTGGATCCTTCCATGCGATGATCTCCAGGGCATCCAAGCTTTGCCAGCTCTGCCCCAAAAAAAAGGAGGGGTTCCTCTATCAACGTCGAGAGACCAAGAAGAAGACGGTCCTCGCGGTACCCCTACTGGATGACATCTGGGACGAGGGGCTCTCTCTCCTCAAGAACCCGTCCACGACGCCGGCAAAAAGGGACCGATACGAAAAGAAGTACCGGGTCCCCGACGCGGCCCCTCGTCTTAGAGCACAGCCGACCCCGGATTCAGACGTCTCGGCGGCGGCCAGGAAGAAGGCGGGGGGGGCATCGACTTCACCGCTGGACGGCGAGGGAAAGAAGCTCGACGCGATGGGACGACGAGTCATCATGTCGGCGACGATTAAGGTGGCCAACGCCCTGGCTATCGTTGCCCGTTACGACAGGGAACTTTGGTATAAAATCGCTCCCTTGTTGGACTTCCTGCCAGACGACAAAAGGGCAGAAGCCCTGGAAATCCTGCAAGAAGGCGAGGTGGCGTCGGACCACGCCATAACGGTGGCGACGGACATCGCTGACACTGGTTTCCGCCAGTTGGGCAACAGTGTTTGCCTCAAACGTGCGGATGGCTTAAGGTGATGGATTTCCACCAGGACATACAAGCCAAAGTGTTGGACATGCCCTTCGACGGGAACAACCTGTTTGGGAAGACAGACGATGAGTCCCTGCAAGCCATCAAAACGGACACAGAGACAGCCCGGGCCCTGGGAGTTCTCCAGCAAAGACGGCCGTCCTTTCGGAACACCGGAGGCAAGCAAGGGGCCTCCAAAGGTTTCGGCAGCGGCTCCTCTATCTACCGTCAAGCGGCCCGTTCCTCGTCGCAGGAGGCCTATAGAGGACGGGGCCAGTCTGGAGGTTCCCGCCGTCGTCACCAGGGAGGTCAAGGCGGCCTCGAAACAGGACTGAACCGACCGTGGCGTCGGGCCCCCACCGAAGCACCCCGGTGGGAGGCCGGCTGGCGAAGTTCATCAGCGTGTGGGAGTCCATCTCCACCGACCATTGGGTGCTGGATACTTGGGCCCGGGGGAACGCCCTCGAGTTTCTAAAGAAGTGCCCTCGCGTGCCACCTGTGGCCAGGAAGGAAAACCACGTACCCCAGCTGCTGCTGGAGGTAAGGGCGATGCTCAAGAAAGGTGCCATCGAGCTTGTCCCGAAGAGACTTCGGGGCTCCGGGGTCTACTCAAGATACTTTCTCGTAAAGAAGAAGACAGGGGGTTGGTGTCCCATCCTGGACCTGCGGCGACTGAACAAGCACATCAAGGCTCAGAAGTTCCGGATGGTCAGCCTCCAGCACGTGCTGGGACAGATGGAGGAGGATGATTTCCTGTCGTTGTTGGACTTGGAGGATGCCTACTTCCACATCCTCATTCTAAAAGGACACCGGAAGTTCCACAGGTTCGTGGTCCAAGGACGGCACTACCAGTTCAAGGCCCTCCCGTTCGGATTAAAGTCGGCACCCAGGGTATTCACCAAGTGCCTAGCACCGGTGGGGGCGTGGCTACGCCTGCAAGGGATCCACGTCTATCCCTACCTGGACGACTGGCTCATCCGAGCAAGGACAAGGGAGCTCACCGTAGAACACACAGCGAAGACCGTCCAGCTACTCACAGACCTGGGGTTCTCCATCAACTTCCCCAAATCCCACCTGGTCCCCTCACAGGTCGCCCTGTTTCTGGGAGCCAAGCTCGACACAGTGGCACGGCTGGCCTCGCCGTCCGACGAAAGCCAGCCTGGGCAAGGTGCAACGCCTGCTAGCCACGGACGTAGCCAGGGTAAGATCCGTCAAATCCCTTCTCGGGATGATGTCCTCCTGCATCTATCTGGTACGCCTGTGCAGACTTTGAATGCGTCCACTGCAAGAGTTCCTCGATGCACGCTGGATCCAGGTGACGGGCAGCTTCGAGGACAGGATACCGCTCAACGAGACCTTACGACGAGCGATCCGGTGGTGGGGCACCCGCACTCGTCTGCGCCCGCCGTCAGATTTTCAGACGCCAGCTCACCAGGTAACGGTGATGACAGATGCCTCCCTGGAAGGATGGGGAGCGCATACCGGAAATCTCCACGCAAGAGGCCTTTGGCTCCCGGAGGAAAAACGGCTTCATATCAACATTCTGGAGCTCCGCGCAGTGTTTTGGGCCCTCAGGTCCTTTCTTCTGTGCCTCAAGGGCAAGGTGGTGAGGATCTTCACCGACAACACCACCACGATGTTCTACATCAGGAAGCAGGGTGGAACCAGATCCCCAGCCCTGTCCAAGGAATCCCAGGATCTGTGGCACTGGGCCGTCGACCAGGGGATGTTTCTGGTACCTTTTCATCTGACAGGGATAAAGAACACCATCGCCAACTCACTCAGCAGGGAGCTGCGCTCGTGCCACAAGTGGGAGCTACGCCAGGATCAAGTGGATCGACTCTTCATGCTGTGGGGCAGACCCCAGGTCGATCTCTTAGCGACGGCGACGAACTCCAAGTGCCAGAGGTTCGTCAGCAGGTTCTCCCAACCGAGGAGCATGGGCGATGCTTTCTCATTCCCCTGGGACAACCTGTTCCTCTATGCTTTCCCGCCGTTGCCACTGCTACTCCGGCTCGTCAACCAGCTCAAGAGTTCCCGGTGCAGGATGATCCTCGTCGCACTGGCGTGGCCGAGACACATCTGGTTCCCGGACCTTCTGGACTTATCGGCGTCCCCACCTGTCAAACTGCCCGTGGACGCGGATCTTCTCTCCAGAGCAGGAGGCGCCATTCTTCATCACGACCCGAAGTCGCTGAACTTGCAGGCCTGGCTCCTGCAGCACTAGAGTTTGGAGGATACTATTTACCGGCCGACTGCAGAGAGGTTCTTGGAAAGGCCAGGGCGTCCTCAACTCTCAAGTGTTATGGACACAAATGGAAGAGGTTCTCTGTCTGGTGCCGGGCATAGAAGATTAACCCTCTACGGATTACGGCCCCTCAAGTGCTGCTGTACCTACTGTCTTTGGCCAAGGCTGGACTAGCTCACGCCTCCATCAAGATGCATCTGGCTGCCATCTCCAGATACACCAGGACAACAGGACGGGTGTCCTTGTGGTCTCATCGCCTGGTGAAGGAATTTATCAAGGGACTATTCTGCTCGTTCCCGCTGGTGAAGGCCCCAGCCCCGGCGTGGGAGCTCAACGTGGTGCTGACTAGGCTCATGGGGACCCCTTTAGAGCCTATGCATACGGCATCGTTGAAGTTCCTATCGTGGAAAACAGCTTTTCTTGTGGCCATCACCTCCGCACGGCGCGTGGGAGAGATTCAGGCCCTATCTTGCAAACCTCCATACTTGACTTTTCACGACACGAGGGTGGTGCTCAGGACGCATCTCTCATTCATGCCCAAGGTGCCGTCGGACTTCCACCTCAACGAGCCCTTGGTGTTACCAGTTTTCTTTTTGTCGCCGGCCGAGAGGGCTTTGCACTCGCTGGATGTAGCTAGAGCGCTGAAGTTCTACGTGGACCGCACGAAGAGTTTTCGGAAGACGTCACAGCTTTTTGTGAACTTTGGACCTGTGAATCAAGGGAAGGCTTCCATTTCCAGATGGCTCTCCGGCTGCATCATGCACTGTCACCGGTTGGCAAACCGACCGCTGCCCGGCCGTCCGAGAGCCCATTCAACCAGAGCGATCGCTGCTACCACGGTTTTCTTGTCTTGTGTGCCCCTGCTGGACATCTGCAGGGCTGCTACGTGGAGGTCGACGCACACCTTCGCGAAATTCTACTGCGTCGATCGGGATTCCAGGGAGGAGTCCAGGGTCGGCCAAGCAGTGCTGCACAACCTGTTCGCCTGAAGGGCCGGGGGAAGAGGTAAGAGTTGCTTAATGTTGAGTTTATATATTGCTTAATGTTGAGCCTTTTGCCACCTCCCGTGATTGTGCATGTGTGTACTGCTATGTAATCTTATATTCATGAGCATGTGAATCCATGCCAGACCCCATGCTGGAGAAGGAACAAGTTACTTACCTGTAACTGTTGTTCTCCAGCATGGGTCTGGCATGGATTCACATGCGAACCCTACCGCCTACCACTCTGCGGCTCTTCACTTGGTCATAATGCCACTTTACGTGCTACCAAATCTGAGGATGGCTGCCGGAGGCGGGGCTTAGGGAGTGGGCAGTCATTGGCAGTGGGTAGTATGACCCAGAGATCAGTGATTGGTTACTACTAGGAAAGACAGATCAGAAACTGATACTGATTTTTTTCTGTACCGAGGATTCCCAGCCTGACGACGGGAAATATTCATGAGCATGTGAATCCATGCCAGACCCATGCTGGAGAACAACAGTTACAGGTAAGTAACTTGTTCCTTTTCTGAACATTATCGAACACTATTTTGTAGCATAGCGGTAAGGTTTGGCAATACTTTCTTTTTAGTATAGGCCCTTTTTATTGGACTAGACTCTGCTAGCACTGTATTATTATTTGATGGTTGTAGCTTGCTCCCATCTTAGATTTAGGTTTAGATAGGCGTTTTTAACACCCCTGATAAAGTTCAATAAACACCCTTGAACTGTCATCACTTGTGCCTGTCTAACTTTGAGACCATGACTTCCTTACAGGAGCCTGAAGGAGAGCTGAGTCATCTGCATAACACTGAAAGTTAGAGCAGAGGGTAGAGATGCAGTGCGCCAGAGGTGCCAGATAGTGATTAAAGAGCCGAGGAGAGAGGTTAGACCCCTGGGGAACACCACAAGTAGAGAGAGAGATAGAAGAGAGGAAAGACCCAATTTGCAACTGGGAGGGTCGATCAGTGAGAAAGGAGGTCAATCTGGCAAGGGCCTGACCACATATACCCAGGTTGTCACAGAGATGATTGAGCAGGATGGCGTGGTTGACTTTGTTGAAAGCAGAGGCTAGATCAAGGAGAATGAGGACCGAATGAAGGTTAGAGTCAAAATTGGAGAGCAAGTCTTCACAGGTGTTCAGGAGAGTAGTTTCCGTGCTTCTTGCTGCTCTGAAGCCAGACTGGTCGTCAAGGAGACTACCAACAGATTGAGTATGTAGATTAAGAAGGGAGATGGCCAGCTTTTCCAAGAGTTTGCCCAGGAAAGGCATGATGGAGATTAGGTGATAGTTTGCCATAGAGGAAGGATCGGCAGAGGGCTTCTTAAAAAGGGGGTGCACAAGGGAATGCTTAAGGGTGAGGGAAAGGTTCCAGTGGCAAAAGAGTGATTGCAGAAATCGGCCAAGACTGGAGCAAGGGTGTTGATGTGGTCTTTAATGGTTCTGGAGGAGCAGGGAAGCACCTGCTTTGATGAGACTTTCATAGATCGCACTTGTCTAGAAACATTGTTGAGAGTGAATAGGGGGAAGGAGGAGAAAGGAAGAGGCGAAACGGCCAGTGAAGGGCCTGGAATGGTAGAGGGGAGAGGAGGTAGAGGAAGAGAGAGTGGACTTGGATGGCTTGAGTTTTAGTGGTGAAATGAGATGCCAAAGCAGTGCAAATGGCCTGTGAAGGGAACAGGAGAGGGCGACACTGCAGCAGGATTGGCCAGCGCCTTACAGATTTCGAGAAGTTCAGCTGAGTTTTTAGAGGCCGCTGAGACGCAGGCTTGGAGGTAGGTTCTCTTCTTGGAGAAGACAGTCTGTATTGCCTTTGGATCAGGCGGCAGGCCAGTTTGTCAGAGAATGCGCTTGATGCCCTCCACTTTTTCTCAGTCACCGTACACTTGCGCTTAAGGGTGACGAGGTCAGAATCATACCAAGAGTTGCACATGGATGCAGGCTTCAAAAGGATCCTCATGACAGGGGCAAGGACATCACGAGTGTTAGAGATGGAGAGGTGAAGGTTGGAGAGGGCTGTGTCAGAGTGAGAGTCAGCCAAAGGTGTAGGAGGAGGAGGGAAAGTAGCGACAAAAGACAAAAATGATCTTCCCTTCTTAGTGCACGCTTGGGGTCACCAGATAATTTTGGGAAGGCAGATGACTTGGCCAGCCATCTCCTTTCCACGCTTGAAGATGCCATTACTACGCTCGCACCAATTAGATCTTGTCTAGTTAAAAGTGAAACTGGCAAGAAAAATTGGTTTAATGAAAGCATTCTTCTACTCCGACAGGAGAAACGGTCGGCCGAACGACATTGGTGCTCCAAACCCTTGCCCACTACCTTGGCTAGCTACAAAAGTCTTATTCTGCAATACAAGACGGCTATTATAAAGGCCAAATCTGCAACCTACAATGACACGATCAGTCTAGCTCAAAGGAGCTTTTTGCGATACTTAATGAATTCAAGACTAATCCTTGTCCGATGCCTGGCCCTGTCAAAAATGATGACTGGTGTCAATCGATTCACACCGCCTTTATTAAGAAGTTTGCTGAGCATCAAAATGCCACCCTTGTGCTTAGGAATTCTCTTAATTCCAACGGCGCACTCCAAGGTTCTGGTGAATTGCCTCTTTGTCCACTTCTGTGCCACCCATCTTTTCTTTTTCTCCCTGTACTGAACATTTCATTGCTCAGTTGGTCTTGCAAATTAAACCAACCTTGTGTCAGGGGGATGACTGTCTATCCAGCCTCTTCATTAAGTGCCTCAACGTATTGTGCCCTTGGGTAACAAAACTTGTCAATCCATCCTTCTCGGAAAGCTATGTTCCCGGTCTCCTGAAGCATGTATGGATCTCTCCCCTTCCTAAGAAGGCCAATCTAGACCCCTTTGCAACAGATAGCTATCGCCCTATCACCAACATCCCATTTATCCTTAAGATATTGGACAAAGCGGAATATGTAAAATTCCAGGACTTTCTCAAGCAAAATAATATCCTGGGCACTCATCAGTCCGATTTCAGAGCCCGCCATGATACTGAGACAGCCTTTCTTATCTTAAAGCTGACCTCCTTGATATTGTGGATCAAGGCCACTCTACCATGCTGATGCTTCTTGACCTTTCATTAGCTTTTGATCTTGTGGACCATGCCCTCCTAGTTGAAAATCTCCAATCTGTGGTTATTTGCTCCAGCTTAGTTACTTCATGGATCTCCTCTTTTCTGGGGCCACGACCGGCTAGAGTTGTCAGCAGAGATACCCATTCTGTGCGCTCATCACTTGTGGGGTGCCTCAGGGCTCTTGTATTTCCCCATCTCTTTTTAATGTTTACATTCTACCATTTTTGGTATTGCTGAACAACCTGGGTGTCCAGTATGCCAATTATGCGGATGTCATCAAACTTTCAGGACAATATGCCATGGATTCTGCCAGATTGAATAAGATCTATGCTGCCATCCATGAGTGGATGGCAGTTAAATAACTGGCTCTTAATGCCACTAAAACTGAGCTTCTTTTTGTGGCGTCTGCTCTCAAACTTAAAACCTTTCCGCCAGAGTGTCTTAGCTTCACCATTTTGAATGCTGTCATCCCGGTGGCTAAGAAAGTGAAAACCCTGGCCATCGCATTAGATTCTGAACTAACCATGAGGCATCATGTGGCTCAGATACGTAGTTCTTGTGGCCTTGTCAATAAGCTGCTCTGTCTGTGTCAATGGAGAATGTCACCATTCTGGCTACGGCACTCATAAATTCAAAACTTCATTATTGCAATAGCCTTCTGAGTGGCTGCACTCAGTCTGCTCTGTCTTCTGTTCAAGTCACCCAGAATGGTGCTGTGCGCGCCATTACAGTTTTGGCGCACATATCCCACAAGCAAGGTGAAAACTGCACTGGCTGATGTTAAAACACTGAGCGCCTCATAAATTCCTCATGTTGACACACAAGTGTCTGCTAGATACAGCACCCAAATATCTTTCAGCCCGTTTCAAGCGTTATACTCCTACTCGCTCTTCAAGATCTGAGAATCAGCTCAAACTTGTTCAGCCAAGCTTTAGACTGGTTTCGGCGGGTGGACTGAGCTTTGATGTGCGTGGCCCGACTGCCTGGAATTCCCTCCCGCTGAATCTTCGGTCCATTGCTTCTAGCCTGGATTTTAAAAAGGGACTAAAGACTATACTTTTCAATCAATCCCTTGATTAGTTTGTGCTACTCCTCCCGACACCCCCCTGACAACATAATCTATTTCCACCTGTGCCATATTACTTTGCTTTGTCTCCTCATTTTGTTTTTTATGTGTGTGCTTTGAGGCCTGCGGTGCACTAAACAAACAAGAATTCCAATAAATAAATAAAATAAAAAGAAAGTTTAAAATAGGGTGAAAGAAAGAATAGGGCAGGTACCACCACCTTGGTGGTTCAGCCATGATGCCTGAGCACACGACAACGGAAGGCCGAATGATACAATGGGGAAAGGGGAGACAGGGCAGAAGGGGAGGGGGACACATAGGGGAATTAACAACACAAGCAGAATTCACATCGATAGATGGGAGGGGGCAATGGACGAACAAGGAGATAGGGGGAGGGTGAAATGTAGTACAACTACACAACCAAACCGGTCAAATGTAGGTGCACAGAGAGAAAGTGAAGAAGGGGAGATGGTTAAACGGAAAGTTGCAACACTAAATATAAAGGGATTAAACTCGCCAAACAAAAGATCACTCACGTCGGACATGCTCCGAAAAGCTAACAGAGCAGTGCTTTTCTTACAGGAAACACACTACAGGCGGGGGGGAAGAACGTCCCCTCATTGGATTAGCGGTGGGGCGGACCTTCTGGGCCTCACATAAGACCAGCAAAAAAGAGGGTGTGGGGATTGTCCTATCAAAAACCATGCAACTAAGGGAGGTGCAGGTTAAGAGGGGCTTTGGTGGTAAGTTGGTGACAGTCAAAGGGTGGGTGGAAGGGCGTTTAATCACCCTAGCCTCTGTATGTACACCTAACGCACATCAGTTTGCATTCCAGAGTCCTGGTCTGTTTATTTTTTAAACGCTTTCCTCTGTTAATAATTCTATCAAGATGATACTTTCTGAGTAATGTAGAAGGGAATTTGTGTTTTGTTCACTTTGTTCAACTACCTGCATTTTGTAGTTAGTGTTATTAAATAATTTTGAATCGAGAGCATGCTTTTCACATTGTTTTAGGGCACATGTAGTATTGTGTAAAATGAAAATTGTCTTAAAGTAGGGCTGCATTTTTGCATCATTTTCCTCTGTTTTAATCCGCTTTAACAGAGGCAGTGCAGTTGCAGCAGCATGGGTATTTCCTACTTTTTCTTTTCATCACAGAAGCACATCATTTGCATTTAATGGCTTGGGGTTCTTGGTGTTTTAGGAGAGCCTCCCAGCAAGCAGTTGTTTGGCATTTTTGAGAAGGGAAAGATTTTGGTGTTTCATATGAAGATGTGTTTTTTAAGTCTTAAGATTGCATGTGTTTGCGTGCATGCACATGCAGCAAAGGGCACTGTACTTAGTTTGTTGTCGAGGGCAAGGAATAGCTTGGCATGTGGTCTGGACTAAACTCTTTTTCTGACCACTCAACCATCGGCAAGCCAGTATAATGGTTGCAGGTAGAAGCAAAGCTATATATATTTTCAGTGGCACAGATTGTACCGGTACCTTTCAACAGAATGCCTGTCTATTCAGGCAAAGTAGCCGACTTTATCAGCAAAGCTGCTATATGCATGTCATGGCACAATGCTAATTATTCACAGCAGGGATGCTTGCATCATGCCCACATTTCTTAGCAGGACTGCTATATTTTGGGACAGTACCAGAATTTCTTAACAGTGCTGCTATAATGACAAAGCATGAACATGTGTTGGCCTTTTCTGCAGCGAGCTAAAGTACTGAGCAAGAACAGTGTATAAGCTCTTCCTACCAGTATCACTACAAAATATCGAATCCCATTACTGCAAGGTAGAAACCCTTGCATGGAAACAACAATTGTCTCCCAGAAAATAGTTGGAAGGGGTGTGGGGGGGATTTGGGTAGGGGTATTTTTAGTGGGGGGGGGGTGTGGTGGGGTTGAGAGAGCTGCAGGAGGAGGCGTATTTCCCCTGCATTAAAAATACAGAAAATGTATTTATGCAAGATTCTCAACCTCAATTTGGTATTTTCACATAGATCTTTCCCACCATCATCCTGAGCTGTTGTGATGCACACTGGCGAACAGTGTGAGAAGATGGCACTGCTGTCATATACTTCAATCCCTCCTACTAAATCTCTGCTTCTCCCATGTCCGATTACCGAGTCCCACTGCCACAAATCTAGCACATTTCAAATCATCATCATTATGAATCTCCTAACTCATGTAGGATACTCTAAAGAGGTTGAGATCTTTTCACTACCCAGTTATGTCAGGCAAGTCTCACATGGAACTGGCAGTGCCCTAACCCTATGTGCCTTTCAGAGTGAACAGCCTGTTGAGAAAGGTAGCTCAGTGGATCAATAACCCTGCTGTAGAGATCATTGTGTAACATTTTAGTTCAAATCCTGTGGATAGGTGAGTTAATGTGTCTGCATCAGAGGTATGTGTTTAAGATGCAGGTAACATTCAATTGTAACAGAGCTGACCGCTTTTGACTTACCAAAATGACTAATAATCAGTGATTCAGAACACATACTTTTCATCAGGGATGCTAAACCTGTAATGGTTCAGAACACACATCACATCAGAGCTGCTACACCTTTAATGGCTCAGAACACACACCTTAAATCAGGACTGCTATACCTGCAATGGCTAAGAAGTAGACCACACACATCCCATGAGATACTTGTAATGGCTCAGAACACACACATCTCATCTAGGCTGCTATACTTGTAATGGCTCAGACCACATAAATCTCATGGCTCTGAACAAGCACATCCCACGAGGGTTGCTAAACTTGTAATAGCTCAAAAACCAAATCTCATCTGGGCTCTTATACTTGTAATGGCATAGAGGGCTGTTAAAACATCTGCATTCAAGAAAGTGCTGCATCTGGTAAGACAAACCTCTCACTCTATTATTCCCTGCCTAATGGCCAAAATAAGGTTTTCACACATCTAAAAAGGAGCACCCAACGGTAAAGTTGCACTAGATTTGTAAATGGAGAAGGCATTTTTAGCTTTTTGAATATTTATTGGTGCTATGTCAAAAGACAAAAAGGAGAGGAAGAACAACTCTGAACCTAAGCAATACAAGAGAACCAAGTGGCAGGTGGGGGGTCTGAGGGAACAGAGAATGTATTAGACAATCCAAAACAGGAATTAAAGCAACAGGAAGAGAGACCAATGAGGTACATAAGATAGCAGCAAAGAAAGTGAGAAGGGAAACAGGTAAATAATAGGACACACACAATAGGAGTGAGTGATTGAAGCAGAGCAAAGGAGACGTATAGAGACGGTAAAATAAGAAACCCAGATCAACAGCAGATGGGGAGAGCTGGAAATAGAAAATCCAGACTAGAGAAAGGCAGGCCAATACCATAACGGGCAGTGCAAGAAATATAATCAAAAGGAGTAGCAACCACAACAGAGAAACTGAAAAACAGATATAGCCAGAGTAAAGTCATGAGAGAGGAAGAGGTTATATCAACCTATGCACAAGATATAGGAGGCAAACAGCAATAACAGAAACCAGGGAGGGGAGAGTCAGAGTGACAGAGCAACAGACTGCAAAACGTGGCATAGGAACACTTAAGGGTAAGAGGCAGAGCATCAAAGTGAGAGGCGGTAGAAATGGAGTAGAATAGGGAAGGAGAGATGAAGCAAAAACATGGGGTGTCTGTAAAGCAGGTAGTGCCAGGCAGCAACAGATGGCCTAAGTGGCAGAAAAGTGATGCTGGTAGAGCGAGGGACTTGATTTATGATTTAACTAGCTGGCATCTGTAGTATTTCTTACCAGACTTTTAGTGTCCAAGTGTAATGAAGATGAATCTGGGCAGTATGCATTGTCAAGTTTTACACTAATGTTTTCGAACACAGTGTTAATTTTACACACAAATTGGATAGTTGTCAGCCACTTTTTTACTCTCTTGCGAAGGAGGAAAAACAGTTTTACTCTCTAATTTGAAAAATGGGGAGTAAAATACTCATGCCAAAATCCTATCTGGAGCACCAGGTAAATGATCTTTTTTTTGTTTTGTGTGCCACGCTAGTTTTACTTTTAAAGTACTATTACTTAAAGTGATGATATTTTAAGTGTTTTTTGCTGATGTCATAGGATCTCTTATTGGGACATTACTTGTTTTAGTATATCCAATGTTTGTGTGCACGGGGAGACTCGGAGGCGGCCTCTTTCTCTTTCTTGGCGAACTGAGAGGTGTGGCTTGAATCTGAGCAGTTTGTGCACATTGTGCGTACTCGGCGCAGTTGAGGTTCTTTCCTCAAACCCTTCCTGGGCTGGGCTGCGTTCTGTGTGCCCGTGTCCATACACGTGACAGCAACCGTGACCAGGACCTTGCAGGGGCCCCCGGAGCACCGGAGTACAGCAATCGCTGGAGAGGAAGCCGCTGAAGCCATGGTTGGGCTGGGCTGCCTGCCTGACTGACTGCTGGAGCTGCACTTGAGCTACACTGCGGGGTGGCAGAGAAAAAAAGGATTACAACCTGACTGCTGTAAGGGTGGTGCAGGCGCTGTCTAGCGTTGTACAGTTGCTAGCTTGCTTGCTGACATCCTAAGGAAACTCTGATATTAATATAGAGTGACATTGCATCATTGTCATGAGTGCTACTGCATCATTTGTCACGAGCGGAGAATAGCGGAGAATGGCAGATTACAAACACACGTGTCGCATGGGAGTGACTGTGGACTATATGTATTTGAGGTCCCATACCACATAGTGTGCTCTCTGCCCAACTGCTATTTACCTATCCACTCAACTACATACAGGCATACTCCATTGTTGTCTTAAAAGATGGTTGTTTTCTTTCCTTCTGCTCACTGCTTAAAGAACAGGGCAAATAATCTCACTGTCTAAAGAACAGGGCAAAGAATCAGGTAAAGACCACAGTGCTATTATATTATATAGCCTGTAGTTGCAGTCTGTTGCAGTTGTAGACTAACCCTAGTGGCTGTGACACTTGCTGCTTGTTGAAAAAACTGAGAGCAATGACAGCTGTAGGCCCAAGTATGGACGAAACCTTCGGAGGGGGCACAGACATCAGTCTTGACTTGGAGCCCACTATAAATCCTCTGATAGATGCTTGAGTCGAAGTGGGGCAAAAAACAGAATCTGCTCAAAACACTTTGGATCCCGAGAGGAACCTTGATCTTGAACAAATGCTTGAAAAAAGAAATACTCCTCCAAATGGGTCAGGCTCGGAAACACTCCAAAACCAGTTGAATGATTCTTGTGTTTACGTTGAACCTGATCCAGAGGTGATTATAACAGAGTCACAGGAGATTATGGACAGTTGCCCCATGACCCACAAGGGCATAAGCACCATAGGCCCTAGTCAACCTTACAAGGGGAATGCTGACATAGTGGAAGAAGACGATTCGCCTATGGCTGCCCCATCCTGAGATATTGTTTCATCTACTTACACTCCGAAATCCTTGGTGCCCAAAACTTTTAAGAATTTCAATAGAGGGGCTCCAAAGCGACAGGCATGGAAACCCAGTGGCTTAAGCTTTGGTTCCCATTTTGGGAAACTGTTATTTGCAAAGTGGATCCTCTTTGAGAACTCCACTCACCTCGCCTTCCAACGTTGAGATACACTGCTTAAGTAAAAAGGTGGGCACGCCACATTCACGGAAAAGCCAAGAAGTTTTTCCGGGGAAAACAAGGCAAACTTCAATTATTCAACATGTAACCACAAATTGCGCAGAGAAAAATCTGGGCAACATGGGTTTAGAGCCCTTTTGTGAGAAAGAAGCAGCTCCTTCAACGGAAAATTTAAAGGCTCCAACTTCCCCTCTTCGAGCAGGAAAGAGAGTGAATAACAGTGAAGATGTAATCCAGCCCAGTGGGAGGATGAAGAATATACCTACAGCTAAGCATTCAAGGCGCTCAGATTCTCAGCCCTCACTGTGGGCAAGTTGCCACAGGAAACGTTGCAGGCTTTCTACATCAGTGGAGGCCGACTTGAGGAACAACAAGTCAATATCTGACAAAGATCTATTATTGGACATGATTGCAGCTCAGGTGGAGGAAAAGTCCTCATAGAGTGCAATATTAGACGCCAATATGATTGCAGCATTCTCCGTCACCATGAGTCCTTTTATGAAATTGTATGAGAGCATTGTTGACCAATTAAAAGACCAATCCACTTGGTTGCAATGCTCCATACTAAAATTATTTTTGTGGGTGGATTCATTTTGGCCCTAACTGAAAACAAACATAAGCAAGAGGAATACATCACTAACTTTTTGAAGTCTTTTTTTGGAACCTCTAATTAAAGACAAGGGGAAAAAAGGAGGCTATCCATGTCAAATACTATTCAAAATGGTCCCATTTTCGACGTAGAATCAAGCACTAGCCTGGCAAGTCTTGGGGAAAATGATACGAATTTGGGTGCTACTCCAATTGTACCGACTTTGGGAACGGATAACATTAATGGCATGGATATATCCTCTAGGGAAGGAAACAAGATGTCCTTAAAACAACCTATCAATGGAATACGTAAGAAAGCATATCCTGACGTCTTTATGCCTCCCCCAGGGGAATGGACCTTGTTGGAGTAGAGAATAATCAGGTCCCGGGGACTTCGAAGCAGATTTGCTCCAAGATACAAAACGGACGGTGTAGTGCCGATGGGAGAAATCCCAAAAAATCAAAGGAGATCGGGTTTGTTACGCTCAATCCCTTGCCACCTGGAACTACTGAGGCTTCTGGGCTATCTGCAGTAGCGTCTTCATTATCCTCAAACGTACAACATTTTTACAAATGATGATATGGGAAACACCTTCGCCGGAAAGACTGGCCCTGGCTCTGTAAAGAAACGTACTCAGTCAAACAAACGAATCAAACATGTGAACTTCGCCAACAAAATCGAGAAAAGTCAACATGTAAATGTCCACCTGCAGTAATAAAGAACTTCAAGGACTTGGCCTACAAACAGGTCACTAATCAAGAGATAAAACAAACACACCAACAAATGAAAGTAAATTAAGACTCTTTTACAAGCGTGGACTCTGATGAAGACACACATGAAATCAGAAAGTCCTCCATTGTCTCAAATAACACAATCAAACCTAAAAATGTTTCAAATTCTGTGGATTTAGGGGCTCTGATGAACCTCTCGTGTATTCTGCGGATTGGGATGAGGTCCTCGAGATTGACACCTCCTTGGAAGATAGTTTTAAGGCATTAATAACAAATGATGCTTGGGCATCTTCACCCAGCATCCTATTGGGGGCGATTAATTTTGGAGGTATCGATGGTGAGTCTTCAAGCATTTCTGACTGCGAGGATTTACAAAAACTGCCCCTGCACACGATTACAAATCCTCGACTTAAAACAAGAGTTGCCTCTAGAGCCCACACAAATAGATCCTTCAGAGAGGATACACCGCCATTGGTGGGAAGGAGATTTATGATGCTTGAACAAAATTGCAGGGCAGGGACAAGCAATTAAAGGGTTCGAACAAGAACTACAATGTGGACAATAGGCAACACAAGAACAGCTCTTGGAAGGAGATTACTTCAGCTCCCATTTGCATGGAACTAAGTAGAATCCTTTGCATTAAAGATAACCTTTTTCTAAATAGAGCTAATATCTTGAGGCTCTTTCATAGCATCTCTGGGCTCAATACAAAGGATCTATGACTAGTAGAGTATCCAGATGAATCAAATTATGACAAAGTCGTAATGTATCTTGCATCCATGGATGTGAAAACTTTACTACTGCAAAATACTGAACTGCTGAAAAACATGGGGTTTTCTCTAAAAGCCTTATCAACCTTGGATTTAGCAAGAAGAGAGGAGGAAAAATTGTATGTCCAGATGCCCGTCAAAACTCATCAAACCAACGGCAACAATTCAGGCCCGGGGAGTGGGAAGAAAGGTAATGTTGATGGTAATTGGTCCTTGAGCACAAATAAAACCATATGTGATGAACGGCTGAGTAAAAATAAGGTCAAATTCAGAATTATGATCAAGAACCCTAAATCGTCAAGAGTACATCTGGTGCGCCACGAGGGCCCCTGGGCAACAGGGTTGAGGACAACTGGGACTGGCTGGCCAGTTCATTGGCTCGAAGATCATAATGCCAGAGCCCAGGAAATAACCATGCCCTGCCCTATGTCCATTTGGGCTGTTGAAACACGCGTGGCTTTAAACATCTACTGGGAGAAGGTAGCATTCGATTTGGAGAGTTTGATGTCATTTGTCTTCAGGAGACATGGCTGTGTGTCCAACCAACCATTGAGGGCTTTGTTGCCCTCATCAATCCAGCAACAAAAGGACCAAAGCGTAGACCAATGGTGGGCCTACTGACTGCAATTAAGGAAAGTTGCGGCCTAAGAGTAGTCAGGACAAAGAACATTTCATCATTAATCCAGGTCAACCTGCTGGCATATCAAACTGGCGAAGAGGATGCCATGAGGCGGATCCTTTTGTGTAATCTGTACTAGAATTGCAACGACCCAGCAGCCAAGACCTTCATGGACCGATTGTTGGAGGAGGTAGATGCTGCTATGATTGACAACTCCAACTTGAAAGTGATCTTATGTGGGAATCTAATCATTCACGGTTTCAATAACTGTGGTGCTCTCAAATCATTATGCAAGTAATTTACAAGAAGTTGAAAAGCGAGGACTGTTATTTAGGAAGGAGTTCCAGCTGAGAAACATCTCATTATTAAATGGCATAACATTGGGGGACACTCTGCCAAACCCCACTTGGAAGAGAGGGTCTGAATCCAACATTCTAGACTATTTCCTTGCCTCCGATAATTTTCATTCCAGAGTAGTGGCCTTGACAGTCATGGAAACCCCTCAGAGTTACCACAACATGCTGAAATTAAGCCTTGAATTGGGCACGATTTCAAAGTTTTCTCTAAATGGAGATATCCTGGAAGTACAGCCTGGAAGGAATACATTGAGATTACTGAGTAATCATGCATCAATATTATTAAAAGATCTAAGAGACAATGGCAGGCCAAAAGGCATAGATTATACGCAGTCTTTGGCCATCTATAGTGAAAAATCGGGCCCAGGAAGATCGAAGGGCATCCGCCACAAATATAACTTCGACCATGAAGTTGACACAAGAAAAAGGGAACTAAAAAAGAAACAAAGAGCGCATAAGAAAAATTCTTCCCTGGTAACGTATGCGGCTGTCATGAAAACTAGGACAGCGTACAATAACTGGTTGAAGCAGCACAGACAATCCCTAATGCAATTGAATGCGGAACATATGCTGGAACTGGTTGCATCCAAAAACTCTAGGGAAATGTGACAAATCTTTAACATGTTGGATGGCCCTGAGCAGAGTCTCGTCACCAACCCTATTTCAGCGAAGGATTGGATGGACCACTTCTCCAAGCTTTTCTCAAACCCTAACTCACAAGCTATGAACGCTGTAGAAAACTCATGCCTAAACTGGGAGTTTGAAACTGAAAGGGATGATATCCTTGCCCTAATCAGATCGTCCAGCAATTCCAGAGCCGCAGGTCCTGATGGCCTTACCAACTTGACATTAAAACAACATCCGGAGGAATGGGCAACTTTTTTACATCGCCTATTTCTATTGGTGAAAACAAAACGTAGCATCCTGGCTACTTGGACGAAATCTATCATTGTACCGATCTTCAAGAAGGGTGATAGGTCTGTGGCAACAAATTACAGACCTATCGCCCTTTGGATGTTATTAGGAAGCTTTTCGCAGCCTTGATCTTGAATCATCTCACGGCCTGGAGCTGGGATTCCAAACATCGGGACGGCTGGCAAGCTGGGTTTGAAAAAGGAATTGGTGCATCGTTGAACCTTTTTCTAATCAACTACCTGAAATTGAGAACTGTAAAAAATAACAGTAAAAAAGTATACCTTGCATCAGTGGACTTGTCACAAGCCTTTGACTCAGTCAATAGAGAGAAGCTTTGGCAGAAGTTAAAGGACTGGGGTTGTCCTGCTGACATACGTGAGGCTATGGAGGCCCTTCACAACAACTCAAGTATACAGATCAAACTAAATCAAAAGCGCGACATGTGAAACCCTATTAAAACTGGAGTGGGCCTCAAGCAAGGGTGCCGATTAGCCCCTGCCATCTTTAAATTGTATATCTCTGACATGGATGACGCCTTTACAGACATTAGGTGTTTTCCTCCACGTATCGCAGGCTCCCCAATGAATAGATTGTTGTATGCAGATGAGGTCATTCTTTTGGATGAAACTCAAATTGGGCTTCAGCACCAATTGGATGCCTTGGCACTTTTTCTGTCTTCCAAGGATCTAAGAGTTTTTTTAAACAATTTAATTAATTTTATTTAACAAACCACACAAACCAAACTTGCAGTGCATACAGTAACATTTGAAATATACATCACTTCAACCGTGTCCACTGCTTCTCCCGTTACTCCCCCCCCCCCCCTGCCCTTCCAAACCTACTCTCCTTCATATTCTGTATCTTTGTCTTGCAGTAGGGATTCGTTTTCCATGGTTTCTGTTGGATCCTGATCACTTGACCAGTCTTGCGTGGGCACAAATAACTCGGCTATTAGTTGTTTCCAGGCTATCAAGGTTTCCGCCTCCTCCTCCCCCCCAGAATTACTTGCTTCCTGCCAGACTGTAGTTTCAGCCTCAGCCCATTTCTTTAGGTCGTTCCACCATGCTTCTATTCTCGGTCTATGGCATGCCTTCCACCCCATAGCGATTCTTCTCTTTTCAAGTACGTACGCCAGGTCTTTTAGTTTACTTACATGCTTGAGTTTACGTGGTCTAGGAAACGCTCCTATCAGGCAAGCCCACACCGTGTCCACCACTATTTTAATCCCTTTTCCTTCCAGCCTACGCGCTACTTCTCCCCAAAATCTCTCAATTACTGGACATGACCAGAACATGTGCCCCATTTGCACCATTCCGGCGTTTTCTTCATCACATTTGGGGCATGATTGTTGTCCTGTGTTTTTGAACTTGGCTATCCTCTTGGGTGTCATATACACCCTGTGGCTTATATATAATTGTATCTGTTGCAGTCTTGCATTTCTTGACACTTTTTTGTGGTACCCTTGGGCTCGTTCCCATATCCCATCACTCATTGGGGCCCCCACTTCCTCTTCCCAATCCTGTCTCAGCTGTACCACTTCCTTCCCCACTTTGGACATCATGAGCTCATATAGTCTAGATATTTCGTTTCCCCCTTTTGCTATATCATATATTGTATCTATGGTGGCATCCGGTTCGTCTTCTGGTACTGCTTCTGACCACGTCTCTTTGATTCGTCGGACCAGCCTATGGTATGTAATATACTGTCCCGTATGTAACCCTGTTTCTTCCCCCAACTCCTCAAAGTCCTTTATACTCCCCTCTTGCCATGTCGCCCATTGTTGCTATCCCCATCGGTTCCCAGTGTTTCCTGATCATTCTTAATTGCTTTTCTTTTCCTGCCAGTGCAACTAATGGCACCTGCGGGGAACATGGGGATGGGTTATCCATTACCTGACGGGCCCTACGCCATATCTCCCACCCAAGTGTCATCTTTGGGCGCCCCGTCATGTCCCATCTGGGCAACCATATCATTTCTTTTAGGAAGAATGGGGCACAGTCCAATCGGAACAGCCTGGACTCTGAAGATGGTTTTCAGAGAGCCATTTGGCTACATATTGCAGCTGGCGAGCTATGTAATACATTTCATAGTTTGCCAGTTTTATTCCCCCTTTCTTGTGTGGGTTTTGTAGCTTCCAAAGGGCCACTCTGTTCCTCATCCCATGCCAGAGGAATTCCCTGCATATGCTATTCATTCTGGCAAAGAATCGCCTTGGTATCGAGTATGGGAGGTTCCCAAAATAGTGTAAAAGTCTTGGCAGGACCACCATTTTCAGCATTGCCCCTCGTCCCATCATCGCCAAGGGGAGCTTCACCCAAAACTTCATACTATTTCCAATATTCTTGATCGCTTTCTCAGTGTTATGTTGGTGCTCTGCTTCCACCTCATGATATATGTCAATCCCGAGATATCGAAACGTACTGACCTCCCATGGTATCTGTAAAACCGGTAACTGCTCTAACGGGATCCCTTTATATCTGCCCAATGGAAATATACAAGTTTTTTGGGGTTTCACATCTATGCCAGACAGCCTTGGAAATCACCCCATCACTTCCAGCACATACTGGAGGTTTTCTTCCATATAGCGTAGATACAACAACATATCATCAGCGTACAAGGAAAGTAAATGCGGTTCCCCTTTTATGGTGATGCCTATTATGCCATATTGTTGTCTCTGGTATATCACCAGGGGCTCTAGGGCTAGAATATACAGCATGGGGGACCACGGGCATCCCTGCCTAGTACCTCTGCAGAGTTGCCATCTCTCTGATATTACTGCTCCTGTTTTAACCCTGGCCAGCGGTGCGCTATATAATCATTTAACCCATTTGAGATACCCCGGTCCTATTCCATAGTTGGTCAGGGCTGCGATCAACCATGGCCATTTGACCGTGTCAAAGGCCTTTATTGCGTCCAGCGATACTATTGCCATTTCGCCCACATCCCCGTTTGCGTGTTCAATGACTCGGTGGAGTCGCCTGAGATTATTGGATATGTTCCTGTTAGGGACATAGCCGGTCTGCTTGGGATGCATTCATTTATCAATGACCCTCCTCATTCTGTTTGCCAAGACCGCTGTTAATATTTTACTGTCCTGATTCAACATTGATAGGGGTCTATATGAGCCGCAATCATAGCCAGGCTTATTGGGTTTGGGAAGTGGTATAATAATCGCCTCTTAGGGACTCTGGAAGTCTTCCCACTTCATATGCCTCATTTAGCATCTCTAAGAGCGGGGGTCAGGGGGAGTACTTCATTTTTGTACATTTTATAAAATTCGCTAGGGACTCCATCAGGCCTCGGGGTCTTGCTGGTGGGTAGCTGCCTCACTACCTCTTCCAATTCCTCTAGGGTGATCGGAGTGTCCAGCTCCTCCCGCTCTTCTGCGCTAATCTGCGGCAATCTAATATCCTCCAGTGTTTCTCATTTCCTTGCCATCACTTTTCTCTACATCTCCGTACAGGAGTCGGAAATAATCTGTGAATTCCTGATTAACTCCTTGGGTGTCCACTATGCTCCCATCATCCTTCGCTATCGTTCTGATTGTCGGTCTAGGCGTCTCACTTTTATATAGCCACGCCAGGGCTCTCCCTGGTTTTTCCCCTTCTACATGCTGCCTCTCTATGTACTTTATATAGTTAAGATTGCACAATCTGTCCCAGTGCCCCGCGCGTTTCTGTTGCAACCTGAGTATTGCTTCATTATCTTCTTTGGTATTACCTCCCCTTCTTAACGCTATTTCTAGCTCTGTTTCCGCGTCTTGTAGTTAGACTAAGATCCCTCCTTGTAGTCCCTTGGACTTAGCTATAGCTATCCCCCTCAGTACCACTTTAAAAGCTTCCCAAAGCTTGCCCGCTGTCTCAACACTGCCAGTGTTGGTCTCAAAATAGCTTATCATTTCTGCTCTCATGTCCTCCCTAAAAATAGTATCTTCCAAGGCCTCTGCTTTGAGGCGCCATGTCAGTATCCTTGCTCTCGGGGGGTCGGTATTGCCATACTAGTATACAGTGGCGAGTGGTGTGAAAGGACCCTCGCTTTATATTCTGCCTGCGCTATTTCTGTCATTAATGCTTGTTTGACGAACACATAGTCCAGCCTAGTGTGTAGATTCTGGGGGGCTGAATAGTGCGACTATTGTCTATCCTGTAGATGGTGTGACCTCCATGCATCCTCAAACCCGGAATCCGTTAACAGTGACTGCAGTGTCCTAGCAGCTGGAGTGAGTCTATCTATTTTGCAATCTGATCTGTGTATTTTTGGGTTTAGTACACTGTTAGTCTCCTCCCCAAATCACCCCCCCCTAAGCTTGTGCTGAGTTTGCTATATAGGGTTCTAAAGTATGCCGCCGTGTCCTGATTCGGGGCATATGTGTTTATAATACATATTTCCTTGATTTCCAGCAGCCCTTTCATTATAACCATCCTCCCGACTGCCTCAACTGTAGATTGCAATAGCTGGAACGGGACATGCGGCGCAACCCAGGTAATCGCCCCTCTAGAATATGCCGATTATGTTGCGCCTACATTGGTCCCCTTCCACTTCTTCCGGATCACCTCCAGCTTTTCTTGATTGAGGTGAGTCTCTTGTATCACGGCTATGTCTATTTTCTGCCTACACAGATACATCATAACCTTATTCCTTTTTAAATAGCTATTGAGCCCCTTAACATTCCAAGTAACTACTTTAAGGTCTCCCATAACGTATTAGGTTCCCGCTCCTCCCTCTGCAAGTACAGTCCATGTCTAAGTTTCTCCCCCCTCTCGTGTAGGCTCGTTCTCCAATACAAACTTCCCTTAACTATAAACACTTCCCCCTTCCCCCCACTCCCTCCCGCCCTCCTCCTTTCCCAGCCCCACCACACTCTTCTCCCTTTGTCTATCTCCAAGCGCTGCTCGGAGACCATTGCTTGTGTATTTAAGCTCGCTCCCCAACCAGTCCCAACATTTCCCAACACCCCCTACCCCTACTTCCATCCCTCCCCCCACCTTTCCCTTTCCCAACACCCCACTCAACACCTCCTCCCACCCCTCGACCAGCTCCATCCCTGGATCTCAGGCTCCCCCACATCTAGCCCCTTTCTTGGCACTGCCTATACTTGGGATTCAGTGGGGAGATGCTGCCCTATCGGCGCACCAACTACTCCTATTAGTGGGGATAGAGCGCATACATCCTGTGGCTCCGAGTTACTGCGCTATGCATCACATGTATAAGCCAATTGCCACTATATTTCAGTCCACAATGTTCTTTTGGCAAGTGCATATGGCAGGCGGTAACTGTCTTACCCCCACACACTTCTACAATCCCTGCCCCTTTACCTCCATATAATGTCACTCCCTTCTAAAGAGCTCCCATGTCGACCGATCACTTAGCTTCTCTGTCTTGGTCTCCCTCCGACTCTGGGCATCCATGAGTATCCAGCCAGCTTAACGCTTCTTCCGGGGTCTCAAAGAAGTGGGATTTGCCCTTGTGCATGACTTTTAGCTTCGCAGGGTATAGGAGCATGTATTTCATCCCAGCAGTGTGTAATCTCCTCTTTACCGCCACATAGCTGAACCGCTGCCTCTGAACAAGCATGGTGTAGTCCGGGTAGGCCGTGATCTTTGCTGACGCTCGGGTTATTGTACCACCTTTCCAGAAGAATTCCAGGATCTTTTCACAATCTCTGTAATTCAAGATCTTAGCAATGATAGCTCTTGGCGGTGCTCCTAGTTGAGGCCTTCTCGTCTGGGCTCGATGCGCTCGTTCCACCACGAACCCTTGGGAGAGTTCACCAGCTCCTATTTCCTGGAGTATCGTATTCTCCATGTAGTCCGTAGGGTCCATACCTTCTTCTCCTTCCGGTAGGCCCACCACTCGTATGTTACTGCGTCTTGCCCTTCCTTGCGCTTCTTCTGCACGGTTTTCCAGATTAGCCACTTGTTGTTTCAACCTGTGGATCTCTCTAGCATTAGTGGCACTTAGTTCCTCTCCTCATTCGTCTTTACAGCGCTCTCCAGGCCACTGGTTCGGTCCGCCAACGCCCTTACATCTTGCCTTAATAAGTTAACATCTATCCCAAACGCGTCTATCCTCCTTTCCAGCGCCTCTTTCAGCTCGACCATCTCCATACATACTCCCCGATGATTTCAGTGCAGCAATGGCTTCCAGTATCCGTTGGTCATCTCTAGGCGTGTGCTCGGCCTCTTGCCCCGCCATCCCGGGCTGTGTTGGCGAGGTCATGATCTACCACGCTTTAGTAAAGGCCTCCATGGTCGGCTGCTTCACTTTCCCCTTACTTCCCCTTTGGGCCATACTATGGGCGTATTCTTGTGCAGCAGCAACCCAACGCCTGTGGTGGTGCGCCGCTCCGCTCAACTCGCCAGATCTGACATCTTATGGCAGTGCCTGGGGGTGCCTGCAGTCCGCTGTTATACTGTCCACAGTTTACTCCACCATCCCTCCTCTGGTCTGTACATTTACTCACTTGGGGTTTGTCCTGCTTGCCCTTTTATTACAGTCACAATTTTGCCAGCTGTTTGCCACGTGCTATATTGAGTATGATTGTTGCGGGTAATTTTACTCTCCCGCCGCCTCCATGTAATACTGTTCATCCAGCACTCACAGTACCATCCTTACGTGACGCCCCGTGGTTACTGCTGCCTGGGACCGCCTCATCTGCCGAGCTCCTTTGTTATGGGGGCTGCCGGCTTCAGTTATGCCTCAGTGATACCATCTGTCCCTCTGCTGCTCCGCACGCAGGGCTATCCACAGCCTGCGCTGTGTGTCAAGGCTAGATCAGACAGCAGTCTTCCATTATGTATCTCGGAACTCCCAGCCGCCCCGTACCACAGGAGCTGCCCGCTCCACGTTTTAAGCAAATTAACGGCGACGTGCTTCTCGCACTTTCCTCTTCTGGGCTTACAGCCAAGATTATTCCGCCTGGATCTTGGTGCCAGGCTAACTTTTGCTTGCACCACACAACAATCGCCTCACGCGACCACGGTCCTTTGTTTAATTACATGGGGCTCCTGGTCATCCCACGTCTCTGTATCATTCCGCTCCACGTTATGTATAAACCAGCAGCCTGCGCTGCGTATGTCAATTGCCTTCGGCGGCGGTCTTTCTATGTGCTCCCCAGGGCTCCCGAGTTATCAGCACTGCCCACTCGGGGTCATTAGCAGAGATGCAGTCCGCACTGCATATAATAGCCGCATCAGCGGCGGTCCTCCGACGCGCTCCCTGGGGGCACCCAGCCGTTCCGAATCATCAGAGCCGTACGCTCCGCATTGTGTGTGAAGTCGCGGCTTCTCGCTGTACACACTGGTCGCACCTGGACTGACGGCAGTATTTTATCTCATTTATTATCCACAGGCCCGTCAGCTGCTTCCTCTCCGGCGACGGGCCCCCAGAAGTTTCAGGGGTCTTTGAGGATTCCTTTGTTGCAAACCACCGCATTCTTATTTTTTTCGCTCTCCGGGTCTGAAATACAAAGTAGCTTAACTGGTGCTGCTCTGCCCGAGTGTTCCATCAGCAAGCTCATTCACTCCCCAGCATATTCATGCACATTTAGTGTCCCTTTGGGGCTGAAATCAGCTGTAAAAAAGCATGTGCGGCACAGATCAGAGTTACGGATCACGGAGCTCTCAGGAACTGCAGCCTATTCCATGGCTGCCTGGCCATGCCCCCCCCACCCCCTAAGAGTTAATGCTACCAAATCAATGGTGCTCATCTTGGGGAAGTCAAGACGCAAATCCATGAAGTTCAAGGGTTGGTACATAAACGATGACCTGATTCCAGAGACAACAGAATTGCTCTACTTGGGTATACCGATCAACGCAAGCTATAGTGAAGCCCCAAGAGAAGTAGTGCTGAGGCGTAAACTGAAGATGCTAACAGCCCAGGCAACACTGATTAAGCACAGATATTGCAAATTTACATTGGCACCCATGCTCCGTTTTTACACCATTAAGGTAGTTCCTATTGTGACCTATGGGGCTGAATACTCTCTCCAGTTGAGTTGGAAGATATGGCAAATCCTAGAGGGTCTATTCTGGAGAGCTGTACTTGACCTCCCAAACTGTATGCCTATGGCGGTTATAGGAAAAGAGTTTGGACTGACTTCTCTCATCACTTATGTCAGCTGTAAAACTCTATCCTTTTATCGCAAATGTTTACTGCCTCCACCTGACAGCGGATTTGGGTTGCTGGGTCAGGCACTTAAAACAGAAAAATAGCCTTTACTTGTTGAATGGAGTACCAAATGCTTGGGATTGTTGGACTCAACCGACACTACAGAGAAACTACTCATTGAAAATCCAGATTTAGTGAAAAAAACGGCTGTACGAGTATGACTGGATCGAGTCCTCAGAGCTGGTGCAGTCATCCCAACTTTATGGAAAATACTGTGTAGCCCTAAACAAGAGTGGTTTAACTCTGTTGTATTTGAGGAAGTTTCCTTCGGCTGTGTTGCAACAACAATGTCTAAGACTTCGCTTTAACATCTTTCCGACTAAAGAAATTCTTGAAGCCAGGAAACTGAAAAGTACGAGAGAATATAAATGCCGGCTCTGTGGTCACCAAATGGAAACACTTCGCCACCTCATCATGAGTGATCAGGGCATTAAGGACATTCGATGTAACCTATTAGGCAGATTTTTTGTAAACAATTGAACTCTAACAAAGAAATATGTTTGGTTACAATTGCTACAGGGTTCAAGGCTATAACTTTTGCCATGTTAGAGATGGTATCAATCATCTTCAAAAAGCTTTAAGGAGAGAAATGACAAAAGTTTACTTTGGTATAATTGGACAGTAGGAGTTGCTAATTCTGTTTGGTTATAGTTTTTTCTTTCTTTTGTTCTCTTATCATCTTCCTTCTTTTTTTTCTTTTTTTTCTCTATGTAGCAATTCGGTTGTAATGGTTGTATCATATGCTTTTATTGTTATGGAATTTTTTCTGAATTTAAACTGTAACTGGTAAAAAGCTTATTTTGAAGTTAATGCTAATAATAAAAAAAATATATCCAATGTTTACTTTTAGAAATAGAAGCAGTAGAAGTGTTAAGATTTATTTTTTGTTGGGTTTTTAATAAAAGTAGTTTGCACCGTTGAAGAATAGTAGTAGTAGTAATAGGCAATGTATTTGTATTATCTTTTTGGATTTGTGGATTTTCAACTTTTGGAATTGTAGTATGTTTATCATTGGGTGAGGTATGTTTTATTGTTTGTAGTGCAATAGTACTTTCAATTATTAAAGCACTGCTAGAACTTTAAGGTTGTTTTTTGTATTTTGATAGGTGAAGTTTGTACTGTTAAAATACATTCTGATTTATTTGGAGTGCTTTTTATTAATTTTAATTAACTTTAAATGTTTTGCATGGTGAATTTAATTCATGGGATGTGGCACATATAGCCTCAGTGGTAACATTGGGAGTACATACAAGTGTAGTACTTATTTCTGTGTTTTTTTTGTAAATTGTTTTAAAGGACTTGTGGATACAGATGGTGAGATTGGAAATGGTGCAATAAATGTTGGTGTTTTGGGTTACAAGTTCTTTTAAAAATACATTTTCTAATACTTCTTGTGTAATATTAGCCATAGTTGGAATGTCAGTGGAAATGCTTATTGGAACTTCCTGTTGGCTAGTTATGTGTGTTTTAGTGTTATTTTGTTTTTCTTTTTCTCCAGCTTTCTTGTCATGCTTGTGTTTTGTTGCTGAAATACAATAACAATGGATACATTGATTATTACAGGAGTTTTGTAAATGTATTAACTTTTTTGGGTTTAATTTACATTTGTGTTTGTGAAATACATACATTGTATTAATGTTTTATGTGTTTATATAATAAATTATACTTGCAAGATTTATGAGGCCTATATTCTTTTTTGTCTTATCTTTTAATGGTGAAGTTTCACCTATACAAAAGAAATCATGTTAAAATATGAAATGTTGTGCCAGTGGTTTGTATACTACGCTAGCGCCTACATTCATATTGACTTTTTGTATATTGTACTATTAATATTGGTAAGGAACTCATGGTGGCAACAGTAGAGACAGACACAAGTGATCACAGTTCAAGGGTGTTTATTAAACTCTATAATGGGTGAGAAAAAAACATAATCTAAACCTAAATCTAAGATGGGAGTAAGCTACGACCATCAAATAATAATAAGGCAGTCCTAGTGGTGTCTTGTCAAATAAAAAGGGCCTATTCTAAATAGAAACTATTGCCAATCCTTACAACTAAGTTGCAAAATAGTGTGGGACAATGTTTTCAAGAAAAGAAAGAAGTGTTCACCAAATGATCAGTCAGGATGGTATGGTTGGGGCCTCCCTTCCCCACGTTTTTAGCACTGGACAAGACAAGACCTTTAAGCACCGGACACTCCTGGGCCTCGTCAGCACAGGTTACAGTTTCTTTCAACGATGCCAGGATCTTCCGGGGTCAAGTCTCTTTCCTGCAAAAGTCTCTTGCCTTAGAAGGCCTGCTATACCATAAACAAACAAAAGTTCCTTTTGTAATCCTTTCACGTTGGACGACTGCTCTTCGCCCTTTTTGGGTCCCCCTCAGCCGGGCTCTGATCCTTCTTGCAACGTTGGCCTCCCTCAACCGGGTTCACTACAGCCTTTTACTCAAACTTCATTCAACAATCTCAATGTTCTTTGCATCAACTATTCATTGTGGACATCACTCAGCCGGGTTCACACTTGTTGTCACAATGTTCACGGGTATTTCGCTATTTACCCTCAACTCGCAGGAATCCCTCTGTCGGGTTCACAATTGCCAGTTTCACAGTTAATCAGTTTTCTCCAATGTGTCAAAGACTTTGAAGCGTAGGAGGGCTTTTTCTTGGCCCTCATAGGACCACTTTAACACTTCACACTAGCATCTAGTTTCCACAAAATAACATAACCCAAAAGGGTTTCACTCCGAGTCCTCCGAATGACCGCCCCATGACACCTGACCACTCTGCTTCTGACCCTTTTTCTAGGGTTTCTTCAATGTTCAATTACACAAGTTCTTTGTTCAACAAGGTTGCCGGCTGCAACCTTGGGTGTTTTCTTATCTCTGGAGTCAAGGACGGCACTACAGCAGCAAACACTTCTCCCCACTTTGTATATCAGCGCGGGAGGGTGCTGTGTGCCGTTGACACCTGTCACACCACACACCAGCTGGACTTCCCGGTCTTATGATTTCCCTTTCGGAGGCTTTGCAGGTCTGAGTTGAAAAGGGCAAGGGCAGTTCCCTCCTTGTCGTCCCATCAGGTCTCTACGCCTTTCTCCTCCGTTTGAACTGCATGTCCGGAATAGATGCTTCCTCGTGCATTCGGCCTTGCTTGAAGTGTGCGCTCGTGCTCCACCTTTTATCCCTGTGGGGAAGGGAAAGGGCCATCAGTTGTGCTTAGTTATTGTCAAGTGCCTGACTCTGCCTGACCCCCTTGTGTTGGGACAAGTCAGGTAAACGGCTCTGGTGTTAGTCTGTTGTTTGTCAAGGTGTAGTTAAGTATTTGAGCTGGAAAGGGGGTGTGTGTGGTGGGGGGTAGAACTTATGAATATCCTACAGGGTAGGATGGGGGAAAAGGTGATATAGGAAAGAGGGTACTGCGTCTCACCCGTGGGTGTCCCACTTCCACTCCCCGAGGTCCCCCCATCCAGGTGATCCTCCCGCACTGGTCCAGCCCCAGGAACTGGATACAGTAGCGATTGCCGTGTCCTGGCCACCTGGATAACAGATCCCCGGGGACTAGCGGGTGAGACACCTTCAGGTTTCTCACATATGACGCTAGTTGCTGTATGTGTAGTAACATTTATTTAGCCATTTGATTTTTAGTACTATTTATAGTACGCTAGTGCCTACATTAGTACTTACCGTTGATGTTTCACCTATAGTAAGGAAGACATGTTACAATATAAAATGTTGTACTGTTTACCGTATAAACCTGTATGTTTTAATTTTGAGGACATTTTATGCTACTGCTTACATTTATATTAACATCGTGTATATCTTGGTATGTATAGTACGCTAGTACCTAGTGTTTACATATTGGCTATAGTGCTCTTAATAATAGTTTACGAGGTACCTGTGTGTTTCTTTTTGATCAATGTATTTGTAGCATTTAAAACCTTGTATGTACCTTTTTCCATCTTCTCTTATGTTGATGTTTCACCAATATTAAAAGAAGATATGTTGCAATATAATTTACTGTATACACCTGTTTCTCCAGCATGAGGTCCGGCATGGATACACATGCTCATGAATATTCCCTGTCATCAGGCTGGGAATCCTCGGTAAAAGAAACATTTTCACTTTCACTTAAAAACTGTATTTCTCCTTTAAACCAATCGCTGTTATCTGGGTCTTACTGCCCCCATCCAGTGACAGTCTTCTCCCTAAACCCCTGCTCTGGCTGCCATCTTCAGATTTTTACCGCACACTTCAGTGTTGAAGTCCTCAAGTTTGCTCTCCAAGCTATTTGTAAGTTTTTTCGTGTTTTTCGACGGAAAAAGTTCTACATTTGCTTCAAAGGAACCTGTGTTCCCTTTTCTTCATCTGCCATTGCCAGCCAACAATGAAGCTCCTCTTTAAAGAGGTAGTCATCTACCCCGGCTAAACTATGTGAGAAATCCTAGAAGCCGTGGACGAAGGAGAAGGCTGAACAGTCCAAGCAGGCTCAACCGGCACAGGCTAAGACCTCATCGGCGACTCTGTTAACTACTGCTACTGCCACGACCGCTAAGGTCGCTGATCCCTTGAGGGTAGCTCCCACGGCTACCTCCAAGGCGCGATACCGCCACAGTGACTTTGGCAAAGTCTGCAGGCACACCAGAAGGGGTGAAACTGGTTCATGCCCCGGTTCAAGACCCTCGAGGGGGTATCAGGTAATAAAATCGTGGCAAAAATGTCACGGTAAAAAAAAATCGCGGTAAAAATGCTGTGGTTTGACCCGGTAAAGGTGTGCCCCATTATACCATTTAAGGGGAGCAGGGGTTGCGGCGGTGTCCCCCGCTCCCCTTAAATGGTATAATGAGTCCGGGGGTTGCGGGGGTGTCCCCCGCATCCTTTACATGCATTGTGGTGCAAAAACCACGGCATTTTTGCTGCGATATTTTGTAACCACAGCATTTTTTGCCGCAATTTTATCACATGGAACCCTCGAGGGGTAGGGGGGGGTTAGGGGAGGCGAGGTGACCCTGAAGCAGCCCTCCCAGACTGTCCCCCAAGCCATGGATGTCTCGTCCATTGACGACTATCGGGAATCCTTCTATACGGTCCACGAGGACGTTGAAGAGGTGGGCTGAACGGCTTAGGGCCTAGTTTTCCTGTTCTGCCTTCTCAGCCGAGGGACATTTCCTTGGATAGTCTGTCAACTCTACACACCTTGGTGTCTGAGATCCAGGTGAGGATGCCTCCGGTACCTGTGGCCCCCCAGGTCCCTGATCAGCCTCCAGCGAAGAAGAGGAAGCATAATCCAATGCCCCCATTTTAATACGCCACCACATCGGGTCCCTTCTCCCCCAGCAGACCCAGACACACGTACAGGGACTGATACGCCCACGACGACGGATGATGACAAGGATATTGTTGCAGCGGATGGTGAATTGACACATTTGGATGCTCCACATAGGGTGTCCCCACCGGATGGGGTGAGATCATTCCACTCCATGATCTCCAGAGCCTCCGAGCTATTTCAGCTGGTGCCCAAGGAAACCAAGAAGGAGAGCTTCTTATACCAGAGGCGCGAGGACAAGAGGAAGTCTATCATCGTGGTTCCTCTTCTGTACGATGTTTGGGAAGAGGGCCTGGACCTTGTGAAGAACCTTTGCATGGCTCCAGCCAAACTGGATAGGCTGGAGAAGAAATATAGGGTGCCGGACTCTGTACCCAAGTGCCTGAGGTCGCAGCCATCGCCAGATTCGGTGGTATCGGTGGCCACAAGGAAACAGTCGGCCAACCCGTCCTCTTCTTCGGTCCCTCCGGATGACGTGGGGGAAAAGGATGGATGCCATGGGAAAGAAGGTAATTTACACCACAGCGTCCACTACCAAGGCGGCCAATGCACTGCCGATCCTGGCCAGGTACGACAGGGAGTTGTGGTACAAGCTGGGGCCGATTCTGGAGTTCCTCCCAGACGATAATGTTAGGCTGAATCCTGTGCAGTGCCCTTAGGGACCACTACATACAATTAAGACAACAGGTGGCAATACAAGTTTTACCTTTGGTACAAGCCTGTACTACTATGTTAAAGTGGTAGCAGTAGCAGAGGCGGAGCAGCCAGGCGTATCTCAAGAGTATATGAGCAGTAGAAGAGATTCCACAAAGGGGCCACAATTGCTGTGACTCAAGCAAACACTGACTCAAGGTTTCAGGTAGAAAAATATAAGTACATTTATTTTAAAACCATTTGTTATCACCACAACACTTCTATTAAATTTAAAACCACACGTTAAATACACTACAACTGACCAATTCAGTTTGCAAGGTATGAATCAAGGTAAGTACCCTGTGTTTGAGAGAACCGGTGTTACGGAACAATACACGTTACCGTGAATACAATTGCGATCACTTTTTGACAGTTCGGTCTACTAAATAAACACGTATCCGCGGCAAGAAATGCTACTGGGGCAAAAACGCACTTAGCACCGGAGATACCCAGAGAGAGTTGGGGGCAAAAATCATAGGCAATATGTTAGTTAGGCAAACAGAATCGAAGAACACTCATGGACAGAAATGCAAGAGGCTGGAGCCAGTGTCAATTGGAACCGGGTTCCTGTGTCGAGGATCACGCAGCGGATAGTTCGCGATTCAAAGTTGCCAAGAGTACTTTAGATATTGTCAAATGTTCAGAAGCAAAAGTTATAAGGAGGGAAAAAGAAGGGCAAGCCTTATAAGCGAGAAATGGGGATTTCACCCAAAACTCCTCAAGCAGGACACAGTACCTTTTCAAAGAAGAAGCTGGTGCCAAGGCAGTTGTTCCTGGTAGTTTCCTGTAGACCCACGATTCCTGGCTTCGGCACGAAGGAGGACGATGAAGGGGGTCTACACCACACAGGGATGAGGCCAGCAGCAGCGACGATGAATAAAAGGTGCGCTCCTTAAAAACAGGAGAGGCTCTTCAGGTGGCTATCCGGACCACTACAGCAGTGTACAGCGATTTTGACCATGAAGGGGACCTATGGCTGAAGAAGATGAGCTGGTTATCCCCACCAGGCTCAAGGGAAGAAGACTCTGGACTGGACCCTCTTAGTCGTTGAAGGGTAGATAGCTCAGGACTGCAGCAGGTCTTCACCGGGACGGGATAGTTGCAGCAATCAACCTCTCCTCCGCTTCTCTTCGGTTCCTTGTAGTTCCAGTGGCGGCTCTGACTACTAGCCCAAGAGACCTGCCTTTTATGCGAAAATCCCCCATTTACACAGCCTGGCTGTCAATCACCCAGCAGGGGGGTTGTCCAGCCCGGACAACCACCTCAGCCAATCATGAAAAAGTGTGACTTCGGTTTCCTAGGATACCCTGTACAGGGGGTGACTAGACCCCTCCCTCACATTCAGCCTGCCTAGACACCCAGAAGCCTTGAGCAGGGTTTCTTGGCAGAAGCCCGCCAAAAGACAGTGAACAAAGAAGGCAAACCTGGTTTGCCGCGCAAAGTAAAACACAAGAAGGGTTTTAACAAAAAGAAATGGCGAATAAACCGCACCGGAGCCAAAAGAAAAGTATTTGGTCAAGCGGTTTTAAGTTTGAGGCTAATACAATAGCCTACAATATTACCACGGTTATATAAGATAACTGCAGTAGAAAATTAGGGTAGATACCACTGCCACCAGCCATGTCTAAATGTTAGAGTGAAACGATGCTCTAGGCGGTACAGATAAAAAGGGCTGAGAGTTAACCCTTCCAGTACTCCATGTAAGATGGGGTGTACTGGATCTGTGGTTAATTTGACTAAGTAAAGTTAATGGTAACTTCCCCCTTTTTCTGGGGGACAGTAGTCAGCCTCAGAAATGGAGTCGGTGGGAAGTCTGAAAGACAACCCTGTGTCACTGCACAGAAGGTGCTGGGTGACACACAAGAGAAGGGGGCTACTGAAGTGGTGTACTCCAGAGTCCACAATCACCAACAACAGGTAAAAACACATATCAAAACACAAGTAAGAGTGGGGGAAAAGCTCACACTCTTACCAAGTGGAAAGAAATAACTCCAGAGATCCAGCAAAGCTGCGGAGGGACTCACTAGGTTAGGGAAATTGGCCATAAAATGAGAATTCTCCCTAACAGATAAAAAGATGAGGCGATCGCTTTCTTCCAGGAAGGGGAAGTGCCGTGATGATCACGCCATCACAGTGGCATTGGACATCGCCGACACAGGGTTCTGGCAAATTGGGAACAGTGTCTGCCTTCGTCGTCACAGTTGGATGAAGGCCCCGAATTTCTGTCAGGAAGTCCAAGTCCAAGTGAAGGTGCTGGACATGCCCTTCGACTGAGAGAATCTATTTGGGAAGGTCGTTGATGAGTCCCTCCAGGCTATCAAAACTGATACAGAGAAGGCCTGTTCCCTGCGAACTCTCCAGCAGCACTGCTCTTCTTTTCGCTCCTCCTCCAGGGGAAAGTCGAGCAGGTCCTCAAAAGGTTTCTCCACATCGTACCAACAGCCTTCTCGATCCACAACGCAGGAAGCCTACAGAGGTCATGCCCAGGCATACGGTAGCAGAGGACAGCATCGCTGTCACCCACAGGGCAGGACGCCGGCACTGAAGCAAACCTGAACCGATGGGATGTCGGGCCCCCACTCGTGCACCCAGGTGGGAGGCCGGCAGCATAGGTTTGTCAGCGAGTGGAAAAACATCAACACCAATAGGTCACTCTCACCCAAGGACACACCCTGTAGTTTCAACGCAGGTGTCTGTGAATCCCTGAGGTTGCCCGTTAGGAGCTTCATATCCCTCAGCTCCTGGAAGAGGTACGGGGCCATGCTGCGAAAAGGGGCGATAGATCTAGTTTCTCCAATGGCTCCAGGGCTCCAGAATCTATTCCAGATACTTTCTGGACAAAGAAGACGGGGCTGGAGGCCCATCCTAGATCTACGACGTCTGAACAAATACCTAAAGTCCCAAAAGTTCAGGATGGTCACGTTGCAACACATGCTCAGCCAACTGGAAAAAGGAGACTTCTTGACGCCTTCTTCCACATCCCCATTCACAAGAAATATCAGAAGTTTGTACGTTTGTGTTGCAGGGACAGCACTACCAGTCCAAGGCTCTACCTTTCAGCTTGAAGTCGCCTCCCAGAATGTTCACAAAATGTCTGGCACCAGTGACGGCCCATCTATGTCTAAAGGGACGAGTATACCCCCTGTACGTATACCTGTACCTGGACGACAGGCTGATTCGTGCCCGCTCGCGGGAGCTGGCAGACAGACACACAAAGATGACCGTCCGGCTACTGAAAGATCTAGGATTCTCTGTCAACTATCCAAAGTCCTGCTGAACGCCATCGCAGAACACGCTGTTCCTAGCCGCCAGACTCAATACGGTGTTGTGCCTGGCGTCACCGTTGGAGGAGATGCTACCAGCCATTCAGGGGAAGGTGCAGTGGCTGTTGTCGATGAAGATGGCCATCAAGTCGTTACTGGGCATGATGTCGTCCTGCATCTACCTCGTCCGACTCTGCAGGTTGCAAATGCGACCCATACAGGAATTCCTGGATGTCCGCTGGATACAGGTGTCTGGAAGCTTCATGGACCAGAGCTCTCTCCAGTGAGTTCCGTTGGGAGATAGGATGGTGGGGCGTCCGTTCCAACATCGCCCAGGGCACAGGATTAAAAAAAAAGAAAACATACCTGGAGACTGTCACCACGGACGCCTCCCTGGAAGGCTGTACGTCAGAGGCCTGTGGCTGCCGGAGGAGAAGGATCTTCATATCAACATCCAGGAGCTACGGGCAGCATCCAGGAGCTACGGGCAGTGTTCTGGGCCCTCAAGTTGTTCCTATTGTCTCTGAATGGCAAGACAACACCACCACCATGTTCTCCATCAGGAAGCAGGGGGGCACTCGATCCCCAGCGCTCTCCAAAGAAGCGCAGGACGTGTGCGGCTGGGCCATTGGATAGGGGATGTTCCTCGTCCCTTTCCACCTGGCTGGAGTCAAGAACGCCATCGCAGACTCCCTCAGCAGGGAACTGCGCTCCTGCCACAAGTGGGAACTTTGTCAGGATCAGGTGGACCACCTTTTCGTCAAATGGGACAGACCTCTCATCTATCGATTTGCGACGGCCGTGAACTCCAAGTGCCAGAGGTTTGCCAGCAGATTCCACCAGTCGAGCAGCCTGGGGGACGCATTCTCCTTCCAGTGAGAAGAGCTGTTCCTGTACGCATTTCCTCTGTTCCCTCTCCTGCTACGAGTCATCAACACACTCATTGTCCATACAAAATGATACACGTCGCCCTGGCGTGGCCAAGACAGATTTGGTATCCGGACCTTCTCAGCCAGTCGGTGTCGCCTCCGGTCAAGCTGCCAGTGGCCCTGGATCTTCTCACCAGAGGAGGCGGCACAATCCTTCATCAACCCAGGATCGCTGAACATGAGGGCTTGGCTCCTGCAGCCCCTAGAGTTTGGAGGATTTGATTTGCCTGCGGACTGCAGGGAGGTCTTTGCCAAGGCCAGGGCGTCGTCGACTTCGAAGTGCTACGGTCACAAGTGGAAGCGTTTTTGCTACGTGGTGCTGATCTAAGAAGATTACCCTGCTGAGGGTCACAGCCCTGCAGATCCTTCCATCCTTGCTATTTTTGGCCAAGGCCGGAATGACGCACGCCTGTATCAAGGTAAATCTGGCTGCGATATCCCACTACCCCTGGTCTCCGGGAAGATCTTCACTTTGGTCCCAACGACTCGTCAGTGAATTTATCAAGGGACTTTTTTGATCTTTCCCGCCAGATGGAGGTTGCTGCCCCAGCATGGGAACTCAGCATGGTTCTGACAAGGCTCATTGGGGGCCCCCTTTGGACAAGGCTCATGGGGGCCCCCTTCCAGCCTTAGGCCCCCTCTCAATTTCCTCTTGTGAAAAACAGCTTTCGTTGTGGCCACCACCTCTGCCAGAAGGGTAGGTGAGATCCAGGCCCTATCCTGCAAGCAACCACGGTTACCAGTCATTTGGTCGAATGACCATTAGATCGAAGTAAAATGGTCCGAAAAAAAAGGTCGAATTTTTTTATTTTTTAAAAAATATTTATGGGGGGGTTCCCCCCAACCCCCTTTTTCTTTATTAAAAATATTTTTTAAGCAACCAAAACTTAAAAAAAATATATAAATAAATTAAAAAAAATTCAACCTTTTTTTTTTTTACCATTTTGATTCGATCAAATGGTCATTCGACCATTTGACCGGACACCGCAACCACACCTGACTTTCCACGAATCAAGGGTGGTGCTGCGTACATACTCCTTTCATGCTGAAGGTTCTGTCGGAATTCTTCCTCAATGAGCCTTTGGTGTTACCGGTTATTTTCCCGAAACCTTTGTCACCGGCAGAAAGGGCCTTCGCTGGACGTTGCTCGTGCCCTGAAGTTCTATGATGCGCACAAAGAGTTTTCGGAAGACCTCATAACTGTTTGTGAACTTTGGTCCTGTGAACCGTAGGAAGGCATTGTTTAAGGCTTCCATTTCAAGGTGGCTCTCCTGCTGCATCACGCACTCATCGGTTGGCAAACCAACCTTTGTTCGGCCGTCCTGGAGCCCACTCCACCAGAGCAATCGCTGCGACAAAGGCATTCCTGTCTGGTGGGTGTGCCCCTGCTGGACATCTGCAGGGCTGCGACGTGGAGGTCCACGCACAACTTCATGAAGTTCTACTGCGTCAACAGGGATTCCAGGGAGGAGTCCAGAGTCGGCCAAGCAGTGGTACGCTAAATGTTCGCTTAAGTGAATCTGTTCCAGAGGTAAGAGTTAATTGCTTCTGTTGAGCCTTGCCACCTCCCGTGGTTGTATAATGTTGTACTGCTATGTATTAGTTATTCATGAGCATGTGAATCAATGCAAGACCCCATGCTGGAAAAGGTTTGTTACTTACCTATAACTATTGTTCTCCAGCATTGGTCTGTCCTGGATTCACATGCAAACTCTCCCTCCGTCCCCTCTTCTTGGTCATACTGCCAATTTACGTGCTTACCAGATCTGAAGATGGCTGTCAGAGGAGGGGCTTAGAGAGAGGACTGTCATTGGACGGGGGGAAGTATGACCCAGAGGACAGTGATTGGTTTAAAGGAGAAATACAGTTTTTAAGTGAGTGAAACTGTTTTTTCTTTTACTGAGGATTCCCAGCCTGACTGGGACTATTCATGCCAGACCCATGCTGGAGAACAATAGTTACAGGTAAGTAACTTAAACCATGTTTTACTTCTGAGGATATTTAATGCTACTGCTTAAATACATTTTTTTAATATATATTGCTATCTATGGTGCAGTAGTGCCTAGAGTAGTATTTACATGTTGGGCATAGTGCTATTAATGCTATACTAGCAGCTACCTGTGCATTTTTATTTTTTATTACATAATGTTATTAATACTACACTGTTGGCTACATTTCTATTGGCCTTTATGTGTAGGATGCCATCATCAGAACGCAACTGGCAACATTTGTATTGATATTACATGCTACTGCTTACATTTGTATCAATATTCTTTATCTGGTAATTGTACTGTAGTGCCTACATTCGTATTTACAATAAATGTATTAATACTATGCTAGTGCCTACATTAGTACTAACATTTTGTATATTGTGCTGTTATCAGTACGCAAGGGCCTACATTCGTATGGATGGCATAACATGCTACTGCTTAGCCTTGTATTAATATTCATAGGATGTTAGTTCCTACGTTTGTTGTAAAAAAAATGTGTGTAGTGCTACATTTTCTATGTAGTAATGTTTATGAAACACAAGTGGCTACATTGGTATTGATAACATTAGGTGCTACTGCTTACTGTTTAGTACTATTTTATAGGGTGCTATTGCTTATATTAGAATTGTAATTTTGTAGATGCTGATATTAATTATATGCTAGAAATAAAGTATTGGTTTTATTATTGACAATGTTTACATTTAAAGAATAGTTGCATTCAGTAGTAAAAGCTGAATTGTAGAAACGTATTTACTAACCTGGCTCGGTTGAAGGCTCGAATAGTGGTTTTTGACATTTTGAAATATGCTGCAATGAATAGAATGTCATCTTCAAATTGTAGCAAAATTCCATTAGATGTCATGAGGGTGAGGTTTCGGTCCTTTACAAAATGTTGCGTTAGAAATTAATTGGGTATTGATCATGTTTCGGTTTCGATGCGCGATGATGAGCACTTTCTACAAATGACCTGTAGATGGTGTAACACCACAAAACGTAATGCCGAAAAACAAAGCCGAAGAACCAAAAAGATTAATTATATTTGGAACGGGATGACCTATCGAGCCAGAAATAGTTGCATTAATTCGGCAATGAAATAAAGAATATTCCATGCAAAATTCATGACACCAGACCTCACTGTTTATGAGGAGTTACGTCATTTGTCATTTGTCATTTATTTATTTGTAAAGCGCAGCCAGGCCCGTGGGCATAAGGGCGCGTAAGTTAGATCTGGTTACAGTTACAATAAAAGCAGTCAATAGTGGTTACGTTACAATTACAGAAGGTACAATCATAGTGTTGCAAGTGCATACAAATATACATAAATTACATGGTGTGCCGGCATCAGTGTAGCGTGCTAGGATCCGGGGGATAGGCTGTCGAGGAGTCCAAATTGTGAAGCCAACACCTCGTGTTATGTTTGAACAGGTTGAATGAGGATTCTGCACGCAAAGGCGTGGGGATAGTGTTCCATAATTTGGAAGCTTGAACAGGGAAGCTAGCTCCACCTGAGTTATGAAGTTTGAATCGCGGTATGGTCATGGTATTAGTTTGTGCTGCCCTGAGTGGTCTTGAGGAGGTGTGGGGGTGTAAGTTGGTTTGTGAGGTATGCTGGGGCGAGGTTGGCCCTGACTTTGTGTATGAGGGCCAATGATTTAAGAGCTATCCTGTGCTCGACAGGGAGCCAGCGTAGTTTACGTCTGGTCTCGGATATTTGTGCTTTTTTGGGGATGTTGAGGGCAGCCCTAATGGCATTGTTTTGGACTACTTGCAATTTGTTGATGTTTTTGTGACTAGTGCCCAGGTAAAGGACGTTGCAGTAGTCTAATTTGGAAAGGACTAGTGCTCTAGCAAGAGTAATGCAATTGGGTGTGGAGATGAACGGTCTAAATGCCGTGATCAGCTTGCAGGTGTATGCGGCTGAGGAAGCTACTGCATTGGTTTGTTTGTAGAAGGATAAGGTGGCATCAATGTAGATACCAAGAGTTTTAGTGTTATTTGACACAGGGATGAGGTTACCATCTATGGTAAAGGCTTTGAATGAGGGGTTGAGATTTTTAAGTTTGGCATGAGTACCCAGGATGATTAACTCCGTTTTTTCGTCATTGAGACACAGTCCATGGTGTGCCATCCATGCTTGTATTACCGAGTAGATTTCATTAAGGGTGGTACTGTCAGTTACGTAGTCACCCGAGATAGGAATGATTATCTGGGTGTCATCCGCGTAATTAGTATACGTGACACCCAGAACGTCAAGGATATCAAAGAGTGGTATAGTGAATATATTGTAAAGTGTCGGGGACACGCAAGAGCCTTGCGGGACCCCACAAGGTACTGGTGAGGGTTCAGCAGAATCTGTAGCAGAAAAGACCCTCCTGGTTTTGTTCGCCAAGAAGGAGCTAATCCAAGCCGTGGCTGCGTCAGAAAAGTGTGCTGCAGATTTCAAGTGATGACAAAGTGTTTGGTGGTTGACCAAGTCGAAAGCTGCTGACAGGTCAAGCAATAGAAGGAGTGCGAGTTTGCCATTGTCTTTCAGGGTATGGATCTGAGTAGTAAGGTCTATTAGTGCAGTTTCCGTACCGTGTCTTGGTCGGAAGCCTGATTGCCTAAGTCCTAGGAGGTTGTTTGATTCTAAGTAAGCCTGTATTTGTAAGTAGGCTGCTCTGTCTAATATTTTTAATAAGAACGGTACAGTCGTTATAGGCCTATAGTTAGACGGGTTGGCAGGGTCAAGAGTAGGTTTTTTAAGAAGAGGAATGACCCAGGCGTCTTTAAGGTTATCAGGTACTATTCCAGATTTAAATGAGGCATTAATGAGGTTGGTGATGAAAGGTGCTAGGTCATGCGCGGCCGCTTTGATGATCGGGGCAGGGCAAACATCACCTTGGCAGTTCGAAGGTTTGAGTTTCCTGATGATGTTTTCCACTTCCCAGATAGCGAGGGGTGAAAAGTTGAAAGGTTTACACGTTGATTTGAAGGTGGATGGTCTGTTAGGTGGTTGTGTATAGTCAGGGTCAGCTAGTAATAAGGATTTTTTTGCGTTAATTTTGGTTTGTAGACGAGCTATTTTGTCTAATAAGGCCTTCTGAATATTGCTACACCATAGTGTGTCAGTGATACATTTGTCAGTGGGGGCAATAGGGGATTCTAGTTCTTTCAGAATCTTGAAAAGTTCTTTAGTGTTCGATTCCGCTTGTGTGATCCTTTTGTTGTAGGTATCTTTTTTAGCATGCAATATGGCCTCTTTGTAACGGGAAGAGGCTAGGGTAAGCTCTGTCTTATTGGATGTTGTAGGTTGTTTTTTCCAGTGAGCCTCAGCGATTCTTTTAGTTTTGCGTAATTCTCTTAACTGCGGCGTGAACCAGGTGTTAAGGTGACGCTGTGGTTTAGGTTTCCGTAATTTTAACGGGGCAATGGTGTCCAGTGCTTTGAGTATAGCCTGGTTGTAGATATCCACTAGGACAGTGTGGTCAACATCTGAATCGGTATTATTCAGAATAGGGAGTAAAATGGGTAGGAGATTGTCAGGGGTAATGTCTTGCTTATTTCTCGTGCAGGTGGCGGGGGTGATGATGGGCAACGCAGGGGGGTAAATTGGCTTTGATGGCAAAGGTGAGTTTGTGATGATCCGACCAGATGCAAGGGTCGTTGGATAGGAGGTCGATAGGACAGTTGAGGTGGGAGAGCCAGTCTAGTGTTCTGCCTTTTGATATGAGTGGGTTCGTGGATAATGTGTGTATGACCAAGTTCGGATAAGGTGTTGGCTAGGTCATGGGCGTTAGTGTCCTTAGGATCGTTGAACCCGAGGTTAAAGTCCCCAAGTAAGATGATTTGAGAGTTAGGTTTGGTGTTTATGGATATAAGAGATGCAATGTCCTCTATAAAAGAGGAAATGGGTCCTGGTGGGCGGTAAATAAGGTGCAATGATGCCGTGTGGTTGGGTGAGAGAGGGAGCTTAATTGATAGCGATTCTGCTGAGAGGATTTGAGCGTCTTGGATGATTTTGATGTCGAAGGTATTTCTGAATATGAGGGCGAGTCCGCCTCCCTTCGTTTGGGTGGTATTTCTGTCAGATCTAATGATAGCATAACCATCAGGTATGGCGATGGGCCGGATGCAGCATTGAGCCATGTTTCTGTGACTGCGAGGAGATCAAGGTTTTCGTTAGTTATAAAGTCAGCTATATCAAGAGCATGGGCAGGAAGAGACCTAGCATTCACTAAGGCTGCTTTGATTAGTTTGTCTTTTTTGGGAGATTTATCAAGACGTGTGTGTAGAGGGCTGTGGGATAGGTGGTCTGAGTCGATGGGGAAGCTGGCAAGGTTACTACGGACTCTAAGTCTAGCGTTTCTGGTTAAGATGGTGGGGTGGTGAGAGTAAGGGTGAGTCGGAGTACTAGTTCTGGAGTTCAATCTAGTGTTTCTGTTCAGTAGGCTGCTGGGGTAGTGAGGGCATATATGAGTAGGTGGTCTAGTTCTAGTATTCAGTCTAGTGTTTCTAATGGCTGTGGTACAAGGTTGGTTAGGTGTTGGTCTAGTAGCAAAGTGGCGTATCCATAGTGATATCATCAAAATACGGGTTTGCAGATGTCATGGTGCCCAAGAACGCCACATACAAACGCACAAACAAACACAACTTTGTTTATATATATATATATATATATATATATATATATATATATATATATATATATATATATATATATATATATATATATATATATAGATGATCCCAATATTACCATGCACATTCTTTGCAAAAATAGTTAAACTTTTATCTAACTTTCTGTGGAAAAACAAAACGCCCAAAATAGCTTTGAATGAACTCCAATCTTGTAAAACCTCTGGGGGTGTTAAATTCCCCAATTGTCTCATATCAGAAATCCTTCTCATTACCACAACTTGATCTGGTTCTAGCTCATGAATCCCAATTGACGTATGACCCTTCTGGATCATTTTTTTTCTCATTTACTCAAAATGTCCTTGTGGCTAAAAAAATATCCACTTTTGCATTCATTTAAAAATACATGGAATAGTTTTTCTTGTTCCCCTGATACCCAAAATTCCACTTGTCCCTTTTTATGGTTTCATCAATTTTTTACATTTAAACCGAAGCAGGAGATTTTACAAGAATGGCTTCTGCTGGAATTTTTTCCATATCACATTTATTCCATAATTTGCCAATACCATTCCCAGAACTTTGCACTTGATTCAACCTTAATGGTTCTGATTTTAAAACCTGCTTAACGCTTACCGTGTCGGTTACTAAAGCCATACCTTTTTACTCCCAAATTGCTCCCTCCAAATTTATTGAACTCCTCGCGTGCTGCCGTTCCACTAAAGCTTCAAAATTATATTCTGTCCTTAATCAACCCCAGGATTCTACTTCTAAACTTATTCGACAATGGGAAGCTGATTGAGGCCTACCTATATCCCAGGACATTTGGATTAAAATGTGGGTGTTTGAAAACTTCAGTAGCCGCAAATCTTACATAATGGCACCTTTTTATATTGCATAGAGCACACCTCATAGGATTGCCAAAATCTCCAATACAAATCACAACTTACGTTGGTCCTGCCAGTTACCTGCTATTGATTTTATTCATTCAATATTAAATTGCAAATACATTTTATTCTTTCTGGGCACAAGTTTGGGAATGCCTGCAATCATATTCTCTTTTCATGAACCTCTATCATTATGCAATGTTATGATTTGGTGTGTTAGCTAACCCTTTCATGTCATCTATTCCTTCACCATACGTATCTACTTTTTTTGTTTCCATTGCTTCCAACTGTAAAAATGCACAGAAGTTGTTGTATAATTTATGGTGGAACTCCATTTGTTCCTTCCATAGAATTGAAAAAATGTATGCCGTATCATCTAGAAATCTACCTAAATTTATAACAAGTAGAATGTATTCAACGCTTAACTAGGATGAAATAGTAATTTTCTTCAGAGAATATATTTCCCCTTCCCTTCCCTCTCTTTTTGTCTCTAGTTTGTCCTGTTAGTCTTCCCTTGTTAGTCTTAACTTATTTGCAAATAATTATTACTTTTCTTCTTCGAATTTGCAATGTTTTGATTCATTATATAACTTTATTTACCACATCATATAAGTTGTAATTGACTTTCTAAATTGTAGTTAACTCTAGAATGCCTTTTTTCTCTGCTTTTAACTTCTTTACCCCTGCATTTAACATTGTTCTTTCATGAAAACTCAATAAAATCAGCAAGTGCAAGAAAATGTCATTTCTACAGAACAATTAAGTATAATTACAAAGAAGCCAAAGAATAATAAACTATAAAGTGGAGGGGGGCGTGGCTAAATGGCCACAGGTTAGTACGTGCATCCCGAGTCCTCCTGAAGATCCGACAATGATCTGGAAAATAAGAGTTTCGTTTTTTTCAATTTATCTTTTTATTTGATTTTAACAGTAAACAGACATCTGCGGCACCTCAATTCACATCTTGTGTCATTTGTTTAGAGATAAACATTAACAAACAAAACATAATCAGGAGGGGATGTGGGGCTACACTGGTGGAGGAACAATCGGCAGTGCTGTAGTTCTTGGGGGGTGTTGTTTTGAGCAGTTGTCTTTCGCCGTGAGGGCTAACTAGTCGATGTCTGCGTTGGGGCGCTTCTGGGGGTTTGCCTTTCCCTCCGCTGCTCTTGGTTCCGAATTGAACGCACTCAGGAGGGTGAGTTCGGTGTGGGCTTCGGGGCTGGTTTTGAGTTGTGTTAGTTGTATTTGTCTAGCCAGCGGAGGGGTGGTGGTTTCCTTGCCATTCCAGGGAACTGGTCTGTGTAGTCTAGGAAGGGTGTCACGACCCTCGCCCACAACCCCCTCTGGCAAACCCATTGGCCAGGTGGAGTCAGGACTTGGGCCTTTAGAGCCTGGCATCCTCTTCAAAAGCCCTCATGGGGCCAGTCCTGGCGCCTATGGTGCCAGGCTCATACACCATGAACAACAATGTGCTTGGGAACTACTTTATTGTATTGTCAGCCAACATGGAGGCATCCACATAGCTTGGTTCCTAAGAACCAAGCTATGCGGTCTAGTGTTTTGGGTGTGGCAGGCCTGGAACTACTTTCTCTGGTACTACTTTACCTGGGCTATATAAACCACACCCTGACTGCAGAACATGCTTCGTGTTACTTTGCAGCTTGCAATGTGACGCTCACCGTGTCCAGCTATTCCCTCGAACCTCGGAGAAGCAGAACCTGCAAGGACACAAAAGGAACATCATTAGCAGCAGCATCTCACCTGCAGTCTTCATATTTAAACACTCGCAGCTCACTGAGAACAGCTTCCTCGAATCTGCACGTCTCCCGGACAGAACGACCTGAAAGAGGAAGATAGAGGCAACATTAAAGAAAGCTGTAGAGACATTTACAAATTACGAACTGCTCAAAAGGCTTTCCTGGCTGGTCGCCTCTTGGCTGGCACCACTCCAGACATTCCACTCGCGCTGAAGAACACCGTGACCTACGAGGAAGGAAAACACAGGTAAGCAAAGGCAAGACTTCGCAGCGCATATCGCTTACTTACCGCATCATAGCGCTCTTAATGTGCCATCATTTACCAGCGGGGCTCAACCAAGCCAGTTCACTGCGCTGAAGCTCCGCATACCTAAGGGAGAAAAAAAGAGACCTTTTAAACAAAGAAAGGCATGCAGGATAGCAACAAAACTAAAGAACAGCAATAAGACCTACCTGAACAATATCAAACGGGCTGGCGTCGGTGAAGTAACTGGACTGCACTCGCCCATGAAAGACCACGTGCCCCTGCAAAGAAGGCAGGACGGAGAGCATGCCTAATTCTACCTCAAGGCAGAACCTTCCCTGCAGACCACATCAGGGCAAAGCTGAGAAGCATACCAGCGAGTAACCCAGCTGGGTGGCGTCCCTGTGGATACCAGATGAGTGTAACAAAGGGGGCCCAGGTGTCAAAGAACTTGTTTCTATTTCCCAGGCAGATGGCTGTTATTTTTTCCGCGACTGCAATGTCCCTGCATTTGGCCCACCACAGGCTCACTGCAGGGCCCTACGGATGTTTCCATAGTCTTGCCATGGCTATCTTTGCTGCTGTGAGAAGTTGTGTGCATAGGCTTGCCAAGTTCCCAGTCAGCGGAAATTGGCCATCCCATGTGCTGCCCAGTAGGACAATTCCTGGGTCCCATGGAATCGTCAGGCCTGTGATCTGCTTGATAAGGTCCAGAATTTCCTTCCAGTATTTTGTGGACCTTTGGCATGTCCAGAGCAAGTGATACAGCGTGCCTGTGTCTGCGCATCCTCTCCAACATTGCGGTGAAATCGCTGGGTTGCTCTTGTTCAGGGTCTCTGGGGTTAGGTACCATCTGTAGCAGGTTTTGTTTGCCCCTTCATTGTTGGTGACGCATTTCGAGCTTTTCTGTGTTCTGGTCCAGATGTGCCCCCATTCTTCCATTTGAATTGTTCTACCAATGTCCCTTTCTCATTTTTCCATATAGGCCTCCTTTTGGTTGGGATCTCCTCTGTCCAGTAGTCCGTATAAGGCTGATGTTTTCCCTCTGGGTGGGAGGTGCTGTGAGCGTTTGTTCCAGCGCCGTTAGTTCTCTGCAGCCCTGGGATTTCATGGGCTTGTGCGAGAGCCAGTGTCGGATTTGCGCATAGCGGAATCTCTGTTTCAGGCACCCCGAATTTCCTCTTGCATTCTTCGAATGTTAGCAGGGATCCCTCCGCGTAGAAGTCTCCCACATGTTTCAGGCCTCCTGTTTTCCAGTGCTCGAAATTATTGGGAGTCATTCCGGGGGTGAAGTCCGGGTTGTCCCAGATCGGGGATAGGGGGCCTATTGTGCTCCCACAGGTCCATCTCCTGGCTGCCCTCCTCCAACTCTCCACTGTGTTCTTGGTTGCAGTTAGGGGCCCCTCTTTTGGGGGGGGGGGTCAATGGGTTTGATGTGTGGGAGCGCTTCTGGCACCAGTCCTCCTCTAGTTTCACCCAGCGAGGCCCGTTGGTGATTAGTGACCAGGTGAATGCCGGGGAGAGTTGGGCGGCCAGGCAGTATCTCTCCATTTCTTGGGCTCCCAGGCCTCCCGCTCCCTTGCTCCTAGTCATCACCCTTCTGGCTATTCGCGGCTTTTTCCCCCTCCCAGATGAATTTCATGTTTGTTTGAAGCTTCTGTAGGTCTTTCCTGGGGATGGAGATTTGGAGGGCCTGGCAGTGGTAGAGCACTCTTGGCACCATGTTCATTTTTACTGCTGTTATTCTTCCAAGCCATGACATCTCTTGCTTTTTGCATCTTATTAGGTCTGACTGGAGCTTCTTGAACAGCAGGGGGGGGGAGTTTAGTTTGTACGCATCCTCCGTTTTACGTGGTATCTTTACCCCCAGGTAGGTGAAGTGCGAGCTGGCCCATTGGATGGGGTGGCTGGCGGCTAATGTTTCTATCATGCCTTCTGGGGTGTTAATCCCCTGGGCCGTGGATTTATCGGGATTGATGGAGAACCCTGAGGCCACTCCGAAGCTGGCCAGCTCGTCTCACAGCGCCTCCAGGGATAATTCGGGCTTGGTCAGGGTTAGTAAGACGTTGTCTGCATACAGAACTATTTGTATGTTTCCCCTATCACCGTTGGTCCGCTTATTAAGGGGTTTTGGCAAACTCTACAGGCGAACGGCTCCATAGACCGTGCAAGGATGAGTGGGGATAGTGGTCATCCCTGCCGTGTGCCCCTAGTGATATGGATTCTGGGTGATTTGGTGCCGTTTATCCTCCGCTCCGTGGTTGGGTGCTGGCAGTTGGCCAGGGTCCATTTCCGGAACTTTGGGCCGATGCCTAGGTGCTTTAGGGCTTCCTCTATGTATCCCCAGTCCAACATGTCGAACGCTTTATTCGCGTCTAGCGACAGGACTGCCATTTGTTCCCCTGTTCTGCTTGCTGATTCGATAATGTTTAGGGTGCGCCTGGTGTTGTCGAAGGTGCTTCGGCCTGGGATGAATCCCGCCTGGTCCGGGTGGATCAGTTCTAAGAGGTATTTTGCCAGTCTGCTTGCCAGAATTTTGGAGAAGATTTTTGCGTCGTTGTTCATTAGTGTGATTGGTCTGTATGATGAGCAGAGCTCTGGGTTTCTCCCTGGCTTCAATATCAGTACCGTCAGGGACTCCTCCATTGAGGGGGTGACGGAGCCGGAGTCCAGAATGGAGTTATACAATGAGGCAAGATGGGGGACCAGAATGTGGGAGAACTTTTTGTAAAATTGGGCGGTTAGACCGTCAGGGCCCAGGGCAGTGTTTTTCAGAAACCGGATTGTGTCTGCTGCTACTTCCGCAGCGATGGGGAGTTCTAAGGCGTCGTGCTGTGGGGGCAAGAGGTCTCGTCTGTCTGATCGCAGGTATTGGGCTTGTGCTTCTTTGCTCGTGATCGGTCCGGACATGATCCCCTTGTGGTACTTGGTGATGATTTCTATCTTCTCTGCTTCTGTGCAGCAGGGCTTGCCCCGTTGGTCTTGGAGCGTTAGTATCTTGTTCCGGGAATGTAGTTTCTTTAGCTTCTGGACCAGCAGGCGGTTTGCCTTGTTGCCGTTTATATAGTAGTATTGTTTTGTATAGGCTAAGGCTCGGGCAGTCCGGTCTGCCAGGTGCATTTCGAGTTTTACCTTCGCCTTTTTCAGTTCTCTGCCACCCTTCACAGATTGGCGTGCTTTGTATCGTGCTTCTGCTTCACCCACTTCTGCTTCCAGCTTAGAGAGTTGGAGCCTCCTCTTGTGTGCTGCTGTGCAGCTGATTGCCACACCTCTGACTGGCTTCATTGCATCCAAGACCGTGGTTTCTGAGGTGTCTTTCGCTAGGTTCTCTGTGAAATAGTTCAGAAGGGATTCCTAGAGCTCGGTGCTGGATGCTATGTCTGCTAGAATGTAGTCTTGTAGTTACCGGGCTCTCTGCGGAGGTGCTGGGAGGCCTTCGACTTGTAGGCTGGCTATGACTGGGACGTGGACAGATATGACTCTGCGGCCGATTTGAATGTCTTCAATGCAGGGGTAGAGTTCACTTGACATCAGCAGGAGATCAATCCTTGAGTAGCCTCTGTGTACATGGGAGTAGAATGTGTTGTCTCGTTCTCCCTGGTGAGCCAGTCTCCAGGTCTCAACTGTGCCTGTGTTCCTCAGAAATTCTGCCATTCCCAGCACCCGTGAGGAGTCCTCCCTGGAGGGAGGGAGCGTCTTATCCATGTTAGGGTCTGGGGTGAGGTTGAAGTCTCCTCCGATTAGCAGGTGCCCTTCTGTGAAGGAGGTGAGCGTGGGGAGGATGCTGCTAAGAAAGCGATCTTGTGCGGTTTTCGGGGCATATATCACTGCTATGGTCATAGGGAGGTCCACTAGACGCCCTTTAAGCAGCAGGTATCTTCCCGCCGGGTCTCGTTTGACCGAGATTCGAGTTAGTGGTACCGCATTGCTGAGGAAAATAGCAACCCCCCTTTTTTTCTGGCCTGACGGGGCAAAGAGTTTCGTAGGGTATTGTCGGAAGTTTACTCTCTGTTGGGCAGAAACCTGTGCAGTTCCCTTAGGGACCACTGCAAAAGATTTAGGACTACAGGTGTTTGGCAGTAAACCAACTTGGTAGCAGTCTGTACCACACAGATTCACTTGGTAGCTGTGGCTGAGCAGTCAGACTTCCCTCAAGAAGAGTTAGGCAGTATATAGAGTATACACAATAGGTACAGAGATACAGTAGCACAAGCAAACACTGACCAGAGCTTTGGTGTAAAAGTATAGAATTATTTATTTAAAGACACACTTGTAAATTACACTCACATAAAGAGAAAAGTAAATTCAGCACACAGTCACTATTATATATATACAACCCTAATTGCTTATTAGACAAGTCTTAGTGAGAAACACCACTTATTTTCAGACGGAGGTGAGCGCTTAACATAAGATGGCACTCTAATAAGTTATTAAAAAGGGAGGGAAAAAGGCAGAGTTATGGAAGCACACAAATGTCAATACTTTTTAAAGAACCACAGTAAGGCAGGATAGGCAGAGTTCTACTGGAGAGCAAGGAGGTCAATTGCAAGGCCCACTCTTGGAGAGAGCAAGCAGAAGGGGTCCAGGTTCACACAGTGGGGATATGCCCAAAGAGTCTTGTAGATAGTTTGCACACAAAGAATGAAATTAAAGTCAGGAAAAGTTAGCTAGGTTGTCCCAGGCCAGCCCAGGTTAGAAAGTCGAGGCTTTAATGTCACCCCGAACGATCTGTCGCAAGGGAAGCCAGGCGGGACACAGTACCTTAAGTGTGAAGGAAGCTCCAGCGGGGGCAGTTGTTCCTGGCAGCGGGTGCAAGTCGGTGTTTCGTCCAGAGGAAGAGGAGGTCTCGCCGTGGAGGAAAGATGAAGGTCGTTGCACTGCCAGGGAAGAAACCAGCCGCGGAGTTCTTCGGTTAAAAGGTACTACCCTTCTCTTTGCGGTAGTGGTAAGCCGTGGTGTTCCGATTGCCGGGGTGCTTAGCACGGGCAAGGCGGCCACGAGATGCTCCAGGAAGGTGAAAAGAAGGCAAAACTGGTTATCCCCATCAGTCAAAGGAAGAAGACTCTCCGGACTGGAGATCTCTGTTGTCGGGAAAAGTGGTGAGACGGTTCAGCAGGGCTCCACCGGTGGTGTCGTTGCAGGTCGGCTCAGCTTCTCCCTCCTCGGATTCTTAGGTCCTGTGGCGACTTCTGAAGTTCCAGTCCCCAAAGCCCTGCTTTTATGCAGCAAACCCCCATTTATTCAGCCTAGCTGTCAATCAAACATGCTAAGTGGTGAGCCGGCCGGCTCACCACTTGGGCCAATCACACAAGAGTGCGACTTGAGTTACCAAGGTAACTCAGTCCAGGGTGCCTAAACCCCCTCCCACACCCCCTGTGGTACCCAGACAGAGTGGCACCACTTTTGGAGGTTTCTGTGGAGAAGCCTGCCAAAAAGTGGAAGAAAGGGCTCGACTTGGGTTGGAGTCACAGAAGAGAACACAAACACCATTTTAGAATAGAGCTCTGGCAAAAAATACCAACCGGTGAATTAATATTAAATAAATAAACCGGCGGTATGTTCGAGGCTATAAGAATTAAATAATTAAAGTTGGTAGCCTCGAACAATGGGAAAATCCCATAGAGATATATTCGCGGTCGAATATAAAAAGTAGTATCCACTGCCACCAGCCAAAACTCGATCAGGGGGGACGGAGACGTGCCCCCTCGAACAACAGACCCCCGGGGCAATCAAATTGCCCCGACCAGTACATCCACAACATGATGGTTTGTACTGGTTTCTGTTCTTAATTTGGGACTAGTAAAGCCAATGATGACTTTACATGCCCTGGGAGACAGTAGGCAGTCGCAGGGTATGCAGTCTATGTTTGGGGGTCGCTACGACACCCCTGGGTTACGGCACGGAGGGTGCTGTGTAACCCACATCAAAAACACATGAGACCCTATGGCGTAAAAGACCCCATAGCCCATAAAACACATGGAAAGACAAAGGAACACCTCAAATCATGTCTAAGAGTGGGAGTAAAAGAGTCTCACTCTTAGCAGGAGAAAAAAAATAAACCCCAAAAATCCAGCAAAGCTGCTGGGGGACTCACTAGGTTTGGGAAATTAGCCTTTACAGAGAATTCTCCCTAACACTCTTCTCGTCCGATTGCTGCAGGTGTGTTTCCTGAAGGCACACAATGTCCGCTTCCAGGTGGGCCAGTCTGTGCTCAACGGATTTCCGTTTTCTGGGTGAATTCAGCCCCTGCACGTTCCAAGTTACCATGGCCAGCTCCTTAGTGGTCTCCATACTCCAGGGTGGTGTTGGTTATGTATTCCTTAGATAGCCTCCGCTGATACTCCACCCGTAAGCCAGCCCCCCTGTCAATTACTATGATTCTGTCCCTTATCCCTCCTCTGCCCCCCCCCCCCAAACAGTTAGTCTTTAAGGTCAACCTTCGGCCAACGGGGTGTCCGGCCGGGCCAACGCAGCCGACTAACTTGGAGGCAACTTTGCCTCAACTGGTGTTTGGTGACATGGTGGTTTTCCGATGATCCAGCGCCCCGGCTTGCAGTGCCCAGGGTTGTATGATCTGCACTTTCACAGGGTGTGGTCCTTGTCGTGGTTTTCTGTTTGCTCGTAACTTGAGTCTATCAGTGGGGGTGCGCTGGGTTCTAGCCGTTCGGCTTACTCTTGGGAGGTGGTCTGCGAAGCCTGCGGCGTCTCTCCACTCGGTTCCAGGAGAGGTCAGGATTCCTTGCTCGAGCTGGCTGGGCGGATGTGTCCTTATCGGGGTTGTCATCTTCTGTAGCTGGGTTTAAGAGCATCTCGCCCTCCTGTAGTGTACGGATAAGGCAGGGCTTTCCCTCCCAGGTAAAGGCCAGAGCTGTGGGGAATGCCCAGTGGTAGGTGGTTTTCTTTTCCCTGAGCCAGTCCATGATGGGTCGTAGGGCCTTCCTCTTCGCGAGTGTGATGGTGGCTAGGTCCTGGTACAGGGAGATGGAGGCGTATCTGAAGAGAATGCGAGGTGAATCCCTGGCTTCCCGCATGATTTTCTCCTTAACTGTGTATAAATTGCCTCCAGCTAGGACGTCAGCTGGGGTGGCTGCGTTTGCTCTGGATCTTGTCCGGTGCACTCTGTCTAGTTCCAGTGGGGCCTCGTCTGGGAGGGTCAGAATGAAGCAAAACAGATCGTTGACAATAGGGGCCAAGGTCTTCGTCCGGGACTGCCATAGGAATCCCTCTCTGGCGGATATTGTTCCGACAAGAGCGATTTTCGGCGTCTTCTTGTCTCGACTCCACGGCTTCACATCTGGCCTCGAGTGCTGTGATTCTGTCCGAGCCTTCCCCGATCTCATGGCTGTGTTCGCACAGGGTTGCCTCACCTCTTCGGTTCTTGCCTCCACTTCTCCCAACCGTTTGTCCAGGACCGTGATCTTTTTCATGACTTCCTCTGTGCCCTTCTGATATTCTTTTGTGAGGGCCTGCAGCAGGTCTTGTAGATCTGATTTGGTCACTGTTTGTTCCATGGGGCCAGGGTCCGCTTCCATGTGTGCGTTTGCCATCGTTGCTTCAGGTCGGTCTCCTCTTTTAGGCTTGTCTGCGCTTGGGGTTGCCAGCAGAGTAGAGATGTCTGTCTGTTTTGTGGCTTTAAGTGCCTTCGACATGTTGGGGGGGCTAGTGTGTGCTCTTGTGGTGCCTCAGAGGAGGGCCTGTTTTCGCTTTTTTGGGTCTGGTCTGTTCTCAGTTTGGCTCGGATTGGGGGAGGATTAAGGTCCAAGGTAGCAGAGCTGTCTGGCTGGGGTTTATAGGATGGCCTGTATAGATGTGGATCGCTCTGTGACCTTGAGGCTGAAGTTTCAGGTGGTTAGTCCTCTGCCCTCCTGGGTTTGGTTGTGGCAGGCTGTAGGTTCTCTTTTTCAGCGGTATGGAATGCTCGAGGGAGGCGGCTCGTTTGCTTATGTGTTACTGGGGGTTTTGGGTGACCCCCCCTAGGAAATGTCCCACACTAACTTTATTGCATTCAGTGGGGGCGATCTGTGGTGGCGGGGATCCCGCCGGCGGGAGTACCCGCAGATTAGCTTTGTCTGTCTGTTAATCCCAGGCAGTTGAATGAATATTCGTGGGGCCGCGGCGCAGCTGCTCCTGTAGTGGCACCCAGCCTGTGCCCCTCTGTGTTTAGTTTGCTATTGGGTGTATTGCAGCTGCCCTGCGTTTCGCTGTGCTAGTTGCTTGCTGGGCAGTGGGATTGCTGTGGTAGATCTGGGTGGAGATTCCGGCGAGCAGCATGGGGGGGGGCAAGGTCCGAGGTATCGCCCAGTGTGTTCAGAGGGGAGGAGACCCCAAAGGCCGCGCAGTATTATCCCGCTCACTGTTCCCCGTTGCTAGTGCGGCAGGTGCCGCTTTACCTTAGCTGGAGGAGCCTAGGTTAGCGCTTTATGTCCAGAGTGGGGGCCTGTTCCACAGCCGGATCCCTGCTTAGAGATCCGGTCGGCTGGCCAGCGGCCTCCCAGGCCATGGGAGGGAGACAGTGGGACTGGGATCAGCCTTCATGATCTGCGTTGTGCTGCCTTCACATGTTCGCTCACCGTCCCTCTGGCGCCGGTGCGTACCTTTTCTTTCTTCTGTTTTTGCTGATGGAGCTTCTCTCAACCGGGTCTGCCCGAGAGTCGGAGGCAAAGGCGATGGCTTGTGGGTTGGCTGGCCATCGGGGGCTGCTACTTTCCTTCAGCTCCCCCGTCTATTAACTGCTTTGATCTCTGCTGGATCCACGTAGGTGCTGGCACCCGCTGATGGTGTGGGAACCACAGGGCACCTCCTGGCAGCCGAAACCGGGATCAGGCAAAGCGGCAGGCTGCTGCCGCTTGTGTCCCCACTCGTATCATGAGGGCTCCTCCGGTTTTCAGGCTTGGTTTTTTCCGCGACCCTGCCATTGGCCTAGGTGATCTCTCCTCGGGCCGATTTCCCCTGCCTCCTCCGTAATTTTCCCCCTCCCCAGCCAAGATGGTGTGGGGTGATTGCACCGCAGCTGTCTAGGGCGGCTTATGCAGCGGGGTTCTGCTTTTCGTGCCGCTTCGGGGAGCGGGGAGGTGGGACCGCCTCCTCTGCCAGTCTCCCGCAGTGGTGTAGCGGTGTGACGGTGCTGCTGGGGGCTCGGTTTGTCGCGGCCCCTCTTCTGCCTTCCAGGTCGGGCTGTGCGGCGGGCTGGTGTTTGTAGCGCCTAGGGGAGCGGGGGCCACCTCCTCCACCAGTCTCCCCTCCTCCAGTCGTGGCACAGCGAGGCAGGGTGGGAGCTCAGGCAGAGGCTCAGGCAGAGGCTCAAGCCTCCCGCAGTGGTGGAGCGGTGTGATCGTGCTGCTGGGGCTCGGTTTTTCGCGGCCCCTCCGCTGCCTTCCAGGTCAGGCTGTGCAGCGGGCTGTGCGGTGGGCTGGTGTTTGTGGCGCCTAGGGGAGCGGGGTCACCTCCTCCACCAGTCTCCCCTTCTCCAGCGGTGTCACAGCGAGGCGGACCGAGAGCTCAAGCAGAGGCGCCACTCCGGACTGCTTTCCAGAGGAGCCCGATCGGTCCTCGGGGATGGGGGAGGGGTCCGGAGCTGATACACCTCCGCCCCTCTTACTGTTTCTTTGTTGGTTCGGCTACAGGAGTGGGGCAGAGCTTCTCCGCTGTCCGGGTCAGGCGATCCTCTCTTGTGTTGAGTGTCCCCTCCGGGGCTGTCTAAGCCTCTACGCCGCAGGACCCCGTCCACCAAGTCAGGCCGTTGACTTAGCCGCCATTTTGTTGTCGGAACGGGCACCCCGCTCCATCGCAGCTCTCCTCAGATCTCAGGATCCCCGCATCTTGGGGTGCCCAGCGTCTGGCACCTCGCGCCTCACTGTTTTAAGTCTCGCAATCTCCGAGCATTTCTTGTGGAAAGTCGCTATCACCGGTGCATTTCCTTCAGCTGCGTGGCGTCGGCCGGGAGCTCTCAGAGCCATTCCGACCTCCATGGCTCCAAGCCACGCCCCAAATAATAAGAGTTTTACACTTGTAGCGAGAAGTGGACTCGAAGCTACTGCTGTGCGAATGGTGAAGGCAGGAAGCGGTACACAACTCGATACGAAACGTGCCTACAAGAAAGAGTTTGGAACTGAAGAGTATTGCAGGAGATTGCAGACATAGGAATCAAAATGGCACCCACCCAACAGTAAACCAAAGGCACATCACAGAAGCGCTGGCAGATTGCACAAAGATCCGTTATGCACTGTAAGCAGACACAGTGCTCTGGGTAGTGGCAGGGAGAAGCAGCGTTGTCATCTGTGCACACATTTCCCAAGGACATCAGCTGTTCTGTGGATTACGGCTGCCCTGCTTATGTTTGCAATGCGGGTGCATTTGCATGACCAGCTGTCGTGTGGAAGTCTTCCACAACCGCTTGCATGGCGACTATGTTTGTATCCTCTGGCGGCCTGAAAAAGTATTTTTTGGCATCACGCTGCAGTGCGGGCTCATGTACAGAGAACTGAAGCCTGAAATCACTCTCTGCATTGCGCCCGCAGCGTGTGCTCATTTTCATGGACCCGGGGCCCGACACGTTCTTTTCACATCGGGTCCGCCGTGCCTGCCCATGCAGAGGAGCCTGATGCTTGGGAGTTACTCCTCCACAACGCGCCTGCAGAGCGTGTTCGGGTAAAATGAACAGGATACCAGAAAACTTCTTCCTGGTATCGCGCCAGCAGTGTCAGTTCATGTAAAGGAGCCATAAGCCAGGAAAATACTTTTCCACATCGCGCCCGCAGCACACGTTTATAGTAAACAAGCTTGATGCCTGGTCACCTCCATTGTGCCCACAGCGCCAACGCAAGTAAAGGAACTCGACACCTGAAGAGTGCTTTTTACATTGGGCCCGCAGAGTGTGAACAATCAAAAGAACCTGGTGCCCGAAACGTTCCGTCCACTGCACGCCCACCGTGCCTGATCAGTTATAGCTGCCCTGCTTCCCATTTGCAGCATGGGCTCAGCTGCATGACCAGCTGTCCTGTGAGAAAAATCTCCCACATTCGTGCTTGCAGCGCAACAAAGTTTGAATTGCCTGGCTGCCTGAAAAGTACTGCAAGGCATACTGGAACAGACTACCAGCAAGACAACCGGAGATCCAGCACAGAGCGGGTGCCAGCACTCAGGGGCAAGGACATAAGCATGGAAAACTGAGGCAAAAGGGCCAAGAGCAACATCCACAAAGCACCTGGTGCAGGCGACTGAAGTGGGGAATACTGGTTATGACCAGCCTCCCCCGGACATAAACGCCAGGGCAAGCTGCTGAATACTAGCCATAGGTGTCAACGGTACTCCGTCCCGGCAGGGGAGACATGATTGTAGAAGGAGAGACTGAGCCACTTGTTTGTTAAACTGGCCGGGCAACCATGAAAAGGGCTTCCCACACCAAAATAAACGCGGCGGAGGAGAGAGCCAGCAAGGAAGACACACGAGAACCAGGTCGAACAGGGGCAAGACTGCTCGCACCAAAAAAAAACCCCGGGCAGCCCCCAAGTGCCGTGCGCTCAAGAACTATGGAGCTACCCCTGAGGTAGACCAAAGGAAGTAAGAAATCCCTTGCTCCCCGGAAAGGAACCCAGAAGAGTGCCACGGGTCAAGAAAGGGAGAGACTAGGTTAAATCAGAGCGCCCGCACCACGCAGAGGTACCTGTTGCTGTTGGCCCGTTGGACCCTGCAGCCTATGCTGGACACAACACGGTCAAGGAACATTGTACCACCAGAAAGGAAGCAGCAATAACACAGCAAAGACAGACGCAGTGAGCTTGCGCCGCGGAGGAAGCGGAACGGGCAAGCAGCACATCCACTGCTGGAAACCCATAGGGCAATTGGAAACCAGACCTGCACGACAAGAGAAACCATGGCAGGGCTGCCCCGGGAGGGATTCCCTGCCCCCTGGAGAATAGATCCAGAAGCACCACAGCTCCAGGAACAAGACACCCAGCCTTGGCATAACATCAAAACGCCCGAACCCCAGTTGTGCACACAATTACCCCAACGGTCTATGACAGCGATACAGGGGGCCGGCAAATCTCTGCTGTGCACTTTGGGGACAGTGTGCTCCAGGTGTTTAGAGCCCGTACGAATCCAGGCACCAAGATGCCAACCCAACTTCCCAAGTCCAAAGGGAAGCAGTCCACATTGGAGAACTTCACGAAAACCCTGCAACTGACAGAGGGGGCTAGACCTAAAGACAAAAACCCACAGGTGAACACGACCCCAATGCGCAATGACCGGCAGATCCTGGATCCAATCGCGGACTTAAAGGTGACGTGGGAGAGCAAGCTGGAGGCAGCCACAGCTGAACTCAAAGCAGCGCTGCAGCTCAAAGTGGGCGCAGTACAGGAGGAAGTCAATCTACTCAGACAGGATGTACGGAAGATAGCAGAACGCACAGATGAGCTGGAAAATGAAGTGACCACAAACACGATGGCCCGGGCATCTCAAGCCTCGGAGATCCACATACTGAAGCAACAGGTCAGCAATCTAGAGAACAGATCGGAGGAAGCTGAAGGGTGTTCCCGGAGGAACAATGTACGCATAGTAGGCCTTCCGGAAGGGGAAGAAGGCCTTAACCCGACGGACTACGTTGAAAACATGTTGCTGCAGGAAATAGGAGGCGGGTCTTACTCAAGGATTTATTGTGGAGAGAGCACATACAGCGCTCACAAGGAGACCTCACCCGGGAGTCCCCCCAAGCCCAATCATTGCCAAGATATTGAACTATCGAGACAGGGAGAAGATTCTGGAACACTTCTGGAAAGGGATCACTATGCAAACGGAATCCGCGACCATCACGGCATATCCTGATTACACACTTCAAGTGCAGGGACGGCGACTGAATTATGGGACAGTGAAGAAGAGATTGCGAGACACCGGGCCTGCGATATATGCTGTTGTACGCAGCTAAACTGAAAGTGTTCCATAAAAACAAAGCACTGTTTTTTGAGACTCCGGAAGATGCAACAGAGTGGCTGGGTGCCCAAAATTGTCCGGAGGGAGCGGACAGTCGGAAAGAGGATGGTACGGACAAGTGAAGCCTGATCCTGAGACCGAGGTGCTGTATATATTGTGACTTTGGGACTTGAATATAACATAGAGTAGGATGATTGAGAATATAACACAGAAGGTGCATAACATAATGTGGCAGATATCAGGAGACGCGAAGGATGCATTCTTATACCCCAATAGATAGTATAGTTGGGTTGCTGGTAGGGTGGCAACCCCCTGCTGTGTCCTAGTATCGGCATTGCCGAATAGGTACTAAATGCGGGTAGGCCTGAGATCCAGGGATGGAGCTGGGCATCAGTTGGGGTTGGGAAGGAGAGGGGAGGAGGGAGTGTTGGGGTGTTTGTAGTAGAGGGGAGGGAATGTTGGGAGTTGGGAAAGGGGGGCGAGGGGAGGAGGCTGAGGAAGTTGGGGCACGAGGGACAGAGGGTTTAAAGTTGGGGAAAGAGCTTACAGACATGAGCAATGGCATATAAGTACAACCTGCAGACCTACACAAGGAGGGGAGGAAAGGTATTGGATTAATTGGGGACCTCAAAGTACTAACCTGGAATGTTAGGGGGCTCAATAGTTACCTGAAAAGGAATAAGGTTATGATGTACCTGCGTAGACAGAAAATAGACATAGCCCTGATACAAGAGACACACCTTACGAAAGGGAAATTAGAGGTTATCCAGAAGAAATGGAAGGACGGTGGTTGGCGCGACAAAATCGGCTTATGCTAGAGGGGTGATCTGGGTGGCGCTGCATGTCCCGTCCCAGTTATTACAATCCTCAGTGGAAGCAGACGGTAGGATGGTCGCAGTAAGAGGGTTGGTGGAAAATAAAGACATGTGTATCCTAAATACTTACGCCCCAAACCAGGACACAGTGGCATATTTTAGGACCCTGTTTACCAATCTGAGTATGTACTTGGGGGATGCAGAGACTTTAACTGCACACTAAACCTGAGAGTAGAAAAATCGTATAATAAAATAGACAGACCCACCCCGGCTGCTAGGGTACTGCAGTCATTGTTAACGGACTTCAGGTTTGAGGACGCTTGGAGGATGCGCCACCTGCAAGACAGACAGTACTCGCACTACTCAGCCCCACAAAATTTGCATACTAGGCTAGATTACATGTTTGTTACGCAAGAGCTGATGGCAGAAATAGTACAGATAGAATACAAGGCAAGGGTCTTGTCAGACCACTCGCCACTGGCCCTTACATGGCAATACAAACATCCAAGAGCAAAGATACCGATGTGGCGCCTCAGAGCTGAGGCATTAAAAGATATAATTTTCAGGGAGGACTTGAGAGAAGAAATAGATAGTGAGTTACTTTGAGACCAATACTGGCAGTGTCGAGTCGGCGGGTACGCTGTTGGAAGCCTTTAAAGTGGTAGTGAGGGATAGCCATAGCTAAGACTAAAGTACTGCAATGAGGGATAATAACAGAACTACAGGAGGCGGAAAGGGAGCTGGAGAAAATGATGAGAAGCTAAGGCAATACTAAGGAGGACACCGAAACTATAAGCATGCTGCAGCAAGTATGTGCAGGACACTGGGAGAGACTGTGCAATTTAAACTATAAGAGATATGTAGAAAGACAATATGCGGGAGGAGATAAACCAGGAAGGGTGCTAGAATGGTTATATAAAAGTGAGACCCCTAGACCAACAATCCGGGCAATGGAGGAGGAGGATGGGCAAGTAGTGGATACCCAAGAGGGCATGAACAGAGAATTACTAAAATACTATCAACAACTCTATGGGAATGAAGGGGGAAGCGACCACAGGGACATAAAGGAAACACTGGAAGACATAGGTATGCCACGAATTAGTGCGGAGGAGCGAGAGGACCTGGACGCCCCGATTACCGTAGAAGAATTAGAGGAGGTGGTGGTGCAGCTACCCACTTGCAAGACCCCGGGGGCCGACGGACTCCCGAGTGAATTTTATAAAATGTACAGAAAGGAGGTGCTCCCCCCGCTTTTAGCTATGCTAAATGAGGCATACGAAATAGGAAGATTGCCGGAGTCCTTGAGAGAGGCGATTATTATACTGCTCCCTAAACCCAATAAGCCTGGCAAAGATTGCGGATCATTCAGACCCTTGTTAATGCTTAATGAAGATAGTAAAATGCTCGTGACGGTACTGGCAAACAGAATGAAACGGATTATTGACAAACTAATGTACCCCGACCAGACCAGGTACATCCCACATAGAAATATAACCAGCAACCTCAGGCGACTACATCGAGTTCTAAAACACACAAAAGGGGAAACTTCAGAAATTGCAATTGTATCGCTGGACGCAATAAAAGCATTTGACTCAGTTAAATGGCCATGGCTGATGGCAGCCTTGTCCAGTTATGGGATAGGACCTGGGTACCTTAAATGGGTCAAATTGCTGTACAGCGCACCGTTGGCCAGGTCAAAACGGGAGCGATATCGGAAAGGTGGCAACTTAGCAGGGGTACTAGACAAGGATGCCCGTGGTCCCCCATGCTGTATACCTTAGCATTAGAGCCTCTGGCGATATATCTAAGGCAACAGTATGACATGATGGGGATAAACGTAAATGGAGAACTGCACTTGATTTCCTTGTACGCTGATGATATGCTGCTGTATTTACAATACCCTGAAGAAAACCTCCAATATATTCTGGAAGTAATGGTACGATTGCAGCGCTTTCTGGCATAGCGGTGAACTCCAGAAAATCATGTATATTCCCTATGGGTAGATATGTCGGAATTCCACAAGAGAAATTGCCAGTTATACAAATACCGTGGGAGGTCAATACATTTAGATACCTTGGGGATAGACATCTACCATACGGTGGAGGCAGAGCACCAACACAATACCGAGAAGGCGGTCAAGGGTATCGAAAATAGCATTAAGTTTTGGGTAAAGCTCCCTCTGGCGATGATGGGAAGAGGGGCAATGCTGAAAATGGTGGTTTTACCTATATTATTGCATTATTTTGGGAATATACCATATCTGATATCAAGACGATTTTTTGATAAGATGCATAGTATGTGTAGGGGGTTCCTCTGGCATGGGACGAGGAGCAGGGTCGCCCTTTGGAAATTGCAAAATGCGTATAAGGGGGGGGGGCATAAACTTGCCAAACTTCGAAATTTATTATCTAGCGAGCCAGCTACAATACATGGCAAAATGGCTATCAGAAGACCCAACCTCAGAATCTAGCTTGTTTAGACAGGACTGTGCCCCATTCTTCTTGAAGGAAATTATATGGCTGTCCAAACAAGACATCGAAGAGCACCCAGAGATGATGACATTGGGGTGGAAAATATGGCGTAAGACCTGTCCGATAATGGAAAACCCGACCCTGTGTTCCCCGCAGGTGCCGCTGGTTGCACTGGCTGGGAAAGAGGACCAGTTAAGGAAGATAATCAGGAAACGCTGGGAACCGGTGGGGATAGCGACAATAGGAGATATGACAAGAGGGGAAGATAAAGGAATTTGGGATGCTGGTGGAGGAAGCAGGGTTACATACGGGACAATATATTACATATCATAGGGGTGGTCCAGCGAATTAAAGAAACATGGTCAGAAATAGTATTGGAAGAACAACCGGACAACGCCATAGAAATAATATATGATATAGCAGAGGGAGGGCACGAGATATCCAGGATATATGAGCTGGTAATGTCCAAAGTGGGAAAGGAAGTGGTACAACTACGACAGGACTGGGAAGAGGAGGTGGGTGCCCCGATGAGTGATGGAATGTAGAAGCGGGCCCAAGGATACCACAAGAAAGTGTCAAACGCGAGGTTACAGCAAATACAGATGTATATAACCCACAGGGCTTATGACACCTCAGAGGATAGCTAAATTTAAAAACGCAGAAAGGCAAATATGCCCCAAATGCGGCGAAGAAAGCGCTGGGATGACGCACATGTTCTGGTCGCGCCCAGAAATTGAACATTTTTGGGGAGAAATAGCCCATAGATTGGAGGAAAAGGGGATTAAGATAACTGTTGAGATAGCGTGGGCGTGTCTGCTTGGGGCTTTCCCCAGACCACGTAAACTTAAACGTGTAAGTAAACTAAAGGATTTGGCGTATATACTCGCAAAGCGTAGGATTGTCATGGGATGGAAGGCATGTCACAGACCTAGGATTGAAATATGATGGAAAGACCTCCAGAAAAAGGCAGAAGCTTTAACTATGGGGGGATGAAGAAGCAGAAACCCTGACAAACTGGAGATACCTAATAGCTACACTGGTTGGGTCCACGCAAGGTTGGTCAAGCTACCAGGACCCGGCAGAGAACACAGGAAAGGAAACCCCTTTTTAAAATGCAGAAGTAGATTGCGAAGAGATGTAGGCCTGGTTGGTCGGTGGGGGGAGTTAGAAGCAGTAAACAATGATTGGGTTGTATGAAATTCGACACATTGTAATATGTACTGCAAGTTTGGTTGATATAAATTGTATTAAAAATAGATCATCCAGGAATATGCTGCTGGGTTTTTGACATGCCTGCTGCGTGATGTTAAGAGATAGGGAGACATGATGTACAGATGCAATTGTTGTCCCCCTAGGGGGTAAATTCTGTGCACCTATTCTCCCTTGATACAGCACTTCCAGATTAGTATCTATTTAGATCAAGGGATATATTTGGACACTTGTCCAAGTAGGCCACTGAGTCTTTCTTTAAATTGCACTAGCACTTTGGATAAATATGCACTGTTCAATACCCCAAAGTGCATTGAGATGAATTGGCCACACCACTGTGGGGTCCTTCTCTCTCTGTGCATCACACAGGCAGGCATTGTCGAAATTTTGCTGCAGCAACTGCATTTGTTTTGTGCTCTCATTCGGATTGCTTGTCACACTGCGGAGAATTTTTCTCACACGGTGAGGCAACAAATATTGTATTTGCACACTGGCATGAAATCTCGTAATTAACTCGATACGCTTTTTCCCTGCAGAGCCGTGGAGTGTTTGACCTCTCCTGTACCTGCTGGTTGCGCGCATTAGCCTACTATTAAGATGGCCCGTTAATATCCGTTTTTAAAAAATATATATTTATATTTAAGTCCATAGATAACACAGACATTCCAATATGGCGGATACACCACCATACTGAACCATAGAGCTCATCTGCAGTAAATTTAGACTGGTTATCACATGACGCGCAGAATACACTAGTTGGGAACCACTACAAGCCTGAGGAAGCTCGCGAGTCGAGAAGAACGTGTGGCGTTTTTCCACCCGATGGGCGAGTGCTGCTTCACACCTGTTCTGACCAGTTACTGCTGTTGTATGCTTTTTAATATTATTTTGCACTGCTTAGGATTAATAAAGTGCTTGGGCATTTCTTGGCTGAAGCTGGAGCTAATGTTTATCTGCTATCCTGCATTCTTACTGAGTATTTTCTTGAATATATATATATATATATATATATATATATATATATATATATATATATATATACACATACACCAGGCCAGCAAGCGAACCCAATGTGCATTATTTCCCAAAGTGAATGGAACTTTGGGGAAGTGAACTTTTAAGTACTTTAAAAGGTGAATTTAACTGAACTTTCAATTTCAAACCAAACCTTTTAGGGTATAAAGACCCAAAATAAGCCGAGGGTGCCGGTGTGACACAGAACATTTAAGGATGCACCCTCATATTAATACATCATTGAAATTGTGTCTTGGGGAAGGGATCCCTGAGATTGGAATTGTTTATTTGTCCCGGGGACAGCGCCTTAGGATAGTTTGTGTTTTGAACCGTGTTTTGGAACTTGGGTAAGGGAACCCAGAGTATTGGACAAACCTATATTACTTCGGAACTCAAGGCAATCTTAAGACTTTTTTTATAAGAACTGCTTTATAATTGGGGAAGGGAGCTGAAAGAAAGCTGTAAGCTGAACCAAGCTCCAAACTTTATATTGTACCCTATTTTGTTGGTTACTGACATCCCTATACGTTGTATAAGAGTAATTGTGAGGGCAAGTATAGGTTTTGGGCACAAACCGCTTCCTAAGTTGAACTTGTTGACTTTGACTTTCCTTAGTTTTGTTTTGGTTTGGTTGGGAAATCCCACCATAGTATAGGACAAGATAGGCGTTTCTTTATCCTGACATTTAAGTTAATAAAAGTGTTTGCTTTGAACTTTGAATCTGTTTGTGTCTTACTCCAAGATGCCCTCACAGTACCTACAATTTGACACTTTTTAAAAAATAAAACGCAGGACAGATTTGCAAAAGCATCCTTTTAGGGTCCTTGCCGATGCTCCTCGCACATGTTTGCTGAAAACCCATCGAGCAGTTTGGGATGTAGCCGCAAGCAGATTCTTATTTTTTATTTTTTTTCCCCCCATTCAAGCCTATCCTAGTTTTGAAAATGTTACCACATAGATAGTCCATGGTGGCCATATCGTCCATGGCATGGCTTTCGGCCATGCTCCGAACGATCTGGCCATGGCTATGCCTCAGGAACCAAAGTTATCACTATTTTTGGTACATACATTTTGACACTTTTCAGAAAACGAAACGCAGGACAGATCTGCAAAAGCATGCTTTTGGGTCCATGCCCATTCTCCTTGCACAAGTTTGCTGCACATATGTCTAGCACTTCAGGCTGTAGCCGCAAGCAGAATTTGTTTCCCCATTCAAGACTATCCCAATTAAGTTTTGAGTCCCCCTGCTAAAATTTTACCTCCACTTGACAAAATACCACCAAACTGCAAAAACATTCACATCCACAGTTGCCAAGGTTATAAGCCTTCCGAAAATGGTGGGACCCCCTCCAATTTTGCCCCCTCTTGGCAAAATGGCATCACACTTTGGAATAACATTCAAAGTAGGGTCTACATTTTTATTACACCATTTTGTGCAGTTTCTTTGAACGGCACCAAAGTTATAAGCCGGTATAAAACTGCACTTCACCGACCCTGTAATGCACACATGTACATGTATGTCCTCAAACATTTGTCAGGGTCACAAACATAACAGTAATGTCTGCAGACATCGTAGAAAAGGAAAACACCAGATTTTTGGCTTGTTCTCGACATTTCTCATCCTCATCACCTCTCTCCTCCCCAGAGATTTTCATTTGTTTGACAAGTATGTGTTGTTTAATGTTTTTACTGCAATGTTCGTGGACTACAGGTGCAGTTCATGAATTCAGCATGATGTCCATTTCAAAGGTTTTGACGCACCTCACTTTTTTTTTGATAATATCTTTTTATTGGTTTTGATACAACAATTCACGAAAAACCACAAGAAATATTCAACTTCCCAGATTCCCCCCTCCATCCACCCTCCCCGCCGTAGTGGTATCTGTCTCTTCTTTGTGCTGAAATTCTGTTTCGGCTCATAGTATGTCTATTATTCTGCTCTTGTGCGGACACCATTGTTAAGAAGTCACACTATCAGCTGCACCTCCACAGGGGTATTCTTCCTTTCCTCTCCTTCCCCAGAAGCTCACTGTCTCCAGAGCTCTGGTTCTCTCTAGGCTGCACTACTGCAACAGCATCTTTCTAAATAGGCCTGTTTCTACTGTCCGCCCTCTGCAACTCATCCAGAACAGGACTGCGAGACTTGTCCTTGACCTCAAGCCCAGGGAGTGCATCTCTCCAGGACTGAAATCTCTGCACTGGCTCCCAGTGGCTGCGAGGACTAAGTTCAAAACCCTCTGCATTGTCCACAAGGCCTTCTGGGGCCTGGGGCCTCAATACCTTCAACTCTCTCTTCCTAAATATCTTCCTTCTCGAGCTCTTCGCTCATCCGCCTCCAACTCCCTCAGGGCCAGTCGCTTCTCCAAGCAACGAGTTGGTGGTAGATCTCCATCTTCTGCTGGGGCCTCCCTCTGTAACAGTCTGCCTGCCTCCCTGAAACTTGAGGAGAACCATCTCTCGTTCCGAAAGCACCTCAAGACCTTCCTCTTTGCTTCTGCTTTCTCTCCTCCTCTCCCCTGCTGAACTAACTGAAACTGCACTGGTCACCTGGCTACCCTCTGATCTCTGGCCCAGGTCCCCTCCCTCGCCAGTTGCACACCTGCACTGCCACCCGGGTAACCCCTGCACTTGGGGGCTGTTTCTGTATCCCTACAGTCCCCTACCAGCTCTTTGCACTTGATGTCTGCACTTATCCCTGCACTTGCCACAAGCTGGCCGCTTTTTTACCTATTGTTTTATTTTTGTATTTATTATTTTATACTATTGATCCTATGTATTGCACTGCCTCCTCCCCCTGCTCCCGCGCTCCCCCCCTCCCTTGCACTTGCGCAAACTCAATGTCACCTGGCCTAGTTAGATCGCCTCTTTGTCTTCCCTCTGTTCCCCCTCCCTTGCCTCGTCTTGCCTTGAAACACTTGTGTATAGGCACGCTATAAATGCCATATCATTGAAACATGTAGTCACTTTGTAGGTAAGTCACGACCGGGCCCCATTCCTTCATGAATATTCCCTGGTCTCCTTGGATTTTATGTTACCCATTCTAAGGCTACAAAGTTCCACACTTTTTGCAGCCAGTCCTGTATCGTGGGCGCAGTCTCTTGTTTCCATATTTGTGCTATTGCCAGCCACGCTGCTATCGGTAGGGTTATCGGGCCACGTTTCTGGGTTTTTGATGGATATATTGTTCCTGGGTCCCACATTCCACACATCCAGAATTTGTCCCCCAGTTGTTCTGTTCTCTGGTAGATTGCTTGTATCTGCCTCCTGATCTCCTCCCAAAATGGTTGCATAATTGGGCAATTCATCCATATGTGCCTCCAGTCACCTACTGCCCTGAAGCCTCTCCAGCATTGGTCTGATGCTTGGGGGAACATGGCATAGATCTTTTCTGGTTTATAGTGCCATTGCATCATAACTTTGATCCACATCTCCCCTAGTTGGATGGAGCGGGTTCGTTTGGGGATTGTTCCCCACAGATCTTCCCCATTGTCTATTTGAGATGGGCTCTCCTAGTGTTCCCCCCCATTTTCTCATGTATTTCCATTGCACCTTCTCTTCTTGGTCATTCAGGTATTTATAGAAGTTAGATACTAAGCTTTTTTACCCCTGTGTTTGTAGTAATAACATTTTCAAATGGTGTCAATTGTGTAGTGGCTGCTTCTTTAATTGTTGGGGAGCTTAGCCAGTGCCTTAATTGATTGCATTTGAATCTATCTCCCTTTGTCAGGCCTAGTGGTTGTCCCTGATAGATGTCCCTAATTTTCTGTGAGTCTGCGGTTTTCCACCTCTTGAATGCTTCCTTTTCCATTCCTAGTTGAAATTCTGGGTTCCCAAACATGGGGAAGAATGGGGATGGGTTCACTGATAGCGCCCCCCTTCCAGTTACACCAGCCCATGTTTCTATCCCTACCCTTAATACTTCGCTGATTCTAGTTTGTGGGTGTCTTTTTCTTTTCCAGCCACAGGAGCCTCTTACTCCTCTAGATTGTTGCTCCCACTTAGTTGTATCCTTCGGAGGTGGATGGGGATGTTGGGGGCGTTCCCGCATTCTGATCATTAAGGGCTCTAGATATATGGCGTAAAGCAGCAGAGATAGTGGGCATTCTTGTTTGGTTCCCCATTCTAACGCTACCTTGTTGGACACTATACCATTTAGGGTTATCCGTATTGATGGTGTTGCATAGTTCGCTTGTACCATGCCAAGAAAATGCGTGCCAAATCCCATATGTTACATTGTCTTGAACAACATAGACCATTCAACCCTATCAACCGCTTTTTCCGCGTCTAGCGACACCAATATAGCTGGGTGTTCTTATTCCCATTATTTCTATTAAATGGCATTTTCTTCGTGGGGTGTTGAATGTCTGTCTAGTATAAAGCCTGATTGGTCCTGTCCTTTTCATTTCGGCAGAAGATGAAGGAGTCTATTTGCAAGTATTTTGGTCTATAATTTTGCGTTCAGGTTTATAAGCGCTATTGGTCTATGGGACCCTGAAATTGTTGGATCTTTACCTTGTTTGTGAAACACTACCAATTTAGCTTCATTCATTTAATAATTCATTTTTAATGTATTAAATAGTTTTGCGAGGTTTGGGGGCAGATTGTCGCAGTACTTTTTATAAAAGCTTGCACATAACCATCCGGGCCGGGGGCATTATTCTTTGGAAGGTCTTTTATTGCCTTTAGGACCTCTTCTTCCCTGATATCCTCCTCTAGGGCTGCCCGTTCCCCTTCTGTTATCTGTGGGATGGGGAGTCTCATTAGGTATTGATCTTGCTGCTCTTCCGAGGGATTATCCAATGCATATAATCTCTGGTAGAACTCCTTAAATATTTCTCCCATCTCTTTGTTTGTTGTATTTTCTTGTCCCTTGCTATTTTGAAGTTTAATGATTGTTTGTTACCCCTTTTTTACCGTAATTGTCTGGCCAAATGTGCGTCAGCCTTGTTGGCCTTCACATAGTGCCACTGCTTCAAGTAGAGTAGTGCGTTCTCTGCTTTCTTTGTCCTAAGTGCCTCTAGCTGTCCCTGGATATGACTCTGGGCTTTTCTTAGTTTATTGTTTGGAGCTTTTGCCATTTCGCCTTGTACGTCTCTTAATTTTGCTTCCAATTCGTTTCCCATTGCCGTATATGTCCCAGATTTTAGTGCCATCAGGTGCCCCCTCAGTACCGCCTTAAGAGCGTCCCGTAATATTTCTTGGGGAACTTCCTCGGATTCGATTTCTCTGAAATACGTCTCTATCTGTTCTCATCGATTTTCTCTGTACCGGATCATATAGTAGATCTGAGGGAACTTTCCACTTCCACAGTCCCCCCTTTGTATTTCCCATTTTCATGCTTTACCACAGTGGGGCGTGATCTGATAGGGATATAGCTTGTATCTCTATTTCCTTCACTTTCCCGATTTAATCCTGTGGATGCCAGAAGTAGTCTGTGACATGGTGGAGTGTACATGTGAGTAGTGGGTGAATCCCTGTTCCTGCCCTTTAATTATCCTCCAGAAGTTATGCAGGGCCATTGTTGTCATCTTTCGTTTTAACGCTTTGAAGCAGGCTTGTGTTAATTGTTCCATATTTCCGCTCCTATCTTTGCCCAGAAACCACGCTATGTTGAGGTCTCCCGCTGCTATGTCTCCCTGATAGTACTTCCCTTAGAAAGCCGTCCTGCCCTGTGTTTGGTGCGTCAATAGATGCCAGCGCTATCATTTGTCCCCCTATGAATATGTTTAGGAACACGTATTTTCCCTCTTTGTCAACTACCGAGTTCTTAACCTGTGCTCCTCTTATGCTTTTGCTTGTTTGGGTGGTTCCCACACATGGGGTCTTCTGGTTCTTGGCCCCTTGCAGTCGCCTCCTACTCCTCTAGATTTAGATTATTGCTCCCACTTAGTTGTATCCTTCAAAGAGGGGATTGGTTTGTTTCTCCCCGTAGCCTTCGTGTTGTGTGGGGGGGGGCCTGTTCTCCTTGCTTCTCTCACCCGCCTCCTACTTTGTGTCACACGCCTGTGTGCGCTTTCTAAGGTCCCTTCCCTCTGGGACTGGATCGTTTCCCATGGTGCTTCCCCACTCACTGGCTGATCCTTTCGCCTCACAGGCGTTCGCTTCGTGGTTCAAATCATGTGAGGGGTCAGCTATGGTATCCGCAGGTGTCCCTTGCACCTCCTGCTTTCTCCTGATTGTTCGTTTGGACTTAGCCTACGGCTGGTTCCTCTGCCCCTGCTGTGCCTATTTGTTGCTGCGTATCACAGCGTTCCGCTTCTGCTGCTGATGGCGAACCTTTCGTGCTGCGCCGCCGTGTTCCATTTGGATACCGGGGGGGTTCCTTGTCCCGTCCTCGCTTTCAGTATGGAGGATTAATGCAAAATCATACCATATATCTTTGTTTTTTGTTTTGTTGTGGCCCAGTGGGGAGAGACGCTCACGTACGTCTTTCTCCGCCGGCCGCCATCTTGGAATCACACCTCACGTTTTCAATTGACCAATTGGTGGCTGCGTACGATGGCCACGAACGTTCTGCGGCTCCATGATTGGATCTGAGGTGTCGACGGACATCGAATCAGGAAGTGAGTCCGCAGACAGGACTGAGATATCACAATTTGTTTACATACTTTTTGGGAATTTAAAAAAAAAATCTACTGAATGAATTAACACCAAACTTGCAAAAGCATGCTTTCGGGACCAACCCACTGCTCCTTGCGCTTGCTTGGTGCAAATCCGTCCAGCGGTTTGGGCTGTAGCAGCGAGTAAATACGTTTCCTATGTATGTCTATCCGGATTTCAAAAGTTTATAACTTTGCCCCCGCTTGACGAAACCGCATGAAACTTTGCAGACAAGTTTGGTCAGGTATATACTTTTTTGCAAAGGTTTGTGCAAATTCATCGAACAGCACCAAATGTATAAGCCGCCCAAATACTGCTCTTCCTATGGGAAGTGCAACTTAACAATAACTACAGGGTTGCTACCGCAGACCGAGTAATGCTTTTTTGAAAGATGCACTTAAAGCTTTCTGTTGCTCTGCTATGGGATCCACCACTTCCTTAATATTCAGTATTGTTGATTTAGCGTAAACTGACCGCTCCTGCCTGATGTACCTTCCCGACCCCTTATTTTTGTAGGTCACTGGTCACCTGACAATCAAAACCCAGTAACATTCTAGAACCATTACTACGCCTTCCGGCACACTCATCCCACTTTCCGCTAAATACAGTCAACGCTTTCAATACTTCAGTCCCTCTTTAGTGTCTAGTTCTGGTCACCATGTCATATAAGAACTTCAAGTCTGCCTATTCCCACCGTGGGGCGCTGGGCATCGACCCCCATGACGACGTCCTTTCACTTATGAGCAGTAGTATTGTCCTTTCCGTTTAAACTGGTTTAGTCCACCACCCGAGTGTCTTCGACCTTGGCCCACATTCCTGCTGACAACACTTTTCAGTTCATTACAGAGCACATGCTCATTTAGTTAATTGGTTAACAAGTTCTGGCAAAGTCAATGGAATCAGGGAATATTCAAAAGTCTCCTAAAGGGGGAAAATCGAGGGGTTTGGGCTTTGAGTTAATTAATAGGGCTGTGGCTAACTTCATTTAATTAATGTGTATTATCTATCTTTGATTTCATTCAATTTTTGTAACATTCTTTTATTTGCTGCCATTTTTACACTACAGACGTTCCCAGTGAATTACTAAATGAACTAGCCATGATGGTAAAATTAACTTATTATTAAGCTGCACATGTTTGCCAAATGAAAAGAACTTGAAGGTGGATTATGTTGATTTAATCTACCCAGACAACTCCAATGAAAGAATGAAGTAGTGACTTGAAACAGTTGCAGCAATTATATTGTTTTCGTTTAGTAAGGAATCAAGGTTTAATTGAATGAGTATTTCATCTGGATTAATTCTTGTACTGTAATCCCATTCTCAAATTTACTCAAACTATGATTATGGTCTAGATTGCATTCCTAGATGTACATTTTAAAGCTAAAAATAAGAAGAACGAAGTAGATTGATTTACTAAACAGACTGACAAAAACACTTAGAATTTTTTAGTAGTTTCAAGCAACAAAGCCTATGTGAGAAATGAATGTCACAGATGTCCTAAAGAGCACTCAGACTCCCAGAGATGGTTTACAGATTTGAATTGAATAATTAGGCAGGGTGCTAGGACCATCATCTCAGTCTCCCTCATGTAGTTGAAGCATTGTCCTCCCTAGCCTAGTCCACCTCATCTCCCAGATCTGTAAATGTAGCTTATTGAACCCTGCTACCTATGTCCTAGCTGTCTATTGATGTGGTCCTAAAGGCAATCTCCTTATCTATCTAAGCTGCCTTTCGGCATTCCCTACAGTAACAGGATTGTAGGGCTGTGCCTTACAGACCCATCACGCCCCACTCTGTCTTCTTCCTCTCATACCCTAATGTTTCTTTCCCTGTTGCTCAATCTCCTCTCATTACTCTCCTTCTACTCCTGCTCTCTTGGTGGTACTTCCGTCCGTCCTTCAGATGTCTCTTGCTCTTCTTCTACCTCCACCCTCAGATGTTGCTCCCACCTACTTTGTCTCCCTCCTCCAGACAACTCCCTGCTCCTCCAGAGTACACGCCCCTCCTCCATACAACTACTCCGCCCCACCTACTGCTCAGTCACCCTCCTTTTACTCTCCCAACCGCTTGCCACTTACTCTCTACACTCTGTGTAACACACACTCACCCAGCTTACACGCACATTACCACACAGTACCACTTGCTCTCACCAAGCAATAGCCCATCTTTTCTTTTAAACACCACCACACTCCAGTCCGCTGTCTTTCCTCCTGCTGGTCTCTTGGTCTGACACCTTCTGCTCCTCTGACCTCACCCGAACAACCCACAACTTGCTGCTCCTTATCCCTCTTCTCAAGTCCCCTTAGACCCCCAGCCCCCCAACGTGTTCTTCCCCCTCCTTCTCTCATTGGCACTCGGCCCTAACCATTCTTTTTTCAAACTTTATTTATAAGACAGTCACAGAGCAGACAGCATACAAGGTCAAATACCGACATATAGTACAGTGGATACATACTTTGGGACCCTAAGAGTAAGGGCAAATGCAAACAATAACAGTGTGGCATAGTAATACGACAGTGCAACCTATGACTCATCAACTGGGCTCAATCAAAGGCGTCTCACTTATCAATGTGGTCATCAGAGTTGGCCTCTGCTAAAAATCATATGGAACAACAAAAATGAACTTGGGCGAAATGAGATCAGAACATCTGTACACATTTAAACAATACCAGGTCTTGTCAAAAAATATATATATTTATTTATAAACAATTTACACAAATATTTATTGTTCTCAACATCCCCATTTAAACACCACCATTCATTCCATCATTCATTCACACTCTCACTATACATGTCAATATTCCACACTTGTGGTACTCGGACCACCTAGAACCAATAAATTTCAACACCTCTTGGTGATTACAGTAAGTGTTAATACAAAAACAAATAGCATCCTGCTTATTTGCTGTAACTCAACATATGTTTCGGTCATCACAATAGGCCCCTAATTTAAGCCGGTAAATATAAGCGACCTTCTTCAGGAGACGGATGGTTCTGTTGCAACCACTCCGAAATATCAAAAGGTGGAGGATGTCATCAAACCTCAATCTACAAACAAACAATATACATAACATCAGAATTCCGATCTCTTATTTGTTTAGATACAGATATATCTTGTGTGTATATCTCAGTTTATGTGTATACAGATTGGCACTCACCTCCACGGGAAATAATGGAGACGCGTAAATCTTGGCCTTTGAAAACATTGTGAGGAAACAAGTGCAGGAGGCTATCGAGAAGAAAAAATTCCATCAAGATAACCTGAATAAAGACGAACGAGAAGCATTGAAAATGCTCTGTGAAGATCCCCTTAGAATTATTAAACCTGCTGATAAAGGGGGTGGCATCGTGTTGATGGATATTCAGAAGTATGAAGATGAATGTTTGAGGCTCCTTGGAGACAGGGATGCATATAGAAAATTAGATCATGACCCTACACAAGCTCTACAAGAGGAAATAGGAAATCTGATGAGACACGCGGTGAATGAAGAATGGAACAACTATGGTCCCACTCACTTTGCCCACCTGACCATTGAGCTTTCGCCCATACAGTACCTGTACATAGACTGTCTTGATCATATTTTGTATTTATTCTGCATGTAAATCGCAACTGCTGCCTTCCTGTGATATTTTGCAGTCTATATTTTGTATTTTGTATTTGTACAGTGTATATATCCCATGACCCCACCCTGCAACTTAAGCTTCGCATTTTCTGTACTGCTGCGCCCGGATACCTGCGGGTCTGGTGCGCATTATAAGTGAATAAAACAAACAAACAAACAAACTATTCCTATGTAAGGTTCACCCAAGAAAAGGGGCATTTTATGTACTTCCAAAAGTGCATAAAAATGCGTAGCACCCACCGGGGAGACCGATAGTCTCTGCCATTGACTCATTGTTAGAGCCCCTATCTGTATATACAGAGTTCTTTTTGAAACCATTTGTTGAATTAATGCCTGCATATATAAAGGATACGACCCATATGCTCCTCATGCTGGAAAGCATCACCGTGGAACCAAATGACATTTTAGTGACGATGGACGTTTAATCATTGTATACGTCCATCCCGCAGATGCAGAGTTTGGAGGTGTTAAGAAAGATCCTCGATACAAGAGAAATACCATTAAATCCACCAACAGGCTTCATACTTGAATGTGGGCATTTGGCCATGTGTGAAAACTTTTTTCTTTTTAAGAAAAGTTTATATAAACAACTCAGAGGGGTAAGTATGGGTGCCACCTTTGCACCTGATGTGGCAAATGTATATATGGCTGATTTTGAACATAATTTTGTACTGGGACCCTTATGTGCTTTGAAACAACAGCCATTTGGGGGACACTTGAGAGTGTGGAAACAGTTCATAGACGATGTGTTCATTGTGTGGAGAGGTTCTACCGAATCTCTGGTGGCCTTCCACATGTGGGTTAATGTATGTGATCCCCACATTAAGTTCACAATGGAGTGGAACAAAGTGAGTGTAAGTTTTCTGGATCTAGTGATCCAAAAGAAAGAAGATCATTTGGAAACAACATTACACAGGAAAAGCACAGATAAAAACACACTCCTACATTACTCAAGTTTTCACCCGGGAGGTCTTAAACAAAATCTACCATACGGTCAATTTCTCTGCATCAGGAGAAATTGCACACAAAAAAAACGAGTTTGTGAACCACTCCGTGAAATTGAAGGACAGACTAATGGCTAGAGGGTATCCAAAAAAGTTGGTGAAACAACACTATAAACGAGCCCTCAACACACATCGGGAGACCTGTCTATTAACGAAGACCAAAGAAAAGAATAACAGATTGATCGGTGTGTCTACATTTTCCCCAATAAGCAATTTGATCAAGAGGAGTGTCAATAAGAATTGGCATCTGGTGAAATGCCCAGGGAGTCTGGCACAGAAACCAATGTTTGCGTTTAAACGCAACATGAATCTCAGACAAAAACTGGTCCACACATATAAATAACAAGAAGATAACAAAACAGTGATGAACCAATGGGGTTTGAAACCCATCACGGGACATCGCAAATGTGACCATTGTGTGGCGTGCCAATTTACTTCTACGAACAAATCGTTTGAATATGGCAACAAGAAGGAGTGGTTTTTTAAAAATCACACCAATTGCTTGAGCAAAAACGTCATATACATTATCCAATGTCCATGTGATCTTGTATATGTAGGAAAAACTATGAGAGAGGTACGCCAGAGAATATCGGAACATCGTTCGTGCATAAGGAACAATGTGCAAGACAAACCTTTAGTTGAACATTTCTCTAAATTGGGGCACACTGACAAGGATATTAGGTGGTTTGTACTTCAAACCATCAAGACCCCCATGAGAGGAGGCGACATGTCCACTATGTTACGCAGACTAGAACAAAGATGGATTCACTCTTTGGACTCAGTTAAAAATGGTTTTGATATTTCCATAGAGTGGAACAAACTGGTAACTGGATAAGAGACATGGCATGTCAGCACATTCATTTGGACTCTAGTTTACCCATATTTGATTTTGACAATATTGGTTGTGGCGAAGGCGCCTCCTGCCACCGTGAGGGGGAAGGGCGTTTGTGTCCATTAGTAAGTCATGAAAGATCACACCATAATCCAGGATGAACTGAAGGTGAGTGGCCATGACCCAGACTAGCAAGCTATACCCAAGGATCACCTCGGATGTTGGAATGAGCCGCATACACCAACAGTAACAATCATGCAGCATAAGCACCCATTGGTCTATGCACGAAATAGGATGAGGCAATGCATCTTTTTAACATCCCTCATGCTGCACTGGTATTTTTACACAATCTAAAATGTATTTTTACACAATCCAAAATGTGTGTACATGTAAAAAAAACTTTTGTCCATGAAGGGACTACAATGCCCATAAGTCACTGGGAGCCGGGGCTTAACATTTCTGTTCACCAACAGAAACAATCATGGTATAGCAGCGTTTATTGTTTCATGCACGTAATAGGTTGAGTTAATTCATCCTTCACGCTGCATGGTTTCGCCAGGTTGATCAAATAAACACTATTGGGTTCACGAAAAAGGAAAAAGAAAAAAGCACCCATTGGTCTATGCACGAAATAGGGTGAGGTAATGCATCTTTTTAACATCCCTCATGCTGCACTGGTATTTTTACACAATCTAAAATGTTTGTTCATGTAAAAAACTTTTGTCCATGAAGGGACTACAATGCCCATAAGTCACTGGGAGCCGGGGCTTAAGAGTTCTGTTCACCAACAGAAACAATCATGGTATAGCAGCGTTTATTGTTTCATGCACGTAATAGGGTGAGGTAATTCATCCTTCATGCTGCATTGTTCCTGCAGGTTTATCAAACAAACACTATTTGGTTCATGAAAAAGGAAAAAAAAAAAAAGAAAAAAATGTTTTGCTTACGGAGGGACTACATTGCCCAGAAGCCTCTGGGAATTGGGGCACAAGAGTCCTTTCACCATGTTGATGGCATATTTAAGGAAGCCACGCCCAGGAAACAGCACGAAATTTGGAGTGTGTGCAGGACAAGAGAGAAGGAACCCATGGTAAGTAAAATGTGTGTGTGGGTTTGAGTGTTTAAATCCACAAAGTTTGTTTGCAGTTTTGAAGAGAGAGAAAGTGCGAGGGTAAACTCAACCCTTTCAATTCCATTTCTGCTGAAAATCAGCATGCATAGCACATGTAAACAGATGCTGGATGTGTCTGTTTTTTTCCCCTTTTCACTCGTATAGAGGCGTTTGAACAGCCATGGAGCCCAGTTAAGGCAGCAGTTGTGTGTTTTTCCATAAGCATTAGAAGCTGTTTGGCAGTCACTGTGCACGCTGACCCATTATTATTTTTAGGGTCAGAAAAGCCTAATATGAGAGTAGGGTTGTTATAGAACTCCAGCATGATTGAACAAAGGTTCATAAAGGGAATTTTAATATGTTTGCTCCACAAAACTCTATGTGGGGAGGGGCAGGCGAGTGAGACAACAGCATTAAAAAAACCTTGATAATGCTTTGAGCTAGTTACATATATGAGCATGACGTTTTGTTCCATGTATCCCTTCAGGAACATTGAACTGGAATCACCGCGCAGTGAGAAAAAACTGGGGTACCAGATTAGAACATTTCTGGACTCGGCCACATGAGGTGAGGCGAATTGATAGGAGGTTTTGATTACCTCCAGTGTGGTCAAGATGAAAATATTTGAGTATTGAGTCTCTGTGTTGCATTTCAGGCGAGAACAGGGATTTTTCCTCTTTGGATTTATTGACTAAAGACGCAAGACACCCCCATACCTGAATCTTTGATCAGGTAAGACAGTGTGTCCAGACCATTTATACAATGGTGTATTGTTTATAGGGCAGGCTTACTAAGATGCTTTGTCCTCCTCTTACGTTGCAGTATAGGCGCAGAGTTATCTAGCACCACTGCAGGATTTAGTCCATCGTTGACGCGCGTCTCCGTTATTTCCCGTGGAGGTGAGTGCCAATCTGTATACACATAAACTGAGATATACACACAAGATATATCTGTGTCTAAACAAATAAGAGATCGGAATTCTGATATGTATATTGTTTGTTTGTAGATGAGGTTTGATGACATCCTCCACCTTTTGACATTTCGGAGTGGTTGCAACAGAACCATCCGTCTCCTGAAGAAGGTTGCTTATATTTACCGGCTTAAATTAGGGGCCTATTGTGACGACCGAAACATATGTTGAGTTACAGCAAATAAGCAGGATGCTATTTGTTTTTGTATTAACACTTACTGTAATCACCAAGAGGTGTTGAAATGTATGTTAATATATTGGTTCTAGGTGGTCTGAGTACCACAAGTGTGGAATATTGACATGTATAGTGAGAGTGTGAATGAATGATGGAATGAATGGTGGTGTTTAAATGGGGATGTTAAGAACAATAAATATTTGTGTAAATTGTTTATAAATAAATATATATATTTTTTTGACAAGACCTGGTATTGTTTAAATGTGTACAGATGTTCTGATCTCATTTCGCCCAGGTTCATTTTTGTTGTTCCATTATATTTAGCCTGAAGAACCTGTGGCAGTAAGGCAATCCCTATTTTGAAACTCTGCTAAAAATCGCCTGAGCGGGCTCCAGATGTCCTTAGGCTGGCTCGTTGACGGTACAGTCAGTACGTACCCATCCTCTCGCTCATTAATACAAACCAGTTCATGCAGCCATTCTGCACTGTTGGGGGGAGTGTCTAGACTTCTAATATTTCATTATACATCTCTTAGCAATTACACATGCAATATTAAATAGGCGGCGAGAGGTTACTGACATTTTTCTTATGTCCCCCACAAGTGATTCTTCCCACATCTGCAACAGCCTGGAAGCCAACTCATGATGGAAGTTGTTATAAAGATCTATCCTTAACCTGTCAGCACCCGGAGCTATCCCAGAGGCCAGCGATTTTGCTGCCACTGCTATCTCCTCAATCGTTATAGGCTGTTCCAAAGCCCAACCAGCCTCAGCAGATAGTGGGGGCAGGTCAATGTCAGTCAGGTATCGGGGAAAGCTTCTCATTCGTCACAGTTTCACAGTTAGACCACAAGACAGAATAAAAAGCAGAAAACGTGACATTAATGTAACGCTCATGCACCGGCATCCCACCATCCTGCTCCTGTATACTCACAATAGACTATCGAAAACTCTCCTCTCTGGACAGCGTGGCCAACAACCTGCTCGATTTATCACCTTCCCCATATCTCCAGCCCTAGCTGGAGCGGCTACATGTAAGACGACATGATCGGCCAGGGCGGGGAACCGCAACAGCAGATCTTGGGTTTGCGCCAGTGTGGTCCCTACCTATTCTCCAGTATGCTCAGCTGGCTCTCAACCTCGAACAGCTCCCATCAAATAATCCTAAGAGCTCCTGTGGATGTGGACATGAGCACTCCCCTCATCCACACCTTGAATGCTTCCCATAACGTGGAATGCAGTTTGACAGAACCCTTGTTCAGAGCAAAGAATTTGGCAATATCAGTATCTAATGTTTCCACAATATATGAATCTTGCAACATCGCTGATGCCGTTCTCCATAGAGGGTGTGGTCTAAACCAATTAACAAACAGCAATGATATCACTGGGAAATTATCAGATAATGTTTGAGGGTAAATGGAGCAGTCCTGAACCATAGAGAACATCTCAGTTGTAAGTAACCCAAAATCTATACGAGGACCAGAGTCATGGACTGAGGATTAGTAGGTGTATTCTCTGTCCTGTGGGTGCCTCTGTCGCCACACATCAGGCAGTGGCAAGTACAACATATATTCATTTATTTATTGGGTATTTGTAAGCCGCTTATACATTAAGTAAATTGTGTTTCAAAGCGCCCACAGTGCAAAGGGAGAGGAACAAGGGACAATGGGAAATGCAAAATACAAAAGAAAGTGATACTACTAGGCCTTGTGGTGATTTAGATCATGCAAGTGCAGGGAGAGAGAAAGGACAGGAGAAGGGGGTAAGTGCTAGATGATCCACAGAGGGGTGAAGTGTCAGGGAGACTGTTGCAAGTCAACAGGTAAGTGCAGGAGCTGGTTGCGAAGGCAAAAGCTAAGTGCCAGGCAGTGACCAGAGGCTGGAAGAGGGGGGTCCGCAGCCCATACAGTAAGTGCAGGCCTGTGCAGCAGCAGTGGTGCCTGAAGGCAAATGCAAGGGGAGGGCGGATGCTGCAGCCGATCGGACAGAAGACCAGGACCCAGAAGGATACATAAGGGCCCAGGCCACCGATCACAGCTACTGTGGGGTTTAGCATGGGAGGGCGAGACGGAAGGAGGAGGAGAAGAGGAAAGTCTTGAGGGTGGCCGGTGCAATGTCTGAGCAGCCTTGGACAGAACCCGAGGCATGCCTGATGTTCTGTCAAAGTGGTTGTCTAGGATTGTATTAAAGTTCCAACCCCAGATTATCCTCACCCCTTCAGTGTTAGTCAGTGCATTGGATATCTGTTGGTAAAACTCTGGGTCATCCACATTTGGACCATACGTATTGACCAGTATAACCAGCCATCCAGACAAAGCTCTGCAGACCACAACGTAGCGGCATAGGAGATCCACCTTACTCCTGGATACTTTGAATCCCAGAGAGTGATGTATTGAAGTAAGAACCGCCCGCGACTATGAGGAGTAATCGGTGTAGAACCGCAGGGGGTCCCACCTACACGCAAACGTCTTGTGGACCTTCCTGAGTGTTTCCTGTAACAGGATAATTTTAGGCCCATGCCTTTCGATGTATGAGAGGACCTTTCAGGCCTTGACAGGGTTTTTCAACCCCCATATATTCTATGTTCTCAAAGGGAGTGGAAGCCCTCCCTTGCCTGTCCCGTGCCATCCACATATATACGCACCAAAACCCACAACAGCGACCCGCATTCTCCCGCCCCAACTGACTGTCAAATTTTTACTTTTGAACTCTTCCCACAACCCAGTCTCCCCCACCCTCACCATCCACCACAACTTGATAGTGTACGGTAAGTTACTCTTCTTATGCAACATCAGGGAGCGTACTGCGAACAGCAACTGAAACTGTGAATGTGAGAAACGTTCAGCATAGCACCCAGTGCGGCAGAGCAGTAAATAGCAAGGAGCCATATGAGTTGGCATCAGATATATCAAGCTGGAAGTAAATCACCCAATGCACGTTGCGCTGTTGTAGATGCCCGGTCCTTCTGACCGGAGTCAGAACCCCAGTCCACCGGGATAGTGATGGACCTTTTCGATACACGCCGTAGCCTCGTCAGTGTATTCAAAAAAGTGTGCTCTTCCCCCGTCCTGTATGTACAATTTGGCTGGGAACATCATGGCGTACTGGACCGGTCTATCATGAAGGCTTTTTACATGGTTGAAGGTTCTCCCTGCCGCTTGGACTCCAGCAGAGAAGTCTGGGTAAATGTGCACTCTTTCAGATTCGAATTGAAGTGTTACCTTCTCTCTTGCCAGCTTAAGGATAAGATCCCAGTCGCAATAATTTAAAAGCCTGGCAATGATTGTACATGGAGGAGTCCCAGGCTTCGGAACCGGGGCTTACGGCAGAATTTCAGAAAAAAACTGTGTGTAAAGCACTATCATAAAATCACTGATAAGAACTCGCTTCTATACTACACAAGTTTCCATCCACGACGTCGGGGACAATCTCCCTCTTGGACAGTTCTTACGGTTGAAATGTAACAGCACTCATAGAAAGGACTTTAAATCAGAAACAGCCATACTGAGTGAACTTTTACAAATGAGAGGCTATCCTAAGAAATTGAGACAGCCCTTAAGAGGGCGAGCAATAATAATAGAGACTCTCTACTGGAATACCAAGACCTAAAGAAGACAAAGATGACAAATTGGTTTTTGTAAATACTTAGTTATCTTTCCAGTTCAATCAAGAAGATCGTGACTAAGAATTGCAATATTCTGTCCCAAGGTGCTAAACCGCTAGAAAGACCAATCGTAGCATTCAAAAGGAGTGCTAATGTAAAAGACTGTATAACTAGAAACAACGTCAGTAGGACTATGGTCAAGCAGACTACGCTCCCAGAACAATGGGGCGTGCCAAAATTGACCGCCCATTTCCCATGTGGCAATTGTGTGAGTTGCAGCTCGACATGTAAAAGCAATGAAATTGATTTGGGACTTGCGGCACCTTGGCAACAAAATAGTTTGACCAATTGCAATTCCACTATGGTCATCTATGGTATTTGGTGCCCATGTAACAAACTATATATTGGGAAAACAGAGAGGAAGATTAAAATCCGTATTGGGGAATAGGAGCTGTATCCGCAATCGGACCAACAATGCCTCTCTGGTCGACCATTGGGTTGAGTATTTACACAAACTTGACGATACGCGGTGGACGGTCATTTGGAGGCTCAAACCCAGCCCCGATACGAATAGAGACAAACAGCGGCTACTTAACAAAGAGCAAAGACTCTGCGTTTGCTACTTGGGTGCAAGGAAAAGGAGCATTTTTTAGTTTCAGAACACTAGGCCTGACTGGGCTAGGTGGTGCAGTTCCACCAGTAGACTTTTAAATGTCTTTGTAGGTTACAGTTAAGATTTTCCCGTTTCTTCCATGTTTGAAAAATAGGATGAGGCAACGCCTCGATTGGAAATCTTTGGTCTTTATGAGCCGCCGTCCCTGATGTGTACCCCTATTAAGTGTTAAGAAAAACTAACGCGGCATAATATGAGACTTACTGAGTGATGGGGTGCCCTGTTCGATGTTGGCGTTGTGGCGGGCCCCCTGGTCTGTGGCGTTTTGCGGCTGGGTAGTGTTGGAATCGCGGACAGCACATAGTCGCGATCAGAGGCGTTGCTAGGGGGGGGGCTAAGGGGGCTATGGCCCCTGGTCTTTTGGTTGTAGCCCCGGATAGAATCTCAGGAGCTACAGCCAAAAGCCTAGCTAGCCCCCAGTCCTGACAGTTCTGACATCAGCGTAGCCCCAGGTCTTTTCCAGACCTAGCAACTCCCCTGATTGCGATGGGTTATAGCTGGAGCCTGATGGGACAACTCCCCCTTTAATTGAGGCGTGTCGTGAGCTGTTCTTAACGTGGCATGGTGCTTTAAAAGTCGATTGCTAACACTCCCTCCGCTAGCCACTTTGTTGACCACGGGAAGGAAGAGGTTTCTCGACGTTTCCCTTGCTGATTCACACAGCTTACACTACGAGACACTCAGTTCGGGTCTTGCCAGAGCGTCGCCACTGTAAGCAGTTTATGAATGCCTGGTTGAGGGTTTGTGCGATACTTTGGCATTACATTAAAATAATGCCCTCTCCACATAGCTTTTTTGATAGGCATTTGCCGAGATTGAACGACACCGATACGCGGTTCTTCGCCTGCCGATTTTGGGTGCAGCACACTATGGATTAGACACCGGTCTGCTGCCGATATAAAACACTCCAATCAGGTTACCAGCATTCACAATCCATGAGGTGATTTACGCAATATATGTGTATGTCTGTTTAGATCCTTTTGAACGACTGAATCCTGGACTCCATCCGTTCGTCTTCTTGCGTCTGCATGGCTGACAGCTAGCCAAAGGTGATACAGTGTCTCTGGTCACCGTTAAGGATACAAGAGCTATTACGTGCTGTTGTTGGGTGCAGTAAATCAAAGTTTAGACACTGGTTTACTGTCGTTTCAACACACGCGAGTTTGATTTAGACAGATTGGTTCTGAAACCTTTTAGGAGATTCACGCAATTTAGTTGTGTAAATCTGTTTAGACGTTTTGAATGAACCAAATTGCGTACGACCTTGTCCGCTTGCTTTCCTGATTGTGCTTGTTGGGCAGAAAGCCTAAGGTTACACAGCCGGAACTGTTACCGTTAAGAATATAGGAGTCATTATTCTTTGCATTGACTCCAGCTGGTAGACGTCTCAGGTGATTATAGAATTGATTTTCGATCTTAGAAGCATAACCCGAAGAGGAGTTCTTTCTGATTCGGGTTCAACAACAGTTTTTCTTTCTTCCTTTCTCACAATTGATGCAGCAAACTTGGGACAGCCATTGGCATTATTTACTGACGGTGAAGAAAAACACCTTCAGTACTGATCAGTGTGCCGAGCTGCCTTCATTTTGTGAGAGCGATGACAACCATTTTGCTGTCCACTGCTGTACTTGTCTTTCTTTGGGTGAGTGTCCTTTGATAAGCTAAGTTTGCTTGGCCCTTGGGTTTAGAGCAGAATCTCGATTTAGCACAGCATTAGGTTTGACTGTGTTGCAATGTGGGATCAGTAGTTGGACCTCGAGTGGAGACGAGTTTGGCACAAGGTTTTGGACTTAAATACAAATCCTGATAAGTTAAGTGTGTACACACAGAGATATAAATTCCACCTTATCTGTCTGTACTTAGATGGCAACCCAGATTTAGTAGGTGTGATGGTTGAGGCTGTTTTTATATCCTTAGCCAGCCAGTGTTCGAGTATTAAAAACTCGGTGTGGTTTCAAATTGTAAAACCACCGTTGTTCACTACTGATTGACCAATTGTAAAGTTGAATCTATTTCTTGGACAGAAGGTGTAGTTATACCGGACTACTTTTGAGGCTATTTAAACCACGCCCGACCAGCCACACGCTTCAGGTTATTCTGAATCCAGCAGCGTAACACCCACCGTGCCTGCAGCCTGCATCCAGTCTTCTGCCACGCCCGCCTCGAATCCGGAGCTCCTAAAACAGAGGAAAGAAAGGGTCAAGGTTAGAAAACGAACTTATTTCTATTCCACACCTGATTCTGGATCCATTTCGTCTCCGGACCTCCAGCTGCAGCGCCGCACCATACTCACCAGTCTTCACAGCATCCTTCAGGTCGGCGCTGCCTCCATCATTTCTTCGCCTAACTTCGGCACCTAGGAGACAAAATAAAACCACAAGGTGAGCTGAGGGAACCAACAAATATAATTCTTACCACCATAGACTTACCTGATTTACCACCGGAGGCATCCTTTTGTGACGCTCCATATTTTCACGTGCCGCATCTGTAAAGAGAGACAAAACAACACGTTTTCCTCGTGCAACATTTACCAGACAGCGCCGGGTAATACAGACTCTTACCTGAGCGCCACCAGCTGCCACAAGAGCATCTTTTCACGAGCCAGCTGCAAGACAAGAAAGGAAGGGGGGAACAAGAGTTAACATCGGACATATTAAACTCTATGAACTTAATACTTGCTGGTCCTCACCAGGAACCTCAGAGTCAATACTCTCGAACTCTCCCGAGCCTTCAAACCAGTGAAGTAACTGGAATCGACGCGCCCCTGCAAATCCACGCAGAATGGAGAGCTCATCTTTCAAGAATATAAGGTGAGATTGCTGAGGGCATTTTGGAGGTGATTAGTAGGGAGGACTGTGGGGGTGCCATCACTTGAATCCACAAGTGGCTAAATCCATCTCTCCATTTGCAGGAGAATATTTCTACGGGTTAAGCAGACAAGTTTAGGAGGGAAGATCCAGTCAGTCATCGCTGCACTACGCATCACGTGGGTGGAGACCGCAGCTGTCCGGGTCCGACCGACGCCCCTGTGGGAGCCAGGTGAGCGTAACAGAACGCGAAGCCTATTTACAAATCCCCACCCGGGAGTAATGGAAACCTCAGAAACCGACCAACTAGCCCTATTGTTAGGGGAACTTAGGGCAGAAGTGCACTCAGCGCATCAAGAGACTAATGCCCTCAGGAGAGAACTGATTGTGTCAAAGGAGCGCACTGATGATCTTGCTAGACAATTACTGCGAAACCAAGCTGGGCAAACACCATTACCTGGACTCGGGGGAGGGGGGGGAGCAGGGGGGTAATCCAACTCCTGTTTTATCGAGCAATCCTGTGCAAGTGGTTCTACCAGGGAGCATTCCTTTAGCTCCACCCGAACGTTTTGCTGGGGACCCAAAAAAGTTTGCCGTGTTTATGAACCAATGCCGCTTGCACTTTTTATGCAGACCTGGAGGTTTTCTGAATGACCAAACCAAAGTAGCCTTTGTACTGTCATATCTTAGTGGCAGTGCAGCGGATTGGTCAATTCCATTAGTTAACCAGGATGACCCTCTTCTTCGGGATTTTCAAGGTTTTCAATTGAGCATGGAAAGACTATTTGCCAGACATTCACAGGGACAGGCCCTGGATAACGAACTTTTATCTTTACAACAAGGTAACCAGGATCTACTAACCTATATCGCCACTTTCAATAGGTTAGTGGTGGAAACCGGATGGCCAGAGGTAAAACGAATTACATTATTTCATCGTGGACTTCGGGGTGAACTCAAAGACGTTTTGGCCCAAGTTGTGAACCCACCTCAGGATTGTGCAGAATATATAGACTTAGTGGTCCAGTTAGACCACCGACTTCAGAATAGAAAGGCTGATCGAGCTAAGTTCAAGAATCGGGTATTGGTTAAACCCAATGTTACCCTCAAAGGAACAGATGTATCAGAACCGATGCAGATCGGGGGGTCAAGGGACCCTTAACTCAAAAGGAAAGAGAAAGAAGACGGCAGATGCAATTGTGTCTGTACTGTGGGGCCTCAGGACATTTTCTACGGGATTGCCCTATAAAAACATCTAAAAAAGTAGTCGGGAGTTGCTGATAAAAATCAAACAGAGCCTGATCCGGGAAACGACCACGCCAGACAAGCGTAGAGGTCCGCTTGCCGAGCTTGAAGAAGGATACACGGACCTCGCACTTCATCATACCAATGGTCCTTAGAGATCCAAGGCAGCCATCACATATGCACGCAGTGAGGGCATACATTGATAGCGGGGCCATAGGAAACTATGTGGACTACAAGTTGGCTTCTAGGATGATCTATCTCTCTGCAAAAAGACCACTTCGGATGTCATCACCACAGTCGATGGAACTGAAATTGCCTCTGGGCCTGTAACTCATTCCACCGCAGAGATGACACTATTGGGTCAGGATGGGTATCGAGAGACTATTGCGTTTGATTTAATCAAAGCCCCGCAGTTCCAAATAATACTGGGGATACCTTGGTTGGAAACACATAGTCCTTGTATTGATTGGCGAGAGAAGAGAATAACCTTCCCGGATTGTGCACATACTTGTTACCCGAAAAAACCCTTGAACCAAGGCCTGGCCACAGTCGCTACTCCAGTCGTGCAGTTACCTCAGGAATATCAAGAATTCCAGGATGTTTTCCAAAAGGAACAGGCAAACACCCTACCACCTCACAGATCATACGAATGTCAAATCGATCTCATACCCGGTGCACAACCTCCATGTAGTAGGATCTACGCCCTTACGGAACCCGAAAACCTTCACCTACGACAATACTTGGACCAATACCTTGCTAATGACTTCATTCGTCCATCCAAGTCCCCTGCATCTTCAGCTTTGTTCTTCGTGCCTAAAAAGGAAGGTGACCTCAGAACGTGCATAGACTACCGCGCATTAAATCAGATCACAGTTAAGAACCGATACCCATTGCCTCTGATCCCCGAATTACTAGACCAAGTAAAGGACGCTTGCATCTACACTAAATTAGATCTCCGAGTGGCAAATCATCTGGTACGTGTAAAGAAAGGCGACGAATGGAAGACTGCTTTACGCACTAAGTACGAGTTATTCGAATACCAGGTGATGCCCTTCGGGTTGTGCAATGCACCAGCAGCCTTCCAGTATTTTATGAACGATGTCCTTCGTGAACTCATTGACGTCTGTGTTGTTGTATACATAGACGATATTCTAGTGTACTCCTCTTCAGAATCAGACCATGTGAAGCACGTTCGTGCAGTCCTTGAGAAACGACGCCAGCACAAGTTATATGCAAAATTGGAAAAATGCGTTTTTCATTTTACGGAAGTTGAATTCCTTGGATTTATCCTGACTCCAAAAGGAGTCCGAATGGACTCTCGAAAGGTGGACACAATCCTCAAGTGGCCATCACCCAGTTCAGTTAAAGGGGTACAAAGCATGCTCGGATTTGCTAATTTCTACCGCAGATTCATTCTGGATTTCTCACATGTTGTACACCCTATCACAGCACTTTTGCGAAAAAACAAACTCTTCTTGTGGACCGAAGAAGCTGAAAAGGCCTTCCAAGAGCTGAAAGCGAATTCCACGTCTGCACCTGTTTTAAAGCATCCACGCCCCAAACTTCCATATATAGTTGAAACTGATGCATCCAGTTTAGCCATGGGAGCTGTGCTGTCCTGTCCCAGAAGGATCCTGAAACCGGTCAACTTCACCCAGTAGCATTTTGGTCCAGAAAGTTCTCGGCACCCGGGTTAAACTATGCGGTTACCGATAAAGCATTATTAGCCATCAAATCCGCCTTCAAGGCTTGGCGGCATTATCTTCTCGGTGCCAGGCATACCATTAATGTAATCACCGATCACCGGAACTTGCAGTATTTAAAAACGGCCAAGGCCCAATCGTTGCGTCAACTTCGATGGGTATTGTTCTTTGCCGAGTTCGATTTCGTGATCACTTATCGACCAGGTTGTAAAAATGGCAAGGCAGATGCCTTATCCCGAATAGGGATGGGAGAAGCATATGCGAACCCGGAACTGGTGCCTATAATTTCAGAACAAAGAATTCTTGGCATAACCACTCTACAGACACTAGAGGGTATTCAAGTAAAGATCCAACAACTCTTCGATCCAACAGCCCTGCCGGACTGGGTGAAGAAAGGCCCGGACTACTCGGTCATCATTGACCTACCTTATTATCAAGGGCGACTATTTCTACCACACAAGGAACTACAAGAACTAGTCATCTCCAATTATCATGACACCCTGATGGAAGGAGACCCAGGTATCGCAAAAACTGAAGCTAAAATTAAGAGACAATTCTGGTGGCCCACCTGGCGAAAAAACGTAAAGTCATTTGTAATGTCTTGTGGCATTTGCGCCCAAAACAAAAGTCAGAAGAAAAAACCAGCTGGCCGCTTACAACCTTTGGATATTCCACCTACACCATGGCACACCTTATCGTTCGACTTTATTACAGATCTACCTCCATGTAATGGATTTAACACCATTCTAGTTATTGTGGATCTTTTTTCCAAGATGGCCCACTTTATTCCTCTAAAGGGATTACCTTCTGCTTCAATTCTGGCCAAGGAGTTCCTCAAACATTGTTCGAATACACGGATTTCCTTCCGTATTAGTCTCTGAACTAGATTCGCCTCAGCATTTAGAAATGCCTGCAGTTAGTCATTTGCATTCTACTATTACACAAGCCTTTTTAAAGAGGCAACAGAACATTTGAAACAAGCAAAATAGAAATATAAGAAAAATGCTGATCAACATAGAAGTGAAACTCCACAATACCAGATTGGGGATCAAGTTTGGCTGACTACAAAATACATACCTCTGAAGGGAACTCTGACTTTTAACCCTAGATATTTGAGACCTTACACTACTAAGGCCATTATCAACCCGGTAGCCGTCAAATTGGAATTACCCTCTAATATGCGCATTCATCCTGTCTTTCATGTTTCACTTTTAAAACCAGTTCAACCAGGAACAAGATTAACCAAACCACCCGACCCCATCTTGATAGATGGAGAACCTGAATTTGAGGTAAAAAATATCCTGGACTCCAAGATGGTTAAATCAAAACTTTTTTATTTAATCGATTGGAAGGGCTACGGACCACAAGAAAGGTCATGTGAACCTAGTGACCACGTCCATGCACCTCGGTTGGTGAAAAGATTCCATCGGAACTTACCAGATAAACCAGGGCCCAGGGGAAGAACAACTTTAGGAGGGGCCTTGGGGGGGGCAGGGGGGGAGGGGTTGCTGTCATGATGCCTACCCCCAGGCATCCGGACCAAGCCCATCAGCCCCGGGAGCAGGCATCTAGACATTTAGTAAAATCTCAGCAACCCCAGCTAGGGGCTATCTGGGTTCAGTCCTGGCACCTTAGGCGCCAGCCTCATAGTAGGAATCAGTCCTGGTGCCTAAGGCGCCAGGCTCATAGTCATTACTTACCTCAGGCAGACCATGCTGCAAATGACTCCAATCCAACATGAAGCCTGAAAGGGACTATTTTTCTACAGGGACTATTTTTTACTCGGGTGTGGTTCTAGGGACTTCTTACCTGGGACTACTTTTGAGGCTATTTAAACCACGCCCGACCAGCAACACGCGCTTTGCGTTATTCTGCATCCAGCAGCGTAACGCTCGCTGCGCCTGCAGCCTGCCTCCAGTCTTCTGCCACGCCCGCCTCGAATCCGGAGCTCCTAAAACAAAGAGGAAAGAAAGGGACAAGGTTAGAAAACAAACTTATTTCTATTCCACACCTGATTCTGGATCCATCTCGTCTCCGGACCTGTAAAGAACATCATTTCTGCACGCGCCGCACCTCCAGCTGCAGCGCTGCGCCATACTCACCAGTCTTCACAGCATCCTTCGGGTCGGCGCTGCCTCCATCATTTCTTCACCGAACTTCGGCACCTAGGAGACAAAAGAAAACCACAAGGTGAGCCGAGGAAACCAACAAATATAATTCTTACCACCGTAGACTTACCTGATTTACCACCGGAGGCATCCTTTTGTGACTCTCCATATTTTCACGTGCCGCATCTGTAAAGAGAGGCAAAACAACACATTTTCCACGTGCAACATTTACCGGACAGCGCCGGGTAATACACCAGCTGCCATAAGAGAATCTTTTCACGAGCCAGCTGCAAGACAAGAAAGGAAGGGGGGAACCAGAGTAAACATCGGACATATTGAACTCTCAGAGTCAATACTCTCCGGAACTCTCCCGAGCCTTCAAACCAGTGAAGTAACTGGAATCGACGCGCCCCTGCAAATCCACGCAGGATGGAGAGCTCATCTTTCAAGAATATAAGGTGAGATTGCTGTGAGGGCATTTCGGAGGTGATTAGTTGGGGAGGACTGTGGGGGTGCCATCACTTGAATCCACAAGTGGCTAAATCCATCTCTCCACTTGCAGGAGAATATTTCTACGGGTTAAGCAGACAAGATTAGGAGTGCAGATCCAGTCCGTCATCGCTGCACTACGCATCACGTGGGTGGAGACCGCAGCTGTCCTGGTCCGACCGATGCCCCTGTAGGAGCCAGGTGAGCGTAACAGGCATAGATTAGGTTGAGGGGAAGTGAAGGGGTTCCGGGGGGGTTCTCCTCCCACATTTTAGACCAAAAAAGGTCAAATAAATGTGATATAATGTGATTAGGTCAAATGTGATTAGGTCAAATAGACCCAAAACCGTGATGGGACTGCTGAGTCATTGGTGGGCCGTGTGCAGTGGGCTGTCCCATGGGTGCACAGATCTGCCCCACTGAATGCTCCTCTACTGGTGGGGGCCCTTACACACTGCAAGAGATGATGAAAGGTGGTGCCAAAAAGCAAAGCTCCATCAACCTTTATGCCAAGACCACCCCAAAAGCTTTTGAGGATGTGGAGGTTTGCTGGATCCATGGACCCGGTCAAACTGTGCCCGTGGAACTAACCGAAACCCAGCGCATGATGGCATGCATGCATGCATGCATGCATGCGCGCATGATGGCATGCATGCATGCATGCAGGAAGGTGTCGTTTGCCAGGCACAGCAAACTCGACAATATCACCAGCACCATTGGCTCCATTAAGAGGCGCTTGCAGAAAACGGACGAAACGGCTGACGAGGCAGTCGTGTATGGGTATGGTGGAAGACTATGTTTAGTCACTGAAAGCGGAGGTGGCAACCAGCAAAGCCATGACATTTTTAGATGAGAACCTGCCAGCGATATGAACCCTTGGTGCAGCAGCTTGTGGAGAATGTTCTGTCCTACCTACCTACTTACTTCATTCCTCTCATCTCCTTAGAAGTTGCTGTTGGCATTCCAAGAGAGAGCTGTGCAAAGAGAGGACATCCACAAGCTGCAATATACTTCATGGCGGACATACCACCCTCAGGATCTGCGACGACTTGAGAAGTGTGTGAATACTTGTGTTTTGATGTGTTTAAGTCTGTTGATTGTCCCGGGCTTGAACCCGTGCACTGGTATCCCCATGCAGTGTTGCATTGGCAGTTGGGTATGTTTTGGGCGGTACATCACCCCATTTTTAAGGGGGATGCATGAGGGGGTGGGAAAGGGATGGTGTGGTTTATAAAACTGCACTTGGCAAGCACTGTGGCAATCGGCGGGTGAACGATGGGTGCTGAAAGAGAGTTGGGGAGGGTGCGGGGGGGGCGGCAGAGAAGGATGGTGACATGATGCTGCTACCAATGGAATGGGAGAAGTGACATTCCTTAGCTGGAATGTGCGTGGTTTGGCCAATTTGGTTAAAATGCAGAAACTTGTTCTTTATGCAGAGGGGCACACAGCCAAACTCTAGTATCTGCAAGAGACTCGTGCATTACTGGCAAGCTGTGAGAGTAGAACGTGGGTTAGAAATCTATTCTACACTACATACTCTACACAATCAACGGGCGTGATGATCCTTACACACATCACTCCCATTCCAGCATAAGAAAGCAGATATCGGCCCTCTGGGAAGGTACATTTTGGTTTATGGATCCCTTGCAGGGAGAGAAATGCAACTATTGAATGTCTATGGCCCAAACATCGATGATCCCCCCCCCCCCAATTCTATGCTGACATCATAGATAATCTGGCCCTATACCCACTGATTCCCATTTTATTGGAGGGGTGTGGGGTATTTCAGTACTATTCTCGATTTGCAATTTGATAGATCTACCCATACCCAAGGCCCCTGTCGAGAGCAGCCTCCACCATTTAGATGGAGAATGACTACCATAGGACTGGTGGATGCCTGGAGAGCAATGCATGTCTGAGAACGCACATATTCCTTTTATTCGTCAGTCCGTGATTCCTCCTCCCGCATTGATATGTGACTGGTCTTTGATATGCTGCTGGGGGGTGGGTGGGGGGTTGTGGGCCCTACATACTTCCTAGAACTTACTCTGACCACTCCCCCATTTGCATCTCCTTAGGGCTTCCTCGACCCCGCAACAACTGGCGATTCAAATCGCAAGCACTGCAGGGCATAGAATTTGCTGCCACTATGGATGACATTGTGACACTATATTTTGAAACTAATGTGGGTTCGGTGCCCTTGACTAGCATGCTCTGGGAGGCCGTCAAGGTTTATATACGTGGGATTGCTATGGCTGCCGCTCTTAGTGTACTTAAAACGATTCAGCTGGATATAGCAAGTTGCGACAGATATTCGGGTATACTGGAGCAGGGGCGGGCGGCTGATCCTCCCATGGCAACACACGCACAAGTTAGAGGCTAAAGATGCCTTTAGCTCAGATGCTGAGCGTGAACCCAGGTTTTTCGATTCCCTGATCGCCGCTAGGCATTATGGGAGGGCGAGAGGCCGGGGAAGCTGCTGGCCCGCATGGCACACCAGGGGGTGGGGTAGCGGTTGCATTCCACTCATTGGACGAGACCGGGAACTGAATGTTTACTAGATTTTACATGGAACTTTACTCCAACAAATATACTCATACCCTAGGGGACATAGATATGTTTCTGGAGAAACCTACCGATCAGTCAGCTGTCTCAAGAGGGCAGGGCTCTCCTTGACCTCCGGATCTCCCTTGCTGATATTACCCGGGCGATTGATGACCTTCCGTCAGGGAAGGCATCTGGTACCGGCAGCCTTAAGGCCGAATTGTATAAACACTACAAGACACTGCTGGCCCATACCTGCTTCATTTATGGCAGGAGGCTCTCGAGGCGCATGCACTCCCAGGTACAATGCGGGGGAGGCTGTTATTAAAGTCCTTCTGAAACTGAATAAACCTCCTTAATTAAAATGGATATTAAAATATTAAGGCCAAATGGAGCCCTATATGTGCTGTGTAAAAGAAAGCATGCCTGTATGATTATGAATGGGTTTGGATTAAAATGATTTTTTTTTGGGTTACTCAGTAAGGAATGTGATGTAACATTTATGAAGATATTGATGTTGTAAGTGCAAGTGCAGCCTTAAGAACGACCCATGGTTGAAACACGTGTCGGCAAACAAGCTCATTGAATAAAGAACCACCACATGCGTAATTGCTTTGTACATTGAGTTTATTATTAAATTGATATATCGACTAGCGCCGGAGACCTGAGAGCAATTAGTTCACTTGGGTATATTGTAAAGACAAGTTGGTGAGTCTCTGCTCTCGATGGTCAGGCAGCTGTCAATGTTTTCTCATAATACTGGAGATTGAAGATTCTTTAATATAATCCTAAGCGCAACAGCAGCCCAGTCAGCCCCCTTGTTGTTATTATTACTTGTCAATACATCCGACTCCGGAAAGTCTAATAGTGCAAGCAGCTACATCCGCCTCCAAGCTGCGTATCCAACCATACCCCTGATAGGGATGACAAACGCATTGACTCATGGGCAAAGAAAATCTTTTCTGCTAGCAGCATAGCTTTAAAGTCTGCTAACTCTACATGTGCTCTTGCAAAATTCACATTCACCCTGTGGGTCTGCAGAGCGATGGCGGCAGATTATATCCCTGAAGGTGAGGAAAGAGAGACGGCTTCTTTAATCTGATAAGGGATGGCAAGGAGGCCATGTGTGAGTCTCTGCAATCAGGTCTGGACACTGCTGACAGCATCAGCAGGACCATGGCGGCAAGCACTGTCATACGCATATTTGCGTTGTTGAGGAAGTCAGGGTTTGCACCTGATGTACAATCTAGGCTGACGAAAGCCTTGAGAAGCTGCAGACTTCAAAGGCGGCAGCCAAGTCCCTATGTGCCACCATCAGACAACCTCAGCCTTTTCACCCCAGCGCATCATCTTAGAGGGGTAGGTCCTTTCACTGCTCCGCCTCAGTTTGAAGAGCAAGAGAACAGGCTTGTAAAGAGGACAAAGAAGATTCCCTCGTGATGACGAGGGAGAGGCACAAAGCCTGCACAAGCAGTGGCGTATTTGCCATCAGCCGCCTCAAAACCTCTCTGAGGTCTTGATTCCCAACTACACGGTGGGAAGCAGACTGTCACAGCATCTGAAAGAATGGTGAGGTATTACTTTGGATGCATGGGCACTGGAAACAGTAGCCCAAGGTTACTGCCTCCCCTTCATACAGAGACCTCAGGATCATCCACCGGGAAGCCATTTGCTAAATGGTCCAGATCCATTCCTGTTGCAGGAAATGTCAACCCTGCTAGAGAAAGGTGCTGTAGAACCACTACCTGTGAAAGAGAGGAACAAAGGATGGTATTTTCCCTATTCCCTAATCCCCAAGAAGGGACGGAGGACCGAGACCCATCTTGGACTTGAGATACTTGAACAAGTTCTTCAGGGAGGACAAGTTCAAGATGGTCACACTTTCTCAGATTCTTCAGGCCCTGCTGCTCGAGGATTGGATGGTTTCATTGGACCTTCAGGATGCTTACTTTCATGTGCCAATCCATCACAAGCACAGGAAGTACCTGCGGTTCACTGTTGGCGGTTCTCAATATCGAGTTCTGCCATTCGGGCTTACCTGCGCTTGAGGGTTTTCACCAAGCTGATGGCTGTAGTGGCAGCGAGTCTCAGGAGAGGGGGGTCCACTTCTACCCCTACCTATATGATTGGCTGATCAGGGCACGTTCACCCGAACAAGACCAGGAATATCTCAGTATCACCTGCCACTCCCTCCGCAGACTGGGCTTCTCCCTAGAGTACAAGAAGTCCCACATGATACCATCTCAGGAACTCCAGTTCATTGGAGAGTTCCTGGATGCATCTTTGGAAAAAGCCTCCCCCGCCCCGAGGTGAGGGCTCAACACATTTTGCAGATGGTCTGCAAGTGTTGTGCCCAGCATATTCCGGCCTTTGGCTTTTTGAGGTTGCTCGGCCTCATGGCATCCTGCATTTTTCTGATGCTGGAGGCTCGCCTGAGAATCAGATCCCTCCAGTCGGCTCTCAGGACCTAATGGTCCCAATTCTCAGGAAGGATGTCAGACCACCTTCAGGTTTTGAGGAGAGTCGCACAGGACCTTCTGTGGTGAGCCTGCGAGGACCATTCTGAAGCGAGAACCCTTTTGGCAATGATGGCGGGAGAGAACAGTAGTGACGACCGCCTCACTTACAGGTTGGGGAGCCAACGATCTGACAATCAGCGGTCGTTGGTCTCCATCAGAGTCCAAACTACATATCAATCTTTTGGAGCTGAGGGCAATCAGACTAGTGCTGAAGGCCTTTTTGCCTTCTTTATGGGGAAAGAATGTCCTGATAATGATGTGCAACACAGTGGCCATGTACTACCTCAACAGGAGAGTAGGCATAGGGGCAGTACCACTGTGCAGAGAGTCAATGCAGCTCTGGTTCTTGGCAATTCAAGAAGGAATCTCCCTATCAGCAGTTCCCCTAGCCGGAGAGGAGAACACAGCGGCGGATGCTCTGAGCAGGCAGAGCACAGTCTCCGACGAGTGGGAACTACCTCAGGAAGTCCTTCAAGAGATCTTCACGCTTTGGGGAACCCCTCAGGTGGATCTGTTCGCAATCACTGTCAACCGGAAATGCAAACTCTTTTGCTCCAGGGAATTTCCTCTAAGAGGAGCTATACGGGACACGTTCGTAGTGCACTGGGAGTTTCCACTCCTCCACTCCTGTATGCATTTTTTCCAGTCCCTGTCATTCCTCAACTGATCAGGAGGTTGAGAAAGTTCGGGAAATCCATTATCCTAATTGCCTCGGATTGGGCCAGGAAGATGTGGTACCCGGACCTTCTGGACATGTCCATCTGCCCTCTAAATACGTCTTCCACAAAGAGAGGACCTTCTCTCGCGAGAGGAGGGTCGAGTTCTCCATCCAGAGGTGAAGACACTCTGCCTTCACACTTGATTCTGAGACACTCGGATACAAAGATTGTGACCTCCCGGATGATGTAATGGAGATTCTTCTTTCAGCCAGAAGGCCAGCAACAAAATCCTTATACTGCTGCTGTTGGAACACGTTCAGCTGCTGGAGGGAGAAAGATGTGATCCCTTTTCATTGTGATACACCTACGGTGTTATCGATTCTACTACATTTGGTAAATCTGGGGCTCCAGATTGGAACAATCAGTTTATCTAGCAGCGCTTTACATATTCAAGAAGAGGCATCCTACTTCAAAATACCCTTAACTCCATTTCTTAAAGGACTCACAAATGTGGTTCCCCCTACACCTTTCCAAATCCCAACTTGGACCTTAATTTGGTTTTAAAGTTTTTGATACATGCTCCTTTCGAGCCACTCCATTCCTGCCCTTTAAGGTTGCTAACTTAGAAAACTATCTTGTCAGTAGTGATAACATTAGCCCGCAGGTTGAGTGAGTTGCAGGCCTTATCCTGTGAACCTCAGTTTACTACATTTTACAAGGATAAGGTTGTCCTTAAGGTCAAATCCTCTTTTCAACCAAAGATTGAATCAGATTGCCATTTTGCACAAATAATTGTGCTTCCAGACTTCTGTCCTCCACCTCATCCTGGCAAGGAAGAGGAAAGATTTCATAGATCCGATCCAAGGAGAGCTCTTAGCTTTTATGTTTCAAGAATAGCAAAATTGAGGCAGCACAACCAACTTTTCATTGGCTATACAGGACACAAACTAGGTCAGTCAGTTAACAAACAAACTCTATCCAGATAGATCATTCTAGCTATTTCAGAGTGCTACAGGAAAGCTGGGAAAGATCCCTGAGAAGGCTTAAGGGCTCATTCCACTAGGAGCATGGCAACTTCCTCTGCTCTTCATAGGGGAATTCCGATAAAGGGCATCTGCAAGGCAGCTACCTGGTCCACCATCCACACGTTCACAAAACAAATATTGTTTAGACACCTCTAACAATGAGGGGAGATTTGGGAAGGCAGTTCTATGCTCCATTCTTGACAAACATTAACTCTCAAATTTCTACTCCCTCCTCCAAAAGAACTTAATCCTGCTTTGGGAGGATTTCATAAGATGAGGAATACGTGGGAGGACACAATCCATTCGAAGAACAAGTTACTTACCCTTGGTAACCTTCTTTCAACTGGATGTTTCTCCCATGTATTCCTCATTGCCATCCCAACCTGCCCCACTGAAGAATTTCCGAGCTTTGGACTTTACGCTCTTTTAAGGTCTGATAAATTAAAGGCACTTATCACTGGTGGTAATTCTGCATATGTGTGGCGAAAAAAACTAACTTAATCCAACGGGCACTGCGTGTGCTAAATGTACTCGACAATGACGTCAACCGAGATGGAGGCCCTTGAGGGACATCGGGTTGACCGTCTCGATGCACATCGCCCTGTGCTGAATTTTTTTTTTTCCGAAGCAGCTGAAGCTGGAAACGAAGATGTTATAAGATGAGGAATACGTGGGAGGAACATCCAGTCGAAAGACCGTTACCAGGGGTAAGTCACTTTTTCTTCTGGTTTGTAGTAAATAGTAAATAGTAATAGAGCATTCAGAATCCCCTCTAGGGAATGCTGCCCTTTTTCCCTGTGGAATACATCGAGTACTGAATTGTTTGGTATTACAAGATATCTGGGGCATCTACTTTTTACATATGGTGCTTGGGGCAGCCACTGAATTTGTGAACCTGCGCATGTTGTTTTAGACTGTAGGTTTTGGTGATGGTTGTCGGGAGTCGGCCACCGCAGGGTACACATACTGCCAATGTGTCTATGCAGCTGCTGGACCAGCTTGCAATATGCTTTAACAAACTTTACTTTTATTGTTTTGCAGTTGATAAACACAAGTGAAAATTTAAGCCGAAGCCGAAAGATCTTGCGTGCCATGTCTAGAAAGTAAGTTTATATGTATTTTCTTTTTTTGATATGCTATAATAATTTCAGTTAAATGCATGATAGTAGTGGGCACAATTTTAGAATAGTTCAGCCATCTTTAACTGTCGACCAATAAATATAAATCAAAGATCCCATTTCTTGGAGATCTGGAAAGTTTTTGTGAAGGAAAATCCGGCAACCGAAATCCTCCCTCCTCCCTCGGTAGAGTCAGGGTGGCCCTCCCGGTCCTTGGGGTTTTCCCCTGCCATACAAAGTGTCGTACAGCATTTTGTAGATCTCTAAAAGTCTGTGCTGGGACAGTGGTTGGGAGAGCTGTGCAAAAGGTACAGAAGCTGAGGCAATATGTTCATCTTTACTGCAGTCATCCGGCCATAACATGAGAGGCTCATCTTACCCCATCTCCTCAGATCAGATGTGATCTCTGCCATTATGGGGGTCATAGTTAGTGGTGCCCAATTTCGATATGTCTCTGGTAAGAAGGACCCCCAGGTACTGTATAGTAACCTTCTCCACTGTAATACCATGAAACCTGTCCAGGGGGTCTAGCTCTGGGTCCATTGTTCTCACTGGGAGCAAGACAGATTTTGGAGTGTTAATTTTCAGGCCCGAGAAGCGCCCAAACGCAGCCACCAGGGTCAGGAAGGGGGGGGAGCGAGGAGCCAGGGTCTACCAGATAGGCTAAAATATCATCCGCAAACAGGGACAGCTTGAATTCAACCTCACCCCTTCTAATTCCCTTGATGTCCGGGTGAGCTCTGATCGCTAATGCCTCCATCGTAAGGACATATATCAGGGGGGAGAGTAGGCAGCCTTGCCTTGTCCCTCGGGAGAGGGGGAATGATTCGGACAGCTTCCCATTCACCTGAACCCTTGCCGTGGGGGGCTCTGTAGAGGGCAGTTACCAAACTCATAATGTGAGTCCTGAAGCCCATTCTTTGGAGGAGGAGTTCCATATATCTCCACTCGACCCTATCGAAGGCTTTCTCCTCCGAGTCTAGGGAGAGGACACATGCATCAAGCTCCGATGTTTGGGCAAAGTGAAACGGGTCTATTTTTTTGCAAATATTATCTGACCCTTGCCTTCCCCTAATGAAGCCCAACTGGTCCCCATGGACTAGCTTCGGCATTATCCCCTCCATCCGCCTACCCACCACCTTTGCCAGGATCTTAACGTCAATGTTTAACAGCGATCTGGGGCGGTAGGAGGAACATTCTGCGGGATCCTTCGCTTCCTTGGGCAAAACTGCTATTTTGGCCCCCATCATGGACTCGGGGAGGATGCCCCCCTCCAGCACGGCGTTGAAAACTCTCACTAGGTATGGGGTCAGGGGGAGCGAAATCTCTTGTAAAAATAAACAGTAAAGCCGTCTTCCCCGGGGGAAGTTCCCACCTTCATCCCACTAATCACCTTGTCCACCTCATCCTCGGTCACTGGGCCCTCCAACACCTCTGCCATCTCCTTCGGTAAGGATGGGAGCTGTATGGCGTTCAGGAAGTCTTCTATCTGGGTATCATCTCCGTCATATTCTGACGAATAGAGTGTCTTGTAGTATTGGTGAAAGGCCTCTCCAATATGGGGAGAGTCGCAGCCAAGGGACATCTGGGCGTCCCTCTCCTCCTTCACCCTTCTACTTCTCTGGATCTCCCTCAACTTCCAGGCTAGGATCATATATGCTTGGTCCCCTTTATCATAATATTTTTGTTTGACCACTTGGAGACTCCTCTCCGTTTTGGGTAGGAGTAGGTCTTTTAGCTGGAGCCTGTAGTCCTCCAGTGCGGCCCCCATGTCGCGCTCCAGGGCCTGATCCGGGGAGCCCCCCGGTTGGAGACGGGCTATTTTTTCTCGCAGGGCTTTCTCCTGGGCCTCTCTCTCCCTTTTCTTCCAAGCTCCTATTTTTATGAGGACTCCTCGTAAGGTTGCCTTGAAGGCATCCCAAAGCGTGTGCGTGTCCACCTCCCCGTTATCATTAAGCTCAAAGAGCTCCGTTATGGCTTCCAAGACATCCTGGGCATGAACCTCGTCACTTAATAGGGCATCATTACATTTCCAGCGTCCTCTGCGTTCTCTACACCAACCCACCGCTAAGGTAACTCGGACCATGTCGTGGTCTGACCAAGGGACAGGGTCTATCCTATAGCCTGCGACATATGGACGGAGGATCTCGTCCACAAAGATGTAATCTATCCTAGAGAACGAGTTGTGGATGGTCGAGTAGTAAGTAAAGGAGGGGACATCTGATCTGGGGGTCGGGATTGTATCCACCAGCCCAGATCTTCATTGACCCTCTGAAAGTTTTGCGCCATGGCTTCACCTGCGGGTCTGAGGTTTTGGGGGCCTACCCGCTTTCTGTCTTTGGTTGGGTCTAGAACCATATGGTAATCCCCCCCCCACCACCAACGGGCCTTGTACAAACAGCTTGAGCCTGTCCCTTACTTCTTCCCAGAATTGGGCTTGTCCTTCGTTCGGGCCATACACTACTGCCAGGGTTAGGGGGGAGCCCTGTAGGGAGCCCCGTACCAACAGGTATCGGCCCTCGGGGTCTTTCAGGATGGCCTCTTTCTCGAAGCCTACGTCCCTTGCTACCAGTATGGCCACCCCTCTTTTCTTTACCTTATGGGATGCGTGGAAGACCTCTTCGATTCCCCCCCCCCCTCACATTTTAGGTTCTTTCCCCCTCGCCCAGTGTGTCTTTTGCAAGAAAAGCAGGTCTAGTTTCACCCTCCTCAATTCCCTACAAATCAGGGACCTCTTTGTGGGGGTGTTCAGCCCCCGCACATTCAAGGTACCCACGCCCAGGGCCGGCCGGCCATCAGCCATAATCTGTTTCCCTCTCTATGGGTCAACAGCATCGCATCGTTACTCCCTTCTCGCTCCCATTGTCTCACCGTTTGGACACTTTTAAAACATTGCCCCAACTGCCCCCCAAACCCCCTCCCAAACAAACCCCAACTAATTTGTGAGCCCCCACCCCCCTCCCCGGCGTCCAGCCAGTTAGTTCCGCCATTTCTGGCATTTTGGCCGGACCACCAGCCTGCCCTCCCCGGCCAGGCATTCATTTCTAAGCTCGTTTTTTGTGAGCCCCCTCCCCCGCCACTTCATCCCCTCGGTCGCCCCAGCTTTACTTGCTTTTCAAGGGAACTCCAGTTTCGGCTTAACCTCCAATTCTTCAGATTCCGACCTGCAAGTGGTCAGGTCACTCTGGTCGTCTGTGTTCCTCATTCTCGCACCTTTGCTGGTTGGGTCCCCTAGGTGTTCAACCCCCAGAGTCGTTCCGTTCCCCTTCCTTTCCTGGAGAAGGCATGTTCATTTTTCTAAATTTCCTTGCGCTAGTCTTCTTTCTTCCACCCGACGGGCCCGGGCCGTTTGCTCCTCTCTGAACCGGCTCAGTTGGTCCCCTTCGGGGGGTCGGTTCCGTCACATAGTCCTGGATGGCTCCCTTGATGTCCTCCTCTATGATCAACATCGTCCACTGGCCCAGGTATTGGAAGGCTAGGGCGAAGGGGTAGCCCCATCTGTATCGTACCCCATTCTCTTTCAGCAGATGAGTGAGGGGGCAGCACATCCTACGTTTGGCCAGTGTATATGCGGAGTGGTCCTGAAAAATGGAGACCTGGGAATTGTATGTAATCACCTGAGCTTTCCTGGCGGCCTCCAGCACCCGTGTCTTTTCCGAGTAGTAGTGGAACCGGACCAGAATCGATCGGGGTCCCCCTGCCCGTCGTCCTGCTCTGTGCACCCGATCAAAAGTGAGTTCAGTAGTCATCTCTTCTTCAAAGAGGAGGGCAATATTGTCTCGCACCACTCGAGTGACCTCTCTCTGTCTCCCCCTCCGCCTCGGGGAGCCTGAAAAATCTAAGGTTGTTTTTCCCTGTGTTCAAAATCGTCCATTTGTTTCGACCTCTCCTCCTCCCTCTTCTCAAGGGCAGATAGCCTCATATTTGTCTCTACCTCTAGGGTTGCTGATGACGATTGGTTGGTTTCAATCTGAAGGAGCCTGTCCTCGACTTTGTCAACCCGTCGTTCCATTTTTTTCGAATTTTTGGGCAATGTCGGAGCGCATGTCCCTTATCTCTTGTAGAATTGAGGCGAAGCCCCTCTCCATTGCCGCCGTTGAGGGTGCCGAGGCTTCCAAATGGGCCATTTCTCTGTCGTGGGACGGGCCGTTATCGTGGGGTCCTGCCTCTTGGTAACAATATTTTTGTAGATTCTTTAGCCAGTTCATCTGGTTACCCCCCGGGCTCGCCGTTGGGTATGCCTCGGTTCTGTGGGGGCCACGGGATAACCTCATAGGCCGGCCGGTGCTGTGTTGGTGGAAGCACCCTCGGAGCGAGGGGGGGGGGGGCTAACAGGGACCACCCCCCCTCTCGCTTCCGTGGTCTTTCGTGGCTCTTGGGGGATCGCTACCGGGCGAGCACACGCCCCGCTGGCTTCTGGCGGGGGCCTCGCACCCAGTGCAGATGCCCCAGGACATTCGGCGTCTTATGTGCACTCCGGGGAGGGGATGTTGCTTTGTTCGCCACGGGGGTGGGGGAGTGGGCCGCGGTCCCGTCCTGTTTGATATTGGCGGGAGCCTGTCCGAGCCCACTCTCCTGCTGTCTGTTCCTTCTCTGGTGGTGGGGTCGGGAACCGGGCCCCGGCGAAGGAAGAGGGGAGGGAGGCACCTCTCCCGTGGGCGGGGAGCGGTGTGGTCTCGAGGGCCCCCTTGCCCAGTGCCGAAATGCTGGTCGCCTCTCGGGGCTGCCAGGTGCGGTGGCGGAGGGGGGATTCCCAGCCCCGGTGCCGCCACCCCTTCTTATTCGGGGCCTGGTCCGGGGGAATGCGCCTTCCTCCTATCCGGGCACGGGTCTCCGGCGCCTCTCTGCCCGCGCGGATGAAGTGTAGGGAGGCCGCCGCCTCGATCGGCAGTTGTGGGCCCGGTCCGCGGGGGGTTCGGTGTCCCCGCTCTGTGGTCCACTCACGTGGGGGCTGGGTGCCAGTCGCGACGGGGGGGACGGTCCCTCCCACGTAGTCCTCCAGGTTCGGCGGGCTGCAGCTCCTCCTCCGGCCGCTCAGGTCTCCCGTGGCGTCTTCGCTGCTGAGGCCGTGGTTCCAGTTCTCCGCTTTTCGGGGGTCCCCGAACGTCGCTGTTTCTTTCAGGGGGAGCCCCAGGGGTTCACTGCCCGCTCAGGCTCTTTTGTTCTTCTTGGAGAGGTCTCAGGGGCGGGCGGGAGGGGGCTCAATCCCCGTTGCGACCTGGCTTCGGCGGGAGCTCGGGAATCAGGCAGCCATTGCCTGTGCGCCCCCTGGTGGCCTCCTAAATCTAAATTTTAATGAATTTGGGAAAAGAGCCTCTGGACCTAGGAAATAGAGCGTACTCTTTATAAAGTGCATACAAACGTATCTTCTCCCCAGTATTGACCCAGACTGCATCATAACATTTTTTAAATTTTACTTTCAACGGATTAGACACTAGGTGTTTCAAATACAGATATCATTCTTCTTTGCGAACCCATTTAACTCCACCACCCGCCCCGCATACAAGCATCGATTATGCATCTCAAATAGCGAGTTGGAAGGGGGGGGGGTCCAAGATTTTAATATACAAACTGAGTTTTTCTCATCTAGTGAAGGTCCCTAGTGCCGTAGTCAAATTCTCAAGTTTCCTTTGCAAGCTGATGGCCGTCAAATCAAAGAAGAAGAGGTTGTCCGCAAAAGCTAACCAATGCACACCCAAAGATACAAGTTTAACTGGAAAACAATGTATCGTTTTCCCAAAGCTCCTTAATGTTGGACACATCTAGGTTATGCAATGCTGGTGCCAAAATCAGACCATCGAGCATATCGCAATTTTGCAATTTGCAAAGAAATTTCAAAAACTGCAGATTGACACCATTACCAGGAAATTAAACAAAATGGCATGATTGCGAAATGTTGCTGGCTGGCTGGCTGACTGCTAACATAGATTTTTTTTCACTCGTCATTCAAGTGTGAAGAAGCATTAAGACTAACAGTGCTGGGGCAGTGGTGGTGTGCAAGGGTGGGGAGGCTTTGTGGTAAGGTTCCCTTTCTCTTATTTCATCAAATACATTTTAAAGTACTCAATTTTATTTGACATACATTTGTTTCATTGCGCAATCCCCTACATCATATAAAATTCTCTGTTTTCTGTGTGCTGGAAACGATGCATACTGGTAACTTTCAGCAATCCAAATGCTGAAACAGAAAAATGCTGTTGTGTCCAGCAAAATATTCTTGTTTTACACCCCAAAATTGTCATTTCCATGCTACAATTTTATCGAGGGTCTGTAAAATGTATCCCTGTCTCACTCCCACATACAAAGCAACCGGTTGAGAAAGAGATCTGTCCCAGGTTAATGCTACCTGTATTTTGGTGTATGAGTAAACAAGCATAATAAGTTTGAGGGCCTTCTGTGCAGCACAATTTCTCTAATGTTTCTCATAACAGGTATTTAACTTATGAAAGGCACTAGAGAAGTCCATGCTTGCAAAAATGTGTTTTGACATTTTTGGATCTACTCTGTGCTAGCAGTAGTCATGAGACCATTAAGGGACGTGCCCGTACTTTTTCTAAATCTTTTTTTTTTTTGCGTTTCTGAGAGAGTTGTTGTCAAACTCTCCATTTCTTTTTCCGGGGGGGGGGGGTTAACAAGTTTTATTCAATAAAACATACATAATGCTATAATTCATTAAACAGTTAAAGGCAAACAACAACAATGAATCCAATTGAGCTTAACAAATGCTTAACAACAAGAGTGAAATACCCAACAATAGTCATAAAAGATCCCAAAGTAAGGGAGGAAAAGAGAAAGAAAAAGAAGATAGACAAAGAAAGAGAACCAAAATTCAATAATATGTACAGATCTACTGACCAAATAATAAGACTGTATGCAACAATACAAACCAAAAAATAAAAACAGATTAGCAATGAATCTAAATCTGGAATTTAAAAACCAATTTAGAATCATTAGAACATTGCTCCAACTCCTTTTAATAACGGGTAGCATTGATTTTACTGGAGGCTTCTAATATAGCTATGGGATGATAGCTAGCCAGAGATGACCAGTCTCCCTTTTTATAGAGCAGAATGAGACGAGAAAGATACCACATATCTTGAATAATCTCCAACACCAGGACATCTTTTAATGGAGCAGCCAGTATATCTGCCCATAATTACGGATCATGCTTAATCGGTATAGGTACAACATGCATGTCTGGCCCAGGGCCTCTGGAGTTTTTGGTCTTGCAAATTAACTCTGAAATATTTTCTCTGTCAATTGGAGCCTTCGATTTCTTTAAATAATTCCTGCAGATGTGGGTAGCTGTAAATTAAACTCAATCCTTGCAAAGCCAGAGGAATGGGTTTTTTACCCAGGTTGCATCATCAATCACAACCTGTATACACCTCTACTCAAACTAGAGGAACAATTAAGTAATTGCCAAAATCTAGATTCATTATTGACCGAAAAGAGCTGAACTGCCCTCCGACTATCCCGAGTGGTAAGCTGGCATTTATGACTTAACCAGGTTGCGTTGTATGTGGCAAATTAATCTTTTCTTCCCTCTAATGCACATGATCATGTGCTCAAGTTGCAAAAATAGCTCTGATTTTAGCTCTCCTGATCCTTTTAGCTTTTACCACCAATGCATCATGAACATGCTTTGTTTTAGTAAGGCTAAAGCAATGCCCTTTTGTAGTTATAAGACCAATAACCTCCAGCACAGTAGAATTAAGTTAATATCTAACGCCAGGGCCTTGTCGAGAGCTCTCCTGTTGTCTAATTTAGCTCTCAACAATCTGTGAAATGTACTAAGTGCTGACTGGTTCCAGCATATGGTCCTTCCATTATTTCTAATCATCACAAATGCCATATCATTACACCTGGACAGCATTGGACACTTAAAATATCAACAAATAAGAATGGTCACTAGATCAGAAAAAACATATTAGCAGCAGAACTGTTTAGGACAAAGGAGATGAAACAAATACTTAAAGTAAAAAAGATGTAGCCTTCATAAGTTCCTAGAGTGAGTTGTAAGGAACTCATTTTGGCAACAGTAAAGACAGACACAAGTGATAACGTTCATGGGTGTTTATTAAACTGTATGCAGGTTTGAAAAACACCTAATCTAAACCTAAATCTAAGATGGGAGCAACCGTCGACCATCAAATGAAAATAAGACAGTCCTAGTGGCGTTTCCAAAATAAAAATGGCCTATACCAAGAAACCTATTGCCAAACCTTACAACTAATATGCAAAGGTTGTCGGATAGTTCTCAAGAAAAGAAAGAAGTGCTCATAAATAATGTCAGGATGTGGTAGCCTGGATCTTCCTCCACACGTTTTGAGCACGGAGTAAGGTGAGATCTTGGAGCACAGCACACACTTGAGCTTCTTCAGCACGAATCCAGAGTTCTGTTCCAGTTTATCAGGAGCCTCGATGGCCAAGTCTCGTTGCTCTTGAAAGTCTCTTGCCTTCGAGGGCCTGAAGTACTCAAACAATAAACAAAAGGTTCTTCAACAAATGAAAGTTTGTTTACTTGTTTTAATTAGGGTGAGAGCTCTCCCTCTCTTCTGGGCGCTGACCCCTGTTCCTCGTAGTGTTGGGTGATTGCTTTTCACCCCTTGGATCTCCCTCTTCCGGACTTGAAACCTAAAACAGTTCCTTTCAATGTCAAGGTCTTCGGTGAACGGTTTCCTGGTCCTGAGGGCCTAATAGGTTTACCAAACAAAAAACAAACAAACAGTTCTGTTTTACAAATTTCTTGGGTGATGGCTTCAAACTAGGGGTTCCTGTCTTCTGGGTGCAGACCCCTTCTCTACATTCAGCCTCCCTCCACCGGGTTCACTCTGGCTTTTGTCGGGTGATGGATTCACAGCTGTACCACCCTCGTTTGGGCTCGGGCCCTTCTCAAATGTCAAAGTCTTTTTTTGAACAGTTCATAGTGGACATACCTCGGCTGGGTTCACGTTTGTCGACACACTGTTTCTTGGGACTTCAGACTTGCCCCTTCTCGTCAGCATCCCTCGGTCAGGTTCACTCTTGCCAACTTCACATTCATAATGGTTTGCAGATTCACTTCCCTTGCCTTCTGAAGTTCGTAGATCAAAGGCTTTCGACTGTACAGGGATTTTGCTTGACCATCTATTTGACCACTGACCTAACTTGGCAGCTCTCCTACGGCGTTCTGGTAACTGTAGCTCTCCAGCATGGGGTCTGGCATGGATTCACATGCTCATGAATATTCCCTGTCAGGCTGGGAATCCTTGGTAAAGAAAAAATCAGTATCAGTTTAGTTTCTGATCTGTCTTTCTTAAGAGTAACCAATCGCTGATCTCTGGGTCATACTGCCCCCAGCCAATGACTGCCCTCTCCCTAAACCCCGCCTCTGGCAACCATCCTCAGATTTTTACCGCACGTTCAAGTGTTGGGAGTCCTCATGCTTAGCTCTCGAGTTGTTTTGCTGCGTTTTCGTATTTTTTCAGGAGATTTTCTCATTTTTCGGTTTAATCGAGCCTCAAGCTCCACCGGTTCTACTTCCGATAACGGGGACCTGTTTCGGAATTCTTCTACGCCCCTCAAGGGTGAAGTTTTCGTCGAGTTTACGCTTCTTGGAGGATTCCGGAAGATCTGCGGCCTACCTCAACGTACATGGCCCAGGACAAGGGAAGCTCGACGCACGGATCCAAGCTGTTCAGGTGCTGTCCTGAATGCGGTTTACAGATTGTTTTCAAGGAGGACGAGCATTCACGATGTCTCTACTGCCTTCATGAGGACAAGACGCATGTGGAGAAGGACTGTGCGTTCTGCAAGAACCTGTCGGAACGGACCAAACAAGATAGTCGTTCCCGCCTCGCCGCCTGGCTGAAGGACACAGCAGGTGAGAAGGCGAAGAAAAAGTCTGAGCGGGCTTCTAAGTCCTGTGAGGGCGCTCCGGCCCAACAGAAGGCCAAGCACCGCGAGTCCGCGGGCACCGGGAGTGCCGAAAGGTCGGGCTCTTCGGCTGCCAGGCAGGACGCAACTTCCCCGGCACGTTCAACCATGAGCCAGGGCTCTGGTTCTGGGAAGAGGAAGTCCGAGAACCCGGGTAAGCTGCTGGAGCGGCCCCGGTCGATCTCGAAGGGACCCGAGGGGGAGCGAGGCGCTGACCCTCCCCCCAAGGCGAAGGCCCAGGACGCACCTAAGGTGGTGAGGGCTTTGATCCAGCCGGCAAAGGCCTCTATCGAAGTGGTCGCTGCGACCCTGGCGAAGCCGGCTGAGACTTCGCCAGTGGAAACGGCCTCTGGGCCCAGAGTATCCCTGCCACCGCAGAGGGAATACTCTTTCCAGCCCAATGTTAAGATCCCTGTGGAAAAAGAGGGGGGGGGGGGCGGTGGCCATTGCAGACTCGGAATCAGCCTCTGAGGAGGATCTGATGGAAACCGGGAAGGGCCTCAACGAGAGGTTCATAGGCCTCAACGAGAAGTTCGAGAAGGTTTGATCCCAGGGGATGGTTCCCGCTGATGCGATCGACGAAGAGGGCGCAGTGGGGCAGCCATCCCGTCTGTCGCAGCCATTACCCGAGCCCCAGGAGGCGGCCATTTTGTTGGCGATCCAATCCTTATGTACTGAGATAAGGGCGAGGTTACCACGGACCCCGACGGAGGATCCAGAACCAGGCCCATCGGGAAGCCCTCCGAACAAGCGGAGGAGAGTCCACCCCGCTCCTCCCTTCGTGCCTGCGAGGCCTGTGGACCCCTCTTCCCCCTCGCCGGACCCTAGAGAGAATACGGCGACAGATACAGCAACGGGGACGGACGACGACGCGGCGGCGATGACACAACGGACATCCCGTCTTGACCCCTCCCCCCCCTCGGGCTTCTCCACCCGACGAAATTGGCTCCTTTCATGCCATGATAGCCAGGGCATCCGAGCCCTTCCAGCTCTGCCCTGAGGAACAGAAAAAGGAAGGGTTTCTTTACCAACGTCGAGAGGCCAAGAGAAAGACGGTCCTCGCGGTGCCATTGCTTGACGACATCTGGGACGAGGGGCTGGCTATCCTCAAGAACCTTTCCACGACACCCGCCAAGAGGGACAGGTACGAGAAGAAGTAACGAGTCCCCGATGCCGCCCCCTTGTGCCTCAGGGCCCAGCCCACGCCGGACTCTGTCGTCTCGGCAGCGGCCAAGAAGAAAGCAGCGGGTGCGGCGGCTTCAACTTCCACTTCCCCGCCAGACAGCGAGGGCAAGAATTTGGACTCCATGGGACGATGAGTCATCTCGTCGGTGGCGACGACGATTAAGGCTGCCAATGCCTTAGCAATCGTGGCCCGCTACGACAGGGAGCTTTGGTTCAAGATAGCTCCCCTGCTAGACTTCCTACCGGACGACAAGAGAGCAGAGGCCCTACAAATTCTGCAGGAAGGAGAGGTGGCGTCGGATCACGCCGTAACTGTGGCAACGGACATTGCCGATACCGGATTTCGCCAACTGGGCAACGGGGTTTGCCTCCGACGACGGGGATGGCTCAAGGCGACAGACTTTCGCCAGGACGTCCAGACCAGAGTGTTGGATATGCCGTTCGACGGCAACAACCCTTTTGGGAAGACGGTGGACGAGTCGCTCCAGGCCATCAAGACCAACTCGGAGACGGCTCGGGCCCTAGTGGTACTTCAACAACGACGGCCCTTTCGGAGCTCTGGAGGCAGACAGGGTGCCTCCAAGGGATCCAGCGGTGGCTCTTCTACATGCCGCCAGGCGGCCCGCTCCTCGTCCCAGGAGGCCTAAAGAGGTCGCGGCAAGCAAGGGGGATCCCGTCGTCGTCAAGGAGGCCAAGGCGGCAAGGCCTCCTCCAAGCAAGACTGAACCGGCCGTGACGTCGGGGGCCCCCACCGAAGCACCCCGGTGGGAGGCCGGCTGACGAAGTTCGTCAGCGTGTGGGAGTCCATCTCCACCAACCGTTGGGTGCTGGACACCCTGGCCAACGGGCACTCGCTGGAATTCCAAAAGAAGTGCCCTCGCATTCCTCCCGTGGCCAGGAAGGAGAATCGCGTCCCTCAACTGCTGTTGGAGGTAAGGGTGATGCTCAAGAAAGGTGCCATCGAGCTCGTCCCCAGGAGGCTCTGGGGCTCCGGAGTGTACTCAAGGTACTTCCTCGTCCGAAAGAAGACAGGCGTTTGGCGCCCCATCCTGGACCTGCGTCGGTTAAACAAGTCCATCAAGGCGCAGAAATTCAGGATGGTCACCCTCCAGCACGTGCTGGGACAGCTGGAGGAGGGCGACTTCCTATCGTCGTTGGACCTGGAGCATGCTTACTTCCACATCCCCATTCTAAAAGGACAGAGTTTCTCAGGTTCGTGGTTCAGGGACGCCACTACCAATTCAGAGCCCTGTTCGGATTAAAGTCGGCACCCAGGGTATTCACCAAGTGCCTGGCACCAGTGGCGGCGCGGCTGCGCCTGCAGGTGATCCACGTCTACCCCTACCTGGACGACTGGCTAATCCGGGCAAGGACAAGAGAACTCTCCGTCGAACACACAGCGAGGACCGTTCCGGCTGCTCACGGAACTGGGGTTCGCCATCAACTACCCCAAATCCCACCTGGTTCTGTCGCAAGTAGCACTGTTTCTGGGAGCGAAGCTCGATACAGTGGGGCAATTGGCCTGCCCGTCAGAGGAGAGGACGAAGGCCATTCTGGGCAAGGTGCGGCGCCAGCTAGCCACGGACGTGGCCAGGGTGAGGTCCATTAAGTCCCTCCTCGGGATGATGTCCTCATGCATCTACCTTGTACCCCTTTGCAGACTTCGGATGCGTCCGCTACAGGAGTTGCTCGACGCCTGCTGGTTTCAGGCGACGGGCTGCTACGAAGACAGGATCCCTCGCGACGAGGCGTTCCGTCGGGCGATCCTATGGTGGGGTACCCGTGCGCACCTCACTTCAGGCATGGACTTTCAGACCCCGGCGTTTCAGGAGACGGTGACGACGGATGCCTCTCTGGAGGGTTGGGGGGCCCACACCGGAGATCTCCACGCAAGAGGCCTTTGGCTCCCGGAGGAGAGGTCTCTCCACATCAACATTCTGGAGCTTCGAGCAGTGTTCTGGGCGCTCAAGTCGCTCCTTCCGTCCCTCAAGGACAAAGTGGTGAGGATCTTCACCGACAACACCACCACGTTGTTCTACATACGGAAGCAGGGAGGCCCCAGATCACCAGCCCTATCCAAGGAGGCCCAGGATCTGTGGCACTGGGCCGTCACCCAGGGGATGTTTCTGGTTCCCTTCCACTTGGCAGGAATAAAAAACACCATCGCCGACTCACTCAGCAGGGAGCTGCGCTCGTGCCATGAGTGGGAACTACGTCAGGACCAGGTGGATCGGCTCTTTCGACGATGGGGCAAACCCCGGATCGACCTTTTCGCAACAAACTCCAAGTGCCAGAGGTTCGCCAGCAGGTTCCCGCAGCTGAGGAGCATGGGCAATGCTTTCTCGTTCCCTTGGGACGGCCTGTTTCTATACGCGTTCCCTCCGTTGCTGTTGCTGCTCCGTCTCATCAACCAGCTCAAGAAGTCCAGGTGCAGAATGATCCTCGTCGCACCAGCGTGGCCGAGGCAGATCTGGTTCCCAGACCTTCTGGACTTGTCAAAGTCCCCACCAGTCAAGCTGCAGGCGGACGCAGATCTTCTCTCCAAAGAAGGAGGCGCCATTCTTCATCACGACCCAGAGTCGCTGAACTTGCAGACCTGGCTCCTGCAGCACTAGAATTTGGAGGGTACGATATCCTGGCTGACTGCAGAGAGGTTCTTGAAAAAGCCAGGGCGTCCTCAACTCTCAAGTGTTACGGTCATAAGTGGAAGAGGTTCTCTGTCTGGTGCCGTGTACAGATTAACCCTCTGCGGATTACGGCCCCTCAAGTACTGCCGTACCTACTGTTGCTGGCCAAAGCTGGACTGGCTCACAGCTCCATCAAAATACATCTGGCTGCCATCTCCCGATATACCAGGACTACGGGACGGGCGTCCTTGTGGTCTCATCGCCTGGTGAAGGAATTTATGAAGGGACTATTCCGATAGTTCCCGCCGGTGAAGGCTCCTGCCCCGGCGTGGGAGCTTAATGTGGTGCTGACCAGGCTCATGGGGGCCCCATTCGAGCCTGTGCATTCGGCGCCTTTGAAGTTCCTGTCATGGAAGACCGCGTTCCTCGTGGCCATCACCTCCGCATGACGAGTGGGAGAGATCCAGGCTTTATCTTGCAAGCCTCCATACTTGACTTTTCATGACATGAGGGTGGTGCTGAGGACGCACCCCTCCTTCATGCCCAAGGTGCCGTCTGACTTCCACCTCAACGAGCCCTTGGTGTTACCAGTTTTCTTCTCGTCGCCTTCGACGCCGGCCGAGAGGACTTTGCACTCGCTGGATGTAGCTAGAATGCTGAAGTTCTACGTGGACCGCACGAAGAGTCTGTGAACTTTGGGTCTGTGAATCATGAGAAGGCTCTCTCGAAGACTTCCATTTCCAGATGGCTCTCCGGCTGCATCATACACTGTCACCGGTTGGCAAACCGACCGCTGCCCGGCCGTCCGAGAGCCCATTCGACCAGAGCGATCGCTGCTACCACGGCGTTCCTGTCTGGTGTGCCCCTGCTGGACATCTGCAGGGCTGCTACGTGGAGGTCGACGCACACCTTCACCAGATTCTACTGCGTTGATCGGGACTCCAGGGAGGAGTCCAGGGTCGGCCAAGCAGTGCTGCGCAACCTGTTCGCCTAAGGTGAGCCTGGTGAGGAGGTAAGAATTGCTTAATGTTGAGTTTTGGATGTAATGCTTAATGTTGAGCCTTGCCACCTCCTGTGGTTGTGCATGTGTGTACTGCTATGTATTCTTATATTCATGAGCATGTGAATCCATGCCAGACCCCATGCTGGAGAAGGAACAAGTTACTTACCTGTAACTGTTGTTCTCCAGCATGGGTCTGGCATGGATTCACATGCGAACCCTCCCGCCTACCCCTCTGCGGCTCTTCACTTGGTCATACTGCCACTTTGCATGCTACCATATCTGAGGATGGCTGCCAGAGGCGGGGCTTAGGGAGAGGGCAGTCATTGGCTGGGGGCAGTATGACCCAGAGATCAGTGATTGGTTACTACTAAGAAAGACCGATCAGAAACGAAACTGATACTGATTTTTTCTTTACCGAGGATTCCCAGCCTGACGGGGAATATTCATGAGCATGTGAATCCATGCCAGACCCATGCTGGAGAACAACAGTTACAGGTAAGTAACTTGTTCCTTTCACTCAGGCAGGGATCGACCAGAGTCTCTCGAGTTGGCACCCACGTGGTGCTGGTTCCCTCTGCAGCTGGTCACCCCTAAGCGCTTTTACAGTTCTTTGAACTCCGTTCATTTTGCCACTTTGCGACTTTCATTCACCACAGCCCGGTTCTCATCGGCTCTCCCCTCTACTCACCGGCTGTGGTGAAGCGCTTGGCTTTCTTCTTCGCTGGAGCCAAGGATGGTACCACGAGTTTTCCTCGCTCCCGTTTATCAGCATCGACACGCTCTGTGTACCATTGACATCTGTTGCAGCACACTTGGGCTATTTTGCTCAGTCTTAACGATTCCCTCCACAGAGGTTTCGCTGGTCTGCATCAGAAAGGGCAAGCTTGTCTCTCCTTGACAACCTTTCAATATTCGCCGCCTTTCTCCTCCTCTTGAACTGCCCGACCTGGATAGCTGTCTCGTTGTGAGGTCTGCCTTGCTTGTACTGTGCTCTCTTGCTCCACCTTTTATCCCTGTGCAGAAGGGAAATGGCCTTCAGGTGTGTGTGATTCTGATCAATTGCCTGACTTTGCCTGACCCTTGTATTGGGACATTTCAGGAAACGGCTTCGGTATTAGTCTGTTCTCTGGTGTGTCGTGTGAAAGTGTTTGTGTCAAAAAAGGGGAGGGGCAGTGGTTTTGAATATCCTACAGGGTAGGATGGGGAAAAGGTGTTGAAAGAAGGGGGATAACGCGTCTCACCCATCGGTGTCCCACTCCCCGAGGACCCCCCTTCCAGGTGATCCTCCCTCACTGGTGCACCCCCAGGAACTGGATCTGATAGCGATGGCCGTGTCCTGTCCACCTGGATGGCAGACCCCCAGGGACTAGCTAGGGAGACACCTTCAGGTTTCTCAGTTTCTTACCTTATCACCACCACCTCTTTTAGGAATTGATGCCACCAATAAGAGTGTGTTCTTCAGGAAGAAAAATGTATGAAAATCAATAGTCAAACTGTGCAGCTTGCCCAAGCTTCAAGTGTGTTGTGGAAACAGCGACTGTGTAAAGAGGGTGACTGCAGAAATCGGCACAGTAGCCGGATTCTTCAAGCCCCGTGCACAAGGGCAGTTAACTACGGTTAATTTAGTCATATTTACAATACGTTGCTGGAATCCTGGGACGAGCTTTTTGTTGTATTTATGGCTTGCTGCTGGTATGGTCTGGGGTGTCATCATTAAGGCAAATGGGTTTATGTAGGGAAGTAAAAAAATGTGAGCAGTGGCTTTTTGGGGTCAAGGGGCATGTTTTAAGAACACAAGTAGAAGGTACACTGATACCGTTGTTGTTTTAAATATTTCAATTAGATTACACATTTTCAAAATAGTAAACATATCGAGATAGTGATTAGCCCAGAATCGCAAGATATTTGGAGAACTGCTGGGGTTGGGGAAGTATCCAAACACCGTAAATTAGCCAGTCAACCTTTCTCCCCAGCAGGCCAATAGACCGGAGGCTTTTGCCAAGAAAACAAAAAAAATGATGAAAATGCAATTTTACAGCTTTTCTGCACCGAGTAGATATCTTTGGCTTTCTTCAAGCATGTATCAGTTTGTTTCTTTCTCTTTTTAAAAAAAGAATACTGTGAGGGTGTGCAAGGAGGAGACTGACGCACAGGAAGCATGCTTTTGGGCAAAGACTTTAATTGTGTAACAAACAAAAGAAAGAAACCTATCTAACTCGAAGAGGGGTTTCCCTGCCTCAAACAAAACTAAGGAAATGTCAGAATGTCCAAAACTAAAAAGTCCACCATCCTACGTCAAAATTCTACTGACCCTCACACTAAAATAGATTTGTTTCTTCAGAGTCAAGAATAATGACTCCCTCCTTTTGGACAGTATGGTTTACAAGGTAGTGGCAATCTCTCACTCCTTCAGTCTATTGTGGTTGGGGGAATGGCTTCCTCAGGCCTTTCTCAGGCTTCCTTTGATAGTTCACTGTTTTGGGGGGATGACTCCCTTCCCCAGGTCTTTCCTAAGTTTCTCTTGGCGGGTCACTATGGTTGGGGGGTTCGGGGTGGAATGTCTCAGTTCCCAATGCCTTTCACATGCTTCTTTTGATAGTTTGCTGGGGGTGGATGTCTCCCTTCCCCTAGTCTCGCTTAGGCTTCCTCTTGATTGTTCACAAGGTAGCCTTGGTGTACTCTACTGCCAGGGTCTTCCTTCCTCAATTGTGGGTGTCAGGCCCCTTGTTAGGCTTCATAAGGAGGTTCCAGACCCCCTTGTGTTGACTTCTTATCTGTGGGACACAGACCCCTTTGTCCGTTCACTGAACAGCCCTTGTGTATTCCCCTGCCAGGGGAGGTCTTTCTAGTGTGTGGGTCTCAGACCCCTTCTTGTGCTTTCTCTTGATTGTTCACTAGACAGCCCTGGTGTACTCTCCTTTCAGGGTCTGCCTTCCTCGTGTGGGCCCCAGACCCCCTATGTGTCTGATCTGCGGGTCTCAGACCGCTTTATTCATGCTTCCTAAATACGGGGCCCAGTCCTCATTGTAATGGCTTCTCAAGTGTGGGTCCCAGACCCGAATTCCCAATGAGAGTATTTTATAAGCGAGTACAAATATGTTTTAACTGCAAAACGGAAATGTTTTTGTAATATCTTTTTCTTGGCGCCTAGTCATTCATGCACATTAAAAGATACATGTTTACTTCTTCCAATCAGGTAGTTAATATAGTAGTTTCTTCCTGTGGTACTATGTGCACTACTTATCCAAACATAACCATGGAGCTGTGCGGGTGATAGTAGGGGTGCAAGGTTCTACATGTCTTGTTTCCTATTTTTTGTTGGGAATATTTTTACTCCCTATTTTTATTTTTGGTGATTATTTGCCCATTTTTGGGGGTAAAAGTGGCTGATTGACCCCTTATCTCGTAGAGCAGCAGGGCCCAGCCCCCTCCGTATTGGTTTCTTAAATGTGCGTTCCAGACCCCTTTGTACAGGATTCTTATCTGTGGGTGCCAGATCCTTTTTTTAATGCTTTCTCAAGTGGCCCAGAGGTTCCTGGGCAGCCCCCGTACCTTCTCTCAGGGTTTTCTGTCCTTTGCCTCCTTCTTGGGTCTCTGTTCATATTGCTGCGTTTTTTCTCTGGTGTTTCCTGTTCATGCACTCGATTCTGTGGCTCTGCCACTCTCCTATGGAGCCACGCTGCGCATACCTGCTCTCCTGCACTCACCTGCGCCAGGGCCTTCCGTCTTGCCCGTTCTCGGCATGTCACACTTTGGTAAAGCAGGTAGGGACTCTGGAACTCTCCCCGTTTTGTACCAGTCAGCATCTGTAGTCTCAGCTCTTCCTGGTGTGGGCAAGGACCTCTGCTCGTGGTACATCAGAGGAGGAACTGAAAACAATGTTAGTTCCTCTTCCATCTTTAAACTACTTGTGACTGGATAGCTAGAGCGTTCACTCTGGTTTTCTGAGAGGTTGGTTAGGACTGTGTCGCTTCTTCGTCACAGTACTTTGAGGGGACGACTCAACTGAGTTAGCCCTGCTCTTCCCCGTCCGAGTCTAATATCACTGATATAACAGAGATACATAGAGGAACCTATGGGATCTGGGGAAGGCAAAGACGATGAGGAAATAAAGGTGGGTGAATGTGTGTTATACCGCTTTGGTGCCTGATGTCCTCCCTGTCTGCCAGGCGGGGAATCCCTCCCCATGAGATCCACCCACTGAGTACCACCCCCAGTGGGACTATTGGGTAGCGGCCTCACCTGCTTGAAATCATGGAAAGGGTCTCCCCAGACTGGGTGCAGGGACAACATCATGAGATTCGTCACAATACATTGGGCCTCATTACGAGTCCGGCGGTAACCGTGCCGGAAAAACCGGCAGGCTCCCGCCAGACCCGAAATACCATTCTGCCTCTGTGATTGCCTGAATCACCGGGGCATTACAACCCCGGTGACCCGGTAATTCCGAGCTGGAATTCCATAAATCCCCATTCCCATGGAGTCCCATAGGACTCCATGGGGACAATGGAAACACTGGTTCGGTCTATGATGGAGCTGGTGTTTCCATTTCTGCCTGCAGGCGGATGACATTAATCCTGCCAGGTTAGACTTGGCGGGAGTGACATCTCGCGCCTGCAGAACTCAGAATCAGCCGGTGCGGAAACAACGGTGGCAGCGGATTTACCGCCACCTTTGTTTCCGGACAGGCAGGGTCATAATGAGGCCCATTGAAATATGTTCATTTCAAATACAATGGATCTGTTGTAATCCAAGTTAACATAGCTCTCAGATAATGATTAGAATAGAGCCAATAGTTTTTAGGCTACGTGGATTCAAGCCAGATATCTGCATTTTTTGTTGATTTCTTCATTTTCATTACACCAAAATAATTATTTATCCCAGTTCTGGACGGTGTAGGGAAATCATTGCATATAGGTGCGGGCTACCTTCTGTCTGGTGAGAATCGGGTAAGTCCCAATAATTGTGTGGCAGCGACCAGTTGCATTGGCAGAAGAGGATTGGAGAGCTCTGAGAGAGAGAGAGAGAGAGAGAGAGAGAGAGAGAGAGAGAGAGAGAGAGAGAGAGAGAGAGAGAGAGAGAGAAGCCACCTGCTCTATGAAGCAACCCCTATGGTGGCGCACATGGAAACCCCCCCGAGATCTCTAAGCCCTCCTTTGAGGGGTTTCTGAATGTTGGAAAATAAGAGAGCTGTTCAAGGTCTGGCAAGAAGAAGGAATTGCATTTGGCCCACACTCCACATCATACAAGGGGAGGCCCATAAAAACAGGAGGATGACAACCCCCCTTAGACGCCGATGGTAACTCCACTGAGAAACTGCTACATCTATCAACACTGCGCTGCGTGCACTTAATATTTCCTGGTGTTCAATCGAGAACCGCATGCACAGGCCTATTATGAGTCCCCAGGATTGGGGGAGTCTGTACAGACACTGCCTACTGAATACCATCCTTGGAAACCAGAAAGGAGATTATCTTCTCACAAAGCACTTTTGTGGCCTGCAAGTGTGGGTACAAAGATGCCAGATATTCACCAGAGCAGACCGAGTCCCTGAGGAGTGAACACAGTTTTGGGCAGAATCTTGGAATCCACAATTCCAAGATGGTGGTGCCTCTGGATATAGACTTGGCTTGCAGACCTGCAGTGATTAGAACACCTGCAACATTCTTTGAGGAGAAATGCCCACACTTGAGAGAAACTGGGTAGGCAGTGTACCATTTCAGGATGGACAAAACTCAAAAGATGACACTGATGTCATAATAAGTAGCATCCAACCTGACCTAGTCTTCCAATCAGGTCTAGCATAAAAAGGGGAAAGGCAAGAGTTCTGAGTCTGAGTATTGAGAGGATAGGTAGATCAGTGTTCTTGAACAGAGTGAGGAATCTACTAGGTTTGTGAGGGAAAGTGGCAGCAATGTTCTCTTGCCAACAAGTGTAGTGTGAGAACCAGGTACAGGAAGGGCCAGCCCTAAACAAGAAAAGCCATTGCAGGAGGGAGACTAGGACAAATCTAAAGGGCATTTGGAGCTCGCTTTGTTCAAGAGCTCAGAAGCTGGTAGCAAGTCACCCTGTTAGAAACTTGGGCCAGTGAGGGTAGAAATAAAGGAGAAAGGTAGCTGGGTGCTATATTCCAGATGCCTGTGTAGCAGGCAGACCACTAAAAAGATGAGTAAAGGAGAATGTTGAGACCTGGGTAGAGGCAATACAGTTCTACCCAAATCAACCTACATGGAGTAGTACCGACATCTGAGAATCGAAAAGCGTTATAAGGGCAGAGAGGTGGAATAACTTGCCTAGCATGTGGCTGTCGCCTCGTCTTTCTGGGTAAAGACGTCAACCATGCCACCTTGGGTTATCACCTACAAGATTCTGACTTTTCGAGGACACCTTGAATGCTTCCCAGCCACCCCACCGCATCAGAGGATTGATGAAAGAAATGTGCAGGTGCACAGCACTCCCTGGAAATGTAACTTCAGTTGGTCATCCTCCTAGGTGAACACCAGGGACTTGTCTTTTTGATTTAGAATAGGTATGACTTCGAATCATAGGTCCTTTAAGAGCAGGCCTAGTTTAGGAACGAACTTTGGAATTCCTTTACTTTAAAATAAGACACAGACAGATTTTGTTATCCCAAGACCTTGCAATGATTTGCTTAGACCGTTTTCTTTCTTAAGTTTCATCCCTGGAAGAACCACTTCTCACCAAATTCCAGTTGTGGGTATTAGAATTCCGCCTACAACCTTGGTAAAAGGGCAACTTTGGGAAAGTTTTCCACTGAAAAGGCTTCTTTAATGTTAGTTTATATTTTGGTTTAGTATTTATTTAAATCACTAACTTTTTCTAACCATGAATGCCCCTTTTGCTGTAACAGCAAGATTTTCCTTTGGTCTTCTTTTCTGGCCCCCAATATATCAACCTACTTCATTTACGGGTTGTTTCTGACTGTGCACGTTTTAGAATGACTGGGTAATCAAATCAACTTTTAAATGTTCAGTTAACGCTTGGTAAATACACACTAAGAGAATGTACACACAATATAGCTATACAAAGGCAGTCTATATTATAATTTTGTGCATAGGAAATATCTATAAAATATTTACAGGCTAGTAAATCAATAATAACTTTTCAGAATATGATTAAAACACAGAATAATGATCTTGTATGGTCATGAAATGTTCACACAAGTCTGCAAAGTCCAACTGGTCTTGTATTGAGGCGCAGAAATAACAATTACCCCGCTCCCTTTGTTAGTCAATTGGCCCATAGGAACCAATGAACCACTGTTAGCCATTGGAGGTAAGGAGTCTGCACGTGCGGTCCCGGAAGCAAAGACCCAAAGAAGAATTCCAGAGGGATGAGTGGACCTAAGTGGTGAAACGCACAATAACCTGGTACTTAGGCACTGCAGGCATCAACCTAACTGCAAAGCTATATTTTACTCTTCCTCTTCTCCCACTAAACTAGCCCCATCTCCTTTCTTTCAGATCTAAGAAAGGACCTAGAGAATCATGCACATGGTACAAATCCAAGTAACATAACAAGCTGCAATGTTCATGGTACATGGAGGAAAATAACAGACATCTACTAGTGGGTAAAGGGACCCAACGGAAGATCACAGTGAAGAAATTAAGTCTCAGTAACCCTGTTTGGGTGTCTGCAGAGTGAAGTTCTTGGAGCGGCAGTAGAGATCTGCTAAGGATTATAACGGCGAATGTGTCTTTTGCTTTCGGGGGAGGAGGGATAGAACAGCACTTTTGGAAGCGCTTGCTGTAAAAGGGTAGGGTCCTGCACCCACCCTAGGAGTTCTAGACAGTCCTCTAGGATAGATACAGTTGTCAGCTTGATGTGCAAGTTAACAAACAAGACTGCCTGACCTAGGAGGAATGCACCACTGAGCCCAGCCGGAATTAGAAGGAGCCTCTGAAGACATTAAGGTGAAGAAACAGAGTGAGCAAATTGAAAGAGAGATGATTCATCTATATTGACTTTGTCAGGGGGACACGTGTTGTGGTTCGATTGCAGTGCAGCAGGACACACCATTGGAGGTCTCCACGCTAGGAAAATACCAGGATGCCAATACACAGTCATAGCTTTGATCAAAGGATCCAATAGAGGCAACTGATGGACAGCCAAAATGGAGCCCAAAGATTTTGCTGCTGTCACACCTGCCTTACATTTTTGTAATACTCCATCAGTTGACTGGTCAAAATGAGGTTTCTCTTAAAAAGGTAGATCTAACATCTTTTCTTGGATGTCCTGGTAATATGATATACATGCAAAAATTATACTTTAGGGCAAAACGATACTTAAAAACAAATAGTGTATACATGATGTTCAAAAATATTTTTATAATCTCTCTCTGAGCAGCTCCCCCCTCCTCAGTTTTTACAGGTGCTGGTGTCCATTATGGTGGGGTTTCTGTAGAACCCACCTTTTGTGAAGCCTCCCAAGGCCCTATCTTTTCGTTGATCTGCTTGGCTGAAACCTCTAGGAAAGTTCTGATAGCATGGTATCAAGTACCGTAGCTGTGATATCCTTTGCCATTTCCAAAGGTTCTCTTTGATCTTCCTTTGTCCTCATAGGAGATATGGAAGAATCGATCCGAGTTACTCGAGGGGTTATTAATATTAAATGCTGGGGTGGCGCTAGAGCGCCTGACCAAGATGGTGGTCTCTTGTTGAGCTCCACGCGAGGCTCCTATAAATCCTGGGAAAACAGCTGCATCTGAGGCAGATATGACAACCAGCAAGGCGTGTGTGGAAAACATCTTTGAGCCCCCTTTCAGCGCTTTGAAAACCAGAATGGCTGAGGCTGTGCCCGCACTGCAGCCTTGTCCGTGGTGCTGGCGTGAGGAGTAGCCGGTGGGTCGCGGTGAGCACCCTTGGGCCGACTGCAACTACTGCATGTACGTAAGTGCAGTTACCACCCTAGCGGAGCGGAGCACCGGAGGACAGCGCGGCCAAGCCCCTGCAACGGTGAGGAAAGAGTGAAAGAGTCACCAGACCCGGGCGCGGAAGCAGTTTGGGGCCCGCCCCCGGGCCTGGTAACTCGGACCACTACTGGAAGCCACGCGGGCATGAGGGGTGAGCGGTGGAGGACACCGGGTGACGTGGGGGCCTGTCCCCTGAGGAACACTAACTCCCGCTTGGCAAAGGGGGGTGGACAGCTGACTGGAAGACCCCAAGGAACGCCTGGCAGCGGAGGCAGTTTGGAGCCCGCTCTTGGCCCAGATTTCCTCTCTAAAGTTCACGTAGGCCGACACCAGGCAACACCAAGTAAGTTGCGGGTCTGATTGTCAACAGAGAGGTGGGAGCATGGCCTGCTCCATGGGCTGATAGGCCTAAGGGGTTTGTCAGACCACCATAGTCCACTGCGGCACAGTTAAGGGGCGGAGGCAGTTTGGAGCCTGCTCCTAGCACAAGGGTGCCTCGGACCGGACCGCTAGTCAGAGCAGGCGTCAGGAAGGGACACTTGGGGCAAGCACACTCAACCCGTGACTCCTCCCGGTATCTGAACAGCGGGGTGAGAGGTGTTGACATGGGGATGGAGCAGGGGGCTGCTAGCTGCGGTCACTGCTAGGCGGTATAGACAGGAGCAGATTATAGTGCTGACAGGCCCCAGAGGACGGTGCAGAAGTGGGACCGGGTCGGGAGGCCGGATCTGCGTGACAGTTACGCCCTGGGATGGACTCTCCCTAACACTCTGCTGGTAGGAGCGGGGAACCCCAGCATACCGGCCCCCAGGTGTCTTGTTATCCCCCTCCCCTTGAGTTGGGGGTTGGTCTGGCTGTTGCCCTCCCCTGCTGCTTGGGTCCACATCGGAAACCCGGCAGAGGCTCTCAGGCCCTGTGACCCCACCAGACTCATCTATCGCTTACCTGGCAGGAGTGTGCTGCACAATAAGAGCCTCGGGTGGGTGCTGCCGTGGTAACCCCGATCAATTCCATCCACAACGTCGAACCTCGTGAGGGACTGCGCATATCCTGAATCTGGGCCCCTCGGTAGAGCATACCCCACTGACCGATCGTGATCAGTGGCGGGCCTCTCTGAACATGGAAAAGTCCAATAAAACGCAACGAAAACTCACCTTCGATTGGGGGGGGGGGGGGTCTTCCTCCAGGACACCCAAACTGCAACACCAGGCAGAGATTTCTGAACCGGCAGAGGCAATGGTGGAAGGAGCTGCCCCAATCCCAGAAGTAGACCTCAGGGAAATACTGCTTGATCTTAAGGCAGGCACTGGAGTACTCGACTCCAAGCTGGACTCGCTCTCCTCAAAGGTCAACCTACTACAACATGGCTGGACAAACATGGCGATTGACTGTACAGGTAGAACAGAGTGTGCAGGCTGGAGGATGGATCGGCCTTGCTCGTCACCAGTGTGTCGTCTGTCGAGGGGCAGAAGAAGGCGGCAATGAACAAAAATGAGGACTTGGAAGGAAGGGCCCACAGAAATAATATTTGCCTGGTGGGGGTAAGCGAGCGGCAGGGCCAGCTCAGGATGGAAGAATTTGTTGAAGTTAGTGCAAGGAACTTTTTGTAAAATCCACGCCGCAGGCATCACAAGGGTTCTTGGCAGGGGTTAAGAGATGATTGAGGGACTGCAACATTCCATAATCTATGCTATTCCCTGCAAAACCTCAGATCCGGCACGATCGGAAGACACAATTCTTTACATCACCATAGACAGCAAGCTTGTTTTTGGATGAGATCGGCAGACACCCTCCCTGTAACATTCTAAGACCCCAGGAGGACAATTGGGGCTGGGGGGACAGGAGAAATCCTGGATGAGACTCAAGTCGGGTGTAAGGAAAGGGGGCAGTGTGAAGAGTATTGGGACGATCACTGGCACCATGGTTTCTTAAGCTAAACTGCCTCAGTTATTTATGTACCACCACTGGTGGTGGAGCCTCGTGTCGCTGGCTTGGCCGGGCACTAGCACCCCGAGCACAGCACTGTTTTTGCTTTATGGTTGGGGGACACAGAGGGTTTTCAGCGGGCGGTTTGGGGATTGCCCGTGGGGGAGGGAGGTCTGGGAGGTTCATTGAGGGGAAGAGGGTATTGGGTTTGTTGTGGTTGTTGGGCGTCCGATTCTCGTCTGAGCAGCTCACCACTATATCCTATGGAACAGTTGGATCCCGTTAATGGAAATGATAGAGTGGGCGGGCAGAAGCCATCCCCAACGCATGGGTATCCTGGGAGCTGATGGGGCTTTGAGTAATCACATGGAATATTAGGAGGGGGAACAACCCCTCCAAGATCCAGAAGGTCTCGCAATACATTAGAAGACATCAGATAGAGGTGGCCATCATCCAAAAAACCCACCTTACTGCCTCCTCTGAATCCAAATGGGGCGCCAACTGGAGGTGCTACAGGTACTTCTGTTACTCTGATGCCAGAGGGGTAGCCATCTTGATCGGCATGGGCGTCAGGTTTCGCCTGATTTTGACAGCAATAGATGACGGTAGGAGGGCTCTTATGGTGGTGGGTGTTCTTGAGGGTCTACTGGTGGCCTTGGTGAACTCCTGTGGTCCCAATGTGGACAGCCCGAACGCGTTCGTCTGGACCATGGTACATTTGGCGGGGTATCGGGCCACCACTGTTGTGTGGGGTGGGGGCTTAAACACAGTGCTGGACCTCCTCCAGGATAGATCTGTTGTGGGGCAGGGCTGCGTATCTAAGGCGATCCTGCAGGTGCAAGAAATCTGTAAAACATATAACCTTATTGATCCTTGGTGGCAGCAACACCGGGGGGTCCGGGACTATACGTATCACTCCTGGGTTCATGGATCCAGCTCTAGGTTGGACTACTAACTTGCTAGTGTCCCGTGGGGGTGGGGAGAGGAGTTCCAGTGGGGCGACAGCCAAATACTCCCACAGACTATCCGATCACTCTCCTATGTTTGAGTGTGGACTGGGGAGGTCGGAAAGGGGGGGGGGGTCACGCATGGTGATTCGAACCGGGCGCGTTGCACAACCCGGTTTTTTGTCAAGGGGGAAATACAGTTCTACCTTCTCTGAGAAAGCCTTAAGTGCTTTGTTAGAGGGGTGTGTATGTCCAAAGAAAATGTGATTTTCCGGGGTTTCAGGAGGGAACTTATGGAAGGGGAAAATCGGATAAAGGTAGAGTATGCATCGACCTCAGACCCTCCGACCTTTGCACAGCTCCGGGAAGAGCTTGATAAATTCAGAGCCAATGCCGACCGGGAGATTCAAATCTGTTAAGGATTTCAATAAGGCAATACACCCGGGTCTCGCCTTGTATGTAATGCACAGATGAAATACTTATTTATTGTGTCTATAGGTTCAATATTCTGAGTGCTATACCACTCATTTCACACCGTCTCAAAATACCCCCCAGGTCACACTGAACCGGGAATCGGGCTGGTTGGTAAAGGTAAATACTTATTTATTATTTAAAATTCAAATCAGATAGAAGTTTTAATATATATGGGGCAGCAATCACCAATGTGGTGACAATACAAATCAGAAAATGAGTAAGGCAGTTGAATTCACTTTTGAGCAGCACAGAAGATAAAACGCAGGGAAAAGAACAGTTTTGGCTTGTGAAAAGATAGCGTTTAAATTAAGATTTCCTCCTGCAGAGTTCTCAGTTCAGAAATGAGCAGTTCTACACAGATGTAAGTAAGCAAAAATGCTTTAATTCAGAAAGGAAGTTTGAAGATACTTTGAATGGGAAATGACACGTGTAAAACCTTTGCAAAAATGCGAATTCTCGCCTAATTTCCACTATGCGATTTTTAATAAAAACGGGTCAAATATACTCTTTTGCAATTTTAGTTGGGAATGTAGCTACAGGTCTTAGGTTTAAGTGAGTGTTGAAATTAGGTCTCTAGCTATACAATTGAAGAAGTTATGCAAGTTTGAATGAGAGGTGTTTTTGAAAATACAGAAATCAGTTCTTCCAATGACAATTATGCTCTAAACTAGGGTATTCAGGCTGGTTACCACTTTGAAACACAGTAGGCCCCAGAGTGGTCCGCGGAAACCAACCCCAGCACCTCCGTGTCCGCCTTGGAGGACTCAGTCGGATTACCCGTGGGATGATTTTTTAGGGTTTGGGATTTTCACAAGACTAAAGGATTTTCAAGAAATTATCACTAGCACAAGAAATCAAAGCAAGGTTTCAAGAATGGTGTGGCACTATTACAAGTTCTTAAGTAAAAGAGGATGGGTTGAGATGGGGATAGGACAAGGCAAATATACTATGGGTTACTATGATTCCTATTTATACTTACAGTCCACTGTAAATTAAGATTGGCCCGTCAGGTTCTGGTCATCACTGGTCGGGTCTACAGGCAGCAGGGCACTTCTGGCGGGATGGCCAGCTGGGCGGTTCTGGTCAATTCGGCTGCACCTCAGATTGGATTGGATAGGATTGGCCCTTCTGGACACTGTAGATTAGCAGGATTGTGAGTTTCAGCAGGCAAGCTTGAATGGTAGCAAGCCAGACTTGATCAGAATTATTCTTTCCTGAAGTTTGGGATGGTTCAGGATTTGGGCCTAGCTGAAAAAGAATACAGCAATTACTGGGATTTGGTTTTGCAAAGTAGTCTGGATCAGGACAAGATGAAAAGTTCTGGAACAGGATGAATAAGTCAGGAACAAAACACTGCATGGAAATCCGGATGTAGTCTGGAATCAGCATGTGTCTGTGTTGTGAGGTTCCCATATTTATCATGCCAAGTGATATCCCACAGTTTATGGTAGGGGCAGAATTACAAACCACACCCACACAGCTTTGATAGGTCAAAATCACTTTTTCTGGTTGGAAGACAGAAAGAGCTGTCATATTTTATGAAGTGACTTGGGAACTCCCACAGTGATTTGGACCAAAACGTAACCTTTCTACAAATACACATTTCTATAATTATGCCCTCTAATAAAAATGGACACATGCATTACATATTTTATGGGTTATTTTTTGATGCAATTCCCATCTCAGTGAGAGCTTGCTTTGTCGTCCTGTGGAATTTTGTTCATTTTAATCATAAAGATTTGGCCTAACAATTCCTAAATCAGTACATATCTGTGCAATCACCTCTGGAACACGGGTATACAATATTAAACTTGCAGCATGAATAGTTTTGGCGCAATCAGTGTTTCAGTATAACTTTTGGTCCTTATGCAGTACCAGGTTCACTCATGTCTTCAGATGTCTAGCATGAGTTCAGATTCATGAGCATGTATTTTTCACTGGTCTACTTATTTTGGCTGCCATGTTAAATGTCATGAAGTTCTGTGGCAAAAATAAGTAATTTCCATTAAAAATCCATGTCAGGCTTTTTTCTTTCTTTCTTCACAAGTGAGGAAATGGCCAGTCCTTTGAAGTTCACTGAGAAGCCTCCCCCACATCCTGCCCCTCCTCTGGGAGGATGGGGTCCAAGCCTTCTGTTGGCTGTGCCTGAAGCAAAGACGAATGTCTGAGGGTCTTTGTTCTGAGTATGCAAGGCCTCCCCATAGCAATTAGGCCTTCCTTCTAGCAGTAAGGTGTTACCCATTCCCAGGCTGAAGCTGTCAGATCAGAATTAAATAGTTGATTAGCTCCAGACTAGGTTTTAACTTTAAAGTTACCTACATCTCTCATTACAACATATAACTTGAACACAGTTTGTAGGTGGATTTGGATGTTTAAAGAATTAGGCCTTTCAACAAAAACATGCTTTTAAACGGGCAATTTTGCAGGGAAAATGCACATTTAAACTGAGTCCTTTACATCAGATATTCCTCAGAAGCACACACATTGTATTCAGCATTATTTTTGTCCTTGAGTGCTGGGATTTGTCTGCAATCTGGATGTATGTATCCAGCCTTTGCTTGGAATTCTCTCTGCGCAACTGAAATTGTTACATGTTGCCATTTTTAGCCGCATTGTTCCTGTGGAACTGAAAACAATGTTGCTGGGCTGCCTTTTTCATGAAATACATTTCTTAGCTTCTGTCAGTCCGTGATTCCTGGCTCCTCTGAGCCCCTCAATCCAACACTGTATGATCTGTAACCCTTTTACTCTTAAGGATTCACTGGAAATGAATGGACCTAGCGCCAAAACAGCACTTTGAAGATTGCAAAGCTGCATTTTAAAATGCATTTTCATTTTTTTAGCCCAATTCTGTGGCCTTGCTTCATGTTAAATGTAACAGCACCCACTGGCATGCTCCTGCAGAGAGAATTATGTCTTCACCCCCACTTTGACTGTGTGGCAGGGGTGTGCAGCCTTTTGTGATTGTGACCCATACGCAGTTTTGCAGGTTTTTGCGCGCACAGGGGTTAGCGCATCAATTCTTTGGCTGTTTCTTTCCCCATTTGTAATTTGATGCAGGGGAGCAAATTGGCATGGGTCAAAATATCCCACAAAAGCCCCTCCGCCCCTGACTTCGGCTTGACTTCCAGTCATGGGGAAGTCGGGCACGTGGGATTTTTCTTTAAGTCCTTGTGAAGAACATCGGTTCTTCAGGTGTAGGTTCTTCTCCTGTCAGCGATTGATGCGACACCCTCTCCTTGCCGGTTCTGGTTGGAATAGGAACGATACCCCCGTCTTCTCTCCTGCTTTTTTTCCCAGTGTGGAGCGACACTCCGGATCTCTTTGGTTTTTCTACCCGGGTCCCCGAGGAGGTCCTCCTTGGTGATTAGGTACACTTTTGGCAATATTAGAAAACAGAACATAACCCAGTTATGGACATTTTCCCACTACTGCCCGCCAATAGGGCTGACAGCCATGGGATATACATATGCATTCAGTGAGAATTTACAATATTGTGCGCATGTATTTACTGACAATCTCAAATTTTTCTAGGTTTCCTCATTCTCTACCTCTGGGTTTTCTGTAGGCTCTTCTATTTGCCGCAAAGTATGCCTAGGGTGGCAACTCTTTAGCTGGTTTATGTGAACCCACTTGTCTTCTCTTGTCAAATCGCCCCTGGGGATTTGGATTCTGTAGGCGACTGGTGAAATTTTGTCCACAATTTCAAAAGGTCCCCGCCAGCTAGGCAAAAATGTGCGCTCCTTGGGTTGTTCCTTTGGAAAATGTACAAGTAGACCCGGTCTCCTACATGATATTCCTTTTTGGTTGTCTTAAGGTCATAGTGGGTCTTCATACTGTCTGCAGATCTTTCTAGATTCCGCTGAGCATACGCAAAAGCATGTTGAAGGTATTTTCTCATATTCTCAACATACTCATGAGTTGTGGAGGCATTTATCAATGTCTGCTCTTGGGTTCTAAAGAGCAGATGCTGGGGTAGCACCATCCTTCGTCCAGCCATCAGCTCAAATAGAGACATTTTAGTTGCAGAAGAAGGGGTAGATCTGATGGCCATCAGGACAAGGGGTAATCTAATATCCCCACCTGGCCCAGAATCTGCCACAAACTTTTTTAATATGCTCACAATGGTTTTATTGTATCTCCCAACTCCACCACTAGAGGACAGCCGGTATGCAATGTGTAGTTTCCTTTTTACCCCAAGTATCTCCCACATCTTTGTCATCAATTCGCAGGTGAAGTGACTACCTCGCTCTGACTTAATCGTTTTGGGTAGTCCAAAACGCAAGAAGATGTGATTATCAGGGCAGCTGCTGTTTCTGCCTTGCAATTTGGGGCCGGGAGACATTATACCCATTTAGTAAACAAGCATGTTACGGTTAACATGTACTTGTGACCCTAGAGGAGCGAATCACGGGCTAGCTGAAATCTACTTATAAATCTGACCAAGGCAGTGTCATTCCCCTCTTTTGGAGTGGAGCATGGTGTGTGAGCGATGTTGGCTGGAATTGTGCACACACAAGACACCCCTTCAAGTATTGGTCGAGGTCCTGCCCCATGTGTGGCCAGTATGTAACCTTTCGCAAGATTTCTTATGTAGTATGAAACCCCTGATGACCAGCTCTGGCCCTATCATGGGCGTGACTTAGCATCAGGCTTAGGAATGAAGTAGGGACCACCCACTGGTCACAGCAAGATATGGATCTCCTCACCAACAAACCGTCTTGGATTCGGAACATTTTGGGACATCTCATCAACACTCTGAGGTCCTCTTTCCCAATGCAATCGATATCCGTCAGGGGAGTGTTCTTAGGGTCCTCAATGTGTTGATAAAACTTACCAATTATTGGATGCCCTTTTTGAGCTGTGATTAAATCCGCATCTGGGGTCTCCTTACTCCACTGGGCAGTTGAGTTCATTGTGAGCATTTGTCTGGTACCCAGTGATCGCAGTGACCTGGACTTCCGCCAACAGGGACTCAATCTCAAGGAGATCCTCCTTGGATGGCTCTGGTTTTGGCAAGTTGATCAGCTAGGTAATTTCCAGTTTTGTCTGGTCCTTCTACTTTGGAATGACCTTTGATCTTTTTCCAGTAGATGTCATCCCACTAGAGGTGACCAGATCATCAATATTCTGTATTTTGCATGTTTTAGAGGTTTGTTGTAAGCACATAGTATGCCTCTGGTTTTCCAATTAACCAGGTACTCCACAAACCCGTTCCGGACATAGGGCCTCATCACGACTTCGGCGGTAACCCTTAAATCCGGCGGTAGCGCTATTACCGCCGGATTTAAGGGTCCGCCGAGAATTCACGCTAATACCGCCGGCGGGAAATCCGCCGGCTGTATGAGCGCGAAATTTCCCCATTGAGCCCAATGGGGAATGGGGCATTCCCGAATGGGCTCAATGGGGAATGGGGACTACCAAGTCCGCCCAACTCCTGATCCCGCGCTATTAGCGCCGGGGGCTATGGCGGTCACGCTAATAGCCCCCGCGCTAATAGCGCCACCGCTACCGCCGAGGTCGTGATGAGGCCCATAATCTGAATCGGCGATTATGACCAGTTCGTGGAGTTGGTGTAGGACAGCAGTGAGGATAGCTTGATGAACTGCCATCAGCTCTGCCACCTGACTACTACGGGGACCGATTTTGTACCCAGCGGAGGGTTCCGGGGCATCATTCACCCAGGCATTCCCCACGCCGGCCACTAGTTCCTTTTCCCCGTTGTTGTCAACATGGTAGGAGCACCCATCCACATAGACAGTGGTTCCCTCACACTTGTCTTCTTCATAGACTTTGTGTGGGGAATTGAGGTACGCCTCCATGTTGTCCTTGATTTTGACACTTTCGTCCTCAAGACAGTTTTCTCTGGCAAAATCGTGCAAGTCAGCCAGACCTTGCACGAGGGGACTCTTCTTGTTTTGGCCATATCTGACCTCCCCAGGAAAGCCTTGCATTGACAGAATCCAGGAAGTAATTTGGGAATTACTCACATTTCCAGCATGGATTCTGTCACTTTGAAGATATTGCAGAGGCTGGTGTGGAGACTCCACTATGATGTGTTCCCCCTGGATGAATGGGCGGTAATTCTTCAATGCCCACACTGTTGCCAGGAGTGCCTTCTCACAATCGTTGAATCTTTCCTCCACAGAGGATAAAGTCCTACTTGCATAGGAAATGCCTTTATTGACCTTGTCATGCTTTTGGTATAATACTCCATTCAAGCATGTATTTGAGAACCCTGTCTCCAAGAAGAACTCCTTTTTTTTGACAGAGTAAGCCAGACAAGGTGCTTGTGAGAGGCTTCTTTTGAGTTGTCTTACTGCCTCCACTTGTTCTGGACCCCACTACCACCAGACACCCCCCTTCAACAGATGGATCAGGGGTCTTGTGATCTCTGCGTAATCCTCAATTAACTTTCTGCTGTAATTAATCAGCCCAAGGAGAAGCTCCTTAGCTCACGCAGAGTTGTGCAGTCTTTTAGTTTCAAGAGTGCTTCTACTTTCTTTTCCTGGGGACAGAGAACCTCAAGAGTTATCTCATGCCCCAAGAAATTGACACGGGTCCTGCACCACTGTGCCTTTTGGAAAGATAGTTTTGCTCTGGCAGCCCTCAACTGTGTCAGAACATAATGGATCTCCGCTATGTGTTCCTCCACAGTTGAGCTTTTGATCAGAACATCGTCTACATAGGCCACGTTACCCCTTTCACCCAAGTCGGGCATGGCTTTATGCAAGAAGATATTAAATTAATTGCCGGAGTTGATGTATCCGAAGGGAGTCCGGGTCCAGGTGTACTGCTGCCCCGCGAAGGTAAAGGCCAGCTTGTATTGGTCCTCCTTACTGACAGGTACGGTCCAGTACCCATTGGTCAGGTCAATGGCAGTGTATACCTTTGACCCCTGGATCTGGGCCAGCCCCTGGTCAATGTAGGGAAGAGGACATCGGGACATGTGGACCCGTTTGTTTAGCTCCCTTAGGTCAGCACAGAGTCTCCACTGGTCGTTTGGTTTTAAAATCCCCAGCACCGGATTATTAAAGGTGCTGTGGGCTGGACAAATTATCCCACGGGACTCAAGGTTTTTAATTATTTCTGTGAGGGAATCCATGGATGCGATAGGCAAGCGGTATTGCTTCAGAAACACTGGAGTCATGCCAGGGTATGTGGGAATTGTTGTTGTATGGATTTCGGTGTGACCACAGTCCTATGAGTCCACTGCAAAGAGATCCTGAAAATCTAAGAGAACTTGTTTCAACTTTTGCTTCTGCTCCAGAGTCTCACAGGCATCAGCTAGGTCGACTCTCTCTTCAACCATCTGCCTGAAGCCCAGATAGACTTCTGGTTTGGCTATCTCAGCAGCCTCCTCCAGCTGGGTGAAGTCCCTGGTTAAGGTACTGACTTGGATTGATGGCTTCAGGCAGGGAAGGCAGTCCTGGTGGACTTGAAAGATCACCTCATCCTTCCTGAAGTCACAGGTCTCCTCTTCCTTAACATAAGGGCAGGAAGAGTACACCAGGAAATTCCCCCCATGCCGCGTGAAGATCCTGTCTGGTGTTGTCATTGTCGCTATCACTGTCAAAACCGTCATTGGGGATTGGTCCCGTCCGTTCATTACCTAAATCTATGGAAAAATGTTGTTCATCAACCGCCATTCCAATAATGGTGCCTGCGCCCAGAGTAATGCTCCAAAGGTCGCTGTTATCCACCACTATTGGAATGTTTTCATGTTCTATATTGACTAATGGTGTTGGGCTTAACACCAACCATTGCTGTTGGAGTTGGGCTTTGAGGTGAACATGTGCGTCAAGATTTTGCAGTTTATTTTAATTTTTACTTTAAGTGGGGCTAGTCGTGTCTGTCCTGGGATGGTGACTTCCTCTCCAAACTGAACTTCAACTGCATACAGCAGCAATTGAGCTGACCGAAGTGCTTTTTCTGAGTCATCAAAATCCATGGGATTACCCCCTAATCGGGACCAGGCTTTGAAGTTTATCAGGTCCAAACTAATGGCAAAGCGATTGAGGATGTCACTGCCTAAATAAAATGCAGCAGGGACATCTCGCACGACCCAACAGTTATGTTTTTGTTGCCCATCGACATTTAGAGCATACACCTGCTAGGCAGGAGATGTTTGGAATTGGGAGTTTCCAGGTCCATTTCCCGTTTGTCTATCAATTTAAATGTGGGAATGGCTGGATCTTTTGGGAGTTTTCGGAACATGGCTTCGCTGATGAAGCTCTTGCCATTGTTCACGCACACTCGAGCGAGAACAGAGTCCTTCTGCTCATTTAACTGAATAGGGATAAACAACTGTTCTCTAATCTTCTGAATGTCAGTTAAACTTTAAGCTGGGTTCTCATCATTTTGGACTATGGAAGGGGGATTTTCTGATTGTGAATTAGTATAGAATTTCAGAGTATTTCCTTCCAGTGTGGAATCCCACTTCAAACTGGAAGGAAGGTTACTTTTCAGAAATAGAGAGGACTTCCCATCACCAGTTTGTTGTCCTACTGAAATTACTGTCAAGTCAGGGATTTGGTTATTTTGAAAATGGAATTCAATATGATCCTGTTTTTCTTAAACCATGTGGCATGTGCCATTTAAACTAACATGGTTGATACTATGTTTTAATTTATTGGTCGGTTAGTCTGGGGCCAGAGGACCTTGTTTACACAGTCCATTAGGGGAGACCATCTGCGCAGGATGTCATTCCCCAGTAAGCATGGTGTGCCCTCTGGAGTCACGACTATGACCGGGTGTTTCACCTTGTGTCGCCCAATTTTAATTTCCAAATCCGCAGTCCCCTCGACAGGAATTTCATTCCCATCGAAGTTCTGAAGTTGTCCAGGAAGAGGGGTGAGAGGGATCTGGTATCTCTCCCCCTGAATTCAGCTGATCAAAGGCTCTCTGACAGGAGAGTGGTTTGGGATCCAGTGTCCAGCAGTGCCAAAAATGTACATTGCCCTTGTACTTGGACCGGGGCATACAATCTTTCTCCTTCTCCTCAAGGGGGCAAAGATAATGTGCATTTTGAGCCAGTTGGTGGGTTAGTTTCTTGATTCTTCATTTTGACACCGGGGTAGTTTGGGCAGGATTCTGTGTGGGAGCTTGGGGATCTGTAAGAAAAATATGGCAGTTGGATATTGGGGGAGTTGTGAGCTCCCCTGGTTCTGATTCTGGGCCAACCCCCATTTTTGGAGGCAGTCCCCAGAGTATTTTTGGGCAGTGTGGTTTTCCAAGCAATCATTCTGGGGTTTAATGGTGGCAGGTTCTAACTCAGTCCCCACATTTACCCAGTCTTCATTGGGATCTCTCGGGACCCATTTTTCTTTGGGAGGATTTCCCCCATCCCTGAAGGGGAAGATCCTTTTCCCAGAGTCCTCTGAGGACCCCTCGTCTTCAAATTGGAGGACACTAACCTCCTCCAAAAAATGGGTCTTTTTAGGTCCTTTATATCTCCTACCCGCCCTCTGTTCCTTGGGTTGCAGACTTTCGGGGGTAGGAGATTTTGGGTCCAGTTCCTGGGTTTCCAGGGGCTTTTCACAAGTGGGGAAGGAAGCTTCCTCTAAGGCTTTACACCCCTACTTCCCCCCCATGCCTCCTCCTTTGGAACCAGTGAATTGTCGGGGTTCTCTCCCCGTCATTGCTCTGGAGTACCAGACCCTTGGTTTGTGGAGTTCTGAGCCGCCATGTTCATCTGAGGGTTCTGCTGAGCCCTCAACATGCAACCCAGATCCTGGGACAAGTTCTGGACCTGGCGCTCCAGTTGGGACACCCGCTCTGGCTGGTAAGGGGGTCTCTGGTCCATCCTAGGTGGATCACGGGAAGGGTAACTGTCCCTTCGCCCATAATACCCTGGGTTTGGATAGTTCTGTTAACCCTCCGCCCTTGACCTTCCCTTCTCCCGGATTGGGCTGTCTGGGCTCAGGAAAGTGGGGAAAGAAAGGAGGGTTGTTTTGTGGGTTGAAGTTTGGCAGATACCGGGGAAAGAAGCTCAACCCGGCATTTGGGGGATTACTGCCCTCCTGGGGAAAGTTAGGAGGGAAGTTTCCTTGGTTGGGAGCTACCTGGTTGGACCTCCCTTTGGGCTGGGGGAGGCCACACATACCCCAGGATGGGTTTGGTGCCCTTGTATCGGGGGCTTATTTAGTCCGGGGAGTTAGATGTCCCATTTGTGGGATTACCTCCCTGACTACCTGTATGGGATTGGCCCGAGGGCCTTCTGGTGCTTTGGTTGGGTAAGTTCTGTATCAGTATATTTTTAGGCCCCCCCCATCTCCAGATCTAAAATGGGGGCAACCTTCACCTCTGCCACCTTAGCAGCAGCAGGGGCGTTGGCTGGTTTAGGGTTTTTATTGGTATTTTTGTTTTCTACAGGTTTCTGCACTTCATAAATACGGGTCGCCTGTTTAATGACCCAGTCCAGTGATCTCTTCTCGTGAAAGTCCCTCACCAGCTGGGTCATGATGTATTTGGGGAGGGCATGGAAGAAGGCATTGATGAACTCTACTATCTGTGCGCACCCTTCCGGTGGTCTGCGCAAAGGCATGTTTAAGTTCTTGCGAAAATTCTTGTGGGGCCTGGTCTTCCCCAAACTACAAATTGTAGGCCGCCTTGCAGGCCTCTTGTGGATTTCTATGGACCGAAAAGTGTTTTAAGATGGCCGTCCTGTAGGTGGACCATCTTGAGTGGTTCTGATCCTCCAGCCCCGCAAAGAAGCTGGAGTACTCAGGGGAGAATGTCCATTTTACATATTGGATGCAACTCCGACTATCTTTCAGATGAAAAGTATCCATCATCATCTGTTCGTATAACTCCAGGTGTTCCCAGACTGAATACATTTTTGTGATAGGGAGTTATAACACTCCTAATAGCCTTGATCTTCTTCAGGGGATCTTTTAGTAGAGCCCTCTTAATTTTGTTGCCCTTTTTGGTCTTAGACACCCGAGTCCACTCATCCTCTGACTCAGAGGCACTACTACTGGAGGTGGCTAGCTGATACTCTAGGCACTCCCTGATTCTGTGTGCTTGAGAGGGGCTTGCAGAATGTGGGGGCCTAGTTTCCCTATTCATGTGGTGCTCAGAAGAGTCTTCTGACTCACCCCTGCTCCCAGGATTGGCAGAGCCCCCCGCCTACCCACTGCCCTACCTGGGAAGAGGTCTTGAGGATATTCTTTTTGGGCTTGATTTCCTGTAGTTCCCCACCAAATTTTACAAACTGATCTTTTGGTAGGCAGTATTTTTGAACATCCAATTCCCTGACTCTCCCCTCCTCTGAGCCTTCCTGATCAGAGAGGTTAGCCCTAACATTTGGAGCTCTGTACAGAGATGCCCGTCCATCACTTTCTGGGAGGCGCTGATCTGTCAGCCCTATCTTGCCCATTTGGTTGAAGTCTACCATCCTCATTGCCCCTGGTTCATATGAGTCAGTGGACATGAAGGTGGCAGAGTTTATTGCATTGAAGGGGTTAGAGTCCCTGAGTACAGGAGTCCTGATGTGAAGCTCAGGGGTTTCTCTGTCCCTCGCTACCTCTTCTCTTTCAGCCCCTATTCCCTGGTGATATGAATCTTTTGTTCCTCTATCAGGACCTTACTGGTCTCAATAATTTGCTCCTGCATGGCTATCTGTTTGTGGAGCACACCATTCTTTTCACAGAGAGCCTCATTGTCTCTCTGCGCTTCCTGCCTGGTTTGGAAATACTGGGCCAGTTTCTGCTGCAGGAGATTTACCTCCTGCGTTTTAGCATCATTGTTCTAATTATTCTTTTCCAGAGCATCCTCCACCCGCCTGGTGTGCTCTAGTAGCTTCTCATATTCTGTTTTAACTTCCTTGAGCTCCTGGAGGGCCAGCTTTCTTTCCTCTAACTTGGTTTTTAATTGGCTCACTTCTGGCCTAAGGCGTCTCTCTCCTGACTTAGAGTGCCCCTCTGTTCATCCAGGTCATCCCTTTGTTTTTTAAATGCATGGGATTTCTGGCGCTCCTCATCAAATTCCTCCTGCGAGTGGAGGTCTTTAATACTCAATTTATTATTTGCCTCTTCCAAGGTTTCTATTTGATTTTGTAGGGTAACCACCTGCTCTGCGCAGGCTCTATTAAACTGTACTTGTTGTGCCAGCTTTTGCTGACTCTGTTGTAAAGAGTCAACCCTTTCCTGACACTCCTCTTTCAGTGCCTGAACCTGGGTATCTTGCTCTGCCCTTTCTTGCTGTAGGAGAGCCAGATCTTCTTTTAGTTTTGTCAGATACTGCCTAGCTTCTGTCTCTGAGTCTTGGCTTTTCAGTAGCCTTTGCTCTGCAGAGTCCAGATCAGCCTGGATTCGCTCTAGTGTTTCCACTTGATTCCTTGCCAGAACTATGTTCTCAGCATGTTTTTCCTGCATTACTCCTATGTGGAGGTACAGGTAGGCCGCTATTTTGGCAATTTTGCTCTGCTACTCTTTTACTTTTGGGGCCATGTACAGTTCACTAAGAGCTTGGTGTAATGGGCCCTTGTCCTGCCATGTATCTAGGTCCATGGCAGTGACCTGTTCTTTGATTTCCTGCAGCCATACCTGTTCATTCAGTTCGGGCCACTCACCCCTGACAAACAGTTTGTGCATCAGGTGTACCCTTGCCATATTTTCTACTAGGATCGCCATTTTGGAAATATCAATTTCCTTATGACTTAATTTAGGTTAATTTACTTTTACAAACAGGGCTGATTTTTGGAGTATTTATTTTGAGAGGTGCTTGTACAGTGTAGCACAGTACACCAACCAAACGAGGTGTCTGTACACTGCAGGCTAGTATGCTGTGTTAGACTGTCACGGGTGGTAACTCGAACCCAGAATCACAGCACGAGCCACCAAATCTGTTAAGGATTTCAATCAGGCAATACACCTGGGTATCGCCTTGCATGTAATGCACAGATTAAATACTTATTTATTGTGTCTATAGGTTCAATATTCTGAGTGATATACCACTCATATCACACCCATCTCAAAATACCCCCCAGGTCACACTGAACCAGGAATCGGGCTGGTTGGTAAAGTTAAATATTTATTATTTAAAATTCAAATGAGATATAAGTTAATATATATGGGGCAGCAATCACCAATTTGGTGACAATATGAATCAGAAAATAAGTAAGGCAATTGAATTCACCTTTGAGCAGCACAGAAGATAAAACACAGGGAAAAGAACAGTTTTGGCTTGTAAAAAGATAGCGTTTAAATTAAGATTTCCTCCTGGAAAGTTCTCGGTTCACAAATGAGTAGTTCTACACAGATGTAAGTAAGCAGCAGGTATTTAGGAATGAAGAACAGTATATGGAGTTTGAATGCAATCTTCCCTCCCACAAACAAGAGAGAAAAGCGTTTTGGAACTTCTACACTTTTAAAATGAGAGTTGAAAAATGGCTTTGTAAAAAAATGAAAAGTGTGCAAAAATGCTTAAATTGATATAAATTACTATGGGGGCAACAACACATATGTTGTGGATGTTTAAGTGAGAGTTGAAATTAGGTCTCTAGCTATAGAAGTGATGCAAGTTTGAATGAGAGGTGTTTTTGAAAATGCAGAAATCAGTTCTTCCTATGACAATTATGCTCTAAACTAGGGTATTCAGGCTGGTTACCAGTTTGAAACACAGTAAGCCCCAGAGTGGTCTGCGGAAACCAACCCCAGCACCTCTGTGTCCGCCTTGGAGGACTCGGTTCGATTACCCGTGGGATGATTTTTAAGGGTTTGGGATTTTCACAAGACTAAAGGATTTTCAAGAAATTATCACTAGCACAAGAAATCAAAGCAAGGTTTCAAGACGGGTGTGGCACTATTATAAGTTCTTAAATTAAAGAGAGGATGGGTTGAGATATGGGGATAGGACAAGGCAAATATACTATGGGTTACTATGATTCCTATTTATACTTACAGTCCACTGTAAATTAAGATTGGCCCGTCAGGTTCTGGTCATCACGGGTCGGGTCTACAGGCAGCATGGCCATTCTGGCGGGATGGCCAGCAGGGCGGTTCTGGTCAATCCGACTGCTCCTCAGATTGGATTTGATCCGATTGGTCCTTCTTGTCACTGGACACTGTAGATTAGCGGGATTACGTGTTTCAGCTGGCAAGCTTGAATGGTAGTAAGACAGACTGGATCAGAATTATTCTTTCCTGAAGTTTGGGATGGTTCAGGATTTGGGCCTATCTGAAAAAGAATACAGCAATTGCTGGGCCTTGGTTTTGCAAAGTAGTCTGGATCAGGACAAGATGAAAAGTTCTGTAACAGGATGAATAAGTCAAGAACAAAATGCAGCGCAGAAATCAGGATGTAGTCAGGAATCGGTGTGTCTGTGTGTTGTGAGGTTCCCATATTTAGCATGCCAAGTGACATCACACAGTTTATGGTAGGGGCAGAATTACAAACCACACCCACACGGCTGTTATTGGTCAAAAGGCACTTGCCTTTTTCTGGCTGGAAGACAGAAAGAGCTATCATATTTTATGAAGTGACTTGGGAACTCCCACAGTGAATTCGACCAAAACTTAACCTTTCCACAAATACACATTTCTATAATTATGCCCTCTAATAAAAACGGACCCATGCATTACATATTTTATGGGTTATTTTTAGATCCAATTCCCATCTCAGTGAGAGCTGGCTTTGTCGTTCTGTGGAATTTTGTTAATTTTAATCATAAAGATTTGACCTAGCGATTCCTAATTCAGTACATATCTGTGCAATCGCCACTAGAACACGGGTATACAATATTAGACTTGCAGCATGAATAGTTTTGGCGCAATCAGTGTTTCAGTATAACTTTTGGTCCTTATACAGTACCAGGTTCACTCACGTCTTCAAATGTCTAACATGAGTTCAGATTCATAAGTATGTATTTTTCACTTGTCTACTTATTTTGGCTGCCATGTTAAATGTCATGAAGTTCTGTCTCAAAAATAAGTAATTTCCATTAAAAATCCATGTCAGGTTTTTTTCTTTCTTCACAAGTGAGCAAAGGGGCAGTCCTTTGAAGTTCACTGAGAAGCCTCCCCCACATCCTGCCCCTCCTCTGGGAGGATGAGGTCCAAGCCTTCTGTTGTCTGTGCCTGAAGCAAAGACAAATGTCTAATGAGGGTCTTGGTTCTGAGTATGCAAGGCCTCCCCATAGCAATTAGGCCTTCCGCCTGGCGTTAAGGTGTTACCCATTACCAGGCTGAAGCTGTCCGATCAGAATTAAATAGTTGATTAGCTCCAGACTGGGTTTTAACTTTAAAGTTACCTACATATCTCATTACAACACATAACTCGAACACAGTTTTTAGGTGGATTTTGACATTTAAAAAATTAGGCCTTTCAACAAAAACATGGTTTTAAACAGGTGATTTTGCACTTTCTGCAGGGAAAAAGCACATTTAAACTGAGTCCTTTACATCAGATATTCATCTGTAGCACACGCATTTTATTCAGCATTATTTCTGTCCTTGAGTGCTGGGATTTGTCTGCAATCTGGATGTTTGTATCCAGTCTTTGCTTGGAGTTTTCTCTGCACAGCTGACATTTTTACATGTTGCCATTTTTAGCTGCATTCTTCCCTGTGGAACTGAAAACAATGTTGCTGGGCTGCCTTTTCATGAAATACATGTTTTAGGTGCTGTCATTCAATGAGGCCCGGCTCCTCTGAGCACCTCAATCCAACACTGGATGATATGTAACCCTTTTACTCAAGGATTCACTGGAAAATGAATGGATCTAGCACCAAAACCGCACTTTGAAGATTGCAAAGCTGCATTTTAAAAGGCATTTTCATTTTTTTAGCCCAATTCTGTGGCCTTGCTTCATGTTAAATGTAACGGCACCCACTGGCATGCTCCTGCAGAGAGAATTCTGTCTTCACCCCCACTTTGACTGTATGGCAGCGCTGTGCAGCCTTTTGTGATTGTGACCCATACGCAGTTTTGCAGGCTTTTGCGCGCACAGGGGTTAGCACATTCATGTTTGGCTTTCTTTCCCCCATTTGTAATTTGATGCAGGGGGGCAAATTGGCATGGGTCAAAATATCCCACAGTTCCTAGCCCGCGTTCACCAGTTACGGCAGTATGGCGAGGGGCAGAAACCCGGGGCACTAGTAGTATGACTAATAGCAGCAAACAGACGGTCCCCACATATGGAATGTGTGAGGGATCCCTAGGTTAGGCCGGTGTACTCAGAGGAGGACGTGGCCGCGGTGTTTCGGACCTTCTATGGGGAATTGTATAGATCCAGAAGCTTCCAGGATCCAGAGGCTCTGCGACACTATCTGGAAGAGGTGGAACTGTACTCGGTGGAGGCACATCGCCACAAACCTCTCAATAGGGCTATATCTATAGAAGAAATCCTCACTGTAATTATGGAGCTGCCGGGGTCGAATTGACCGGGGCATGATGGGGGTAACCAGTGAGTTTTACAAGGTTTACCCCCCTATCCTGGCCCTGATGCTCCTCAGAGTGTATGAGGAATCGCTTGTGACTGGTGCACACCCCCCTACGATGCCTGAGGCAAATATAGTGCTTTTACATAAACAAGGGAAATCTCTGGGAGGGTGTGCCTCATATCAGCCAATCTCCTTGATCAACGTTGACAATAAAATATTTGCTAAAATCCTTGCAAACGTTCTGCTTTCGTTGATGCCCGGGCTGGTGTTGGCAGATCAGGCAGGATTTATTCCCGCTAGGAACACCACATTTGGCCTTCGTCGCCTCTTCGGGGTCATTGACCATTGGGGCTAAATTAGACTACTGCAATGCCCTCCTAGCTGGCAAGTCGGCTAAAAATCTAAATGGACTCCAAATAGTCCAAAATAATGCTCTCAGAGCAGCACTTAGGATCCGGAAAAGAGACCATATCACGCAGGCCAGGCGAGCTGCCCATTGGCTCCCTGTTAAGGAGAGAATCACCTTCAATTCGGTCACACAGAAATGCCTAAGCCTCTCTGCCCCTCCTTACCTATCAGAGACTTTACCCAGAGACAATTCATCACATCCCAAAAGAACTTGCCACGCCAACAAACTACGCATCCCACCTATCAAAAGAGCCAAAGCAGGCGGGATTGGCTTTCCACACTTAGCACCCAAACTTTGGAACACCCTGCCAAATACACTCAGAGCTGAGACACCCCTCCCAGCCTTCCGAAAAAATCTCAAAACACCACCATTTAACTAACACATCCTCCCCTCAACTCCCCCTCTACCACCCTCACTCTGCTTGCAACTAAGTATGTACTGTGTCTTCTTCTGTAACTCAGTGATGCAAGATGTCTGTAACAGCGCCACGATGCCCCCGGGCTGCTGGGTGCTTTAAAAATGTTAATTATGAATAAATAAATATTGAGGCACTCGACCGCACATCCCAGGCGATTGGTATTTTTGTAGATGCTGAGAAAGCCTTCGACTCTGTCGAATGGCCCTTTTTATTTGCAGTCCTGCTGAAACTGGGACTCTGCCCCTACTTCATTAAACTGGTTTCTCTTCTGTACATTAACCCCTCAGCAAAAATTGATGTGGGGTGAGCGAGATTGGCCGGCTTCGAGATGGGAAGGGGCACCCGACAAGGTTGCCCCCTTTCACCACTCCTGTTTGCCCTCGCAATGGAACTGCTGGCAGCGATCCTCAGAGAGCGGCACACCCATAGGGGGCTTAACCTTGGTCCGCATAGGTTGATCATATCTCTATACGCGGAAGATGTGGCCCTCTACATTGGAACCCAGGGGATAATCTAAGCCCCGTGTTGCCGGAAGTGCTATGATTTGGGGAACTTTCAGGCCCGAGAATCAATCATAGTAAGTCTGTGGTGTTTCCTCTCACGGAAGGAACTAAGGAGTTCAAAGAAGAGTTTGTCATTCGATGGGAGAACACTGAAGTCCGGTAACTGGGGGGGGTACTGGTGTCTCGCAATCGGGAGGAGTTATTTTGGCATAATTATGGGAGGACAACTGGGAAGCTTCAAGACGCGGTGGCCAGGTGGCGGCTGCTTCCGCTTACACTACTTGGTAGAATCTGTATCATTAAGATGATCATACTGCCCAAACTTCTGAATCTCTTTATCAATGTCCCCCTACTACTGTGCAGCAGCTTCTTTCGACAATTGCGCGTGCTAATCCTCAATCTGATATGGGCTTGGAGGCCGGCAAGGGTGGCACTGACACACCGACAATAAGAAGGGGGCCTGGCTCTCCCCAATCTTGAATGTTACTACTGGGCAGTGCAGGCACACTTCTGGGACACTGGTATGCCACACAATTTGTGAGACCGCACATACAGGTTGAGAGGGCACTGGTGGCTCCCAACCTGCTGCGGTCAACGATTCTCGGGGAGCCTCAGGCATCACCCAGTACGCTAAACATGGTTAAATAACCTGCGCAGTCTGAGAAAAAATGGCGGGACTCTCCATTCTGTATTCACCCCTCCTTCCAGCACAGCACGTACCAGGATTGGCTATTACCAGTGAGCGGGTATATCTTCAATGGGTGAACAAACTGGGTATTGAGACCTTCGGCGATCTATTCGTGGGCGGTGTGTTCCTGACGGTCCAGCAGGCCAAGGAGCGGAGACAACTCGGCGTTGGATGCCTTTCTGTACTTTCGATTGCGGCATGCACTTAAGGGCCACCGCACTTCACTCCCGCAGCAACCCCCGGTGTGGCCATAATTGCAAGGAGTGATCCAATCACAGGGGGAGGGCCGTTTGGTCTCGTGAATCTATAGAGGCTTGCTGTCAGATGCACTGTGGGAGGGAGGGGCCCAGAAGAGGCAGTGGCAGGCAGCTCTGGGGGAAACTATTGGAGATGAAGACTAGGTTTCTGTGTTGAGACAAACTCAGAAAGTGCCCCTAAACTCCACATACATGCTAATTCATTTTAACTTCCTGCACCAGGTCTACCACACGCTAGCCAGGCTCCACAAACACTTCCCCGGCTGCATGTGTCAGGTGTGACTTTGCCCCGGCTAGTTTTCTCCATTTGGTGTGGGAGTGCCCCCGGTTCTTCGGGTTCTGGTCGGAGGTGTTAACCAAAATCTCTTTGATCATTGGGGAATCACTGGAGCCGAACCCCACCTTGGCCCTGTTGGGATGTAAAAGGCCCCTGCAGCCTGCGATGAGATGTTTGGCGGGTCTATTGCCTGTGCTAGCATGCAGGAGGGTGGCCATGGCTTGGGGGAAGGGCCGCCCTCCTATCGTATAAGGTTGGCTCCAGGATATTGCATGTTGCCACGACATTGAGACTGCTTTTATTCGAACTCTACTATCGCATGCTCGTCCTCCAGTGGTTTGGGGCCCGTACATTCAATACCTGATTGCAATAGCGGACTGAGAGCGTTGAATGAAGCAATGATGATGTTTATGTTTTGTGTTCTGGAACTGTATCCTTAAGTTTGGGTGGACGGTGCAGGGAATCTGACTCCATGTATGTATCTGTTTGGTTGTTAAAATGCAAAAATAAAGTATTAAAAAGAAAAAAAATATATTAAATGCCACAGGTCTCAGTGCTTAAATGTTTGTCGGCACCAAAAGATGACTTTTCAGAGACCTTGGGTGAATTCAACAGCAGAATACACATTAATTCACTGGGTGATAGATCTGCAGGCACGGGACACGGGCATAATGAGGATCGGCTGCGGAGAACTGCTTCCTACAACAGATTGCTTGAATCGGCATGCGTCAGAGAGGCATCATGCTGAAGAAAAAGAAAAACGCACCAATCTGAGTAATGGAGTGGTGGCTAGTCAAATGTAATGCCCCAAAATGTGGGATGTCACAAAGCGCAATTCTGACCGCCCATTAGGTGGGGAAAACAGGAACTGGGTGTGGCGGTTGTTAATGTGGGGGAATATAATTAGAGGGAGCTTTGCTCCAGACCGTCCCCCAGCGAGTTCTGTCCCCTGCCCAGGATAGACCAAACTCTGGGCATATCCTATTGTTGCAAGAAGCAAGCATCTCTGCCGAAGATGATGCTCCAGAAAAATCCCACTCTTGGTTGGCCGATTCTAACTTGCTCAGGAAATCTGTCTCTTTGCTTGATGCCTTAGGACTATTAAGAGCCTGAAGACAAATCCTTTGTGAAATAGCCCACTCTGACTTGTTCACTGCAAACCTTGCCAGTTGGATGGAACTTGGTATCCTTCTTTTAGAATCAGAACATAGCCGTGGTATTGTCGGTCAGAATCTACCACAACCAGCTTGCATTATTAGGCAGGAAGGCCCGGAGAGTGTTGAAGATGGCCAGTGGTTCTAGAATATTAATGGGCAAATTCTGCAAAGGTGGGAGGGTGGGTTAACATCCACCTGAAAGTCCATGGGTATCTTCCCAACCCCAGCAGGGAGGAGTCCATGGCAACCAATATCAATGAAGGGTCTACTTCAAAGTGAACACACACCAAAAGCTTAAGTGTGTCAATCCACCGCAGAGTGTCTAGCCACTGTTTCTTTGTGACTGGAATCACCATCAATTGACTATGGGAAGCTTAACTCCAGAAAACAGACAAGTTCACACAATAGCCTGGTTCCTCTCTGGGGTGGGATAAACATGACCCGCCACTGCGTCCCAATAAAATCCCATAAAGATCAGGCTCTTAGAAGCAATCAAGGAATATTAATCAGGTCCACTGATATAATAAGGCAAAAAGTGAGGCGTAAGGAGGACTGTAGTGACCTGGTTACCTCTTAAGGGTTGGACTTGCAGATTAGCCAATCACCTGTGTAAGATTTTATGTAAATACTTTGAAGCAAATGATGGGCACCACCGCTGCCATCTTTTACATGAAGACCCTGGGTGCCTGAAAGCTAGCAGAACAAAATCAAAGGAAGTGCTGGTTTGGTGCCCAAATGAGAAAGTTGAGATAAGCAATCAACCCGAGGTGGAGCAGACCAAATAGAGGAGCCATCTTGAATTTCTCAAAGGGTAACTAAAAGTTAAAGAAATTTGTAGAACTTAATATAAAACAACCCCTCATCTTTCCTGGGCTTTGGCAGGACCCTTGAGATGGCCCTCCCTCCTTAATTTATTGAGCTTAAGGCGAAGTTAACGCTGCTAATGAGGGCCATTTGAACCTTTTCTTTTTGTAAATTTGTGTTGTAGGCCCATCAGGAACCAGAGCCTTGTGGACCTTCAAGGATACTCTGGCCTTGACAATATCTTCAGCCGTTCTCTGACCCCCCAAGGCTGCCACTTCACCTTTGAATAGTCTAGGTAAAGCTATATTGTCAGTATTACCCCATTCAGTGGTGTACAGGTTTGTATAGAATGCTCTGAAGAGCTCTAGTTTGCCTGATTCCTTAGCCACTATCCCCCACTAGCATCACATATTGCAACGACTCCATGTTCCTTTGTGTGCGCTCTCAATGGAAATGCTGATAGTTCTAGACCAGTGGTCTTCAAACTGTGGGTCCCGAAGAATGTCCAGAAGAGGCATGAGACTCATTAAAAAAGGATCACGTTGACTACTTTTAATAGAAAATATAAGCAGTTCTAACTTGGGGGAGGAGGGGCAGAAACAATATTTTTACACATGTGGAGGCTCAGTATAACAAACATTTGAATACCACTTGTTTAGACATTTTGTTACCACATTCATAAGATTTTTGACAAGATCTCCATATAAAGAATTCCATTTTATTATTTGGAGTGAAGATAACTCGTTGCTGGCTGACTGAAGGGCTCTATATACCTTTCTTGAACCTTTCAATTTATGTTCATGCTCTAGAGATGTGACAGTCTCCAATAGGACCCTCTTCTTTTCCTTGTATTTATTTTCACCCTCAAGGCTTGCTCTACAAACACTGTTATGTAAGCCATCAGTGCATCCCATTTGCTGTTTTCTGAGTATTCCTGGAAGTGATTTTTCAGGAGAAATCTCTCTCCCTCGCTACCTCTTTCTCCCTTTCTCTCTCCCTGTCTTTCTCTTTTTTCTTTCTCTTTCTCTCTCTCCCTCTCTCTCATATTCTACATCTTTCAGAGAGATTAGGTCTTTCAGTAAGGCAGGGTTAACCTTACATTGCTAATGATTTATTTCCCCCTTAAGCCCTTCTTCCTAACTGAAAAAGGGTTCAGGATCTGATGGGGAAATGGGGCTCATGCAGGTGCACCCAGTCCGATCACCAACCCCTCCTACACTGTAATCGTATCTATGCATAAGTGCCATGTGCATTGGAGTCGGAGTAGTCCCTCTCCAAAGCATTATCCACCTGCCAACTGTCCCCAGCGCCCATGTCCCCCAAAGGCCCAAGCTACATCTTTGGCTTTCAGGTCTGTCAGCATCCGCAATAGCCCGATAAATTTGTGCAAGGTGTTTAAGCCTCTAATATTTCAAGATGTTACCTTAAACGCTGATAGCTCTGCTGGATTTTTAACCACTGGTCTTTTTTTGCTTACTGTATTTGAGAATTCTGTTCCCTAACCTTTGGTAACTCTTTTGAGGTTGTGATCTCCACCAACCCACTGCCCGGAATCCCTGTCCACCACAGGAAAACAACCTTGTAACATATGTAACTTAGATTGGCCACAAACCTTGTTACCTGTAAAAGCAACATTGGGCTGCACCACATGCTACCCGCGAAGTCACCTCCAGAATGTGTAGGTCCCTTACAGGATAACCGTACACACCCCTAAAAGCACACCCAAACATCATAACCAGAACTATCCCAGAATGAAAATGCCTTTACCCAAATCCTGTAGGTCCCAGGAACCCTGAAAATGCATATATTGGTAGAAAGAGAGAGCAAACAATAAGAAGTCTAGGGTAGAGTCCAACATCTTTGAAGAGAAATTGCAACCTCTATTCGCCCCACATAATGCTCTTGGTTCTTGTAGGAGATGGAGAAGAGAATTCTCCAACCTACATGTGTTTCTGGACACCTGCACCCACTCGCCGACAGTCCGGCTACTGACCTTCTTGTCCAGTGAAGTTCTCAGCTCAGCAATGACATCCCCCATCTTCTTATTTTGACTCCATCGCTTTTCTTCTTCCAGTGTTAGGAAGTAGTTGAGGGCGATACCCGCTTATGTCACTCAGTGCCAGAATCACCATAACCTCTTTTGGTCGAGTTACTTAGTGTTTTTTGTTTCCCTGGCACATCGGAAAAGTCCATCTGTATCAGACTTTCAAAGTGCAGATGTTTTTGTAGCGTACATGGGGCTATGTCCTGGAAGAGCGCAAGGTTTTTGCCTCTATATAAAATATCCTTAATCTCTCCCCTCCGCTAAGCCTTTTCTTTGACTGAAGGAGTGGAATTTCATTGTTGTCTCTTACTGGACCCTCACTTCGCTATGGTCCCAACCAATGCACTTTGCCTAGGATAAATTCCTCTGAATGTGTCTCGGGCAGCCGTGACTGGAGAAAACTGCATCCAGGCCTCAAGGTTATGTGAGGAGTCAGGAATGATACTCGGACACAGTTTAGACATGTTTTTGGCTAAAGATTTTTATTAGAACACAAAAGGGGTTGGGAAAAGGCCTTGCTGTTTCTGCACTAGCTGAGTTTCCCTACCTAGACTCAAACCTAAGGATCTGTCAGTGTCAGAATGTCCAAAACAAAACCGTCCTGTGTTCAAAGTACTATTCTGACCCTCGCATTCTAAACCAGCCAGATTTTAACGTGAAAAGGATTATGTCGTTGGCTGTGTGTGTTTGATACATGTTCAAAAGAAACAAACGATATGTAATTTCCACAACAAGAAGTTTCTCAAGGATAGATTTCCTTGCTCCAGAGGGTTCTTACCTTGTCCTGGATTAACAGTTCTCGACTTTCCCTTGCGTCAACAACAAAAGTTATCTTTAAGCTGATTGTCTTTCTTTTATGTGTGTTCTGAATACCTGGTGTAATGTCCTGCAAGGTTTTTTTGTTTCTCCAGTCTCTTAGACGAACACAACCTACTGGCTGCTTCTTGTATTTTGTTAACTTTCAACTTGCCTGGTGCGTTCTCCTACCAGGACTTCCTTTACACTCTTGCAGCTGCCTGCTACACTCTCCTGCCAGTCTTTCTGAATTCACACACTTACAATTGCTTGGTACACTCTCCTGCCAGGGATTCTTGAAAATACACACTTGTATTGCCTGGTATACTATCCTGCCAGGGCTTCTCTTGAATGCATACACTTGTAGCTGCCTTGTATATTTTCCTGCCAGGGCTTTTCGGGTGTGAGCTCCCGCTCACTCACCCACCTTTGATGGGTCGATCTTTTAGTCTTCTTGGCTAGAATGCTTGGTTTCTTATATCTTGGGTTTTCCGTCCCTCTTTCATATATTCATAACATACATGGGCAAACTTGAGTCTCCTCCTTTTGGAAACTGCCCTTTTTCCCCTCTTTCTCTCTCCGGTTTTGCTAACCATTCAATTTCTCTCGTGGTTTCACAAGTTACATTTATTTCACTTTGACTTAGTCACCGGCACGCCACAGTGTTTTCCTCTGTCCCTTCAGGGACTCACCGGTTCTTGATGGCATTTGTCGTCGTTTCTCCAGTCTGCTGGTGACGGTCTCCTGCTGCCTTCAGCGTTGCGATGTTCGTCCACCGGTTTCCTGCTTCATGAGGCTTCTGCTGCACTTGTCTGCTTCGTACAGGATTTCAGTGAGCAAAGTGTTGTTCTCCGACGCCAGCGAATGCCCAGGATCTCTCTGCTTGCTTCTGGCGCTGTTCCAGCAATCTCCTCTCTTCGTGACTCTGAGCCGGTTGGCTCCACAGACTTCTCGCACGGAGTGGAGCAACACGCTCCTTCCAGCGGTTCTTGCTTTGGTGATTTAAAAACCCCTAGTACGGGTGTGGGCTCTCTACCACTAGAGCGCTCTCTATGCTTGTGGATTTCAGTGCTCTGCATTACTCTACTCTTCTTTGTCGTCCCAGTGTTGTGGGGATTGTGGGAATAGTAGTCCCCTTCTAAAACTAGTGTATGAATGTTTGCAATGGGTTTTAAAGGCGAACTAAGTTTGGAGGAAGAGTATGTAGGACTCGGAAAAGTATCTTTCGGATGGATTGTGTCCTCCAATGCATTCCACATCTTTGACATGTAATGTCCACAGCTGTGCACTTCGGAAACTTTTTCGGTAGAGGGCATCCTGCGTCGATGGCGTCAGGTCCATGACCCTCGAAGGCCTCCGTCGAGGGCGACTTCACAGGATGTTATAAATAGGACGCACAGCGCCCATAGCCTCAGTTCCGTTTTTTCTGCGAGCATGTTAACTTTGTGAGACTCGGTGCGCCTCGTGTGTTCATCATTACGATGTCTTTCTCTTCGATTCCTCTGACTCTGTGGTCTGGCTTTAAGACCTGCCGGGACTCCAAATCGAAAAATGTTGCTCACTGACCCCCACCGCATTTTTTTGTGGTGCTTGGAGTTTTGCACGACACAGACTGCTCGAAATGCCAGTCGCTGACTGCCAAGGCCTTGCGGGAGTGGAAGGGAAAGCTCCAGGTAGGTAGGGGCTCTAAGCCTGTTAGGTCCTAGACGTCCAAGTCCAAGAGGGTTTCCACTGATGACTCGAGGGGCGACTCTCCACGTCGGAATGAATCCCAGGAATCTCGGTCCTGGAGTGGTTCCCGCCACTCGTCTTCCTCGTCCCGGCACTCTAGGAAGCGCCGTCACCGGAGGATGGTGCCTCGAGGAAGGTTACGTGCCCAACAAAGTCCTCGACTCCGGAGGAATGGACGGCGTTTAAACCATCCATGTTAGCGATTTTTTTTTTTAACCGCAGGGCACGTGTCCAGTTGCGCCTTCTGGCAAAGCCAGCCAGGATCGTTCTCGTACCGTGGCTCGTACGCCTTCGGGCTCATGACACGACTCACATCGGGAGCCTTCGAGGTCCCGTACGGACACGGAATCGTCAAGTCGCAAGAGACATGTCTCTAGGTCTCGGTCCTCGTCCCTAGCTACCTACGGAGGGCGTGATGCCGGCGTCGACTCGGTCGACGCCGTATCCCTCCGACTCGGACGTCAAGGCTTTACCGTCGTACCAGCCCACGGCGCAGTTGGCCCCTGTGTCGACGTCCATGCGGAAGCCTTCAGCGCTCACAACCTCGAGGTTGTTCACGCTCTTGACATCGAAGCCTTTGGGGATTTTTTTCTCGAAATTTGCCTTTGGAGTACCCGAGATTGCCTTTGGATATCGGAGATCCTCCAAGGAAGGCTACTGGGATGTCTGTGTGGCCTGTTTTGGCCTCCAGGCCCTTTTTGGTCCCCAGGCCTGTGTTTCAACTCCCACTGGATGACATTTATGAAGAGGAGGAAAGGTCTGAGGTTGAGGACAATGGTGACCTTGAGGATTCTCCACTTTTTTCTTTCAGTTGGAGGAGTTGCACCAGACCCTCCATGATGCCAGTGGATTGGACACTTCTCTGGAAATGGAATTTGTTAGGCCTGAGCCTGGGGCTCATGCTGAGTCCTGGCACAGGAAGATCATGGCGAGGGTTTCGAAGTATCTGGGCTGGTCCAGTCCTCCTGAAGACTTTGTGTAGGATGATCTGACGGATTTTTTAGATCAAGGTCCGTCCTCTGACCCTGTTTTGCCCTTTCATCTTACCTTGCAGAAAAGGGTGGCAGCTGCTTGGCAGTCCTCGGAATTTCTTCCGGCTGTGAATAAATCTTTAACTAAGAAATACCGCCCTTCTGTTAGCGACCCCAGCTATTTATCTACTCACCCCACTCCCGAGAGTTTGGTGGTTCAGGCGGCTACGGCCACCTCGAGGCAGGCGGCGTACCCTACCATCCCTCCGGATAGGGACGACAAGCGATTCGACGGTTGGGCCCGGAAGGTATTTTCTGCTGGGAGCATGGCATTGAAATCGGCCAACTCCACGTGTGCCTTGGCAAGATTTTCACACACTCTGTGGAATTGTGTTTCTTTGGCGGATGAGCACATTCCCAAGGGGGAAGAAAGGGATGGGTTCCTTGCTCTTGTGCAGGACGGCAAGGATGCCATGTGCGAATCCCTTCAGTCTGGTTTGGATACGGCCGACAGTGTTATCCGATCCATGGCTGCGAGCACGTTATACACAAATTTGCGTGGTTGCGGAACTCAGGGTTTGCTCCAGATGTGCAGGCTCGTCTTATGAACATGCCCTTTGATGGCGCACATTTGTTCGGCAGCAAGGCTGACGAGAGCCTTAAGAGGTTGCAGACCTCAAAAGCTGCAGTGGAATCTTTGAGCGCCACGGTGCGTCAACCTCTGCCTTTTCGTACTAGGGGACAGCAGTGGAGGGGAGGTTCTTTTCGTTACTACTCCTCCTTTGGTAGAACAAGAGGGGCCGACCGTCAAAGGGGCCAGTGAAAAAGTACCCGTGGTGGTCGGGGAAATCGTGGTGCCAAAGCCGCTCAGGCAGCTACCTCTTTGCCTTCAGGCGCTGCCGCAGCCGCTTCCAAACAGCCGTGAGGCCATGTCCCATGGTTCGTCGGTTGGTGGCAGACTGTCTCAGCATCTTGAAGAATGGTGGGCCATTACTTCATATGCGTGGGTTCTGGATTCCATAGCCCATGGCTACTGCCTTCCCTTCCTTTGGTGGCCTTGCGACAATCCACCGGGAAACTCTGTGAAACTTCCGGATCTGCTCCTTGCGCAGGTAATCTTGTCCCTGCTGGAGAAAGGCACTATAGAACTAGTGCCTGTAGCAGAGAGGAACAAGGGATGGTATTCCCCTTATTTTTTTGATCCCAAAGAAAGACGGGGGATTGAGACTTATCATGGACTTGCATTGGATGAACAAACTTCTCCATAAGGACAAGTTCAAGATGGTCACTCTTTCTCAAGTCCTCCAGGCCCTTCAACTTCAGGATTGGTTGGTGTCTCTGGACCTCAAGGATGCTTACTTCCATGTGCCGATCCATCCCGCGCACAGTAAGTACCTGAGGTTTGCGGCTGGCGACTCGCACTTTCAGTTTTGGGTCTTGCCGTTCGGATTGACCTTCGCCCGAGGGTCTTCACCAAGCTGATGGTGGTGGTGGCAGCGTACCTCAGGCGAGGGGAGATTCACGTCTACCCCTACCTGGACGACTGGCTGATCCAGGCACGCTCTCCCGAGCTAGCGTCGGATCATCTATGTCACCTGCCGCACCATGCACAGTCTGGGCTTCTCCCTGAATTTCAAGAAGTCGCACCTGACACCTTCCCAACAGCTCCAGTACATCAGGGCTTTGTTGGACACGTCCTTGGAGAAGTGTTCGCCTCCCAAGGTAAGGGTTCATCACATTGTGCAGATGGTGGACAAGTTTCAACATGCCCAGAGACTCCCGGCTTTCGAATTCTTAAGGTTGCTCGGCCTCATGGCATTCTGTATTTTTCTGGTGCCAGAGGCCAGGATGCGGATGAGATCCCTGCAGTGGGCTCTCAAGATGCAATGGTCGCAGTTCTCCGGCAAGATGTCGGATCCCGTTCAGATTCCGCTCTCGGTCTCCCAGGATCTTCTCTGGTGGACCAACAAAGGGAACCTGATGAGGGGGGGGGGGGAACCGTTTTGGCAACCGTGGCCGGAGGTGACGGTAGTGACGGATGCTTCCCTCACAGGATGGGGAGCTCATGCCAACGACTTGACCGCCAGCGGTCGTTGGTCTCCGTCAGAGGCCAGACTCCACATCAATTTGTTAGAGCTGAGGGCCATCAGGCTAGCCCTGAAGGCGTTTCTGCCCTCTGTATGGGGGAAGAGTGTCCTGATCATGACGGACAACACAGTGGCCATGCATTACCTCAACAAAAAGGGGGGTGGGGTGGGGCCATCCAGCAGAAAATGTCGATCTCAGCAGTTCATCGGGCCGGAGACGAAAATGCAGCGGCGGACACTCTGAGCAGGGAGAGTTGGGAGTTGGCTCAGGAAGTCCTTCAGGAGATCTTTGCCCATTGGGCAACCACGCAAGTGGATCTCTTCGCCACCAGTGTCAACCGGAAGTGCGAGAGATTCTGCTCAATGGAATTTCTTCCAAGAGGAGCCTTAGGAGACGCGTTTGTGGTGGATTGGTCATTCCTACTGCTGTACACGTTTCCTCCAGTACCCGTCATTCCTCAAGTGGTTGCGGAGGTTACGGATGTTCGGTTCCCACATGATCCTCATTGCTCCGGATTGGCCCAGAGAGCGTGGTACCAGGACCTTCTGGAAATGTCCATCTGCCCTCCAAGCCGTCTTCCCCACCGAGAGGATCTGCTCTTGTGCGAGGGTGGGGTAAGGTCAAGACTCAACCTTCACGCTTGGTATCTGAAAGGTTGAGGTATAAGGATTGGAACCTCCCGGATGACGTGATGGAGGTGTTGCTTTCGGCCAGGCGGCCTGCAACAAAATCCCTGTATCGTTGCCGTTGGCGTAAGTTCTGCGACTGGTGCAGAGATCACAATGTTGATCTTTTTCAGTGCTCCATTCCTATGGTTTTGTCTTTCTTGCTTGCTTTGGCCCACAGGGGCCTTCAAGTGGATATCATTAAAGGTTACCTGGCGGCGCTGTCTATCTTTAAGCGCTCATCTGAAGAATGTTCTTATTTTAAGATTCCTTTCTTAAAGGACTGACAAATGTATTTCCGCCGTCACCCTTCCAGGTGCCGGTTTGAGATTTGAATTTTGTTTTGAAGTCTCTCATGGGTGCTCTGTTTGGACCTTTGCACTCTTGTCCTTTGTGATTACTGTCCTTCAAGACTATGTTCTTGGTTTGGTTACTTCCGCTCGCAGAGTGAGTGAATTGCAGGCACTTTCATCTAAGCCACCCTTTACTGTGTTTCACAAGGACAGGGTTGTACTGCGAGTACGTACGTCCCTCTTTTCTACCTAAGGGAGTCTCTGAATATCATTTGAGTCAAAAGGTGGTTCTTCCATCTTTCTACCCTCCTCCTCATCCTGGTAAGGAAGAGGAGCGTCTCCATCGGTTGGATCCTAGGAGAGCTCTTAGCTTTTACATTTCTAGAATGTCTAGGGTCAGAGTAGACGATCAACTCTTTGTAGGGTATGCTGGACACCGATTGGGCCAGGCTGTTACCAGACAGACCTTGTCCAGGTGGATTATCCTTACCATTACGGAGTGTTACCAGTTGGCGGGTAAGGACCCTCCTGAAGGCTTGAGAGCTCATTCCACTAGGGGCGTGGCTACTTCCACTGCCCTCCAGTGGGTTGTTCCTGTTAGGAATATTTGTGATGCCACTACTTGGGCTTCAATCCATACATTTGTAAAACATTATTCCCTGGATACAATCCATGGTAGGGATATGGCCTTTGGGAAGGCGGTTCTTTATTTCGCAATCTAATTGGGTACTCTTTTCCCTCCTCCATTTACTGGTACTGATTTGGGAGTCTGTCAAAGATGTGGAATGTGTTGGGGGGGGACACAATCCATTCAAAGAACAAGTTACTTACCAACTGGTAACGTTCTTTCGACTGGATGTTCCTCCAACGGATTCCACATCGCCCCCCCCCCCGCCTGCCCCTCAGGACAATTTCCTATGCGATTGCAATTTCCGTTTTCCGCAAGGCTAAGTGCAGTCCAGCAGGCATCAGACTGGTGCCACACTTTCCGGGGGGGGGGGGGGGGGGGGGGGGAACGTAAACTGAGGCTATGGGCGCGTGGGTCATGTTTATAACATCCTGTGACGTTGCCCTTGACGGAGGCCTCTGAGGGACATGGACCCGACGCCATCGACGCAGAACGCCCTCTGCTGAAAGTTTGAAGTGCACAGCTGTGGACATTACATGTCAAAGATGTGGAATGTGTTGGAGGAGCATCCAGTCGAAAGAACGTTGCCAGTTGGTAAGTAACTTGTTCTCCTCAATTTTACAAGGCCAGTTGGATTCTAAGCGTTGGCCTTTGGAATATGACAAAAGATTCACGTTACCCTCTGTGGATAGAAGAGGGGAGGGTTTATAATAAGCTATTAGGGCCTGGGGAGTTGTAGATGTATTTTCAGAAAGGGAAGGGGGATACCATGTCTCATCAGATGATATTACCACTCTCTCTCGGAAGTTGTCCCCCCCATGGGATCCTCCCTCATATAACCGCCCTCAGGGTCAGGATCAGGTAGGGGCTGCCATGCCCTGGCCACATGGGAGGTCGTCACCGCTGGGAAAGGATTGATGATACCATCAGATTAATCAGTTACCTGCCCCCTTCGCCTGACTAGCCCTCTTAATCTCTGGTTTTCCCACATGTCTTTTTGCAAAGATCATCGATCGGGAACATCATAATTTCTTCTGTGGCCGTAATTTGTTTGAACATTTCCTGAGCGGCTTCCTCCTTCACCCTTAACACCTGTAATCATGTTTCATTAATGTTCACTTGGACTGATGCTGCCTCTATTTCCTGTCAAACATCACTGATTTTCTGTCTCAAGGAATCACCAGCCACCTGCAGCCCCTCTGAAATGTTCTGGCGGATTTCATTTGTAAAAAGTAGATGAAGGCTAGCAGATATTGTTTGGTATGGTGGGGGAGAACCCTAAGGCTGTGACCTGGGATGCCCACCCCTCTCCACACTGACGTCCCTGCCTCCTTTCGACGTGGCTGTTTTTCTTCCACTGTTGCTCGCTAGGTTTTGGCGACCACATATCCTGCATTTTTTTCCCCAATGGGGGGGATGATGCTTCTTCATTGGCCTCAACAAGTGACCGCCTATATGCTTTTGTTTACCATCCTTCATCCTTCTTTTCCCCTTTTCTTACTTGTTTTTTCTCTGCCCTTCCCTTATCCCCTACCTTTCATTTCTCACATTGTTCCCCTTCTTGCCTCTTTGTCCCCTCAAACCCTCCTCGTTTTCTTTTTCTTGCACCTCTTCCCCTTTCTTCTTGCCTTTTCTTTACTCTTCTTTTATTTCTCCTACTTTTTACCTTTCCTTTCTACTTCAATTTTCTGTTTACTTCCCACCCTCTTGGTTCCCTTTGTCCCTTCTGCCTTTTCCCCGGCACTTTCCATTTTCCTTGCTGCTTGCTTCTCTTTCCCTTACTTTGCTTCCGGTGTTCCCTTCCTTTGCCCGCTTACCCTTCCTCTTGACCTACTTCTTTTTTTCTACTTGCCCTTTTTTATCCCATTTTCACCTTCTCTTCCTTTTCTCCATTTCCTTTTTTAAAAAAATGTATTTATAAGGACTTTACATGGTTTTCCAATCGAGAACCTATAGCCCTAACCATTCGATCCGTAAAGAAAAACATATCAAAAATATCTAAAATCACATTTCCATACTGACACCTTTTCTCCTTCGATCAGTCTGCCACCAGTCTGTGACACACCAATTTGGTAATTTCTTGCTATGTCTACAAAATGGTGTTCACGTTCTTTGCTTAATGCCGAGCATCTCAAAATCAAATGTTTTAAGTATTCAGTTGTGTCCAGTTGATGACATAATCTGCAGTTCTTCTTTCTCGCCCTTTTGTCTCTTCTTTGTAATATTTCTCCTGTCGGCAGTATATTTAAGCAAAAACGCATGTATATTGATCTTGGGTGCCAGTTTGGAAATAGCTTTAGGTACATCGGCAGATCGTTTAATTTTCTTTGTGATGCCCAGAAGTCTTCATAATTTTTGTACTTCGTCACCTCATCCATCGTGTGTCTCAATCCAGTCCTGTTTCATTATCTTCTTCTTAGCTCTATTCGGATTAGCCCATAAGGATGCCTCAGTTTCATTTACATCCAACAGTATGTTTCGACAGATTAACTGCCATTCATTAAGTGTTGGGTCAGTTTTTTCTTTGACTGCTTTTTTAATTGTCGCAAAACCTCCTTTTAGGTCGTCTCCAACACATTTACGATAGAGCTGGAGAATTTTCCATTCAACCACCACTTTTAAGGACGGCAATGCCAATTCCCTACTAATTATTTGGACTTGTAGTGATTGCAGTAATTGCAGTACTAACCTCCAAAATCTCCCCTCCAGTTTTGCCCATAGGTCCACTGGCAAGAAGGATGTTTCAGCGCCATATGACCGAATAGGGATGACTTTCATTTTATAGAAGTCCACTAGTGGAATCTGGGTGAATCTGCAATGTGTTTCCTTTAGGATTTTTGCCTGGGAAGCCAAATTTGTTACCTTTCTCTTCAGTTGTTCTATTCTGGTGGCTTCTGTTTTATCATTGTTTATGCAGACTCCCAGATATTTTATTGAATTTTTTCCCCTTCACGAACCAAGAGAATTGTTCTCTATTTTGTTTGTTAGTGGGCTTCATAGTTAGGATCCTTGATTTATCCAGATTAATCACCAGGTTGTTTGTAGTGATGTATATCTGCAGAGCATTCAGCTGATGTTGCAACCCGATTGGCGTCTGATCTATCAGTACAATGCCGTCAGCATAAAGTAGACGTCCAATTGATGTTCCCGCCAATTTGGGTGGAAATGCACGAATTTGGTTAAATGCGTCGTCAATGTCTGATATGAAAAGGTTGAAAAAATCGGCTGCTAACGGGCAACCCTGTTTCAATCCCGTTCTTGTAGGTATATATTCAGATGGTACTCCCGATCTTTCAAGCCTTACTCTGATGCCTGTGTTTGTATAGAGGTCTTTAATGTTGTCTAAGATCTCTTGCGGGCAGGTCCATGTGGTCAATTTGTCCCATAGTTGTGCTCTTCTTATGGTATCAAAGGCTTTTGGTAGATCTATGAAAGCCACATAGAATTTGCTGGTTTTGTTCCTTACGGCTTTTGCTTTAAGTAAGTTGATTAGGAAAACATTTAAAGCTGTTCCTCTTTCCTTTTCAAATCCTGATTGCCATTTGTCTTTGTGTCCTGCGGTTGTCGTCAATTTCGTGAGGGCTTTCAACACGATAGCCCCAAAGATCTTTCCACCCACGTCTAACAGGGCTATGGGCCAATAGGTTTCAGGATTTGTTTGCAGCCCTTTTTTAAAAATCGGGACTACTATGGCTTCCTTCCAGGAGTTCCGAATTTTTTCCGTTTCCAATATATATTTGAACAGGTGATGGAAGAATATAGCCCATTCCAATGGGTGATTCTTCAAGATTTCATTTGTTTACTCGTCTGGACCCAGAGCTTCCGAGTTTTTGAGATGTTTGGTAATATCTTCATTTGTGTCGATCTCAATGTCCAAAACTCTTTTAACCTTAAATGTTGATGGCTTCCTGTTCGTGACGAGTGCCTTGGGTTCCTGCATTCTTTCATAGAACTCACGCCATGTAGATGCCATTATGGGGTTTGCCAGCAGTGCTGATTGCGGAGTCTCCATCTTGTTAATAATGTTCCACATTTCTGAGGTATTTTTCTTCTTCAACTTATGCAGCATTGTTTGAGTGTCTTGGTTCAGCATTGTTTTTTTGTGATGAAAAAGCCAATTCTTATATTTTGTTTCTGTCAGATGAGTTACTCATTTTTAGTTTATTAATATTTTTCCTCAACATTTTCTTTCTCTTTGCAATTTCTTTATCATAAGCATGCTAGTGGTTCATCATTAGTTTCGATCCGTCTGATCTTTGAACCGACTTAAAGATGTTTAACAAAGGCACGTAGTCAAACCCTTCAGAATCGTCCTGATTTTTGTTAAAGTTAATTAAGTCTATTAACTTGTTGTTCAAATCAGGTAATTTATTAGGTCTTGTTCTTAATTTGTTTCTTCCTGGATTGATCGTTCGTTTTGTCTCTTGCTTCTTTATTGCCCAACATTTTACATGTTATGTTTAGCAAGTTGTGATCACTTGCTTCTGTTGGCACTACTTGCAAAGCCTTGATGTTATCCAAGAAGTTAGATGATGTGCAAATGTAATCTAGGGTGGCTGAAAGGGGACCCGCTTGCCAGGTTGGGACTCACGGGATGTCTCCCGGTATTGTCCCATTTAGTATCACAGTCTCTACCTTTCATCATTCTCCACCACATTATTCTGTGTTTTTGTTTTTTAGATGCCCCTACTAGATCCTGATCTTCATCATTGTCACCATCAGGGCATGAACAGTTCAAATCTCCGGCCATTATTTTGAATGGATTGTTCCATTTTAATCTTTGTTCATCCAATATTTTAGCTATTTCGTCTGGTAAATTCCTGTTTTTTGGATCCTCCGGGTTCCAATATATGTTAATTATTATGACACTCTTTTTGTGGTTTTGCCCACACTTTGTCTCTGTTTCAAGACTTACTAGTTGGATGTAGGGGGTTAGGTTGCTGCTTTCAAGAAGAGTCCATCTCAGATCATCGTGGATAGCAACTAGCAAACCTGACTTTGGTCTTCCTTTTGGAACCTGGATTGCTGGGTTTAAAAAATACTGTACCCATCTATTACAGGTGGTTCTGTTAACCACAGTTCCTGCAAACAAATCACCTTTGGGTTTAACTTAACTAGATCACCTTGTTTTAATAGGTGTTTAAAACCCCTTGTGTTCCAACTAATTAGGGTCCACAGTTTTTCTGATGTTTCTGATTGGCGTTATTTTTCTTGATTTTTTTTTTTTTTCCCTCAATCATTTTTGACCGCCATTTCCATTTTGCGTCATCCCCTTGGCTGGCGTTGGTTGCCTTTCTCCCAGGCACCTTTTTTTTGTTTTCCAGGTACTTTTGTTGTCCAGTCTCTGCTTTGGTTCTGCATTGTATTTCCCAAGTGACCCTGTTTCACTACGAAGTCTGTTCTTTTGTAGTCCCTTTTGTCCTTTAACCCTTGTGAGGAATCGCTTAGGTCAAATCCCATTGGTCTAAGATCGTGCGCTTGTTGTAGCAATAGTTGTTTTACCAGTCTTGAAAAAGTGTGTAAACGCACCTTATCCATCCGGGATCCCTCTGTGAATTCCACTATTGCTAGATCGCTTGAAGTTATTAAATGAAGGGCCGGAATATGGTGTAACAATGTAACTACTTTGGATCTGTTTAAAGACAGTCATTGTAGTGTCAGATCCTTTCCAAATTAAGCCCTTGTGAAGAATTGTCTTGATTCTTTTTATCCACTTTTTGTGGTTGTTCCAATTCCTCCATGTCTTCATTATTATTTCTCCTAATTACTTGCCCCACATTTCCTAACTCTTTTATTTTGTTTTGTTACTCTAGAGGCTGTAATTTCACTTGTTTGGTTTTTTTTAGTACTTGGGATCACTTTTCCCCTTTGCCAGTCTTTTGTAACTTTTACTGCTTTAATGTCCGTATCAAGCAGTTTTTTATTTTGATGTTCACTTTTGTCCAACTGGTTGTAGGATTCGATTACCTCACCCTCATATGAAACCTCGGAGTCTGACTCCTTTTCTTGCTTTTCAGCAGAGTCAGATTCAGAGTCCGAGCAGTCTTGGTTCGTTCCTGGGCCATTGGTAACTTTTGTCCTATGTGATTCTTGTGGATCTTCTTCTGACACCGGGTAAATCGGCATGCCCATCAAATCTGTCGGAATCCGGTCCGTCAAATGGACTGCAGCAGATCACATCTTTTGGCGACTGTCATGATCTCTGCTTCCAAAAGGTCAGGGTTTTCCCAACTCCCTTGGAAGCAGATCCATAACCCAGGTTCCGAGTGCCAGCCAGTCCCAATTGGGACCTTTTGGACCCAGTCCTGGCGCCATTGGCACCAGGCTGATAAATATGCCCAGTCCCAGCGCTGGAAGCGCCGGGCTCATAATGCTTGGGTGGACTTACCTGCAGCAGACCATGCTGCTTACTTGCCTGCCAGTTGAGCCTCTGATCCTCTTCTGTTTGGAACTACTTTTCCTGTTGGGTGGGGCTGGAGCCACTCCCTAGATTCAGAACACTGGAACTCTTCTGGAAGGCAGGAACTCTTTTTTTACCAGGAACTCTTTTCTTACTTAGGCGTGGCTGTGGAAGGAGACACCTAAGCACTACAGGAGGCTATTTAAACCACACCCGGTGGATGAATCTTGCTTTGCGTTATTCTGCACCCTCTGCAGCAGAACGCTCATCGTGTCTTCTGCATCCGGTCCTGGGCCTAAGGAAAAAGGCTTACCATCCTGAATCCAGTCTTCAGCAACACCTATAAAGACAAGAAAGAATAGGTTAGCATTCCGGCATCTGAAAGGCAAAGGCTTACCTACTCTTCGTGCGCTCCGGAGGTCTTCACACTGCATTCCGGCATCTGAAAGACAAAAGCTTACCAACTCTTCGCACGCTCCGGAGGCCGTCGGCGCTGCATCTCGCATCTGAAAGACAAAACAAGGTGCGTTTAAAGACATTGGGGAACTTTAATACTCACGTGCCATTACTCCTTTCCACATCTAACCCAGTGGGTATCCCGGCACCCTGCAGCCGCTCCGAACTTGTACCTGCAAAATAAAAAGACAGTTAGAGCGCTTTGTGAAGCTGGCAACAAGCGCTTACTTACGTGCTTCCAGGCGCTTCTATTCATCACACGGGCTCCATCTTCAACTCACTTCAGCCCGTCATCCGCCATCGCCGGAACCCTGCAAAACAAGAGACATCATTATTAAAGACTTTAAAGACATTTGAGTTACTCGAAAACTTACCGTTCGTGCAGTAAACGACGGACAGCAGTCCTCTGAAGTCAAGAGGCCTGCGCTACCTATCCAGTGAAGAAACTGGCTACAGCACCCTGCCCCGAGGCAGATGGAGAGCTCGGCATTCACTTACCTAAGGTGAGAGTGTTAACCTGTGGGGGTCTACAGGAGAGGAGAAGAGGAAAGAGATAGGGACACCCCAATAACCCTAGTTCATTAACCCCGTATTTTCTATCTGCAGACATCTTACTCTGCACGTCAGGCATACAGGGCACAGAGGTCCAGCCCAAAGAGCCAATCGGGTGCTGCACATCACCTTTGAAGATACGGTAGTCGCCCAGTCAAGACCGGCGCCTCTGCGAGAATCAGGTGAGCGTTACAGAACGCAAAGCCTAAACTCTCGCCCAGGCGCTATGGAAACCTCGGATACTGACCACCTAGCCCGGTTACTTGGGGAACTAAGGGCAGAAGTGCATGCAGCTCGTCAGGAAACAAACGCTCTAAGAAGGGAACTCATTATTTCCAAGGAGAGAACAGATGATCTTGCTAGACAATTGCTACAGTCACAAGCCGGACAGACCCCGCTACCCGCATCAGGGGCAAATCTTCCTTCAACATCCTCTATGAATCCATTGCAGATCAACCTACCTGGGAATGTACCTCTGGCTCCGCCCGAACGATTTTCTGGTGACCCAAAGAGGTTTGCGGTATTTATCAATCAGTGCCGGTTGCACTTCTTATGCCGGCCAGCAGCCTTTCCAACTGATCAAGCTAAAGTAGCTTTTGTACTTTCGTACCTTAGTGGCAATGCGGCAGACTGGTCGATCCCTCTAGTTAATCAAGATGATCCGGTTCTCCATGATTTTCAAGCCTTTCAGCTTAGTATGGAAAAACTGTTCGCAAGACATGCACAGGGGCAGGCCTTGGACAATGAGCTTCTTTCGTTGCGACAAGGTAATCAAGACCTTTTGGCTTATATTGCATCTTTCAATAGACTAATAGTGGAAACTCAATGGCCTGAGGACAAAAGGATTACGCTGTTTTATAGAGGTCTACGTGGAGAGCTCAAAGACGTTTTAGCCCAAGTAGTGAATCCCCCACAAGACTGTTCGGATTATATAGACTTGGTCGTTCAAATAGATCACAGACTGCAGAACAGGAAGGCCGATCGTTCCAAGTTTGATGCTCGAGTAGTTTCCAAACGGCCAACTCCTTCCAAAGGAGTAGGCTCCGGGGAACCCATGCAAATAGGGGGTCTGAAAGGTCCTCTAACACAAAGGGAGCGGGAAAGGAGAAAACAGTTGCAATTATGCCTATATTGCGGAAACTCAGGGCACTTTCTTCGAGACTGTCCGGTGAAACCTGCCAAGAAGGTAGTAGGAGCTGCAGTTACCACAGTTACAAACTCTGAGCAGGGAAACGACCTCGCCCGACAAGAATAGAGGTCCTCTTGCCGAGCGTGAAAACCAGTTCCGTGACCTCTCATTTCGTGATACCTATGGTCCTCATTAGCCCTGATAATCCGGGTCGATTACATGCAATTGAAGCTTACGTCGACAGCGGTGCCATCGGCAATTATGTGGATCATGAAATGGTTTTGAGGATGAATCTAACTCTTTGTCCCAAGGCTGTAAAGGACGTCATTACTACGGTGGATGGTACGGAGATAGCCTCCGGGCCAGTAACGCACACCACTCAAGAGGTGACGCTAGTAAGTCAAGATGGACACCATGAGAAGATCGTGTTCGATGTGATCAAGGCCCCTCAGTTCCAGATTATTCTAGGAATACCTTGGTTAGAGAAACACAATCCTCTGATCGATTGGCGAGCAAGAACGGTCCAGTTTCCAGAATGTGTCTCTACGTGTCACCCTCCACCTGGTGTTGCACTGGCAGCAATTTCTTCAGAGACTCCCCAGTTACCTCCCGAATACCTAGAATACCAAGATGTTTTCCGGAAGGAGCAGGCTAACTCTCTACCTCCTCATAGGTCTTATGACTGCCAGATAAACCTGATACCTGGATCTACTCCTCCTTGTAGTAGAATTTATGCCCTCACCGAGCCTGAGAACCTTCACCTTCGACAATACCTGGATCAATACCTGGCAAATGGGTTTATTCGTCCCTCCAAGTCCCCTGCCTCTTCAGCTTTGTTCTTCGTTCCCAAAAAGGAAGGAGACCTTAGAACCTGTATCGATTATCGCTCCCTGAACCAGATCACCGTTAAGAATAGATATCCATTACCTTTGATCCCTGAACTCCTGGACCAAGTCAGAAAAGCATCCATATATACAAAGCTGGATCTTAGAGGAGCTTACCACTTGGTACGAGTAAAAGAGGGCGATGAATGGAAGACGGCCTTCCGCACCAAGTATGGGCTATTTGAATATCAGGTCATGCCCTTCGGACTTTGCAATGCCCCGGCCGCCTTTCAATATTTTATGAACGATGTCCTCAGAGAGCTCATAGATGTGTGTGTTGTTGTTTACATCGACGACATTCTCGTTTATTCTTCATCGGAATCTGAACATCGGAAACACGTGAAAATGGTCCTCGAAAGATTGCGTCAACACAAACTTTTCGCTAAGTTGGAAAAATGTGTTTTCAACGTGACTGAAGTTGAATTCTTGGGATTCATATTATCACCTGGCGGAGTGCGTATGGATTCAAAGAAGGTCGATGCAGTTCTCAAATGGCCATCACCATCCTCCGTAAAAGGTGTGCAAAGCATGTTAGGCTTCGCTAACTTTTACCGCAGGTTTATCCCCGAGTTCTCTCGAATAGTCCAGCCCATCACTGCCTTGTTAAAGAAAAACAAACGTTTTGAATGGTCTACCGAGGCGGAACAAGCTTTCCAGGATTTGAAGACTAAATTTATCTCTGCACCAATCTTAAAACACCCTCGCCCCGAACTCCCCTATATCGTGGAAACTGATGCTTCAAGCCTTGCCATGGGGGCAGTTCTATCACAAAAGGACCCGGTAACCAATCAGTTGCATCCCGTGGCATTTTGGTCCCGCAAATTCTCGCCTCCTGAAGTCAATTACACGATTACTGACAAGGAACTTCTGGCTATCAAGTCTGCCTTTAAGGCTTGGCGGCATTATCTGCTGGGGGCCCGACACACCGTTACTGTGATTACGGATCACCGAAACCTGCAATATTTGAAAACCGCAAAAGCCCAATCCTCTAGACAACTCCGTTGGGCATTATTCTTTGCCGAGTTTGACTTCATAATTACCTATCGACCTGGTACCAAGAACGGTAAAGCCGATGCCCTTTCTCGGATGGGAGTGGAAGAACACTTGATCAACCCTAAACCTGTACCAATCATTCCCGAACAAAGAATTCTGGGTGTAATCACCACAGAATCCATAGAGGAAGTTAAGGATAAAGCCAGGCAACTTGTAACTCCAGCAGACATACAGAATTGGCATCTGCAGGGAAAGGACTTTGCAGTAAAGGACAACTTATTGTATTTCCAAGAACGATTATACCTACCCAGCACAGATTTACAGAAAAAAGTAATCTCTTGTTATCACGACTCTTTAATGGAAGGTCATCCCGGTATAGCCAAGACCTCAGAAAAGATGAAGCGCTACTTCTGGTGGCCGTCTTGGAAAAAAGATATCAGAGACTTTATAATGTCCTGTGGAGTATGCGCCCAAAACAAGAGTCAAAAGGAAAGACCAGCAGGCCTCTTACGCCCTATTGACATCCCACCTCGCCCTTGGCATACGCTTTCTATGGACTTCATCACCGATCTACCTCCATGCTCCGGATACAATACGATTCTAGTAATCGTGGACTTATTCTCCAAGATGGCGCATTTCATTCCGCTCAAAGGCTTGCCAAAAGCAGCAACTCTGGCCCGAGAATTTCTCGAAAACATCGTCCGACTGCACGGTTTTCCTTCGGTTCTAATTTCGGATCGAGGTAGTCAATTTATTTCTCATTTTTGGCGAAGTTGCTGTCGGTCGGCTCAAATTGATGTGAGACTATCGACCAGTCACCACCCTCAGACCGACGGACAAACCGAGAGGACCAATCAAACTCTGGAACAGTATTTACGCTGCATGCTGCAACAAACTGAAAAAACTTGGAAAGATATTCTTTGGATAGCCGAGTATGCCTACAATAACTCTGTCCATTCGGGAACTGGGAAAACCCCGTTTTTTCTTTTGTACGGCAGTCACCCTCGAACCTCGGAGTTGGATCCCCTCCAAGATCTTGAAACACCAGCAGTAGACTACCTGCATTCTACAATCACCCAAGCCTTTAAGGAAGCTGTTTCTCACCTTCAAAGGGCTAAAGAACAATACAAGAAAGGAGCAGATCAACATCGGAAGGAAGCCCCTCACTATCAAGTAGGGGATCAAGTCTGGTTATCGACCAGATATCTATCTCTAAAAGGGCCACGCACATTCAACCCAAGATACCTTGGTCCCTATTCCATCACTACCATAGTAAACCCAGTAGCGGTCAAGTTGGACTTGCCCCCGCACATGAAGATACATCCGGTCTTCCACGTCTCTCTATTAAAACCCGTGCAACCTCAAACCCGACTAACCAAATCTCCAAAACCTATCCTAGTTGATGGAGAACTCGAGTTTGAAGTCAAAAGCATTCTGGACTCCAAGATCTCCAAATCTAAACTATTCTACCTAATTGACTGGAAAGGCTACGGCCCCCAAGAGAGATCCTGGGAACCTGCTGAATATGTCCACGCTCCTCGCCTAATCAAAAGATTTCACCGAACATTTCCTGACAAGCCAAAACCCCCGGAGAAGCCCGGTTTGGGAGGGGCCTTGAGGGGGGGTACTGTCATGATCTCTGCTTCCAAAAGGTCAGGGTTTTCCCAACTCCCTTGGAAGCAGATCCATAACCCAGGTTCCGAGTGCCAGCCAGTCCCAATTGGGACCTTTTGGACCCAGTCCTGGCGCCATTGGCACCAGGCTCATAAATATGCCCAGTCCCAGCGCTGGAAGCTTGGGTGGACTTACCTGCAGCAGACCATGCTGCTTACTTGCCTGCCAGTTGAGCCTCTGATCCTCTTCTGTTTGGAACTACTTTTCCTGTTGGGTGGGGCTGGAGCCACTCCCTAGATTCAGAACACTGGAACTCTTCTGGAAGGCAGGAACTCTTTTTTTACCAGGAACTCTTTTCTTACTTAGGCGTGGCTGTGGAAGGAGACACCTAAGCACTACAGGAGGCTATTTAAACCACACCCGGTGGATGAATCTTGCTTTGCGTTATTCTGCACCCTCTGCAGCAGAACGCTCATCGTGTCTTCTGCATCCGGTCCTGGGCCTAAGGAAAAAGGCTTACCATCCTGAATCCAGTCTTCAGCAACACCTATAAAGACAAGAAAGAATAGGTTAGCATTCCGGCATCTGAAAGGCAAAGGCTTACCTACTCTTCGTGCGCTCCGGAGGTCTTCACACTGCATTCCGGCATCTGAAAGACAAAAGCTTACCAACTCTTCGCACGCTCCGGAGGCCGTCGGCGCTGCATCTCGCATCTGAAAGACAAAACAAGGTGCGTTTAAAGACATTGGGGAACTTTAATACTCACGTGCCATTACTCCTTTCCACATCTAACCCAGTGGGTATCCCGGCACCCTGCAGCCGCTCCGAACTTGTACCTGCAAAATAAAAAGACAGTTAGAGCGCTTTGTGAAGCTGGCAACAAGCGCTTACTTACGTGCTTCCAGGCGCTTCTATTCATCACACGGGCTCCATCTTCAACTCACTTCAGCCCGTCATCCGCCATCGCCGGAACCCTGCAAAACAAGAGACATCATTATTAAAGACTTTAAAGACATTTGAGTTACTCGAAACTTACCGTTCGTGCAGTAAACGACGGACAGCAGTCCTCTGAAGTCAAGAGGCCTGCGCTACCTATCCAGTGAAGAAACTGGCTACAGCACCCTGCCCCGAGGCAGATGGAGAGCTCGGCATTCACTTACCTAAGGTGAGAGTGTTAACCTGTGGGGGTCTACAGGAGAGGAGAAGAGGAAAGAGATAGGGACACCCCAATAACCCCAGTTCATTAACCCCGTATTTTCTATCTGCAGACATCTTACTCTGCACGTCAGGCATACAGGGCACAGAGGTCCAGCCCAAAGAGCCAATCGGGTGCTGCACATCACCTTTGAAGATACGGTAGTCGCCCAGTCAAGACCGGCGCCTCTGCGAGAATCAGGTGAGCGTTACAGCGACTGCCCTTTTGGGTCCTTAACTTTTTCTAGATCATTTTTTGTCAATTGGAGCACCTCCTTGGGCATTGTCAAGTTTTTAATAAAAGGTCTACTTTTGTTCGATTTTTCTTTTGCCTCTACGGTTTGATTTTTTGATTTCTTGTTTGAGTCTTTGCTGATTGGCATGTTCTTGGTCCCTTGAGTCCCCAGTTGTTTATCCTTTTCATTTGTAATTCCCTTTCTTACAAAGATGTTACAATATTTTACTCCTCATGTTGTCCTTTTCTGGGTCTGACTTGGACAGTTCACGTCTGGGCTCATTATCCTTGGTTTGCTGTACCACTGTTCTCACTGAGAGGTCATGTCCGCATTCTCTTTTTCAATTTTCTCTGTATCCTCTACGTTATCTCCTTCAGAGATTAGTTCTATGTTTTCTTTGGACATCAATAAGTCGTGGCCTCGACCCCGATCAGGTTGAGATATCTGTTTCTGATGGTTCCCCAGCACCTGATTTTGTGTGTTTTTTAATTCCTGATCTCTTATTCTGGGGTTGTTCGTTTCGATTGTGTGGACTTTTGGCATAAACTGAAACTTGTCTACGTCTACAGGTTGCTGCCCGTTCTGCTGGACCATCTTTCCCGGCCATACTTTTTTTGTCCTTTTTTTCCTTCATCATAGGTTCCAAAATGTCATGAAGTAGTTGGGCCACTCTGGCAGCAGCATTATCCATATTTCCTTGTACGGACAACATAAATCCTTCCACAAATATCATTTTTGTGTGGACCATGGCCAGCATTGTCGTTTGATCGTTCAGTTTAGCCACCACCTCTTCATATAGTCTCATGAAGGCGGCTAAAATCGCGGTCATGGTTGCCACTAATAGGAAATTATCATCCGTTTTATTCCTGTCTGCGTTTACTTCTCTTGTGTTCCTTTGTTCTCCTGTGTCTCCTTTTTCTGTTGCCCCCTTTGGGTTTGTGTTAATCTTCTGCTGGGATTCCCAATTATCCATAATTGGGCATGTGGTGTTAACCCCACCTTGGGTTCCAGATTTTGCTGATGGCTCTGTTCCTCTTGTGATCCTTTGAAGGTTTTGCAGCCCATTTTTCGGCGTAGCAGGGATAGATGTTTGTCATTAATTTTTTTTCTTCTTGGTTATAAATGTCCATGTTACTTGAGGTCTCCACTAATAATTCATCTGGAATCTCAGCCTCCATTTCACTCCATGTTATCTGTGGGGTATTTGTGTGTCCCTTATATATCGTGTTCTCATTGAATACACGGTTCGCGTTGAAAACAAACCGCTTGGTTACCATGGAGTCGGTAAGAGCTCTTGGTTTCCATGTGGGTTGGAGGTTGAGCCTTTTGTCGGGGGGGCGGGGGGAGGTCGAATTGTTTGTTTGTAAAACTACATGGACCAGCGTAAAGACTCTGTCATTCGGCCATGTGCTATTTTACTCAGTTTTTCCTGGTTTCCGTATTGTGTGGTCCTCTGTGTGCAGGTTGAGTGTATTTCCATGCTTTTGTTCCCTGCTCCTGCTTTCCACAGTGATTGATCCACATTATCTTGTGTGTTTTTTCTCTTTGGCCGTCACCATTTTTTTCAGTAAGGACGTAGACATTTATAGGCTTGTGGCGAGTGGTGTTCCTTCCTCCCTAATGCCTAGTTGTTCATTCATACTTTGCCTTTGTTCGTTCTTTTCGTTCTCCTGCCTCATAGCAGGTGTTCCGGGCTCTGAGTGTAATGTGGGAGGACCGTTGTTTCTATTGTGTACCTTTCCCCCCTGAATTCTTGACGCTGCATCCTGGTCATATACACTGTCCGTTGCATTTTCTGCTAAATGTAACTCTTGTAAACTAGCAGTGTATATTTTATGATGTTCATTCAGTAGAGTGGGCAGGATAATCCCACTGTGGTTAAGTTCTTCCTCACTCAGCACAAGAATATTGATGTGCGTTTCCGTGACCGTTCCAATGCTTACCTTGATTTCAAGAGGCCATGTTTTTTTGTGTGTTTACTTGATCCAGCATTTCCACTTCCCGACCTGGAGCTGCTTCCACACCCCAGGATGGGATTGAGCAATGACCCCCCCCAGTCCTTCTCCTAATTCTAAACTCGTTCCATTGTCCACATTTAAATCGCAAAAGACAAAGCGTGTCTGAGTAATCACCTTGTTATTCTGCGCTGAGGTTTACGCCGAGCTCTCCCCTCCTTCCCAGCTGCCTCGTTCATTTTTCAAGTGATCACAGTTAAGACTGTTTGCTTACCGCTCCGATATTTCTCTTTGTGTCGGTTGATGACTCAGACCTCAGACACCATAGACCAGACACCGCACACTCTGCCAACACTCCGCCACGCTTCGCTCTGGCCTCGGTTTTTCAGTGCGAGCATGCAGCGAGGGCGGAGCAGTCCAGTGCTGGTGTAGTGAAGGTGAATAAAAGACTGTAGTTCTCTCAGCAGTCTTTCTGTTTTGGGCACTTCACCACAGTTTTCCAATGCAAGTTAGTTTGTATAACAAAAGAAGATTCTCGATAGTCCTCCACAATATACGGCACACCGGACACTCTGCCAACACTCCACATTTCCTTTTTGTTTTTACCTTCTTTCCTCTGTTTTTTTTCTCTTTACCCTGTTTCCCCTTCCTATTTTTTTTCTCTCCTTCTTTTTTCACCTTCTTACATCAGCTATACGCAATAGTTATTTCTCAGTTTCAGCATCCCCAGAATGGGCCACCAGGCGAAGTACCCTTCAACCTGGGTCCAGGCATCATTCAAGAAGGTGGAAGATCTAATCTTCTACCAGCCCTCAAAACCAGATCGTTCAGCCTCATGCTCCCCCGTAGGAGAAAGTCATCCAATGGTGGGCATCCTCTGAGATCAATCATTGAAACCCAGCGACAAGTGAAGTTTCACGACAAGGCGATGGCCTCCCATCCAGACAGACCCCCCTGAGCTTAGCGCTCTGGTCACCTACTCAGACAACCGTGCACCACAGGCTTCATGGGACGCTGCTCACCGGCACCCTTAACCCTTCATCAGGCTACCACCCAGTGGGTCGGCCCATATCTCTCTCCACCTCCCATCCCATTTACCGTCAACTTGCTCCAAGCGGAGTTGGACTGCCTCCACCCTAGGAGCACCAAAACGGGAAGGTCTCGGACAACGCCTAACACCCATCCGGCTACCCGGGCGGGATCCGGACCATCTGGGGCCGCCATCTTGTCTTGGCACCTGCTGGGACTCCTCATTATGCTGGTCCATTGAACTCCCAAAACGGTACCAGGCAGGCCAAGCCACTCGAACATTCATCTGAGCATAGTATTTGCTACAGTATGCAGTGGTATTACATTGCTCCACTGTTCAGGGTTGCAGCACAGGAGTGCTCGCTGGGGCTTGTCATCTATTTGGACATCATGTGCCTCAGCTGGACAGCTGACACGTCCCCCATGGGGCAGTTTTAAAGAAATGTGTATATATGATGGATCATTCTTCTAAGATACTATACTAAATTGACAGATATTTTGCTCCACTCTGGGATGGGGTTTCTCTCTGCTCACTGCATTCCTTCACGTTCTGCAGGTTTTTCTACAATTATTTTTTTTCTTATTTCTCTACCCTGGTTTCATGTCTTATGTTGTATGGTTACCCTCCACCCCCGCTTTGTGTTTCTGTGTTTTTCTTGTATGCCGTTCTAATTTTATTGTAATGTACAGGATGGCACCATGGAGATTGGGGGAATAACTTCTGAATCTGTTATGTTAAATTCCTGTCCGTATGTGTCAAAACATGTTTTCCTGTATTTGTTACTTGCATTGATGTATTCAATAAAGGTTATTTGAAAAAAGTAGATCCTAAAGCCTCTTAACGCCAAATGAAACCTGAGCGGTGCACCAGACACTGCACCTTTAAGCAATTTTCATACTTAGATGTATATAAAGTGACCCACAGACATACTGTGAGAATGGCACTGCCAAATGCACCATTTAACAACTCAGGCTTTCTACTTGATTTAGTACCTTAAATTATACGTTCCTGTTTATCTCAGATTAATTTTGGTCCGAGAGTACGTTTACGTTATTCTGTAGATTTTTAGAAGTTTGATTCAATAGAAGTCATTTTCACGAAAAGGACATGAGTGTGAATTGTATATCTATAGTGTAAATGATTTTATATTTTGCAGTTCAAGAGACCGAACAAGGCGAACGACAAAGGGAGAGAGCAAAATCTCTGCCCAATTGAAGCCATTCACCATTTTTATTTGGGAACAGTATATCGAGATGCTATTGCTACAAAATGTAATCCATTGCGCAGAGTTTTTTGGCAGTGTAACATTAAGGGACTAGTGATACGTTCTTCAGACGCTGGTCTGGATATTTGAGTGATTCACCAGAAAATGTAGGAGGTCCGTGACGTCCCTTGCATCTCATTTTCTGTCACATCAAATCTCTGGCCATACAGTTAAATTCTGCCTTATAATCCACAAAGGATCCATAGTATATTTTATATAATAGGCCATAAATAATCGTCAAGACCCTCCTAAAGAAGGGGCACAGAAAACCGCACACGAGCTGAGTGCGTTTCCTTTTGATTTCTTTTTCTCCCCTTTGTGCAGGAGCTCTTTACACATGATGCAGTACATAGGAAAACGGAGGGCCTCGTCTCTTGTGGAAAAAGCTTGGTGCTTTAAGCACTGTTTGTCTGTAACCTGAAGTCAAGCTTCAAATCTCTACAGGGCCAACTCAGCCATTCGTTCTTCATAGGTGTGATATACTGATTCACTTTACTTTGAGTAATAAGGTTTTGTTACATTTATTTTTAGCACTTCTGAATGTTACGGTCCTCTCTGTGATGCCCAGATGCCATCGGAAACACACTTCATTAATTTAATAAATTGAGATCTGTGGTAGGCTTTATCGTCCTATAGGTTCATTTGCTACGATTGCCCTGCATAAACCTAAAGTACCTAAGTAAATAAAATGCCCAGATCTCATGCCCACTCTATCAAATAGTAAATTAATTTACCTTTTCTCTGTACTGTCCTGGGGGCACATAGTTCTCAGGTGCATGAAGATGGGTTAGCATACCGAAGGTCTAAATTCCAAATTCTTTTGCTGCTTTATGCAGCATCCTTAGAGCTATTTTCCTGCCTGTCGTGTAAAAGGAGCAGGCTTCCCAACAAGTTGAAAAAGAGGTAGAGGCAATGGAGGAAAGCGGTAGATAGCTTGCTACATAGGTAGAGAGATTTTCGAGGGGATTGTGTCCTCCGACTTATTCCACATCTATGACAGGTAATGACAACATCTGTGCTGCTTTGGAAAATTTAAGGCAGAGGGCGTCCTACGTCGATGACATCGATACGTTGTTCCTCGAGGGCCTCTGTTGAGGGTCGACGTCACCGGATGTTATACATAGGATGCACGGCGCCCGTAGCCTCAGTTCCGTTTTTTCCACAAACGTGTTTGCTTCGGAATCTCGGCACGCTCGATTCCTCACTTCGATAGCAATGTCTTCTTCTTCTACTACCCCGAAGTCGGGCTTTAAAAAATGTCGGGACTGCGGTTCAAAAATGTCCATCACGGACCCACACGACATCTGCCTCTGGTGCCTCATGAAAGCCACGCCACCGACGACTGCGATGTTTGCCAGTCCCTGACGTCTAAGGCCTTGCAGGAACGTAAGAAGAAATTAAAGGTAGGTAGGGTGTCTAAGCCCCATAAATGGAAGTCCGCTGGGCTTTCGACCGATGACTCGAGGGGTGATTCTCTGCGTCGGCGAAATTCCAGGGGGTCTCGGTCTGAGTGGTTCCCGCCATTCCTCTGCCTCTTCGAGGCATTCTAGGAAGTGCCGTCACCGGTCACCTTCCTCGTCGGAGGACTCTGCCAGATGGTTGACTTGTCCCACCAAGTCTTCATCGCGGGCAGAATGGGATGCATTCCGCCAGCAGATGATGGCGATTTTCGAAGCGTAAGGCACAGTTCCGGCCGCGCCTTCAAAAGAAGCCTGCAGGGAACGGGCTCAGGCGGTCAGCACGATCATCGGGAGCCGTCGAGGTCCTGATCGGACAAGGAAGATTGCTGTAGCCGTGCCAGATCCAACTCCCGGTCCTCGACGCCATTGAGACCGTCAAAACCTGTGAAGCCTTCGAGGAAGGCGTCAACGCCATTGGTGCCGTGTCCGTCGAGGTTGCGCTCTCGGGGCTCTGCCCTCGACAAAGTCCTCGACGCCATTGGCGGTGTGTCCGTCGAGGGATGCTCTGGGGGCTCTGCCCTCGAAGAAGTTGTTGACGCCGTCTGCGCCTCGGTCGACATCGATGCCGATTCCCTCGGCGCCTTCGCCGCCGTTTGTGGAGGATTTGCTGGAGGTGCCCTGGAGGGCTGTGGAAACTCTGAGGAAGACTCTCAGTAAGTCTGTGAGGCATGTTGTTGAGTCCTACTCTGTTCCTCCTCCCAGACTGGATTTGTTCCAACCTTTGGATTATATTTCGAAGGTGGAGGAAGGGTCTGATGAGGAGATGGTTGAGTCTCCTGATGTCCCTGATAAACTTTTTGTCTGGACACAGTCAGATGGAGGAATTCCATCAGTCCTTGCATGACACCAGTGGTCTTGACACCTCTCCGGAGGTGGAGTTTGGCAGGCCTGAGCCTGGGACGCATGCCGAATCCTCTTATAGGCGTTTCATGTCAAGGGTGACTGAATACTTGGGGTGGTCTGCTCCACCTGTTGATTTTGATCAGGATGATGTGATGGACATCCTGGACCAAGGTCCACCCACTTACCCGGTGTTTCCATTTCACATGGCTTTGCAAAGAAGGGTGGCGGTGGCTTGGACTGCTCCGGAGAGTCTCCTGGCAGTGAATAAGTCGCTTCCAAAAAAATACTGCCCAGCCAGTAGTGACCCCTGCTACTTGTTGACGCATCCTACTCCGGAGAGTTTGGTGGTGCAGGCAGCTGCAGCCCCTGCGAAGCAGGCTGCGTACCCTACCATCCCTCCTGATAGGGACGATAAGCGCTTTGATGGTTGGGCGAAGAAGGTATTTTCTTCTGGGGGTTTGGCTTTGAAGGCAGCCAACTCCGTTTGTGCCTTGGCGATATTCACTCACACTCTGTGGAATTGTGCATCTTTGGCGGCTGAGCATATTCCTGAAGGGGAAGAACTGAATGGTTTTCTAGCCCTCGTGCCAGACAGCAAGGATACCATGTGTGAATCCGTTCAGTCGGGTTTGGACACGGCAGACTGTGTCAGTCGGTCCATGGCTGCGAGCACCGTGATACGCATGTTTGCGTGGTTGCGGAAGTCGGGTTTGCTCCTGATGTGCACTCCCGGCTTCTCAACATGCCCTTTGATGGTGTCCATCTGTTTGGCAGCAAGGCTGACGAGAGCCTTGAGAAGTTGCAGACTTCCAAAGCTGCAGCAAAGTCTTTGAGCGTTGCAGTGCGTCAACATCCGCCTTTTCGTCCTAGGGGACAGCAATGGAGGGGAGGTTCCTTTTGGTACTATTCTACCTTTGGTAGATCGAGAGGAGCTGCCAGTCAAAGGGGCCACCTTAGGAGTACCAGAGGTGGAAAGCAAGGTACTCAAGGTGCCAAAGCCGCTCAGGCAGTTGTCTCTTTGCTCTCAGGCACTGCCGCAGCCACGTAAGCTCAGTCATGAGGCCATGTCCCATGGTTCGCCGGTTGGGGGCAGACTTGCGCAGCATCTTGGAGAATGGTGAGCCATTACTTCAGATGTGTGGATTCCGGAGATCATAACCCACGGCTACTGTCTTCCCTTCCGTCAGAGGCCTCACGACAATCCACCGGGGAAGCTCTTTGAAGCGTCCGGATCCGCTCCTTGTGCAGGAAATCCTATCCCTGCTAGAGAAAGGTGCTATAGAACTGGTGCCTGTAGCGGAGAGGAACAAGGGATGGTATTCCCCTTATTTTTTTATCCCGAAAAAAGATGGGGCATTGAGACCCATCATGTACTTGAGTTGGCTGAACAAGCTCCTCAGGAAGGACAAGTTCAAGATGGTAACTCTTTCTCAAGTCCTCCAGGCCCTTCAACTTCAGGATTGGTTGGTGTCTCTCGACCTCAAGGATGCTTACTTTCATGTGCCGATTCATCCGAAGCACAGGAAGTACCTGAGGTTCGCGACTCGCATTTTCAGTTTCGGGTTCTGCCGTTCAGATTGACCTCCGCCCCGAGGGTCTTCACCAAACTGATGATGGTGGTGCCAGCGTATCTCAGGAAAGGCGGGATTCACGTCTACCCCTACCTGGACGATTGGTTGATCAGGGCACGCTCTCCTGAGCAAGCCCTAGATCATCTGTCCGTCACCTGCCACCCCCTTCACAAGCTGGGCTTCTCCCTCAATTTAAAGAAGTCCCATTTGACACCTACCCAACGGCTCCAATACATCAGAGCCGTGCTAGACACATCCGTGGGGCAGTGTTCACCTCCCCAGGTTGAGGGCTCACCACATTCTGCAGATGGTGGACAAATTTCAACTTGCCCAGAGTCTCCCAGCGTTCGAGTTCTTGAGGTTCATCTGCCTCATGGCATCCTACATTTTCCTGCAGCCAGAGGCCAGGCTGCGGATGAGATCTCTGCAGTGGGCTCTCAAGATGCAGTGGTCGCAGTTCTCCAGCAAGATGTCTGATCCTGTTCACATTCCGCCCTCGGTCGCACAGGATCTTCTGTGGTGGGCTGTCGAAAGCAATGTGATGAAGGGAGCTCCATTTTGGCAACCTTGGCCGGAGGTGACGATCGTGACGGACGCATCCATCATAGGTTGGGGAGCTCATGCCAACGAGTTGACAGCCAGCGGCCATTGGTCTCCGTCGGAGTCCAAACTCCACATCAATCTGTCTGTGCGGGGGAAGAATGTCCTGATTATGATGGACAATACTGTGGCCATGCACTGCCTCAACAAAAAAGGGGGGGGGGGGGTCACTCCCGCTGTGCAGGGAGGCGATGCAGCTCTGGTTCTGGGCCATCCAGCAGGAAATTTCGATCTTGGCAGTTCATCTGGCCGGAGACGAAAACGCGACGGTGGACGCTCTGAGCAGGCAGAGCACCGTCTCTCATGAGTGGGAGCTGGCTCAGGAAGTTCTGTTGGAGATCTTCTCCCTTTGGGAAACCCCACAAGTGGATCTCTTAACCACCAGTGTCAACCGGAAGTGTGAAAGATTCTGCTTGGGGGAATTTCCTCCAAGAGGAGCCTTAGGGGACGCGTTCATAGTGGAGTGGTCCTTGCCACTGCTGTACGCGTTTCCTCCAGTCCCTGTCGTTCCGCAAGTGATGCAGCGGTTATGGAGGTTCGGTTCCCGGATGATCCTCATTGCTCCGGCATGGACCAGGAGAGCATGGTACCCGGACCTTCTAGACATGTCCATCTGCCCTCCACGCCGTCTTCCCTATCGAGAAGATCTGCTCTCACGGGAGGGGGGGGTCAGGTTCTCCATCCGGAGGTCAAGTCTCTCAGCCTTTATGCTTGGTATCTGAAAGGTTGAGGTATAAGGATTGGGACCTCCCCGAAGACGTGATGGAGGGGTTGCTTTCGGCCAGAAGGCCCACAACAAAATCCCTGTACCGTTGCCGTTGGAGAAAGTTCTGTGACTGGTGCAGGGCACAGAATAGGGACCCTTTCCAATGTTCCATTTCTTTGGTTTTGTCTTTTTTGCTTTCTTTAGCCCACAAGGGCCTGCAAGTAGGTACCATTAAGGTTACCTGGCAGCGCTGTCAATATTTAAGCGCTCGTCTGAGGACTGTTCTTATTTTAAGATCCCTTTGATTTCTCAGTTTCTAAAAGGGCTCACTAATGTGTTCCCACCGTCGCCTTTCCAGGTGCCGGGATAGGATTTGAATTTGGTTTTAAAGTTCCTAATGGGAGCTCGGTTTTAGCCCTTACATTCTTGTCCGTTGCGACTGTTGTCCTTTAAAACTGTGTTTTTAGTTGTGGTTACTTCCGCACGCAAAGTGAGTGTGTTGCAGGCACTTTCCGCAAAGCCACCCTTTACTGTGTTCCATAAGGACAGGGTTGTCCTGCGGGTGCGGCCTTCTTTTCTTCCGAAGGTTGTGTCGGAATTCCATTTGAGCCAGAAGGTAACTTATCCTCCTCCACATCCTGGTAAGGAAGAGGAGAGACTCCATAGGTTGGATCCTAGGAGAGTGTTGAGTTTCTATCTCTCACGGATGTCCTGGGTCGATCAGCTCTTTGTTGGTTATGCTGGAAGGCGCTTTGGTCAGGCTGTTTCCAAACAGACCTTGTCTAGATGAATCATTTTGGCAATCTCTGAGTGTTACCGTTTGGCGGGAAAGGACCCTCCAGTGGGTTTACGGGATCACTCTACTAGGGTTGTGGCTACCTCCACTGCTCTGCAGAGGGGTGTTTTCCGATTCGCAACATTTGCGAAGCAGCCACATGGGCCTTTGTCCATACTTTTGTGAGACACTATTCCTTGGACTCTATCCATGAGTAGGATTTGGCCTTTGTTAAGACAGTCCTCTATTCAGCCATTTGATTGGGCATTCTAAAATTATGAAATTGTAAATTCTTTTCCCACCTCCTTACGTTGGTACTGCTTTGGGAGTCTGTCATAGATGTGGAATACGTCAGAGGACACAATCCCCTCGAAGAACAAGTTACTTACCTTAACTGGTAACGTTCTTTCGATGGGATGTTCATCCTACATATTCCACATCGCACCCTCCCAGCCTGCCGTTCTATAGAATTTATGTAATGGCAGCTTACGTTTCCGCCAGGCTTTCTGCAGTTATACTGGCAGGAGATTGGTGCCACAGGTTCTGGGGAAAAACTACAACTGAGGCTGTGGGACCTGTGCGTCCTATATATAACATCCGGTGATGTCGACCCTCGACGGAGGGCTTTGAGTAACCAACGTATCGACGTCATTGACGCAAGACGCCCTCTGCTGAAAATCTTCCGAAGCAGCACAGCTGTGGTCATTACCTGTCGTTGATGTGGAATACGTCGGAGGAACATCCCATCGAAAGAATGTTACAAGATACGGTAAGTAACTTGTTTGATCGATTTATGGACTGATACTGAGAAATAAGGGCCCCGGTGTTTGCTTTTAAACAGGAAATCGCTGCACCTGAACCATGTCAACCTTTCAATGATTTTTCTAATCATGATAGTGTAGTATTTTCCTCAGTGGAAAATATTGTTTGTAAAATGGTTCCCCAAAGTAATCAGTTTGAGGTCTCTTTTTGAACGCTAAATTAAAAACATTTTTAAAGTCTGTTGCTCCAAGAGGTCACTGGTGATTAAAAAAAATGATGCATGAAACTACTCCTTTAGAGAATGGTCTGCATTTGTTACAAAGGTTTGCTAGATGCACGTATGGTGAATTGACCTACATAAAACAAGAAAATGGCCTTCATAGTAATACTGGTACTTTTAGTTCTTGCTCTCCCTCGATCACAGTTGGTTGGGTAAGCCTGTATTGCAGGGCGATGTGAAAGGTTTCTCTAAGTAATGCATCACAGATAGCCTTAATAATTCACGGACTCGCCAGGAAGTACCAAGGGTTTTTATTGAAGTACAGCCTAAGGTATTTCGACTGTTCAATGAATATACCTCTGATATAGATATGCAGATATAGTTCAACCCAAGATACCGGCTGGAGAAGGGGTTTAAAAATTGGCATTAGGGCTGTCCCCATCTCTCATCTCCCATAGGGTCTTCTGTGATGATTCTTCAGATGGTCTCACTTCTCCCCAAGGGAAGAGCCCTCTCTATGAGGCTAGGGTGGCGAGGCCGCTAACCAATAATCCCCTTATGGGTGTATGATGTAGCAGAGGATTCTCCCAGACAATCTTGCCTGGAACCCGTCTCATGTGGCCAAGGAAAGGCAGACGCTGCCTGATCCTTGGCTTGGTGTTATGCAGGAGGATCACATGAGGGGGGAATCGGGTCAGGAGGACTGGGAGAACCCTTTCACTAACTTCTCTAGAGACCCTACAACCTTAATGGCCTACTGTAGAATTGCAACTTTTAAAGTTAAAGGTGATATGAATATTGGTGACTTCAAGTCCCACAATGCCCAAAGGACGAGAAAAAGTACTCGGAGGCACTAAACTGCAAGGAGCAGTCTAGTGGTTCTATGGACCCACAACTGAGCGGGACTTTTGAATATATAAGAACCCCTCGGGTGCAGACCATGAGAGGTAGGAGATGGAGTGGTTGCAGAGACTTCACGTCGCAGTAGAAGGAAAATGGAGAGGGTGGCATCTACACAGTGGATGACAGCCTCGGGAGGGTCTTCAACTTTGATGGCCTTGAATGCAGATGTTGCGCAGCGGGAAGCATTGTTGTAAAAAGATTTCCCCCTAGTAGAGCCGGCCGCTCCTTATAGTAAACTGTGCTCCGGTGGCAGGCGAGTACTGGGGTGTTTCAGGAGCGAGGACTCCTCCTAGAACAAGGATTGCTCCTTTTTTTCAGCTGGCGTGTGCCATGGGAAGTGAACCAAAGCAGTTTGCTGCGCAGGAGGAGGCGGCGGAAACAGAATGCACTGAGACAGCGGGGCGAGCAGACGTGTATGCAGCAACTGGTGAGTTCACCACTGTTGGGTAACCCTGGTACGCTCCGTAATCGCCCGCTGGCCACTAATAGTAATTTTGAATACTAAGCTGATATAAAGAAGTTGAAGTGGCATAATAAGAACTTTGTGAAAAGACAACAAAAGGAAAGATTATAATTTTAACTATAAAGGTCATGTTATCGCCAAGAGAGGGCAATACTGAAACAAGTTAACAATAACCATCATTGCCAAAGTCAAGAGAGGGCAATATTGAAGCAAGCTAATTGTAACCCTTATTGCCAGAGTGACTAAAGGGCAATAGTTGAAAAGGACCTCACCAAGCATTGTCTAAGCGTAAGAAAAGCAAGTGTGACAGACACATTGACAGCATTTGTTTTATGTAAAAGTGGGGCAACAAGAGTGGCAGGAAAGAAGCCCTCCTGATAGAAAGTATTCAGGGGAGAGGAACATAACCTGCATTGCATGTGACAATCACAAGAGTGGAACAAATAGCACCAATGTGTATCATGTCTTCCCAGACGAAGTAGTGCATTGTGGTGTTGTTGAAAGTCAAGAATTTACCAAACTGTTTTAAGTAAACTTTACCACAAAAGTACTTGTATTAGTGTTAGGAGCTTTTTGTCCTGGCAGGCGAGCATACCAGGATAGGGACTTTGTAGTGGTAGTCCTGGCATGTTAGTGGACCAGGAAGAAATCATCGAAGTACTGTGTTAAGGTTGTGAAGAAGTGGCAAGACCACTAAAGTGTTTTATGAACAATTGGGGAATCATCCTGACAAAACATTGTTGTTGACGCAAATGAATTGTGGAAGTGTTTTGTTTTCTAAGAAATTGTTGTGTTGAACTCTCTTGCTATAAGTGAAGGGATATTCTTGTCGTCTAGTTGAACTGTTGGTTAAAGTTTAAGTGAAAGATTTTTGGAGCAAGAAGAACTTTCTAATTAGAACGTGGTTACAAACCGGAACTTTTCGTATTTGAACTTTAAATTGAAAATCCTGCTTTGAATCTGAGGAAGGGGATCCAACCCAGGTTACAAGGATATACAGTTATTAGGTTTATGTTGCACATAACTGTATAATTGAATGTCCATATATTACCTTTCTGAGCTTGATGTATGTATAAGTGTGAGGGACAGATTCCTTTTTATTAGAGTATTTACCTTAGTTTAATTTTGATAGGCAGGGAAATCCTCTTTAGGCTAGGGATAGTAAGGGGTTTGTCAAACCTGGCAACTTATGAAAAAACCTCTACCAAGTTGTCTGCCTCATATTTCGAGTCCCCTCACCGGTGGTAACATACGAGTGGATCTCTTCGATAGACACTCTTCTCCTGGTGATGAGGACGGGATTGGGAGGCACAACCCCTTTAAACCCCAACCCAGAAGGTTAGCAATAGGACCAAAACCTTATGGGTCTAAGCTCATGACTAAAACCATGTGTTACTGTGAAACATTGAACCACCCTGGCGGTTTAGGTACTGAGATGAAGAAAATATTGAACACTACAAGTGACAGGCAAAAACCTCAGCGCAGCTGTAGTCAATGAAATGGACAGTACGTCAGGGCGGGCGCTCCTATATCAGGGCATCAGAAACAAATTAAGGCGGAAGGCTAAGAGGAAGGGTACAGAGGAGGGTGCTAGAGAGAGTACAGAAGACGACAAGGATGAATAGGAAGAGTAAGTTGAGGCTGGAGAGACAAACTTGTGGGTGAGAACGGAAGCCAAGGTTGAGGGAGTGAGAAAGATCAAGGAGGCCAAGAATATTGCAGAAGGAAGAACAGGACGGCCCAAGAGAGGGACATGGAGGGTGTGGTTCAGGAGAACGCATTAGGACACCCAGTAGTCCACTCCTTTGTGTTGGGAGAACAAGTAGAAGCAGAGCAGAGACTGGAGCACGCTTTCTGTACGAAGGCCAAATGGTATCAGAACTAAACTTTGTGGCCTGCAGGTGAAAATAAGACTGCCTTTCACCCCAGAGAGACGACTTCCCCAGACGAGCGGAAAGCCTCTTCTTCGGAGGGGCAGTAGAAGGCCCGACAAAGACAGTGTACGGGGGTGGCCTGGTATGTAGTGGGTGGATCGTTGGGTCCGACAACTACACCAAAACCGCTACCCCAAGATTACTACTGAGAAGTGATAATGAGCAAGGGAAAACTGGAGTGCTCGTGGCACCCAGGCCTTTATGAGAAGGACTGTCGAAGCCACTATTGATGTCCGAGAAACGAGCAGCATGAGGTTCCAAGAATTGGTGCCCACCCCACAACAGAGAAGGCTAACAGTGTCATCCGAAATCCTACTGACCCTGTGAAGCATCCCAACCCTTATATAGATAATGGGGAATTAACAAATGTCCTGGAGGAAGCAGATGAGCTGTTTAAGAAACTCTTTAGACATGCCATGAAACTTAAGGCAACAAGCGAGAACAGTGAATACTATGATCTGAGAGCACCTACCTCAGCGATTGAGAAGACACATCCATGAACCGGAGACCCCAACTCCCTAAAACATAATCAAAGGGGGCTATCTTGTTGGCCCTAGAAAATAGAACAGAGGAGCCTAAAAGGGTTGGTGGCCAGGGGATAGTTTATGCTCTCCTTCTTGATCTGAACATCGAATAGCTGAGAAACAACCTGCCAAAAATAGAGAATCACTGTACACACCCCAGAATCCTCTAGGGCTGGTCCAGTGAGCCACACTCCAGTCTTATTCGGTTGTCTGTCTGTTATACCTTGATTGGTCAACACTAGGGGTGTACTGAAATTCCACTTTGAGTATCTATTTGGCCGAATTCCAGCAGAAAATTTGATATTGGCTTCAGCCGAATAATTATCACTTGAAGCTGAATAGTTTCACCTACAAAATACATTAGTACTGCTTTGACTATGTTCTTGGAATCATTCAGGCATGTCATGTTTATCCTTTAAAAGTATTATTAAACAAATGCTACTGTCACTTTTTTGATTGAGTATAGGCAGAGCAGAGGTTTTGAAGTGCAAACATATTTCCTGCCCGTCATGTGCAGGACAGACAGACCTTGATCTGGTGGTTTACTGGGTAGGGGAGAGCTGAACCTAAACATTTAATATTTTGAATGTATCCCTATATTTTGCAACTGAACGCTATTGAGCTGTAACAATAGTTTGTGAAGTTGCTTTTAGAAAATGGTCTTTTGTTTAGGTGCTTATTGATTTGCTGAGGACGTGTGAGAAATCTGAAAATTGCATGTTTCAGTGCCATCAACTCCAACCCCACATAAAATAATGAAGTGGATTAATGTAGCCGTGGCAGAGATTCCAGTAAGATCCAAAGCCCGAGTTAAATGGCTCAGGAGGTAGTGTTCCTGCAGCAAAGAACTGTATTCAACCTACAGGCCAAGGTTGTAAAGCAAGTAAGATCGCTCAATGGCAAGTGTAACTACAGCAGAGATGTGCTTGTCATATAGAAACATAGATTACAATTCCTGCCCTCCAACTTTCTCATATTGCCAAAATTAGTCTTTTGAATTGAGTAGAAGTGACAGATGTTACTAAAGAACATGGTTATATATTTTTTTTTAACCAAAATACCCCAGTCTTTTAACATGCCCCAAGACATCACACACATGTCCCACCTGAAGAAAAAAAAATAAGATCTACTAATAAGACATTTTTCAAGTGCCTCATCCCCATTCGCTGCCACAGGTAGAAAGCATGGCTTTAGCATCCCAAATGTTTTGCTATTCAGTAATTCAGTATCACTTCAGCAGTTAAGCAGGGTGATCATTGATGTAATCACTCCTTTTGTGTTTCAGTTAATTTCTGGAGCTCGAAGACTAAAGATCGGCTGGCCAAAATGGGCCATTTGAAAGTACAAGTAGACATATCCCAGTCTCCCTCACAGTGGTTGCATACATACATGCATACTATTACTTTTGGAAGTAATTCTCCTTGATTATGAACAGTAGCTGGACTTTATGGTGTTTTGTTGTAGTGACAGGGATAGAATAGGAGCCTGTGTGACCTGAACAGTGCATTACTGTTTTGACTCAAACGGACTTCCTGACGAGCGCCAGAGTTTCTTTAGTTTAGGTAGGGAAGCCCCCCTTAGAGTTGGGGAAAGATGGGTTTGGTTTTCATTTAATAAACGTTTATAGCAACCACTATTGCACCACTTGGTCAGTCTCTTCATTCCTTGTCACCAAACTCCTCACTAACCCAGGAGTCTGTACTGTGAGAAACCAGAAGGTGTCTCACCCGCTAGTCCCAGCGGATCTCTCTCTCAGGTGGCCAGGGCACGGCCATCGCCTTTGGATCCAGACCCTGGGGGTGGACCAGTGTGGGAGGATCACCTGGGTGAGAGGTCCTCGGGGAGTGGGACACCGGATGGTGAGACACGGTATCCCTCTCTTCCCTGTAACACCTTTATTCCATCCTGCCCGTTGAGATTTTTAGAAACTCATACCCTGCCCCTTTTCCTGCACAACCACTTTTACACAGACAGCCCGCTCTGGGAGAAAATAGGCTCACACCCGAGCCAGGTACATGACATGTCCCAATACTATGGTCATGCGAGGTCAGGCAATTATCGATAATCGCTCACACCTGACTTCCATTACACTTCCCCACACAGATAAAAGGCGGCGCATGAGAAAACACACTCTGAGCGAGGCAAAGCAAAGGTACAGCAATTTAGTTGGCAGCTCAACGAGTGGAGAAAGACGGCCAGGCACGAGAGGTTTGTGAGAGGAGCAACACCCTTGACCTTTTTGACAGGAAGCCGTTACTTTCAAGGCAGAAAACGTAAGACCAGGAAACAAGGCTGAAGAATCCTGCATTGTGTGTCGGAGATACCGAGGGTCCTCCTGCGTAACTGACCAAGGCGGGGAGGAGCAGCAGACGCTGTGGTATTGTACTTGGATCCGAGAACAAAGAAGCAACTGAGAACAACACAGCCGGTGAGTTGGGGAGTCCGGTCTGTGTTGAAGTCGAGGTTGCAAGCAGCAACATTGTAAAATTAGCGCTGGAACAAACATTGTTAAACGTTTGATGAAAGACCTGAGTGAAGCTAAATTGCCGGTGAATATTTCAACATTAGAAGAAAAGATACGATACCATTGATCGAGTGGTCCAGCACTGTGACTGTGCTCTCTACCATACCCTGACAAAAGGAAACTAAAGCAGAAGATCAATGTGAAGTGTAAATTGTCTGAAGTAAATTGAAGTGGTCCAGCAACGGTTTAAGCAAAACCCATCACACATTCGAAAGTCTTTGACTCTGGTATAAAAAGGGGATCTGAGCCCGAACGAGCGGGATCCATGGTCTGAGCCCGAATGAGGGAGACCAGCTTGTGAACATTGTAGAAAAGGGGATCTGAACCCGAACAAGGGGGATCCATGGTCCGAACCCGAATGAGGGAGACCAAATTGTGGAAAAGGTGATCTGAACCCGGACGAGGGGGTACCCGTGGCCCGTTTGTGTTTTGTTTGCTGCATCAGGCCCTCTGTCATTGTGCGGAAGGCCCTGATGCCTATGTGTTGGACTGTTACCTCATGGCCAAGAAGCCAGAGTGTGTACGAAGCCTGCACGTGCCGCCTTGCCCCGTGCTGGAAACGTGAGGAAGGGTATCTAACTGCTCAACTATTCTGACCTATCATTTCCTGATCATTTTTCTTTTGCATACATTATCCCACACCATTTTGTATTTAGAAATAAGGATTGGCAATAGGTTTATTAGTATAGGCCCTTTTATTTTGACAGACTGCGTTATTATTATTTGATGGTCGTAGCTTACTTGCATCTTTAGATATAGGTTTAGATAGATGTTTTACCAACCCATTAAAGTTCAATAAACACCCTAGAACTGTGATCACTTGTCTGTCTTCACTGTTGATACCCTGCCGTACCCACAGGTTAGTGCTACTGATTGGTAAACCCTTACTGTTTAGTAGCTGAGTCTGGCAATGATTCACCTAAATGCAGGCTCACTGACTCCCTTGAGGACTTCCTAAGTTACCCTACTCTCACAAGGGTATTGTTCTAATGGGGATTGGGGCAATTGTTTGGTAGGAATAGGCTGGTTTTACTCATGCCCGCCATAACCTCACCCTTCTACTCAAGTTACTTCCTGTGACAGATTGCCATCTGGCAAGTGTGTAGAAGCCCTGACTTTTTGATTTTTATGAAACTAATAAACAATCAGATCACCCTTTTTATAAACTACATACCAAAAGAATAGTGTACAACTGCATCCTGCTGCATCAGTATCATGATCTGCAGTGCCTGCTTTCCAGTGGCACCGAGCAGCTTCATAGGTCGTCTCTTCAGTGCAGGGGTTGTATTTAAGATTTGCACCCCTGTTCCAAAAACTACAGAACTGATAATGCTATCCTGGTGGCATGTTAAAATGTAAATATAAGCCATACCGTAGTTTCAGATATGGTAGCTAGTATCTCTCATAATTCTACAACCCGCATAAATTGAAATCATACATGTCAGCCCTGTGAGCCTAGCTCAGCTGTGGAAGGATTATGCATTCCCTCCCTCCCACGCCCCGCCAAGCTGTCTTTGCTGCTCCCAAGCAAGACTGTAGCCCTGGGGTTTGCCTTTCTTTGCTCCTTTGTGAGAGCAGTTGAAGGAAGTTTCCACCATATTTTCTATCTCTGCCTCTATTTTTCCTTCCTGTTTCCACCACTTGCTGTAGCACAGAGCACTTTGGGTGTGATGTCAGAAGGCAAAGCCCACTTGTTTCAAGGACAGGGATTGACATTTAAAGCAGGCTTACTTTTGTCCAATCACATGAAGACTTCTGGGAGACAGAGAACAAGCACTAATCTTATCCTTTAATCCCTGGATTGGGATTCACAGCAGCCTAATAGTCAAGACAACCTTTATCCCTGTGTTTTCACTGTCAAACGCATTCAAACTGCAACTGGTGCTGCCCGTTTTGCATCTTTTGAACCAGTTTAGCACCAAAACCACCTTAATTAAGCTTATCATTGCCTCGGCTCGAACAGGGAGCCATCACGGCACACACACCGTTCGAACCAGTTTTCGAACCACCAGCATCTTTGTTGATGATCTTCGACAGTTGTCCAGAGCCTTGGGGGACTTGTCAAACCGCGACCTTTGGGCACTGTACCGAACCCCCAGACTTGAACTGTGCATCCATTCACGAGCATCATCGTCAAACTGACTGCCTGTTAAAATAACCATAGGGACCCTCACAATCCGCACTTCTTTGAGCACCTCTTCGAACCACAGCAAATTCAAGCTTGGTGCCGTCACATCCGTAGCCTCTCCCATCACATGCTTGGCTCGAAACCAACCACTCATTGCCAATCTCATGTGAAACCCTACCCAGTGGTTAACAATTGACTCAAGCCGGCCCCACATGGAGTTGCCGCCTTCTGGAACTGCACCTCGGATCATCGGTTTTGATCCATCACCGGACCTCGATTCGAACAGCTAGTGTTGCACGCCGACCCTAACCAGGAGTTACCACGTCTCGAACCAGACTTGATCTTCAAACCGACCAAGGTGAGCCATATTGATTTATTTACAGGGAGGAACAAATTCACAAAAGAATGACTAAGACTTACCCCCCACACCTTGTGTCCGCTCCCCCTTCTCCTGTCTTACTGTAACCAGCGCTCTGATGCCTTCAGGCTTGGCACGCTTACATAAATGCCTAAATAAAAATGTACAAGAAATAAGAAATCACACAAAAGAATGTACAAGAAGTAAGAAATCAGATTTGACTGAAAGCAGTAAGCTTCTTATACTGAGGGAGTTTGAGGGACATTCTGACAAGGGTATAGAGGGGAGTAAATGGAACAGTCACTGGGGACAATACCTGGGTGGACATGTATAGTGCAGGCAGTGGGTATGGCCAACCGTGTTAGGGCTGTGACCAGGATGGATGAAGTGCTAGAGTGGAGGCAGAGAATGTGAGGGCCAAAGGTAGAATACAGGCAAGGGAAAAATGTTAGCTAGAAGACTGATGAGAGGTAGGCTAAGAGGTTAACTTGGAGGCGAGGAGGTAGCCTTTTCGTTTGGTTTTGAACAAATCGTTGTGATCTGTTTCTTGGATGTCCAGGGGAAGAGAATTCAATGCAAGTGGAGCAGAAAAAGAGAAAGAGCGGAAGTAAGAAGAAGCACAGGTAGGGTGAGGTGCCACAAGGACAGTCGAGGAGGAAGAGCAGAGTTTACGAGAAGGCTTGTAGGGGAGGGTAGATCAGGTGGTGATTTTAATGTGTATAGATTTGTGAACCATGAGAAGAATTTTAAATCTGCCCCTATGTTGGGCCATCTGAACTGCCTCGCTTGACCCACGCCAAACTGCTTTGAACTACCATTTCGAACCAGCTCGATGCCCATCCCCTGCTAGGGATTATACAAACCGCTGCACCCAAACTTAACTCGACTGGCTCGCACAAGAACCGCAAAAAGGTATTGCTGACCATTAACTTCCACCTTGATACAGTTTTGAGTCTAGAGACACTTGGATCCCTTAAATTCCATCTTGCCCCAGAACATATACTTTTACAAACATTGTGGTTATTATTGCCTTTCGCCCCTGTTATCTCCCAGAGTGCTGCATCTGCTCTATCTTTTTATATTCTACGTTCTATGCACAGTGGTGAGTTCTTGTAGTGTGTTTCGATGTAGTTATTATTGCCTATGGTGTGGGTTTAATTAAAGTGTGTGTGTATGTGTATATATATATATTTTTTTTTCTGAGGCTTGTGGAATCTGCTTAGATCACATGCTGTGCATAGGCCGACATCTAGTGGAAGCTGCGGAGTATTAGTTTTTCGAAACTCGAAAATGGGCGTCGACACAGGGCGTGTCAGTAATACTATCCCTAGTGTGACGTCCACTGTACCCAAGATCCCTCACGCGTCTAGGATCCTCAGATTGTTTTTTTCCGCCACACTGGTCGGAGGCATTTTGCGGAGTCCCCTGGCCTTAGCCATACTTTTGCTAAAATATAAAATAATAATCTATTGACATCCTTCCCCCCCCCCCCAACGTCGAACTTCGACACTCGACGCCGGCTGGGGAAGAAATCGACCGTCGGCTGCTGCACGACGGTTTTGGGCTTCGGAAGGCCGCTGGCCTTGGCCCGGGCCTGGTAGGCTGCTGGCCTCGGCCCTGCAAGTAGGGAGAGTGGGGGGTGGTACATACTCTACACTCTTTGTATATAGGTACACCTTATACATTTCCTACACTTAACAGCCCGCTGCCTCAAGGTGCGTATGGAGGGTACCGCTTTTCAATTCTGCCCCAAGTGCAATCGCAAATACCCTTGGGTCGACAGGCACGCCACGTGCAATCTCTGCTTGCCGAGGGACCACCCCGAAGCGAACTGCAGAGCGTGTAGTAGGTTTAAACCTAAGACACTTAAGGACCGTTCGAAGCGTTGGGCCCACCACGCCAGGCTTGCGGCCATGGCAGCGGAGGGCGCCTTCAGCGATGGCAGCGACGCCGTACTTTCGGACGGCGAGGGCATTACGGCGTCGAAAGACAGCCGAGCGCAGGTCCCCGACCTCAGAAGGTCGTCCGGCAGGGCGGCTATGGGGAAGACCCCCGGCGACACAAGTGCTTCACATACTAAACACACTAAGTCCAACCGAGACTCGACGATGTCGAGTTCTCGGAAAGAGGCACAGACAGAACGGTCCGATTCGGTGTCCTCTGGGCGCTCTCGATCAAGATCGCCGCATGACTCCAGGCAATCATCCACTCTTGCCAAGAGTGCCTCGCTCCCTAGGCTAACAGAAGTTCGATCGCCGGAAGACTAAGACGACTTCCACCCCCAGGCCGCGCTCCAGGAGTCGGAGCCCGCAATTAAAGCCAGCGAGGCCCCACGCTCGAAGGACAGGGACACCTCTCCCGATCCTCGACGCCAGGCGTCGAAAAACTCCGGAGCCACTAAGGGACAGGGAAAACATTTTTCTACGCACGGGGAGGGGGGAAAACAGCAGAAGAAACTACCTGTACATTCTTCCACACCTGGGAAACACTCCACCCCCCCTAAACAGAGAAACCCAGGTCTGCTGATAGGTCCACAACCAGCAAGGCTACTCAAGATAGATCCCATAGACTTGCTGAGAGAGTCATTCCCAGTTCCAAGAAATGGTCCATGAAGACATAGATAGGGTCATGTCAAGAATGTCTTCTTTAGCTGATTTTTAAGATAAAAATCCAGAACATTTCCTCTCGTATGACCCACAAGGGGCCACACCCTCAGGCTCTACTGATCCTATCCCCCCCCGAGTAAGAAGGCCCGGTTTGAGACCCCGATGAGGTCTGAACCCTTCGAGGTGCAACCCTACGCAACTCCATACTCACAATATCAAGGAGAGGCTTCCTTTTGTGAAGACCAAGAATTTGGTATGATTCAAGAGCAAACCGGGACGGGCTACTATGGGGACGATTAGGAACAGGAAGAAGAAGAGGATGACCAGGAAACATACAGAGTAGATTCCCTGGTAGAGAACGAAGCCCCGGTTACCGACTCCCCGGTCGATAACCAACCCCTCCTAAATGAGGTTCTCGCTCGCGCAGCAGAACATTTCCACATTGACACCCACGGTGTACAGGAGGAAAGGGACTTCGCGGAAGAGTTAGTGGGAGAAAGGAGGCCTGTTGCCCAGACCATCCCTATCCTTAAATCCATTCAGCGGAGAATAGATCCGTCCCTGGTGAACCCAAACCTCACCAGAGCAGTCAATCCCAGGGTTGAAAAACCTTTCAGGGCAGCACAGTCTGACCCTCTGTATATAAGAGGACATCTGAAGCCAGACTCCCTAGTTGTCACCAACACTCGTAAGAGGGCTGGGACACCCTTGTCTTCGTCAGAAGCTCCTCCCGACAAGGAGAGCAAAAAACTATATGGTTTTGGCAGGAAGGTAGCCTCAACGTCCGCCTATCAAGCAAGGATTGCTAACTCCACCACCCTGTTGGCCAGCTACAACTGCCATCAGTGGGAAGAAGTCGCGGCTCTCATAGCCTCTACTCCTGAACCGTTAAAGGGCTAATTAGCTCGGATTTCCGCAGAGGGTAGAGCCGTGTCTGGTTGCATTTTGAAAGCAACCTTCGACGCCGCGGACAACACAAGCAGATTGATAGCAGAAGGTACTGTTATCAAGAGACATGCGTGGTTACGGCAGTCTGGTTTTAAGGCAGAAACACAAGCATCATTGTTGGACAAACCGGTGGAAGCTGATCGGTTGTTTGGCAAGGCGGTCGAAGACGCACTGAAAAATGCCAAGGACGAATACGAGACACTCAAGTCCCTTGGCCAGTTAACCAATAAGCCCCCTAACCAGAGAGGGAATAGTAATTTTCGTCGCCCACGGGGCCAAAATTCCCAGAGAGGATCTAACTATTCCCAGGGTCAGGGTACACAGTGGAACAACCAACAGTCTACCCAGGGTTATGGCAGAGGTAATAGGAGAGGTCGTGGTAAAGGCAGAGGCAGCCCCAGCAAAGGAGGCGGCACGCCTCCACCAAAGCAGTGACGCTCAGTTCAGGGTCCCTTCTCACGCAACCCCAGTAGGGGGACGCATTTCAAACTTCACCCAGGCTTGGGAAGGGATCACATCAGACAGATGGGTGCTGTCAACAGTATCCACAGGATATTGTATAGAGCTACTGCAGCGTCCCCGGAACCATCCTCCACGACAAAGAGTACACTCCTTAGAACATCAGAAGATTCTCCTCGAGGAGATCGCCATTCTTCTACAAAAGGACGCGATAGAACTCGTCCCGGGACACCAGGTAAACAAGGGTCTTTATTCAACTTACTTCCTTGTGCCAAAGAAAGACTTGACAATGCGACCAGTATTGGACTTACGGCCTGCCAACAAGTATGTCAAGCCCCAAAAATTTCGTATGACCACGCTACAAGAGGTAATCCCCCCTCCTAAAAAAGGGGGATTACATGGCAACCTTGGATATGAAAGATGCTTATTTTCATATTTCCATGTTCCCAGCGCACAGAAGGTACTTGCGCTTCAAGGTGGACAGTCGCCACTACCAATTCAAAGTACTACCCTTCGGGATAGCTTCAGCACCAAGGGTATTCACCAAGGTACTGGCGGTGGCGGCTGCACACCTACGCAGGGAGGCAATCACAGTGTACCCTTATCTGGACGACTGGCTCATAACGGGGGAAACCCCAGGAATTTGCAGGACAAACATTCAAAGGACTATCGACCTCCTACACGAGTTAGGCTTCTCAATCAACGAGAAGAAGTCAAGCCTGGTGCCAAGCACCTCAAAACAATTCCTAGGAGCAATCCTCGATACCCAGAAGGGGTTGACCTTTCCTTCAGAAGAAAGAATTCGGAATATACTACTGCAAATTCCGCATTATCAGTCCGGTCAACAAATAACGGTACGCAAAGCAATGCGTTTACTGGGCATGATGGCGTCATGTATTTACCTGGTCCCCCACACGCGCCTGCGCATGCGTCCCATGCAGGAATGGTTGGCGAAACAGTGGTCTCAGGTAAGTGGTCAGTGGGACGATCTAGTGGTCGTTTCGCCAACACTGGTACAAAGCCTTCACTGGTGGACAAGAGAGAATCTCGCACAGGGGAAACCCCTTTACGATCCCGAAGTACAGGCAGTAGTCACTACAGATGCATGTCTGACGGGGTGGGGAGCTCACCATCTCCACCACACAGCTCAGGGTCTCTGGTCTCACTCAGTGGCCAAGAACCACATCAACCTGCTAGAGCTTCTGGCAGTATTCAGGGCGCTTCAGGCGTTCGAGCCCCATCTACTAAACCTGTCAGTGCAAATCCGGACGGACAGCACTACAGCCATGTTCTACATGAACAAGCAAGGAGGAACTCGCTCGCCAAATCTGTCCAAGCTTGCCCAGAAAATCTGGATATGGGCACTCAGACGGAACATCTTCCTGTCATCACAACATGTTCCAGGGGAGCTCAATTCCCTAGCGGATGCTCTGAGCAGAGACTCCCTCCCAGAGGAACACGAATGGGTTCTTCACAGAGAGGTCGTAGAAGATCTCTTCTCTCAGTGGGGTTTCCCCACTATAGACTTATTCGCCACAAGCGAAAACAGACAATGCCCAGGATTTGCATCCAGGTTCCCCCAACCAGACTCCCAGGGGAACGCCCTGTGGATTAACTGGTCAGGGATGTTTGCGTACGCTTTTCCACCAACTCCTCTCATCAGGGAAGTGGTGAACAAGATGAACAGGGAATCGATGACGCTCGTCCTAGTTGCTCCCATGTGGGCAAGACAACCGTGGTTCCCACACCTACGCAGGATGGCGGTGTGCGAGCCCATCAAACTTCCAGCCTGGTACAACCTACTGTCCCAGCACCAAGGTCAAACAGTGCACCAGCAACCCAACTCAATGAACCTGGCAGCATGGCTCCTGAGGTCATAGAGTTTGGACACCTCAATTTGCCACAGAGGTGTATGGACATCCTAAAGGAATCTAGGAAACCAAACACAAGGCAACAAGAGGTTCGTTATCTGGTGCCAGAGTAGACAAATCAACCCAGTTGATTGCACTCCTTCCACTATTGTTACATACATGCTCCACCTGCTAGATGCAGGATTGGTTTTTAACTCGCTGAAAGTACACCTGGCAGCCCTCTCGGCTTACACCACTTCCCATAGCAAGGTTTCGTGGTGGAAAGTACCAGTAGTTAAAGCCTTCATGGAAGGAGTAAAGAGACTTCACCCTCCTATTTCAAACCCACCACCAGGATGGGACCTTAATGTGGTGCTAGCCAAGCTCATGGGCCCCCCTTTCGAACCCATGCATAAAAGCTGTCTCAAACACCTGACTTATAAAACGGCCTTCTTAGTAGCTATTACTTCTATACGAAGGGTCAGTGAAATTCAGGCTCTGTCAGTGAAGGATCCCTTCTTTACTATCCATAAGGACAAACTGGTTTTACACACACACCCTAGGTTCTCACCTAAATTTATATCAAAATTCCATGTAAACCAGTCCATCGAGCTTCTGGCTTTCTTCCAGAACCCGCAAAGCTTGGCTGAGGTGAAACTACACACCCTAGATGTGCGTAGGGCGGTCCTCTACTATGTAAATAAAACAAGACCGCTAAGGAAAACAGATCAACTGTTTGTCTCCGTAGCTACAGGCAGAGAGGGGGATCGCGTCTCTAAAGGTGCCATCTCGAAGTGGATTATTAACTGTATCCAGCTGTGTTACTCACTCTCTGAAAAGACTCTGCCTTTTACGCCAAGAGCCCACTCTACAAGAGGCATTGGGGCCACTCTGGCTTTCATTGCAAATGTACCCCTTGACACCATTTGCAAAGCAGCTACTTGGAGCTCTATTCACACTTTTACTCAGCATTACTGCATTGACACCCATTCCAAGGCAGATACCCAAGTGGGACAAGCGGTTCTAAGACACTTATTTGCTCATGACCCTTCTCACATCCCACCTCCTTCTTCTGGTGCTGCTCGCTAATCTATGCACAGCATGTGATCTAAGCAGATTCCACAAGCCTCAGAAGGGATACATTACTCACCGTAATCGTATTTCTGATGCTTGTATCTGCTTAGATTCACATGCGACCCACCCTTCCTCCCCTCCGAGAGAAGGCGCATGATTGCTTGTAGTCTTACCTTTCTATCTGCTTGGATTATCTGTACTCACGCTACTCCTCATGCTACCTCATGTCAGAAAAAATACAATCTGAGGATCCTAGACGCGTGAGGGATCTTGGGTACAGTGGACGTCACACTAGGGATAGTATTACTGGCACGCCCTGTGTCGACGCCCATTTTCGAGTTTCGAAAAACAACTGTAATACTCCGCAGCTTCCACTAGATGTCGGCCTATGCACAGCATGTGAATCTAAGCAGATACAAGCATCAGAAATACGATTACGGTGAGTAATGTATCCCATATAAATATATAGATATATATGTAGAACCTTGATTGGACATTCCTTTATTTTGGACTATTGTACTTCAGTGTTTGGGTTGCTACTGGATCACATTCACACCACTGTATAGAGTATAGTCTTCCTTCAGCCCACATTACTGCAAAGGACAAATGAGGTAGATCTCTTTACTGTGCCTGTTTTACCTTTATGATTCTGTTCCCTGTCAGTTTGTAGACGTGTGAGGATTGAGTGGGTGCTTTAGACTCTTCTCATCCTTGTACTCCTTCAGGGCAGAAGTCAATTCGTAACACTTAATCTCCCATAAGTAGGGTTTCTGGATTTTGGAGAATAAACCCCAGTATTTCATAATTGCCATTCAGTTTCAAAGTGCGCGGAGCGCAATTCGAAACCCTATTATTCTGAGTTGTCTTGTTTCCAAAACAGAAGCATTACTGATGAGCCATCCTCGCAGCTCTGCTTCTGACTTTGTCTATTGGAACGGACATTGCTACAACTGTAGAAGTCTCAAATGCGTATTCACTATTGCCACCTTGTGGTAGAAGGTCGAATTGACCATATAATCCATCACATTGCTGGATTTTAGTTAAAAGAAAAAAACTCCTGCTCGAGCGTTGAGGCGGCTTTTTGCAGGCAGTGCCCATGATTCACTGACATCAGCTGTGCAAAACACAAGCTTTCACTTTTAACCCCCAGGCAAAAGGCACTGTCAAACACTGTGCACTCAAAGTGCAATTAAAATGATGAACAAGCACATATAAGATCAACACGGATCTTGGTAGAACGAGAACACGCCTAGCTATACTGCAGTAACTGATAGCTGATTAGACCAATGATGTCTGGAACAGGTTCACCTGAGCCGGCTTCCTGTGGCAGTAAAATCCAGTTATGTAGAGCACCCCAAAGTCTTTGGGCGTTGGTGCGGAGTGGTTTGTAGAAAACCAGTTGTGCCTGTCCCTTTGTCTCCCGGCATGGCAGCCTCCGAATCCACAGAGAGGCTGCCTTGGAAGCCTTGATTACCCTTTTCTTGGGTAAGGTTAGAGGGATTAATTTCTCTCACAGACCTATTGCATACCTAATATACATAGAGCCTGCTGCTCAGCAAAACATTAAGAGTGCCCAGATACCATGTAAATAGCAGGGAGCATTGTATAAAACCCAATAAAATAACATGTAATAATTCTGATTCGTCCATTGCATTTTGGCTTTGCTTACATTGGAATCGGGCACTGCTTCTCTGTATGGAAAGCCTCCACCAATTGGCCCACCTGCATTTACATTTCCTCCACAAACCTGTCAGATTGTTTTGGCACTGTAGCTTGATCAGCTGATGGTATGAAGTAACAGAGCCCAAGGACTGCAGTTGGAGTTTTATGATTTTGGAGAAAAGGGGCAATTGTTCTTAGGCTTTCAGTTATGTTTTGCAGAAATACTCTAGAAAAACCTCTAGAACGGGAAACTCTACCCAGAACTCATCCCCACCAACCCTTTATCCCTCTGTTTCACTCCTATCTCCTGCCACCACCCATTGATGTTAAATCTCATCTCCTCCTTCCATTTTACTACTACCACAATACTACTGCTCTTCCTCCCCCCTACAACTACAACTCCTCCTTAATTAATCTTTTTACAACACGCTTAATACCAGAGACAAGTTTCTAAGCGGGGTACCAGGATTCAAACCTGTGTTGCTCTGTGTTGTCTTGTTTCAATACAAACGTGTTGCCCCTGAGCTATCCTCCCTGCTTCCACCTACTACCACTCCCACTACTACTCATCCTCCCACAACTATTCCTCCTCCTTCAACTACTGTTCCCCTCATCCCACTCCACTACACAAATGCCCTCTTTTCTTTCGGTATCCTTCAATTTACATCTTAGACTAACTTCTATACACCTTCCACACAAATATGCACACTCACTCTATAGTACCCCTGCACTTGCTAAGCAAGTGGTCTGAAACCTGCAGTTCTCAAGATGTTTTGGACTAAAAACCCTCACAGGTAGATGAGGCTGGCTGGGCATGAGTCGTAACCCAAAACTTCTGTAGAACCATAGGTTGCCAAACCCTGCACTAAACCAATACCACACCGGTCTCCAATAAAGGCCTCCACACTCTGTCTTCGTCCTCCCTTCTGCTGGTCTCTTGGTCCATCTCCACGTCCATTGCTGACCTCACCTGGATAACCCATACTTCCTATTTCCTGTCCCGGTTAAAATCTCCCTCCCTTTGCCCTAATTGGCCGGCTTTCCCCTTCCAATCCGTTTCTGTCTGCCCTCTTGGGAGGTATAGGTGCAAGGGGAAGTCTTTACAAGGAGACTTTTCGAAAAAGGCATTAAATAACATAACAAATGTAATCGTGGGCCGTTTGGGGCCATGTTAGAGTGTGTGCCATCAGGCCTTGTTCCCATGGCCCAACAGGTAAGTCCCGGTGTAATGAGGGCTTGCATCCTTCCAAAGAGTCTCTTGTGGTCGAGGGTGGGTGCCTTTGGCTGCAGAGGCTGTCTTCTGCTCCATGGCAGAACTATGCAGCCGCCACAGGGGGGCGTGGCTAACGAGCCATGTAATAGGACGTGCCTTCTCGCGCAGCTCCTGCCTATCCGACAATGATCCTGAAAACTACGCGTAAAAACAATTCATCATGCGCTCCAGAAATGAAGATACGAGCGTCTGAACTAACGCCCTGCAGCAACCTCTGAAGGCGAGTGAATCGAGCCTGGCACTCAGGAGAAAATAGAACATTAAGCAGGCAGCCGTGCGGATACATTGTCTCCAAGATGGCAGACAACAAAGGGATTGTGCCCGCAGCCTCGGAGGGGACCGAAGGAAGTTGAACGGCAGTGCAAAACGAAAGAAGTGAGCCGCCGCAGGACGCGCGACGCTCTGTTTCCAAAGCGTGCACCTGATATTTCTTCATAGCAACAATGTGGCAGCGCTCCGGAGCTTGAGCGGGCAAGCTGATCGCCATAAGGGATACAGTTGCCGTGTCACGGAAGACAGGCAACTGGTGTTCGCGCGGCTCCCTGCCGCTCGCAATCGATGTAGTGGAAGGCACAGACTGCAGGCGACGGCGAGATCCGTGGGGAAGACACCAGCCGCGAGCGGCTCATAAATAACTGCAGCGGGGCCCCGGACATTTGCTGAATATAGTGGCCGACATTGAAGCGGGCGCGAGTGCAGGGCGAAGAGACACAGAACGTTAGCTCGGTATGGAAAGGATGGTGGCGAGCCGCATTGGATGAAAGTGCATGAGACCAACAGCAAACATCCTCCGATTGCAGTGATGCACAAAAACTCTGATCTGTATGCAGCCCTGTTATAATGCTAGTTGGGAGCTGTGCTCCACGGACTGTAGTGATGCATTAGCGCCTGGAGCGCGCCGGAAGCCCGCTCTTCTATGAGAGGGGGCCCAGGAACTGTACTAACATAGTGGGCAGTGAGAGTAACCGGGACCTACACAAGGATACTGGGAGTGCACCAAAGCGCTGCCAGGCGAAACGGACACTTGGGTATACTGCCATCTCAGCAGCAGGAGCGGCCCACGGGCTGGCTCTTCTTGGACATTTGCCGGATGGTGTGACGGTAAGGGGAACGGCAGCAGGCATTGGGGTGAACACGTAGCATTGGACACATTACAAACTGCACTGGTGGTGGAGAAAGAGGAGCACCTAGCGACCTAAGGGAACAAGCGAACGGGGTGCTGACCACGACAGCCAGATAAGGTACGTGGGAGGACACGACCCACTCGGAGGACAGCATAGTGCGCGCCAACACAGGTGGCAACCCGCCGAAGATGGAGTGGTTGGGCCCGAACTGACCTGGTGGCGCCACGGACATACTGAAATACATGCTGGCACGACACGGAGAGACTGGATTTGGAGACGTAGCCAAGCCCACGCGATGTCAGCAAAAGGGCCCACAGGCAGCTTCAATGGACATTACCCCCGAAGGAGAAAACAACTCGGTCCTGGCGGCCATAACAGAGCTGAGAACCTCATGGGCGACAAGAATGGCGGATCTACGAACGGCCTTGGAGAACAAGATCGATGCGGTTGGAATCGAAGTCACTCAGCTGTGACAGGATGTCAGAGCGCTGGCGGACAGGACAAGCAATCTGGAGAGTGCTGTGAAAACCAACCCAGACACCAGCACGAACCATGCGAAGGAGGTCCATATACTTAAGCAACTGGTGGCAAATCTTGAAAACCGAGTAGAAGAGGCGGAAGGAAGGGCTAGACGGAACAACATCCGTGTGGTCGGCCTGCCGGAGGTAGAGGAGGGCCAGGACCCCACGGATTACATGGAGAGCATGATCCTGCAAGAGATGGGAGCAGACAAGCTCTCATAAGGGTTTACGGTTGAACACAAACACAAGGCCCTGATGAGGAAACCGCGGCCCGGGGCCCCTCCCAGAGCGATCATCGCGAAGATTTTAAGCTATAAAGACAGAGAAAAGATACTGGAGTACTTCTGTAAAGGTGGAACGATAGAAAGGGCTTCTACCAACATCACGGCGTATCCTGACTACACCATGCTGGTACAGAGACAGCGATACAGTTATGTGGCGGTCAAGAGGAGACTGCGCACAGCAGGGATCAAGTACATGCTTTTGAACCCTGCGAAGCTTAAGGTACTGCATACAAGTAGAGTGTTCTTCTTCGACACCCCAGAGGAAGCAGCAGCATGGCTGGACTTGCAGGGTTGCCCGGAGCGCAATGAGGAGCAAGATCATCTGGAACGTGACGAGTGAGATGGAGGTGCTGGGAATTTCGAGGGGATAAAGGAGGGGGGAGTCCTAGTAAAAGACCGAGAGACAATTGTATCACATTATGGTAATTTTTGGACTTCCTGTCTCTGTTGGACTAGAATATAGAGGATTAAATATACAAGTAAATGGGATAGTGGTAGGCGTAGTGCGCTTGAAGCAATCAGGAGCAGCAAAACGGAAGCAACCTACCCCCAAGAACTAGTAGTAAGACAGCCAATAGGGCTTTTCTTTTACCCTGCTGAGCCACGAGTACAGGCTAGTTACAGAAAGGGCTAGATGCGGGGGTGCCTGAGATCCAGGGATGGAGCTGGGCAACAGTTGGGGAGGGAGTTGTTGGGGCAGGGAGGGGAAGATGGAGCGAGGGAGGGGGCGTGGGGAGTTTGTTGTGTTAGTTAAGGGGAGTTTAAGTTGGGAAACAAGCCCACATAGACTAGTTTTGCAGTCGGATTCGAACTGCCCGGGAGGAGGGAGGAGGGGGACTTCACCATGCCAACGGGGGACCTTAAAGTAATCACCTGGAACGTCAGGGGGCTCAATAGTTATTTGACGAGGAATAAGGTGATGTTATACCTACGTAGGCAGAAGATAGACATGGCCCTACTGCAAGAAAAGCATTTGACGCGAGACAAGATGGAGATGATTGGGAAGAAATGGAAAGGGACGGTTGTGGGATCCTCATACTCGGCGTATGCTAGGGGTGTGAATTGGGTGGCGCCACATGTCCCTTTTCAGCTGTTACAAACGCTGGTTGAGACGGACGGGAGGATGGTCATGAGGGGATTGGTGGAAAATAAAGAGATAAGCGTAGTAAATATGTACGCCCCGAACCAAAATACAGCGGCATATTTTAAGACATTGTGTAACAACCTCAGCATGTGCGTGGGAAGTGCGGTGATCTGGGGGGGGGGGGTTTAATTGTGTATTAAACCCGAAGGTAGATAGATCAGATGGGAAAATGGACAGACCTGCCCCAGCTGCTAGAGCGCTGCAAATACTGCTGAATGATTTTGGGTTCGAAGATGCATGGAAGGCGAGACACCCCCAGGAGAGGCATTGCTCGCATTATTCTGCCCCGCAGCAGTTACATACAAGGCTAGACTATGTCTTTGTTACACCAGAGATGCTAACAGAGATCACGCACGTTGAATATAGGGCGTGAGTCCTTTCGGATCACTCACCTTTGATCCTTGGATGGCAATATCGTCCTCCGAGGGCGAGGATACTGATTTGGCACCTCAGGACAGAGGCGCTGAGAGACCCCCTCTTTAGAGAAGATATGCGAGAGGAAATGATCAACTACTTTGATATAAATACTGGCTGTGTGGACTTGGCGTGCACATTGTGGGAGGCCTTCAAGGTTGTGGTGCGGGGGGTAGCTATAGCGAAATCCAAAGGACTGCAAGGGGGGATACTGACTGATCTCCGGGATACGGAGGGGGAGTTGGAAAAGGCACTAGAGGGAGGAAATAATACTAAAGAAGACGCTGAATTGATTCTTAGGCTGCAGCATAAATGTGCTGGGCACTGGGAGAGACTATGTAACCTCAATTACAAAAAATACATAGTGAGACAGCATGCGGGAGGGGATAAACCAGGGAGGATTTTGGCATGGCTATATAAGAGTGAAACCCTGAGACCCATGATTAGAACTATAACAAGGGAAGATGGAGGAGTGGTTGACACTCAAGAGGGAGTTAACCAGGAGTTTGCAAACTATTATGGGCGGCTATATGAAGATGATGCGGAGGATAATCGCGTGATGATTGCAGAAACATTAGAGGACATGGGATTGCCACAGATTAGTGTTGAGGAAAGGGAGGAACTGGATGCACCGATCACTCTAGAGGAGTTAGAGGAGGTGGTGAGACAGTTGCCCACTAGTAAGACCCCGGGGGCTGATGGACTCCCAAGTGAATTCTATAAAGCATTTAAAGGAGAAGTGCTTCCCCCTCTGCTGGATATGCTAAATGAGGCATACAAGCTGGACAGACTGCCAGAGTCACTCAGAGAAGCGATCAAAACGCCACTACCCAAACCTAATAAGTCCGGGCAAAGCTGTGGTTCATACAGACCCCTGTCAATGTTAAATCGAGACAGTAAACTACTGACGGCTGTTCTGGCGAATAGACTGAGGAGGGTCATCAGTAAATTGATACACCAGGACCAGACAGGCTATGTCCCCAATAGGAATATCTCTTATAATCTCAGAAGACTCCATAGAGCCATTGAATATGGAAACGAGACTGATGGTGAACTGGCAATTGTGTCCCTAGACGCAATAAATGCTTTTGACTCGGACAAATGGCCATGGTTGCTGGCGGCCCTGGCTGGCTATGGGATGGGTCCTGGATATTTACATTGGGCCAAAATGTTGTACAGTGAAGCACTTGCCAGGGTTAAGACTGGAGCAGTGATATCGGAAAGGTGTCAACTCCGCAGGGGCACCAGACAAGGTTGCCCGTGGTCCCCTATGCTCTATATCTTGGCAATCTACCTGAGACAACAGTATGACACGATGGGCATCGCGGTAGGGAGCGAACGACACCTGATATCCTTATATGCAGACGATGTGCTGCTGTATCTGCGACACCCGGAGGAAAACCTCCAATATATCCTGGAGGTAATGGACGGATATGTGGGGATGTCAGGCATAGCAGTGAACCCTCGGAAGTCCAGCATGTTCCCACTGGGTGGATATAAAGGGATTCCCCTGAAACAACTGCCGGTGTTACAGATCGCATGGGTGGCTGGCACATTTCACTATCTAGGGATAGATGTATACCACACGGTGGAAGAAGCATAGGTGTAACCCTGGGTTAGCCATTTAGAAAATCTAAAATTGTATGAGGTTCTGGGTAAAGCTGCCCTTAGCAATGATGGGGCGGGGGGCGATGTTAAAGATGGTGCTCTTGCCTAGGCTTCGACACTACTTTGGGAACATCCCGTATTGGATACCAAAGAAGTTCTTCACTAGATTGGACGGCATGTGTAGGGACTTCCTGTGGCACGGAACAGAGTGGCTCTCTGGCAGCTACAGAATTTTTATGAGAGAGGGGGTATTAAACTGACTAATTATGACGTCTACTATGTAGCAAGCCAGCTACAATACGTGGCTAAATGGCTCTCTGAGGAGAGCACCTCGGAGTCCAGGTTGTTTGGCCAAGATTGTGCCCCATTTTACTTAAGGGAAATCATGTGGCTGCCCAGGGCAGAGGTGGAGGGGCGTCCCAAGATGATGGTGCTTGGGTGGAGGATGTGGCATAGGGCTTGCCAAATGATGAAGAACCTGTCCCCATGTTCCACTCAGGTACCATTGGTAGCACTAGCGGGAGGAGAAAAGCAATTACAGATGTTAATTAGGAACCATTGGGAACTGGTTGGGATAGCGACCATGGGAGATGGATGGCAAGAGGGGACCATAATGGATTTCGAGATTTTGAGGGAGGACACTGGGTTACACATAGGCCAGTACATAACGTATCATAGACTGGTACAGAGAATTAAGAAAACTTGGCCGGAAGAGGTACTGGAGGAGGGACCAGAGGCTACCATAGACTACCATAGACTTGATATATGACATAGCAGAGGGGGGAGCATGAGATATCTAGAATATATGAGATGGTGATGTTCAAAGTGGGGAAGGAGGTGGTACAGTTGAGGCAAGAGTGGGAAGAAGTGGTGGGAGCCCCGATGGACAATGGGATGTGGGAACGGGCCCAGGTTTATCATAGGAAGGTATCCAGGAATGCTAGACTAAAGCAGATGCAGCTGTATATCACGCATAGAGCGTATGACACCCCAAAGAATATCTAGGTTTAAAAATGTGGGACGGCAGGCATGCCCTAAGTGTGATGAAGAGAATGTGGGCATGGTGCATATGTTTTGGTCATGCCCGGTTATTGAGCGCTATTGGAGCGAAGTGGCACACAAGCTAGCAGAAAGAGGTATTAAGATTGTGGTGGATACTGTGTGGGCCTGCTTGTTAGGGGGGTTCCCTAGGCCGCAGAAACATAAGCATGTGAGCAAACTAAAAGACCTGGCATAAGCGCTTGCAAAGAGAAGGATTGCTATGGGATGGAAGACATGCCACAAACCAAGAGTGGAGGTATGGTGGAAGGATTTGCAGAAATGGGCGGAGGCAGAAACCATGGTATGGCAGGAAGCTAGCAATGTAGGCGGGGAGGAGGAGACAGAGACCCTGATGGCATGGAAATCATTAATAGCAGAATTGTTTGGGTCAAGTTCAGACCCAATGGAACCTATGGAAGAGAACACCCCGGCGCTAGATGCCGGAACAGAGCACTAAAGGGAATGGGCTCGTAATGGGGGTGGGATATGGGAAGCAGTGAACAAAATCAGGTGACGCATAATTGAAATGTTAATGTATGCACTGCAAGTTTGGTTTGTATTGTTTGTTAATTAATAAAATAAATTAAAAAAAAAAAAAACTATGCAGCCGCCACCTGCATATCTTGTAATGGTGCTCATTCTCTGCTCCTTCTCTTCCAGTAATGTTATTCAGGAGAAGGATGGGCTTCTGTCTGATAGCCTGGTCGCAAGCTCTCGGCTGCTGGTAGATGATTCTTCACACTGGATCTCATGTGTTGCTGCTCTTATGAATTCTCGTTCCACTTCCTCTTCTCTGCAACAAAGAGAAAAAAACTGGCCAGCATCTTGACATAGAGGCTTGGTGTGAAACAAATGTGTACAGCTAACTGTGAGGGCTCAGAAATGAGAAGTGGATGCAACGCTGCAGTATTCTCATTGTCGGACATTTTATTTAAAAGAAATGGGTTGGAAAAACGCCTCTCTAGCCCCATCGTAAGAAATGAGGTTTCTACGTAAGCAAATAAGAATCAGTCTGTGTAGTTAGTAACTTAGAAACCGTCCTTGTGTCCCAAACCTCCTAAACTGACCCGCGCACTAGAAACAAACAGCAAAGGATGCAAGGAAATATCTCTGACATGTTGAGTGAAATGTGTTCATAATCAAAACAAAAAAATAAATCCCAAAAATATTTTCCAAGTAGAAATCCTTGAAACCAGAGGATAGTTTCTTTTCCCAGGATTTCCATGCAGGATGGTGAAAGTGTCTCTTTTAAACAACCGTTTCTTTGTATTACAAGAGTGTCTCTTTATCCAGCAACTCCTTGAGGGGGTCACACTGAATTCAGAAATTCTTGTTCACACATCTTTCAAAACATCCATCAATGCCCTTTGTAGCAAAAGTCTCTTTCTTGAACAACAGTATCTTTATATTGAATTTACAAAGTTCTTGTTCTGTAAACTTAAAGAATTGGTTGCTGTACTTTTCAGATCCTCTGGTAAAAACCTCCTTGCCAGGTATTTTGTATCACTGTTTAGCTTTTCTTTACAACTTCTGTTGGATTGCCTGGCATACTCTTCTGCCAGGAATCCTCTCATGGGTTCTTCAGATCCCCTGGTATACTGCACTACCAGGTATCCTCCCACAGTTCTCAAACCGCCTGGTAGTTTTGACTGCCAGGACTTCTTGGGTGTATTTCTTCTTTAGTGGATTACCTGTTAGACTCCTTTGCCAGGAGTCCTCTTATGTGGCTCTTCAGAATCCATGGTATACTTCCCTGCCAGGCATCTTTCCCAAGTGTTAAAGTTCTTCATACAGTTTTCAAAGGCCTGGTGTGTTTGACTGCTAAGGCCTCTCTTTATGACCTTCTTAGATCCCGTTATCCTGCCACAATGTTCAGTCTTTTCACAATTTCGGTGGATTGCAGATCCCCTGGTATACTCCTCCACCAGTTATCTTTCCCCCAAATGCCAGCTGCCTGGTACCTTCTCTTTTCCAGGACTTCTCTATTGACTTTACTGTTACTTTCAATATATCACATCAGCATCTGCTTTGTTCTGTGCAATGTATTTGCTTAGGGTAACACTTTCTTCAGGTCTCTCCCACATTGACATTTCTGCATATGTACTTCGATTTCATTGTTGCACTTTTTTCTTGTCAGTATTCAAATCTTCTTTCTCTTAAACCTTGATCTAACGGTATCCGGTCATATTTTCGAATGCACATTTTCGAATGTCTTTTTGTCGAAAAAGAAAATGTCAAAAAAAAATCCAAATATATTCTTTATTTTATATATTTTTTTTTGTTTTAGTTAGTAAAAAAAAAGGTCAATAAAAAAAACGGGGGGGTTGGGAGGAACCCCCCATTTAAAAATAAATAAAAAAAAGTAAAAAATCGACATTTTTTTTCCGGCATTTTTCATTCGAGAATAAGGCATTTGAAAATGTGACATTCGAAAATGTCACTATAAACCTGATCTAACATTACGTTTTGCCTGTGTTTAAATCGCCTTTGAGTATTGTCAAAAATATCAATCTCACTTACTTCATTTACTTGCTTTCTTGTTTGTTGGTATGCCCCAGTCTCACCAATGGCTCTGGGCCGACTCACTGTTAGTCTGTGGCGTCCCCAACTTATGTTATGCTTCTGCGGTGTAGCTTCCTCCCTGGATTGGCTTCCCAGGTGATGCAGGCGTCTCTTCAGCATTCCCTGGAGGTCTGGGTTTACGCGCCAGCTTCCTTCTGTGGCCAGGACCGGAGAACACAACTTCCTGACTCGACCGTGCCACCAGGATCTATGCTGTGCTTCTCTGTGCTACTGCGGTCCTTCAGGTATGCCTGCCGCACTTCTTTCCCGCCATGCCGTGTCTGTAATTCACATTCGTGAGCTGCTGCATAACAGTGCCCGTCTTCTGCTCTGTGGTTCTCTCCTTTACTGCCTTTCTGAATGTTGCAGTTGCCATTTTAAAATGTCCCGGGCAATTTATTGTGAATGGAACAACTAGTCTGCACATTGGTCTTTGGCCTTTGCTTCATCTGTATTAACACGTCCCTCCTCTTCTTCGTCTCAGTTCTTGAGGCTTTATGGGAGTTGAAGTCCACTGATGCAGTTGGTTTTCCAAAATGATGTTCAAAAACTTTACATACAGAAATGTTAGAAACAAATTATGTTTTCTGTGTGTTGTGAATGTTGGAAGTATGCATGGAGCTTTGGTTAGAGTGGCATAAGGGAAGGTGATTCTGAATTTCATAAGGGGAAATTGTTGGATGACAACAAGCCCTCAAGAACTAGATGTTATAAGGTCTTTGTTAGGGAAAGGGTGGTAAACTGTGTCTCATCCCTTCTCCCCGGTGGCTGTCCCATCCTCTGTGATCCTCCCTCATATAACTACCCCCAGGGTCAGGATCAGGTAGCGACTGCCGTTCCCTGGCCACATTGGAGGAGGTTACCGTCAGGGAATCGGTGATGAGTCCATAGGATTCATCACATAACACATAAATTGGCACAAGGGAGTGGGTTAGGGGTTGGGCAGCCCCAGCCCTTCTCCAGTTGTCACTTCCCCTGGTGCTAGGGCTGGGTCTGGGCTGCTTTGTGGGGAGCCTCTGCCTCCCTTTCTTGCAAAGGCCAGGAAACTGGCCTTGTCACAGATATCACTTTAGGAAATGTAGAATGGGACCAGTATGCGTGAGCCTCCCTTCAAGCTCCCTGCCCCACACCTACCCATGCATCGCCAACTGTCACCTCCTAATGTCTGCCACATTTGTTTTCCTCTGTGAAGGATGAAGCGCATCATATTCTTAGAAGGGGTGACTGTGAAGTTGTTGAGAGGAGGGGGAGAGGAAAGACTGAGTGTCAGAATCCTCATAAGGGATTTTCTTTCTTTCTCTGGCATCCTCGCCCTCCTTGACAACTGGTTGGTAACCAGATTGCACAGAACCAAAATGTTGGGTGCAGGAGGCAGCCAATGCCTAAACTGGGCTCCGGTGAAGAGGTTGCACTAGACTTCTTGGCCAAAGATTGCATCTTTCCTCGAAGATCCATCCAGAGAATGATGCTTAGTAAAAGCATGAGGTATTGCCCAGCTAAATTTCCCACAACATTCTGCAGTGGGAAAAAGCTTCTGTAAGGCCACAAATGCTGCCTTGGCTCTGGTGGAGTCTTCATGAAGTCTCTGAGGAGTGTTAAGATTGAGGAATTTGTATTTATTTATGTATTTATAATGCGCCGAAAGCCCACGGGGGATGCAAGACAACATTTATATGACAATCATAGCTTTTGCTGCTTTATTATCTGGAAAAAGAATGCCATAAGTAACAAAAATATGGTTTGATTTTCCTGAAGAATGTGGTCCTCTAGCGATAAATTTGAAGGTTCCTAGACATGTCTGAACTGTGCAGATTAAAAGTGTAGCTAACAAGGGTGGAAGACTGGAAAAAAACTATTTCGAGGGGATTGGGTCCTCTGACGTATTCCACATCTATGACAGATAATGACCACAGCTGTGCTGCAAAGGAAATTTTTCGGCAGAGGGTGTCCTGCGTCTATGACGTCGATATGTTGTTCCTCGAGGGCCTCCGTCGAAGGTCGATGTCACCGGATGTTATATATAGGACGCACGGCGCCCGTAGCCTCAGTTCAGCTTTTTCCGCAAACGTGTTTACTTCGGAATCTCGGCGTGCTCGATTCTTCTCTTTGATAGTGATGTCTTCTTCTACTACCCCGAAGTCTGGCTTTAAAAAATGTCTGGACTGCGGTTCGAAAATGTCCATCACGGACCCGCACGACATCTGCCACTGGTGCCTCGGCAAAAGCCATGCCACCGACGACTGCGATGATTGCCAGTCCCTGTCCCTGACGTCGAAGGCCTTGTGGGAACGTAAGAAGAAATTAAAGGTAGCTAGGATGTCTAAGCCCCATAAATCGAAGTCCGCTGGGCTTTCGACCAATGACTCGAGGGGTGACTCTCTGCGTCGGCGAAATTCCAGGGGGGGTCTCGGAATGGTTCCCGCCATTCCTCTGCCTCTTCGAGGCATTCTAGGAAGCACCATCACCGGTCGCCTTCCCCGTCCTCTTCGGAGGACTCCGCCAGATGGTTGACTTCTCCCACCAAGTCTTCATCGCAGGCCGAATGGGATGCATTCCGCCAGCAGATGATGGCGATTTTCGAATCGCAAGGCACAGTTCCGGCCGCGCCTTCGAAAGAAGCCGGCAGGGAACGGGCTCGGTCCACCACTCGCACGCCTTCGGGCTCGGGTGGTCGGCGCGATCATTGGGAGCCGTCCAGGTCCCGCTCGGACAATGGAGATCGCCATAGCCATGCCAGATCCCGGTCCTCGATGCCATCGAGACCGTCGGAACCTGTGAAGCTTTCGAGGGAGGCGTCGACGAAGGACGCTCTCGGGGCTCCGCTCTCGAAGAAGTTGTCGACGCCGTCGGTGCCTCAGTCGACGTCGATGCCGATTCCCTCGGCGCCTTCGACACCGTTTGTGGAGGGGAGGATTTGCCAGAGGTGCCCCGGAGGGCTGTGGAAACTCTGAGGAAGGCTCTCAGTAAGTCTGTGAGGCCTGTTTTTGAGCCCTACTCTTTTCCTCCTCCCAGATTGGATTTGTTCCAGCCTTTGGATTATATTTTGGAGGTAGAGGAAGGGTCTGATGAGGAGATAGATGTTCCTGATGACCTTTTGTCTGGACACAGTCAGATGGAGCTACTTCATCAGTCCTTGCATGACGCCAGTGGTCTTGACAGCTCTCCGGAGGTGGAGTTTGGCAGGCCTGATCCTGGGAAGCATGCCGAATCCTCATATAGGCGTCTCATGTCAAGGGTGACTGAATACTTGGGGTGGTCTGCTCCACCTGTTGATTTTGATCAGGATGATCTGACGAACATCCTGGACCAAGGTCCACCCAATGACCCGGTGTTGCCATTTCACATGGCTTTGCAAAGAAGGGTGGCAGCGGCTTGGACTGTTTCAGAGAGTATCCCGGTAGTGAATAAATCACTTCCAAAAAAATACTTCTCAGCCAGTAGTGATCCCTGCTACTTGTCGATGCACCCTACTCCAGAGAGTTTGGTGGTGCAGGCGGCTACGGCCCCGGCGAAGCAGGCTAAGTACCCTACCATCCCTCCTGATGGGGACGATAAGCGCTTTGATAGTTGGGCAAAGAAGGTATTTTCATCTGGGGGTATGGCTTCGAAGGCAGCCTACTCCGTTTGTGCCTTGGCGAGATTCACTCACACGCTGTGGAATTGTACATCTTTGGCTGCTGAGCATATTTCCGAAGGGGAAGAAAGGGATGGTTTTCTAGCCCTCGTGCAAGACGGCAAGGATGCCATATGTGAATCCGTTCAGTCGGGTTTGGACACGGCAGACTGTGTCAGCCGGTCCATGGCTGCGAGCACCGTGATACGCAGGTTTGTGTGGTTGCGGAAGTCGGGGTTTGCTCCTGATGTGCAATCCCGGCATCTTAACATGCCCTTTGACGGTGTCCATCTGTTTGGCAGCAAGGCTGACGAGAGCCTTGAGAGGTTGCAGACCTCCAAAGCTGCAGAGAAGTCTTTGAGCGCTGCAGTACGTCAACCTCCGCCTTTTCGTCCTAGGGGACAGCAATGGAGGGGAGGTTCCTTTCGGTACTAATCTACCTTTGGTAGATCGAGAGGAGCTGCCAGTCAAATGGGCCACCGTAGGAGTACCAGAGGTGGAAAGCAAGGTACTCGAGGTGCCAAAGCCGCTCGGGCAGTTGCCTCTTTGCCCTCAGGCACTGCTGCAGCCGCGTCCGCTCAGTCATGAGGCCATGTCCCATGGTTCGCCGGTTCGGGGCAGACTTGCGCAGCATCTTGGAGAATGCCGAACCATTACTTCAGATGTGTGGGTTCTGGAGATCATAACCCACGGCTACTCTCTTCCCTTCTGGCAGAGGCCTCACGACAATCCACCGAGGAAGCTCTCTTTGAAGCGTCCGGATCGGCGCCTTGCGCAGGAAATCCTATCCATGCTGGAGAAAGGCACCATAGAACTGGTGCCTGTAGCGGAGAGGGACAAGGGATGGTATTCGCCTTATTTTTTTATCCTGAAAAAAGACGGGGGATTGAGACCCATCATGGACTTGTGTTGGCTGAACAAACTCTTACGGATGGACAAGTTCAAGATAGTAACTCTTTCTCAAGTCCTCCAGGCCCTTCAACTTCAGGATTGGTTGGTGTCTCTCGACCTCAAGGATGCTTACTTTCATGTGCCGATTCATCCCAAGCACAGGAAGTACCTGAGGTTCGCGGTTGGTGACTTGCATTTTCAGTTTCGGGTCCTGCCGTTCAGATTGGCCTCCACTCCGAGGGTCTTCACCAAGCTGATGGTGGTGGTGGCAGCGTATCTCAGGAAAGGGGGAGTCACGTCTACCCCTACCTGAACGATTGGTTGATCATGGTGCGTTCTCCCGAGCAAGCCCTAGATCTGTCCGTCACCTGCCACTCCCTTCACAAGCTGGGCTTCTCCCTCAATTTAAAGAAGTCCCATTTGACACCTACCCAGCGGCTCCAATACATGTGCTCGACACATCCCTGGGGCAGTGTTCGCCTCCCCAGGTGAGGGCTCATCACATTCTACAGATGGTGGACAAATTTCAATGTGCCCAGAGTCTCCCGGCGTTCGAGTTCTTGAGGTTGCCCGGCCTCATGGCATCCTGTATTTTCCTGCTGCCAGAGGCCAGGCTGCGGATGAGATCTCTGCAGTGGGCTCTCAAGATGCAGTGGTCGCAGTTCTCTGGCAGGATGTCAGTTTCCGTTCAGATTCCGCCCTCGGTCGCACAGGATCTTCTGATGAAGGGAGCTCCATTTTGGCAACCTTGGCCAGAGGTGACGATCGTGACGGGCTCATGCCAATGAGTTGACAGCCAGCGGCCGTTGGTCTCCATCGGAGTCCAGACTCCACATCAATCTGTTAGAGCTGCGGACCGTCAGGCTAGCCCTGAAGGCTTTTCTGCAGTCTGTGCGGGGGGAAGAATGTCCTGATTATGACGGATAATACGGTGGCCATGCACTACCTCAACAAAAAATGGGGGGGCAGGGTCACTCCTGTTGTGCAGGGAGGCGATGCAGCTCTGGTTCTGGGCCATCCAGCAGGAAATTTTGATCTCGGCAGTTCATCTGGCCGGAGACGAAAACGCGGCGGCAGACGCTCTGAGTAGGCAGAGCACGGTCTCTCACGAGTGGGAGCTGGCTCAGGAAGTTCTGTTGGAGATCTTCGCCCTTTGGGGAATCCCACAAGTGGATCTCTTCGCCACCAGTGTCAACCGGAAGTGCGAAGGATTCTGTTTGCAGGAATTTCCTCGAAGAGGAGCCTTATGGGACGCGTTCATAGTGGAGTGGTCCTTCCCACTGCTGTATGCGTTTCCTCCAGTCCCCGTCATTCCGCAAGTGTTGCAGAGGTTACGGAGGTTCGGTTCCTGGATGATCCTCATTGCTCCGGCATGGGCCAGGAGAGCGTGGTACCCGAACCGTCTAGACATGTCCATCTGCCCTCAACGCTGTCTTCCCTACTGAGACGATCTGCTCTCACAGGAGGGGGGTCGGGTTCTCCATCCAGTGTTCAAGTCTCTCAGCTTTCATGCTTGGTATCTGAAAGGTTGAGGTATAAAGATTGGGACCTCACCGAAGACGTGATGGTGGTGTTGCTTTCGGCCAGAAGGTCCGCAACGAAATTCCTGTACCGTTGCCGTTGGAGAAAGTTCTTTGACTGCTGCAGGGTACAGAATGTTGATCATTTCCAATGTTCCATTTCTTTGGTTTTGTTTTTTTTTTTGCTTTCTTTAGCCCACAAGGGCATGCAAGTGGGTACCATTAAGGGTTACCTGGCGGCGCTGTCCATATTTAAGCACTCGTCTGAGGAATGTTCTTATTTTAAGATCCCTTTGATTTCTCAGTTTCTAAAAGGGCTCACTAATGTGTTTCCACCGTTGCCTTTTCAGGTGCCGGGATGGGATTTGAATTTGGTTTTTAAGTTCCTAATGGGAGCTCCGTTTGAGCCCTTACATTCTTGTCGGTTGCGACTGTTGTCCTTTAAAACTGTATTTTTAGTTGCGGTTACTTGTGCACGCAGAGTGAGTGAGTGAGTTGCAGGCACTTTCCGCCAAGCCACCCTTTACTGTGTCCCATAAGGACAGGGTTGTCCTGCGGGTGCGGCCTTCTTTTCTTCCAAAGGTTGTGTCGGAATTCCATTTGAGCCAGAAGGTGATTCTTGCATTGTTTTTATCCTCCTCCACATCCTGGTAAGGAAGAGGAGAGGCTCCATAGGTTGGATCCTAGAAGAGCTTTGAGTTTCTATCCATCACGGATGTCCCAGTTCAGAGTGGACGATCAGCTCTTTGGTTATGCTGAAAGGCGCTTGGGTCAGACTGTTTCTAAACAGACCTTGTCTAGATTGATCATTTTGACGATCTCTGAGTGTTACCGTTTGGCGGGAAAGGACCCTCCAGTAGGCTTACGGGCTCACTCTACTAGGGGTGTGGTTGCCACCACTGCTCTACAGAGGGGTGTTCTGATTCGCAATATTTGCAAAGCAGCCACATGGGCCTCTGTCCATACTTTTGTGAGACACTATTCCTTGGACTTCATCCATGGGCAGGATTTGGCCTTTGGTAAGGCAGTCCTCTATTAAGCCATTTGATTAGGCATTCTAAAATTCAAAAATTGTAAATTCTTTTCCCACCTCCATACGTTGGTACTGCTTTGGGAGTCTGTCATAGATGTGGAATACGTCGGAGAACACAATCCCCTCGAAGAACAAGTTACTTACCTTATCTGGTAACATTCTTTCGATGGGATGTTCCTCAGACGTATTCCACATCGCACCCTCCCAGCCTGCCCCTCTACAGAATTTCTTATGCGATTGCAGCTTATGTTTGCGCAAGGCTTTCTGCAGTCATACTGGCAGGAGATTGGTGCCACATGTTCAAGGGAAAAAACTACAACTGTGGCTACGGGTGCCGTGCGTCCTATATATAACATCCGGTGACGTCGAACCTCAACGGAGGCCCTCGAGGAACAACATATCGATGTCGACGCAGGACGCCCACGCCCTCTGCCGAAAATGTTCCGAAGCAGCACAGCTGTGGTCATTACCTGTCATAGATGTGGAATACGTCGGAGGAACATCCCGTCGAAAGAACGTTACTAGATAAGTTAAGTAACTTGTTCTTCTTAAATGAAATTCAGAGAGAAGCTTTTAGAATAAAGGAAGGCACGTTTTAAGGCCAATGAAAATGATGTAAGCGTCTACCAAAGAGACAGCTTGCTAATCTCCCACTCGCTTAGCTGAAGTTATAGTACTAGAAATGTTGTTTTCCAATTAAGAAAGTCTGCGGCAAGAGCTGCTGCTTATAATGGCCTGTGCATAATAGCTGCTAGAATAACATTGACGCCCCACCGAGACTCGATCTTTGATAGAGGGATACATATGAAGTAACCCTTAAAGTGTCTTTTAACTGCTTTGTTGCATAATGAAAAAGTCTAATTTGGCCTATTTAAGTATGCCACAGTAGTAGAAAGATAAAGCTTGGAGGATTAAATTTGAATGCCTCTAGATTCTAGAAAGGTCATACAAGAATGTTGTCCAAGGAGGCTTTCAATGGTTTAATATCATAACAGCGGGTCAAGTGGTAAAATAGCAGCCATTTGCTTTTGAATTTCCTTCTTATGGAGTCCTTTCTAGACATGCATGTTATATACAGCAGTGGAAGGGATGGGTGAAGAACTGCACCAGACTGTTGGGATAGAAGTGCTGAAATTTGCCTTTAAAGGAAGAAAACGTTCAAGAACCAAATCTGTCAAAGCCAATAAGTGGAAATTCTGAACAGTCCTGGGAAGCAGCAAGTTTCGACAAAGCAGAGGAAACAAGGTAAAGGCATAAAATAACTTTTCTCACCAATCGTTAATGAACGTGACCTTGAGAGAGTGGAGCCCTATTCTTTGGTGTGATGCATAGTCCTGATGCAGAAATTTGTTATCCATTGCGAATAATTCTATCTGGGGGAAACCCTGTTGCAGGAAAATTGGACAAATTACCTTGTATCCCATTTGTGTGGGATGCGGGTGATTTCATTTTCTTCTCTCCTTCTAGAGTGGATGCTACTGGAAACGTATGTTTCAGCAGTCACCATTCCCAGAATGGAATGAGAGAGACCCTGTACCTCCTGGTTTTGATTAAGTTAAGCATTGCTATCATGTAGCCAGTGAAAATCTGAACACAATTTTCCTGGATGGGAGAAAGGAAGAATTCCAAAATTTTAAGAAAATGGCCATCGGCTCCAGGTAGCTTATGTGAAGAAGTGTGTCTAGAGCACAACAAAGCATGTGAGTCTGATGCTTCTGACAATCCAGGAACAGTCTGTTATTGTTATTATTGTGATGTGGGCTAGAGCAGGATGAAAGGGAGAACCGTTAAGTGCGTTTTCCTCCTGAGTCCACCCAAGTAGGCATTCCCACTCTTTGGAATATCTTATTGGACCAGTATCTGTGGAGGGTCTTGTAGACCTTTTCTGTCCGTGATTTGGGGAGCTAAAACTTCCAAGAAGGGTTAAGATGAAATGGACTGCATGACAACCATTGTGATGGACTGAAGCATGTCCAAAGAGGGTGCAGAAAGTCCCACAATGGGTGCATCCTGAATGTTATCTGAGAAGTAGAGGAATCTACTACAATATTCCAGAGCTAGGACAGGTGTCTGTAAACCGTGGACAACTCCCATGATATCCCACTATGAATTATGCTGGCTGTTGCAAATTAAAGTTGCATTCCAAAACGTCTGGGAGCCAAAGGTTGCAGACCTTTGCCTAGGAAAAGATTGTCCTGCAGAGTGGTTTCATGTGTTCTGCTAAATGGTCAAGACATCTGGACTTGATAGTAGCAAGACCAGGTTTAAAGAACTTGGATTTTGTTTTATTTCAGAGTTCCACACACACAAAGCATACATTTGGGAAGAAAAGGAGAGTTGCAGTAACAAAGTAAAGACTTTGGGTTTAACACTGTTCGAAATATCTCTAAACATGGGATGAAAGGGGATTCTTGGATTCTCTCACAGTTCTGGTTACCCAGCCCACTCGGCCAATTTAGGCTGGCATTCATGGTTTCTGCACCCTTCCTCTCTTTCCATCTGCGACATCCAGGTCCTAGCACTCGTTGCTTTCTTACGCGATCTGCGGCTTGAGGGTTTCCCACACCTCTTCCTGATTAGTCTGCCCCTAGGGTGTAAGGGGATTCCCACACCATCTGCTATCTTCCCTACCAGTCTCTAAAGCTTCAGGGTTTCTCTAACCCTCTGCTTTTGTCTCTCAGCTAGTCTTTCATAAGTAATAGGTTGTTCTCCATTTCCGTAAGATGGGAATAACTTCCCCAGTAGCATAAATCGGGGTTGAAGAGCCTTACTCTCCAACCCCCAACATAGTTCTCCAGTTTCTTGGGACCTGATGGCCTCCCCTCCTAAACGTCTCAGTAGACTGGTCCTGTCTCTTAGCGATGCTCCGCCCATGCTCGTACCTCCTTCCATGGTGGGTCCAACACCTTCAGATAGGGATTTTCGCCCTACCGCATGCCTTGGATCCGACTGATCTTCTCATACCTACCGGTGCTGGCTAACTACCGGCTGCTGGTTTTTTCTCCACCAACCTCCTTGTGTTCTATTACCTCCTCTTGATGTTTGCCACCTACCTTCTTCTCGTCTCCAACCTTCTAATAGTCACTGACAGTCTCCTTATTTTCCTCTCCCTTTGACTCCTAATTCACCAACCACCTTCTCTTCTCCTACCACCCCTTTATGTTGGCACTTTACCTGGTTAGTTCTGTTTCCACCTTGTTCAGATGTCGCCAATTCTCCTTAATCCCTCCTTCTGATTGATGGATTGAGATTTGTATAGCGCTTGTTTCATGAACTGAATCGAATCACAGCGCAGCTGTTAGGTCCAAGAGCATAGCTCCATCGATTCATCATGTGATTAGTCCTATTTCTTCTCTATCCGGTAGATGATTCTCTATAGGTTTTTCATTTTTTCTGAAAAACTGGCAACGTTTCAGTGCTTCTCAGATCCACAGGGAGGCTATTCCAGAGCTTTGGGCTGAAGGCTGATAGTCTACAGTCTCCTCTAGACACACATTTAGTGGATGGAACCATTAACAAATGCTTGTCTCTTGACCTCAGTGACCGAGATGCTTGATAACGGCACATCTGTTCCACCAAATAGCCTGGTGCTAAATTTTTCAAGCATTTAAATATTCTACAACCTGTTTTAAATTTTATTCGATCTTCCACCCTAAGCCAATGGAGAGATCAACGCAGGCCTGATATCCGTGTTGACTTTCTGACTTCAAATGCCAGTCGCACTGCCACATTTTGTGCCTTTTTCAGAGGATGGATTTGATTGGCAGGCACCCCCATCAATAAACTATTGCAGTAGTCTAATTTTGAGTTTATTGAAGCTCCCTCTACTATAGCATAATCTTTTTTTGGGACGTAAAGAAGAGCCTGACGGTGCAACCTAATGGTGTAAAAAGCGGCTCGAACTTTTGCTGTCACCTGACCATCAAAGCTCCGATTGCTCTGCCATATGCATCCCAAGCTCTTAATTGTGGATGCATATTTCAGTTCTGATCCCAAAAAGACTGGTGCCGGAGGGCACTTGTTTTCTCAGTTAGCTGTTTTGGGCCAAACAAGATCACATCTGTCTTATTCGGATTAAGTTGAAGCCAATTGGTAGACATCCAAGCTTTGACTTTGTTCAGGCAGTTGTTCACCTGTGAGAAAGATTCCTCAATATTCTTTAGTCTGATGAACAGCTGTGTCTCATCTGCATATGATTGAAATCTGACGTTGTGCCTTCTCAGTATGTCCATTCGGGGGCACTGATAGAGGTTGAATAGCAGCAGCGAAAGTGATACCACCTGTGGAACTCCACCTACCCGCAAGGGCCTGAGAGAAAACCCCTCAGTTTCAACTGTTATTGTTGACATGACAAAAATGAACTAAACCATTTCAGGGCATTTCCCGACACCTTTCCTACTGTCCACATTTGTTCAATAAGAATGTTGTGGTCCACCGTATCGAAGGCCGCAGATAGATCCAGCATTACCAGGAGAGACAGTTCTCCTTGGTGTCCTGCCTGTAACAGTCTGTCCCATATCCGCCACCAGGGCAGTTTCCGTGCTGTATGTCCGACAGAAACCTGATTCTAAGGGGTCCAGGATGCCTTCTCTGTCCACGAATTTCTGTAGCTGTGTTGTGACCACCTTTTCTAAAGGTTTTCCTGGCCATGGGAGGCCTGCCACATTTTTAAAGTTGTCAGGGTATAAATTAGCCTTTTTCAGCAATGGCGTGGTGATAAACATTTTGAGTTCATCTGGGACAGTTCCCTGGCTCAAAGACATATTTACGAACTGTCATAAATGATGTCATATCTGGTGCTAATCGCTTAGCCATGCTTGCTGGAAGGGGAAAACGCAGGTCATTGGTCGATTTTAAAGCTGCTATGAGGGGATGTAGGACTTCCTCTGTAACTAAATCAGAGGCAAAAAGTGTACCATCATCCTCTCCCCTCGGACCAACATCTAAGTGACTGCATGTCTCTCTTACCTCTGCTTCTCTTCCCATTGCAAGATTTCCCTGTATAGCCTTAATCGTATCCAGGAAGAAATGTTTAAAAGCATTTGCCTGTTCTACTGAATCCTCCTTACCACAATGCTTATTCTTTTCACTGATAAAGTTTGAGATGACCCGAAAAAGTTCTTGCGGCTAGCTTTAAAGATTGCTATTTTATATTTAGTACGCATATCTTTAGCTTTATTAAGACTTCCCAGGGTTCTTTCTTTCCTCCATTTTCGTTCCCTTCCTCTACATGCTCTTTAATGCGAGTACCTGAGAGGTAAACCATGTTTTAGAGGCCTTTGTTGCTACTGCAACTCTAAGTGGTGCATATCAGGTAAAAAGATTTTTCATAAGCAGGGTCCTTTGTTTGAACAGAGCATCGCATTCCCCTATTGACTCACTAGAAGCCAGTTCTTTTTGCATCTCTGTTCCCAAGATTTTCTCCAGTTCTGTAGGCTTGCGACTTAATGTTAAGCTGTTTGCACAGAGAGGTTTCTTTTGGGGTCCCTTGCCCTCCACAGAGAACAACCTCAAATGATGGTCCGACCAGGAAATGGGCAATGTTTCCTTCATCATAATTCCCTTTCCTCTTGCCAGTAGTATATCCAGACAACGGCCGAGATTATGAGATGCTGAAACAACAAGAGGTGTTAGATCATGCGAATGCATGATCTCCAATAGTTGTTTTGCATCTGGTCCTGAGTTCTACTCTAGCCAGATGTTAAAATCACAGAGACGGAGGATATCATTGTATTTACTCCCTATGTTTTTTGAAAATCAAAGTTTTTATTGACATTTTAGTTATAACATTACAGAGCTTTCAACCTATCTCTCTTCCTAACAACAATTAAAACTATTTCCCCCTCCCTGCCTGCCCCCCACCGTCCCCCCCATGGATGCGGGTCAGCATGATGCTTCTGCAATAGCAACAGGGTTCATGATTAATGCTTCATAAGACATTTAAGGACTTCAGCGTCATTTGCACACTCAAGCTTTGGGCTCGGTACTGCCCGTTTGACATACCCCATCCCGCGCAACCTGCCTCCCCTATCAAGGTGCAGCTCCTAGGAGTCCAGTGCGATCAGGCACTCCTCCCTTCAGGCCTCAACTGCCTCAAGTCCCACGTCCGTACTTCTCAAAAAAGGGAAGCCACAATTCTACTCCCTATGTTAATAAGGTATTGATCCAGTCCCTCTAGGTATGTACTGGCAGTGCCCGGGGGCCTGTACGCTAATAATATTTGAATTGAACTATTTGGTGATGTCGATATCTGTCCTATTTCTGCCAATATGTACCATTGCAAGATTTCAAAATGTGAGGTTTTTATTTGTGATCTGTAAATAATGGCAATTCCTCCACCTATTTTCCTTGTGCGATCAATATGTTGCATTGAGAAACCTTCTGGTGATAGGGTGTGCCACATGACGTGTGATGTATCCCTGAACCAGGTTTCTGTAAGGAAAAGTATTGCGTTTTGCACTTCTGATCTAACATTCAGCAGTCCAGCTTTGAGGCCCAAATTATTTACAGGTTCTTCTTGTATCATATTGGCTCTTGTAATTTCAATACCCAGAGCGCACATTTTTTTTTTAGCACGAAGCGATAACGAGCCTTTCCCATTCCTCAGAAGGTGCAATGCCTTACTATCGAATCTAATATTGTGCAACATATGTATCCCTTGCTCGTGTCTCCATTTAGAAGTTGCTTCTCCTACCTCCCGATGCGCCGCACCCGAAAGCGGCAGACTCCCTCGCCGACCGCAGACTCAGGCCGCAAACAGGCCTAAACAGGCTTTGCGCTGACGCGGGCCAGTTGAAGCCTGGGGCACCCTGCAGTGCCGTCACACTGAGCCACACCGCAGGTTCAGCCGGGAAATGGAGTTCTAAACTCCGAGGACGGTATGGTCTGCAGGAAATGCTTTCAGTCGAACTGCTGAATGAATAAAATTACAATGCTAAGTAAAAGTAAGATGACATGTCTAAAAACCCCAATTTCTAAAAGACGGCACAGTGAAATAAAACAATATAAATCAATATGCTTGATAATATGGCTGCGGATGTCTCTAGAACAGTGGGCGAAACAATGTATCTGCGCTGACGCCGGCCAGTTAAAGCCTGGGGCGCCCTGAAATGCTGTCACACTGAGGCGCACCGCAGCTTCAGCCGGGAAATGGAGTTCTAAACTCCAAGGAAAGGGCTATGTGCGATATGCAGGAACTTCTGAATGAATATAATTACAATACTAAGTAAAATTAGTTCAAGTAAATAAAATGCAATTTCTAAAAACCCATTTTCTAAAACCTGGCACAGTGAAATAAAAGCTTGCGTGCTTTTAAATAATATCAATCTGCTTGATAATACGGCCGCGGATGTCTCTAGGGCAGTGGACGAAACTGAGGTTGCCACTGCTCATTAATCCCTTCTTTCCACCTCCCTTTTCAGTATCCTTCTACCCAAAACTCTAACCCCTACACTTCTTCCCCTCTCTAACCATATCCGAACTCTCCCCATGAGCTCCACCTCGATTGGATCCTATTGCTTTTTGTATTCCAAACTAGTGTTTCTATAAGTAATTCCATACTATGTTAGTCTTTTTCTGTATAAACTACAAGCTGTGGACTTTTTGAACGTGTCTTCATTGCCGCAGAAGCATTTTATTCTGAGCACTTCGTTGTAGATTGAAACATCATGTGGGATGGGAAAATTAGTCATTTGAATACACTTGAGCATGCAGGCAGAGGTACAAAGGGCTTATGCATGGGATTGCTGCTTGTGAAATTCATGCTAAGATGTATCTGGTTGATTTAAAGTAGTACATTCTTATTTTACTCCCTACTTTCCATACTATATCGCAATTGTCAATATATCTTCGCCTCAAAATCGGTCTACTCGTGGAAGTATCTTAGCTTTGTCGTTTTGCATGGAAATGCATGTATGTGATGGTGCCATGCAAAATGCCTAGTGCGTGTCATCTGGTCGTGGCGTTTAACCCAAAAAGTAAAGTCCTTGCACCTTGTCATAGGTTGTGCAAATTGTTTTTTTTTATTTTTTTACATTTTGGTAAGATTTTTATTTATTTTTCGCTTTTAACCACCTATAGAATCTTTTGTTGAGGGATTCAGCCAATACCATGCAACATTAATTTAGGGCTTATTACAGTCGAGCCTTGTAACATCAACCATCAATGTTTTCATCAAAAATATAGTTTTGGTACATTTTTGAAGTAGTTTGAAGTGGTTGTTATCTTTAAAAAATAGCAGACATTCCTGGGCAATGGACTTGTGGTTCAAATGACAGATAAATATATTCCCTTTCTCTGTTGGTTCCAGGTGATGGGTTTTCTGAAGCATATATGTTCTTACAAGTGTGTCTGGGATGCAAAGATATTACTACTGAATAATGATGTGAAGTGTATTAATTGTAGCAACAAAAAGGGTAGTTAACTTCTTTCAGCATTCTGTCGAGGTAACAGCAGCAGGGTGTGTGCCTTGGTTTGACAATAGATGCCCCATTCCCTCTTCCAACTACTGCCCTATTTTCATGGAAAAAACGGCCACTCATTTGTCTGTTGGTTTAAAATTAACATTCATTCCGTTAAAGATTCTGGATAGATTTTCAGTACTTTCTACCATACTCCAGTTCCGCAAGAAACACTAAAAATGTGTCTTTCAACCATACCTGCCGCAGGAATTAAAATCCTTTTCTCCCTCCAAGAACAGTAATACAGTAAAATGCCAAGACGAATTCTGACACAATCCTGTTGTAAAGCGCTCTGCTGCTCTTGAGTTAGATTTGCATTATAAGCAATAAGGGAATAGTTTCTTACCTGTAACTCCATTTCTCCAGCATTGGTATCTTTCATGGATTCACATGCTTTGAATATTCCCCGTCGTCAGGCTGGGAATCCCCGGTACATTATATATACCCTTTCCCGTAGGAAAACTTTTTCGACGCTTATGCGTCCTATCCACCTCGTTTTGTATCATGCGTGCCCGTGCCGTCAGGACGTCATGATATAAATACAGGCCCCGCCCCCGCGCTCCCTCAGATTTCGGCCCCCAAAGTAGTGGGGTAACCGGTTTGCATGATCAGGGGAGGCAGGTGGGCGCATGTGAATCCATGAAAGATACCAATGCTGGAGAAATGGAGTTACAGGTAAGAAACTATTCCCTTCTCCAGCATTGGATCTTTCATGGATTCACATGCTTTGAATAGATTACATAGCAGTACTACCCCCAAGAGGAGGTGTGCATGCAAACCCATATACTTTCTTCGCAAAAGGCCGTTCCCTAAGATCATGTATACATCAGTAATAGTTTACATAGGAAAAAACGGACCACATACAGTCATAAATTCCACAGGAAGCAACCCCGCAGCCGGGGCTTACCTTACTGGAATAGGTGTCGAAGCACCGCCTGTCCCATCCGGGTGTCTTCGGCATGTTGCTGCGACAGGCAGTAATGGCGGGTAAAGGTGTGTGTAGTCGCCCAGGTAGCCGCCATGCAGATGTCCCCTAGAGGGACTCCGGCCCACAGTGCCGTCGACGATGCCGCTGCTCTAGTTGAATGAGCTCTTGGCCGTCGTAGAAGAGGCTTCCCTGCCCTGGAATGGCAGTACGAGATGGTAGATGACACCCATCTTGATAGTCCTTGCTTTGAAATGGCTTTTCCTCTAGCACCCAACCCATAGGCCACAAACAGCTGTCTCGTTTCTCTGAACGGTTGCGTACGATGAAGATAAAACTTGAGAGCCCTTTTTACATCCAATGTGTGTAGCATGCGCTCCGCTCCCGAGCATGGCTCCGGAAAAAACGTAGGCAACACGATAGAAGAGTGTTTATGAAACACCGAAGGAGCTTTTGGTATGAACTGTGGGTTAGTGGCTAGGACTACCTTGGTCTTGAAAAATCGTAAGTATGGTGGGTCCACCATTAGAGCCTGAACTTCTGAAATACGTCGGGCTGAAGTGATGGCCACCAGGAAGGCCAATTTCCACGACAGAAACTTTAGAGACGATGAAGACATTGGCTCAAACGGAGGTTTCATAAGAGACGTTAAGATCAGATTGAGGCTCCACTCCGGTGGAAATTTCTTCTCTGGAGGGAAACTCCGAAAGAGGCCTTTAAGGAAGTGCTTAATCAGGCGGTCGCTGAACAATGGTGCCGAGTGCCGTCGACGAGTAAACCTGGAAATGGCTGCTAGGTGTACTTTTATTGACGACACCGACAGGCCCATTTGAGCTAATAACAGCAAGTATGGAAGGAGCTGTTCCGGCCTAATCGATTGCGGGGCCAAACCTGGTTGATCCTCACACCATTGACAGAACCTTTTCCATTTGTACGCGTATGAGGCGTTTGTGGAAGGTGCTCTTGCGGCTTGCAGGATACGTCGACAGTCCTCCGGAATCGTTAGCCGACCAAATTCGGCGAAGTCAGGAGCCAGGCCGTCAACTTGAGGCTGTCCGGGTCGTGATGCCAAACGACACCCTCCTGTCGAGACAGAAGGTCGGGGGTCTTCTGGAATCTCATCGGTTCCGCCGCCGCTAAGTGTAGTAGGTCTGAAAACCACACCTGTCTGGCCCAGTATGGGGCCACCAGAATTACCCGACATGGGTACCTGAGGATCCATTGCAACGTCCTCCGGACAAGGGGAAAAGGAGGGAATGCGTACAGGAATTTGTTCGTCCATGGGAATGAGAACGCATCCCCCAGTGAGCCCTGCTGAGGCCATCTGCTTGCGTACTGATGGCATTTCTTGTTGTTCTTCGTTGCAAACAGGTCTATGGAAGGGTGTCCCCATTCCTTGAATACTTGTTGAAGTTGTTGGTCGTTCAGCACCCATTCGTGAACTTCGTTCATTTCTCTGCTGAGGGCATCGGCTTCCACGTTTTTCACTCCTGGTAGGTGAAAAGCTAAGATTTGCATGTTGTGTTGCAGGGCCCAATGCCAGATTTTCTGTGCCTCCGTCGATAGGGACCTGGAACGTGTCCCTCCTTGTTTCCTCAAGTAGAACATCGTAGTGGTGTTGTCCGTCATGACACGCACCACCGAGTCCCTCAGGTGCGGAAGAAAAGACTTCAGAGCCCATCGCACTGCTGTCAGTTCTAGCAGGTTGATATGCAGGGAGGACTCCTGTAAAGACCACTGGCCTTGTACCTGTAACATATCCAGATGAGCTCCCCATCCGCTCAGCGATGCATCCGTCACCACCGTCTTTTGGAACTCTGGTTCCAGTAGAGGCATCCCTTTCGTTAGATGAGTAGACACTTTCCACCAGCCGAGTGCTTGAACTAGTTGTTCGTCGACGACCAGTCTGTCTGACCAGCGACCTCTGCTCTGCGCCCAACGGTCCGCTAGAAATTCCTGGCAAGGCCTCATAAACAGACGGCAGTTGTTTATTAACGGAATGCAGGACGACATGGTCCCTAGCAGGGACATGTACTTGCGCACAGAGACCTTGGTACCGCATCTCCATTCCGACGCCTTGTTTTGAAGTTTCTGAATTCTTTCGCTGGATGGTTTCACCAGGCTTGTGTGTGTATGAAACTCCGCTCCTAGAAAAACCAAGGTCCTCGAAGGCTCTACTGAGGACTTGTTGAAGTTTATTGCGAAGCCCAGTTCCTGTAAGATGGACATTGTGGCTCGTAGACTGTTTCGTGTTTGTTCCTTGGATGACCCTCTGACTAGCCAGTCGTCTAGATATGGATAGACATGATGACCATCCTTCCTTAAATGGGCCGCTATAGGGGCCAAGCACTTGGTGAACGTCCTGGGGGAGGACTTGAGCCCGAACGGGAGGACCTTGAACTGAAAATGCTTTCTCCCGACGACGAATTTTAAATATCTCCTGTGTCGTGGGCGTATTGGGATGTGAAAATAAGCATCCTGAAGGTCTAGTGATGATAGATAGTCCATGGGTTGCACCGATCTGATAACCTCTTGGAGTTTTAGCATTTTGAATTTTTGGCTCTTTAGCCACTTGTTGAGTACCCTCAGGTCGAGAATGGGCCTCCATTTGCCGTTTGGCTTTTTGACAACAAAGAACCTGGAATAAACTCCTTGGCCTTCCTGTGCCACAGGAACTCTCTCTACCGCCCCTTTTCGCAACAGAAGCGCCGCCTCTTGTCGTAGGATTTGGAGGTGGGGCTGTGTCGAGAATAAAGGAGGAAGACGCGGAGGCTTGTCTTTGAATTGTAGCGCATGACCCATGCGAATCATGTCTAGGACCCATCGATCTTTGGTGATGCATTTCCATCGGTCGAAGTGATGAGAAACTCGACCCCCCAGGACGTTCCGAAGGCCGTCATTGGTTGCTGGTTTGCTTGTTCTTCGTTGACGACGGACCTGAGCCTCGCCGCCTGGAGGCTTGATAGTCCCTGCTTCCACGTGCCGACTGGGACGCTCGTCTGAACCCTTGTGAAGAGTACGAGGGCCTGTTAAATCCACGGTCCCTCGAGGCACCAAAGCGGGAGTTTCCAGAAGCACCTCTGAAGGGGCGAAAAGAGCGAAAATTTCTACCCGTTTGAAGGGCGCCGAGGGACCTAGCAGTATCCGTGTCTTCTTTCATCCCTTTCAGCGCTTCATCAACCTTTTCGCCAAACAGGTGCTCCCCTTCGCATGGCATGTCCAGGACTTTGTACTGTACTTCAGGACGGAAAGTAGTACATTTGAGCCACGCTTGTCGACGAAGCACTACTCCATGGTTGATTTGTTTGAAACCAGACTCTGCTAGGTCAACTGCGATATTAATAGCGTGGTTCGAGGCCTCTTCGCCGTCCCGCACCAGTAACATAGCTGCTTTCCTGTGTTCGTCTGGCAGGTGTTCTAGGATAGGGGCTAATTTGTGCCACATTTCCCTATCATATCGTGACACGATCGCTAAGGAATTGGCTGCTCTTACTGTCGTCGCTCCGACCGAGAGCACCTTCTTTCCAAATGCGTCCTGCCTCCTAGCCTCGCTTTCCGGTGGCGTTGAACATTTTTGCTGGACCCTGGCCTTCCTAGCCGCTGCCGCCGACACCACCGAGTCAGACAGAGGCTGTGATGTTAGACATTTTGGAGTGGACTCCGGAGCTTTAAACTTTTTCTCGATCCGTCCCTTTATGGCTGGTTCCGAGAACGGATGGCGCATCGTCTTGAGACCTTCTTGCCACACGTGGTCAAGGATTGGGATGGCAAATACCGATTTTCTCCTTTGACCCATATGGTCAAAAAGGAAACAGTCTTTCCTCTGCTCCTCAGGAATCAAGCCGAATTCGGAACACGCTTTCCCCATCATTGCATGGAAGGCTCCCACATCATCAGGGGGAGATGGCTGTGTCTGGCTCCTCGTAGACTCCAATTCTACATCCGAATTCCATGTCTGGTCCCTCGACGGCGACAGGGAGATGTCTGACCCCGAGTCATCACGTATAGAGTCGGACTCCGACAACTCACCCTCCTCCTGAGCTCGAGGACGATCTTTCACCGCCTGGGGAGCCGATGGGTGTTTCGTCGACGAGCGAGCCGTACAAGTTTGCTCGTCGACGGAAGGTACAGACAAAAGTGACGACGACGTCCCAGGTTGAGGGAACTGCGTATCCAGCCGCTGTAGTAGCTTCTGAAGAGTATTAAGCACATCCAGAGACAAAACCGTCTGGGGGGTCAGTAACGTGGATGATATAGGTACCATACCCCCGCTCGCACTCGTCTCCGTCGTCGTCGACGTGGAAGGCCGTAAGCCTAAATCCGATGGCTGCAGAACCATGTCACCTTCCCCTTCCGCCGAGCAGGCCGTGTCTGGCTGCAGTAAGACCTCAGGGGGGATCGGGTCATAGACCTCAGGCAGCCAAGCCATAGACTGAGTCTCCGTCGACGAAGGAATCCCAACCGCTGCTGCTTGAACGGTAATAGGCCTCGTCAATGACACCGTGGTCGACGAGCAAGTCGTCGTCGTCGAGCCCTTAGACTTCGTCGTCGATTTCGATGCCGACTTCCCGGCTGAAGCTTCCCGACTCACGGAAGACCTGGGACGGTCCCCTGAGGAGGATTTAGACAGCGCTAGCCTCTCCGTCTTAGATGATGAGGAGGAGGAGGGCTTTTTATGTGATGAGGAGGATCCAGCATGTTTCCCCTTATGCTTGTCCTCAGCGCGAATTTCTGCTGGCCGCACCTTCTTCGATGGAGGCTCCGACTTGCTCCTGGAGGCCGTGGAGCCAACTTCCGAAGCCGGGTAGGCACCCGCTCCGTCATTAAGCCAGTCGACCAGCCTTCTTTTACGGTCCTTAAGGGTTTTTTGGGAGAAACCCTGGCATATCTCACATGTATCCGCCGTGTGGTGCGGGTGGAGACAGTAGATACAGTCCATGTGGCCGTCTCCTTCATAAACCTTTTTGAGGCCACAGGTTGCACATGGGCGAAATAACGCCTTTCCAGACATAATTCTCCAGAATTTGAACTTCGCTTACGCGAAACAGACAAAAAAACAATAGAAAACAACCTAGTTTTCACTAGTAGTAAACACGAGGATCCCACTACTTTGAAAGACGGTTGAAATCTGAGGGAGCGCGGGGGCGGGGCCTGTATTTATATCATGACGTCCTGACGGCACGGGCACGCATGATACAAAACGAGGTGGATAGGACGCATAAGCGTCGAAAAAGTTTTCCTACGGGAAAGGGTATATATAATGTACCGGGGATTCCCAGCCTGACGACGGGGAATATTCAAAGCATGTGAATCCATGAAAGATCCAATGCTGGAGAAAATAAAAAATAAGGTACTTTCTAGTAATGTTAGCATACATTATATCAGGTATGGGTTTTATGAGAGTTAATTAAACTTGCGTTTTTAAAAACAGTTGTGGAAAAGACTAAACCTGCAAATGCTTTGTGTCAAAAAGCAGTTTCCAATGAGACTGTTTAATTAATATGTAGTAGTGTTGAGCACTGGTAGGTTTCATGTTCGGCAACAGTTGACAATATGGCTAAATCATTCATTTTTACTTAAATCCTCTTCAAGTAGCTAAGTCAAGCTTCAGTATGCCAAAGATACCTTTGTCATGCTGGAGGCTGTTGAGCACGTCTAAAAAGGCCTACTTAGACTACATTTCTGAGAGGGTCCTCAGATGTAGGCCCTCTGTGCGAAAGTACTAAATCTACATGGTGAATGAGAATACAGTTCAGTTTTCTACATACCTCTGATTTACATGTTGACTTTGTCTAGGGAAGCATCAGTGCTTACCCAAGGGCTAGCCTGCAGCATTTAAACGGATCAGTAATGTAAGCCCAGCACCAACATACCCGTTTTATTCCTCCAAATTAACAAATCAAGTGTTCCTTTTTTGAAAAAATAAAACCGATTTGAACTTCAAAAAAGCTAAGAATGATTGAGAAAACGGTGACCCCTTGTAACCATAGTTAAAAAGAACTGTGTGCTATGAGGGGTCAGCAATGAGAGGCAGACACAGAGTTGTAGGGATCTCAACTTTAGCCATTTTTTCATTAAAAGAAAATGGAGTTGGAAAAAGGCCTATCGTGCCCTGACCAAAGAGGTAGTCCCTACCTGTAAAACCAAAACTTAAAGCAAAGTGACCTTGTGTCCAAATTACCTCTGTCCCTCACACTAACATACAAAAAAGGAACAATACACTTTCTATCTTTACTTTCACCAAAATTGTGCAAGACCAAATCCCTACAATTTCCACAAAGCAATTCTTGTCTCCAGCGTTTAGCTTCCCTCCCCCTGAACTGTTTCAGGAAAAAGGAAAAATGCTCTGTTTCATCAAAGTTCAATACAGGTAATGACAATGTCAATTTTCCACTGATATTCTCCCAAAGATGACAAATCAAATCGTTCTTTCTATCACACAGTTTGATTGTATTGGAGAAAGTCTTTCACTTTCTTTAGGAAGGTAGAGCAAATATTCTTTCTGTAACACAAGTTGCAGTGTATGGAAAGAAAGTCTTTTATGGTTTTTAGGATGGCAAAGTGAAATGTTCAACTTTCAACAAAAGATTTAATGGAACAAAAACTCCTTTTCAAACAAACTTGAGTGACCTGGTGTACACTCCTGCCAGGAATGTTCACCTGAAACTTTGGATATCCTGGTTTATTCTTCTGCCAAGATAGCAAACCCTTTCTTGGCTCACACAGATCCCATGGTGTACTCTCCTACCAGGTATAATTTCCAAAAGATTCAAAACCTGATGCTCTTATCCCGATTCTCCATAACATTCAAATTTCTGTTAAATAGCACACAATTGTACTTATTCAGTGATATAACTTTGCTGACTTCAGTTATGACTTGCACCAACTTCCTCCATAATAGCATCCCCTATAGGAGGGTTTGTTCAAGTTCTGTCTGTCAACCTTTCTTACAATGTCTCTTGGTTCCTGGCAATACTTGTTCCAGGTTTTACCCAACTGACATCTCCTATCATGAAATTGTACCACGTCTGCCTTTTTGCTCTTTGTAATTTCTGTTTCTCCAGCATGGGGTCTGGCATGGATTCAAATGCGCATGAATATTCCCTGTCGTCAGGCTGGGAATCCTCGGTAAAGAAAAAATCAGTTTTGTTTCTGAACTGTCTTTCTACTAGTAACCAATCACTGGTATCTGTGTCATGTGTCATACTGCCCCCAGCCAATGGCTGCCCTCTACCTAAGCCCCTCCTCTGGCAGCCATCTTCAGATTTTTACCGCACTTTCAAGTGTTGGGATTCCTTTTTTTTTTGTGAAGAGTTTACTCTTATTTTTTCGGACAATCGAGCCTCAAGCTCCACCGATTCTACTTCAGATCAACAGGGATCCGTTTTGGAATTTTCTGCGCCCCTCAAGGGTGAATTTATGTCGAGTTTTCGCTTTTTGGAGGGTTCTGGAAGATCTTTGAGGCCTACCCTGCGTGGACATGGCCCAGGACAAAGGAAACACGACGCCTGGATCCAAGCTGTTCAGGAGCTGCCCTGGATGCGGATTACAGAATGTCTTCAAGGAAGATGAGCACTCTCGGTGCCTCTACTGCCTTCACGAGGAAAAATCGCACGTGGAGAAGGACTGTGCGTATTGTAAGAACATGTCCGAGCGGACAATGAGGGATCGTCGTACCCGACTCACCAACTGGCTGGAGGGGAAAAGCCCAGCAGCAGGTGAGAAGAAGTCTGAGCGGTCTTCTAAGACCTTTCAGGGGGCTCCAGCGACGGGGGCCCAAAAAAAGGCAAAGCACTGCGAGTTCGCGGGCACCGGCAGTGCCGATAGTTCAGGCTCCTGGGCTGCCAGGCAGGGCCCGATGTCACCAACGCCATCAACCACAAGTCAAACTGGGTAAGCTTCGGGAGAAGCCCCAGTCGATCCTGACGGCGGCAGCCAAGGGGGAGCGAGGCAGCGACCCTCCCCCAAAGGTGAAGGCCTCAGGCGCACCCAAAGTCGCAAAGGCCCTGATTCACCCAGCTAAGGCCTCGATCGAAGGAGTTGTGGCGGACCTGGTGAAGCCTGTGGAGGCAACCCCAGTGGAGACGACCTCCGGGCCTAGAGTTTCCCTGCCACCCCAGAGGGAATCCTCTTTTCAGCCTATCGATAAGACCCCCATGAAACCCCGGGTGGAGAAAGAGGGGGGGGTGCACGGTAGCCATAATGGACCCAGATACCACCTTTGAAGATGAGCTGGCTGGCGTCGCAAAGATCCTGGACAAGAAGTTCGAGGAAGTCCGGTCCTACGGGAGGGATCCCGACAAGGCGGACGTAGAAAGTGACGGTGGAGCTGACGAGAGCTGCAGACCGTGGAGGAGACGGAGGACCCTACTCCCCAGCCGTCGCTCCCGTCGCAACTGGTGCCTATGCCACAGGACAACTCAGGAGCAATCTTGATGGCTATCCAGGCCCTATGCACGGAGATAAGGACAAGGTTGCCCTTAACCCCAGCGGACGATCCAGCAGCGCCTGGACCGTCGGGAAGCCCACCGAACAAGCGGAGGCAAATCCATCCTCCCCCCCCCCCTCCTTTCCAGCCTTCACCTCCTTCCCCTCCACCGAGGGATGAGACTGGAACGGAAACGACAGTGACGGACGATGACAGTGGTGACGACGGGACGGATCTCCCATCACCTCCTGCCCGTGCCTCCCCTCCCGACGAAATTGGCTCCTTTCACGCCATGATCGCCAGGGCTTCGGAGCTCTTCCAACTTTGTCCCGAAGAACAGAAGGAGGGTTTCCTCTACCAGCGATGGGAGGCCAAGAGGAAGACCGTCCTCTCAGTACCGTTACTACACGACATCTGGGACAAAGGACTTTCGCTACTCAAGAACCCGTCCATGGCTCCTGGGAAGAAGGACCGGTATGAGAAGTACCGGGTCCCAGATTCCGCCCCCGATGTGCCTCAGAGCTCAGCTGTCCCCGGATTTGGTGGTCTCTGCAGCGGCCAAGAAGAAATCGGCAGGGGTGACGGGATCAACTTCCACTTCCCCACCGGACGGCGAGGACTAGAAGCTGGACGCTATGGGGTGACGAGTTATCTCGTTGGTGCTGACGACCATCAAAGCGGCCAACGCCCTTGCGATCGTGGCGCACTACGACAGGGAGCTGTGGTTCAAGATCGCTCCCCTCCTGGACTTCCTCCTAGATGACAAGAGGGCAGAAGCCCTTGAAATCCTGCAGGAAGGCGAGGTGGCTTCGGACCACGCCATCACGGTGGCCACGGACATCGCCGACAACGGCTTTCGCTAGATGGGCAGCAGAGTTTGCCTTCGCCGGCGCGGTTGGATTAAGCAAAAACAAAGAGGTGATGGCTGGAAGGTTTAGAATGAATCTCAACCACTGGCATTGCTCTGGGCAACCCTCCAGGCCACCGTTCTTCGCCTGCCAAGCCATTACAGAAGGGGAAAGACCATATGCAAATCAGGCTTGGCCCCACCCCAAAAGGGACAGTCCAGCCCGAACTGCTAGGTCACATCCCTTCTGCACGAGACCACAAGCATCCCCAAACATGTTTCGCCCTTGTTGGGGCTCATCAGTGAGGAGTAGCTTGGGTCTCTAGGCCCAGCAGGCACGGGACCCACGTCTGGGCATACCCGTCCCACTCGGGATCGTGGCGCACTACGACAGGGAGCTGTGGTTCAAGATCGCTCCCCTCCTGGACCTCCTCCCAGATGACAAGAGGGCAGAAGCCCTTGAAATCCTGCAGGAAGGTGAGGTGGCTTCGGACCACGCCATCACGGTGGCCACGGACATCGCCGACGACGGCTTTCGCTAGATGGGCAGCAGAGTTTGCCTTCGCCGGCGCGGTTGGATTAAGGCCACCGATTTTTCGTCAAGACGTGCAGACCAGGGTACTGAACATGCCCTTTGACGGGAACAACCTGTTCGGCAAGGCAGTGGACGAGTCACTGCAGGCCATCAAGGCGGAAACACAGAGATGGCCCGGGCCTTGGGTTCTCTCCATCAACGACGGCCGCCCTTTCGGACCCCCGGAGGCAAGTCTCAAGGTGCCTCCAAAGGATTTGGTGGCGGTTCCTCGTCGTACTGCCAAGCGGCCCCTTCATCATCGCAGGAGGCCGGCAGAGGCCGCAGCAAGGCCAGAGGACGTCGTCGTTGCCAAGGAGGCCAAGGTGCCAAGGCCTCTGCAAAGCAAGATTGAACCGGCGCAGCATCGGGCCCCCACCGAAGCACCTCAGTGGGAGGCCATCTCCACTGACCGTTGTGTGCTGGATGCGCTGGCCCATGGGCACATTCTGGAATTCCAAAGAAAGTGTCCCCGTCTACCACTTGTGGCTAGGAAGGAAAACCATGTCCCACAGCTACTTCTGGAGGTACGAGCAATGCTGAAACTGGGCACGATGAAACTCGTCCCAAAGAGGCTCCGGGGCTCCGGAGTGTACTCGTGGTACTTCCTCGTCCGAAAGAAGACCGGCGGTTGGCGACCCATCCTGGACCTTCGTCGTCTAAACAAATGCATCAAGTCCAAGAAATTCCGGATGGTCACCCTTCAGCATGTGCTGGGACAGCTGGAGGAAGGCGACTTCCTATCGTCGCTGGACTTGGAGGATGCCTACTTCCACATCCCCATTCTCAAAGGACATCGAAAGTTCCTACGATTCGTGGTCCCAGGGCGACACTATCAGTTCAAGGTCCTTCCCTTCTGATTGAAGTCGGCGCCCAGGGTCTTCACCAAGTGCCTGGCACCGGTGGCGGTGCAGCTGCGCCTACAGGGGATCCATATTTACCCCTACTTGGACGATTGGCTCATCTGAGCAAAGTCAAGGGAACTCGCCGTCGATCACACAGTGAAGACTGTTCAACTGCTTACGGATCTGGGATTCTCAATCAACTTTGCGAAATCCCACTTGGTACCGTCGCAAGATGCCCTGTTCCTGGGAGCCAGACTCGACACAGTGGCACGATTGGCTTTGCCGTCGGAGGAAAGGACGAAGGGCATCCTGGGCAAGGTACAACAGCTGTTGACCATGGACGTGGCCACGGTGAGGTCCATCAAGTCCCTACTCGGCATGAGTTCGGAGGGTAAGATATTCCGGTGGACTGCAAGGAGGTGCTTGCAAAGGTCAGGGCGTCCTCGACTCTCAAGTGCTATGGACACAAATGGAAGAGGTTCTCTGTCTGGTGCCGTGCACAGAAGATTACCCCCTGCGGATTACGGCCCCTCAAGTGCTGCCGTACTTGCTATCACTGCCCAAGGCGGGGCTGGCGCATGCCTCCATCAAGATCCATCTGGTGGCTATCTCCCGCTAAACCAGAACTCTGGGGCGGTCATCTCTGTGGTCTCATCGCCTGGTCAAAGGACTGTTCCGATCGTTCCCGCCGGTGAAGGCTCCGGCCCCGGCGTGGGAGCTCAACGTGGTGCTCACCAGGATCATGGGGCCGCCACTCGAGCCTCTGCATTCGGCACCGTTGAAGTTCCTGTCGTGGAAGACAGCGTTTCTTGTGGCCATCACGTCTGCACGACGAGTGGGAGAGATCCAGGCCCTCTCCTGTAAACCTCCATACCTGACATTCCACAAGACGAGGGTAGTGCTGAGGACGCACCCCTCCTTCATGCCCAAGGTGCCGTCGGACTTCCATCTCAACGAGCCCTTGGTGTTACCTGTTTTCTTCCCGTCGCCGGCTGAGAGGACTTTGCACTCGCTGGATGTGGCTAGAGCGCTGAAGTTCTACGTGGACGGCACGAAGAGTCTTCGGAAGACATCACAGCTGTTTGTGAACTTTTGGACCTGTGAACCAAGGGAAGGCCCTCTCCAAGGCTTCCATTTCCAGATGGCTCTCCAGGTGCATCATGCACTGTCACCGGTTGGCAAACCGACCGTTGCCCGGCCGTCAGAGCCCATTCAACCAGAGCGATCGCTGCTACCACGGTGTTCTTGTCTGGTGTGCCCCTGCTGGAAATCTGCAGGGCTGCTACGTGGAGGTTGACGCACACCTTCATGAGATTCTACTGCGTCGACCGTGATTCCAGGGAGCAGTCCAGAGTCGGCCAGGCAGTGCTGCGCAACCTGTCTGCTTGAAGGTGAGCCTGGTGAGGAGGTAAGAGATGCTTAATTCTGAGCCTTGCCACCTCCCGTGGTTGTGCATGTGTGTACTGCTATGTATTCTTGTATTCATGAGCATGTGAATCCATGCCAGGGCCCCATGCTGGAGAAGGAACAAGTTACTTACCTGGAACTGTTCTCCAGCATGGGTCTGGCATGGATGCACATGCAAACCCTCCCTCCTACCCCTCTGCGGCTTCTCTTGGTCCTACTGCCACTTTACATGCTACCAAATCTGAAGATGGCTGCCAGAGGAGGGGCATCGGTAGAGGGAAGTCATTGGCTGGGGGCAGCATGACCCAGAGACCAGTGATTGGTTACTAGTAGAAAGACAGTTTAGAAACGAAACTGAAACTGATTTTTTCTTTACCGAGGATTCCCAGCCTGACGACGGGGAATATTCATGAGCATGTGAACCCATGCTGGAGAACAACAGTTACAGGTAAGTAACTTGTTCCTTGGTTGGTATTCAAAACCTTCCTTTACTGGTCCTTGTGCCTGTTGGAACGCCCTGGGGTTACCACTCTGACTGGGCCAACGGTATCTCTTGGCATCTCCGACCTGTGGCACATTGCTGCGATACAGCGTTGCTTTGGGAATGGCTTCTTTGGCCTGTCAGACCCCATCTCAGCTTCTTTGCCGGCCAGTAAGTCTGCTGCCTTTCAGTTTGACAGCACCACTGGCGACATGTGTCTAGCTGCCAGTGCCTTTGCAGTACTTGTTAGGAGACCGTCGGCCTCATCTGAGTCTCCCACCAATCTGGCACATCAGACTGGGAACGCTGCTCTTTCTCAGCTGGACTTCTTCCCAGGCTTCTGCCTCTCTCTGCGTCTCTTCATACTCTACAGCTTGCTCCAGTTTCGCCTTAGCTTTCCTTTCCCTGCAGATGATGCATGGATTTAAATGTCTCACTCGGTCTAATGATTGGATAACAACTAGATAGCACATTCTTCTTGGCAGCGCTATTGGTCCACAATGATTCCTTACTCCTCTTCGTCCCAGTACTTAAGGATTTATGGGAATTGGAGTCCAAAGGATCATGTTTTAAGTTCTTTTGCTGAACACTTTCATCAGCATAACAATCACCATAAACATCAGTTGGCAAGGAACAAGTTACTTACCTGTAACTGTTGTTCTCCAGCATGGGTCTGGCATGGATTCACATGCTCATGAATATTCCCCGTCGTCAGGCTGGGAATCCTCGGTAAAGAAAAAATCAGTATCAGTTTCGTTTCTGATCTGTCTTTCGTAGTAGTAACCAATCACTGATCTCTGCGTCATACTGACCACAGCCAATGACTGCCCTCTACCTAAGCCCTGCCTCTGGCAGCCATCTTCAGATTTGGTAGCACGTAAAGTGGCAGTATGACCAAGTGAAGATCCGCAGAGGGGTAGGCGGGAGGGTTCGCATGTAAATCCATGCCAGACCCATGCTGGAGAACAACAGTTACAGGTAAGTAACTTGTTCCTTCTCCAGCATGGGGTCTGGCATGGATTTACATGCTCATGAATAAAGAATACAAAGCAGTACACACATGCACAACCACGGGAGGTGGCAAAGGCTCAACATTAAGCATTACATCAAACTCAACATTAAGTAATTCTTACCTCCTCACCAGGCTCACCTTAGGCGAACAGGTTGCGCAGCACTGCTTGGCCGACCCTGGACTCCTCCCTGGAATCCCGATCGACGCAGTAGAATTTCGTGAAGGTGTGCGTCGACCTCCACGTAGCAGCCCTGCAGATGTCCAGCAAGGGCACACCAGATAGGAACGCCGTGGTAGCTGCGATCGCTCTGGTGGAATGGGCTCTCGGACGGCCAGGCAGCGGTCGGTTTGCCAACCGATGACAGTACATGATACAGCCGGAGAGCCATCTGGAAATGGAAGCCTTCGAGAGAGCCTTCCCCTGATTGACAGGTCCAAAGTTCACAAAGAGTTGTGACGTCTTCCGAAAACACTTTGTGCGGTCCACGTAGAACTTCAGCGCTCTAGCCACATCCAGCGAGTGCAAAGTCCTTTCAGCCGGCGACGAAGGCGACGGGAAGAAAACAGGCAACACCAAGGGTTCGTTGAGGTGGAAGTCCGACGGCACCTTGGGCATGAAGGAGGGGTGCGCCCTGAGCACTACCCTCGTGTCGTGAAAAGTCAAGTACGGGGCCTTGCAGGAAAGGGCCTGGATCTCTCCCACCCGTCGTGCGGAGGTGATGGCCACAAGAAACGCTGTTTTCCACGACAAGAACTTCAACGGAGCCGAGTGCAGAGGCTCGAACCGAGGTCCCATGAGCTTGGTCAGCACCACGTTGAGCTCCCACGCCAGGGCCGGAGCCTTCACCGGCGGGAACGATCTGAACAGTCCCTTCATGAACTCTTTCACCAGACGATGAGACCACAAAGACGTCCGCCCCGTGGTTCTGGTGTATCGGGAGATCGCAGCAAGATGAATCTTGATGGACGCGTGCGCCAGTCCAGCTTTGGCCAGCGTCAGTAGGTACGGCAGTACTTGGGGAGCCGTAATCCGTAGAGGGTTAATCTTCTGTGCGTGGCACCAGACAGAGAACCTCTTCTATTTGTGCCCGTAGCATTTAAGAGTTGAGGACGCCCTGGCCTTTGCAAGAACCTCTCTGCAGTCGGCCGGTATGTCGTATCCTCCAAACTCTAACGCTGCAGGAGCCAGGCCTGCAAGTTCAGCGACTTCGGGTCGTGATGGAGGATGGCGCCTCCTTCCCTGGAGAGAAGATCCGCGTCCACTGGCAGCTTGATTGACGGGGACGCTGACAAGTCCAGAAGGTCCGGGAACCATATCTGCCTCAGCCACGCAGGTGCGACGAGGATCATCCTGCACCGTGACCTCTTGAGCTGGTTGATGAGCCGGATCAGCAATGGCAATGGAGGGAACGCGTATAGAAACAGGCCCTCCCAGGGGAACGAGAAAGCATTGCCCATGCTTCTCGGCTGGGAAAACCTGCTGGCGAACCTCCGGCACTTGGAGTTCGTCGCCGTCGCGAACAGATCGATCTGGGGTGTGCCCCACCGTCGGAAGAGGCGGTCCACTAGATCCTGTCGTAGTTCCCACTCGTGGCACGAGCGCAGCTCCCTGCTGAGTGAGTCGGCGATGGTGTTTTTTATCCCTGCCAGATGAAACGGCACCAGAAACATCCCTTGGGCGACGGCCCAATGCCACAGATCCTGCGCCTCCCTGGACAGGGCTGGGGACCTGGTTCCGCCCTGTTTCCTGATGTAGAACATGGTGGTGGTGTTGTCGGTGAAGATCCTCACCACCTTTCCCTTGAGGGACGGAAGAAAGGACCTGAGGGCCCAAAACACTGCACGGAGCTGCAGGACGTTGATATGGAGGGACTTCTCGGTCGGGAGCCAAAGGCCTCTCGCGTGCAGATTTTCGGTGTGCGCTCCCCATCCTTCCAGGGAGGCATCCGTGGTCACTGTCTCCTGGTGGCCGGGGGTCTGGAAGCCCATGCCCGCCGTCAGATGCGCGCGGGTGCCCCACCACCGGATCGCTCGTCGGAAACTCTCGTCGAGTGTGATCCTCTCCTCGAAGCTGCCCGTAGTCTGGATCCAGCGCGCGTCCAGGAACTCCTGCAACGGGCGCATCCGGAGCCTGCACAGGCGGATGAGGTAAATGCAAGAAGACATCATTCCGAGGAGGGACTTGATGGACCTCACTCTGGCCGCGTCCGCAACTAGCATCCACTGCACCTTGCCCAAGATGGCCCTCGTCCTTTCCTCCGACGGAGAGGCCAAAAGCGACACTGTGTCGAGCTTCGCTCCCAGAAACATTGCGTCTTGCGCGGGCACCAGGTGGGACTTGGCGTAGTTTATGGAGAATCCCAGGTCCGTGAGAAGTTGGACGGTCCTTGCCGTGTGCTCCACGGCGAGCTCCTTCGTCTTCGCTCGGATGAGCTAGTCGTCCAGGTAGGGGTAGACGTGGATCCCCTCTCGGCGCAGCTGCGCCGCCACCGGTACGAGGCACTTGGTGAACACCCTGGGTGCCGACCTCAGTCCGAAGGGAAGGGCTCTGAACATGATAGTGACGCCCTTGGACCACGAACCTGAGAAACTTTCGGTGTCCCTTTAGGATGGGAATATGGAAGTAGGCATCCTCCAAATCCAACGACGACAGGAAATCGCCCTCCTCCAGCTGGCCCAGGACGTGTTGGAGGGTGACCATCCGGAACTTCTGTGCCTTGATGAATTTGTTCGTCGTCGTAGGTCCAGGATGGGACGCCATCCTCCCGTCTTCTTCTTCACGAGGAAGTATCTTGAGTAAACTCCGGAGCCCCGAAGCCTCTTTGGGACAAGCTCGATGGCGCCCTTCTTGAGCATCGCCTTTACCTCCAAGAGAAGTTGAGGGACGTGATGTTCTTTCCTGGCCACAGGGGGGGACGCGCGGGCACCTCTTTAGAAACTCGAGCGCGTGACCCTGGGCTAGGGCGTCCAGCACCCAACGGTCGGTGGAGATGGACTCCCACACGCTGACGAAGCTCGCCAGCCGGCCTCCCACCGGGGTGCTTCGGTGGGGGCCCGACCCCACGGCCAGTTCAGTCCTGCTTCGACGAGGCTTTGCCGCCTTGTCCTCCTTGGCGACGACGGCGGGGTCCGCCTGACTTGCCTCGTCCCCTATAAGCTTCCTGCGACGACGAACGGGTCGCTTGACGGTAGGTGGAAAATCCGCCGCCGGAACCTTTGGAGGCACCCTGTTTGCCTCCGCCGCTCCGAAAGGGCAGCCACCGTTGCTGGAGAACACCAAGAGCCCGGGCCGTCTCTGTGTCTGCCTTGATGGCTTGAAGGGAATCGTCCACTGTTTTCCCAAACAGGTTGTTTCCGTCGAACGGCATGTCCAAGACTCTGGTCTGCACGTCCTGACGGAAGTCAGTAGCCTTGAGCCATCCACGCCGCCTAAGGCACACGCCGTCGCCCAACTGGCGAAATCCAGTGTCAGCGATGTCCGTCGCAATCGTAATGGCGTGGTCCGACGCCACCTCTCCTTCCTGCAAGATCTCTAGGGCTTCCGCCCTCTTGTCCGGTAGGAAGTCCAGCAGGGGGGCCAGTTTGTACCACAACTCCCTGTCGTAGCGCCCTACGATAGCCAAGGCGTTGGCCGCCTTAATCGTCGTCGCTGCAGACGAGATGACTCTGCGTCCCATCGTATCCAATTTCTTTCCCTCGCCGTCCGGCGGGGAGGTCGAAGTAGAGGCCGCGCCCTCCCCCCCCCGCTTTCTTCCTGGCCGCCGCGGAGACGACCGAGTCCGGGGTTGGCTGTGCCCGAAGGCACAAGGGGGCCGCGTCCGGGACCCGGTACTTCTTCTCGTACCGATCCCTTCTAGCCGGCGAGGTGGATGGGTTCTTGAGGAGGGCGAGGCCCTCATCCCAAATATCGTCCAGCAGAGGTACAGAGGACCGTCTTCCTCTTGGCCTCGCGCCGTTGATAAAGGAAACCTTCCTTCTTCTTCTCTTCCGGGCAGAGCTGGAAAAGCTCAGATGCCCTGGCGATCATGGAGTGAAACGATCCAATCTCGTCGGGTGGGGAAGCCCGGGTGGGAGGTGACGACGGCAGATCCTCGTCGTAAACCTCGTCGTCCGTACCCGTCGCGGCCGTGTCAGTCCCCGTAGCATCCCCACGAGTCGTGGACGGGGAGGAGGGCTGAACAGGGTGCGATGGCTGAAAAGGAGGTGGAGGATGAATCCTTCTTCTCTTAGGGGGAGGGCTCCCAGAAGGGCCTGGCTCCGGGTCCCCCGTCGGGAGCGGTTCCTCCGCTGGTGGTAACGTCAGTCTCGTCCTTATCTCCGAGCATAAGGACTGTATAGTCAACAAAATGGCCGCCGAGTTGTCTTGCGGCACTGGTTGAGGGGAGTCCGACGGGCGGTTAGGGGCCCCCTCGACGTTATCGTCGTCTCCTACGTCGGGATCCCTCCCGACGGGCTGGTCGTCTTCCACGCCAACGCCGTGGCTTAAGACTTCGATCAACTCTTCCTCAGAGGTTGAGGCCGAATCCACGACAACCTCCTGCCCCCCCCCTTTTTCTTCTCCGTCGGAGGTTTCACGGGGGTCCTGTCGATGGGCATAAAAGAGGACTCCCTCCGCGGTGGCAGGGAGACTCTGAGCCCCGAGGTTGCCACCACTGGTGTAGCCTCCACAGGCTGAGCCAGGGCCGCTGCGACTGTCTCGATAGAGGGCATGGCCGGATGGATTAAGGCTTTCACCACCTTAGGTGCGCTCACCGCCTTCTCCTTGGGGGGAGGGTCACTGCCTCGCTCTCCCTCCGATGGGGCCTTCGAGCTCGACCGGGGTCTCTCCAGGAGCTTCGCCGGGTGCTCGGCCTTCCTCTTACCCGAACCAGAGCGTTGGCTCGTGGTTGATGGCGCCGGGGAGGATGCGCCCTGCCTGGCGCCCGTAGAGCCTGACCGTTCGACGCTCGCGGTGCCAGCGGACTCGCGGTGCTTGGCCTTGTGTTGGACCCCCGTCGCCGGGGCATCCTCAAAGGTCTTAGAAGACCGCTCAGACTTCTTCTTCTTCTTCTCGCCTGACGGGCTCTTCCCTTCCAGCCAGTTGGCGAGACGTTGATGGCGGTCCTTCATGGTCCGCTCCGACATATTGCCGCAAAACGCACAGTCCTTCTCCACGTGCGTCTTGTCCTCATGTAGGCAGTAAAGACAAAAGGAGTGTTCGTCCTCCTTAAAGACATTCTGAAGCTGGCATCCAGGGCAGACCCTGAACAGCTTTCCGGGCGTCGAGCTTCCCTTCTCCTGGGCCATGTCCGATATGGGCCTGAGAAACTTCTGGAGTCCTCCAAAAGCGTGGCTCGACGAAATCTTCACCCTTGAGGGGCGTAGACGAATCCGACACGGGTCCCCGTTGATCGGATGAAGAAACAGTGGAGCTTGAGGCTCTTTTGACCGAAAAATAGAAGTTTTTGAGAAAAAAACTTGAAAAAATAGCACCAACGCTCGAGAGCAATAGCACGAGGATCCCAACACTTGAACGTGCGGTAAAAATCTGAAGATGGCTGCCAGAGGCGGGGCTTAGGTAGAGGGCAGTCATTGGCTGTGGTCAGTATGACGCAGAGATCAGTGATTGGTTACTACTACGAAAGACAGATCAGAAACGAAACTGATACTGATTTTTTCTTTACCGAGGATTCCCAGCCTGACGACGGGGAATATTCATGAGCATGTGAATCCATGCCAGACCCCATGCTGGAGAAATAAGTGAAGAAGGAATAATGTTCTGCTTAAGATGTTTAACAGGAGTTGATTTTAAGACTTTACAATTAAAAGGTTTTGAAGAATGACAACCAACCATTAGATACTCCGGGATTAGGGTTTCCTCTCCACAGTCAAGAGAAGAATACTGCGTCTCTCCTGTGGGAGCCATCACATCTACCCAACAGCCATCTCCACCCATGTGATTCACCCTCAGAATACCATCCCCGGGGTCAGGATCAGGTAGCGTCTGCCTTCCCTTGCCACATGGGAGGAGACTTTAGGCTGGGGAATAGTGATGACTCTGCAGGATTCATCACAATGCCCAGGGCAGACCACTGGAAAGCTATGAGGGAGCATTCCAGAAGTAATGTCACTTTATGGTGAAAAGTGTGATTTTAAATTTCAGAAACAAAGGACTGGAAAGAATATTTTACATTGGTTTTCCTTCTCAAGGCGAAGGGGTTGGAGGACTTGCGAGGTTTGACAATGACTGGGAATGAGGATGCCTCTCAAAATTGAACTGCAGAAAAGGAAAAAGACGACCATAAACTCACAGAATAACTGTGAAGTGGTGGTTCTTTTGGGACAGACTGTTCTTTGGCAAATGCCTGGATGCTATCTACATTTGACAATTCACGATATTATACAGATCTTGGAAAAACACGTCAGACTGCCATTTTCGAAAAATGTCTAAAAGCAGATGGATTTAGAATCTTGAGGACATTATAAACCTTGTTTTTCTGGCAACAATGTGGTCCCCAATTTCATAAACTGGCCTTTACAATTGTGTTCTGTGATTTCAGATGTATGGCCTTTACAATTGTGCATTAGCCAGTATATTTAAAAACGCTGTTCTATTGCAATTAGTGTATCCTCTCTTTGGTAAGAAGGCAATTAACCTTGGTATAAAGTAGCAGCTGAAAGCTCTGGTTGAATGACTTGGAATCATTCCATTAATAAGCAATTATGTATTCCGTGGCCAGTTCCAGTTCTTTGCATGAGACCCCCCAAAGTATCGGTTTACTTGTGTATCTCCGTTTGCTTTATTTGTACTTGTATTCCATTACATAATTGGGTCAGCATCAGTCATCTGCATTATTCATGTATGTGATGTATCCTATGTAACGTTCCTGTGTAACCCCTGGGATGTCACTTATTACTCTTCTGGTTCAGCCTTTATGGAATGAGGAATTGCTTGGAGAAAAACCTACATGCAAACCAAAAACATTAATGAAAGGACACCCAGACTTTAGAAAAATAGATTTATTTCAAGACAAATGATTTGGTCCTGCAATGCAGCCTTTTTTCATTACAATGTAACGGTATACAGTGATGTTTGCAGCTTCCTCGACTTCTCAAGGTCCATCATCAATGCCAAAGAAATCTCACATCCTTTCTGCATTTAACTACACATCTTGGAAACTACATGTTTTGTTTTATTGTTTCTATTTGAATGAGCATACGCTGATCCTTTCTATGTCCTTGAACATTTAGAACTCTGCAGTTTGGGCACATGCTTCCATGCAGTGATATGGAATGAAATGGGTACATTGCTTGATGTCATGCAACGCAACAATTTGTGCATGTCTCCTGTAGGCTAACCAGAGGGTTAAGCGAGTTGATACTTTTGAAATGCACATACTGTTTCTAATCTAATATGGGCACCAGTAAGATTGTTTATGAATTACAAACATCCCGTTTGACTTGACTTGAAAAGCACCCATTGTAGACCTCACACCTTTCATGGCAAAGACATTAGAGCTATCCTGATTCCTGGACCTGTTCTTTCAACCTTTGCCATGCTGTGGCCTGTGTTAATGTGATATTACAGGATTTGAGACTTGCATCCATTTGGGTTTTAGATGTCCAGTTCTTTTGTGGCATAAGTAATGCTTGCTCTTCCTGAATTGTACCTATTTTATGTGGCGGCGTGTGGCCTTATCCACTGTTTAAGAATTGTAAAGTGCTTGTAAGCCCTCTTGCATGTGGGATCAAACTGTTTCCACGTTTTGATGCCCGTTTGGTCATTGGCTTTTGGGAACATTTGCCATGCACCTCTACAGTGCATCTTCTTTTTAATTTAAAATAAAGTTTTTCCAGTCTTTAACCCCTAAAAAAAAAAGTTAATTTAGTGTTGGTGTTATGGCTGATTGGTAGATCTGTGTACTTTCTCAGGTGGTTTTGGGCTCCATTCCCCAGTGGAATGTGGGCTTCTCGTGAAATATTTTCAGCATTTCATTCCAGCATAGACATTCAACCTTAGCATTGTTGCAGATGCCTTAGTCATAAAGCCTATGTTCACACTTTACCTATATTTGAAAAACGTTCCTTTTCAGGAGTGGAATGTTGGACATTCTAATCATAATGGAATAATTCAGTCCTAGAAATCAACTCCAGGTTTTGCAGGTACAAGGTTAAATACTTCTATGCTTAGTGATTTCATTAACCCACTAATCGGCCACTTAGCTGTTTTCTTCCTTCTCTCATATGTATCTTCAGGTTTCTTTTTTCCTGGAGAATAGTTTCTTTAAATAACACTAGGGAAATGCAGATGTAGTGTGTGTCAATTGGCTATTCTGCCAAAACACCTTGTCTTGGTATTCTCGTTCATGTATATTAGGAAAAATGACCCTCACTGTGAGTCTGCTCATTTTAATCATCGTTGCACTGCCTCCTTTGCAACTAGTTGGAATGGCCTGCATGCATTTCTATAAAAAAACATCATCAAGGAAGAGTCCGGAAAGGATGGAGGCTATGTGCTGTGGCCTACCACGCTCCGATCACATCCATAAATATATGATTTACCAACAGCCACCTCCTGCTCTTTAGGCTTTTTAACCCCATAACATTAAGGTTGGAGTACAGAGAAGGATCAGAATAGATGGCCTGTTGGGAGTTGAGAAGGAAGAGCAAAGAATAAGACTATCCGAATTACCTATGGTAATTTTCCTTACTCTGTAATCCTGCTCTCTCTCCTTCCCAAATGGTTGAAAACAAACTACATAACTAGAAAGCATCAAGAGGGGCTGACTGCATATGCCAACCTTATAAACGTACTGTTCGTTGAGGGGAAAAAATACATTGTGGTCATTTACTTCACCTAAATTAATTAACACATAGCTGTCAAAAATATATGTATATGTTGAGAGGTAGCGAGTATGGGGAGAAGGGGAGGGAATACGTAGGGGTTGGATTGAGGGCTGTGGGGGGACCCCCCATTAAAAGAAAATCCCAGGAGTTAACATCATCCAAGCAAATTACTACGAGACCATTTAATTTGATGAAGCCACAAAGAACCCTCATATAAAACAAATAGGCAGAGAAGAATTGACTGGCCAAAAGGTGCACATATTGAAGGAATCCTCTAATGACTAATGCGTAGAAAAAACATGTGAAGTCGGCTGCATAACTGCCCTCCACATTTCTAAGATGGGGCCATGTCTCTGACAAGCTGCCAGTACTGCCTTTTGCTAGTAGAATGGAAGGTGCACATGTACATTGTGCATACATACTTTGGAACTTGTAGTAATTAGTAATGCAGGATACTATACTTCTTGTGAGAAGTGATTTAGCTCTCATGCTCATAAAATGATTGCAAGATATAAAGGGTTTAGTGCTTTCAGGTTAACATTTTAAAAATCTAAAGCATAAAGTATTGATTGAATAACCACCTAATTCATTTGAAATAATATCTAAAGCTCCTAGGAAGAAAGAAGAGGTAGCATGCATATTCATCTGGGAATTTGCCTACACAGTTTTGCGCATGGGAGTAGATTTAAATCCCATGCAGATGGTAGTTCTGCAGTGGGAGGATCAAGAGGAGATGGTGCATTAAAATGATACTTCATAGCCTTTTATTTATTTTGTTTAAAACCATTGTGGCGTGCTTAGGAGAACAACATAATTCATACAGGAATCAACACTTCCTGAACTGGCCTACTATGAAATGAAGGGCATATCTGTGTCTAGGACTGCAAGAAGAGGGTTTATCTTTTCGCATAATGTCCAAATAAACCATATAACTTTTGTCTTGCACTCTTCGCAGGTAGATTCCTTTCGTGGTACAGTTATTAAAACAAAAATCTCCTCCTGAAAAGTTTTAACTGTTTAAGTAACTTTTTTTTAGATCGGGCTGGCATATTTCAACATTGGTAGGTGGAGTTTCCATAGTCTACAGAGTAAGGAGATCTGGCACCTTTTGGAAGTGTCAGGAAAACGGTTTTCAGACCTCCTCTTCGTATTAGGAAACAGAGGCCAGTTTTGAACTCCCAGAACATGTGACAAATTTGTCATTAATATGAATTTCGGGAGAATCTTAGCATGGTACTGCTTGACCATTTGAGAAATATACTTCTTCGATGGAATTAAAGCTGAAACCCAGGTGGTCTACCTGAGGATGACCCAAAGCTTCAACAACACTTAAGATTTTCAATGATGTCGTCCGCTTGGGGCATCTACCGGAAGTTGCCTTTGGGCTCAATCAACCGATGATATTGAAAGGCCTAACCTTGCATCTCTGTAGCTTGTGCAGTGGAGAGGGAGGTATCCGTAGAAATATTCGCAAGAAAAAAAACTGCATCTTTTTTGCGATAATTTTTCCAATTTTGTGGACTCGGTTTTTTTTTTTTTAATGTATATTCGAGAGGGAGGAGTTCCATCTCATTTTGATTAGTTGGAACATTTTAGTTCTGGTGTTTATTATCACTAGCTTTGTTCTCCTGAAGTTCAGAAAACACATTTTTTTGCTAAAAAGAAATGTAATGTCTAAGAAGTTTATGGGCAGATGGGGCTACAGAGATATGTAGTCTTTGAATCCTGGGAATTCGCTTCCCAACCATACTATGGAGAGTATGTCATGCCTGAAATTTGAGAACGGAGAGGATGGAACAGACTTTCTTTTAGAAGAGTTTTGTTTACGTGCCATACCACCATTGGGTGGATTGAATGGGACTAGGAGTTTGTTTCTTCTTGAACTGGTTCTCTGATGTTTTATCCCAGCTGAAGTACATATCCCACTGAAAATACTGCTTCATCACAATTGATGAACAATATGAAGGCCAAGCACTCGGAAACCACCCATCTGTGGCAAAAGAAGGCATTTAAAAATTGCTTAGTATACTTTGGAGAAGAATGTTAACTGCTTTCTGCACCGGGTTACTGAAATGCAAAAATGTTGTCGGTTATCTCCAAGGCAGAGACACTTCCCCCTTTATCTCCTAGCTTCTAACTACAAAAAACTCAGAACCTTTTAGGTGTAAGGATTCTGCTCCATCTATTGATCTTTCTGCTCAAAATAGCTTCATTAGCACCGTTCTCATGCTAGTTTTGCCTTCTTCGTTAGCTAATGTTAATATTGCAGTAACATTGCTCTCTTATTTAGATGATCATTACATATGTCAATCGCTAGGTGCCAACATACATCCATTCTTCGATGGCAGCTATATACGTTTGTGGTCCTTATTCAATAATAAACCATCCTTAAATATGTGTTTTATTCTCTTTGTTGGTCTCCGACGTCCCTTTACACACTGGTTCTCAATGCTTCTTTTTCGAGGAAGGCTACCTCTGTTACTAAAAACACTGAGACTAATGCTCTGATGAAGGGCTCGAAAATACTGAATCCGTACAAATAACCTAATACAAAAAAAGAATGAGAAATGACCTAATTTATTTGACCGAAAGTAGTAGGTTTCTTGGTATATCTATGGTAAATAATAGATGGAGGGTGGGGTAAGGGTATAAGTTAGGGTAGGGGAGCTGAGAGGTGGGGAGGTGCGGGCGGGACTGCCCCCCCTTAATTATATAAAAAAACAAGTTAAAAAGCAAAAAGTAATGTTCGTTTTTCAGTCTAATAAAATAAGGTAATTTCTCAATTTGTATTTTTTTCCCTCGAAAATATCACAGATATCCCGAAAATACATGTTGGCAATGAGAGAATATGAAAAAGTATGAAGGATTGATATGGATTTAGGCCATAGGATATTATTTACATATATGCTTTGGTCTATGAATGCTGTTAATGAAGCTATTTTAAGTTCATTTACCAAAACGTGGATCACAGTTCTTGCATCAAAATGTTCTCATTGTTTTTGTAGTATTTAAAAAAAATACAAATGGTTAATATTCTGAACCATTATAATCCCGCTTTGAGGAAAAGCCTTTCTTCTTTGCAGTCAAGAGCTCCTACAATAAACGAAATCCTGTATACTGCAATCTAAAAAACGTTGACTTACAGAGCATTTTATCTCTACTAAAGTGTTGCACCCGATCTTTGGCTACAATAAAGATTGATTAGGAGAATGTGCCCAAATTAGCAGTGTGTTCAAATGGTAGTTATTGATGTCTTGCTGGAAAGGCTAGGCTTCCACAAGAGATGACTTTCATGAATGCTCTTTTTGAGTTGCTTTTGACCCAAAAGTTAAACATTAGAATTGGCAAACATCACTATTTATCCGAAAGGAAAGATTTGTGCGTCTGCAGAATTTAACATGAAAATGTGAATCCTTGACATCCAGAGAACCCATTCAGTGTCCTACATGCTGTGCCTCCAAGGCATTGTTACCAAATGGAATGTCTCCAGAGTTTGAAACTGATTGTGATCATAAAATGATTTAGAATGAGTCTTAATCCTCCACTCTTAAGTAGAAAATGGCAGCAATAAAATCACTGACTCTTATGATGTAATAAGCGCAGCTTTATACTATTGGAGTTTGAATATTGCACTCCTGCAGAAGTTGCAAAGATGGCTATTTTTGGAGGCAAAGATGGAGAGACTTGGTAGCCAAGCAAGAGAGTGGGCCTCTGATCATTTTGAGAACTCTTAAGACCTGGTTAACGTCTTTTGATGGCAGAAGGACAATACTCCACCTCTCAAAGGGGATGAGTGTGCTTTGATGTGAAAAGAAGCAAACATTTCCTTATGAAAGTGAGAGACTTAATAACAGGCTACTTGAAGTGAGATGATTTTAGTTTCAAGTGGCACATTTTCTTTTTATTACTGGTCTTGATCATGGTCACGTTTTCTAGGCTTTAAAGCATTAGATGGCTTATGGGAAGTCTTGAAGGAATAGTTGCATTCTCACCAAGAATTATTTGTCACTATTCCAGTTTTAAATGTCTGCCAATTCATCAGTGAACAGAATAAAACGTGTTGCCATCAGAAGGCCAATCCAAATGATCCTGGTGCATGGAGGAAGTGCATAAAAATGGATTGCTTGTCTTTCAAACTGACAGTTTTTAACTTGCAATAGCTGTAAATCAGTGTCCTCCCTTCTTCTAGCTTGAATGCAAATTCTTCAGAAACCTCTTCCATTAATAAGTGTACAAATATGTCCAAGATCTCCAAATTATGTTATTATAAAAGCACATCCATTTCAGCTCAGATATGCCTTTCACAGAATTTAGCATCTTTATCAAACATTGTGAGAGGCCCAAGAGTCAGTCCTTTACCCAAAACTGCTGCAACCAATTTGCCTGTGGACCGGCACAAGCCTCATTCTTAAGGTCTTGGATTTAGGTTCCAGATAATTAGAAATGTATGTCTCTGATGTAAGAGGTTAGCAGATAAACAGTGGTCGTTCCCACAAAGGAGGACCCGTGCCGAGAAGGCCTAAATAGTTCTACTCCTGAAGTGCCTACCTAGGTTTTTTTTTTTGGTGGCAACCAGTCTAAAAAACGAGTAGGACGAGCATCTTCCCGATCAGAATTTGTATCGTTGCCAACCCTTGGTCTTACTGGAGGAGTGGGGCCCAATGATGGTACTGTCTGAGAATGGGCAGTCTCAGCGACGTCACAAGCAATGGTTCATCATGAGGTGCAGGAGAATGCAGACAGCATTTTGAAAATGATGCTTAAGTGTCAAAAAGGTATAAGACAACATGTCTTCATCAGTCCATCGTTGGCCTAAGGGATAATAGATGCTACTGGCTCTAATCATCTGCATCAGTGAGGATGCTTTTAACTAATTTGCACTTTGAATCCTGACAAAGACGGGTACCTCAAAGCAACCCTCCAAATTAATTTTTGGTGGCAGTCTTGTAGATGCACAAAAACAGATTTGTTCACCAATCCTACCTAATTGGTGCTAGAACACCACTGGCTTGTGTGGACGGGAGCAGGATATCCCTCTACAGTACTGACTAGAATGTTAAGCCAGAAAAGTTGTACAGTACTATAGGAATCACAGTTTTGGGGATTGGAAGCTTTTGCTGCTGAGACTACTTACGTAGATGCCTGGGATAACACTCCTAGACTTGTGAGACACTGGATCCTGTAGTGACATCCTCAAAAGATTTTGATAGTTTGAATCCTGATCCCAGTATTGAATTGCCCTTACCTATGTGCGGCAACTTTTCACCTATGATAAGAGACTTTTGTCTTTGAAACCATACACCTCTTGAACATTGAGAGTAGGTGAGTTCACCACGGCCTTGGTGCTATCCTGATGCAGAAATAGGATGAACATTTCTGAAAGAGCTCACATAGGCTCAGTGCGGGTGAACTGCCAAGTAGTGTCTGCAAGAAAATGGGTGCATTTCTTGGGCCAGGTTGTAAATTTCATGCAGCGAAGGAACCAAAATGTAAAGAAAAAAGGTGCATCCACCTGACCCATAAATCACCAAAGAGAAATCTGTGTACAGTCACCAATTCAGAAATTCGATTGAGAATCCAGCCTCTTGATAAATAAGGTGTTTTTCAGTCTAATAAAATAAGGTAATTTCTCAATTTGTTTTTTTTTCCTCGAAAATATCACGGATATCCCGAAAATACATGTTGGCAATGAGAGAATATGAAAAAGTATGAAGGATTGATATGGATTTAGGCCATAGGATATTATTTACATATATGCTTTGGTCTATGAATGCTGTTAATGAAGCTATTTTAAGTTCATTTCATAAATCACCAAAGAGAAATCTGTGTACAGTCACCAATTCAGAAATTCGATTGAGAATCCAGCCTCTTGACCCCACCGTCGACGAAAAATATCAACATGGGGACTGCATTGGCAATTTAGGAAAGGGTATAAAAAAAGTGGGAAAAGGGGGGGGTTACGGGTGTAAAATGGGGAGAAGTGGAGGGCTGTTGAAAGGTTGGACAGAGGATTGTGGGGAGAGGTGAACCCCCCCACATTTTAAAAACAGGCAAAAGAAGAATTCTCATTAAAGAAAAGAAAAAATGAAAGCCAAATGTAGCCAATTCTCATTAAAAGGGAACATCGAATTTGACATAACCAAAAATGACAATTGGCAAAAGAAGCTTCATGGGGGCACACAACAACAGATATTGGGGGGGGTTTTACTTTATTTTATTTATAACACGCAGCCATAAACCCACAGGTGTGAGGGCGCAGACAAGACATACTGGACATGAAAGATTCACGGACCGATAGCAGGTGGCAGGTAGGGTCAAAGACCCAGCCCGAACCCAAGAAATACAAAGCGTGCCTAACGGAACAGCCAGGTCTTGAGCTCTTTTTTAAACATGCTCAAGGATAGGGAGCTTCTCAATGATATAGGCAAGGCGTTCCATAATGAAGATTAGTTTCTATAGCTGTTTTTTTTTTCTTCAATATGTGCTTTTGTAGGCATGCTGGCATGGTCCCCATCAGCACTTGAAGATAATCACGAGCAACCTGAAGGTAATGCGCGCCTCAACGGGAAGCCAGTTAAGGGCCTGACGAGATTCTGTTACATGAGAGCGTGACGAGAGTCCTGTTACCACTCTCACTGCGCCATTTTGAGTCCCTTGGAGTCTGTTAAGAGTTGCTTTACTGGCCTCTGCTAGGCGGCTACAACAATATTCTATTTTAGAGCCAATTATTGCGCGCGCAATTGTCTCCGCATTCTCTTGAGGTTGCATGTAACTTTTAAACAGTGATCATTCTTCTTTGAGAATAGCTTTCCTAGGTCTACCTTTGGTGCAGCCTATCCTAACCAACGAGGGAGAGCAGGTTTGCCAGTGTACACACGCACGTACCTATTTATGACTTGGCAATGATCTTCAGCCAAAGAGAGATAATTGGGAAATGTTTTATGGAATAGAATTGAAAACTAAATGAGCAAATCAAATCCATGTACTATAGTGGGTTCGAGGTGTAGTAGTTAATGCCCTTGGTTTAGAATAACAAGAGATGAAGCGCTAGTCCAACTTGCTTAGTATCAAATTCACATTTGGTGGTCTCAAAATTAACCCTGGTTTACAAATCCGGGTTATACACGTGAGTGCATGGCTCACATCACCAGTGATATAGAATACTCATCTGCACATACAGTTTGTCTAAATCATGTACGATATTGTGGAAGGAAACACCAAGGACAGCCTTTCCATCATACAGCAATGTATTGCAGGTACCTTTGCTAGATCCCTGTTCATACACCAATTAGTTTCCATTCTAGGTCCTAATAAGGTACCACATTTCCTAGAGGCAAGCTCAGCTGTGGGTAATGTGATTATAGAATGTGAACAAACCCATCACTGAAGCAGCCGGGGGATTTTGAAAGATTGCTAAACACTCTCGGAAATGTTAATCTTCGGATTTCACGAATTGAAGTCTGTGTCACAACCTACCTTATTGGTCTTGTAAAACAGTTGGAATTTGAAGGCAGAATTTGCGTTTTTAATTGAATTTTAAAAAGTCATGATCCTTGTATTCAATATCTTATGGAAATCATTTGTTTGTGTTATTGGCATGCATTTCCTCAATGTAATTTATTTTCTACTGCTTGTTCAATGCTGTTTAAGAGAAGTTTAAATTCATTTGTTAACACATTCATTTTCATGAATCTGTTTCTATTTCTAGGCTCATGACCAACAAACTGCTTCTCTCGGTTATCATCATCCTGGAGCTGGCCATCCTCGGAGGTGTTGTCTATTACAAGTTCTTCAGCAAGCATTGACTTCGTGCCACAAAATCATTTGTGCTATATTTTCATCATGATGCCCTTATGGACACTTTACAGTGGGCCTTGTGCCAGGTTAGAAGTCACTTTGTGAAGAGGAGACTGAACGTCACCAGTGAATCTCCAAAGGGGAGAACAGACAATTTGCCTATTTATGTGGACCTTTCATGAAGGTCAGACTTTGAACCAGGCTGGAAATAATGGATTGTTCTTTGTAAACAAGCAACTTGTGCCAATTGTAGCTTTTCAAATATAAGCTTACGGTAAAATTACCAACAGTTGTATAAATTCATGTTTTATTACTCATTTAAATAGTCCTAGCGTTCAACAATACAGTACCGCTAATTGACATGACTACAATCCTCACATACAGCAGTTATTGGTCACCAAAGTTTCTACAGTACTAAGTCTATTTTGTTAAAAAACAGCAGTAATGGAGAACGCACAACGTTCTCTTCAACCAGTATTGACACAGCCAATTTTAATAAATATGTTTAAGTGCTATCGCCGATCTGGAATGGACGAGGGGTTAACGAAGTACCACCCGGTTTCTAAATCCTCACTTGCTCCTCGCTGTCTGACTCATATGTTGCATTGGGCGTTGGAAGTTCATCAATCACTGTATGTGCACCTTCCCTCGTTTGGCCGAGACATGAGGCAATGACATCTACGGCCAAGCTGGCAGTGGCGTTCACTTCTTCTGCTGAGGTTCCAAGCAGAGGGTTTACTTCTACCAGATCTACAGCGGACAGCATACCTGTGGAAGAAAATCAAATATGGTCAGCACCTTTATAACTGCTTTGGTGAATCAAAAAAGTGGAGAATGACAGGTAGTGTGGACCTTGTTAGTGGAAGCAGAGTAGAAGACCAACAATGTAAAAAACAGCACATCTGCCCAGGCAGCCACATGCAGTGACTTGCCACCATGGCAAGCACAGCCCAGCAACTTGTATAATACTGGGCACAGGAACCAGCATGGTAAATGGGGATTTGGATGGGTAGGGTGGCCCCCATACAAGGTTGTATGAGAAGAAAGTGGATTACCTCCCCTCCCCCCCATTGAAAGTGGAGTGGTGAGGGGGGGGCCTGGGGCGAGTCAGCACATGCAGTCACGCCCCAGATCCATAAAGGAGACTACCACCTAAAAGTGAATTACTTCCATAGCAGAATTATTTTTGCAAAATAAGTTGTCATGATGAGCAAAATAGGCATGGTAAATCAGTGAAAGGAGTCAGGCCCCAGCATGTTAATAGTATGAAATGACCGTAATACGGTTAGATTCCAATTTGAGCATATTTTGCTTTTGACAGTCAGCAAGCAGATGGCTAACAATTTTGTGTTTGGGGCCATAGAAGCTAATAGTAGTGTGTATCGAAATTCAGCTTTCATATGGGCATAGGAAGGGCTGGCTTGAAGGAATTCAGCAAAATAGGATGGCCCATTCGGTGGCATACTGCAAACAGTGAATAGGAGTGGAATAAACCAACAATGAGGGTCTTCTCGTGACTTTAGATCTAGCATGTCCCTCTGGCAAAGTTCACAATCCTCCACCCCCCCCCCCCCCCAACCTCAATCCCCGCCCCCTCCCGGGGCACAGAGGTTAGGGACAAGGGTTGGAGGATCTGAGTAATATAAACCACAAGATGTGGAAACCTTTAGTTAATGTTGTCGACAGGAGTAGTATCTAAACCAAGTACCGGGGTCTATACTAAGCATGCCTACTGTCCAGGTAGAAAGCCCTAATCTAAATATCAGGAGCCAGAGTTACTGCACCTGGTGGGTCCGCCTTCAGTTCACTCACAGTATTTAAAGTGCACAGCATGCTCCTTTTTTGACAGGTGCCCCGCTTGTTGAGCAGGTTGTCCTCAAGCCCCTTTTCTGGGCTCCATTGATAGACAAATCATATGCCTTCCAGCTTGAACTTATGATTCCTCCTGGCCTTAAGGGAGAGACACCATTACCAGCAGGAATTACTTATTTTCTTTGCCTCCACTGGCTCAGGTGCTTCTCAGACTGAAACTATTCTCATTCACCAGCCAATGGTCACCCACCTGGGCTTGACACCAATAATCAGTTTCTCTAGGTACCAGCACATGTCGGGCTCCTGCCACCAGCAGGCTATAGATGCATCTTCGCAAAAACACTGGTGGTCTCAAGACCCCACCAGGATCTGGGCTATAGCGGTTGCCTTATGTCTGTCAGGGACCAGGTTATATGGTTCCTTCATCTGCTTCCCACTCCCCCTCTCAATCTGTCAGTATACACATTCTCTGGAACATTTCCTTAACACCTTCAGCGCTCATCTTTTTTCTGCCTCTTTTTATAGTGCCTCCATGAGCTCAAGTTCCCCAGTAGGACCACCTGTGATTGGCTAGCCCCTGTTCGCCTTAATTCTTTGCTAGATGGTATGTCAGGACTTGGACGACCCACCCCACTTCAGATATTTCCTTTCTCATTTTCCTACCGGTCGTGCGTCAAATCTCCTTGTTAGCTGTGTGTGCTAAAGTACTGAGCTACATGGGCCAAGGGCTTAAAAGGGGCAGCCACATTGTTTACATCAGGTCAAGCCTTTATGGTGACACTCTGGAATTATCGTCTCTTTTGCTGGTAAACGTTTGCTCTTATTGCTTTTGCATAGGCCACCCACAATCTCCCTTTACCTAGCAGGGAGCAGTTTCTCATCACCTCTTTGTTATGGGGTCTTGAACAGTTAACTAAGTTTCTGTGCGAGCAGGCTTGTGTTAATGTACAATTTGACTAGTGTCTCTGATGCACTTACTGTGTCCTTGGTATTTCCAGTATGGGGTTTTTGCATTGTCATTTAAATAGCATGTACAATATTGGCTTCTGATGTGTCCTCCTTGCTAGAGTAGGGAAGGCTGGTGGACTCCCCATATACCACCGCAGGACTTGCATCACTTTGCTGGAAGCTTCACCTGGTGGTTCTCGACAGCTCCCACCCCTAACATTCCTCTTCTCCTCTAAGTGGCTTTCTCTCAGTGGTCTGTTGGTTGAAAAAACTGGGACAGATGTACTTTGTCCATGCTAGTCCAATAAGCATTGGTTGATGAATGTGTGTGCTTCTTATAGCGAGAGTTGGGAACTTCTGCTCAGTGTACCTTTACTGTAACATGGTGTGTCAACTCCGATGGCAGAGCTCATGTACATACATTTTAAAAAATCACATTCATACATCAAAACAAGATTTCCCGCTTCAAAAGTGAGAACATCCACACAGATACTTGTGCTCATTGCATTTATTTGTGTTGTGGGTGAAACGTGTTTCCTGGAGGTCACACTTTAAAAGGCCAGTTTGAATGTGTTTTATTTATTTTCTCCTTTCTTTCCCATTTCAGTGTTTTGTTACCTCCTGATGTTTAACGCTATTTTTTTTAGAATGTTACGATTTTCGGACCTCTTTGTAATTTCCACCGAGTTTTCTGATTTTTGTAAATGTGTTTGTTTGAATTTTGGACACTTTACATATTATTATTGATGTAAATACACAGCTCCTAAGGCTTGTAGCACAGGGCATGATGGACTCCATATTTGAAAAATTAGGCGGTCATGGTGGCAGAACGAAAGCAAGTGATATGCATGTACATGTGTGAATTAATTCTCTATTCTGTGGAGAGTCTTCAAAAATAAGGTAAGCCAAAACTGCCCTCGCTGCTAGAGAGAAGAACAAGTTACTTACCCCTGGTAACGTTCTTCGACTGGATGTTCCTCCCATGTATTTCTCATCTTTGAAAGCAGTTCGAGTTTTTGACGGAGGGTGCCAGGAATTTTTGCTACTGTTGTGGATGACCGCTTTGCCAAATTTGGCTTCCTCTCGTTAAAAAGAATCTACACAGTACAATCTACTAAATGTGTGCAGGGACTTCCATGTTGCTGCACTGAAAATGTCCCTCAATGGTACACCTCTCAAGAGCCGAAGAAGTAGCCACTCCTCTGTTAGAATGCGCCCTTAGACCAACGGGGTGAATCTTTGCCAGCCAATGAGTAACACTCATTTATGCACATCTCAATCCATCTAGAGATGGTTTGTTTTGTGACAGTTAATCCTAACCTATGACCAGCATAACCAATAAAAAGGTAATCATCTTGGTGAATATTTGCAGTCCATGTGATCAGGGCTCAAGTCGAGGGTACTTTATTCTGAGGGTGTACTCAGTCCCCCCCCCCAACCCCCCTAGCTAAAAGAGAAACATTGGATGTCCTCTTTGAATTTATGAATTAAAGCCAACCTCAGGGATCAAACCACAGTCATCAGGTTTGCAGGCCGGACACTTCACCACTGCACTATATAACCTGATGAAAAATAACAAACAACTAAAGGTGAAATATCTCATTTCGGTACTGCAAGTCCCAGGGAAAACATTTGTATTGGTTCTTGGAGTTTAGAACATGCACACCTTTTAACGTTTTCAAAAACACTATTCAAAGAAAATATCCTGTCTTGGTTTTGTGTGTGTTGATTTTATGAAAGGCAAATGCGATTCGTCCTGTTCAATTTGGGTGGTTATGCAAAGCCAACTTAATTAAATGTGCATATTTCACCTTGATATGCAAATTTCTGGCGATGTCACATCCCATTGCGTTTGTTGATGAGTCCCCCCACTTAAATTCTTCAGGACTTGACCCCTGCTTGCGATATAGAAACTTAGAACCCCTCTTTGGGTCTAAATGATGGTAGTGCAATACGTTGTGCCAAATGAAATTTTAACACAACCTTCGACAAGAAAAATGACTTAACCCTCAAAACGACCTTATCCTTGGAAAAGGTTGTGAAAGATTGTTTGAAGACAGAGCCTGAAACTCACTTACCCTACGGGTAGATGTGATAGCCACTAAAAAAGGCAGTTTTTATGGTGAGCATCCTTAAAGGGCACGCATGTAAGGGCTCAAAGGGAGCTCCCATAAAACCTCTTAGTACCAGGTTTAGATACCATGATGGCACAATGAAGGGAGTAGGCGTAACACATTTTCAGAAATTGTCACAATCAGTACTTTGAAATATGATCCCTCATCCGGAGATCTTTTGAAAATTGAAAGGGCCGCTAAATTACCCTTCACTGTGGCAACTTGCAACCCAGAATGGCTCAAATGAAGTGGGGAAGTTTACATAAGAAAGGTTCTAGTTTCTTTTCCCTGCACCAGCTGCGAAATGTATTCCAACGGCCGCGGTACAGGGATTTAGTTGCTGGTCTTCTCGCCGAAAGCAACACTTCCATTACGTCTTCCAGAAGGTCCCAATCCTTATATCTCACCCTTTCAGATACCAGGCGTGAAGATTGAGAGTCCTGATCTTTGGGTGAAGAATGTGACCTCCCTCTTGTGAGAGTAGGTCCTCTCTTTGGGGAAGACTAATTGGAGAGCAGAGGGCCATTTCCAGAAGGTCCGGATACCATGTTCTCCTGGCCCAATCCAGGGCAATGAGGATCATTGCTTTCCTGAACTTTCTCAACCTCTGTATTACATGAGGAATGACGGGGACTGGCGGAAACGCGTACAGGAGTGGAAATTCCTAGTCCACTACGAACGCGTCCCCTAGAGCACCTCTTTGGGGAAATTCCCTGGAGCAGAACAGCTCGCACTTCCGGTTGACACTGGTCACGAACAGATCCACTTGAGGGGTTCCCCAAAGGGCAAAGATCTCTTGAAAGACTTCCTGAGCTAGTTCCCATTTGTGGGAGATCGTGCTCTGCCTGCTCAGAGCGTCCACTGCTGTGCTCTTTTCTCTGGCTAGATGAACTGCCAGAAGAGTTATTCCTTCTATCGGTGCCCAGAACCAGTGCAGCATTGCCTCTCTGCACAGGGGCAGTGACCCTACACCCCCTCTCTTGTTGAGGTAATGCATGGCCACTGTGTTGTCTGTCATTATTAGGACACGTTTTCCCTGTATCGAGGGCAGGAAGGCCATCAGTGCTAGTCAGATTGCCTCCGCTCCAAAAGGTTGATATGGAGTTTGAACTCCGAATGAGATCAGTGTCCGCTTATTGAAAGCTCTCATGTGTGCTCCCAATCCTGAGAGGGAAGCGTCTGTCACAACTGTCGTCTCCGGCCATGGTTGCCAAAAATATGTTCTCCTCATCACATTCCTTCGGCGGGCCCACCACAGGAGATCCTATGCGACCTTTGTCGGGACCTGAAGAAGGTCTGTCATTTTGCCAGGGAATTGAGACCATTGGGATCTGAGAGGCCACTGAAAAGATCTCATTCTCAGATGGGCTTCTGGCAGCAGATAAATGCAGGATGCCATGAGGCTGAGCAACCTTAGACAGTCGTAGGCCGGAAGACATTGGGCACTCTGAAATGTTTTGACCATCTGCAAAAGATATTGAGCCCTTAACTCGGGTGGCAAAGGTTTTCCCAAGGCTGAATCCAGGACTGCTCCAATAAATGTAAGCTTCTGAGAGGGTGTCTAATGGGACTTCTTGAAGTTCAGGTAGAAGCGCAGCTTGTGGAAGCGGCAGGTCCGCCTGACATGATCCAGACACTGTTCCGGAGAAACAGCCCTGATCAACCAGTTGTCTAGGTAGGGGTAGATGTGAATCCCCCCGCACCCCCCTCATATTTGCCACCACCACTGCCATAAGCTTGGTGAAAACCCGCGGGCAGAGGTGAGCCCGAATGGCAGAACTCCTAACTGATAAAGAGAACCGCCAACCGCAAACCTCAGGAACTTTCGGTGCTTCTGATGTATGAGCACATGAAAGTAAGCATCTTGAAGCTCCAGTGACACCAACCAATCCGTACCTCTCTGGTACAGGCACCAATTCTATCACAACTTTCTCCAAAAGGGTGAAAATCTCATTTTGGAGGCGCGGTCCTGGAACCAAGGTTGATCTCGCTCTTTGGAGGTCTTTTCAGGAATAGGAGATTGTATCCGTCTGCTACTGTTTGTAGGACCCTTGCATCCGAAGTTATGCTTCGCCAACTCTGGACATGTTAAGACAGTCTGCCCCTACCACAGTTTTGTGGTTGAAGGAATCATTTTGCTTTTCCACCTGCAGCTGAAAGTAACTCTGCAGGTGCTGAACGGGGAGTCTTTCCTCCTCTAACTCTTCCACGGTGGGGTCTTCTTTGACCTCTTTGTGCAAACTGGCCTTTTCCTCTAGAAATTGAATAGAAACGAAAAGAACGACCTCTGCATCCTTGACCTGTAGATTGAGGTTGTCTTATCACTGCCCCAAAGATTTAGCTGCAGCTCTGGAAGCTTGCAGTTTTTCTAGACTGCTATCAGCCTTCTCACCAAAAAGAGAAGTACCTTCAAGCGGCATATATAAAAGACGTGCCTGGATGTCTGCCGAAAATCCAGACTTTCTCAGCCAGGACATGCATCTAAGTACATTGCTGCCAGCCATGGCTCTACTGGTCGAGTCCACCGTATCTAAACTAGATTGCAGGAATTGTCTCATGGCATCCTTGCCATCTTGTCATGCTTAAAAAGCCTTCTGTCTCTTCTCCCTCTGGTATGTGCTCTGCTGATAGAGCAGCCACACCCCAAAGGATATGGGTGTATTTCGCAAATGACTGGTAGCATTGGCAGATTGTAATGCCTTACTTCCTGCAATAAAAACTCTTTTAGCCAAAGAGTCAATTCTCCTATCCTCCTTATCTGCCGGAGCAGAAGGATATGCTGCAGCCTTTGAACAGTCTGTTGCTGCTTGAACCACTAAACTTTCAGATGTTGGGTGCCTGTTCAGAAATGGAGGGTCCACTGAAACAGTCTTGTATTTCTTTGTCAGTAACTTATTAACAGATGGTATAGAATCTGGTTTCAACCAGTTTTCCATTATCTTTACCCTCAGGCTGCATGGAATGGCAGTACAGCTTCCCTAATTGGTCCACTGTCTAGTATGTCGGTTAGATCATCACTTTCCACAGGGGCTGCAGGTCTGCTCATCCCAGATATTCAGCCACTTCACCAATAACCATTCCGTAAGAAGGATTAGTGTAACCAGCTATTCTCAGCATTACCAAAGTCTGTCTCTGGTGATGTGTCCCAACTACTGGTTTACAATAATGTATCGATGAGATTCTGCATCTTAGATTCCTCTGATATTAATTCCTCTGCAACATTTAGGGTTCCATATTCATACCCAAAAGGGGGTTGATTCTCTTCCTTCTCATCATCTTCAAAGATCGAACCCATTTCGCTAAAGATATCAGGTCTTGGAATGGGTTGGAACAATTTAGGCTCAGAAATACATTTTACAATCTTCGAGAGTGAAGAATGTTCTGATGAGGTCAAAGACGTTGACGGTTTGGATGGTTTCTTCGACACCTTATGTTGCTTTAAAGGCTCAATATGAATGATATGCCTCGAAGGTTCATGTGACAAACATTTAATCCTTTGAAGAAGGGTTCGATGCCGATAGTGAATGTTTCGAGATAACAGACACAGGCTTTTTCTTGTGTGTCAAAGATTCCTTCGATTTATGTCGAGGAACCTCTCTTCTTAGGCTCGTGGGAAGGGTACACCCCAAACTCCCTACCGATGTCAATAGATGCTGAGGGTGGACACTTTTCTCTGACTCCTTTTAGAGGAACACCCGGAGGAGTGTGCCTTTTGAAAATGTCTAACAACATTAAGCAGAATTTCTCTAACTCTGCCGGAGTCAAGTTCTTTTTTGGGCAACCAACTCTTTCAGAAGAGGAAGATGACGGCAACGACTAGGACCTGCAATGCCGTTTCTTACCCTTTCTATGGGAAGAGGATGACGAGCGTCGTGAACCGGACTTCGAACGCTTATGTTTAGAATTTTTAACAGGACAGACATCTTTCGAATCAGAGGAAGATTTCCTCTTCAAAGTCGTAAGGGCTGGGGATTTGGGAGAGGGCTTACCTGCATCTGGTTTCCCCTTCCTTTCTCTCAGGGCCTTAACCGTCATCGACTGACATGAGCCACAGTCATCGACCTTGTGTTCTGATCCCAAGCAGCACAGACAAACACAGTGCAGATCTGTAATCGGGTTTGCCCCCACAGTCCAAACACAGCTTGAAGCCTGTCTTCAGTGTGAAAGTGATTTCTCAAAGTAAGAAAAAGTTTTATCGCTGAGGCGAGTAGCTCCGAAGCACGCAGCAATGCGGAAAAAAACAGAACTGAGGTAACTGTCAGTGCACGTGCCAATATATAATCCGCATCGAAGCCACGAAGGACGCTACAGAGGCCGTCGAGGACCTAGATTCAACGCTGCACGATGCTCAACCCTATGAAAAAGAAATCCGAAGCATGCTGCAAGCAGACTTGAATATAAAAGATGAGGACTACATGGGAGGACACAATCCATTCGAAATGTCTTTTTCCAAAGTGGAAACTAAAGGAACTTAATCTCCATTGGATTTCACATGGTCTACGGTACAAAAAATACCAACTATTATCCAAACACTCCGTTTTCATTGGTTCTGGTGTCCTCAAACTATCAATGTCTGGGGGCTGATCTAATGTGTTGTGAGGATCTGCCACCAACAATTATATGAATGTTTGAAGAATGGAACAAGCACTCTAGCCACACACACCCACCCACCTCATCATGGCTTTGTTTCTCTGTCTCATCAGGCTTCCACTCCGGTTGGAAAGAACACTGCATCACTCATTGTTCTCTCAAAGAAAAATCTCTATTAATACACTCTCCTGGCGAGAGTCACATTCTCAGGTGTGCTCTGTGGTCTGTTTCTCTCTTTCTCTGAGTCTGAGCGGTATGACTTTTTCTCTAAATTTGTGCATGTGTCTCTTGCTACCATGTCCCAGCATTCCCTTCTGTGTGTCTTTCCCTTTGTCCCTCCCAGGGGTCTGTGTCTCTCTCTCCCATACTCTGTGTCAATTAACCATTGACTTGGTGCTCACAGAAGAAATTGAATGTTTTAATCTGTTAACCTTTCCGAGACAATGTTGTTTTTTTCCCTCCACAAAATAAGCTAATTTAAAAAAAAGAAATATAATTGTACTGTACAATGATCACTGCTTATGTATGAAGAATCATAAGAAGAGCATTGTACTTGTCCCACTGAACAAACCTTATTTCTCAATACCTAGAATAATCCTGTACATTTTTTCCTACTCAACTCTATGGAATACCCCTATGAAAAAATGGAAGTGGACAAGTAACACCAGTGAGTGTACCTCGTTGCTTTGCATAATAATCACAATTTTGCGAATTACCACAAATCGCTATATTTGACAAGTTAGTCTACAATAAAAGGTCTGAATATGTGAATGACTGAATACATAGTGCACAGTGGGCTAGGTGCTCAATTCAGGTCCTGCAACACTCAGCCTAGCATTAAAGCGTTTGTAAATATTGAACCGTGTATACTCATTTAGACAGCCTTGGGATTTGGAGACGAGGATAGAAATGGCTGCGACATCTGTCACTCCATTAGGAGTGTATTCAAAAACCGCATTTATTATTTTTGTGACCTTGTGGTACAACATTGACATAAGCTCTTCAGGTGCCAGATAGCTGTTTAGATTTCCAGAAGTGTTCCAGCGCAAGTGCAGATTATCAAATGAGCTTTCACATCTTTGAAGCCAGTCACTGATCCCAAATTCATTGCAGTCCCCAGTCTAACATGAATCTTATTGAAAAGCTGCACATAGAACCAAAAGTGGCCCTGTAAATGTTTTGTATTTGTTCCATTTTCCAACGTGCAAACAAACCCAAGTCCTCTAACTAGGGATTGTGGTTCTCTCATAAGAACATTTCAAAGGGGATGTGACGGAGAGATGGAACGAAAAGGGCAGTTTGCATGGAAGAGAAAAAGATGGAGAAAACCAGAGTAACCACACGAAAGAGGCCCATGGTGCAGAGGCTCACCAGGATGTCTCCAGAGTTCCCTATAGTCCAGTCCACCAACTGAGACATGAAAACGTAGCCTATTTGCCAAACACTTCCCCTACTAATACAAATCCTAAAATGTGATTCTGTGGCTGAGAGACCGCGGCCTTTGCTCCGTTTTAAAAAGGTGTTTGTTTTATTAGATTAACAAATTAGTTCTGCGTATACCAGTTCTTCTGCATGTGCATCTTTCTCATATTCTTAACTATTTCCCTATACAGGGAAAGCAGTCAAGAAGTATTTTACCTGTGTTGTGTATTTCTTCTGTAATGTACACGCCTTCCCTATATGTTAATCCACCCAGAACTGGAGTCCCGGTTGCTGGAGCCAGTGTAGGATCAAATGCATCGATATCAAAGCTTAGATGAATTGGCCGTTTCCTTCTGCAAAACAAAAACACTGTATTTAGATTTTTTGTTGGGACTTGTTTTTCTAGACAATTAACAATGTTTGTTCCCAAGCAGCAATTTTTTGAATGTTTCACATCGTTTACATATAGTACTGAATATCATTTCCTTCCTAAGAAATTGCATTTATTGCTTGTAATGCATAGATAAGCAAGTAGCTTGTAATACATAGTTAAGCAAATTCAATAGCAAGGATCTTTGTAAAGTTACTGTTTATTATGGATTTTATGTTAATGGTTTGGCCAAAAAAAGAGATGCAGGTTAATAGTTGCTGACAGGCAGAGATTACTTGTTGCTGTAGCCCTTATCTCTAGCCAGTTGGAGCATAGGTGTCTTCTCTCACAAAAGTATTACCTTTTTATTTTTCATAACTGCAGGACGTCAAGTGCCAAAACTGATTAATTAATCCAGACTGCAGAGGATTAATTCGGAAGACTGCATAGGCTGCTTTGAAAAAAAAAAGTAATGGACACACTAGTCACTGTGATTTTGTTTGCATGGCGAGCTGTCTTTGCCGACTGAAGCGAGTCTCTATCTGAAGGTCCAGAGATTGTAAATCAAGCAGCATGTGTAGGGACCTTGGGAACTGTGTTGGCAAACAAATCAAGATGGATTTGCACAGTAGAACGCAGCATAGTAACTCCTGTACTAGGTATCACCTCCCTGCCCCCACCTTAACACCAACGGAATGTCCTGCGTGGCCGGGTTTTGGACTATGACATTTTAAGAGCAATGAGAAAGCTATTGATGTCCCAACTGTTAACCCTCAATACATTTGCTTGGCATACCTTTCAGATGAGATCCTTTTCAAGTTTTGTATAGACTAGCGTTGTAGAACGGCAGGTGAGTCATCAACTCTAGGAGTTTATTGGACTGTGGGTGACATATTCACTTTTACTTCCCTTTCTGTATAGTAATGTAATGATATCAAGAATAGATGACCTGGGGGGTGACAGCTATTTAAATGCCTAGGGCTTAGTAAACAAATATGTTTCACTGTAATCTAGCCAAACAAAGATCAACTGTGTGTTTTTTAAAGCGTGCAAGACTTTACCCAGTTCTGCTTCACAGTAAAGGGTTTTTGAAAAGCTACTGACGCTGCCTCAGTCCAACTGCATGACCATGTATGGAAAACTCTCTTCCATGGTTTAGGGCCAACAAAGGTAATGAGCCTCTTTATGGATCCAAAAGCCTTACTGAATTGAATTCCAGGTGGTCTCCGAGCATGTGTGTTATTTCAGCATGGCATGGAGAGAGTTGAGAAAAATGTTGGAAGAAAAAAATCCTAATTCAGGTGGCAACCCAATAAGACCTTTGTTTACAGAAATGAGGGGTAAGTTCCAAGAAAAACTCTATAGCCAGGGGTACAAATGTCAAGTTGCAAGCTACTAGCCAGTCGTAAATAGCTGCCTCCCGCCCCCCACACCTGAGTGGTAGTCTCCAGAAAGGACACAAACAATCCATTTCTAAATCAATAGTTTACTGGGTTTCTTCAGAGAAAAGTGGCCAAACTTGTACATCGTGCAATGGGTCAGAACAGAATGCTATCTCTCTGATTGCTCTAAGATCTTGGTGTCAAATGTCATTCAGCCTCCTCACGAGTTTGGCGGTAACCCTTAAATGCAGCGGTAATGCTATTACCGCTGCATTTGAGGGTCTGAGCTGGGAGTAAATCCGCCAGGAATTTGCTGATTTCCGGCGCAATTACTGTGCGGTAATACCGCTGATGTGTGGCCGAAATGTCCCCATTGGACCCAATGGGGAATGGAGACCTCCCGAATGGGCCCAATGGGGAATGGGGGATTACCGTTCTGCCAAACCTGTGATCCAGTGCTAATAGCCACGGTGGTATCACAGCGGTAATACTACCCAACTCGCGATGAGGCCCATTGTCTTTCAAAGGTTTCTCCCTGGAGTCGCACAGTCTTCTGAGCAAACAGTTGCCTTTTCAGTATTCCTTCAGTTGTCATGTAGTTTGTAACTTGGCCCAACCCACGTTGTTGGGCTCACTCTATTGGTGGTTGCACTGTTCCCAGCTCCCCACCAAAAGCAAGGCAAGCTTCTAGGCTCCTGACCATCTCCCTGCCCGGGGTCTTGGTATGAAGCAAAATTTCACTTTACTGCTTGATGCCCCAATGTTCGGTTGTTGACATTTCTGTGATGTCTGTTCTCCCTCGTTATTATCTAGCTCGAGTCACACCACCTTGATGCTTTTCCATGTGCTCATTCCTCCCCTGCCTCACTAACACACCCATAGCAAAGAACATGATTCCTACAGCTTCCTAGATTGTACTTTTTCCACCTCCTTCACTCCTCATGTCACCACCACTTCCTTAGAACATTCTCTCCACTACCACCGCTTCTCCATCTGTCACCTCCAACCTCTTCTAGGACTGCGGCCTCCTTTCTATGGCTGCTTCCAAACTCTCACTGTCTCCTTTTACAGATACCCATGCCTATATGCTTCTTGGGATTCCTTTCATATGCCATGTTCCAATCCTCTATGGTGAGGTTCCCTGCGAGGACCTGCACATTTGCACGATTGTCGGGCTCCTAAATGATTCATCAGTTGTTCCTATTTTACTAATGTAGGCCTCACACAGTTCCTGGACTGAGCCTATACAAGGCCAGTCCACCATTTTCGATTCTTGGCAACTGTAGGCAGAGTTCTGCGCTGGGTAAGTGGAGCCGGAGCGGCTCTGGTGGCAGTGTCTCTGCAGATCGTTCTGTCACTGTACCTTTAAGCAGTGTTACTGCTCTTTGGTAGGAAGGCATGGTATCAACAGTAAGACGGACACAAGTGACCACAGTTCAAGGTTGTTTATTGAACATTCACAAGGGTGTAATAAATGCCTATCTAAACCTAAATCTACAGATGGGAGCAAGCTACGACCATCAAATAATAATGCAGTGCGAGTGGAGTCTTGTCAAAATAAAAGAGCCTATACTAAACAATCTATTGCCAATCCTTACCGCTAATTTACAAATAGTGTGAGGGTAATGTTCATGAAAAAGAAAGAAGTGTTCACAAAATGATATGTCGGGATGTTTGGGCCGTTGGCCTCCCTTCCCCAGGTTTTCAGCACGGCAATGCAGTTCACTCTAGCAAAGCACACACTCTGGCTTCTTCGGCACGAGAATACAGTTCTATTTTCAGCAACGGGGCTTTCTGCGCCCAAGTCTCCTCATCAAAGTCTCTTCATTCAGAGGGCCTAATGTACAAAAAAATAAGATACACAGTTCTTTTCTTCTTACAAATATTCATTTTGGGTGGTTCACCCTGGACACCTCTCTTCCTGGCTCAGATCCCTGTTATTTTTTGATCTTTGCTGCAGATCGCCCCTCTTCTGGGCTCACATTTCACTTTTTTACCAAGTTAGGAGAATATTTGTGTTTCTGGTGACTCATGGTTCACCCCGGATCCCCCTCAGCTGGTCTCAGATCCTTTTTCCAATAAGTCTCCCTCAGCTGGGCTCGGACCAATTGTAGTTCACCTTGGTTTATTGAAGACTATCGAATGTGCACAGGATTTAACCTTGCAGGACCACTTCGATACAAACTTCCGTTTTACAATAGTTGGATACCTAACAGAGACCTTCGAATGAGCACCCACGTGGCGCCCGAACCCTCTGTATACAGTATCTCACTTGGCCTGCCAAAGTTCATTCACTCCTTTGGTTTCCAATTATATTTGCATCGCTCATCAAATGCGTTTCACACACTGTCCTCTTTGGATTTCTTCATACAATGTTGCTGCTTGCAACCTTGGTTCAAACACAAGCTGGTTTGGTATCAGTCTTTCTGACTCACTGTGCTGACTTTTCTGGCACTGCTTTGTTGTAGGAGCCAAGGACAGTACTACAGCAGCAATCGCTCCTCCCTGCCTTGGTTATCGATGCAGGAGAGCATTTTGGACGATGTCCTTCTTCTGGGGGCAAACGCAAGCATAGAGAGGTGGTTCTGTGCAGTATCTGAGCTCCGCCTCACTGCCCGCCAGCATTGCATTGTGCTGCAAAGGAGAGCGCTGCTTGCACAGGGCTAATATCCGGAGGCCATGTAACCAGGCAACAGCCCGCCCTGAAGAAGGACATAGTCCGAAATGCATCGGCAAGGGCCTCTGCTGGTTAAATGATTGAACACTACAATCTGGAAACTAAATTACAAAGTGATTGAACTTTAAGTACGTGTTTATGTCAATCTGTTTTCCTTGTTGATTGACTGCATAACTACTACCACAAATTTGATCTATTTGTAACACCAACTCTGAAGTAGTATTCACTACAAAATAGGCGTCTCCAAGCTCAGTGGATTTTCCACCGAGCAATTTCTGCCTGTTTCTTTCTGTGACATTGTGTACGTCACAGTTATTGGATGACGCCTTCAACTTCACTATCAAGAGATAATTTACTTGGAACAAATTACTCGAACATAAGCGGTGCCCGCCTCACACAAGACTTGTCCACCAAATTGCTATTGTAAGGCCACCAGCATCCACAATGCACTCCACCCACCTTGTCTGTCAATTCTGTTTCCAATGAATCAGCAGAGATTTAAAAAAAAGACTAAACTAGGCCTCTTTTCAAATTAAACTGTTCTTTTTATGCTTTATGGGTGTTATTCAACACATGATTTGACAGTTTGTAAGAAATGTTTTTTATTTTTTACAAATTGGTTCAAACCATCCTCCTCGTGTATAGGAAAATTACCAGGTTAATGGGATTTCCAAATGCCTCTTCTGACTTTAAGAAACTTAGGGACATTGATTGACAAACAACTTAGGAAAATCATCAGAGAAAGAGAAGACGAGACGCCCCAGCAAATGAAAAGTATGGTTTGTTCCTCTGTAAACTCCCCCATCTAATAGGGGATTGAACCGACTCTAGCTGCCTTGATTCATTTGATCACAGAATTTCTAAAAACAGGTGACTCATCTTCACCATCATAAGGCAGGATATTAAAGATGAATATGGCAAACACTTCTTGGGAATACCTGTTGCGTATAACAATATTAAGCACTCCTAAGAAAATGGAGTGTTCACTTTGTTGGGAATCGTTAGTCTCTTCTAGTTTTATTCTGGTTAACACATATAAACGTAATTTTGGATAAAAAAGCATTACAATATGGTGGCTGCTTATATAAATCTTTGATTGATGTCTCAATAGATCCTTTTGTGTACCAGTAAGGTAACATGGACTTCTGCCCAAGGTATTGGTGGTATACAACGTAGCGTGCAATAGACTTTAATTCTTCCTGTTAAAATATTTTTATTAATATTAGATAAAGGCAAAAATTACAAGCAAAGTTAGATTTTAGGTAATTAGATACCTTCATAGATTCAAAACTTGTACATTGAAATAAGCATAACTGATGTCAAAGATACATTTGACTTTCTATGGTAAATGATTAAAATAAAATTAAGATAATAAAAAATTAAGGGGAACTTAAATACTGAGACCAGACATGAAACAGGAGGGAAAGGGAGGTGATTACAATATAACTTATATGTATTAAACCTGAGTATTCAAGTACTGTGTAAATCTATTCCATTGTCTATTAAATGTATGCATATAATCAAATAATGAGGCATGACATTGTTCTATTCGATGTATAGAGCAGGTAGAGTTCCACCAAAGATTGTATCAAAGGTTGGCAGTATTTTTCCAATTGCATGTAATGTTATGAAATGCAATGTTTATAAACAAGCTAAATAGTGAAGGTGAGTCAATTTGACTTTTAATCTGATTGATTATAGGACCAACCATAAGATTAGCAAGTGTTAAAGCTTCTTTTAGAAGAAAGATTCATTGCATTTGTAACCAAACTTTAGACCAAAAAGTATGAACATATTTACAATTGAAGATTAAATGAGTGAAATCTGCATTTGATTCAAGACAAGACCGACATATGTTAGACACGCCAACAATATTTTCAGCAATACGGGAAGGAGCGAGAAAAGCTTGGTGAAGAATAAAAAAATGAGTTTTGGTGAGCAGGAGAGGTGGATTGACATAATTTCCAAATGTTTGTACAATTATCTTGGGATGGTTGAAGGTTCCAATCTATTTCCCACTGTCTAATAGTACTAAGATTAAGTAAAATAGAGGAGAGGGGTTCATTTAGAAATGAATAGAGCATTAACAGAGGGATTGTTAATTAAAAGATTTAAAAAAGGAGAAGGGTATTTCTGCTTAAAGGTAGAGAGGAATTTTGTGACAGATTTCATTACGGAAGTGTAAAAGCAAAGATCGGAAGTAGGAATATTGTATTGTGAACAAATCATCAGGAAAGGAATTGCTACTGAGTTTTGAAATAATTGTTTAATGAATTTAATCCCTCTGGTGTACCATCTGTATATAGTCAAAAGATTAGATTTAGTGGAGTTGTGTTTATTAAACCATAATAAAAAGTCTTCAGGATTGATTTTATTGAAGGAATTAGCAGGGAGTTTATTTCAAATGATCTTAAAAAAGTGAAGTGATGGATAAGAAGAAATATTGGGCTAAGAAGATGTGATTAGAAAATGAGAAGGAGAGTGGGGAGAAAATGCTAGCTTCACTATTGATCCAGATAGGAGCTTTATCAAGATAGGGCTCATAATATTTAAAGGTAGCAAGTTGTTTTAGAACAAAAGCTTTATGATAAAGTTGGAATTTAACTCCTCCATAGGATTTAGGAAGTTTTAGTTTGTTAGATGTGATGCGAGGAGTTTTATGGTTCCAAACAAATGTAATGAGACAATTCTTTTGTAAAAGGAGGAATTGGAGTGGGAATCATGGAAAGCGAATATAAGACTAATCATCATTTTGATAGTATCTAGACCATCCCACTGCGAGAGAAACGGAGGCAACCATCTTTCAGTCGATTGAGGGACTTTTTCAATTACATAATTAGTGTTAAGATTGATAGTGGTATAAATGTCTTTAGCAATTAAAAGTCCTACGTATTTGATATGAGGTTGTTGCCATGATAGACCAGATAAAGGGCAGTATTGCAAGCATAAGTGAGGGGCAATATTTCTGATTTTCAAAGTTTAATTTGTAGCCAGAGTAGTCGTTAATAGTGGAAATTAGATGCGATATTGAAGAAGCAGGGTCAGAAAGATAGATTAGCATATCATCTGTGTAAGCCGAAAGTTTGCCTTCTATATTGTTTATAGAGAATCCTTTAATGCATGAGTTTATTCTGATGTTCTGAAGAAGGGGTTCCAAGGCGAGATTGAACAATAAGGGGGATAAAGGACATCCTTGACCAAGTACCTCTTCCAATTTTAAATGAGGACAGGGAATTGTTAATAAGGATCCGATTGGTAGGAGGGGAGTATAGAATTGTAACTAGATTGATGAATTGAGGAGGGCGACCATGCCAGGCTGGTGAATGAAACATGAAAGACCAGGATACGCGGTCTAATGCTTTTTTCTGCATCTAGGGCCATAAGATCACTTGAAAGTTGGGAATGTCCTAGAATGTTAAATAGTTTGGGATGAGTCAAGACTCCCTTTATTAAACCTATATTGATCAGGGTGTATGATCTTAGGGAGGAAGGTTTCTAAACGGTTAGCAAGAATTTTTGCATACATTTTTGAGTCCGAATTAATAAGAGAAATGGGTTGGTAATTTTTGATAATTGAAATATCTTTGTCTGGCTTGGGAATAAGAATAAGGAGGGCTTCACTAAATGATCCAGGGCTTTGTCCTACTGTGACAAAATGGGAATATAAGTCTACGAGCAATAGAGTCAATAAAGGTTTTGTAGAAATCTAGAGTAAATCCATCAGGGCAAGGGGCTTTGTTAGGTTTAAGATCAAGAATGGCCAGTTAGTTTCAGAGATAGAAATAGGTGAGTCAAGGGAGGAAAAATACATATGTCAGAAATATTAGACTTTTTGTTAGTGTGGAGGAAAGATTTAATATTTTCATTGTCAATGGCGGAATCATCTGAAATATAATTCAGAGTAAAAATGAAGGATTGCAGCATTTATGTCCAGTTAACCTGGTATCTTCAGGAGAAATTATATGGGTAATAAGAGATTTTTCTTTTTTGTTAAGATACAATGCTAAAATTTACTAGCTTTGTTGGAATTATTATAAAATTTTGTTTTGGATCTAAGAATGGAATTAGCAACTTTGTCCGTACAGATTTTATTACATTCAAGGCTTTTGGTCATCAGGGTTTTCAAAATAGGGGGATCAGGATTTGCATAGTATGATTTCTCAAGCTCGTTAAGTGAAGCTAAGAGCGAATTATGAGCAGATTCAGATTGTCTCTTTTTGATGGCTACAAAAACATCCCAGTTGTTGTGTATTGATGTATGTTCAGGGAGATTGTTAAAGAAAAATTATTTAATGAAGTAGTTGGTTTTATCAATAAAGGATTGGTCATTCAAAAGGAATGTATTTAATCTCCATCTAGGTGAAAATGTATTGATAGGAGTCCATTCAAGAACAGTGGAGACAGGGGCGTGATCGGAGATAGTTATGGGATCAATTTCAGAGTTTAAAATAGAAGCAGCTAATGATGAATTAACAAAAATGTAATCAAGTCTAGAGAAGGATTGGTGAAGAGAGGAATAAAATGTTAAGTCGGATGAATCAGGATGACAGAAATGGCACAAATCAATTACATTTAGATTTTGTATTAAATTTAAGAAGCTGAAACAGGATTTAGAATTAAAAAATTTGACAAGAATTTTCGATCAAGTTCAAAATCAACAATCTGATTCATCATCACTACATATGATTAGAATGTCCGAAGTCTTCTGTGCCAGTTTAATAAGGAGGGTGGACCAAAAAGGATTAGGGGCACTGGGGTCATAAATATTGATAATAGTGGTGGGAAGATTATTAATGACAGCTTCTACAATGATCCATCTGCATTATGGATCTTGTTCTAAATTAACCAAAGTAAAATGTAAACGCTTATTGATTAAAATAGATACTATGGCTTTCTTGATTTAAGGCATTTGCAAAAAAAAGTCATTGATCTTCTGATTCTCCTTATCTGAAAATAAATGAGTTTCCTGAAGGCAAACAATATCAGATTTTTTCTTAGTTAATAGGGAAATAATCTTATTACGCTTGATAGGGTGGCCTAGCCCTTTAACATTCCAAGTAGTGAGTTTAATAGACATTAGAAAATATTAAAAACTCTTAACTGTAGTAATATATAAGGCTAGAATATAATCATAAAAAGTACTCCTTCAGTACAATTTTGGATATAGCAACAAACCAATGGAATATAGATTGGGAACTTGGAATATAAGGGTAAAAATAAAAAGGGAGGAAAGACGACAAAATAAGAAAATATATAAAAGAAGTGATGAATAAGGGATGATATAAATGAATAAGTAATGACAAAAGAATGGAGATGAGATAAGTTAAAGAAAAGATGCATACTGGTTGCATAAGGGATGTCGAAAGTGAAAATGGAATAAGCATAGCTAAGAGAGGTGAGCACAAAGGAGAGAATAACTATGGGAGATAAGCGATTTAAACACACCAGAGGTTTAGCACATTCTAAATGAGGGATCATACTAAATAAGGTGAGAAATATGATAAAACAATCACATCAAGATAGAGATGGCAAAGCAATCAAGTTTGTAAGGGAGTGAAGGAAGGATCTGATAACTTTATTGGAGATCTAGAGTTGTCTCTGAGTTGACTGGAGGTGGTAGGAATCTCCAATGGAATTAACACAGTTGATCTACTACGTTTGGGAGTAACTTTATATGCTGGTTCTTGGGAATTCTGATGGTTGATATGGGAATTTGTGAATCTGATGAAGGTTTAGCCATAGGTTTTGGAGAGGATTTATCCATCGGAGTAGATTGTAAAGCTTAGAGTTAGTTATAGAGTTTGTCTGGATTTGAGAATTCTTTAGTGGGACCGTCGGGAATGGTGATAATCATTCTTGCTGGGTCTAACAGACCATATCTGATGTTGAGTGATTTAAGAATAGGCCTCATGTCTAGGAATCTCTTCCTTTTAGCTTGAGTGGCACTGGAGAAGTCGGGAGAGATGTAAATTCTCCTATTTTGTAAGAGAATAGGGGCATTTTTTCTGGCCGCTTGAAGAACCTGTTGATGTCAAAGTAAACGTGCTATGAAGGGTCTTGGAGAAGAGTCAGATCTGGTAAAGCGAGGTCTGATTCTATGAGCCCGTTGTAGGTCTAGTGGTGGAGAAAATGTGATTCCAAGAGTGGAAGGGATCCAGTTTATTAAACACTTGATAGGATGGTCACCTTCAACTTTTTCAGGAATCCCATAAAAAACGTAAAATTGTCTCTACGATTCCTGTCCTCCAGCTCAGTAACTTCCCTTTCCAATTGTAGAATGTTGGTTTGCATGCTTTCCAGACCTTCTACTCTATCTTAAACGGTACTTATTCTTTCATCTGCTTCATCTATCCTACCAGAAAAAAAGTGTAATGTCATTTTTGAAGCCGAGTTCATTCTGAATGGAAAATGAACGAGAATCAAGAGTGGAAATAGAGGACCGAATGTTACCAAGCCCTTCAAAAATCTTTTCCATACAATCATTGAGAGGTGCATTCTCCACAGAAGACATAATTTGAAACAATCTGTGAAGCTTGGAGATAGTAGAATAAGTGGGTACAGAATGATTGGTCTCAGAATATGAGCTAACAAGTAGATTGAGTAATTAGCAAGCAAAATGAGAATGCTAATGTGAGGAAAGTGATCCGGATGAAAAAGGCCCCAATAATGTGAGGAAATGCAGTGGTACATTTAATTAAAAGTAAGTCAAGGGTATAATGTGCAAGGTAAAGTACCACCATTGGTAAAGACTTTATGAAATAAGAAAGATGCTTTAGTAACCAGCAACAAAATCAATCCAATTTACAGCGAAAGGCTTCATATGATAGTGGTACAGTGCCTCAAATCCAAAAGTGTGTAACTTGTATCAAAGTATGAAAAGGAAACAGCACTCTTCAAGACCTCTCCAGTAAAAGTTACACAATGTGTGTGTACAAATGTAAGCAACCCAGTTACAGCAGATGTAAATAGTAGCTGACTAGACGTGTCGGGTTACTTCGTACACGACGCTGCTGCCGTAGGCCTTCCTAGCGTTCTATCTGTGCATGCACATTTTCTGATGCACACAGAACTATAAATGAGAGGCGTCGGACAGCCGCAGAAGAAATCAGTCGGGTTGTGCAATGCTGGTATAATTTTAAAGGTATTTAATATTGTAAAATACTTGGGAGTGGATCCGTGAGGCACATTAGCTCCATGCAGTTGCATAGGCTGAGCAAGAACCGTAGCGGTCAGGAGTCGTTGACAGCATTCCGAAAGGTATATTCTGCCACACGTAGAAATGTTCTAAAGTCAGATAACAGGATTAGTTATGAAAGAAAGTCGAACCATAGTGCGTTTAAAGAAAATGTTCTCTCTCCTCAGCTCTGTAGCTGCTCAACTACCCGGCCATCTTTGTTGCCGCACCGCCACGCCCCGATAGACTTTATCCCATAGCTTTGTTTTAGTAAGATGATAAGTGTACGCATGAATTCCTTTCCACAGCTAAGGAAATCTAAATATTGTGCATTTTTTATGGTGGCAAGGAATGAGTAGTCTGGCCTAACAGTGGCATAGTGATCACTATAACTTGTGTTAACAACCAACAAACCTATCTATCCCTAACTAGAGGTGGTTTCCATACCTCAAACAAACTAAAACTTGAGCTGTCAGGAGGTCTGTGTAGTCTAGATCAAAGGTTCACAGTCCTAGTCCAAACTCTTATTCCACCCCTACCACTTAAACACAAATTCTAATCTAAGTAAAATTCCTTCTACAACCCAAGAAAATGACTCCTTTTCCTTAAGAGTCTCTCAAGGTGCAGCGTTCTTAACTTCTGTAAATGTTCCAAGGTTCACAGTCAAAGAAGACAGTTCCACAATACTCCAGTGGGGCTAGGAGAATTACTTCCTTCTCCTAGCTCATTCCCCGTTCTTTGTAAGCCTCTTCCGGGCTATCTTAATTCTACCTTCTTCAACAGCTCTTTTAGTGCCTGTGACAAATCAACTTCTGGGCCACCAGTGGTCAAAGGATGAATATCGGTTTCTAAACCATACATCAGTCCCACACCTCTAGTACACCAGAAGGGATCCGAACATATTGAAAAACATAAGCAAATTATAAACCTCCTTGTCCAATTTTGGTAACAGACGGAACAGCAGGCTTATCTCTGAAAGGTCGTGGATCGTTGGTTAGTTGCAACACAGCGAAAAATACTATTATTATCCAATGATGAAAGGGACTGTCCAGTCAAGGTTGTATGAAAATATCAACTTTATTATCACAACAGACAGTTCTAGCACACTACGAAATACAACCCACTGTGTAAAAGAATGCAGAGGACAGACCGTTTCAAAGAGGGGGAAAAGGGATGCACTTTGGATACTGACAGAAGGGTAGTCGGTATAGGAAATAATCACAACAGTTCAAGGAAACTTGGTTTCAGCACAAAGGGAGAAATGGGTTGTAAAATGTCACTAGGGGCTTGTGCTGTAGGAGTTCTTGGTGCTCGACAGGGTTAAGTCAGCTTCAGGGTGCTTTGCAGCTTTGGCGACAGAGTTCAAGATGGGAGACCACTGCGGGCATCGGGCAGTTTCGGCGAGCGAAGCTGGATGGACGGCTGCAGGCTGGCCTACACAGCGGCTCATGGTCAGGAATCGTCGTCTTACTGCTGGTCGGTGGTTCTGAAGCAATGGTTGAGATGTCTCAGATGGCTTTAGTGACTGCGGTGCAACAGTCAGCGGTGCAGTCTGTTGCAGCTCGAGGGGTTCGAATAGCTCAGAAATGTCCTTTAAGGCGGATGTTGGTATATGCTTGTCGATGCACTCCTCCTAGCTTCTTCACTGGGCATGTGTCATCCATGAAGGCGGACAGCCCAAAACTAAGGAGAGAGTTGCAGGCAGCTGCCTTGTGCATGGTTTGGTTCAGAGACTCTCTGGCACTTCCCGCCTAGCAAGCTTGCTGCAGAGCCAAGCAGGTCACGTTGTGTGCTGGCGGGGTACCAGTTCTGGAGCTGCTGGAGGGTCCTCTGGATTTAGTATCTCCCTCTGTTCCCTGGGAGATGTTTAGGGGAGGGATCTTGCTTCCCACTTGGAGGTCCTGACCTTCAGAAGATGCAAGGCAGACTGTACCTTCTGCCAGTATCCAATGATGAGTTGGGCCACAGTGATTGGTGTAGGCAGGCCTACCTTAATGAACCAATCCTGGGTCCCCACCAACAGTCTCCTGTATGAGTGAGGTCATAACCAGAGTTCTTTGCAACGGAAAAGGTAAAGGGGTGAAAACATGTAACACTAAGTTCCACCCATCTTCCTGTCTTTTCTGGATCAAAGGGTCTCTCTGGTTAATGGAGCTCTCTGTGGTTCCTGACTAAAGTGGCAGGTCTCCCTTGAAACTGCGGCGGGACCAGACTTTCTGGCTCTGTCAATCCACATACTCGTATCTTCTAAATGGGGTCACGTAGAGGGGATGACTACTGTAAACACGCAGTCCCAGACATGAAGTTTCCCTATCAATCGATACTGAGGGCGAGAGCTGCATCAGGTTGACGCAGTCCATATGAAAGGGCGTTGGAGTTTCCTGTGTCCTTTATCAGCCTCTGCAGCCAGGCCCCATGTGGGCCTATTTGAATTAAACTCCAATTAGTATGCAAATGCTGCCACCAGCTACAGGGCTAAACAAATGGCCTGTGCAGATCCATGGAGGCTGTGTTAGTTATTTAGGCTGGCCATGGCAGGAGGAAGGTTTGGCCCTCCCCCTTCTGAGATGACATTGTGTAATCCTGGCTGTCATATCCCAACTAAATATGAGAGGGGGACTGCGCCTGTAGGCTGTGTCCACCCAGAGTACATGGGTCTATGCATATGTCGTGCGGTGAGCATAGCAAAAGGTGTGCGGATTAGCCCCACACATTTTCTGGAGGTTGATCTACCATCATTCAATTTCATTTAAAATTTCAAGGAAAGCCCAGGCGAGCGGACACCCACCGTGCGTATGGTCAAATTCCTCACAATTCCCTCCAAGGGCTTCTTCCACTCTCTACTTTCTTTAACTTGCCCCCACTGGGACGAGTAATAGGTTCCCTGAGTCCTCCTTGACTTCCCAGTACCACACTTTTGTGGAACTGGCCAGGGAATTGCCTCACGTGTTCCACTATGTTCTCTCCTACTTCACGATGCAGTCTCAAACTTTCACGGCCCCCTCCTGGATTTATTCTTATTCCCCATTACCTTTTCTCAGGGAATGCTTCATCGGTTACACCAGGGACCACGGGATTGTTCTTCCGCCTTCTATTTCTCTTTGTAGACCCGTTTGTCTTCGCAGCCAGGTAGTAAGGCGGTCTCTGCGCACATTCTGGACGGGATGGTCCACCAGTTACAGGTCACGCCACCACCACAGTTTCTCGTGCTCCCCTTACATTCGCCTATGCGGTAGGCCAGAATAGCCGGTCTTGGCACAGTTCTCAGACCACCCAGGACCGGTCATGCCACCACTGCTCAGTTTCTCCACTTCAAGGGGGCTGGCTCCCAGCCAACTTGCGAGATGCTTCTGGGTGTCCTGCTGCTCTCCTCTGCTACTCTGGAGAGCTTATCTCGCTGTAGTCTCCCAAAGCCCAATTTCAACTTCAGGGGCTTCTGAACAGTGTCCTCGCCGGGTTCTCCTTCCAGATTCAGAACAAAGCCCTTCTTTACTGTTTCCTTTTAATAGCAGGGGCGGCGCCAGCGTAACGTCAGTTCGATTGACAGCAGCTGGTCAAGCACTCTTTCTACTTGGTGGCAGCGTGCTCACGATCTTCCTCGTCCCTGTCCTCATTACAGTGAGATTGTCTGACAGTTCACGATAGCACATGGTTTCAGACTGCACCATAGATGGAGAAGGTTTGGATGTTACTACCCCGTGGGATCGGGAGTTAAAGGGGCTGTATCACGGACTCCCGTCCTTTTCCCCAGGAGATCCTCCAACATGTTGCCACCCCTAGGAGGACTATTGGTTAGTGGCTGCACCTCCGTAGCCTCATGGAAAGGGGCTCCCCTCTGGGGAGGTGACGCCATCTGAAGGATCGTCATATTTTTTTAAATTCCGAATTGGAAGGAACTTAATTTGAAATAGGCAGTTGGCCATAGCGTAACCTGTGAAGATGTGAAGACTATAAAGGCTCATTGAAAAAGTGTACTATAAATGAAGGTTAAAACTAGGTGAGCAATATATCTGTGATCATGTTTTCGCTCTAGGTAATCAATGTGAAGATGCACAGAATATATATCTTCCATTATATATAGGACCGATGAAACTAGAAACCTGCTGCATATAGAATCCTTAAAACTGGCCCAATGTTTGATCCCTGCAGAATATATTCTGATCACAATAAGATGCGACTTTTTAAAGTTTTCTTTCACAAATTGTGGAAAGTATGGAGTAGTTATTCAAGTGAGTTTAAAAAAATGTTGAACACTGGATATAATATGGGTGATTGGAGTTAAAAAATGTTTTTGTAATCATTTTTGAAAACCTGATTAAAATAAAAATAACATGTTTATGTGGAGTTACTATAGAATTAATTTTAGTTACGAGAGCACATAATATGTGTTAGCCGTTTATAGTATGTTTTCAACGCACAACTCTTTGGACTCTCCTGTACATAACGCTCAGTGGCTAAGTGAACAATTAAAACGTAAGTTATCTCCCTGAAAGTGTGACGCATATTGTCCCTCTGCAGGAACATTATGCACGTCATAAGGCACAAAGTTCGGGTAAAATTCTGCTGCAATGGTCACATTGTCCCACGCAGCACATTTGTAACTTTGCGTCTTAGTTCCCGGCATGCTTCCGAAAGAACTCCAGCACATTTTAATAAATATTGTCAGAGGATTATGGTTTTTAATGTAATTCTTCTTTGCAAAGTACAGGATATAACTCCGTCCAATTAAACACAAGACCTATGAAATGCTTTCCTTGAATGTTTTGTAAGATAAATATAGTTGTTTTCAATTTGATTTCTATTACGAAACATACCTGCCCATCAGCTGATCGAAAGTCCTTTCCATAACATTCTGGATTCCGAGACGATCGATATCCCTCATAGAGAAGTACAGGATGCCGTAGTTCTTCAGTATATAGCTGTTAATAGTAACAAAAAAAGAGCAAGCTATTCTCTCATAGATTTCCATCTACGTCTTTAAATCGATTCACTTTGTCACACTGAAATACCACACTCTAGTGAAAGCAAAGCATAGTCTCTTTGCGGATAGATGGAGGAAATCGGATGTTGTAGGTAGGCCAAGTGTTTGTGGCTGTACATTTAGCTTGTCTTTAAAAAAAAATGCCAACTGGTGCACGGTATAGAATGACCTAATACTGCATTATTCATTTATTAGACACACACACACACACACGCGCACGCGCGCGCACGCACACACACGCACACACACACCCACCCCCCCCCCCGCTAATATGGTTCTATCGATTTGGTCTGCCTCCTGCATGTATAAACCCTCACACAGGTAAATTGTGCAAAGTGAACCTATTCTGAGTTATGTACTTACTATTCTGCGGGATCGACATCTCTTAAGCCGATGTACACAATATCAGTACTCGAGAGGCAAGGCTTCGTCCAGGAAAATCCAGGAAGCACTGGCATCTGAAAGCACAGAAGAAATATATAAATGGAAGTGCTGTGGTAGACTAAGTTCCTGCAATTTGCATCAGGCAACAATCATATTCAAATGGCACAGTTAGTGCATCTCGTAGCTGCCCAGTAATGGGCAATTTTCATATTTGTAATATATTTCTCGAGGAGACAAGGGAGTTGTGTGGGAGTGCACACAAAGTACTGGCATATAAGAGGAGGCAGCCGAATCAGGAATGAAGGTTGCTAAAAGAGCTAGCAGATGCTAGCCTCCAAATTGAACGAACACAATTTGCATTAAAACAAGAAACAATATTCAATATTGTGTATATAAACAGTAATCTATTTCTTCCGTGAATTTAATCTAAAACTAAAATGAAGTGTGTTAAGGATTTGAATTAATCATAACCACTGGCATTGCTCTGGCATACAATTGCTTTTTGTTGCCTCTGGTCTTTTAGAGAGGGGGGATCTGCAATATTCAAATCAGTCTTGATCCTGCCACCTGTGGGTGCAGTCCACCCGAAATGCAAGGGAACACGAGAAACCCCAAACATGTGTTTACCTTGTTAGTCCTTGTGAGCGTGGTATGGCTTGGTTACCTATGGTGCAGCAAGCAAGGTACCCCGATCTAGGCATGCCCTCTCCCTTTATGATTTAAGGAGACCAACTAAAACCTAAAAGATAGATGGAAGGTTTTCAATCATCACTCTTTAGTAATGCAAATTTACTCTGCTGCTCCAAATTATGAACATTAACCACAATTTACTTGTGCTACTCTCCAGTTTAGGGCATACAGAATTGAGTAACTTTAAACTGCAATTATTTCTTGCTGTTTTTGTTGTTTGTGCTTTATATTTGGGCATTAGACCACCAAAGCGTGTTGTGGGAATCTGCAAGTATGATCCATGTCGCTGTTTGACATGTTCTCTGGTCTGAAATGGAAAAGCTTCCATCCGAGATCCAACAAGCATCTTGATTTTCCTGACTTTCCTCATTCACCATCCTGATTAAAAGCCTTTTAGAGTACCGTCTGAGAAAGCGACAAACTTGACAATGCTGCTGCCGCCAAAGTACTGATGCAACTGGGCGTGAGGGACCATGTCGCATCAACAATGAAAGTTATACACCCGCGGTCAGGCAGGCACAGTATTCAATTCAAGACACTCTGCACTGGTAAAAGCTTACTGTACAAACCTAAAAGGATGCTGAGATCCAACAACGCTGCCCTCTTAGTGGTGCCGCATTAAACAAGAAATGACAGGGAGGCAACTTGTTCGCAGTCTTAGCCAACAAACTGTGGAGCTTGATGCCCAAAGGAATGTACATTACAGGGCCACCTCGTGTTCCTGAAAGCTTAAGTGCTGGATGTTCACAATACCGCAGGAAAACCTGGTAAGTGTCACCTAGGCATGCACGTAAAGAGCAGTCCTGCAACCCATGGCTTGCAGCCCCTGCACAGCACATAGATTTAGCATTATATTTTAAATGTGCCTTCTATAATTCACCATAATGTTCCCATGCAAATACAACACCAATTGATCACAACTCCAAGCTAACCAATCATCCAAAACTATCAATCAAAACCTGGACCCCAGGGTTGCAGGGAAGCCTGAGGCAGCCACCAAAGCACACATGATCCCTTAGCTCTCCTGAATTTCCTGAACAGGTCTGGCTTTTAGGTTCACCTTTTACCTGAGGTAGCATAGATGCGATTCAGAATGCCTGCCCTGTTTCTGCTCTGACACAAACATTCCAAAACTAAAATCTAACTCTCAGCCTCGTACCGAGGCAAGACGATCCCCAAACAAGCACACTGCAGTGTCTTCCTCCCCCGCACCCACCATCTGCCTCACATTACTTCACCCTTAAAGTATAGCAATTGCACTCTAAGAACACCCTACCCTTTTTTTGTCCTTCATTCCACAGAAGCCAAGTACACCCCATTAATCAGACTGACGCAGGCCAGAGGAATGTCTCCAGATGGTATCAGGTAATATTATCATTATCCCCACACAATGTCGCCATATATATCGTTGCCGGAAGAGGCCGTAGGCGACATTATTTGTGGGGATAATTAAAAAAATGTGGGGGCTTCTGAGGTGTCCCCCCGCAGGTTCCATGGGTTAATATTGCGGCAAAAACAATGGCCAGACACAGAGCATAGTTTTTCTGCTCTATGTCATAAAGACAATTTGGCAACTGAAACCTTGGTCTCATCCCACAGTACACACTTCATCACCCTGCCTTAAAGAAACCCAAGTAACATTAGGGCATGAAAATGGAAGCTGATAAAATGACAGGAGACATTTTTGTCTTGCACTTGGTGTTATTTTCTTTTGAAGAAAAAAAACATCTTTGTTTCGTCAACCATTGGGGAGGGGGTGCTTTCCACCCACATCTGCCCGTACAACAATCCGTTTAGGCAGATTGGCTCCACTTTCATTCTACAACGAAAATATGACCATGTTTGGGATTGGTGGTCCTTATGCTTCCACAACACATCTTAGGGCTAATTTTCCAAGTGACTGGGGCCGAAATAAAGCTGCTAGAGAAGGGCATAAAGGTGTTACACAAATCTGAACACCTCTTTTGGTTTTTTTTACACTGCAGGACATTTTTTTGGTTTTTAAAGGCATAGAGCGGCACAGAATCGGAGTTACGTTCATGTCTCTATTTTCCCACCCACCTCTAAAACCACTTGGTTTTATGCCTGCATGATATGTTGATGCATGTGCAACCAATAGATTCCTATGGAATTTGCCTGCTGTTTAGGAGCATTCCATGGGAATCCATTGTAAATGCTGCCTGCCATGCATAAAGGGCAGGCGATATTTACACAATTTGCGCTGCGAAGTGCAAAAACAAAGGCAGGTTAGTTTTGCACTTTGCAGCGCAAATGATCAAAATTGCACGCAGGGGGGATGTTTGCACGTATGTGCAATTTACACATGTTTACAAAAATGAGCTCCCTCGTGTTGTCCTGATGAAGATGTGTTATAACTGAAACATGTACTGAGGAATCGGTGTTGTATCAACAAAAAAAAAAATAGCCAAAAGTGGGCCCTAGAGTCTGAATCAACATGCGCAGCACTGACCCTTTAGCTATAGCAGCACGATCACAGGAGGGAGAGGTGTTGCCCACACCTCTTGTATTATCATGAAAGGGTTGGACCCCCGTAATGCTTGCGCTGGTAATAAGCAAGATGGCGTTTTTCGAGTTTTTCATATACAGGATTTAATGAGTGATTTAAGTAGGTCAGTAGGTACGTTTTTTGACCCATCGGGGTCTTTCTCAAGGCAAAATTGTTTCTTGGTTGCCCATGGCTGATGGGTGCCAGGCTTGCTGATTGGACAAAAAAGAACCAACTGCAATAAAAGCTTTGCAACTTTTTCTGAAAGAAATTAACTCGTATGCAAATAACGCAAGACAAACACCTAATGTTTCCTACTATTCGTTCTGAAACCTTGGCATATGTTTGCGTGCAGCATAATTCAAACTGGGAGCGCTAATACGAACTACCCCATTTCAAACTCCTGCCCAATGTCTTGCATATATTAGATCGTGCATCCCAATGCTGAATTATGTAGAAACAACTCTATTTGGCACTGTAACCACTGTGTTCACTGTGCTCACTGTGCAGCCTTCTAACGGCCTCGGGTACTGTCACATTAACCCATAGCAAGTGCATACAAATGCCAAAGTGATTTACATGCAGGCTACAAAGTTTGAATGAATGATTTCTTAATATATGGCTATTCCTTCATTGGACGCCATGTACACCTTGCTAATCACAGTTTGGTTTTAACAGTAGGCATTGAATGCAGGTGGATCGCTGCTACGATACAAGGCATCAATTAATTGAAATGTAGGAATCGTGAGTCTTAACCGGCGTGCTGAAATAGTGGGCCTGATTTACAGAAGCGTTTTCAATGGGAACTACCCGTAATGAAAGGCTTTCTATGCCCGGCCCAGTTAGAGATACGAGCTGCCCCGTCTTAACTCGTCTGCAATGCAGCGAAACGATTGCTTCCTCTCACCGTCGTTTGCTTATAATTGGAATCGTGCCAGTTTACATTGTTTAGTGACAGCCGAATTCCTGGCAGATAACAGAATTGCATAATGTCCAAACATGCGACGAAGTACACGTTGCAGGGATATAAATGAAGGACTCACACGAAAGAGCCCTTTTTGACAAAACATGTTTGTGAGCGCTTGGTTTCTGTCGACGCTCCCCCTTTAGCCTCTCTTGGCAGGCTGCCACCGCGACATTTCCCGGAGGGCTTGCATTGTGTGCTAACTTCGATGGAGAGTCCAGACAGGAACAGCCAATCGGAAGGGCTACAAGGGACCTGCCCCTGCCAGGCCTCCCATCTCGCTGACATGGGAGACACGGGAGCTAAATTTAAACTGGTAGGTGAGGGAACGGCCATCCACCCTACCTTATCTTGGAGTTCTCGCAACAGAAACGATACTGGTTGACCATGGAGATTTCCAGAAGGCGATGTGAGAGGGGTGTTGATGTCTGCGTGCGCGTCCACCCAGATCACGCAAAGGTCGGAACACTGCTGGGCATGGCCGGTGATGGAGCCAAGTGCAAGGCTAAAAGATAGAAATTGCGCAGTTAGTTGACTTTATCAAGAGCACACATGCAGTACAAGAGTACACTGTTGTATCTTGCTAATGAGACCAACCAGCTTTTGGTAATGTGTTCACAACAAATACATTCAAAATGTGCCATTTTCAAACATGATGCGACATAGCTGAAATTAATGCTAACAAGGCGCAGAATGTTGTACTTTTCCCATCTACCACTCATGTTAGTTCATAGGGTGACAATTTTTGGTGGGTGATACCATTTAATGGCCAAACTGTGTTGGTAAAGGCTTGTTTTAATCAGGAAGCATACAAAAGACGCGCAGTACAATTGTGTACACTTCTCTTTAGTATTTTACACAAGCATAATGTTGCAAAAAATGTATAGATATGTGCCGCAATATTTATTTTGTCATGTCTTTCCTCCAAAGTTTGAAGGAAAAAAATACGTTTTCCAGTGAGGTACAGCGAGGTCTGATTATTATTCTTACAAATGGCGAATTCTGTTAATTTCAAGCTGTTCACCCCCTCATCAAACTACAAAATAAAAGGCATAGGTTTTAGGAAAGAAAGTACATACCCTTTTCAATGTCCGCGTTTTGTTCTCTCTTTCCTTTTTCCAAATTGTTGCGGCTTAGACAATCTTTGTAGCAAAAAACATAGCCAAAAATCTGGGCCATATAGCTCAATAAGTTAAATGCTTGGTTTGCTTAGGAGATGGATGTGAATCTGCTGTCAAAGGTTCCAATCAGGGCAAGGTTGACTAAGCCCTTCATCGGCCCAAGGTAGTTCATTTGTTTACGATTAAATTGGGTACTAACACCTAACGTTATAGGGCTTTGAAGTGCTAGGAATCTGGCATGAAGCGCTATATACAAACGTGTCATCATTATCCCATGCACTATTCCATTGAAGGCTTTCAGTGCAACAGAGCCACATGAAGACGTCTGTCTCTGCTAATGGAATACAGTTCGTGTTGAGGTGAAATGACCAGTCCACATTTGGTAGAAGTCCTCTCTCCCAACATATCCTAATAGGTGTCCCTGTGAGCAGTGGAAGACAACCCAACGATCAGGAAACACATTTTCATGGACACAGAGCAACTTTTATCCAAGTAAGACAGGGGATTTGCTTAGGCTTTCTAAACAGGTCATTCTGCCAACATCTGTTGCTATCTCTGAGATGTGCCACTTGATATTGTGTCCCAGAATATATTTAATTCCTTTAGAAATGGGACTCCTCTGGACAAGGAGAGTTGGCATGTGTTGTTCCCAGTCCAAAGTTGGAGATATTCATTACAGTGGAGTTTGGGCTCTTCAAGCTGCTGTGTTGGCTCGGGATATAAAAAACATCAGGTTCTTCACAACAGTTCCTTTCATCGCTACTAAATCCATATCAGTCTCACATTTCAAAACATTTGGTTCTTTGATTGGGGTACCTAAATTTCACCGAATCCAATTTCACCCAATGTGAAATCTTTGGATTTTCTTTCTTTGAATTTGGTTGGCTAAGTTGGCAAATTTTAAAACATAGATGGGGTGGGGGTAATGGGCTAGGATAAGGTAACGGGCAAGGGGGTCTCCCCGCGCATAATCAAAAAATAATTGAAAATAAAATTCTAAGATTTCACGTTTAGATGAAGTAAATTCGGTGAAATCACGGACATCCTCTTGGATTCTCCTCAAGTTCGAGGCAGGGACTTCAAGATCATTCGAGCCTGCCTCTAACTCTGAATAGAAGACTCTTGGCATTTTCTGACCATCTTTCGGATTACATCATTGATTTGAGGTTCGTCTGGGCCCTCCTTACACTTTAGCCTTCTGCGTTCCAATGACCAAAATATGTTGCATGTCCAAGGGGTTCAACTTTGTGGAAATAGGTAACGATTTTCTGTCATAGTTCGTAGACAGTGGAATGAACTAGTTTTGCGCATTTGCACTAATTCTCCTATTGCATTAAACTGAGTCCTGAACGTCTGTTTATTTTGAGGTCACCTGATTAGGATGTGGGTCTTTCTAGTTGCTCTTCAGTTGGTAATGGTCATTACTTAGAATACCCTGAAACAATCAATGACATACAAGATAATACTTACCTATGGTCACCTCCAAGTGTTACACATGTGTGTCCCGCACCGACTGCACTGCTCACTGCACTGGACAGTACTTGACTGGCTAATCCCACTGTACGGGGATTCTTGACAGAAATGTTGTACATCTCATCATTGGGAATTTGCGTGAAACTCAGATCTCCAAAGTCGTACACACTGCAACCTAAAAAGAAACCAGAACATAATTCATACATAGGACATTCATACACACCTTTTTCCTCTTGCAATGTACAGAATCCAGTTAGTTTAGTTAGGCAGCAAATGTAACCAAACTCCTAACTGAACGTAGACGCACATCAGGATAGGCCTAGCCACTCGGCCAGTCTACCTGTCTTTTCTAAATGCGCTACTCTTATTTGAACTCACTTTTACTACCTATGTCCTTCTGCAGTGGTATGCCCTCGAGGTAGTGCACAAAGGTTGCATACACATATTCATTAGGATACCAAACTCCTGACATAATACTTTTTAGATTCATACAGAAATTCACATGAGAGTTGCAATACCAGCGGCATGGTAGTCTTTGTAAACAACAGGTATTTTTAAAGTGAATTGGCTATTCAAGCTATTTCTGCGAGTCAGTTAGAATACCAACCATAACAGTGTACTCACCTTTCAGTAATAACCACACGTCCGGTAACAGAAACACAGAGAGCGTGTCTCTGTTTGTAAAATCAATGGCATAACGTGCCACTTTGGTGAGGGAACTACATTTTCAAATTGTCTTCAAGAGAAGAACAGGCGGTGAGGGACACATACTCACACTAACTTCATAGGAAGACACAGATGAAAACATACTGAAACTGGCTTTAAAAAAAGGCACATCATGTTCGATCTCCCAGCACAAGTGGGTGTATGGGGCCTTGAAAGTAGCACTCAAGCAGATTCTAAGGCACAAGTGAAGAGTGTAGAGACCGCAACAGGTTGACTGGATTTAAGGCCTCATCTCTACAAGCAATAGAGGTTTCCTTAAAGCAGAAGGACAGATTCGAAGAATCTAAATGGATATGGTCGGATTTTAATGATTTATGCATGTCAGATGTGATGGATTTCTGCATTTTGGTGATGTTAATCAGTGTAAATATTTTCCTTTGAACTATGTTGCCTTATAAGGCTGTCCCCCACCCCTCGTTTTCTTTCCCTATTATTTATTTTCTCACTGCTGCCCTTCCCATTTCGGATCTCTGTTTTATATGTATTTCTAGTTTTGTAATTGTAATGGAGGAGTTCATCTGCGCCAGCAACAGAATACTCGTTAAACGGGGTGTGTCGCTTAATCCTCTAGAACTTTTAATAAATGTCAAAGAGATTGCTTGTGGATTTGCTATTTCGCTTTATTGCACAACTATTCGGTATTCATAGCTAGTAGTTCCAATCCTCAGTGTTCCATAAGTTTGTTGATGATAGACAGAACATAAACATCAATAATTTAAACAAGATCAATATATTCGCAATTTCCTTTGCTAGTCAAATTTTTCCATAAGATATTCACAAAAATTGTACAACTCATAAACGTTGAAGCTTAAGGTTCCATTTCTCCATAGATTGTATGGTTTTTTTCAAAAGATTTCTTTCCGCAAAAAATGTTTGTGTTCTCTCTATTTCTCTCTACGTGTGTTTTGCCACATTATTAATATGGCTTCAGGAGAGAACATTTTGGGTCAATGCATCTTTTTTTTAACAATAGTTTGTTTATCCTTGAGTTGCTGTTGTGATATAGCAGGCTTTTGTTGAATTTCATTTAGGGGTCTGATAGCCCTGTAAGTTGATGGACTGGATGAGATTTTCCAGTCTAAGCGGGATCCTAGGACACCAAATCTGCATGGAATCTCTTTGACATTTATTAAAAGTTCTAGAGGATTAAGCCAAACACCCAGTTTAATGAGTATTCTGTTGCTGGCGTAGATGAACGGCTCCATTACAATTACAGTTCACAAAGGCAATGGGCAGGCACAATATTATGGGCTGGATCTTTGCGACAGCAGGTACTGAAATAATTGAAGTATAATTCGCTATAAGTTTGACAGATGACTGCAATCGCTGTATTTTTAGTTTTGGTAGTGTTGGGTTGGTTTTAGGGTTGAGACAGATTCTTGCATTGGAGGTCCATTGATGTTTTATTCTCTTAAACACCTAATGTTTTGAGGAAAAAAGTGCATAAGGCTGTCAAACAGTTTGTGTAGATCCCACTTTCCTGCATGAAAACTCCATAAAGATTCAACTTGTACCTGCTGAGTAACAAGTGAAAACAGCGAATGTCAAATGGCACAGAAGAACATACTCATTTGGCTTTCAAGTGCCCTTTGGCAAAATTGTAGCCACTTGATCTTGAGATTTAGATGAATCCTTCATGGTTGCTTGTATTATCGGTAACTAACCTCAGGCCTCCTGACCCAGCTCCTCACACCCAACATCAGAACCTGTATATCTCTCCTTTTAGGACTTTATTATAAGTATGTTGAATTGGTAAAAATATGCCATTTTACTACTGCATATTTTTAGAATACTACCTAATTATGAGTTGGCCTGGGGTTTATAGAGAGCATTGCATCTGGTAATTAACCTGTATTTTCCGTATGAGGTGCGTTCTAAGTATCCCAAACCATAATTGGGTAGTATTCTAAAAAGAGGAGGTAATTAAAATACACGTTTTACTGTTTCCACCATACTCATTGTGAGGGCTTTAGAGAGAAGATCCAATTCCTTTTGAAAATGCTAAGAATTGCCAGTGACCAATGGCAGGAAATATCAAACCCACATTTGTCTCACCCATGAAGCAATAGCGAACAACCTGTTAAAGCAGTCGATTTGAAATTGTGGACTTCAGAATAGCATTTCACATTGCCAACAGAACTAAGCGGTCGGCTGTTGTGGGATGCATGTGTTTCAAAAGTCCCTTCATTAAAATGCTTTGTCAGTTCTTCACTATCCTGCGTGTACCCCTGCGATTTGGACCAGTGGGAGAATGACTGTATCTGAACCATTCCAATCATGACATGGAGTCTTCGAGAGTTGTTTACTTTGCTTGCCACCTTTCTGCGGATTTAATGATGTAACCATCAACAAGATGAATTCCATATTATGGAAATATAGTTTTGATGCACCCTGGTTGGTAAAAGGGGCGCATCGGTTCTCCTTTATAAGAATTATGTTATTGACTGCATGAACTGAAACACACTGAGTTGGGAAAAGGCACAAACAAATGGATTTCTCACTACCTTTAAATTAAAATCCAGAGCAAAGGCTTTACTGTTAATGTTAAGAGAATATAAAGAAAACTCAAATCGCAGTAACTGCATATGCTTGTGAACTATGCAGATGTAAAATAAAAAAAATCCTGTCTCATAACAAAGTAGAAATAAACCGAATGTTGATGGGAATCAACCGAACAGCACTTTTGCTGTTATTTAATTTATAATGTAATCAACCAATTTAGACTTGGGAATCTGTGAATGCATCTGGAATGACATAAAAGCAGAATTCACACAATTAAAAATTGGAGATATACTTGATAGGTGACTAGCGAAAAGCATTCCTTAAAGATGAGCTTTTGTAGTTAGAAGAACAAGTTACTTCTTACCTGGTAACGTTCTTTCGATGGGATGTTCCTCCGACGTATTCCTTATCTATGATATTTGTATCTCCAGCTTGCTGGCCTCGGAATTTTTTTTTCCCAGTAGAGGGCGCTGTGCGTCGACGTCCGTCGAGTAGGTGTTCCTCGACAGCCACCGTATCGACGCTGACGTCATCATGCCTATAAATGGCCACGCACAGCGTCCGTTGCTCAGTTCCGTTTTGTAGAGTAAGGTAGTTATTGCATGAATGGTTACTACCCTTGAAGGAGCGTAAGCTGCAACCACAAGGGAAATGTTACTGCGGGGATGGATGGGAGGGGCGATAAGGAATACGTCGGAGGAACATCCCATCGAAAGAACGTTACCAGGTAAGAAGTAACTTGTTCTTCGAAGGGATTGTGTCCTCCGACGTATTCCTTATCTATGATAGACTCCCATAGCAGTGGTATGTGATTGGAGGCGGGAGTAAGAGATGCCATATTACTCTTTAAGAATGAACAGAGTGTAACACAGCTTTGCCAAATCTAGTCTCTTGACTAGAGGAGGAATCCAGGCTATAAAATTTGGTAAAGGTATGTGCGGACGACCATGTGGCAGCCGCACATATGTCTCTAATTGGTACCCCTCTTTGAAGAGCTGAGGAGGCTGCGATACCCCTGGTCGAATGAGCCCTTAGATTTTGAGGGGGCTCTTTCCCAGCCAGTTTGTAGCATTCCAGAATGGCTAAAATAATCCATCTGGAGATGGTTTGTTTGGTTATTGGTAATCCCAATTTATGTCCTGCGTAACCTACGAAGAGTTGGTCTGCTTGTCTAATTTTAGCAAGTCTACTGATATAAAAACTTAAGGCTCGCTTAGGGTCCAGCCTGTGTAGTCTCTCTTCCTCTTTCCCCGGATGGAGAGGAGGATAGAATGAAGGTAAAGTAATCTTCTGAGTAATGTGAAATTCAGAAACGACCTTTGGGAGGAAGTTAGGCTTCACCTGTAGAACGACTTTGTTCTTGTGAAAAATTGTATGAGGAGGTTTACAAGATAGGGCTTGTATCTCGCTAACCCTTCTAGCAGATGTTAATGCTACCAATAAAACAGTTTTGAGGGTGAGAAACTTCAATTAATAAGAGTGGAGTGGTTCAAAAGGAGCATCCTTTAGGAAGTTTAAAACTAGATTTAAGTCCCATAAGGGAACTTGGAATGGTCTTGGAGGGTAAACATTAGTTAGACCTTTCAGGTATTGTATTACCAATGGAATTTTGAAATACGATGGCTCCTCTGCAGTGCGCTTAAAGATCGATAGCGCTGCGAGATAGCCCTTAATAGTGCCAACTTGAAGGCCTGAATTTGCCAAATAAAGTAAGAAGGATAACACCGCAGGTGTACCACATGAAAAGGGTTCGATATTCTTGTCTCGGCACCAGCTGCAAAATTTATTCCAACGGCAGCGGTATAGAGTTTTAGTTGCTGGCCTTCTGGCCGAAAGCAACACCTCCATGACGTCATCTGGAAGGTCCCAATCCTTGTACCTCAACCTTTCAGATACCAAGCGTGAAGGTTGAGGGTCTTGATGGCTGGATGGAGAACCTGACCTCCCTTCTGTGAGAGAAGATCCTCTCTGTACGGTAGACAAATTGGAGGGCAGATGGACATGTCCAGAAGGTCCGGGTACCACGTTCTCCTGGCCCAATCCGGGGCAATTAGGATCATGGTCTTCCGAAACCTTCTCAACCTCCTGATCATTTGAGGAATGACAGGGACTGGAGGAAACGCATACAGAAGTGGGAACTCCCAGTCCACTACGAACGCGTCTTCTAGAGCTCCTCTCGGGGGAAATTCCCTTGAGCAAAATCTGTCGCACTTCCTGTTGATACTGGTGGCGAACAGATCCACTTGAGGGGTTCCCCAAAGGGCGAAGATCTCTTGAAGGACTCCCTGAGCTATCTCCCACTATTGGGAGACTGTGTTCTGCCTGCTCAGAGAGTCCGCTGTCAAATTCTTCTCTCCGGCTAGATGAATTGCCGATAGAGAGATTCCTTCCTGAATTGCCCAAAACCAGAGCTGCATCGCCTCTCTGCACAGTGGCAGTGACCCTACGCCTCCTCTTTTGTTGAGGTAGTGCATGGCCACTGCATTGTCCGTCATTATCAGGACGTTTCTCCCCCGTACAGACGTCAGAAAAGCCTTCAGTGCCAGTCTGATGGCTCTCAGCTCCAACAGGTTGATGTGTAGTCTGGACTCCGATGGAGACCAACGACCGCTGATGGCCAGGTCATTGGCATGGGCTCCCCACCCCGTGAGTGAGGCGTCTGTGACTACTGTTATCTCCGGCCATGGTTGCCAAAACAGTTCTCCTTTCAAGATGTTCTCTGGAGAGGCCCACCATTGAAGGTCGTGGGCTACCTTGTCCGGAATCCGGAGGAGATCTGTCATCCTCCCTGAGAATTGTGACCACTGAGTCCTCAGTGCCCACTGAAGGGATCTCATTCTCAGGCGAGCCTCTGGCACAAGGGATATGCAGGATGCCATGAGGCCTAGCAACCTCAAAAAGTCGTAGGCTGGGAGACGTTGGGCATTTTGAAACCTGGTGACCATCTGCAGAATATCTTGAGCCCTCACCTCTGGTGGCGAGGCTTTTCCCAGGGACGTGTCCAGGACTGCTCCAATGAACTGGAGTCTCTGTGATTGTATCATCTGTGATTTCTTTAAATTGAGGGAGAAGCCCAGCTTGTGAAGGAAGTGGCAGACATAATCTAGTTGGATCCGAGCTTGTTCCGAAGAAGCTGCTCTGATCAACCAATCGTCCAGGTAGGGGTAGACGTGAATCCCTTCCCTCCTTAGACTTGCAGCCACAACCAACATTAGCTTGGTGAAGACCCGTGGGGCGGAGGTCAGCCCAAATGGCAGAACTCAAAATTGATAATGAGAGTTGCCAATTGCGAACCTCAGGTACTTCCTGTGCTTGGGATGGATTGGCACATGGAAATAAGCATCCTGAAGGTCCAGAGATACCAACCAGTCCTGAAGCTGGAGGGCCTGAAGGATCTGAGAGAGAGTTACCATCTTGAACTTGTCCTTCCTGAGGAACTTGTTCAATTCTCGTAAGTCCAGGATGGGTCTCAGTCCTCCGTCTTTCTTTGGTATGAGAAAGTAGGGGGAGTACCAGCCCTTGTTCCTGTCCGCTACAGGTACCGGTTCTATGGCACCTTTCTCTAGCAGGTCTACAATTTCCTGCAAGAGGAGCGGATCCGGCACTTTCAGCGAGCTGTTCCCCGGTGGATGGCTCCGAGGGATGCGTAGAAAAGGCAGGCAGTAACCTTGGGCAACTGTCTCCAATGCCCAAGCATCTGACGTAATAGCCAGCCATTCCGTCAGATGGTGAGTTAACCTGCCCCCTACAGGTGTCTTGTGATGGGAGACCTCAGAGTGGTTTGGGAGCGGCTGATGCAGTTGCCGAAGGTAAAGCGGCTCCTGCTGATGCTGCTTTCTTTCCTTTACCCCGTCCACAACGGGTAAATTTTCCTTGGCCTCTTTGAGCCGGCCGTCCTCTGCCTCTTCCATATGAGGAATAATAGCGAAAGGACCTTCCTCTCCAAGAGGATGCTGAGGGACGAAAATTAGTTTGGCGGATTGCAGCTCCTAGTGACTTTGCTGCTGCTTTAGATGTTTGCAGTTTTTCCAAACTGTCATCCACCTTTTTACCAAACAGGGAAGAGCCGTCAAAGGGCATATTTAAAAGTCTGGCCTGTACGTCAGAAGCAAAGCCGGACTTTCTCAACCACGCATGCCTGCGGATTGTGGTACTTGCCGCCATGGCCCAGCTGATACTGTCAGCAGAATCAATGCCAGTTTGAAGGGACTCACACATTGCATCTTTACCATCTCTGATGATATTTAAAAATGCGTCCCTTTCTTCTCCTTCCTGGAGGCAGTCAGCCGCTGATGAAGCACACTCCCAAAGTCGCATTAATAGATTTTAAAGCCATGCTACAGGCCGAGAAGACTTTCTTAGCCATGGCATCATATTTTTTTATCATCCCTATCCTGTGGAGCAGTGTGGTATGCAGATGTACTGCCTGATGAAGTTGCAGCCTGGACCACCAGACTCTCTGGAGTAGGGTGCTTAGATAGGTATTCAGGGTCAGCAGCAGATACCCTATATTTCGCTGAAAACTTCTTGTTAACCGCAGGGACAACTTCAGGAGTTTCCCATTTAGTTAAAATGTTTCTTTGTAAAGCAGAATGAAAGGGAACCACAGGATCCTCCTGTGGACCTTTATCCAGAATATCTGTGAGGTCATCCTGTTGAAAAACAGGTGAAGGCGCAGACCAACACATGAACTCCATAATTCTTGACATTAGGGTTCTATAAGGGGTTTCAGCATGTTCCCCTGGGTCTGGTTTGACAAATTCCACTTCTGGGGAAGTGTCTAGGCCACTTGCTTCCTGTAATGCATCCTGAAGGTCTTTCAACCTTCTTTCCTCAGAGGCAAAAGTCTCTGGTTCAGGTGATGTGGTCCTCTCCAGCCCAAAAGGCCTTTCTTGATCAGAATCTTCCCTTTCTTCATAAATTGAAGTTAAGGGGGGAGGCTCTGGCCTGTGAAATGGTATAAAACCCATCTCTAAAGCAGAGGGAGCCATCATCAGTGGCCTTGAAAAGGTTGATGTCGTCGACGCCGACGCCGAAAAATCCTCAAAGGTGCCGACAAAGGCGTCGAGAAAACTGGAAGAGGCCTCGAAGAACTCGAGAGGATTGGAATCCTACTCGAGGATGTCGACGACGTTCTCGACGTCGTGTCGGAGGCTCTCGGTGTAACCGTTGGCTGTGGAGTAGCCGTGGGTTTTTCTTTTATCAGCGTCGATGTCGACTCGATCGACGGATGCGTCGAAGAACCCTTCGATAACAGCGTCGATGGCGCCGATCTATGCTTCGAAGGGGCTTTCGACGATGGCGTCGAAGATGCTTTATTTCCCGATGGCTCATGGCGCTTTCGGGTCGACTCTTTCGCCGGGTGCTTCGACTTGCGGCGTTTAGATTTTTTGGGCTTTTCACCCGGGGTATCGCCCTCAGCTGACTTCGAGGGGGTCGAGGCCGCTTTCTCGAAGACGCTTAACATCTTTTTTCTGAATTCCTCCCACTCAGCATGAGAGCTGTATTTTGTGGGGCAGTTTACTCTTTCAGGGGAACTAGAAGACGGCGACAAAGGAGATCTTGTACGTCTCTTTTTCGAGTGTCTAGACCTCGACGAGTGGTGGGAGCCACTTCGAGACCTAGACCGAGAATGCTTTCGACGGTGAGGAGACGAATGTCTCGACTCTACCGCGGAAACTTTCGAGGAAGTTAAAACTGACTTACCTCTCTCGAGCTTCCTCTTACGCTCCTTCAAGGCTTTCGCCGTCATGGATAGGCATTCCTCACACTCCGAACACTGGTGTTCGATTCCCAGACACCACAAACAGATCCTGTGAGGATCCGTCAACGACATTTTCTTCCCACAGTCTCGGCATTTTTTGAAACCGGACTGAGGAGTCGTCGGGTCGGAGGAGGAAGCCATCGAGTAAGAGTTGGTTTTCTCGAGGAAATATGAATATATTTCGACTGACTAACTGAGCAACGGTATTCCGAGGTACACGAAGCGCAGAAAAATGGAACTGAGCAACGGACGCTGCGCGTGGCCATTTATAGGCATGATGACGTCAGCGTCGATACGGTGGCTGTCGAGGAACACCTACTCGACGGACGTCGACGCACAGCGCCATCTACTGGGGAAAAAAAAATTCCAAGGCCAGCAAGCTGGAGATACAAATATCATAGATAAGGAATACGTCGGAGGACACAATCCCTGCGAAATATATTATTGGTTGAACAATGCTGGATAGCATGAGTGAATGCCAAAATTAATATTAAGACCACGTACATTCGTACAAAAGGATTTATTACTAAACTAAAACCGTGAGCACAGAAAAAAAACTTCGTCTATGGCTTATCTCCGATTTCAAAATCATGACAGAACGGCTATGTAATAAGTTACTTTAAAGCATGGGTGCACAACTAATTTTACCAGAGGGCCGAATGTACCTTACAAGCTGTCTACCGGGGGCCGGATTATGTGTCTGTGGTAGCCGGGAGGGTCGTGTCATGAATTTACGACCCCCCCTAGACATTTTTAGATCCTTTGGCACAGTTTAAAAATATTACAGTTTAAACAATGGTAAAAATGATTCCATTCATTAAAAATTTGATAAAAATGTATTTCTCCCCACCTCCCGAGAACATTTGTAAAACACAAGCATACACAACGACAGACACATATTTAAATTAAAGTGCCTTCTGCCCATGTCCTGATGGTTCCTCCTAGCGCTCCAACTCCCGCATAGCACGAACAGGAAGCAAAGAGTGCTTCCTGTTTTGTGCACATGCACGCAAGTGCCAGAACGCTGATGACGAAGTGCCTCGCTTCAGTTGCATGTGGGGAGGCGAAGGAGCGCCTCCCTCACACATGCAAACATCCAGTTCCTCAACCAGCATACCCTCTGGGCCATATAAGGTTGGGGAAGGGGGTTTCTACTTTAAGTGACATGAGAATAAGTGTCTGATTATTTTCCCATACTCACCCATATGCAGCTCCTGGTCCAGGTTATCACGACCCCATAAAGAGGCGCATTCATATCCGCCTCCACCCCAGGAGACCGAGTTGGCCACGTGTGTGATTACTACTGTTCTACTCTCATTTCTACAGGTGTTTTTTACTAGCATTATCTTCCGTGGTTACCAGAGAAGATCCTGTTCTCGGACACCGTTGTGCAGAGGGTAACCTTGGGTTTGACACATTTGTACTTTGAACAGTGCACTAAAACACTCTTGGTATGGCCTGCGCTGTATAAAAGAGGTATGGACCTGACTCTCTCCAAATCTCTTCCTAGGTACGATCCTACTAGAGCCCCCCCAACCGTCTACTTTTGATTCTCTGCAGGTGAGTCGCTTCTCCAAGCAGAGATTGGAGGTAGATCTCTCTCCTATGCAGGTGCCTCCCTCTGGAATGGCCTTCCTGCTTCTCTTGGCCTTGAGCAGGATCTCCTCAAGTTCCAGAAGTCCTCAAGACCTTTCCTGGTAGGCCTCTGCACCCTGGGCTTCTCTTGTGTGGTATTTCCAAATGTTCTCATAGGGAAAGGGTTCGGTATGCTGAAAATGTGTAATATGGGTCCACTTGGAACATTATTTGCAGGGCCTCTTTTGGTTCCCAGTCCACCCCTGGTAACACCAGGAACTCTTGTGTTGCAGGTATCAAGGGCTACAGATGAGCATGGTCCTGGATGCAAAGTATTTAAGTCTCGGCTCATAAAGACTTCTAAATGGGACACAAGCAATTTAAAACTGGGAGCCAATGGAGGATCCTGCAAGCCACTGTGACAAAGTCCCATCGTGTCAGGCAGGAACATCAGATGAACAGCCAAATGCAATGTAGATTTTATTTACGTATTGGATATTTGTAAGGGGCCTATAGAACAAATGGTGTTTTTAAGACCAGTAAGCAAACGGCTGAAGAAATGGAAGCATGAATTAAAAAGGACCCTTTCTATCAGTACTCAATGTTTCGGCCTAATGCATACAGGAGGATCTACCTTGCTGTGGTTTTCCAACTTTCCAAGGCCAAAAGCAAACCAATCCATGCACCAGGTATATTTTCGCTATCTGACATCAACAACAAATCCATGAACCCCTCTGAGCCCACTGCTTGTAAGCCTGTCAGTAACAAACCTAAGATGAGTTGCAGTTCTATACACAGCCATCAAATCCCCCGGCCCTTTGCAACCTAATATCTGCTTTATTTACTTTCATCATAACACCTTTTTTTCTTTCAACTTGCCATGCTATCTGTGCACCCATAGAGTAACTCCTGGCCGTCAGTTCATGACACTGTTTTAAAAGTCGCTCACAGTCACAAGAATTTCAAAGTGTCTCGCCCACCGTCTTAGCCTTTGTCTGTGCTTGTAGGATAAGGCAACAGCCTCACAAGCTGCTACAGGGCAACCCCTGTACTGTACCCCCTCTTGACCTAAAAGCCCCTGCCCCAGTGATATTCCTGGCCCACTGCTTCCCGTGTTATCCCTTTCTGCCTACACAAATAGAGCTGGCTAATGCGTGCAAATAACGGCTGGACAAAGGAGCACCTTTAATGCTCCTGGAGAGAGTTATTTTCCGGAGGAGAGGTTAGGAGGAGGGGTGGGGGGCAGGGCATCAATTAGGGGGGCAATTAGACCCCTCTAGGGAGGCATATGTCAGCAGTATCTGGCAAGAAAAACCTTCGCGTGTTGTGCACCCCAGCTTTAAAGTATCCAGTTACTCCATAAAATGTTACTGACTACCACTAACCACAAATATTGGCTTGTGGTCAAGATCTTTCTGCATGTATTTGTAGTGATCAATCCATTGAGATATGTTAGGAACTCATGGTGGCAATAGAAAAGACAGACACAAGTGATCACAGTTCAAGGGTGTTTACTAAACTGTAAAGGAAGGTTGGAAAAACGCCTAATCTAAACCTAAATCTAACATGGGAGCAAGCTTTGACCATCAAACAATAATAAGGCAGTCCTAGTGGTGTCCTTGTCAAATAAAAGGGCCTACACTAAGAAAAACCTATTACCAATCCTTACGCAAAATACAGAAAGAAGTGTGGGATAATGTTCATAAGACAGAAGGAAGTGTTGACAAATAAGTCAGGATGTGGTAGTTGGGGTCTCCCTTCCCCACGTTTTCAGCACCGGACAAGGTAGGATTTTGGAGCAGAGCACACGCTCAAGCTTTCCCAGCACGAGCCAGCAGTTCCACTCTCAGCAATCAGGGCCTTCAGTGGTTAAGTTGCTTTTCTACCAAAAGTCTCCTGCCTCTGTGGACTTGATGTATCAAAAATAACAAAGAGTTGTTTTTCAAATGTACATTGGGTGATGCCTTTTCACCCCTGGATTCCCCTCTTCCAGGCTCAGAGCCACAGAAAGTTCTTAATGATATCAGGACAGTCAATAGTTAAGTTTACTTGCTTCTGAGGGCCTGACCGTTTCAAAGTACCAAAACAAGATTTCAACAAAAGTTCTAGAGTTCTTCTCTGGTTGTACTTGGGTGATAGATCTTCACCCCTGGGTCCCAGTCTTCCGGGCTTAGACCCCTCTCGAATATCAGCTTCTGTCTGTTGGGTTGACTCTGGCATGGCATGCATTCAAAGACTTTCCCTGTTGTACTTTTCTTTGTTGCATTCACAGGTAGGGTGTTGGCTTCTCACCCTTGGATCCCGCTCTTCTGGGCTCAGAACCTGCTAGACTATTCGTCTCCCTCTGTCGGGTTCACTATGGCTTTCAATGCAATTTTGTCTGCGACATTCACAAATCTTAATGTCTTTTTAACTAGTTCACTGTGGACATCCCACAATCTTCTGTCGCTCAAATACTTTCGACTGTACAGAGGATTTTACTGGACCCGTGTATGACCACTTTGACCCCCTTTCTTGCCTTTCCCAAAGTCTTCTGGTACTGGTAGTTTCAACAATCGGGTAATCGCCCAGGGTTTTCCTGGGTGAGCACCCACGCGGTGCCTGACTCCTCTGTTGCTGGTTTCCCCCCATTTAGCATCAATAGCTCTTTATGCTTTCACAGTTCAATTAGCCGTTTGCTACTTTTCGTAACACAATTTGGTTTCTTATCGACTCTCCCCTTGACTCACTGGCTGTGATGAACTGCTTGGCTTTCCTGCTCTTTGGAGTCAAAGTTGGTACCACGGAGACAAGCGTTTCTCCCCTGCTTGGTTATCAGCAGGAGGGTCTTGTGTACCGTTGACATCTGCTGTAACACACGCTGGCTATTGTTTGCAGTCTTACGATTCCTTCCGCGGAGGTTTCATGGGCCATGGTTGAAAAGGGCAAGGTCGCTTCTTTCCTTGTCAACCTCGCGGTTCGCGCCGTCTTTCTCCTTCTCTTGAACTGCCGTGCTGAGTTAGCTCTCTCGTTATGCAGTCTGCTTTGCTCATCTTGTGCTCTTGTGCGCCACCTTTTATCCCTGTGGGGAAGGGAAAGGGCTGGTGTGTGGGGTTCTGGTCAATTGCCTGACTTTGCCTCACTCTGGTGTTGGGACATGCCAGGTAAATGGCTCGAGTGTTAGTCCGTCGTCCTTCATAATATGCGAAAGTGTTTGCGTCGGAAAAGCAGGGGGGTAAAGTGTTTGCGTATCCTACCTGGTGGGCCGGGGAAAAGGTGTCATAAGAAGGGGGATACCGTGTCTCACCCGCCGGTGCACCACTTCCACTCCTTGCGGACCCCACCCCCATCCAGGTGATCGATCCTCACTGGTCCACCCGATGGAACTGGATCCAATAGCGATGGCCGTGTCCTGGCCAACTGGCATGCAGATCCCCGGGGACCAGTCAGAGAGACACCCCCCGGTATCTCAAAGATCTCAACTCATTGTTTTATTTGTCACTGCTATTAATTTATTATGAACAAATATATAGGTATACTAATGAACGTACACCTGTTTTTACCTAGTTTGTACAAATGAACAAGAATTTGTTGAGCACTTTAAACCATGTACATTTCGCCTCTGGATTGACGGACTGCAAAATGGAATAATTTGCTGTTTTAGTAAAATAAGTAATGTAAATGGTCAATTGTTTTAACTCTTTATAATCATGAGGATTCTGTTTGTGTGAGGATTATGGTCGACATCAAAATAAACCAGGCATGAACGATTTTACGGATGACCTGGAAATGCAAACAGAGTACCTGTGTGGACCAGACGGAATGTATACTTTAGGTCAACAAGATACCTGCGCATCCAAGAGATATATATACACATATATATCTGTTACTTTTAATGATTTATCTTAAATAGCAGTAATATGATACAACAACAAAGAGGTCATAGATGGTACATTTCTGCAAAATGCGCACAAACCTTAGTGTAACAGATCCTTGTTTAGATGTAGCCCCTAGAGATAGTAATACTCAATAAAACCTTACATTTCATGAATCATTTCCTGATGCACGAGTATCTTGACATAAGAAATCCTAATTCCTCTCTAACCTTCACTTTATTTATTACTGATTAAATCTGGGCTCATTCCACACAATAGGATCTTCTGATCTGACTCTTAGAGTCCACTCCCTGCAAGGTGAGATCTTTACTCTCACTAAACATTGCTCATCCAAGACTAATCTCCTTGCACTATAGCAGATTCCGCAGCCACTGTGTTATAGTACGGTAGTTTGGTTCTTATGCCACACATGACTACTGCTCTCTTTGTCAGAGTGCAAGCCAACCCTGCAAACCTTTGGCTGAAGACCCATTCGCAAAGTAAGATGTATTCGTAGTGGTGATTACCTGATCGCAAAAATGCGACACTACAGTGCATTTCCGTAGTGAATGAATCAGAGTACCCTCATGTTGGGCTGATTTCAGGATATACTGAATGTAGCCCCAATGGGGTCCTGTAGCATGAGGTGGTACCTGTCATTAAATGATACTTGGCTAGTTTAAACAAAGCTGACAACCACATCCGCTCTTTTACTGGGATACTCAAACTCACTTTTCTATAGCACCCATCGGGTGTAATTTATGGGAAATGTGGACAATCTCCCCTGTATTACAATGACCATATTTCTATTCCTTTGAGGGGTTAGTAAGTTGTGATGCAGCAACTCAGTGTCAGGTCTATTGGGGAACCAGGAGTATCTCAAGAGTAAGTCTAATTGAAGCTGAGCATACCAAAATGTGGCCAACCTTTGCCTACATGTTAGTGTGCAAAACTATTAAACCTATAAACTGGGACTCCAGAAAGAAATCCCCCATTACCCTTGATAAGTGTCCCTATCCTATACCCTTCGCTGCAGATACTCTACTCTTGGCTGCAGACTCACCACCACATGCTGCGAAGTGGACCATAAAGTACCTTAATACCCATATATTGCAGTGTTGTGATCCATACCTTAATGGCACAGCTAAATGGAGTGGTTCTATACGATGTGCAGTGATACTGCTCCAGTTATATTCTCTGCACCAAACCAATGTAATACTTGCCGGAGATGTGCAGCCAGGGGGCAGGAGTAGAAATAAGCGGCTCCAAGCCTACTATTATCATTCTGTTTTGCCAGTGTCTTCATGCTTCTACAGAGAATCTGATTAGGCCACAGCAGTCTATTACGCATTTTCTTCAATCACTTGAATATAGTGTTGTGAGATTTGCAAATATGTACAGGTGGGAGTTTATGGTAAACTATCATTTTAGCTATTGCAACCTTGCCTGCCAATGACAGACGCTGATCCCAATATTATTATTAATACAATCTGGAACTGAACCAAAATCAGTGTTAAGTATGCAGCTCCGTTGCGCCACCCCTAGATTTCCAGGCCTCCGTTTTTGATGGCCAGCACGGAAACCCTCCCCCAATTGATCTATAGGGTCTGGCACTATTCATATCTGTGTTGTGGTTATTCAAACACAAGAGAATATCACCTGAATACAATGATATGACAGATTCCTCACCTAGCACTGTGGTGCCCTTATCACACATCGTTCTGTATTTTTTGTGTGCCATCTGCTCTTTAGACACAACAAATTGTTGAAGGCACATGGGCCCTCCTGATGTGTCTATCTCTCTATGACATGAATGAGAGGGACGTTTTTCCATTACCTAGAGGCGCACAACAAATGCTGAATAAACAAATAAATACATAAAATATTATGACTGAGGTTACAGGATTGAACATCATGGAATATCATGCACTACATCGTCACCGCCCTGCGTACCCCCCAGTTCAGAGTAATCATTGTATCTAGAATTGATTACACTAACTCTTTACTCCGGTCTGTCCTAATCCTCCCTCTCTAAACTGCAATTTATCAAAGACAAGGGACCGAACAACCAAAACATTCACAAGAAGTCTAAAATATTTTGCTAAACTCTTTTACATGTTCTAATATTCATCTTAACAACGCTCCAGGGCTGCCTCTTTGCAGTCCTTCCTCGCAGCTTTTGGAACTCTTTTCCCTCCTAGCTTTGGGATGAAAACAACCCTATCAGATTCCGACACTCCCTCAAGACCTGGCTCTTTTCCCGAGCTTTCTAACTTCCCTTGCTGTCTCACGGACAGCCCCTCTTGGATCGCACACTCTGAAGCGATCATCAGATTGCACGAGTGCAAAACGAGAACACTAAATGAACAAATATAGAATTTGATGTATGAGATAAACGTTGGACAAATCCTAAAGTTGTTTGCAGCCTCCCCAAATAGACCAATGCTATGGAATCAAACACCTTTCCAGCACCCAATGTGGTGACTATCCCCTTATTATCCTTCGGAATCACACACGTTATTTTAAACAATCTCTATATTTTCTTATTAGATGACCTGCCGGGTATAATCTCATAATAGTAAAGTTGTAAAAGACAAATCATAAAAGGCCTTAGTCTTGCCACGACCACTCTGGCCAGAATCTTGTTGTCTAAATGAGTGGTTTCCTCAAAGAGTTCAAGAGTGGTCCCTTTTTCATGGGCGCAGTGTATACTTGCATCAAAATCGGAGCAAACTGCCAACCAAAAAGCTTGTAAAATTCGGTCCTAGTGGCATTGGAGCCAGGCGACTTCTGTGGTGAATTTCATGAACTCCCTATGTTGACATGGGGGGTAGCGGCCGCTAGGGCCTGTGGTTGGTCCGGTTGCTACCTGATGTGCTTCTCCACGGGTGGAAAAGGCAGGATACTGCAGGCCTGGTAGACCCTGTGAGAACTGGTATGCCACAATAGTTCAGTAGTGGGGCAGAGCAAATATGGATATACTACAAGTCTCAGAATGCCTGTGGGACCTCGCCACTAAACTCAAAACTAAGAACCAGGCAGGGTCACCGGGCCGTTGTGCTTTCCAGAATCTAAGGGCAGTTGCAGAGCACCCACAAGAGTAGTATATGAATTCGATCAAGACCATGAGCCTGCAATGTCTCAAGAACAACCAAGGCCAATGCTGTGAGACCACTGTGTCTATAGAATACCCATAGAATGCGAGCAAAGTTTACCTGGTGCAGACCTGGAGCATAGAGGAGAGCAGCTAACAGGTGTCCCATACTCCCAGAGGGAGCAGGGGAGGTAGTGAAGTGAGCCACATATCCTTGTTTTCCATGGGCAGGCAACTTCTAAAGTGGCGATGGATGCCCCAGTTACCTTAAACTCCTTGCTGGCAGTTGTATAGATTCATTACTACACACGCCTAGTTATCCAATCCTTAAGCATAGCCTATAACCACTTAATGAAGGAGAGTAGCTTGGTGATACAGAATTAAGCAATAGGCCCTGAACAGGGGGGGGCATTATCACATCAGGTAATAATCTCAGGAATGACCTGACAGATTGAGGAACACTGGGGAAGGACAGAGGACCGTAACAAGGTAATGCGTAACCCAACTACGAGTCTTGGCAACGGGCTGACGGGCCAAGCAGAAAGCAGAGAAGTTTGTAAAGGACACCAGTTATTGAGTACCAGCGGCAAGAGCCTTCTCCAGGTACTGTTGATGTTTATTGCATTAATTTAGGGACCAACGTTTTAAGAGTAGGTTTGAACGATTGTTATGCCAGTCCTTGGAACTTTTGATATTAAACTAGGGAAGAGAAGAGGCTAAGAACTTGTTAAACAATAGGCTCTTGGAGTTTGTTGGCCACATTAGATACAAGGGCTTGCTAAGATTATGGAATCTTATGGAAGGGTGGTAGAGATCCTTACCACTACCACTTAATTCTAGTTATCCTGCCCCTGGTTTTGTTATTTTCATAGAGAAGTTACAGTCTTAGTAATTCCTCTATGTGAAGGCATCATGAAGTACACACAGACAGCTGAATACAGTTTGGGCTATAAACTTTTATTAACTTAAAAAGAGGGTTGAGAAAAGGCCTAACTTGCCCTATGCTAACGTGGGATTTCTCTACCTAAATAAAACTAATGATAGTCTGTGTCAGGAAGTCAAAGCAAATGTCTGTGTCCAAAACCTATACTTGCCCTCACATCTATTGTATACAATATGTAGGGATGTCAGCCTCAAAATTAAAAGTGTTCAAATAAACGTTCAGCGCTTCCTCCAGCTCTTGGTTGGAAGAGGGGGTTCCCTTCCCCAAGCTTTCAAGACTCTCAACTTTCCAAAACAACACAATTTCTTAGGATACTTCCGACGTCTTCTAGCTTGCTTACCTTTCAACAATTTCATAAAATTCAGTTCCTTAATTTTAGTTCACACACGTTTTCCTTAATTCAATCACAAGCTTGTGGGTGATTTGAGTGGCTTTTCCCTAGGTGGGTGTATTCAGTATAGGCGCAGTTGTCGGGCCACACGGTGCACCCATTACAGGTCATGCAACTGGCATACCTGACTTTTGTCTGCTTCATAGACACTTTGCCACAGTTTCAGCTTCACTTACTCTTATTTTACATCCTCTTGATGCTTTATCACTGCTGGTTGTGCCACCATTCACTTGTTCAGTAGCTTCTGCTTGCAAAGACCAACACAAGCTTCCCAGTACACTCTCCTGCCAGGAAACCTAATCACTGTTTCAGTTATTCTTTCACGAACCAACATAGGCTTCCCAGTACACTCACCTGCTAGGAAACATATTCACTGTTTCAATTATGTGACCAAAGCATGGCACCCTTTGCCAGGTTTCATTGTACTTCACGCTTGCATACAGATTTTCTTTTCACAAATATTAATTTCTTTCAGTAACATTTCATAACATCGGTTTGACTTTTGGAAATGCTTGCTTGACTCTTGGCAATGCTTGCTTGACACTTGACAATGTTCATTTAGCTCCAGACAATGCCTATTCAACTCTTTCTTCATTCAATTTAATGGCTTCTTTATATTTGTCTCTTTAACAGTTCAGTCCCCTTTTCTTGGACCGTTAATGTATTCAAGCTTTCTTAGCTTCCTTTGTGCAATTAACACACCTTGTGGTTCCCCTGCCTTTTGGGCAGACTCACTGGTTTCCAGTCACGTGTCTGTTGGCTCCAGTAACGCGCGGGAAAACCACTTTCCGTTCTCGCTGCTTCGTGCCACCTTTCCACAGCCTCAGGACCCCTTCTGAAGGACTTTGTTTCGCCTTGCTGCCTTCCTTGGAGAACCGATAAGCACTGTTCTCGCTGGTCTGCAGCTGTGAACGTCTGGGGAGTTTCCCTCTACTCCCGGCATCTCTGCAGTGTTCAACAATGCTGGTTCTGCTTCACCCGGCCTACTTCCGAGTGTCGACCTGGCTTTTCTTCGGTTCCCACTCCTCTACTGCTGCAGCTTCTCTAGATCTCTGCACCGCGTCCCGTGTCCCACTGTGTTAAAAAAAGGACAGAGAACCCTACTTGCCATCGCATCTCCATTTTAAAGTTCCCAGCATCAATTAAGGTTTCAGAAAGACTAGGCCGCTCTTTGCCAAACAAACAGTCTTTCGTCAGTGTTTCATGCCTCTTCCTCATCCCATTACCAAAGTGATGTCTGTGTGTAAGAGTCAATAAAGAGAGGATGTATGGCTCTATTTTGTCTCTTCCTTATCGCAGTACCCGACTGGTGTTTACGGGGAGATGATTTACTTGAAAGATAGGGAAGGGACTAGTAATAACCTACAAAGCCTGGGGGATATTGGACTCATTAGAAAATGGAAATGGGGGATACCATGTCTCACCTAAGGGTGCCTCATTCCCACTCCTCAAGTCTCGACCACCCAGGTGATCCTCCCTCGCATATCCACCCCCAGGGTCAAGATCCGATAGCGACAGCCTTTTCCTCGCCACCTGGCAGGAGGATATATTGGGGAAGGAAGTGAGGTCGCCCTCAGATTCCTCACACCTACGATTTATAGGCGTTAGCGCAACCCTAACCTCATCTAATGTGTTGGCTTAATAAAACCATTGAAACATATTCCAGATTTGCGTGTCTGACTGGTCGGCCTAGCACACTTCCCTAAGATAATTGAGTTGATACATGCTACAAGTTCCTACTCTATAATCTGCACCTGCAATTCAAATTTACACACTGGTGTGATTTGTGTTTTTCATTTTTTTATAGAGTTCATTTTAAAAAATTGTAGATTAGTCTTTTGTGTTGATAGTTTCCATTGGTAGCCTTAACGTAATCTGCCAATTTCCCCTCTCTATAACAACCCAAGCCAATACCTTTCAAGGTCATTCTCCCTATGCATATTTTCTACCCATAACATGTTGTGCTATGCCATGCATTTCATTTACTGGGAGGCTGGATCATCAAACTTGGACTTTACAGCTAGGGCAGAGGCATCTTTTGTAGATTCATACAAACTCTTTCACAGATTCCATGAAGTCAAGTTCTGCAAATACAGCCATCAAGTTTCCTCAGATGTACTACAGAGATTTTCCATAAAGGATGTGAAACATACCTTACATTTTGCTAGCAAACTTGGACATGTAAGTACCAAGTGTTTAAAGGGAAAGTGCGCTCAAAAATGTTATTGTCTTAAAAGTTGGCCAATAATCAAAAACAGATATTAAACATCTTTTTAAAGAAAGTTCCTAAGTAAAATTTCGAGCAAAACAGGCTCAAACCCAATAATTTCAAGCACTGTGCTTGTGTTAATCTCTGCCTTCGGGGCATTCATGAAGGAAAAGCCACCTGCTGGTAGCTTTTATCATATCAGCTTTTGCTTCATTTTTTCCAGAGAGCAGAGACTGGAGGCAGGAAGGCTGCTGCCGGTAAGTACTTATTTTCTTTTTCTTAGAAAACCACAGCAATTATAAATACAACTGCGACCTTCAATCTGTTTATTATAGGAGGAATGAAAGACGCTATGTTAGTATCCTTTCATAGGTTAGCTAAAAGACGTTAAATAGAAAGGGGGTTAGGATACACCTTTGGCGCAGTCCACGGGAGGTAAAGATTTCATATGTGTAGTCACCATCTAAGTTTAATCGCACTTTAATGGAAGTCTCTGCATGGAGATGAATTTTTAGTAGATCATTTGGGTGCCCCATCGACTTAGTTTGGTCCATAAAGTTCCCTGATTTACTCGATCAAAAGCAAGACAGAGCTCAATTGTAACTGGAAAGTTGTTTAATCCTATATTCTCCCATGCTAGCTTTTGAATCTGATCAATGACATATCCAGTGCAAGTGGTACCAACTCCGGCCCTGAAGCCCACTTGGTCCGGACTAAGGATGTTGTTATGGTCTGCCCAAGTGGTTAGTTTATTTAATTGAATCGAATCAAAGATCTTTGATTTTACGTTGAGCAGAGCAATTGGCTGGTAGTTGGATGGATCTACTCTGCTACCTTTTTTAAAGATGAGAACCACATAAGATTGTTTCCAGGAATGAGGGACGTGGTACTGAAAATGTTCTGGCATAGATTGTACTAAATTCTAGCCCATAGTTTAGCCATATCCTTGGGACCAGATTGCAAATCCCATTCGGGCCCGGAGCTCTGGATTTATTACTCTTTGTGATCAGAGTTTCAATATTATCAAGAGTAAGACTGAGCAACAGTTACTCGCCACAGCAGTATGGTCAGTATGGAGCTTTGCAAAATGGTCCACCCATGTATTTTTAATCGATAGGATTGTCCTGTGTTAGTGACTGGAAGTTGTCAATACCAATTTACTAATTTCCATTAGCACATGGAATGGGGGAATTGGCGAATCCGGTGGCTAGAAACCTACAATCTTAGCCCGCATTGTAAGCCTCCTGACGGCTTGTTCCCCCGTCCGCCATCTCCCACCCACCCTCTGTCCCCGTTTTTTTGGGTCCATTTCCCAGCCCCCTCCCTAACCCCACTTGTCCGTGTGTTAGAGCTGCGCAGGCGCCGCAACAGCAGCAGCTTCCCAGCTTCTACGACCGCTATAGAAAGGGAAAAGGGGCTCTGTACGGAGCCCCGCCTTCCCTTTACATGGAAGCCATCTTAAGACAGTAATTTCAGTCATTGAACGGGGTGTGCGAGGCGTCCCATTCAATGACTAAACATACTTATTTTAAAGCACTCCAGATTACCAAAGTGGTAACCTGGGGTGCTAATGGCCTTAAGCCCCCGTTCCAAGGGCTGGAAGGTGGGGGAGGGGGGGGGGGTAACTGCCTGAGACACTTGTTAATGGCCCTCACTTCACTCATGTCATTAATTTGGGCTGCCGGCCCGTTACTCCCGTTGCAGCCCTTGGAACAGGGGCTTAACGCCACATTAGTTGACATCCAGTTTCCCAATAATACAGACCAGCATATTTACGCCTTATTTTTGATGTACAGTGAAGCGTAGTGATTTTACTTTGTTTTTGTGATGTCATGTTGACTTTTTTACTTATATTTTCATGTTCAATTTAAACGTGATACTTTTCTTAGCCCATCTGAGTCTTTCTGAGTAGTCTTTTGGACTTCTGAATGTCCTTAATGCCCTAATGTTTTTACTAAAATCAAGCGATTTCAGGTTTTTTTTTGTTATAAAATTGGGAAACACTGAAGGATTACAAAAATCCATCATGTTCCAATCGCTTAACGGCCACACTAGGTTTCAAGTAATTAGGTTGAACTTCTTGATAGTTTTAGGGAGCCATGTAAGCCTATTTTGACCTCGACACTAGTACGTTAACAGGGCGGGGCACATGTAGTCCCTAATTGACCATCATTGAATAATGCACATAATCGTTGATGGTTGCTAGGCTTCCCGTCCTCTGTCTCAAAGGATACTGGATCGGTCAACTGTTTCCCAGATTACTATAAAATCAATGCAGGCAAATGCATTCTCACAGGGCCACGTGGACAGATTCTTTCCCATTAAGGTATTTTACTATACAGAATAAACATATTCCATTCTTTCAAATAATTGGGCTATTTTCACTCACTCAGAAGACTGCATTTTCTTTTGTTGTAAAAAAAAAAAAATTTGGATAGGGAAAACAATCCTAGGAATAGGTGTAACAATCTGCATTGAAATCTCCAGCTAACAATACTTCGCCAAAATTCTTTTTACAAACCAAGATAGAAGAATTTCCTCTAAATGAGTGAAACTGACGTCTATTGTCACATGTAGGTAATTACAATCTACATTAAGCAAAATATGTTTTTTCCATCATGTCGTAAATTGACATGTACTGCTAAAATCCCTGGAAACGTACTATTCCAGACAGTGGTATCTGAAATCCAAGAAGAGTGCACTGCTGTCATTAGTCCACCCTTGGGCCTTTCTTTATCTTCCATAATAGCCGTTTGTTAATATATGATGAAACTATCTAAAGTCACTTTGCCAAGGTTTCTTGTAACCAAATAACATCATGTTCACTCAAAGAAATAGCAATCCCTTCATCCTTTACTAAATGGTTAAACCCACGGGTGTTCTAAGAGCATACGCTAAAACCAGGCCACTTGAACCCTCAGACCAACCATCTGGAAAAAACTGCATCATTATCTCATTGGCTGGAATGGAAACAGTTCTAAAAACCTTACCTCATGTTGAGCAGGAAATATTAAATGATTTAGCAGGACATTTACACAGAAATTTAAACCACAAGTCTCAATTCATCAACTGATGATAAAGGCAGTTCCCGAAAGAGTCTTGAAGGGAAGGTAATAGTAACTATGCCCACTCTCACTTCGTTGAAAAAGTCTACTAATGCAATGTCACATGAGTACAGCATTTTCAATCGAGGAATATCTTGGAAAATAATTAGGATGGTTCGTCGATTAAGACAAATGTCGTTTGATCAGAGTCGGACTGGGACATAAAATTGCAACAGGCACCAAAGAAAAGGTGGCCCACAGCTGCAAATGGCAATTCGTTCCTTTTGTGCCACACTGTTTGAGTAGTACCCAAGGGGGGGGTTTTGATTAACTGTGATGCAAATGGTGCATTTTAAAGAATATTTATTCAGTAACACTGGTAAAAACTACTAGCTGTATGGTGAATAAACTTATCAAACTGGCATACTTTCACCCAAAAAACTGGCCTACACTAGCATTTTGCGTTTTTGGTTTGGGCATTGCCCTATAGGACAGTCGGTGCCTGCCTCTGATGGAAACTATGATTCCAAGATGCCACACAACGACTCATCCCAAGCATCCCTAAACAGGTCTAACTGCTGACTGCTGTTTGAGGGAACTTGCACATGAGCATTGCCACCCGCTTGCAAGGTGGTTGACAACGAAGAGGTTGCCTTACCAGATGTTAAGGCAAGGACGATAGTTTCTTTTTTCCGGTTGTCTCTCACAATCTCTCCTTGAAGGTGCTATCGTGGAATTCAGCTGGATTGATGAAAGCTTTGTCTCGCATAAAGTCTGTCTGTGAAGCTTGGGTAACTATAATTGTGGTTACTCTTGGATTGTTGGGAGGGAAATTCTCGGTTATTACTGCCGAATCTTCATATTTGTCACTTTCTGAATATTGAGTAGTAGTGTTTTGAACCTTAGTGTGGCTCTTGTTTTTGAAGATAGCCGCTACAAGTTGGGGCTTACTACCTAATGGGACCTGATGTCTGGGTCTTTCCGCTCCGTTCCTGCATTTTTGATGGAATATATCAATTTTTAAAAGGGAACAATGCTTCTTTTTACTGGCTTTTTGGTTTTTAGTTTTCTTTGGCAACGGGGATGACCCCTTAGTATTACCTTTCTTACAGCACCTACTGATTCAACTGTGGCTGTCCATGTCTGCGTTATAGACAGAGGTCTGAGCCGTCTCCTTCGCAGTGTTGGGTCCTGCGTCCGTTATAGTGTTTGGGCTAGAATGCAGCCCTTCTCACCTGTTGCAGGTGGAATTTTCTGCAGGTGCTGCCAAAATATTTAGAATATCTTCATCAGGCTTGGCGTATATTATCACACTAGTCTTGCACATTCCTAAATGAATAGCAAGATGGATATGTAATAGCGAGATTGAGACGTATCGTTATATAGTCAGTCAATTTGTTTATTCAGATAAAATCCTCCATTAAACACAATGAAGATACAGTAAATCTTACAAAACAGAGTACAACAAATAAATTGATCCAGCGGACACAATAAGAAAACCATGACCCATAAAATCTCACCATAAAACAGAGTTCAACACCGTTGTTAAAACATATCCTTGCTTCAAATTCACTCCATAATCAATGCATTAAAAGTGCTATGTTGTTAAAAAGGGACGTAAATATAGGGCACACCCAATATCATATAAAATGGGGAATCATCTCAGTTGTGCCAATATCCCCTTTCTCTGGTACATTGTTCTTTTTAGAAAAGACAAAAATGCCCAGGCCGTCAAGACCGAGTCAGCTGCCAAGAGATATAACAAAGCCGGCCTGTGGGAGCGAATGTTCGATGACTTGAGGACCTGTAAAACTGTGGACCTTCTAATATCTCTATAAACTGGACAAAACAAAATGAGGTGCTTCAGGTCCTCTCTATCCACCCCACAAGCCAGACAGCCAGGTGATTAGGGGTACCCACCCAGTTTACCGCATTACCCCTTAGTGTAAGCAGTCGAATCTGGCCTGTGTAATCAGCCAGCGTTCTCCTTTTTTTAGTGTCAGGAGGAGATAGGGCTGAATCTCATTCACCCTACTAATAACAGCATGATTTCTGTCCTGATTGAGGATCAATTCCCCCATGCCCCTTTTTCCTTTCATAACAAGATACGCATAGCTCTTATAGGACCGCAGTTCCCCAAGGTCAGCAGACTGGAAGGAGGAGAAATAGTTCCCATATTGCAACTGGACAAAAACGCAGCAATGTACGCTAACCTGGGGATTTTGGCCCAATTTACCCTTTCCATTACAGACTTAATAATGAAATGGGATAGTATAGTGTGCTCATTATCTCATAAACTGAACCAAAAAGAAACTGGAGCAAGCAACCATTCGTCCTCCCAAAAATCCATGCCCAGTTCCCTGTGGAATGAAACAGAGGCAGAGAAGCCCGGCAATCCCAAAAGCATTTTAAAGAACATGTTTTCCTTCGCCTGGATCCCAGAGGCTTTCATACAGCCCCACAGTAGTGCTCCATATAATGTTGCTGCCTTGGTCTGCACAGTGTAAACCTTGAGAATCAAATCCAGCGGTTGACCCTGACAGCACGACAATAATCGGGCAATGCCTCCTACATATTGAGTCAGCTTCACAGATTGTTTGTTGACATGAGCGCAGCCGGTGACAGACTCTGAACATCTACGACCCAAATAATCAAATTCTTTAACTCTGGGGATATCATCACCATTGCAAATCATAGGGCGCATTTTTGCCGATCTACTCCAGCCCCCACACCTCATTACTGCAGATTTCCAGGTATTGATTTTTAACCCCAAGTTATTCATAAAATTTCCGTAGGCATTTATCAAAATCTGAAGGGACCTGGCTATCAGCACTGTGTCATTCGCACAAGCCAGGATCGGAAAGGCCCTGCCCCCCAAACTTGGGTAATCCGTCCCCGTATCCACCAGGGATTTCAGGAGACCATTAATGTAAAGTGCAAACAGAATTTGTGCCAAAACACATCCCTGGTGAACCCGAAGCACGTGGTCCAGTGACCCCCCTGAACCACTGCGGACACATGCCCGATTCTCCTTGTGGAGTTCTCTGAGCACACTGACAATGTTCTTCTGGCAGCCTATGAAGCCGAGCACATCCCACAAATTTGATCTATCCACCTTGTCGAAGGCCGTGCTCAGGTCCATGAAAGCCAAATACACCGCCTCGCCCCTGCAAAAGATGGAGTTGGTAATAAGCAAATACAAATTCAGTCCCTGTTCCATGGTGCACACCCCAGGCCGGAAACCAAGCTGGATGTCAGTCAATACAGCACCCTCCCATAGCCAAGTCTCTATGTGTCCCAAAAGCACCCTCCCAAATATCTTGAACGAAGTGTCCAATAGGGAGATCGGTCTGTACGATATTGTACTACCCGGGTCCCCTTTTTTTAAAAATAGGGGAGAGAATGGCAGACTTCCAGGAGGGTAGAAAATGGCCGGCAGCCAAACAGGCATTAAATACTATGGTCAACACGGGCACCCATAGGTCAATCTGGTCCCGAAACAAATCCAAAGGGATTGCGTCAGGGCCAGGGGCCTTATTGTGTGCCTGTGAATTCATGGCTGAAGCAACATCCTCCTAAAGCCCAAAGTGGTGCAGTTCTCCTTAGGATCCGCCATAGATTCTCCGGCTCCATAGAGGGAAGCACAATGATCCACCCACACAGCCGCTTCCACATGGGTTCCCCTTTGTTCTGGCTTTGTGGTTATAGGCCGGGCCCCCATTCAAGAATTCCAAGAATGCTTTATTATCACTCGACCTAGAGGCCTCCAGAAATTCTTCCCAAGCTGTTATTTCAAGTGCTAGTTTCCCCTCTTCCAGCACCACCCAATAGCTAGCTCTTGCCTGAATTATCTCCCGCCGAGAACTACCAGGAGACTTCAATACCGTTAGGAGGACTTTTTAGACAGAATGCACGAGTTGTCCAACCACCCCCTCCTGCTTGGACTCCCCTTCCGTGAGTGCTGCACCACAAAACCCTTTGTGAGTGCCTCCAGTAGATTAATGAAATGCTCCACCAATCGCTCTGGGTTAACTGCACCGGATATCCACCATTCTATCAGCCAGAACATCAAGGTGCAAATCTCTTTCCCAAATTTGTCCCCAGTTAATTCCCCTTATGGACACATCTTGCGAGTTTACCACACAAGAGTGACCATCTGGCTGGCCTGCAACGCCCTCCATTCCCCTAAGTTTCAAAGCAATTGGGTTATGATCGCTACTATGTCCAACATTACTTCAAAAGGTGCTATCCTCTTTCACAGTCCCACTGAGACACAAAAATAATCTATAGTGGACGAGCCGAGGTGATTGTTACAAGTCTGGTTGCCCGTAATATCAGACGCTATGCGACTGTTTAAGGAACGCATCCCCTGTTGGTTTAACCAAAAGCAAAATTGCAAACCCTTGTCATCCGCCGTCACGGCCATAGCCGAAATTGGCGGATACTTCCGTGTTGGAGCTGGAGACACAGAGGTAGGGTGTTTTAGTCCCTTCTCTGTGTTCTTGCTTCCAGCCCCAGTTACGTAGCGCAGCACCACTGGGAGTATTTAACTCCCCGCCTCCCGGTTGACGCTGCGTTGCAACCCACTTTGGATGCTTTCCTGTTTCCGGGTTTCCTCGCTCCGATCCTCTGCCGTCCGCCTTCGGATCTGCCAGAGGGTTTCCCTGTTCTCCTGTGTTCCTGTTTTCCTCGGAACGCTACTCTTCGCTTCATTTTTTCCTACCGCTGCTCCGAGCGGTACGCTGCTGTGCTTGATCTCTTGGCGGGTTCTGTTTCCGGCAGCATCCGCCTCTCTCTCCTTCCCTCTCTCTCTTGATTTCGGGGTTTTCCAGTACTCTCTTTCTGCTGGGCTCCTCTGAGCTGTGCTTACTGCTTACCTTCTCCCTCTTCCCGGATCCAGTGCCATATCTTCGAACTGCCACAAGGAGCTTCCGACTTCCCTGACACTGCTACTCCTTGGCTTCGACTTCTTGGACATTCTATGCTAAGAACTCTGCTGCTTGCCTCTCACCATTGCTCCTATCAGCGATTGTCCTGTCATCTGGATTGGAAGGGTCAACGCTACACCACAGGGTTTTTTCCCTTTTGGGTTTTTCCCCGATTTCTGGCTTGGTTCCGGAAAGGGAGTCAAGGGGCAGCTGTTCAAACAACAGTCACTGTGGCTTCCCTCCGTGACAAGCATATCCATCTAAAGAAGGGGAGAGACTACCTTGCACGACGACGCCTACAAGAGACCAACAACTCAGACAGCTCAGGTGAGGAGAGTGTGCTTACAGGGGAGAAAGAGATTGGGTTGCACCCTTCGCACAACCCTTCCCACACACCCGAGCGGCTTGCATTTGCGGGTTGGGGATATGTAGGGATAAGTCCACCTGGAGGTCGAGCAAATCGCTCAAAGGGCCCATTCCCATTCCAACGTTAAAATCTCCACCCACCGACAAGATTAGCGCGTCTAGTCCCCCGATTTCAGACTTGTTCAACAATAAAGGCCTTCAGTTTTTCCAGTTTGTTAATAACAGCCTTATGGGGACTGTGGTATAAAAATTGAGGATTGCTACTAAGTCCCCCCCGAAAGGGTGAGAATCGCAGCATCTCTAAGAAATCCAGCCTGGTATCCACTACTTTCACCCTGCAATTCAATGAGGATTTAACCAGTATTGCCAATCCCCCATAGCATCTGCTTCTACCATTTTTCTTAGCCAGGATCCCGTAAGAAACATAACCATTGGGAAGGGGTGTTTCTTGTGCCCACGTTTCCAGTAAAAGGATTATTTCGTAGGCATTCAGAAACGTCTCAATATCCTCCCTCACAAATTTCCTTCTAGCCTCCGCTATATTCCATGAGAGCAGACCCATCACCATGGGCACATTCAATTGCCCAACCAGGCTTTCTCTATGCTCACTGTTCACAACATCGCCCTGCACTCCACTTTCCACACACACTGTTGCAATCGTAACCAGGGCAGTTATGGTGGGGGAACAAACCGTCAGTCTGTCTCTGTGCTAGACGAGAGAGGGTCAAACCAATTAGAAATCACAACACCCCGGGCAACCACCCTCTTTTCATTCATTCCCTGACTAGCCATGCCAGCACCAATCCTTGTCCACACATTCTGGATTGAGCGGGAATTGTGTTACATGGGTCCCCCCTTAGGGGCACCCCGACTCTGTCCCTGATCTGTGCCATCTCCCTTAGGCCATTCATCTGTTCCACAACCCTCCCCAAGGACGAATAGAAAAAATCTAGTGAGACTAATTTGCTTTAGAGCGTTTGCTCATTTGGTTTCAGCCCTATGGACAGATTAGAGTGGGTCAGGTAGTCGATAATTAGTAGATCCAAAAAGGAGACAACAATAGAATCCCTCTACCGTTTTGTAATGTGGGCTGATCCACCCAACCCTCCTAGCCATAAAAATGAGTTTAGGGTCAATACTAGGGCACATGAGATTCACGTTAATCCAATGGCTATCCTTATTCATTAGGGAAATGGTGGATTCAAACCCACCCTTTGGCAGCCCTGGGACTCCCATTATTAACCCCACTAAGGGAACCGCAGCAGGAGGTAGGTTTAGTGTACTCTCTGCATTCATACCCCCCCCCACCCCCTTGGAAGCTTTCCCTCTCCTGGTTCCCCAAACAGGGGACCCTTATCCATTCCTGCTGCAGACACTATTCCAACACCTGTGACCAAACAGGCCCTCCCCTGCCCCTACCTTACCACTAGCCCCCACCCTGTTTGGATTATATTCCTCAAGTTTTCCTTTTAGGGCGCTAATAGAATCGTCCAATATGGCCAGGGTACTCAGAACCCCACTCTTGATGGACTAGTGCTGCTCACAGAGTGTCTGGAGGTTAGCTCCCCCCCACCCCTGCAAGCGGATTCCACATACCTCTCCTGGGGGGGCCTTACTCCCATATCGTATCGTTATATAGACAGGCACAAGATATCGAATTGATGGATTTGATGAAACAGCCAGTACAGAATCGCGACTTGGATCAATCAGGATTGGAGAGCCCTGCGCAATGTTTATTAGGAGATCTCCCTCACTCTTGCTCCTTCCATGTGGGAACAAATCAGTTATTTACTTCTAAATGTTTGCGAAAGTAAGAGTGAAGTCCAGAACTTGTGGGAGATCCTTTCCATCTGTGCTGCTGTGATAGCTCTGCATCCCGCACTTCACTCCCTACTCTCATGTTGCTTCTTGTTTAAGGGATTGAACGTGGTTCACAAAATGAAGGATAACATAAGTAAGAAAAAGGCTTGCGAGAATGTTAAAAATAAACGGATTGGAAGAGTTGGGGTTGGGAAATTGGCAGCAGATAAAACATACTTCCCAGTTACATATTTTCATTTTGAAAAACCTTAAAACACGCCCTTATTTCATGCACTGGCTTAACGAGAAATGTCCTAAAGTGAGACGCATGTGTAAATTAAAAAGGCTGGCATATTTTGTCCATTTACATGTTACACGGAGAACTCCCAGATCTACATAGGATTATGCACTGCCTGTCTCGAGAGAAACAAGCATTGGCAAACCCAACAGTTTGGGCTTCTGTTTAGGTATGTGAAAAGCATTTGGTAGGCACTGGATATTATGGTACTACGTGGCCAAAAAGATCTCAACAGCTAGAAAATTGTGTGATTATCTGGACATACGATAGCAGTGCTTGGCAAATACCTTTTTAAATATCTATACATAAGCCCCAACTGCTGACTTTGTCAATTGTTATTTTTAACAGTAATTCAGTGCTAGGAACACATAATAATCATGTGGCTAAAGGCACACTGGGTTAAGACATGTTTATTACACCATACGCCAATTATTGCTGCATTTAAGCCATTACCTCTGAGCAGACTGCTTAGAAATGCTGCTAGCAGGCTCAGGTTTGATCTTACTGCTTGGTAGAGTGAGCACAAAAAGTTCCCAGGAGGATGTGTTTTGGGCGGGAAGGGGCAGGTAGTGGGTAGGAATGGCAATAGGGATTAGCAAGGCCATGAGCAGTCAATGGGTAGCTACGTAGCCACATAAAACCAACAGCTCGTGTGTCCCTCCTCGCATGCCATCTCTCACCTACTGTACTCTAATGCAATAGTTGTGGCGTACAGCTGGTGCTGAAGCACCACCTAACAGCTAAAACTAAAAATGCTTAAAAGAAAATCTTGCATCACCTGGTTTTGTCATTTAATTACTGTTCTTAAACAGAAGCTGACCAAAGTAAACATTAAAATACTTAGATTCGTTTGAGAGGAAATCGAACAAAAACGTGTTTTACTGGCTAGAACATGTGAGCAAACATAGGATGTCTCTGCTTTTTGTGAAGCCAGTGGCTCACACTACTGATTGTTCAAGAACGTGGACATATACTAAATAAAACCTCCGATGCTGGTACTATTGGAGTTTAAATGCCCTGTGCGAATTTAGAATACATTATTTTTCAAGGGAACACATTTAACGGTGGTTTTGTGAAGACTGAAAACATCTGCCAGAAACCAGATACCTGTTGACCGGTACCTTTGGGTATTTATGACTTGTTTTTCCACTTGCTTTTGAAGTAGTCTCCTTCAATGCTAATCTCGGTCTTGCCCCTGCCTAACCTAGTGATCAGATCCGGAAATAGAAAGGCTGTAAATAGGCATCCGAAGTCTGCTCTGGGTAAAGTATGTTAGTGGAGCAGATTGAATTTCTTGTTTACTTAGCACTCCTTGCAGATGCTGAACGTGCTGAAAAGGTATCCTGGAGTTCTTCTGCGGACAGACTGCACCACTGCCTTTAGGGATGTGACATCAAGTGCACCCTCCCTCCGCCCATCAACGGATTCAGTATTCTACATGAACAGAGCTCTACATAAATTCATTCAGATGGAGGGAAATGCAACCCTCATTTTAGCGTACACTTGGAAAAACAGTTTTATCTCCAAGCAAAACAGTTGACTAACCTTGCCTGCCACTCTTCCCCCAAAGTCAATTGTCAAGCCTTATTATGACGATTAAGAAAAGAAATACACCAGTAATGACACAGGGGGTTGGCACAAAGACTGAGTAAATTGGAAGTTTTATTGGACTAGGTTAGTCAAGAACAAGTCAAAGAGTAACAATGACTTATGAGATACCAACAAAAATAAGAGTATGGAGGACATTACAAGCAAAGATACATTGGTGATGGAAAAATGTGAAAACGTCTAATTTGTTCAAACTGTTACACAGGCTGGACTGAACTTTGACGGTTTAAAGAACACATTAAAACACTAAAGAACATGTGATGGGGGGGTTTTGACCCAGATGGAAGAAGTGAAACTTCACTGAAGTAACTGCTATATACTTAGCCCAGGGTTGTCCAAATCTAGGCCTCGAGGCCCGGAATCATGACGTGTTTTCAGCCTGCATTAATATTCATCAGAAGAAATGTGCATACATTTAGAATCGTATTTACCACAGATTATTAGCCCTTCAGCACTTTGTTATAGGAATGTGACCTCTCGTCCATACTGATTTATTGCCGTTATTTTTCCCCATATCTATCTAAATACAGTATCTATGGTGTTCTTTGGAGAATATGGATTAGGGCTGAACAGCAGCAGTTGGCACAAGAAGAATCCAATTCTTAATATTTATACAAACCGATTATTACAGCGATAGAAACTCTTACATTGAGGTGTTCAGCCCGCATTTAAACCCAGATTTCAAGAGAAGACAGATAGCAGTGCCCTTTAAGCATTGGCCATCAGGCTCCAGATACGATTTTGAAGTGGCAATATTTTACTATCGATTTATTGCAGTTGAAGTACAATGTTTTAGGTAGTAAAATGGTAATTCCTATCACCATAGAGGGTATTTTTAGGCAAGTAAAAATATATTTAAACTCTATGAACAGGCAATATTATCACAGCTACTTTCTATAATACTTATTTGCTGGTATAGCACATCAGAACATATCCATGAAGAACCGCCGGCGTAAGCATGGGTGTGTCTCTGGTTTCCTTTTTCTTTGACAGTCTTTTTACGCGCCATTTTATTTTTGGAGTATCTCTGCGGTTTGAGAGAGTAAGCGCTCTGAACACTGTTTTCTTTAGGACAGATTTCCCAGGGTCCTTTTGTTTCTACTTCTGGGCATCCTAGAGTGCTATTTCTTTCAACTATGTAATGACGGTCCCACACAATACCAGGACATGTAAATGTTCAAGCAAGATATAAATGAAGCTGATGCTTCTCAGAGAGCTTTTAATATATATGCCTTAATTGTATATTTGCAATACACTTTAAATGAAAAATATATTGACTAAAAATTGTAGCCAGCCATAAGAAGCATTGCCAAAGCCGACAGTTTGGGCTTTTTTGTGGGCAAGGGATAGGCATTTGCCGTGCACTGCTATATTGGTACTGCCTGGCCATAAGATGGCAAAAGCTGGATAATGGTATGATTAACTGGGCAAATGACAGTATTGCCTGGCAAATGTCTATCTAATACGTATACATAAGCCAGACGTGTTGGTTTTATCAATGCATGCTTGACAAAGCTTGCTCAAAGAGATCTAGGAGGATGCGTTTTTGAAGCGGCCGGTGCAGGTATTGGATGGGAATGGCCATAGAGTTTAGAATTGCCATGGGAAGTCAATGGAAGGGTAAATAACCAAGCAATACCTACAAGCTTTGTGTCCATCCTCCCGTCATCTCCATCTTAGCTGTTTCCCAATGCAATAGTTTTGTCTTATAGGTGGCGCTTAAGCACCACCTAAATCCAGAACTAAATATGAGTCATCCCCTGGCATGAAAGCTACCTTTATGCATGGATACAGCACACTGTTTCTTACTTATCAAGCGCAAATAATCACTTGAGAATTGCTAGTAGCAAGAGCACATTTTGCTCTCAATAAGAGGTCGACCAATGATAACAGAGATGAAACGAGGAGTAAACATTAGCTCTGTGGTTTTCAAAATGTGGATAGATCTTCGTATTTGTTTGAAATGCAAATTATATTTTTTAGATTGCACCCATCTAAAAGGGCTAGCATAACAATGTACGATGCTAAAACGGAAGCAAGATATTTCAGTTCTCAAAACATACACTGCCACAGTGTAAGAATTTATGGTTTTCCTTTTCTCAAGTTGAATTGATTTATTGTATTTTACCGCATTTGGTTTTGTGATTGTAAACATTTGTTGAAACATCTCTATAAAAAAATCCCACAGAAAAATCCAACCTTTTTTTAGATAACCGGATTACACAATGACGGCAATGTTTTCTGTACACACACAAGCGAACATTCAGTTCTTGTGAAGGGAAGGCACGGCAACTTGATCTCAATGGCTCTGGAAAGATCACTGCTAGAACAGTTTTGAAATGTGTGCCTCTCATGCTGGGCATATTCCCCTTGCGGGGGCTGTGCTCGGGTTGCCTTCCCACAGATGACTTGCACATTCATAGCTGACATCAGCTTGGCAACCAGAGCGGAGGAATTCGACGAGTAAGTAGCCGTCTGGACTCCTTCCGCACCCAATCCTTGGGCATTCATGAACTAGCTCACAAAACCAACGTCACTGTCTGGGTAAGGTACCAAACTAAACCGTTTAATATCAAAAACCTTTACCTGCGGAAAACGTCAGATCGCTTTAGAATGGTATGTTTCATATGGATGAAAATAGAGGCGGAAAGAGATGGCGGTTATAAAGATGAGGCAGGGAGATTCCCAAGAGGCGTGACACAAAGTAATAAACCAAGGGAATAGAAGTACAACTCCGTTACTTTTCTGTAGACTTTATTGTTTTATCAAGTATCACTTTTGATGGTAGTGATGGAAGAACCATGAAATTTAACTTTTCAGAAACGAATGGAACAAACACAGCACTGCTTATCTGATAAGTAGCAAGCCACTATCTTACAGCCTAGCTTGCACAAAAAGGTTTTAAAAAATGACTCTTAATTTGGCTTTGATCCGTTTAAATAGCATACAAATGCTAACGTGTTTTGCGCATATAGCTAGAGCTTTATCAGGACAAAGTAATTTTAAAACAAAAGTGTGATCCCGTCTGGCTTAAAGAAAAAGTATCAGGAAGCACTAGTCAGAGCTATACATGAACTGCTGATGGCGAGCATATTGGGACTGAGGGGCCGCCCTAAAGAGTATTGATTGACAGCAGGCGAGTAACGTCAGATGTCAATTCTCGCTACATTCCCAACTCATAGGAAAAATGTATAAAACAGAGAATGCTGGAATGAAGCAATAATAATGAGCTGACTATGCCCAAGTGTGAAAAGATTATTAGCACATGGAGATCCTTATTGACCTCTTCTCAGCCAATCAGAATGTTCAAAGCGCAGTCAATAACTACTGGTATTCACTGTGCTCAGAACATTCATACTAAAAACAGACACAGAAACCACAATACAATTTACAGTCATTTTCTTTCATTAATACACATTCTCTCTCTGGGAGGACTTTTTTTGCTACAATATCTAATCTATCTCACCAAAAACAAAGCTGCTAAAATGTAAGATAATTCTTTCACTTTCTTATAGAGAAACTGTTTATTTTTATGTCACACTAATTCAAGCGCATGTTAAACCCGCACTGGTTTAACCAAGTTCACAATTAAAATGCTTAACAACTTATGAAGAACTTTTTTTTTTATATACTACAAAATAACCCACATTTAATTTACTAACTCAGCCTATTTACTTTTCTCTCTATTAAAGTAACGTGTTTTACTTCACTGCCAAAAGTCCAAAACATGTACTGCTACTACCACTTATAGACCTCAGAAAGGGTCATTATCGCTTGGGATAATGACCGTTCCCCAACTTATTGCCCTCGGCTTTGCCTCAGGCAAAAACTTGGTGGTGGGTAATTATCCTGTGATAATGACCCACCTTGGTCTATAAGTCTATATTAATACATGATATCATGTCCTAATTGGACTTCTGCACTTTAGCATCGAGAGCCAAATACATTGTACCTTTTATGGAAGTGGAACCCCTTGGATGTCAAAGCAATTGGAGATGCAAAATACAATACGATGGGGGGAAGGAAGCCTTGGAGGAATTTCTCCAGGCATATTTTCACCTTAAGTACCGCAGTTTCTCAACGTTTTGTGACCAGATTACCCTACTAGGGTCCACAAAAACAAGGCAGAAGATGGCAAGGGAGGTTATCGCTGATGCAGACTTACAAACTAACAGTACATATTTCTAGAATCACGCTCCTCCTCCGAAACCAAGTGATCGGAACGTTTTATCTGTATTACCCTCTTGCAAATTCTGGCAAGAACGCTTACATTGATGCATTAAATCATCATTTGGAGGCAGCAATTTTGACCAAGCCAAAGTACACATTAATGACCTTTTTGGCAAGTCAAATGGCACAAAATAGCAAATATTCTTAACTTTGAATGAATGGTTAGTGTACTATATCTGTAGAGCACTCCGATACCAAGAAACATTGGTTCTGTGATATTACCAAATTAACAAGTTAGTGCCCAGAGTAAATAAATGACATGGTGTGGCAAGAGAAAGGTGAAAAAGTGAGCATCATTAAAAGGTCATTAAACAATGCAGAACTACGAACCAAGGTCAAGCAGCAGGTCACTGTGTGGTTGAGTGTCAAATTAATTATTATACTGAAAAAAGCAGGAAGACCCTACGCTCTGGACCAGGGTATTACCATACCAGTGTTAACTGAAACATTATGCAGAAGACTCTATTCAGTTATTGTGTATCAAAAATATTTATTTAACTTGATAGAAAATTTGAAAAATGAACTAATCATGTATAAATCAACACTCCAATTCACATTTAGGTTGCAGATAAAGCATAGTTTAAATCATTGCAGATGACCAAACTTATTTCTGCAATTAACAATTCAATCATTCATCAGCATACATTCTCACACACACATCTACATACAAAGATACATTTCACAAAATGTTTTATATCTAAAAAGACATACAAATGGCAACATTTGTGGGATGAAGCCACTGTAAACCTGGTAAAAGGCCCCCCGACTGCAATGCTTGCCAGTAGAACCAAAAAGCAACTTCAAATGACTGATGAGCAGCAGCAGTATCAGAGCAATATAACTCAAGGGGGATATGTACTGACTGAAAGTAAAAGGTCTGTGACTCAGTGTGCTAGATAATAAGGGGTTGGGGGTTGCTCGTTGGCTTCAATGGCCTGCTGAAGTTAGCAGCACATGTTTCAGAACAGAAAACTGACTGGTTTTCCATTCTTCCAATGGGCTCCTTTTTTTTTCACACCATGCCCTTTATGTTTTGGCAGAGACAGGCAGAGACGGTGGGGGTTGGGCGGGGGGTTGTCTTTTTTTTCCCAGGGTGACTGGCTCTCTAGTCGGCACAATGAGTAAATGGTCAGCTCGATAAAGTAGTTTAATGATAATAAAGGAAGTATAAATACCTCCTTCCTCTGCTGATTGTGTGTCCTAACCTTTGTGTGATGCTGGCTCATTTCCTTGCGGGTGGGGTGCCCTTGGGGAACACATGCCTCATGTAATGTATGCCACTGAAGTGATCGGTCAGGTTTCAGCAAGCCATCCACAACTCGTTGATTTTAGACACCTATTGCATCGAACGTCATTCGTGTCTAATGGCTGAACTCGATTGCCTAGGGATCCAGTGGCTGACGTGCCTTTGTCACATCATGGTGCAGTAGGAGCAGTTTGACAAAGACAGTGCCCATCAAGCTTATGTTAAATATTTTTGGAAAGTCTTGCTTGGGTCAGTAGTTGTGCAAGTCTGTCTTGCTATTTGGGCATGCATAATACCCCAGCCCGGGTGCTCATTCTTAAGTCTCTGTTAGGTATCCAGCTGAGAGCTGAGGGGTTCCGGGGTGAACCGTGAGTCACCTGAAAAATAATACCCTACGAGGAATTAGAACATTGTGGTGAAAGGATCTGAGCCCAGCTGAGGGGGATCCAAGGTGAATATCGAATCGCCTAAGAACCTGAGTAGTTTTGATAATTTGAAGAAGGAAAATAACTTTTCGTTTGATTGTCGCATCAGGCCCTCTGAATGAAGAGATTTTGAAAAGAAAAGAGACTGAATGAAGAGACTTTGAAAGGAAAAGAGATTTGGACACGGAAGGCCCTGATGCTTATGTCAAACTGTATCATCGTGCTAGAGAAGCCAGAGACTGTGCTAAGCCCGAGTGTACCACCTTGTCGCGTGCTGAAAACGTGGCGTAGGGAGGCCAACGGCCTGAACATCCTGACACATTATCTTTGTGAATTCTTGTTTCTTTTTCGTAACATTCTTTCCCACACTATTTGTCTTTAGAGGTAGGGACTAGCAATAGGTTTATTAGTATAGGCGCTTTTTATTTTGACACAACCTTACGAGGACTGAGTTATTATTATTTGATGGTCGTAGCTTGCTCCCATCTGCAGATTTAGGATTAGATAGGCATTTTTAAAACCCTTTTTGAAGTTCAAAAAACACCCTTCACCTGTGGTTACTTGTGTCTGTCTTACTGTTGATACCATGGCTTCCTTGCACTACCCTCCTCATCATGATTTTTTTAGGGAGACGATTTCGGGTGGTGTCTACACAAATGTATTTATTGTCCATACTTGTACTGGCGTGTACATAAATACATATATTAGCAAAGTTTTAGACACACAACATGTCCACGACCGACTCGTACTCCCACTTATAAAATACCCGACTGCACAGTTGTAGCATAAAATAAACTGGACCAGTTATTTAAAAGAAATGCTTATGACAGTCAAGCTGTTTACTGCAGAACGTATGGACAGCTTGATTGCATCATTCAAATGTCTTCTCAGCACAAGGTATTTTGACACCACTCCTGCGGGTTGCACAATCCGCTGGTTGCGACTGAAAAGACTTCTGTTTTCTAGGAAAGATAATGAGGGTACAAATAACTTAGCTGCAAGGACAATTACTCGCAGATGACGTGTAGGATACAGAGTTTGGAAATATATTGTATCTTTTAGTACGACAGGCTTCCTGTGACCTTCCTTGAAAGGAGGACAGGCTGGCCCGATACCCCGTATCCGAACATGTGATGACAAGTTACCTTGAGGCTTCTGCTTTAGTTAAATGACTATTGCTATCTTCTTGATTTCATTTATATAGAACCATTCTACAAAAACAGAGTACATTATTACACATAAGCTAAAAATCGATATTTTCATAGATGAATCAATCATCAGTCACGAGGCCTCCAAAATGTCAGAAGGTGCACTATATAAGACTAAGTAACAGTAAGAGGTGGATCGTGGGAAACCTCATTAAGACATCATAACATGAAAGGAAAATAGGGGAACAGAGAAAATAATACTACAATGCAGGGGATCTAAATAAAAAGGTATGAAAATGTGGGGATGTGGGCGCCAGGATACAGAGGAGGGTGGACCTGGCCATGGACGAATTCAGAGACAAAACATAGAAGCCAAAAGTGGCATGGAATATGGAGGGAAAAGAGTAAGAACTAGTAAGGTATAACTAAACATGAACAGGGTCAGAGAAACCCATTATTCAGTATTGGCAGCACCCTAAAAAGCCATCAGGAGTTGCGCCTACCACAGCATGCTGAATGTTGTTAGGCTGAGACTGGAAGGAGTAGGCCGTAAAAACTGTGTCTGAAGACGGAGAACTCTTAAGACCAGCCAAGCAAATTAGGAATGATAAAAAATAAACGTAGCAAGGACAATGTGGGCGGGCAACAAGAAGGAGGCAGTGCTGAAATGCAAAGGTGAGAAGAATTTGTATGAGCAACCTGACTTCAGACAAACTGAGAATATCTTAGGATATATTATATGGAGGTTAAAGTAATTGGTAACGCAAGAAGCTTTACAAAAGCGGACAGAAGGCAAAAGAGAATGTTTATTAGTACTCGGGGCGGGCGCAGCACGTGAACTGAATCCCACGATCAAAGCCTGTGTTCAAAGCTAGCTCGAAGCTGCGAGCACCTGCCATTCCCCCCCCCCTGCAAGCCCCTCCCTCTGGTCTCCACTCCTTTACCCCCACTCCTCCCTAGCTCACTTACCCGATTCATCAGCGTTGGAACCACTGCCGCTTCCGCATTCCGGGCCATCGAAATGGAAGTGGGGATCTGCATGGAGTCCCACCATTCAATTTCAAGGTGGCCATCTTAGGTGAGTATTTGTTTGAATTAACGGGACACCTCATGACGGCGTCCTGTTCATGCAAACAAATAGATTGCTATGAGCACCCTGAGTTTTCAGATTAAAAACCTGGGGTGCTAACAGCAATAATACCCAATCTGGGGGGCTGTATCGGGTGGTAATGGCAATGGGGTCAATTGTTAAGGTACTCGTTTTTCTCTGGCCTATAACTTCGACCCCTGGCTGTTATCACCCGATCTGGCTCGCTGACTCGTGTATTACAGCTATAAAGTGACAACAAGATTTTGCATGAAGGAAATGGAAGAAGATGAGACTAGCAGGATATGGAAGAGTGTGGGAGAATCCACAAAATGAGGTCATATATTTTGCTAAATGCAGCAGGGGAGATTAATATGTGTAGCACGTGAAAGCAGAAACAAAGCACGAGGAAAATAGTAGACAAAAAAAACAGGGATCTGAAATTAGAGCTCTAGTGGAACTAGTAGGGAGAGTGTACCAACCCAGAACAAACGCAGAGCAGAAAGAAAGAGTGGGTGGAAAAGGGGGCCAAATCAAAGAACAATAACTGTTTTTTAACTATTCTTCACTTCTGCAACCTTTTTGGGAGTGTTATTGCACTCCAGTTTTATCCCTTTATAACTGAGTTTTTCAAATCACTTTGAAAAGGTTTCGCTCTAGGGGTTACATTTGCCATGACAATTCCAATGAAACTATGGGGACCATGGAGAGAAGATTGCCAAAGAAATTTCAATTTGCTGTGTTTTAAGTGTTGTCGTTACTTACAAGTTTAAGGAGTATAAAGGCAGCTAGATCTCCCAATATAGCTAAAGACGAGTATGATGAGGTAATCAGCTAAAGCGTCTAAAGCAGGAGGAGACAAAATAACGAGAAAAGTGCAACATAATTAAGCATGCACTTAAATGCATCAAAACCAATCCTTATTACATCACACTGAAACGTGAAATAGAGCATGACATAGGAGTTTAGGAAAACAATGTGGATGTATTGAACAATGTTCAAAGTTACTGTATGTATTATTACAACTCGCTGTGATTAATCAATCATTTGGATTATATATGAATAGATCGTATTCTGTTATTTCTTGTATTCCCCCACTACTAAACAAAAATTGAAAAAGGTGAATTCTTAAATCGACAGAACTGTCCTAATGCACAAATCTAGATCTATGTCAACGTTTTCAATTAGAAAGGACAATAATGCAGGCGTTGCCTGCTCCTTTGACGTTTACTCATTGTACAGTCTCGAATCGTTCCACTAATGTCTTGCGTCAAGGCACCCTGCCTTGCCTGATCCAGAAGTATGATGCCTACCACTGGAAATCCCTCTAGTCACGCTTATAGTCTTGAACTCTTAAATGCCAGGCGTGCGTCACTGTCTGTTGGGTGTGCTGCAAACTAAAGGCAACATTCCCATAAACAGGTTTCAGCAGGTTCCACCTGTAATGCTTTCTCGAGGAAAACTTCAGCTGAATCATCCACTGCAACGGTAAAACAAATATTTATGTGTGTCTGTTTCCAAGGCCTTGTGTTTCAAAAGTGTTTCAGACATTGACAGAGAAGCGCTTGTAATAATTTTGCGACAGAGCCGAGGTTTTAATCCAACTGCGATCAAGAACAGTGTATTTTAATTTGTAGTAATTTGAAGAAGAGATGTCAATTTCGATAAGAAATTGATTATGTAACTTTTACCAAGGCAGGCAAGTACTTCAGACTAAAGAGGAGTACTGTACAAAACGTGTACAGTGTAGCAGTATATGCCACAACTCGCACGCTCCCCACACAATACCTGGTGAGCAGGAACAGTGTATGCGCGCTTCAGGGGAATATAACCACACAAAGGTGAGCAATGGACTTAAACGCCGGGGCGAAACGTGGCAGACTGAACTCCCTAGCTCCGGCATTGCTGAGCTTTGTAGAGCCATGTTGGCCCTCCCATTACAGGGGAATGCTTCTGCAGAAATTTGACTGAGATGAGACGATTAATAAGAAACAAGGGTCATCACAAGTAGTACACCGAGTCTGAGCATTATTTATGGAACAAGATTACAACAAACATCTATGTTTCCACGACCATTCCAAAGAAAGCGGCATGAGGGTCAAAAGGTTGACAAAACCATTTAGAAAGATCCCCTCATCTTTCTACTTGTAGAGTTATGATTAAATATAGCATTTCATGTTTTAGTTGGCTCTGAAGGGCACATTGTGGCCCAAGTGTAATCAAAAGTAAATTAACAAATACATCTGAATGTTTTTAAAAAAGTGCACAATCTCGTTTGGCTACACAAACAAGAACAAACTGAAGACAGTGTTCTGCAGAATATTAAGCAATCGGCCTAGCAGTATATTCAGTACACATTGGAAAACGAACCGCAAGGTTTTGCCCTGAAGCAAAACACGTGAAAGGGTCATATTTTCAGACTATGCTTGCAAATAGTTTGAAAAAACAATACTATTGGGCTTTGGTACAGTGCATGTTCTTACCCTTTTAAAGAAAATCAACAATGGGAGATATAAGAAAAAGCCAGATACACAGGTGAGTCAAAAGATTCACTTGCTTCTTTTACAGTAAGGTACCACCATTCAAACACATATCAAATACATAGGCATGTCTTGCTTCTATTCCACTGACAACCCTTTTCGGGGACTGTGAGCAACTTTCTCTGGGATCTTTTGTGCACTCTGAATACCCTAAAACCATATTCTTGAACGGAATCGACTCTTCTCCGGTATGCCAAGGTGTTGTCACAAGTCCAGGGAGGTGGGCAAAGTTTCTGTGAGGGAGTGAAAAATGTAGTGATCAGTCACCACAGTGGTTTCTCTCCTGCATACTACCACGATCAGGGTTCATTTTCCTTTTTTTGCCATTACAGCTTTGTCGCCCCCCCCCCCCCCCCCCACGTGGGAGGGATTATTTTTTCCTGCCTCTTTCCTGCCCTTCCTCTCCCGACATTGGACACTGCAGCACTCTCCAACTCAGCTCCTCTAGCTCTTTCTGCACATCACAGGAGTCCCTGCATGCTTTTTGTCCCTTCACATACTCTCTGCCCACGTCTGCACCCTTCACATGGCTCATAAGGCTTCCAGAGCACAGGGATGCTTCATACTGTTGATTGCCATTCCAATATAGCTGCTACAATATGTTACTCCTTGCTTAATTCCCAATCCAGAAAAGCTGCTTATCATTTATGGGCTATGGGGGCTTTGCAGCACTATAAAAAGGGAGGCAGTGCCCTTCTCCTGTGTCACTCAACATTGCTAGCGGCTTATTATTACAAACTGCCCTGGTATAGTTCTTATTTTCCCTTTTTGTCGTTTTTGACATCTGCACACGTTTTATCCAAATGGCTCTACTGTGGCTTGTCCTCTGTTGAAGACTGGACTGTCATTTCGTTTTGTGCTTTTCCTGATACTCTGGCCCCTGCTGTTGCCCCACTTGGGGTCAAAGTTACAGAGGGATACTACTGCCTTGTGTTATGTATCACTTGCTGGGTCCAGAAGAATCCCAAGGCTCTGGGAATCCTGACGGAAGGAAACAGTTATCAAGGCTTTAGTACCTCTTCATGGAACAAAAAGGACCCCAAAGCCATAGTAAGAGATGACTTGTCAACCAGATCTTCTTGAGCAATTCGTATTTACATAGCTACATTTGTTGCAGTCTGTTGCTCCAAACCTCTTCACTGTCCTTAAAATCTCCTCATCTGCTGGCTTTGCTCCTGAGGACCTAAAGTGGTTGCTAATCTTCAATTGAAGAAAATACAGTCTTTAGGAGCTGTCAGACATGGTCTGCTTGTTGATCACAGTTGTGAAGTGAATGACATGGGCAGGTACTGTCCAGCTACGAGACTTTACTGAATCCTCCAACTATCTGGACTGACTGCAGGCTGTTTTTGGCCAGGAATGTCTCATCACTCTGTGCTAATCTCATTGTTGTATGTACACCTTGGCGGCCAACATCAGCAGTGGTCCTGATTTGAACAAGCCTGGTTGGTCTGCAGCTTTAGATACTGTAAACCGAAACCAAACCCTCTTGTTTGTCTGTCTACAGGATATCATCTTTACAAGGAAAGGCTCTTGCTTGGACATACTCTTTCTTGTCTAGGTGTTTTACTTCCATCCTTCGTATGACAGACTGACCTGGCAGTGCGGGGGGTCCCCCATGAGTCCCTACTCTCCCCTATCTCCTGTAACATCTAAGCTCAGCCTTTTGCAAAACTCATCTGGCTTCACAGCTTTCATTTACATCTACACGGATGACCAATAGATCATTTTAAGATTTTGAGTATATTTGGATGCTACAGTAGACAAATTTAAGCTTACTATGAACGGTGTCTGGAACTGATTGGCTGAACAATAGCTGAAATTCAATATGGCTAATATGGAATTGTGTTTGGTAGTGTCAATGACTCCACCACAAAGGTTTGGGCCACATGAAACATAGCATCTGCAAGAAACAGAAGGCTTTTGTGGCATATACATAGATTTGTTCAAGTGCAAGAGGACTCATTTAACTTCATTTGATTTGTGCATTTATAAACACGATCAGAACAGACAACCATATAGCGGCGCAGCTGACATTAAAATGATTAAATCAACAAGCACTGTACATACACATTTCATAACCAGGAGGTCTCCTATCATCCTCCATATAGACCCCTTATTTAAACAAAAATGTCTTAAGGGCTCTACGAAACTGTTAGTGTTTCAAGAGTCCTAATCCCTCTGGGGATCCCATTCCACAGTTTTGGCCCAAAAATGTTGAATCTTCTGTCTCCCCTTGAAACACATACTGATGGAGGAACAATCAGAAGCAAAAAATCCTTTGACCATAAACACCTTAACGGCTGGTATCAATATATCTTGTCCCTGAACTAGGGAGGTGCCAATCCGTTTAAACATTTAAAAATTAGGTACGCTGTCTTAAATTTGATACAGTCCTCTACTGTCAGCCAGTGCAATGCTCACGGGAAGGTGATACATGAGCTAATTTTCCCAGAAGGCAAAGCATTCTGGGCTTTTTGAGCTTAAGTATTTGTTTAGCTGGAATGCCCGTCAGCAAACTACTGCAGTAGTCCAGGTGGGCATTTGTTAAAGCTCCCACAACTATAGCCGGATCTTCCTCTGGTATGAACAGCAGCACCTGCCGTAACAAACGCAGTGCAAAAAAAGACTGCCCGAACCTTTGCTCCTACCTGACACTCACAACCAAGATTATCTTGCCAAATGCAGCTTAAGTTTTTTATCTTGAGTCAAACTCCAGCTTTGTACCTAGGAGTGTGGGGACTAGCCATTTGTGTGCAGTTGTAAGTAAATGTCTGAGTCCAAACAATATGAGCTTAGTTGTGGATGCATTCAGCTGAAGCCGATTCATATACTCACTTACTTCTTCCAAACATTATTTGACCCTAGATAAGGAGTCCTCAAAATTACCAATTTAGATTAAAATCTGTGTGTCATCGACAAAAGAATGGTACTTCATCCTGTGACGCCTCAGAATATCCATCAACGGTTTAAAAAACAAATTGAAAAGCAAAGGTGACAGGGAAGACCCTTGTGGGACTCCACACCCTGTCACAATAGGGTCTGAGATGTATCCTCCCAATTTAAATTGCTGTTGTCTGTTATTCAGAAATGATTCAAACCACTTAATGCCATGTTCGAAGACTTTGGCTACCACTTTCAATCGATCAAGTAAGATGTGGTGGCTGACCTTATCAAAGGCTGCGGACAGGTCCAGCATCACTAAGAGTGATAGCTCTCCCTGATCCGCGGCCTCTAAAAAAATCATCCTGCACAGCCAAAATGGTCATTTCATCTCCGAACTTCGAAAACCTGACTGAAAGTGGTCCAGCAACAACTCCTTTTCCACGTGATCCTGCAGCTGGCAGGTAAACACCTTTTCCAAGACTTTTCTAGGACATGGAAGTTCTGCAATTGTTAAGTAGTTTTAAAGATTGGTGGGGTCCAAGTTCGTTTGTTTTAACAATGAGTCAGAATAGTGTTTTTCAACCCACTATCCATCCAAACTTCAGAAATCATATCAATTTGACCATTAAAACGTTAATTAGTGTTTCTCAAGTCTTATAAAAAATGAATTAACCATGTTTTAGCCATCTGTTCAAAACCTAACAGAAATAAAAGTACTAAATTGGGAAACCATGTAGTACCAACAATTTCCTAAACACGTTTAAAATCTTGAATGATCAGCGATTAATGTTCTCTGGCCTGACCACTAAAGCCTGCTTAGTAAATACTGCAAAATTCATAACTGCCAGCAAAGGGCTCCAGTGATGGAAGGAATTATAGAATCCCACTCCTCGAAAGTATCGTCATTGCTCCTAGTAATAGGCTAAGCAGTGTCTTTATGATGCCCGCACACAGTGTCACTAAATTGTCAAATATTCCCCACCCACTATATGACATATCGAATCAGAAGAATTATTTTGCCCGTCAGCTCATTGTTTGCACCTATCATTTATAGGGAGAACATTCAAGTGTTTTCTTATTTGGCAACTGCTGCACGCATGAGACCTCATCTCACGAGGTGTCTTGAACGGGAGGGACACAGTGGCATAACATCCTAATGATGGTTTCCCCATGCCTTGGGACAAAATTCTAACCAACCCTTCAAACTAGGAGAGATATCCAACCTCACAGAGCCCTGAACTGGCAATCTCATGTTGGCTTTTGGTAGTACCTTGCAAATGCTTTGGCCAGGTCAGGGATCCACAAGATCGGATGCCTCTCCTGGTTTGTCTTGGTCCTCCAAAAAAAGTTGCAGAGGACCAGAACTAACAAGAAGAGGAATCTAACCTTATGGAGCCCTGACCCAGACAGTGCAGTTGGCAGGTACTGCTGAAAGGTGACATGAAGTGGCCGGGGCAGGACTACACGACGTCAGATACCACTCCTGGTTCACCCTGATCACCCATAACATGGAAAAATGACTAAGTCCCCATTTTCAGAGTTCCAGGACAAACCAGAAAGGGTATCTGGCTGCTTGGAGTCATGACGCAGCAAGTGCAGGTTCAAGGTCTGGCTGAACGATCCGCAGATCCGAGGCTGAGAAGGTAGCTAAAACATCAAACCATGCCTTTTTTTTGCAATGAAAGGCCATATTCCACTTCTCTGGGGAAAATCCTTCCCCACAGTGGGGTGAAACATGCCCCAGAAAATTACTTCATGCCCCTTTCTTACCTTGTCCGACTGCATTCTACAGCCCCGGATCCAGACCTAGTGGTCACTCTGCCACCATTCTGGGTCCGTGGGCCGATGGCCACAACCAGTGGCCACATTGTCCGTGCCATCCATGTCCTTTGCCCATGCTCCAGACCCAACATAGAAGGTGTATGTAGCACACTTTGCTGCAAAATCATCACAGAACTGGCAACCTATATAAAAATGTACACATACATGGCACTTTTCAAGATTTTCGCAACACACTTGGTGCTCCAGGGCCCATGGATTCTACCCAGGTTTGCAGATCCAACCAAGATTCCCAGATCCACGGATCCGGCAAGGATCTGAAGATCCCATGCCCAAAACTTAAGGGGCCATATTCTACCCCTCTGGGGCATTGACTCACCCACATTGAAGTGAAAACATGCCCCAGAGGGCTGCTTGTATTTTCCCAGCATACTTGGCTGCTCAATGATAATGGATCCTAATAGGCTCTGCGATTCAGGTGACCAAAACACACCTATTTTTGCCAAAAAATGTCACAGTTGTCACCCACTCTGGTTGAAAACATGCACCAGAGCGCTGCTATATTGGCCATTTTTTACAATTTGAGGATCAATTTCCATACGAGTTCCGCAGGTCCTGCTTTGGATCTGCAGACCAAATATAGCCAATTTGTTTACGTTTTCACAGCCTCATCAACCAATCAAAAGACAACCCTTTTTGTGGCATGGAGATTCGTGGATCTGCACCCCGCCAATCAAATGTGATCATTTTCTCTTTAGGCAATCCATTGGAAGCTGTTCAGTTCAAAACGCAGATCCGTTTAACTGCTAAAATGCACGATAGTTTAAAAAAATTTTTTAAAAATGCATGGATTTTCCCAAGCCAAGTAAAACACCCTATTTGGCCCAACTGCAAGCTCCAGGTGAATGGTTGGTGCAAATCTGTCCACCATTTTTTCCTGTAGATGAGAGTAACAATTCACTGTGACAATCTGAATGCGAAGCACAGCTTTTGGGAGTACCCTGTATCATTGCAACCCCTGGGCGAAACTTCCGAAAACTTTCCAAAAGTTCAGCGGGATATATATACATACTATTGTATCCAAGTTTCGAGCAGGAGCGTTGAACAGTGCCAAAGTTATAAACATCGGAAAAATTTCACAGAGTCCCTCTGCACTGATTGGCATTGATCTAATAAAATACCTCCTCACCTTAAAAGAATATATCAGCCACAGGCCGAGACTCATCAGTTTAATTACCCTTTGTTGAGCGTACCCCGTCTCCAGCTAAGTGATGCTGGAAACCACCATCTTCGGACGATTACACAGACTAGTCAGTTCCAGAAACATCAACAATGAAGTGATTTCCAAGGTTTCCAAAGCCATGCAAGGCTTTTAAATGGAATGCATGTTTTTGAAACACTGGGCACGTGCATTGATTGGACGAGGTTCCATTTTATGTAGGAAACGGGCAGTAAAACATGTATATTTAAAGTGCACCCAGGCTGCCAATGGTGGAAGACAGGCACTATACACGAGACTTACATATCTAGAAAACGTGCTATGGCTACTTAGGAGTGTTTTTTTCTAAAAATCGAGACATGAAGAAAAAGTGCACATGAACATGAGCTGATTTATGCACCCACTACTCTTTATTTTGGTTTGCATTGCGGTCTGTTGATAAATGGCCGTGGCAGGGTTGTGGAGGCTGCCTAGTGTTGCATGGCACCCCTTCTGGGGAACATGGTACCTACCAGTTGTGTCATGGTCACATGGGGTAACCATGTGCCATGTAAATAAAAGGGACGAGCCACTTCCGGCTCGTCAGTCGATCCAGACCTGACTCAGGTGTTGCTTCCTTACTGCACCATGCTGGTGCAACACAGCGTGCTGAAGGCCCAAGGACGGGGCCCAGCACGAGGACGGTGCCCCTGCTGGGCAACACCGTCCTACTTGGGCATACTGGCCATGTGATCATGGCTGGAGGGGCAGCCCCGACCTGGGTGCCCCCAGAGCCGGGGCTGCTGTGAGCTGGGGACCCCCGGCCCACGTGGTTACCTCCAGTGACTCGGAGAATGCAGGGCGATCCCTACACTTTGTTTGCTGCGTGATCGTAGCACTGGTGATCCAGGTCGGGTGATCCCGACAACATCTGTGGCCCGCTCCGGTGGTCCGGGACAGGGCCACAACACCTATGGGAAAATCGTTTATTTCCTACTGTATGGTACATTCATGAATTGGAAAATCCTTGTGACAATGAAAAGCTCTAGTATTCCCAAAGAACATATCAATAAGCGAGCCATACTTACTCGCCAAAACCCCCACGGCGCACAACGAATCACTCCCCAGCCTTGGGTCATGCAGACATGGGAAAAATAAAACACAAACCGCACAAGCTTGGCCTACTTGGTCACACATCTGATCAGGTGTCGAAGTGACCAAACAGAGGATACTAGCACACTGCTCTCCCCCACAGATAATGTGCATGGAGGATGCCTTCCATGTAACTGCCCAGGGGAGTTCAGAAAATGCATGTAGTTCAGGTTTCCATTCTGTTCATAAATGTGCGATCATTTCGCTTGAATTATTGTTCAAATAAAAAGAAGGGGCAAGCAAATCACCACACTGCTAATGAACATTTTAGATATTATTGTAGATACATATCTCGTACTTTCATCCAAAGAGAAAATGATATGTGGTTAATAAGATCAATATTTCGCAATTGGGATTTATTTGACATCAGCAGTAACACCCTGTGAAATGAGTTTCACCCACCAGCACGGCCCAGGGCTTAATTCACAAGCCCTCACTTCGCTTGGGCATTAACACGGACCAAGAGACACACTTACCAGCCGTGAAGCCTGCCTCACAGAGTGTTATTGCTACTAGCACCCCTGAGCTAACCTCTGGGGTGATAATTGCTTAAAAAAAGAGACCATAAGCTAGTGCCAATCCTGCCCAGCCCCTCTTGCATTCCCATGTCATTTGGAGGCAGGGCCGGCATCTGGCAAGGAAGCAGGATGAGGCAGTGGGGCAGGCTTGCATTGCTCAGGTAAGGTGTGGTTTGTGGGTGGAGAAGAATGGGGGCATCTTGAGTGGGGAAAGGTGGTGACAGTCTGGATAAAGGCCAGGATAGTGAAGCTAGGGGAGGAAGGAGGTAGTAGGCAGGAGCGAGCACAGGCTTTTATCAGTAGTTTCAGCCTGTAATTTCGCACTTCTGAATGGCTGGCGCCTTTTCACCAAGTGATAATACAGCAATCAACACCCGTTTTGGGTGCTGAACTGGGTGGTAACTGACCAGGGCACAAATTTAATGTCAGACCTGGGCACCATAATTATAGGTTTCAGACCCCAGATGGGTTTTTTTTGCTATTAGCACCCTAAGGCAAAACCACGGGGTGATAAGAGGAATTTATTTGTGAAAAAAAACGCGTTGTGGTGAGCTCATAACTCGTTGTTTCTGAAAACATAATTTACCTAAAATGGCCACCATGGAAATAGTGGGCGGGGATCCAGATGAAGCCTCTCTTCCATTTCCATGGTGCCATGGGCGAGACGCAGTGCCAATGTCACCCAAAAGCCTCAGGAAAGTGGGGTGGGGGAGGGTCGGCAGGGAGTGATGGGTGGAGGGAATGAGACGAAGGGAAGCGGAGGAATGGCTAGCAGGTGTATCCAGCTCGTGCACTGCACCCACTTGGGCTTGGTTCATGTGATTCAGCCTGGGTTTGGAACAACCGGATTAGCTGTGCACCTTCAGAGGCTGCTTATTTTATTTCAAAACGCTGAACCTAGGGCCCAGATGCAGATCTCTGGGGCCTCCAACTATATAGCTATACTGTATGAGCTACAACCCATCTTCCTCCCATTATGAAATGTGCTGAAAAGACTTACGAGTTTGGGCGAGAGCCTCTCATGCCGGAAAGCAACTAACATTTCAAAATAATCATAGTTATTAATTACAATTTTTAAGATGGGTAGTTGAAGACGACCCCTACTAGAATTGCATTTCTTTGCATTAATGTGGCATACACTTTAAATATAAACTATAGAAATAGTTGAAACAGCTTTTTTCAATACCATATTTGCACCCTAGATAGCCCTATAAGAATTACAAATACATAATGAAAACAGAGTTTGTACACTTACCCAAGTTGGATAACCTTTCCACCAGCCCTGCACTTCTAATGGCAGCAGGACCATGTTCCACACCTCTCCGTTTCTGGAATCACAAGAGGCACGGGTTAGCTCAGCGTGACTCATACATTTTCAAACCAGCCTGTTCACATACAACTGAAATGGATGTCTCCCATTAGATCAGGCAGACTAATTATGTATGTTGAGTTCGTGATTTGAAAAGGGAGCCCCAGATGACGGAACAACCAGAAAAGCATTAGGAGATTATGGAGAACTATAGATAGGAACAAATGAACAAGTAGAGAGAAAGTAATAGGGCATTTAGGGAAAGGAGAACAGGCTGGCATAGGGGCTGGTAACCAAACAAATAATATCTAGTTGTTAGAAAGGGTTTTCCACATAACAACAGGCATATAGTTCGGAGGACGTTGGTAATACCAGAGTAGATATGAAGAAAGCAAGATTTTAAGACAGACTGGGAGACAGAAATAGATGTATGTCCCCATATCTTAAGAGGCAGACCAAGAGATCCCCAAGCACGGAGAGGCTCACACATAAGGTGACAGTGCCAAGGATAAAAAAAACAGATGCCAACAAATAGATAAATGGACAAAGTGAGACGGTCAGTTCAGCTAAATGAGGAAGCAATAGTGATTAAGATGTACAGAGCCCAAAAAGGAGTCATACATATTTGCAGTCACAAAGGTACTATGATATGAAAAGAGAGGGGCGTAAAAAGACCTAATTAGATACATGTACATATAGATGTTCAGAGATCTTTTTGTGTATTCCTGTATTTGTCCATGTAGCCATAGTCTGTTTACGTCTGTCTATTTATCTGACCGTCTTCCTTTCCATGTATAAATCCTGCTACACGTTTGTTAATCTAATATTCTCCTAGGTGTTTTCTCGTCTGCCAATCCATTTTAGCGATCTATTTAGTGATCCAACAGTCGTTTCACATAGGTGCATCCATCCATACTACCACTTATCTATCTAACGACCAGTCTGCCTATCCAGCCCCCTGTTGTTCCCGATGTCTAACCATCTAACATATACCAATTGAATTACCTCTTCATCTAATCACCTGCCTGTCTAGCACCCTGCTGCCTAGAACCCTGTTGGGCAGCATGCGGTCTACTCACCAACCTACCTATCCACCTGCATGCTTCACTCCACCTTCCTACTTTTCTATTTCTCTGTTGGTCTGGTCACCTACCATCTAATCACATATATGTCAATTCATCTGTTTTGTCCATTCACCTATTGATTTAGTCGTGAACCAGCAGTCTAACCACCAGATGTCAATCATTCTACCACCGAACAAACTGTTTATCCAGCTACCCATCTATCTTCTTTGGTTTACCAATATACCACCCATCGAAATGTACCATATACCTTCCTATCGATCTTTCCGCCAACTCTACTTTCCAGCTATCAATCAACCAATCTGTTCACCTGCATTGCCAACTGTCCACCTGTGCCTACACCTGCTTATATGTCTCTCTATCCAGTAATCCCTACAGCTAAAAGCATCTCCCCTATCTATGCACCCATCTATTCATGTCTCTCCCTCTTGCATGACTATCTGTCTATCTGCGTCTTCTTCCTATCAACCCTCTTAGCTTTCACTCCCTACAGATAGCTGTTTGTATCTCTCTTTTCTTACCCATCTCCTTCTTGGTGTCATATCACCTATCCATCCGCCCATCCTGTTCAATTATATATCAATCTACTATGCTGCTGACAATGGGCCTGTCCATGTAACCGCATTACATGTCCCTGCTTGCCGGGAATCACTAATCATACACCTGTCCGCTCGTCAACCCGCCTGCCCGTCTCTCTGTCTGATTTTCTGTAGACCAGTGCGCATTCAGTCACTTGTCTGTGCGGGCCCTCGGCCGGAAGGTTCCCAACTCACCTGTCCCCCGGAAAAAGGCGCCCCTATAAGCGCCACCGAGTGCGCGCACTTGTTCTGCATGGTCACGGCGCGGTACTGCTTCTTCAGCAGTCGAACGAAGTTGCTCCTCAGGGACATGGTGGGCGCTGTTGGGTGCTGAAGCGTCTGTGCTCGCGCCTAACGGTTCTGTAAGCGCTCGCGCCGAATCTCTCACTCGCACGCGCTCTCTCTCAGGCGGTTTCAGCTTCTGTCAATGCAGGAGGATGCTGCGGTGCTTTTCTTCTGCCTCGCCCCGCCCTGCTTTCCCCTCACGGACAGTTCACACTTAAACCGTTGACGTCACGATGGCAAGTTTCCAAGCTGCGCGTCAGATGGTCGCGCCCCCGCCCCCACTCTCCCCTCCCCTCCCCTCAACCGCGTCCCAACATAAGCCCTCGCCCTCGCCAGATCTGGAAGCTCCACCAATGACAGCTTTGCATCGCGGAGGTGTGTGCGTGCAGTCGCAGCAGAAGATCAAGTTCAAGGGTGGAAAACCAAAGAGGTAGAAAGAGGGCGGGGTTACCAAAGGGTTTCAAAGAACTGGAGCAGGCCAGAGCCCCCTCAGTCGCATAGCTCTCAACCATTTATGTCGCAAAGGCGGGTGAAAACACCCGATTTTAATTTTGGCGGGTGAGAGGCTCATTGAAACAAATGGGCGTGCAGGTGGCTTAGCGGGTGAGACAGCTGTTTACAAGGTGGGTGACACCCGCCAAAAGCGTGTGAGTTGAGAGCTATGCAGTCGGCTCCGGACACCCGACTCAAAGCCACATTTTCTTATAAACTCCCAGTCAGAAAAAAGGAGGCGAGACGGGCTGAGGAGTTTGGCGGGATCTGGGGCTGCCCATTGCTGAAAAATAACATAATGCCCGTGGAAGGAACATTGCAGGTGGATATTCATCGAAAAAAGAACAAAAGCAGATATTTTGTGGTACTAGAGCATAAACCCAGAGCTGCTTTGGGGTACAACAAATTCAACGTATTATACTTAAAACACGTTTACAATGTAAATAAGTAAAATAATGAGCTAGTTCAGGGGCTATTCGCTCGTCTTGGAAACAAAACTACACTAAGCAGCACTCCCAGGACCCGTTTAGAGACTGGAAGCGCAATATAAGAAACCATTCAAGCTTTTTTGTTTAGGAAGGACGTTAAACAAGTTTAAAATCCTAAATGTTTTAATGTTCATTTTTAGTAAATAGAAAAAAACAAAAGTTGTGCATGCTGACTGGACCCTTCTGTGCAAGCTTAATTGCTCATCAGCAGTCGACCACAAAGCACCAGAAGGCAGACTATAGCAGCCTATATGGGAAATGCATTGAAGTAAAAAAAGGGCCTGCCTTGAAGGGCTTTTTGGATCTTTGCTGTACCTGACCTCAGAAGGATCCAACCCCCACTTAAAGCACTGACCTCATTTCCCTATCATGTGCTGTGAGCAACCTGATCTTGGCAATTACGTAATTACCACCGATTTTACTGCACTTCAAAGTTCTGAGTTTGTTATGTTATTACATTTCTATAGCGCCAAAGCCCATAGGCATCCAGGCGCTGTCACAGAAGAGTGGAGCAGAGAGACAAGCCAGAACACAAAATGTACTCAAACAGTCTGATCTTCAGCAATTTTCTGAAGACCAAGTAGTCCTCCTTTCGGAGAGCCTCCGGCAGCTCATTCCAGGTCCTTGCCGCAAGGGCTGGGAATGCACGACCACTTCCCCAAGCCCTTTTTAGATGATCTAGTTTAAGGCGGCAGGCCTGTGCAGATCGAAGATTACGTTTAGGGTGATAAATAACCACCTTTTCTTTAAGGTATTGGGGGGCAGATCCAAAGATGCATTTGTGACATACTGTCAACGATTTGAAGGAAATCCTTGCGGCGATTGGTAGCCAACGCAGCTCCCTCCGGGCTATGGACGTGGGTTCATTCTGACCCATTTGATAAACCACACCAACTGCAGTGTTTTGTATCTTCTGCAGTTTCTGAATATTTTCTTTACTGGCACCACTAAATAGGGCATTGCAATAATCCAAACTTGGGAGTATCACTCTCCTAACTAGTTTAGCCCGATTGTCTTTTGAAATTAAGAAAGCTACCTGCCTTAGTACTTTTAGATGGTAGTTGGTACTTTTTACAATGGCTTCCAAATGGGCGCCTGCATCCAAACTGGCCTCCATGTAGGTGCTGAGGGTTTTTACTTTAGGCACCACCATTTTCCGCCTGCCTTCAACCTCAAAGTTATCAAACGCTCGGTCCAAACTGTCCCTGGCATGTTGCGATCCATATATCATCAATTCTGTCTTTGTGGCGTTTAGACATAGCCAGTTGTTTGACATCCAATCTTTTATAACCCGGTAGGCTTGGTTTAGCTTTTCTTGGTCTACTACATGGTTTCCGCTAATCTCTACCAGCAGCTGAAAGTCGTCCGCATAATTCGTAAAAAATAGACCAAGTTCTTCCAACTTCATACACAGTGAGACAATATAACTATTAAAAAGCAATGGAGACATACATGCCCCCTAAGGGACTCCACAAGTGATGGTTTCTGATTCCGAAGATGAATCCCCCCAATAAACCCTTGATTTGCGTACTTCTAGGAACAATTTAAACCATCTAACCTCCTTCTCAGAGAGGCCACCCACAGAGATCAATCTTTCCAACAGGATTCCATGAACGAGCAGATCGAACGCTGCCAATATATCAAGTAAAACCAACAGGCCCTATCTGCTCTTTTCCAACATGGACAACATGTGGGTCTGGAGATCTAATAAAGCACTTTCAGTGCCATGAAAGCATCAGAAGCCTGACTGCTTCTTATGTAAAATGCCAGCCGTTGCTATGTGGGACTGAAGCTGTATGGTTGTGACTTTATCAACAAATTTTAATAACAACTGTGTATTTGTAATCGGACGTAGGTTTGCTGCATCTTTCGGATCTAAGCCTTCTTTTTTTTAAAGTGGAGTCACTGCCACGTCCTTAATAACATGTGGTATAATACCAGTTTTAAAAGTGGCATTTACAAATCTACATAAAAACGGGGCTAAGATTTCATTGTGCTCTAAATTCAGCTTAGAGGGAAGGATGTCTCCTGGACAGCTTGTGGGGTGCATTATTTTTAAAGTGTTTTGGATTTCTGCAATGGTCATCATGGGAAAACCAAATCCCTCAATAGATGGTCTCTAGCTTTGATCTCCTAAATTGTTTATCACACTGTCATCCGCTAGATTTTCTTGTTCCAAATGACAGCATCAGTAAGGATATATTTCTGTCTATCGAGCTCTTCCTTGATCTTTTTTTTTGCACACTGAAGTTTGTCGGAGAAGGCCTTTTGGATCTGGATGCAGTTGTCCTTCGTGGGTTTGATAGTATGACTGAGAGCTTTAGACTTTTCCCGGGATCAAAAAAGTTAAAAAAGATCTCTTGTTTGATTGCCTGCCAAATTTATACAATCATTAAAGTGGCTACTTTTTGCTTCAATGATTTTATCTTTATACTCTTTTTCCCTGAGTTTCCATGTTTTTTGTTTTCAGGAGTTCTATCTTTCAGCCAGGCGTGCTCAGCTTGCCTCTTGCTAGCTTTCAATTGTGCTAAGGCTGGAGAGAACCATTTCCGGTTATTAGGAGCATCTCTGATATTTCGGGTTTTCAGATGGGCAAGTCTGTCTACCATAGCCGTTAAATCTTTATTATAATGAGTTATAAGAGTATCTGGGTCATCTGAATCATCTGTTTTATTCATAAGTCCATTCATGCAATCAGTCAGATCAGTTGCTGTAATGGTCCCGTAATTTCTACTTTGGACCTTACCCAAAGGTTCATGTTGTACTTTGAGAGGCATCGGGAGTTATAGTTGACAGGAAATAGAGAAATGATCAGACCATACGCATGGTGTGGTTACAATTTCCGTCAGTACAATATTACTACTTCCCACCCAGTAAAGAGTATTTCCTTTTATATGGGTTGGTGCAGAGTTATAAATGAGGATATTATCATTTTTCAGACGTTTCTCCAGCTCCAGGGCTTTCTTATCTTTAGTGTGTCCCTTCCAAAGATTCCAGTCCTCCAATAAAACAACAGCTGAATTAGCTGATTGTAATGGGGATGGCACATTAATAAGGTTCTCATTAAAATTAGCAGGTTCTCCCGGCGGCCTGTAAATCAATACAAAGTTAATGCTAAAGTTAAATTAGGTATGAGTTTTACATGCAACATGTCATAGCCCTCACAGTCTATTTTAACTTCATATATACCAAGTTCTTTCTTACATATGATGGAGACAATACCGCCCAATCCGCCCTCACGTTGTTTCCCAATGAACACATAACCAGGTGGGGTCGCTTGTTCAATCGTGGGGCCATGCGCATCAGAAAGCCAGGTTTCTGTAACACACATGGGGCCTCATTACGAGGTGGGCGGTAAGGGTAACGGGCACCGGTAAGGAGACTGGTGCTGGTAAACCCATACCGCCCTATTCCAAGGTCCCTTAGCGGGTCCCGCTATGGGTGCCTGGTTTTAGCAGGCGCTCTTAGCGGGAGCCGCTAAGGGACCAGGGAGCTAATAACGGGCCCACCATTAGCAGGCCTGTTATTAGCTCTATCCCCATTCCCATTGAGCCCTATGGGGGCTCGAATGGGGAATGGGGAATGGTTCTCGCAATGGGGATTTACCGGGTCCTCCAAGGTCAGAATGACACGGTAAGGCCCTATTTCGACAACCCGGAATGCGGTAAGGGGGTAGCCATGGTGCTAACAGCACCATGGCTACCGCCTACCTCATAATGAGGCCCATGATGTCTATTTTATGCTCTAAGATAAAATCATAAACATCCAATGTGTGTTTAACAAGAGATCTAGTATTGAGTAAGGCTACATTCAGTTTGGAGACAGGAAGCCGTGTGATAAGTGGACTGTTTACTTGTGGCACATTCTGCTTTATAATAGGAGTGGCCTGGTAGTCAAGTTTGTGTGGACTATTTTGTGCACAAGTTTGAGATAAAAGGGAGTCCACACAACATTTGTCAGAAGGCATATGAGTATGGTCCTGATCTGTGTTTAAAAGCCCATTATGCGTATCAGTCTTTGTCTCCTCTAGGAGCGGTGGACCTGATATCTCCACCAGCAGTATGCCTTCATGGTGGCTCTTGTTTTCCACCACAGGCGCGTCATGGTCCTTCCTCCCAGTACTAAGATTCGGAGGGAGCACACTGCTAATTGCATTTGCCTTTTACGGATTGTTTGTACCAATGACCTGCACTACTGATAAGTCATTGGCAGGTGTTTTATTCATCTGACCGCTTTGGCGGTGCAGCTTTAAGGCTCCCTCCCACATCGAGGAATCAGAGAGGGACTTACCTCGGGCTTCCTCAATGGCCTTAAGCACCTCAGCGATCCCCATATTGTTGTTGTATGGAGCAGCACGACCAGCCGCACTCGCATGTCCCGGCACGGACCGCCACAGACCAGCTTGTTCCGTTAGTGCCGGTACATTCACGCCTGGGGACGGAATATGAGTGGTGAAAGAACTACAATCCTTCAGGTAAATGTAGTTCTTTCACTAACTCGCGTGTGTGCCGAGGAACTCTGATTCTAGTCACACGCTGGTCCAACAATATAGCAAGTGAGGCTCGTATTAGAATTTAGTTCAGTACAGTACAGAAACACAATATATTAAAACAATGTAATTGTTTAAATCAAGCTGAAGCCTTAAAATTGAACAATAAAAGCAAGTAATGCACTCAATTTAAAATAATGCAGAAACCTACTTCTACAAGTACGAGTTTGGAGGTGAAGTGGAGGATTTTCCTCTAGAGGCAAATCCTCCACTTTACCTCCACAAATTGATTTAATTATAGCTTGCAATAAATCCACAAAAACCTCTATATTGATATGGACTCCAGGAATGGGGATTACCACCACTTTACCACCACTCGCAATCTGGCGGCAAATCTGACAGATCAAATGTCGGTAACTGTAAACGAGAATGGCAGTAATTCCATCAACAAATGGCAGAATTACATCCAAGCTCGTAATGATGCTCTATGTTTTTAAGTAAAATAACCAGAAAAAAAAGGAAAATAAAGAATAATACAAGTTATTCCGCACCATTTTGAACTGGAACATTGTTTTTGCCATTTGTCAACACAACTGTATTCCCTTCATTTGCTTTAGTCTGATGGGAGTCTTAACCCCCTGTCCCCCACTTTGTTGCCAATTTATGATCCGATTCTTTACCAGGAAACAACTCAAAAATGAGTCGATTGATGTGTATGTGGCAGCATTGAGAGGTCTCATCGCAACATGTGATTTTTCTGGCATAGCTAATGAGTACCTAAGAGATCAGATAGTTCTACATGTTGCTGATCCAAAGATACAACAGAGACTTTGGCAAGCGAAAAATCCAACTTTGGAGCAAACATTGGAGATAGCAAGATCCATTGAACTAGGAGATAAATGCATGCGTGAAGTGCAAAATAAACAGGAGGTATTTGATAAGTGTAAAATTCAAGCTGTGCAGTCTGAGAGCCCAGATAAAGATGAAGAGTCGTTGATTGCTATGGTAAAGAAGATAGTGAGATTGGATAGAGGTACGAGCTCATGGCAATACAGAGATAACCTTTCCAGATATCAAGCCAATTGCGACAAGTGTGGATGGTTTAAACATGCAAATCCAGAAAAAGACTGTCCAGCAGTTAGTGCAGAATGTTTTAAGTGTGGTCAAGTGGGACACTATGGCAAGATGTGCAGAAGTATCAGAGGAAGGGGAAGATATTTCATGCGTGGGAGTAATTACAGAGGTCATAGATTTAACAGTAGGAAATCTACATCAGGAGTGAGAACTATGGAGGAGAATCAGCAGCCAGATGGAGTAGTTGCAATTTCTGATGAATTTGAAGAAGCAATACAAATTTTGGCTCTTTCGTCCAGTGGAAAAGCTGTGGGTCCATGGGTACCAATGAAAGTAGATGGAGTGACCATACAAATTATGGTCGATACAGGATCTCCGTATACTATAGTTGACACAAACACGTTTGAAGGAATTTTGAATAAGAAGATGGAGGATCTACATATGACAAGAGTCAAAGCGACAGGGTATGGCAAATCCCCTATTGATATCGTTGGCTATGTTTGGGTACAGTTGTCCTTTGAAGGGAGACAAACTTACTGCAAGTTGTATGTGGCATCAAAAGGTTTTGCAATAGTTGGTTGGTGGGAACAAGCAGCACTAAAGATTAGGATACACCCGGGAGAAATCAAGCCCATTTTGAGCGTCTTAGATAAATGTTGTGATTCCCCTGATGGTTTGGTTCAGAGATTTCCAGAGGTATTCAATGAGAAGATTGGGATCCTCAGAGGCTTTAAACATCGCATTGTTTTGAAAAGAGGAGCGAGACCTGTAGTGCATAAGTTGAGGAAAATACCAGTTGGAACACGGGATCCGTTGAAGAAAGAATTAGAAAAATTGTGTTCTCAAGATATCATTGAACCAATAGAAAGTTCGGAGTGGTTGTCTCCCATCGTTATTGTAAGGAAGCAAGGGGGAGACATTAGGATGTGTGTCGATTTAAGAGATTTGAACAACAACATATGGATAGATCGCCATCCCCTGCCAAATATAGGAGAAATGCTCACCACTATGGAGCTTGCCAAATACTTTTCCACACTTGATTTATCATCAGCATATCATCAGGTTGAACTAGAAGAGAACTCCAGACATCTGACGTCATTTATAACACCGTTAGGGGCGTTTCGCTTTAAAAGGATGCCGTTTGGCCTAGCGTCGGCAGCTGCTGTTTTTCAGAGATTAATGCAACATCTATTTGAAGGGTTACCTGGAGTGTACTATTTCCAAGATGACATTTTAATATCAGCTATGACTGAAGAAGATCATGATGCCAAGCTCCTTGGAGTTCTTCAAATATTACAACAGAGAGGTCTTACGTTGAAGATTGGCAAATGCAAAGTGAAAAAGAGTGAAGTGACTTATTTGGGCCATTGTATTGATGCCGATGGGATTAAACCTAAAGAGGCTTTAGTGGATACTATACTGAGACTTCCTGAGCCGTCTAATAAAGATCAATTGAGAAGCTTGTTGGGCTTAACAGAGTATTATGCGAAGTTCATTGATCACTATACAGACAAAACGATACACATGAGGAACTTGATGAAGAAGATCATGAAGTTTGGGTGGTCTATGGAATGTAAGAAAGAACTAGAAACAATCAAAGAACTAATTAACAGAGCTCCTGTTCTGAAAATGTTTGATTGTAGTGCCAAAACTGTTATATCCGTAGATGCGAGCAATTCAGGCCTGGGAGGTGTACTTGAACAGGTTCAAAATGAGGAAATTGTTCCTATAGCCTTTGCTTCTAGAACACTTAAAGATGCTGAGAGAAATTATTCTACTATAGAAAAAGAGGCTTTGGCTGTTATGTGGATTTTAGAACATTTTAAGGGATTGATATGGGGTATTCCCATTGCAGTTAGAACTGATCACAAGCCATTGATTCATATCCTAAATCCAAGAAACCCACATTTAACATCTCCTCGCATAAGGAGGTGGATTCTCGTCATAATGCAGTACAATCTTTCTATCAAATATACTCCAGGTAGGAGTAATGTAGTTGCGGATTGCTTGTCTCGTTTACCATGCTCCTCAAGTGATGAAGGAAATGATAAAGATGAAGTGGAAATGGACAGCGTCATTGCTCAAATACATCCTGGGTTCACTAAGGAGGATTGGATGGAAGCTGTCAATGCAGATGAGGAACAATTAAGGTTAGCGATAACCGGTGACTGGAAAGAGGTTCATGAACGGATAGTGCCATGGGAAGGCAAGAAGGAGGAAATGTCGTGCAATGAGGCCTGCATATATCGGGGTGATCGTATTGTGCCACCCACGAGTTTGAGAGAGAAGATCATGCAAATAGCACATGAAGGACATATAGGGAGAAATCTCACTAAAAGAAGAGTAAGAGAGGTGTATTGGTGGCCCAAGATGTGGAATGAGTTGGAAAACATGGTGAAGGAGTGCTCTGCATGTGCGGTGAGTGACAAGGGAAAGTTTGTCAGAGCCACACCTTTGCAACCCATAGAAATACCAGTATCAGTGTGGACAAAGTTAGCCATTGATATTTCAGGACCATTTGAAATATTGGAGCCGCATAAGATCTACATCATAGTGTTGGTTGACTATACCTCTAAGTGGGTTGAATGTGGCATTGTAGAGGAGTCTGTGTCGGCGATAAAAGTCAAGAGATTTCTGGAGGAAATATTTGACAGGGAAGGAGAGCCTCAGGAGTTGGTATCAGATAATGGGGCACAATTCATGGCAAATGATGTACAAGATTTTCTCAAGGAAAGAGCAATTAGACATAGAACCACTGCTTTATACCACCCTATGGCTAATGGATTGGTTGAGAGAATGAATAGATTTATCAAAGACACTATTCAATTAGCAGTTGCAAACAACATTCCTTGGAGAGAGACTCTTAAAGAAGCATTGCTCACATATAAAGTCACGCCACATTCCACAACAGAAGTAGAGCCGTTCACAATGATGAGGGGAAGAGTGGCCACCAACAGACTGAGACCAGCTTGGTTAACAGAAAGAAACAACAGAGTTGTGGACATGGAAGCTGTGGTGGAGAGAGTAAAAGACAAACAAGAAAAGTATAAGAAATATTATGACAGGCAGAAGAATGTGAAAGAAAATACCATAAAGGAAGGTGATTGGGTTAGAGTGAAAGAGCCCAGAAAAGTTGTGAAGGGAGAATCCAAATATCGTGATCCGCAGATGGTAGTGAGTTGTTCCGGGAAATCTGTAGTATTAGAAGATGGAAATCGGTGGTCATGTGACGATGTGATCAAGACAGACGGGGAGGTAAAGCAAACTCTTGACATTGCTAAAAGAGTGGTGTGGCGAGATGTTAACAAAAGTAAAGAAGAGTCAACAAACAAACACGCCAATGTTACAGATGTGAGGAAGGACTATACATGTATGGCGAAAACTAGAAGTAGAGTACCATATTTTAAAAAAGACTTCATGTACTATTAATAACTTTTCACAAGAGGCCCATCGGCTACATCTGGGAAGCAGAGACGATGTGTATCCTTTTACTTTGGTGGTGTAGCCTGATGTTTTGAATTTCTCTTTAATAGTTCTCTCGTTAGTTAAGAATGTGATAGTTACCTGTGTTAATTATAAAGGGGGGGAGATGTTATATGGTAACTTAGTGATTGCATCACTATGTTAGAACCCTCGCCAGCTCGGGTTCCAGATGACGTTGTCTGTGTGGGCTCGTGATGCGAGCTACAGGGAGATAACGACATTGGAGCTGCGATGGTTGAAGGGGAACTCTCCATACGAATAAACGCACAGAAATACATGAGCTAGTTTGAGTCGTGATTGATGCTGCGAAGTGCGTGAGAAATGAACCTAACACTCTACTGAGCTATTAGTTCCCCTATGGAATTTGGAACTGTCTTCATTTTGAAACTTCTGTCTAAAGTTTAATGAATGACGCTTGTTCTGCAAAATATCAACAGAAGATTACATTAGGTTCTTTTTAATCATCGCATTGCCAATTTTAATGAAAACAAACAAAAGCTAACATATTAAAATATTAAAAAATATTTTGAACTACAAATGTAGAGCTTTCGCCCTCTGTGAACTCAACTCTATGTGCTGAGGCTGCTTTTGTCTGATTGTTGTCTTGAACTCACCACCTTGCTAATTTAAGTCCCATGCACTACCTACTGAGCTGTTAGGTTCTCCTGTGGTGTAAGACCTGTTTTGGCTGATTTTAGTACAAATATCTGTTTTGAGGGATTGGAGGAAAAATAACTTTAGTAAAATAACAAGCATAATAATGAATATGGGGCACAAAGCCAGAGAGTCAGCATTTTTTTCGATAGATTTTTCAAAATGAATTAAGAGACGTGAGCAGTTGCCCCTCCTCACAGTCGGGTTGGCTCCACACCACCAATTCTTCAAGCAAAATCCCCTTATCACTCATGAGCGACAAGTAACCATGCAGGTGGCATTAGTGCGTGGTATAAGAACCTTTAACATAACATGAAAGCGTCACTACTCACTTTTCCAGATCCACAGTGCCAATTAAGATAGACATGCCATTCAACTAATGTGGAGTACCGAAACAAATGATGTAGACTATGTTCAACCAACTGCAAGCAAGAAAACAATGAGTGGCACAGAGAGTTGCCAATAAAAAGGCAAATTACATAGTTAATAGAGTGGGAGTTGGCAGTGGGATGAAGCTTGAATGGAGAAAATGAGAAACTCTGGAGGAGAGATCCTCTGGAGGAATTGGAGAAGGCCAAGCAGGAGCCACATATAGGACCTTGTGGGCTGAGGCGACCAGTGGCCTTTTGACCCTACACGACCTAGGAGGGGTCTTAACGTGGCAAAGGCAAGAGGCAATACTTTGTAGAGCCATCTCAAGGGGAACTTTCTGGAACTAGGCCTGTTGAGAATCCTGTAAAAAAGCTACAGGGCATATAAAGGGCAACATCCCTTAGGCGAAACAGGTAATACATCCATTATACCTAGGAGGGAGTGGTTTGGAATCACTGACAGGGCAAGTAGGGCATGATATCCCATAGGATGAGAAGGACACCTTCACATGGACCATCAAGAAGTGGACTAGGCGAGAGGGCCACTAGGGGGTGCACTGATGGCAGTCACCGAAACGCAGAGCTCCTGCTCCACAGGGTCAAAAAGTGCATTGAGACCCTACTTTTGACCCTCCACCCCCAGATCACAGAGACCTGACTGTTACCCACAAGAGCATCTGGAGCACATCTGGGTGAAATTTGGGGCAAATCGGCCCACAAGCACTCAAGATATCTGCGAACGGTGCCCAGCCGGGAAGAAAAGAGGTTGAAGCCCATCGTGCTGATCCCAACCTCCAGCTGCTGTTTGCGACTTTAGCTCACAGTGCACATTGAGGCCTACATCCCAGGGCCTGGAGCGAACACTCGGCCCTGGAAGCCCTGGTGGGCTAGGATTGAGGGAAGTTGCCCTCGCCCCAGAGGGCCTGAGTGGCACCCAAAAAAGACAAAGGAGGCAGGAGGTGACCTGGCAGTCTTGCCGGAGTGAAGGCCCCCGTGTTGAGGAGACCCTTCGGTGGGTGTGCAGCTGGTTCAGTGGTGAATCACAGTGGAGACGAGATGCATTTCACAAAGGTGTCCAGATGATGATTTTGTGGCCCACAGAGCGGGACTGCACGATGCACAGAAAGTTATCGGTGGTGGCGGGCGGCCTCTGAGAAGACTTGGGGGAATCACTATATAGCTCTCCCACACCACAGCTCTTTTCAACACTCATAGGTGGAGGTCCACCAGGGCTTGCCACAGAGGGGGGATTTCTGTCTGCTTTTCAACTTGGAACCCTTGTATTTCGTTAACAAATATGAGAACGTATTTTCTATTATTTTGCTGTCAAAAGTTCCCTCTCCGGGTCATGCATGGAAGAGCTGACCTGAAGTCTCCTGGGCATAGTTAAAATTGTACTTTAATAGTTTATTGCAATACTGGGGCAATTTTCGGCACACATGATCCAGGGGGCTTTCTAAATAAGGCATTATTCCCCTTTCCGCTGTTGCTTTTTTAAATCCTAGCTACCCTGTATTTCCTTCCCCCTTTGCACACGCACTTACTCCCAATCTCACTTAGGACAACCTTCACTCAGGCCCTCTCCACAGGCACGACCAGGCACTCCTCTCGTCACGCTGGCCCTCTCCACAGGCCTGACCAGGCCCTCAGTGTTAGTATCCAACAGCCCTCTCCATGGGTTCACCATTCCCTATGTTAGTACAAATAAGCGTTGTGCCTTCTCCACGCCATTTGCACACAATCGCCACTATAATGCCAAGTGCACTATTTTACATGGGATACCTCCTGGTGTTGACTCTTCCAACTCGAGTCCACACCATAAAACAACACTAACTACCACACGTGTGTCCCTCTCTATACCCTCACAACCAGAAGAAAAAAAACTCAATAACAAAATTCTTAACCCAATGATGCAACTATACAATCGCTGGTACTACTTGTGCTGGCCCTCTCCACAGGCCCGACCGGGCACTCAGTGTTAGTATCCAAAGGCCCTCTCCACGGGCTCACTGTTCCCTATGTTAGTACAAATAGGCCTTGTGCCTTCTACACGCCATTTGCACACAACCGCCACTATAATGCCAAGTGCACTATTTTACATGGGATAGCTCCTGGTGATGAATCCTCCACCACAAGTCCACACCATAAAACAACACTGCCACACACGTGTCCCTCTCTATACCCTCACAATCAGAAGAAAAAGCCTCAATAACACAATTCTTAACCCAATGACGCAACTATACAATCGCCGGTACGACTCGTGCTGCCCCTCTCCACAGGGACTGACGGGGTTCGCCACACACTACGCACCTCTCCTGCTGTAATGCTGGCGTGCCCACACTTGCGTCCACTCCCTACTGGGTGGCACGGAGTAATTTCTAATACTACTACGGCCAATCGTCCTACCTCCTTGAGGATGTGTCCTACACACCATAAAAATCTATTCCTCCCCTGTCGCGGGCATGCAACCAGTATGCAGGCCCTTCTTGCACGGTTATACTCTTGTCCTAGAGACCATTGAGTCCTCTCAGAACCGAGCCTCCAGCACGAGCTCAACCCTCCCACAGAGCACGGGCTGTGCTCGGGACCATGCAGACCATTCTGAGCTTGGCATCTGCAGTGTCTCCTCAGTGATGCGCGTTGGTCAGGTCTGCGGTCGTCAGACCCACGCCCCAGGTAGGTCGGCTTGGATACCCTCGGCTGACCGGGAGGCCTGAGGATCTCACTGGGGCCCTCCGATCCCACCATATACAACTCATACTCAAAAAAGGAGAACACATGGGGGCAAAAAGTAACACAGTTTATTACAGCTGAGCAAGCACAAACCAAACAGAACAGTGGACTGAACCTGATTGATGAGAACTGACATCTGGGCATACATCGAACATTCATTTTATACTACCAATAGAATAGTCAAGAAATTCAAAACAAATGTAGCTCAAACTCTTATTTTTCAGTGGTTCCTAAGAAATTCATTGACTAGACTACGTTATATCCTTAGAGCTAACGTATATTAGTAGAGTGTGATTGGAGCTAAGAGATCAACAGTATCCCAACTCATTGCCACCCCATGTAGCGCCACAGTGATTCTCACCCCTCCAAATAACAGGTTGCAATTAGTAGAATAACATTTTTGCTGCCCACCAGAAATTTATTACACTGCCATTGGTCAGCACCATTATGAAAAGATCACAAGACACCCAGCTTCTGCTGGGAAGAGAGACATTCACATGGTACCTGCTAGATATTAGCCTTTGCAAACGTTGTAGTGGATACTCTGAAGGCTGGCCACTCACAGGACATAGGAACCTACTGTTTGATTGGTCCTTCCAGGAACGCCAGTCCATTCAGCTTCCCATTCCCATAACCACCTGCCAATAGGCACTCATGGCCATGTGAATGGTTCACTGGCTTAGGCCCACAAATCTCAACACCCCCCTCTCCCCCCAGAATGCCTGCATGATTGTCTTGCCGCCCTGTTCTTACATCACCCTATGTTGTCTTAGCTGCTTTGGTCTGCCAGTGATGCGCAGATTACGCTCTGTCTCCCTCCTCCCTGGCCTCTGGTGTGTTGATCATGTGTTCAGAGCAAGTTTACCTGGCAAGGCCCAACCTGGGTGCCTACCTGCTAAATGTGTTATCTGGGATTTTTTTCTATATTTTGTTCTGCCGTACAAAGGTTCCCTAGGCTGATGGTACACCCAGTGCATCCCTATTCCTGTGGGCCTTCTCTCATGGTATGACTGCAGTTTCTTGTGCATCTGTGTTTCCCCCCTCGAAGGTGCCCCCTCCTGCCTTGTTTACTTTCGTAGTTGGTAGGTGCTGAATTAGCACCTTTAATACACCTTCCTCGGTGGATCGTGTGATAGATTTTAGTTAATTTGATCTGATAGATAAGTCAGGGGTGCGAAGGGGGCTCGAAATAGTAAAGAGGTTGTATTTGTTATCTGACCCAGAGGATCAGGATCACCTGGTGGTCCAGTCCAAAGGCTGTATTGATAGCGCAGTGGAACTGGATGCCAGTGGGGGCAAGGGGAGGTCAAAACAATGGGATGGGTTTCAGAGTTTTATGATTATTATTGCTCTACTTATTTTTATCTTTAGCGTTATTTCATTCCTTTACATGCTGGGTAATCACAGAGTCACAGTAAGCTTGGGGAGGCCTTATATTATCTCAAGGCATGGCAGTTTAGGATGGGGCTTCAAGTGGGTTCCTTTTTTCTTTTCGAATGGCTAGACTGGAGGTAAACTTGATAATTGGCTCTCTCAACGCCTGCTGAGCTAACTCCTCCACGAAACTCTCACTTTTATTACAAGAATTTCTATGCTCTAAGCTTGACTTGCTTTGTCTACAGGAAATGCATTAGTTGAAGCACAAGGAACCAGCTCTGAAATCAAAAGCAATAGGGGAGGTTCTTCATGCATCGGCTGCAGCAAAAAAGAGGGTTGAGGCACTAGTGGTATCTAGTAGGATTGGACTTGTGGTGGAAAAGGTACTGAGCGACTCAGACAGATGCTACATTTTTGTAAGAGCTCTGTTACAAGAGGATACAATAACGGTGGGCTCGGTCTATTGTCAGAACGAGGGTCAGGTCCCATTCTGGGATGCAGTTAGAGTGAAGCTTATGGTGTTTGTTGGAGGTCCTCTGTTGATGGGAGGGGACTTTAACATGGTGCTGGACCCACATAGCGATAGGAAGAGACTGAGGGACACAAAGGTAACTATACCTTAGAGAAATTAGGCTAAACGTTTCAATCAGATCAATCAGTAGTTAGGTCTGATGGACTCATTGACCATCAGACTTCGGGGGACACCCCTTTTACCTACTACTCACAAACACATGATTCCTTTTCCAGAATAGATAACATATTAGTCAACCTCACCCTAAAAGGCTATGTCACTGAGTCAAAAGTAGTACTGTCTCGTGGTCGGACCACAACTTAGTCTGAGTAAATCTGGGGAGCTGATTAGCCCCTAGGAGTAAAGGGATATGGAGATGTAATGACTACTTGCTTAAGAGCAAGGAAACGGCGCAGACTTGACTGATGGAAATTAAAGACTATTTTGAGTTTAACAATAATGGGGAAGTTAGTGCCCGCTTTCTAATAGAAGGCTTCAAAGCGACTCTGCTGGGGATTCTCATATGCATTGGGGCACATAAGAATCGGGAAAGATAGCACCTAGAAAAAGACTTAAGGGAAAACATCGAGAGCATACAGCCAGGGTGGGCCCAAAGTGGTCGACTGTCGCTAGCACAGGTCGAAAAGCTAAAACAGTGTTAAGCGCAGCTGCAAACCCTCTTGGTACAGGATTCAGGGAAAGAAACTCCTGTTCTTAAAACAAAAGTACCATGAAAAGGGCGATAAGGCAGACAAAATCCTAGCATGAAGACTGAGGGAGGAACGCCAATCCAAAATGGTGATGAGCATTAAGAGACGGGAGGATGACATGGTTTTTGACTCAGAAAGCATAGGCAATGAGTTTAGGGCATATTATGAGTGACTCTACACATCAGAATATGAGCGCAATGGATCCCACATAAATTACTTTCTCAATTGAATCCCTGTCCCTGGACTATCCCAGGAACATGCCGAGGGTATAGAGGAGCCGATCTCGGAGGAGGAGGTTATCCGTACAATCAAAAATATGAAGGGGGTACTACTCTGTTAAATTCTACAAAATGTACTGCTCTCTATTAGCACCATACTTGGTTCAATTATTCAGTGACATTCTGGAAGGGGGTTCACTCCCAGAAACAATGCTGGGAGGTATAATAGTGGTAATACACAAGACGGGTAAAAACCCCATGTTCTGCTCCTCATACAGACCCCAGTCTTTAGCTTGTGGTGCCATCAGGTAAGTGTGCCTTTTTCCTATGTACAAAACACTTGTTTTTGGTGTATATTTTATTTAAATAGAATTTTTGGCACTCTCCTGCGCCATCTCTCACCCTCTGTTGTCCTTCTCCCAGCCACTTCCTTCCTCTTGGCACGCCTCCTAGCCCTCCCACCGCCCCTTGATTGGCCGTATTCCTTGAGCAAGTCTTAGCAAGGCTCTAGGTCCTGTAACATAAACCCATGCACCGTCTTTAGCTCGTGGTGCCATCGGGTAAGTGTGTCTTTTTCCTTTATGTGAAAACACTAGTTTTGGATGTTTTTGATTAAATGGCATTTTCGGCAATCTCCAGCGCAATCTCTCACCGTCCATAGGCCTTCTCCCAGCTGTTACCTTCTTCCCCTCACGGCCTGGCTCTTAGCCCTCCCACATGTGTCTGGCTGTCTTTCAGTCATGTGCGCAACTGAGTGATGCGCCGCCAGACTGATGGTGGTCGGCGGCGCTGGTCCGGCGCCCCACCGGTGAGCAAGTGCTTAGTGATCCGATTCCATAGTGTTCAAGCGAAAAATGCAAATTTGCGGCCCAACAAGTGTATAGGCACGTTACAAATGCCATATCATATCATATCAAGGGACATTTGGGTGCTCTATTCTCCTTCTAAAACTTTAGCTCATCTCAAATTGTGTCCTTTTACATCTCTAAACATTAGCAAGATCTTTCGTTTTATGATGGATTGGTACAAGAACAGAGGGGTTCTTCTAGTGGAACACAGATTCTACCTCACAAATTAACATTAGTAGTACCGCAGTAGCGCCTCCTGCATTCTCAGTTCACTAAATGTATGGAATATAAAGGAAATGCTTTCTATTGATTTAATGAAATAAGCAATACATGAACATGATTAATGACAAAGACGACTTAATAGAAGGGGGGTATGGATGGACACTGGACAGTTAAATAAAAAGCACTGAATCATGTAATGTCAGATTGTCCTGGAAGTAAACCTGACAGTCTCAGAAAGTCTGCCAAGAAAAGGGTTACTAGAAGACTACTAGTACAGCATCATAAGAGGACTCTTAGTGTTGTGCAACAAAATCAGAGGTCCAGCAAGAGGCAACACTCTAACAAGGAAGGATTTAGTATATTATGTTTACTATTTTATTCAACATGAACAACAAATATAAAGATGAAGGAGCTTGGGAGGGGGACTTTGGGACTGGTATAGTAGCAGCCAGGTGGCACATTACAAAATAATTATTTTTACAATCAATTAAGAAAATAAATTAAACTATTATTTAAATAATACGGAAAACAAACATTTCTCATCAGATAGGAAAACAGGACAGAGAGTACCACCAGTTTTGCCATATATTGTAAGCTGATGAGATGTTAATACAAGACAAAATACAAATCTAGATTTTACACATTTTCTTTTAAATTAATGCCATACAAACCAATTGCTGTTCGTTAAAGTTGGAGTGTCAGTAACATTTCAACAGCATGAACAGGTTTCCATTGAAAGCTTCTTTCTAATATGCTTTTGTTTTTAAAAGTCAGTTCTCTCTGATGAGCAAAGCATCAGTAAGCTCTAAAAGTCACAAAGTAAGATGTCAGGCCAAACGAAGTGAATTTGACAGTGTCAGTGGTTATTTTATGACACATCAGTGGTGCTACCACTCGCCAATGGCGGTGCACTGCCTGCCATGGCACTACTGAAACTTGAGTCTTTTGAGCTGTCAGACTTCCCCTGATTCACATGATTCTCTCGCGTGCCGCTCTTCCAGTGCTGATACACATCATCACGATTTACTTCATTATGTAATAGATACACCTTCGTTCGCATGAGCATGTCAAGGTGACTTTCTTCCAGTCGATTCCTTGATTTGGTCTTAATGCTGTTCATGAGACTGAACCCTCGCTCACACTCTGAGCTTGAGGCTTGAAATGTGGCGCATATGTCCATGAGGTGTGCCACTACATTGTACTCCATGGCATGTTGAAGTGTGAAATTCACCATATCTAGAAAACATTTTAAAGAACCACACTTGTTCCTCTCTGCTACCACGTACTGTAAGGCATTATACTGCATAACAATGGAATCCACCGCAAGCATGGTAAGGTCTTATTCTAAACAGTCCACCTCCTTACAATCTAAATTGTCTTTGTGTTTTTCAGCAAGATGCTTAACATTTTCTATTCCAAAGTCAAAGCTACATTATTGAGTGGCTAGTGAATCAAAATCAAAACTGTTCCAGTCCTTCAGTTCGTTTTCTGGAAACCTTTTCTCCATATGCTCACACACCAAGCCAATAAAACTCAGAATAGATGCAGTACTGAAGTCCTTCTTGTTGTTAGAGCATGTTGAGATCAGATCTCTAACTGTGCTGCTCAGGAACACCTCCCGACCAAGGTACTGTCCCCTAATCTGGTTAATCTTTCTGCGTGCAAACTGCATGGCTTCAATTGGGGTAAGACTGCTTTTTTTGGAGTAACTTGGACAAGTCTGCTAGATCGCGAAGAATATTGTTTCACACTGCTAAAGAAATGTGAACAGTGGGTCAGTTTCTTGAAACAGTATTTCGCTATCGGAACATTTTCCTCCTTCATTTCCTGATCAAAGTATTTTAGCAACACCTCATAATTGTGCATTAATGCATTCACAGCAAAATGTCTTGAAAATCACCTCACTTCATTGAGGGGTCGAAATTACAAAGCATCAAGTTCAATGACTGATGCCATTTTTTTCAAATTTAGATTTTCTCAATGGAGATCTGCAAAACACAGAATAAACTGTTCTTAGCAAGGTTTCTACTTCCCTAATCATTGGTACCTTCTGCCAAGCATCCCCGATGCCCAATTCTTCATGGTGAGCTACACAGTGTTGCGCAATTAAATGTGGAATAGATTGTTTAAGCTTTGTAGCAACACCATTGTTTTTGCCAAGCCCAACGGATGCACCATCTGATGTGAACATCACAATTTTCTGCTGATTCAGACCATTGGCAGAGTAAAATTTAGTAATTGCTGAAGTGACAACTTCCGCATCGCAAGACGTTAACTTGACAATTCCACCAAACACAGTTTTTAACATTGAATGTGGTGTTGGGGCAAGAGATTTGATTTTAAAGTATATAACTAACATTTTACTGACTGAAATGTCAGTGCTTTCACCAACAATCAGAGTGTGAAATGGAGCATTGCGAACTTCTGCCAAGATTTCTGATCTGATTACGCTGCTGATGGATTCCAGGAATTCAAATGCATAATTTTTACTTCTCTAGCTATATTGCATTTTGGTGTATTGAGCAATGTGATTGTGGATTTCTTACACAGATAGCATTGAAGTGTTTAATTGTACAGCTAGCAAAACATTGTGCAGTAGAACTTTCACCCCTTCAGGCTTGGACCGCAGTCGCTCAACCATGGGCAATCCATTACCCCTCTCAGTTGACATTTGTGCCAGCATACTACGCAATCCAAACCCCAGTTTCTCTGACGCATTCTTGTGCCTTAGAGCCTGTACAGCAGAGACATGAACTTTTCCAACTAAATGGCGCTTCATGTAGTACAATTTCCACCCATCGGCCCATTTCTTTCCTGTAGAAAATTCTCCAGTAACTTTAGCTTCTGCACATACTCTGCAAATCAGGCCCACATCAGCATTGTACTAAAAAATCTCTCCAAGTTCTTGTAATTTCTGGGACTCTGTTTCGACTATTTCCTTTAACCAATCCTCTTTGAAAGCAGCGCATTATTTCTTCTTAGGTGGTGGAGCAGCTGCTGCAGAACTCCGTTGCACTTCCTCTGATGAAGAAGACTTGGATCTTCTAAAGTTAAACAGTTTTTCAATTATCTGGTTAAAAATGAAATAGCATTTATCTGCATGGAAACAAAGTGCTGTGCTGCTATGGGCAAGTGGAGAACTTGTATTCATCACACCAGGCCAAGGGCAGATGCCTTTTATGCCTGTCTATTAGCTTGCATCTTGAAAGGTTTGACCAGCCCAGGCAGCCACACAACACAAGTACAAGTAGAAAAATGCTTATCTAATATCAGCTACAGAGCAATGATGACGAAATGAGCAGCTTACACCTCAGTTGGACTTGACTGACTGCCCATAACAAGCTGGTCTAGGGAAGCACTGTGGTATGTGTTCCAAGGCTGGCTAGAACTGCAGAACCACTGCCTGTTGCACTTAAAAATGTCTACTGTTGGTTGTCCTTCCACCATCCATGTAATTTGTCAGTGCCGGGAGTGAGAGACTGTTAGTAGCCCCACTCCCCGCTCCCTCAACAACCTGCTCAGAATGTCACTGAAACCCACTGCATTCTAAGAAACTCACTGCTTCCCGTCAAATCTGATTTCTTGTCTATTATACATACTTTTGTGATCAGGAGAGCATTGTGCCTCCCTGTATATACAATATATGAAATAAAGACTGCAACAGCCGGGGATCCGATTCCTTTTGGTTAAAGGTTCGTGGTTCAAGCCCACCCAGGGGAGCTACTGTTTTTGGCACAAAGACGCAGAGTGGGCCACTCAGTAAACCCGAGTCATTTCTCCTGTGTTCTCTGGGTTCAGCCTGCTGCCCCTTTTATTTTGGCATTTATTACAGCGCACAAAGTCCGTAGCCATATGCATCTAGGCACTAGTTACAGAAAGTGCAAGAAGATGGTTACATAAGTCATAAAGTGCATGGGTACAGTCATAATAGCTATTATGTATAAAACTTAACAAAGCCACTCCTCGTGTTAGGGAGGCGATATAGAAAGTACAGTACAGTTAGGGGTCGAACTCGAAACCAAAATATGCAGAGTTTGGCAGAGGTCAGTCACACACAAGTTGATAGAGTTTGTGCTATTTTGGGCTTCGACCAGAGTGGAATATAGGCTGCACAACTAGGTATGATATTCAATGATTGGGCAATAATAATAATAGTTTTTCAAATGTATTTTTAATCTTTTTTTTAATTTGTTTTATTTAATAATATAGTTTGTTACAAACTTTTTATTATACAGCAGTCTCATTAAAATGTATAGCTTAGTGCTAATTGAGTCTCGTAATCCATAGCGGTTGAATATCCAGGGCCTCGTGTCACGTTTCTTTGGGACTTGCTCCGATGATCGCTCTCCAGAATTGTATAATTCTGAATGTTAGTGGGTTGTCATCTCCGCTTAGGATTTGTGACCAACGTTCCTTAGCGTCCAGTTCTATTTTCGCAGCTGGTAACATGTCTCTAAACAATGATCGTTTTTCCGATGAGGGCTGGGCAGGTCATGATAATGTGCTCAATCGACTCCAATGTGTCTTCGTCTAGGCAGAATCTGCAAAATGCCATTGATTCCAGTAGTTGTTTCGTTTTTGTCAGTACTTCGCGGGTTGGTAACAAGTTGAGTAGTAGTCGCCGAAAAGTATCTCTTATCCATTTGTCAGGAAATGTTTGTAAATATTGTGGCAGTTGGTTTAGATGACTTACATCTGTTACACAGTGTAGGTGAAGTTGGTAGCCTGCCTTGTTTTCTATGGTTTGGATCCAGTTGTTGTTTTGGAGTCTCTTCTTGTTGAGGACAATACACTATCATCTCTTCAGATATTTCTTCATTCGCCATGATTTGAAGGCATGCTTTTTTCCATATGTTTAGGGCAAGCTCTTTTGAGGAAATTTCTTTTGTGCCCATGATGTCGATTGCCGGAATGTCATCTTCAGTTAAGGTCTTTCTGTATAACATTAGGAATTTCCAGTTCTTAATGGACTAGAGGGATTGTAAAGCAAGTTTGTATCTTATTCTCGACATTGGGTACATCGGAGGCAAAGATAAAATCTGATGCCATATCAGTCCTTCTAAATAGAGCCATAGATCAGTTGGAGCATTCAACATTGCTTCGCAACCGTAGGTTAGAATTGAAACAATTTTCTGCCTATAGAAGAGAATAATAGGCTTCAATGAGTATGCTCCATATTTATTGTGTATAACTCGCCCCTGGCGAGCTAGAGATAAGGCTTTCATTTTTGTTTGTTCTACCCATTAATTTTCAGCTGGTGACTGGTTCAGTAACACACCCAGATATTTTACTTTCGTTGTTGTTATTTCGAGTTTTTTTCCTTCTAGGAAGACTGAAAGTTGTGCTTTTTTCTTATTTGCCATTTTTATTAGTGACATAACTTGTGTCTTTTCTGCGTTTATTATCAAGTCATTATCTGCTGCATAGATTTCAAGATGGTTCAGTCTTTTCTGTAGGCCAACTTGTGTTCCGTCCAGTATTACTAAGTCATCAGCATACATCACATGTGCTATTGGTGAATTATTCAACTTTGGGGGATTCGCTAATAGATGTCGTTGATTTTCTACGAAATCCGATGTCTAAAGGTTAAATAAAGTTGCGGCCAATGGGCACCCTTGTTTGAGGCTATTCCATGTGTGTATTTCTTCAGATAAAAATCCCTCTTGCAATAATCTGATTCTTATTGTTGTGGTCGTGTAGAGGGCTTTTAATGGGCCAAGGATTTTACTCGGGCAATTCCATGTCTCCAGTTTTTGCCATAGCTTTCTTCTATTAACCGAGTCAAACGTAAGTTTGAAGTCTATGAAGGCTGCATAGGTCGGGGATTTGTCTCTGACTGCTTCTTGTTTCAACATGTTCAAGATAATCAAGTTGATGTTTGTGCCTGTGTTTGTCACAACCCTCACCCCAGACCCCCACTGGCAAGCCCACTTGCCAGGTGGAATCAGGGCTCAGGTCTCCATCAGTGCCTTGAAGGCCTGGCATCCACTCACAAGGCTCTCTTGGCACAAGGCTCATGCACCTTGAAGGACATGTGTGCAGGGAACTACTTTTTTCATTTGGGGCCTTCAGCCAACATGGAGGCATCCACATAGCTTGGCTCCTAGGAACCAAGCTATGCGATACAGTGTTTTGTGTATGGTGGCCTAGGGACTACTTTACCTGGACTACTATTTTGAAGCTATTTAAACCACACCTGAACAGGAAAGCACGCTTCGCGTTACTTTGCAGTCTGCAACGTGGCGCTCACCGTGTCCTGTGATACCCATGAGCCTCGGAGAAGCAAATCTGCAGGGAAACAAAAGGAACATTGTTAGCAGCATCTTACCTGCAATCTCCATCTTGTTATTCACTCGCAACTCCAGTGAACAGCTTCCTCTGGATCCGCATGCCACCCGGCCCGAAAGAGCTGAAAGAGGAAGGGAAAGGACAATATTAAAGAAGGCATATTAGACATTGCAAAACCACGAACTGCACAAGAAGCTTACCTGGCTGGTCGCCTCCCGGAATGGTCATCGTTCCAGAATTCCACACGCTGGGTAAACACTGCAACCTGCAAGAAAGGAAGAAAACAGGTTAGCAAAGGCAAGATAATGCAGCGCTGCGCATAGCGCTTACTTACCGCATTGTAGCACACATCACGCGCCATCATTCACCGGCGAGGCCCAACTCAGCCAGTTCTCCACGCTGAAGCTCCTGTTTGTGCCCTCCCCGACATACACGTGCAAAAGAATAAAACAGACACACCCCAGACGGGGAATAAGGCTCTGAGAGCAGGCTGCGAGAGTTCAAGGCAAGGTTTATCTAATGAATGGCATTCAAAAGATCTCTGAGAGCGCTCCGCACAAGTTATCATTACATTCCATTTTATAAGGTAAATGACGCAACTAACATAGGATACTACGTTGGTCCCGGATTGGTCAGTTCACTCGATGTCTCAGGTGGGGTGGCATCTCTTCATCCGGGTTGGTTGCTTGGTTGGTGGGAGGATTGACGTCAGTCATCTGTGAAGGTCAGGTCGCTGGGAGGCAGGGTGGTCACTATCTAAGCTAACATAATATGTTCTCAAAAAATGCATGGACTAAATAACAATTGTTCAAAGTCCTTCAGTAGTTTATCATGTCTTTATAAAAGTCACACATATATCTATACTATCAATAACATTGGATTATACAGGTCTTAGGTTAAGGGTCTTGACCGCTATAATACACTGTTTGAAGTTAAGGTCTGTACTCATAAGAATCTCTGGTATGTGGCATTTGTTAGTGGTAGGCAACGATATACTGCAGCAGGGGTCTAATGTTAGTTGGGGATCTGCTGGGTGGGCATCATGGCATGGTCAGTGGTCTGGCACATAAAAGGAATATCTTGCAGGGACACAGGGTCACGCTAGAAGTAAGTCTCCACTGGTGAGGGTGTGGAGGCAAGGACACGTTTGTGGAGATGGACGAGCTATGTGCTTAGCTCATGCTGGTTCACATGCAGGACAGTGATCTCAGAGGAAGAGTGATGTGTGACATTTATTATGTGTTGCAAGCAACTCCGGCTTCAGCGTGAGAATGGAACCGCAGAGTTTTCCAGTCAGAGTGAGAATGAGGGTGGGGTCCCTGTGCCCTGCGCGCCTGGCCGTGCTGCTGCAGGAAAAGGGAAGAGAAGCATTTTTGTACTATCGCAGTGAGGCCTAGTCACCAAGATGGAGTCGAAAGGGGGTACAAAAAATGGATGCCCCGTCTCCTGCTCAATGGTCCCATCTACGCGAAAGTCAACCAAGCTTAACATTGCGTAAGGGCAAGGGGAAAACCCACTACTGGAGGCACTTGGTCCGAGTTTTGTACTGAGAAGTAGAGGACGCGAAGGGCCTGGTGGCCCCTCGCTCCCACACACTCCCCCCTTTCGTTACATCTAAAGTAATGAATTATGACACTTTATTCTTTTCATTCTCCCTTCAGTAGTACTCAGCTTCAGCGACTGATTCTTCGCAGGCAGGGGTACCCTTTATTGGCATCCATGCTCTGCATACACTTCTCAAGCTATTCCCTCTTCTTGTATATTCATCTGGAGTGCATGTTAAGTATATCCCACCATCCCCGTCCAAATCTACCCATACCTCGTTATACCATTGCAATTCTGTTGGTTCCTTAATTGTGGTGTGGTATAAATTATCGACCCTGTCCCCATATTACCTGTATATGGCAGTCATCCTGTACTTTGGAGGATTATGTTCTCCTGTTTGTATTTGTGCATCTATCATAGTTGCTACCGTTGTCGGTCGGCCCATTGTTACCATCATCATAGTCGAGGTAGGCATACCTTTTGCACAACACCGGAGTCCCAGTTGGCACACACAGAAGAATAGTAACACAAAGACGATGATGGGGACCAGTATTTTCATCATCACATTTACCCATGATGGTATCCAGCTGAACAATTTGTCAAACCATGTGCTTTCATGTGCTTTCTTGCGCTCTGCCCTCTGTTCTCATCTTCTCTCCTAGATTGTGGACTGCTGTTATCACATGTGAGAGTGTCCCGTTATCTGCATCTTCAGCAAACACCACCGTCCATCGCTGTGAGGAGGTCTAGAACATATCTGTTTTGCATTGTCATTAGGCGCAGGGCGCGGAGCTCTATTTTTATAACGTTGAATCCTTCTTCAGTGTCGTTGGCCAGTTGGATGAGCTCCCAGCGTACTATTTGTAACCATTTGGCGTTTGCTCGTGCTTGGAGCCCTGGTGCTAGGAGAGATGCGAAAAATGTCTCTGCAGATGAGAACAGCTTGTATTTTTGCAGGATCTCAGCAAGGAGTTTTGATGATTCAGACGAAATGTAGTTGGATGATCTTTTCCTTCGTGACAACTTTGTTTTCAGCTCATATTCTGACAACAGTTTATAAGCTGGAAGTTCTGTGTTTTCTTGTTGGGGCGCTGCCGATGGGCCAGCCGATTGCCCTGCTGCCGATTTACCAGCCAAATCCCTTGCTGCCGATTTGCCAGCCGAATCCCCTGCTGTTCCTTGGATATGGCTTTCTGGTATTACCATCAGTGCTGTGTGGAGAGTGGCTAAGGCACAAGTACCCTTCCAGGATGCGGGTAGATGCAGGTATGCTTGCTTGCCGCAAACCCAGAACATGTCCATGAGGGCTACAGTGCCTTTTTTCATGTCTGGTATTATTACTGTCTTGTGGCATTTTCTTGCTTCCCCCATGTACACTTTTCCTTCTCCACGGAAGCATAGTTTGTGCGGTAATTCTTTTTGAGTTTTTATGGGTTTTCCAGCGCTGTAATCCATGTTAGATTAGCAACATGCTGTGAGCAGATAGGGGTGCACACTCCTTTCATCCATTGGAACGCGTCTTCAGCCAGCCCCCAGAGTGCTTCTGCTCTGCACTCAATAGTTTCATCGTGCCATTTGTTCTCTGCATACCTCGTCCCCTTTATGACAAGAAATGGCTCTCTGAGGCAAATCACTCCTTGACGCCGGCTTGTGCATGTTCTCTCACTCTCCATTCTTTCTAGGCTGACGGTATGTGCCTGGAAGGTGCTTTTTATCCTACACAGAACTAAGTGAATTAAACATTGAGCCTCCAACAAGGGCACTTCTTGGGGTATCAACATTTTTGGTGTCCCTGATGCATGAGGAATGAGTGAACAGACATAGCAGCTTTCATTTGTTGCTTGCTTTGCTGTAGCACTCATGTCCGAGTACCATCTGTTATATTGATCAGGGTGGCGGGGGTCTTCTATTTCATCTAACCCTAGGTCATGGTAAATGTCATAGCTTTTCCCTCCTGCCCCCCTTTTCCTTCTCCTTCCCCCTCCATCCTTGTTGCTTCTCACCTTTTGGTAGCGTATTGGGAACATTCCATCCCAGGCAGTGTCATTGCTGTTGAATATGGCATGTGTGTACTCAGTAGCAGTATAATATGAGGTAGATTCTATGGCTATCTGTGCATGCACGCTTGTATTTGCTATGTTGCTCTGCCAATAATAGTCGCCATCATATTCATTCAATTCATAATCAATACTCATATTTATGCCAGGATGTGACAAAGAGACAATTGTTGGGCCTGCAGCGGCGTGTTATGAATGTTGCGATACATTTGTACTTTTAATACCAATGTTATACGTTTCTCCCCACATTGTCTTTACTCCAGTCCATATTAAGTTGGAACCTTCTCATATCATATTTGCCCCGCTGCCCCCTTTGTGCAAATCATTAACCAGAGATAAGAGAGTATAGTACCAGGCCATGAAAAACAGCATTACTGAAAACAAAATTGCAGCACATTTCAAAACACATTCAACATTGCTAAACCTTTCTGCCCTAATGGCGTCCCTATCACTATCTAACATAATTGCATTCGCCGCAGTTGTACTTCGTTGGGCCATTTGTCACCTGGAGGGGCGATACAAAGTTGTTAAGTCACCAGAATATGTACATTTATTTATATATTTACATTTCATATTTATTCATTACTTCCATTTTACGATTTCTTTTTTATATACATTTCTCAGCCCTTTGTTTCAATTACGTCCTCTGTTCTAGGCATTTCTATAGTGAGAGAGTGAGAGTGATAGTGATGAAAAGAGAGTGAAAGTAAAAGGGATACGAACATATGGCAGAGCAAACCAGACGTCTTACCATCCTTTCGTGTTCCTTCTTCATTAAATCATATTGTCATTGTTTCTCAACATCGTTTGTAGTACCAGTTGCACATTCATGTTCGATCTGAGGGAGTGTACTATCCCGTGCCCTCCTCACATCTGAGAGGTGCACCCAATATTTCAGTCCCTTAACTTTGACTGCAGTGGGTGTACTATATATGACCTCTTAGGGGCCATGAAACCTAGGTGAATTCCATCTTCTCACAAAGCCTCAGACGTACACCTGTGACCCTGGCATCAGCGGCGCACTGGGGCTGTCTGGAGCTGGTGTGGTAGTATCAGTTGCCACATTCTCGGTGAATGGTGGTGCTATTTGGCGCGCTATGCTGTGAACTGCACGCATCAGCTGAGTTAAATATTCCTTAAATTCTTCCCCCAGCACTGTGTCAGCCCTGTGTGCGTCTGATGCTCTCCTAATCAGGGAGAGTGGTGTGTGTATTCGCCGCCCAGTCACAATTTCATGGGGGCTCAGATGGTGGTCCTTGCATGGTTGCGTTCTGAGTTGGAACAGTGCTCGGGGCAGGCAATATACCCAGTTCTTTTTTAGTGTGTTACACAACTTTGATAATTTACTCTTGAGCAGGCCGTTGATCTTCTCTACCAACCCATTGGCCATCGGATGATAAATGGAACACAGTTTGTGCTTTACCCCTAGGAGTGTCGTCACTTCCTTGAAAAGGTCATTCACAAAGTGTGTGCCGTTGTCTGACCATATCACATGACATATTCCCCACCGGGAGAACACTTCTCATACTAGAAATTTCGCCGCACACTTTGCGTCTGGGTGGGGACATGGATCCGCCTCCACCCACCTTGAAAAGGGACATGCCACCACAATTAGATATCTTGCTCCGTTACATCTATCTTCCATGTCAGCGTAGTCAATCTGGAGTTCTCTGAATGGCCCTATTGGTCGTGGCAAAGTACCTCACAATGGGCCTCATTACGACCCTGGCGGGAATCGAAAAACGATGGCGGAAATGCAATACCGCCATCGAATAGCGCTCGGTGCGATCATGACCCGTCACCGCAAAGTACGATGCCATTAGCGACACCGTAGTGAACGCCAACGCTAACTGCACCAAGTACGCGCGCGCGCGCCATGCCAAACCGTAATTACCACCATGGCGCAACGGTACGCGAATTCCGACCCTAGCGGACATGCACCTAACGCCATCAAGCACGGCGGAAAGTACCATTCCGCCATGGTGAGAAGTACGGCATCGCGAACCAACCGTAAACGGCCCTACTGAGTGCTTGTACACCGCTCCCTGGCCACATTGTACAACCCCCCGTAGGTGCAATGAAGTCACACAATGCAACCAGTGAAATGTACTAGTCATCCATGCCTGCCAACGAACAAATGAATCTCAAGAGGGCCCAATGGGAGCTTCAGGGCACAGATGGCACGAATACAGAAGCTATACAAATGGACATGACCTCAGTCTCCCACCAAGAAACGCACGCAAACACAGGCACCTGTGACCAGCAATATTCCGATAATCACATCATTCCACCAATCCAACTGGCTGACCGGCATCTGTTACACAAAAGCTAATCCCCCGCCCCTGAGCATGACATCATCAAAACAGTCATAATGGCAGCCCTTATCCCTGACCTCACTGGGCTCCGTAGGCAAACGCGCCCAGCACAGTACCACGCAACTATACTCCGAAGCTGGAACCCAATGCAGATCTCCTCACAATACATCGCTCCCCAAATAGGAATATGCCACATCACTCGCAAAGAAGAACGCTACACGGTTCATATCAGAATAGAAATTTAATGCACAACAAATTCACCAAGCCCATACAGCCATTAGGCCATGAACTCCAAAATATATTTCATTATTGTGGGCTGCATCCGCAATAAATGACCAGCTACTTCTTGTGTGACGCCCTGTTCCTTCATGGTACACAGGGGCTACATTCCCGTACGAAAAGGCAACATGGAAGCGCCTAGAACCGCAGGGCCGTCCCAATAGGGAGGCACTAGTCCAGCTGAAAGGCCGAAATGTTGCTCCTAGCCACTAGTACTGCGTAAAGGCATGTGGCCCATTGGCGATCGTCCCATAAGATCGTAATGCTGCTCCACTGATTAACACGAAGCAGCAGGTGTCGGGAGTAAAATCCATCTGCAGGAGTGGCATACAGATGGCAGTGGCAAAAGGGGAGGAGATACCTGTCAACCAAATGAAATGAAAAAGAATAGTATGGCCATCAGAACTACATTTGAATTACTCACTTCAATGATCACACCAAATCCACAGCCATATGCATGCTAGCCCACTCCAAAGGATCATCACCACCCAAAAACCACTTGCGAATCATAACTATCTATATCGAGGTGAAAACACTATCACAAACGAGTGTACCTGTGCATGCGTCTGTTAAAACAGAATCCATCAGATGGGATTGGTAACGTGCATAGACACAAGTGTCTGAAGGCGCGTCGAGACAGGGAGGGCTCAACAAGGCCAGATAGACGATGGCCCCACTATGGCAGCCCTGCATCACATAGCGCAGGGGAGGCGGATAGATTCCAAGAAGCCCTGTACATGGCAAACTCTGTATCAAATCATCTGTCCATGCATCCATACATCATTCCCTCATCCCGTAATGAAAACGCCTGTTTCCATACTCACATAACATGTGAAATTTCCATTGAGTCTGTGCGTTATGCAGCCTGCAAAATCCACTGTGCCCCAGCCCGTTATTCCAGTGTTGTGAAGTAACATGTATTTGGGAACGTCCGGCCTCATCGCCCACGTCGCTATTGCGCATCCCATACTATTCATATCAATCATTGCATCCTCGCCATGGCCCCTGTCCCAAGGACATTGAACAATAGAACGTTATATTTGCAGTCAGACCTGTGGGCATCTCCTCGCCGCTAGCTGAAAACCGAAAGCGCCGCCCTTCGAATTCCTCATTTGCAACATCACGTCGAAAAGGCATCTGTGGCCGCTTGAAACCACAAATTAATCCATCTAGTGCGGCTGTGTGTGAAAATGGCAACTGCCTTCACTCACAAATGGAACGCCCCGCCCGTCGGTGAAGCTCGGTACAGTGTTGCATGAGGGTCCACCGTTACTCGAGTACTACGTTCCACTGACCCTTCACAAGTCTGTTCGCGACTGCAAAGATTGTATGTGAAACAATGGGACCATAGCCGAATGAACATATCAACCAATGTTACACTGCCATCGGGTACAAATACATGATTGCAATAGCAAGATGCCATTCGTCGAATTGCAGCGTTGTGTGCGGGACGTGCTCGCCCAAAGGGGAGTGCAGCTTGCACAGGTGGAATGAATCACCACAGGTGGAGGCCATACAGCCTGAAAACACATAAATTGCACACCCAGTCTCCTCCCACAACCACACCCACTCCGAAATGCTACTGGCAGGACTAGCCATGTTGGCCCTGGGGGACCTGATAGCACTGCAAGTACTCCAACTTCAAGAAGAAGACGAACACCAACTACAACCGGCCGCACGGCGGAGACGCAGGAGGAGGAGGAGGCCAAGGCAGGGCCAGCAAGGGCCGCCAGCACAGCCACTACCACCACGCAGGCAGCCCGCAATCCCACGCCTCCGAGCACATCCGTTCTACCTCACTGATGAGCAGATCCACACCCTCTACCGTTTGGACCGGGACACCATAACCGCCATTGTGGACATGACACAGGCTGACCTTGTCAGCATGATAGATAGCCCAACCGCCATCCCACCCCTACTGAAGGTGGTGTCTGTACTACACTTCCTGGCCACAGGCACCTACCAGCACACAGTCGGACAGTTGCATGGCATATCACAGCCACTGTTCTCACGGACACTATTGCAAGTGCTCGATGCCCTCCTGAAGCACGCAGACGACTACATCTCTCTACCACGCTCGGAGCAGGAAATTACCAACACAAAAGTGGGATTCCATGCACTTGCCGGCATACCGGGTTGCATTGGTGCCATCGACTGCACCCATGTGGAATTGGTCGTCCCACATGCCATGGAGGCCCAGTACCGCAACCGAAAACAATTTCATTCCCTGAATGTACAAATGGTGTGTGACTCCAACAGGATCATTACACATTGTTGTGCCAGATTCCCTGGATCAACCCATGATTCTATGGTCTTGAGGAACTCTACTATACCACGCTACATGGAGCGACACGCAGGGAACAGATCCTGGCTACTCGGTGAGTCTCATTTCATGCATGATGATGTGGGGTATGTGATGCGGCAATGAAGGGGCAGGAAGGGGGGGGTGCGTACGTAGCAATGGCATTCCTCAATATTCCTTTCTTGTCCACATACAGGTGATGCCGGGTATCCACTGAAGAGATGGCTCCTCACACCAGTCCGGAACCCACGGGACCAGCATGAGGAGGACTACAACCATGCCCACTCACGTACCCGTGTAGTCATAGAACAGGCATTCGGCCTACTGAAGACTCGTTTCCGCTGCCTCAGCAGGTCTGGCGGGGCACTCCTGTACCGCCATGTGAAGGTTGCAAAGATGGTCATGGCATGTGTCATGCTCCACAACATGTGCGTACGTAGAAATGTGCCCATGCCCCCTGACGCAGAACTGCAAGCACCTGATGATGGTCATGATGAGGGTGGGGATGTGGCAGCACCTCAAGGAGTCTGCGAGGCACAGGAGGGCCGTGACATTCGTCAGCATCTCATAGATGCATGCTTCTAGCACTCACGCCTGGTGGCTGATACATGGACACGGGACTCGTGGCACTGTGTGTGTCTGGAACATGCACAATATGGACTGTACGCCTATAATGGCCTCGTACACAAAGATCAATGTCCACACATCTCATTGCATGATCGTGCATTGTTTATGGCATATGTGATATCATGTTAAACACCCTATCGACCCGCCACCCAAGTGAGCCCAACACACCCCCTCCACCCTCCTACCTCCCCCCCGAACACCAGTGTCCAAAGATGCTCATTGTCAGTGGGCTGTCGCTATTGCAAGCCCCCTCTGCGGGTATCAGGGGCACCCCTGCCTGTGGAGCGCAGGTTCCTCCCAGATCTACGTTGGGGGCTGCCCTGGTCGGAACTTGCAACGGATGATGTCTCTGCCTGCTCACGTCCATGCATGTCCCTAAGGGTTTGTGAGAGCTCAGTGAGCACACGGCGCACTGCGGCAAGTTCGGCACATACGTCTTTGGACGTCGCATGCAGTTCCCCCCTCAGGCTCTCGGTGCTTCTCTCCATTTGTACTCTCAGGCTCTCGGTGCTACTCTCCATTTGTACTCTCAGGCTCTCGGTGCTACTCTCCATTTGTGCCCTTAGTGTCTCTGTACTTCTCTCCATTTCTGCCCTAAGTGTCTCAGTTGATGTTTCTATGTCTGCCTTAGTGCCCCCACATTCATCGGCATGGTCCTTGAGGAGCGTGGCCAGTTGCTGCTGTTGCACGATTAACTGGTCGAGGGACTGTTGCCTCTGCTGGGCCATGGCCATTTGCGGTGGTGTCACAGAGGGGCTGATCACCTCATGTTGCCTTGCCACAGGGCTTGTGGGGGATGGCCAGTCGTCGTCTTGTGGGTGCCCCTGCGTGGTATCCTCATGGTGTACGGGATGGAACAGACAGGGGGATTGTGACAGGTCATGGATGGATCTAACTTCGACATCCCCGTTTTCTGTGTCGGAGCATACTGCCATTAATGCAGTATCACCTATGGTGCTGCTGCCACCAGAAGCAGTGCCTACTGTGGCATCCATTGGGGGGACCTGTGGTGGTGGTGTTGTGGGCATGCTGGCTGCTGGGGTGCCTGTTGGAGTTCCCTCCTGTGTGCTGTCACTTGATTTGTGCTGCTGCCGTGTCTTGATGCGTGCAGCTGAGGTGGAGGGTCTTTGGCCGTTGGTCTTGGCCCTCTTTGCAGGTGTGCTGGTAGGGGTGTCCTGGAGCTCGTCGTTTGGATCGGACCCTGTGGTGGAGTAAAGGAGGGCGAGCGTTATTAATGGGTCTGTGGGAATTGGAATGGCAATGTATCACATGCATTGGGGTGGTACCTGAGGGTGATTTGGGTCGGGGCCTTGGAGGTGGTTTCATTTGTGTGTGGAGTGAGGGTGCAGTTGTTTGGCAGCCTGCAGTTAGGGTGTGCCTGCTGCACGTGTAGAGGGTGTTTTTAGGATTTTTAATTATTTATGTATTTGATGTGAGTTTTAAAGTGTGCTATCAGGCCTATGTATGTGGACGTTCTCCTGGACATGTGTTCCTGTTGCACTATGTGGGCACGTGGTACTTCACATGATTGGACATTGTGGTTTTGGCATTGTTTTATTTGGGACACCTACCTGAATCTTCGGATGTCTGCACTCCTTTCTCCATCCCTCCGACTCCCTCTATGCTCTCCATTCCAATGGTGGAGGCACAGATTTCTTCCCAGGGGGTCAACTTGATGGGTGATTCCGATCCTCCCCCGGTAGCTGTGGCAATGTTGCGGTTGGCAGAAAGTATGCTACGGACGCGTATCCGCAGGTCGTCCCATCGCTTTCTGCATTGCTGTGGGTTGCGGGGTGCGGTCCCCACCGCACTTACACGCTGTGCCACCAGGGCCCATATGGCCTTCTTGTTCGCAAGTGCCGTCCTGGTCATTTGCGTGGAGAAGACGACGGCAGCATTCTCCTGGAGGGTCTCCGTGAGCACCGTGAGTTCCTCACGGGAGAAGTGGACCTGCCGCTTGCGGTCGCACGCTTTCTTCGCTACTTTTCCCATTTTTCTTGGTTTCACTAGGGTGGATGACGGGTTGGGATGTGTCTCAGGGTAGTATTTTTTATGGTTGTGTGGATTTTGTGGTTTTATAGGTGTACGGCGTGATGTTTCCCGTTCCGGGACCATGCTTTTACTTCCGTTTCCGTATATTTACGGTCACCGTACTTTCCGGTTGGCGCTCACTGCGGTGTCCGCTGAGATGGGTGGCGGTATTGCACCTAGGGCGCCGTACGGCGGCGGTGTGGGCCGTTTTGGGGTCATTTCCGCCATCGCGGACTTTGCACTTCCGCCATGGCGTGGTGCTCGTGCCCGATGGGTCGGAATGAGCCGCACTTTGCTCCATCGTGCAATGGCGGAAACGCTATTTACGCTATGGCGGTCCGGTCGGTTGATTTCCGCAAGGGTCGTAATGAGGGCCAATGTCCTCAATGTCATCCCTGAATTGTATGTTTGACATGTCGTGCACTCTATGACAAACTTTGACAAATGCTCCTGTAGGTTAGGGACAAACCAATGTTCCTGGATGTCTGCGGCAATATGTTATTTCGCTACATGGGTTGGGAAGTGCAGCTGTTGGAATGCTACTTCTAGTAATTCTACTGGCATCACTACCTTTCCCGTTGTCTCCTGTCTCCAAATGAGGTCTGTGGCTGACTGTTTACACCCTCGCTTGCCCCACAACTCTTGCTCTTCTGGCAGTGCTCTCTTCTGTATCTCTATTAGCTGTGCTATGGGTGTGTTGCTATAAGCTTCTTCTAGTGGCTCTACAGTGGCTGGCTTTACAATGAATTCCGTTACTTGTGTTGTATTGAAATACGAGGCTTCCTTCGCCGCTGCGCCGGCTGCCGTGTTTTCAAATGAGATCGCATCTGTATTGTTGGTAGGGGCTTGGCATTTCACCACCGCTACTACCGAGGGTTCCACTAAGGCATCTATCAATTCATTCAGCAGCGCGGCGTGCTGTACCGGTGAGCCATCTGCCTCCTGAATCCCCTCCTACGCCAGCGAGACAGTCCTGAATGTACTGTGGTAGTTGCATATGCTGAATCTGAATATATGGTCACTGTGCATCCTTTGGCTGTGCGTAATGCTTCAATTAGTGGGGTTAGTTCTGCCGCTTGTGCAGAGTAATGGGACGGGAGGTGCTTTTGAACAATTGTTTCATTGCTATCTTCTTCCATTCGTACTACTCCCATCCCTACATGTTTTTCCCCTGTTTCCGGATTTATTGATGCTGACCCATCGATGAAGTATATTTCTCCTTCCTTCGGGGAGTTTTCACTTGCTTTGGGAATGTCATCCCCCTCCCCCTCATACGCTGCACAGTCATGTTCCTGCATGTCCTCCATCGTGCATGGCTCTGTTATGAACGTTGCTGGGTTTACCGTTTTACACCTAACTACATGTACATTGGGGCTTGAAATTATTATTTCATATGCTGTTGCTCTTTGTGTTGTCCGCTCGAGAATTGCAAATAATGAATGTTCTGCATATAGTGTTACTGAACATCCCATCACAATTGTGGCACTCTTGAGTGCATTTATTGTTTCCCTAATTCCTTCCTCTGCTTCTCTGGACATTGGGTATTGTTTCACTCTTGGCGGTATGGCACCTGGTTTAAGTTTTATCTTTATTGGTGTCACTTCATGTAGTAAACCTACATCATGGGGGCCTGTAGTCCAAATTTCTGGTGCCACCTTTGCCATGTCTTCCTCAAATATTGTTGGCGGGGCACTAACACTAGCCATAAGTGGGTTGTGTACCTCTGTGTACTGGATCATAATGTCACACAGTATGCTTATTTCCATTATTATTTCTCTGTCGTCTTCGTTATCAGTGAATAATTCTTCATCAGTTATGTCTCTTAGCATTATGTTGGGATCTATGCATAGCACAGTTCCCCACTCACACCCATGCGTGTCCAAGCCTATGACCACAATACGTTTACTCGATACCTGAACTGCCTCAATGTCTATGGACATTATCGTGCCTGGCACGACATCTACACTTGTGACTGGGCAGAATATAAAGTCTGATGGTGTTCTCCACTCTTTTCTTGTTATTTCAGGCACTACTCGGGCTAACACCTTGATGCCATAGATGAACATGTCTATGTCAATGGGTATCCCTCGCACTACAACTTTATTCATCATTGTACTGATCATCAACATCGCTTGTACTGGGCATACTCCTGGAGTGGAACACACTATCCCCCGCTCTGTAAATGAAATGGTCATGTTCAATTTACTTAGCAAATCTCTTCCCAGCAAGTTGATTGGCGCGTCTTCGTGGTACAGTAAGGGTGCGCACACTGTTTTTCCCCCCACCATTATATCAAGATCTTTCGTGTAAGGAACTTTTAAAATAGCCCCAGAGAACCCCTGCGTTTCCAAATTCCTGCCTGAGAGCGGAAACCGCCCTTCCATAAGACATGATTTTTCCGCTCCTGCGTCTACCATAAAGATAAACTGCTTATTTCCTATCTCTGCCCCCACTAGTGGTTCCTCTTCTGCACGTAGGGTGGTGGATAGGACTGGACACGCAAGTGCTCTCTGTGGGCTGTCCTAATCTGCATGTCTCTCCTGTCCTGGTACTGAAAAGACATTATCTACAACTACTGTCACGCCACGAAACGGTGCAGGTGCACCATTTGCAGCTGTTGTGAAACTGTTATTGCTGGCGTTCCCTACAGTGTTTTGTCTTGCCATGGGCTGTGGTGCACTGTGATGTGGTTGTGGGGGTGGTTGTCTTTGTTGTATTTGGGGTTCGTTATAACACTGGTCCTGTGGTCTCCCACTCCCCATTGGTGATCCATAGGGGCTACCTAGGTGTGGGCAACCCCATACCTGTTCATTGTCCATGGGTGGTTGTCCTTGAAAGTACCCTGAAGGCCGCATTCTGCAATCTCTTGAATAGTGTCCCCATCTTCCACAATTCCAACACGACCCTTGCTGCCCTCCTCTCATCCCTTTCCCACCAAAACCTCTGTTTCCCATACCTCCGAACCCCCATCTCTGGCCACGGTACCCACCTCTTCCTCTTGCCGGTCTTTCTTGCCACTGTGGTCCTCTCTGTGGCTCCCCTCCGTTCCACGGACCTTGCTCTCCTGTGGCCCACAGCGCTGCTATTCTGAATGGTCTGTTTCCCACACTTTTGTCCCCCTCGTTCTCTCTATCAGTAGTTACGCTGGCGTTTATGGCGGCGACCTTCACCAATTTGTTCTGCACTAGTTTTGCTTCGTCTGCCAAACTTTTTTGTGCTATCTCCTTTTCTCTCTCTTTGATCCTCCTACAGGGGTGTACAATTATACTCTGAATTTCAGGCCAACCCTTGGCTTCTATCCCAGCTATGTTATCCAAGGCCTTCTGTACCTCCTTCGGGAGCCCTTTTTTGATAATGAAGTAGAAGAGGGCAGTGGATTGATTCCACACCGTGCCAGTTTCGCTTCTCCACAAGTCTTGCACTCGCAGTATGAATTGAGTAGGATCCTCGTTCTCCTCCATTGTACATTGCATCACTAAATGTAAATCTGGAATATCTGGAAATGTGCGCCGCAATGCGTCCCATACTTGCGCTCGAACATTGTTGAAGGGCGATCCATCGTGGCGGTCACAACTCATTGTCACTCCTGGGAACCCTGCTTTTTCCCACACAGTGTCTGCTTGATCACCGACGGCAGACACTAGCAAACTCTTTACATCACCTATCGCTAATGGTACTCCTGCTGTGTTTTTCTCGAACGCATGTATCCATTTCCCTACCCCTCCTGCAAGTGGGGGAGGAGCTTCAACAGGTTGTTCTTGTCCATTTGGGCCCACGGAATATAATGCGGCCTACCTGCTCCTTTATGTATCAGCGGCATCTGCAACTTGTGTTTCTTTCCTGTCTTACTTACCGTCCCTTTCTTTACCTTACTTACCAACATGTTCCCTACCCGCTGCCTTAATCTCCCCTGCCATTGTGGGGGTGATCGTGGATCCATGTCATCGAAATGATGTGGCAGTGGGCATCCTACAGCTGCCACTCCTTCCTCGTATTCGTCTAGGTCGCTTCACACCTCCTCTACTTCCTCTTCTTGCTCACCATCCTCCTCTTGTCCTTCTCCGCGCCGGCTTTCTGGGGTGGCTGGGCGTATAATTCTCACTGGTTTATCATTCAGCTGGAACAGGAACTCTTGTTCTGAGGGTGTTCCCTGGGGCAATACCGACTGCGCTGGTTCTGGCATGATTGGGGCTAACTCCCCTGTTGCACTTAGCGGGGGTGTGAGATCTGCCATAGTCAAGGGTGGTACTTCCCCTCCCCCTGGTAGCATTTGGCCCTGTCACACAGTGCTCGTAATCGTGTTATTTCTATCTGTGCATGCGTTAGCTGGCGGTCTAGATCTCCGGTTAATCGCGCTAAATTTACAGTGGGCGCGCTGGTTGGGCCATACAGGCCTCCTTTGTCATATGGCGGCGGTGCGCTGGCTATTGCTCCGTTTGAGGGAGTGGGGGTGGGGCATGCCGGTATGTACAGAGGCTCACTGTATCCTACTGCTGGTCTTGTCATTAAGGGGTATATTTTGGTTGTGTCATTCTCAGCTGTGGTTGTTGTGCACTCACCCTTTGGTGTTACTTATCTCTTCCTGAGTCTTCTCTTTTTCAATTGCCTTCCCTGTACTTACCTCTGCACTTCCCTTCTGTTCTGCAACTGTTTTACCTTGTACCTCGCCAATAAGTGTGTGGACACTAAATCTAACACCCGTTTGTCGAACGACCCTCCCTCTGGCCAAAGTGGTGTCACGCTGTCCCCTTTTATCTCTGTCACCCACTGATTGTGGTATTTTTGTATTCTATCACTATATAGTGGGAGGTGCTGGCAAATATGAGCTAGTGGTGTTATTCCTCCCATGACGAGGTTTCTCCCTTCACTTGTACGTGCGCTTGCACCTGAGCTTCCCTTCTAATCACCCCCTCCAACCACCTGTCCCCTTATACAGATCAACAATATGCCAAGCGTTTCTCAATTATTGGCAATTATTGTGTATCAGTATTCAATGTTACCTTTGTAATTATCGCATTTCCAACTTCAATAGTTTACTTTAGCATGTATAACCTCTTACCAACAAATCACTTACATTATTTCGATATATGCGACAAAAGATGGACAAAAAGCAAAAACATATAACACATAACATGCACATGCACTACCTGCGCGCTTTTATGTTCTCCTTTGTTCCCGTTACTGAACACCTTTTTCCCTTTCCCCGTTTTACCTGCTCTTCTCATTCACTCCCGACCTCTTACACCCTCTTACTTGTTCCCAAAGAATTCTTGCTTACACTGAAAAAGAATATTCTAAATAACTAATCCGAGTCTGCTCAATATACGAGACCCCTACTTTTTTTCTCTTATCTTCACTTATTTATCTGCACTGGACGAGAAAATGCTACGCGGCGCCGCCTCCTACCCCGTTTGGGCTAGGATACCTCTTCTCTTCTTCTTCTCACTTTTTCACATAACCTAATGGCCATATAAAGGACAGATCAGAAAAAGCCTCATCATCACGCACACAGTCCCTACTCTCAGCTTTAACCCACTTTCACCTGTTCCCTTGTTCCCTTACTTTCCCCCTTACCTTTCCTTGGAAACCTTCGCAACCGGCACTCACGTGTTCGGTCAGGTAATCCAAGGGTCACCGTACTCGGTCTGACCCCGGTCAGGTTCACACCCCAACCAAGCCGTGGCCCGCCTTGGCGAGCAGCTTTTCAGTCGGGTTTTCATTAACCGGAAACCCTTGACCCTTTCTCTAGTGCACACAGGCTGGTCGGCCGCGGAGGCGATGGTTTTGCTGGGGGGCGTCCCGGATCTCTCTGCATGGTGTGAGCCTCAAGGCACCTCTCCAAATCACGTTGCAGGGGGTCACCAAATGTTTGTGCCCTCCCTGACTTACACGTGCAAAAGAATAAAACAGACACACCCCAGACGGGGAATAGGGCACCGAGAGCAGGCTACGAGCGCTCCACACAAGTTATCATTACATTCCATTTTATAAGGTAAATGATGCAACTAACATAGGATATTACGTTGGTCCCGGATTGGTCAGTTCACTCGATGTCTCAGGTGGGGTGGCATCTCTTCATCCGGGTTGGTTGCTTGGTAGGCGGAAGGATTGACGTCAGTCATCTGTGCTCCGCATGGGTGAAGGTCAGGTCGCTGGGAGGCAGGGTGGTCACTATTTAAGCTAACATAATATATTCTCAAAAAATGCATGCACTAAATAACAATTGTTCAAAGTCCTTCAGTAGTTTATCATGTCTCTATAAAAGTCACACATATATATATACTATCAATTACATTGGATTATACAAGTTTTAGCTTAAGGGTCTTGACCACTATAATACACTGGTTGAAGCTAAAGTCTGTACTCATAAGAATCTTTGGTATGTGGCATTTGTTAGTGGTAGGCAACGATATACTGCAGCAGGGGTCTAATGTTAGTTGGGGATCTGCTGGGTGGGCCTCATGGTATGGTCAGTGGTCTGGCACATGAAAGGAATATCTTGCAGGGACACAGGGTCACGCTAGCAGTAAGTCTCCACTGGTGAGGGTGTGGAGGCAAGGACACGTTTGTGGAGATGGACGAGTGATGTGCTTAGCTCATGCTGGTTCACATGCAGGACAGTGATCTCAGAGGAAGAGTGATGTGTTACATTTATTATGTGTTGCAAGCACCTCCGGCTTCAGCGTGAGAATGGAACCGCTGAGTTTTCCAGTCAGAGTGAGAACGAGGGTGGGGGCCCTGTGTCCTGCGTGCCGGGCCGTGCTGCTGCAAGAAAAGGGAAGAGAAGCGTTTTTGTACTATCGCAGTGAGGCCTAGTCACCAAGATGGAGTCGAAAGGGGGTACAAAAAATGAATGCCCCGTGTCCTGCCAGTGGTCCCATCTACGTAAAAGTCAACCAAGGTTAACATTGCATAAGGGCAAGGGGCGAACCCACTACTGGATGCACTTGGTCCGAGTTTTGTACTGAGAAGTAGAGGACGCACACTCTGCACACCTAAGGGAGAAAAAAAAGACATTATTCAAACAAAGAAGGGCATGCAAGAATAACAACGCTATACAAAAGCTGCAGTAAGACCTACCTGAGAGACACCAAACGGGCCCACGCCAGTGAAGTAACTTGGCCGCACATGCCCACACAGACAACGCGCCCCTGCCAAGAAGGCAGGACGGACAGCACGCCTAATTCCACAACAAGGTGAGGAGAGGGCCCGGAGGGGTTGAAGCCACATGGGGTAGTGGAAGGATATTTACCTCATGCGGCCAGTCTTGAACACAGTCCTCCTGTATTTTCAGGCGGAATCTTCCCCGCAGGTCATACCTGGGAAAAACCTGGGAAGAGGATACCAGCAACCAACCCGGCTAAGTGGCGTCCCCGTGGATACCAGGTGAGCGTAACAGGCTTTGTTAAAAACGGTTTGTCTGGGGTCCATTCTTCCGGCTATTTTTGCCCATGTGGTTACCTTTCTGAGGAGTAATGACGCAAATATTTTGTCTAAAGGGTCCAGCAGCGCAATAGGACCATAGTTGGTGGGCAGGTTTCTCTCGCCTTTTTCATATATTGGCACCAATATAGCTGTTTTCCAGGTCCTCGGGATAACCTTGTTTTTCTCAATTGTCTTCATAGTATCATTAGAATATCCGTCCAGGTTCTGGATTCTGGGTCAGTTTTAGATTACTCAGATCGTCATGGCCGGGTGCTCGTGAGCGATTTAGTTGTTTAATCAATCGTAGAATATCTTCTCGGCCCGTATAGATACTCCATGTTGTCGTTGTTGTAAATGTTTGTTCGTTTTTAGCGGTTTCTGTTTTTTGGTAGAATTTTGAGAAATATGCCATCCAGTCCCTTTCCGAAATATCTGATATTAGTCTATCATTCTGTTGATAGTTTTCGTTTAATAGGGACCATCAATTCCTGGTGTTCTTATTTCGTAGTGCTGTTAGCATATTTTCAATGTCATTTTGCATTATCATTGCCTTGTTGGACTTGTGCCAATTTCTATATCGTTGTTTTAGCTGATGATTTTTCCACAGTCCTCTGGCTTTGTCTTGATGGCTGTTCTTATGTTCTTTCGAAGCTCCATTTTTTGTGTTATTATTTATTTGTTGTATGCATGAGCAGGTTTTGTTTTGGCCATTCTTTTCTTGGTGTTTTTTAGCATGAAAGGTTCTAGTAGCCAATTGTAGTCCATCTTCTCGGCATCTGTTAGGGTTGTCTGTTGATAGACAGAAGTTAGTGTTGTCACTTGTTGTCCTGATATTCTTAGTCGATTGATACCAGAATTCAACTGTAATCTATGACTGTATGCTATTTCTGATGTAGCTTTATGAGCAGTCCATTCGATTGAGATCCTGTGATGGTCACTTGTGTCAGTTTTGATATTGGAGAATTTTGTGACCGCGTCTGTGATATCTTCAGAAGTATAAATGTAGTCCAAATGTGCATAGGTCGAACCTCTCGACCATGTTGGTTTGGACGGGGTATCTTCAGACCTGCGGCCATTGATTAGTGTCAATTGTCTTTTCTCCAATTCTTTAGTCCACATTTGTCCTCGTATAGGGAGTTTCTTTATTTCAACCCTCTAGCCTTTCTTGTCAAACAGGTGAAGGTTAAGATCTCCACACAGTACTAGATCGATGTCTTTGTAGTTGTTGCAGATATTATCTATAGAGGTCAGCATTGAATTGATAAAGAGATCAGCATCGATCGCTACCGGGTTCTAATAGATGTTGAAAATCTGTCTTTCAATGCAGTGTTCCTCCTTCTTTGTTCTTTATGAGCTGGACAGGAGATTTGTATTCAATGATGGTATATTATAACCACAAATTCGGATTTGTGCTCTGAATCACTTCCATTGTACCATCTATCTTGACCAGAGTTAATAGGCCTGCTGAATTTCGATCCTTGATAGATTTTATGGCAGGATTTATGCAGGTTTTATATCCATCGCAAGTGGGGCATTGATTGAGCCAATTCTCCTGCAGACAAATTATATTATGTTGCTTCAAAGCGTTATTTTCTTCATTTACTAGGGTAATTGATCCTCTGGAATTTCAAGAGCAGAGCCTAAATCTTGACTCTTGCAGTATGATTAGTTGTTACTGACAAGCTTTCTCGATGAATGTCTTGCTATGTTCATTGATATCATCTTCTCTATGAATGGGATGATACGTTTGTGACAATTTTCTGCTCCGTACCGTAGAATTTCTGTAAGTCTGATTGCTTGTGTCGTTAAAGGCTTCTTTGTTGTATTGATCCTGGTAATTATCTTGAGTCATAGCTGTGTCCATCTTAGTTGCAAAATTTCCATTTTGTTGAATATAGGAGTCTTGTTTGCTGGTTTTCTTTTCTTCTAGTCAAGTGCAACTGAATCCCAAATTGAGGAACATTTTTTTTTTGCCCATCACCTTTTCAGGCGTGGATGAGGTGTTGAAATAAATCCAGACTTTGTCTGTTTGAGGTTCATGGAAAAATTCGACTAGTCTGATCTCATCAGATTTAATGTTTTTTTAGCTGCGGGATGACATTCATTAGTCAAAGGATGTTTGTTTGATTCATAATATGACCATCGTTCATTGTTTGCATCCGTTTCAGCTTTATTTTATACTTCTGTTACTTGGTTCGGAGATTTTGGAATATGGGCAGCTTAAATCGTTTTGTTGATGGTTCTATTGTGTTTGTTGAATGGTCATCATTCTGTCTTTCATCTAAATGAAACAAATACTCTTGCATTGATGTATCTGAAATATAACTGTAGTCTGTGGTGTTATTCGCTAATTCATTATCTGTGATAGTTTCGCAGGATAACTCTCTCCTTTCGGTGGCTGTGGTATACCCTTCTACATATTCATCGACTATGAGGAGGGACTCATCTACTTCGTTGGATGTGGTTTTTTCGCATATCATCACCTATGTGTCCGTATATGTTGAGAGATTAATTCATTTCTTGGCCTATAGTTTCTTCAGATAATGGCAAGCTTTGATAGGCTGCATAATCAGCACCTTTTGGTTTTTCGTTTTTTTTGGGTTTAGGAGTGAGCATCCTTTTTGTCTTTTTATGGAGTTTTGATGGGCCCCATTGTGTTGGTATCGTCAAATTTCTTAAAAATGCTCTTGATCCTCTTTTCAGAGGTTTGTTTGACTTTTGGGCTACAAGTTGGTTTGTTCTTTTTTCCTTTCTCAGGTTTCATTGTAAATTAGCAGGATCGACTTTAGCTCGGTCGAATATCGGGAAAGTTTCCGTCCCTTGAGAAAGTATTGCAAGTGGTGTAACTGTTTGTTGGCTATCCTTAATTTGTGTATCCTTTTCTTTTAAGGGTTTTGGAATTCGAGTAAGCTTGTCTTCTATTATTTTGCCCGGTTTATAGTCATTTTTTCGAATGCAAAAATGTTGAAAGTCATTTTTTCGAAAAAATAATGTCGAAAAAAAGTCAAATTTTTTTTTAATACGTTTTTTATTCGAAATGCGGGGGTTCCCCCTCAAACCCCCTTTTTAAATTTATTTTTTGTTTTACCCATTTTTTTTACTCCCGGACCCCAAAATAAATATATAATTAAAAAAACGGAATTCAACATTTTTATTTTCGACATTATTTTTTCGAAAAAATTGTCATTCGACATTTTTTTTCTCGAAAAAATGACTGACCACCAGTTTGCCCATAGCCTTTTGGTTCTTTTTGTTTTCATTTCTGTCACTGCTCGCTGCTGAGTTCGATGATCGCCTTATTTCAATCCTTTGATCTTGTGTTCTGTCACCTCTCAGATTGTCCTGTTTTGGGTTTTGATCATTGGAATGGTGGTTTCTATAGTCACTTTGGCGCTTGTGTTTATCATTGAGCATTTGTATCATGGTTGTCGTCACTAATGCCTTGTCCGCTCTGTCACTATGAGCAATGTCGAACAATCTTGCCTGCCAAGTATTCAATGTTTCTGCTTCCAGATCCAGTCTAGATTCAATTTTGGTAATGAAGGATTCACAAAAGATGTGTTTAGTGTGAATCATAGCTAGTAAAGTTGCATGATCTTTTAGAGATTCACTAATTGACTCATAAAGTTTTAGAAATGGAACCAGTGCGTGTGATGACGCAGCCATAAGCATGTTTTGTAGCTCAAGCATCGAGGTTGGAATCGCCTCTCGTTGTATTTCTGGGGTCGGCGTGCATCGGCTTATATCAATATAAATTGATAGCATCTCCTTGGAAGAAACCCTCATGCCATCAAAAAATAAAGAAGTGGCAAGATGGTTCATGTCCCACCGCAATATAATGAGAAAAATAAAACGAAAACTAGAACAGGAATGGAGGAAAAACAATGACCAAGCCAAAAGAATAACTTATCAAAAACAAATCTGGGCATACAAAAAGGACATTTTTAAAGTTGAAAAGCAATACTACGATGAACGGATCACAAAAGCCACCAACACTGAACTATTGAATATCGTAAATCGAGATGAGAACCCTCCCCCCCCTCAGATGCAATAACACACCGTTGCAAACATTTTGCAATGATCTTGATGATCATTTTAAGAATAAAATAGCTGATTTACACCGGATCCAATCGACCAGACCGAACAGCTTCACCCAATGTCAAGAGAAAAACTCCTCAGCTTGATGGAAAAAAGCAAAAAGGCAGGCTCACCAATGGACCCCTGTACGCCAGACATCTATAAATCAACCCTAACACAATGCTACCTAAACCTTTTCAATCTATCACTCTCAGTGGGGAGAGTACTGCAAGCATTCAAATCTGCCCACATCAAACCACTCCTCAAGGATACAACGGGCAATCTGGAAGAGTTTTTAAACTACAGACCATCCTCAAACATTCCCTACCGGCAAAACGTCTAGATATATATGTCTACGAACAAACAATGGAACACTGAGAAAATAACCAACTACTGGACCAGGCACAAATAGGCTTGAGACCCATGAGAGCAACGGAGACGGCACTTCTCTCTATATGGTACGACCTAAAGACCAACGCAAACTCCAAAACAAACTCGGCACTGATAATACTCAACCTCTCTGCAGTATTCAACACAGTCAAGCATAGCATCCTTATCAAGAGACTAGAAGAAACAGGGATCCCCGATGTGGATTAAATCTTTCTTGTGTGAAAGAACAGAAACAGTATGGATAAAATCATTCAAATCTGCACAGTGGGACACCACCTGTGGAGTACCACAAGAATCCTCTTTATCCCCGTTCCTCTTCAACATAGATATGACGCCACTAATCTACCTCATCAAAAGACAAAGCTTCACTTGCTACAACTATGCAGATGATGTACAAATCATCTACAAAATCAGCGATAAACAAGAGAAGAACACAATGCTAATAGACTGGCTCAAATAACTCTACCACTGGATGAACATTACCAACCTCAAAATCAACACAGACAAGACGGAAATCATGATTTCATCCAACAACCAAGGAAGCAACCAGTATTTCCCAGGGCCCACAGAACTGGGCACACCACCCACAGCATCCACAGTCGATAAAACCTTGGAATCCTAATAGTCAAGGAGTGAACCCTAGAACTGCAAGTAAATGCAATAATTAAGAAATGTTTCTTCCATCTATACACAATCAAAAAGATTCTACCTTTCCTCTCCTTCTTCATGCACAAAACACTGGCCATCATCTACCTCGTTATGTCCAGGATAGTCTAGACCAACAGCGTATACCTTGGAATACCAGACTATTTACTGAGGAAACTTCAAGGGATAAAGAACGCAGCTCCCAGAGTTCTACTTAAACTCTCACGAAGTGACCACATTATGCCAGTGACAAGGATGCTACATTGGCTCCCAGTCAAAAAGCAAATCGCCTTCAAAACAATGTGCATAACACACAAAGCAATACACAGCCTAGGTGCAGAATTCATACAAAAGAAAATTACCATCTATAGGCCGACTAGAACACTCAGATCCAGGGATGACATCTGCTTAGAACCTAAACCATACATGCTTAACTGTAAAACTTTAGAACTCCCTCCCCAGAGAAATACGAACTATAAAGGACAATCTAAAATTCTGAAAACTTCCAAAAACCTTACTCTTCAGCTCTGAATGGGATTTAAACGACTGAACAACACCCACGCACCATGAAGTGAACACACAACTGAGAAGAAGTGGGGAGTAGATTGGACAGGAGAAGATGGCAGGGGAGAAGAGAGACGTCTGAATAGGAGGGATGGTTTTGAGACCTAGGGTGTGCCCATCCCGAGGGAGGGCCAAGTGGAAACAGGTGAGGGAGATGGGTCCTTAACAATTGGACAACTGATAGAGGGCCTAAGATGGAAACAGGGGAGAGAGAGGTGTTCCTGCACTCGCTCAGACAGACACGGGGCACAGGGAACACTTCCCCCTGGAGGAACCCATGTGTATGGTAATTGCTGCACACTAGAACATACTAAATGGCAAGGGATATGGGCAGCACTTAGTCAGAACTGCAGAGGTAGGGAAAGTACTCCCACTAACTTACCCTACTAAAAATCTCATCCTTCTGCATACACCCCTCAAACTCTGAACTAAACGCAACCATACCGCTACAGCACAACAAACCACACGCACTTCACAACACCACCACAACAACGATACAAACCAAACATAGTATTGCCAAACACCAAATGGCCACTACCAACTGAAAAACACACCTACGCTCAGTGAATGGTGTCACCGAACCGAAACTGTCAACAGCACATCACAGCTCTCTTGCTCTTTATATCCCGCTCAGACCTACTAACTTTGCTGCATCCCTCCTTGCCTTACAGATACGCCAGAGCGCCAAGCGGTATAAAAACCTTTAACATAACATATCCCTTCTAAACACCGATGTGAATCTCCTGGCTAAGTTGATGGGTAACAGAATTGGGAGTGCCATTTCATCTTTAATTCACGGAGACCGAGTAGGCTTTATAAGGGGATGGCAAGGAACGGACAATATAAGGAAAACCATCGACCTCATGCACGTAGCACAAAGTACGGGCCATTAGATTCTGAGAAGGCCTTCAACAGTGTGGAATAGCTCTACTTGACAAATGTATTATGAAAAGTGGGATTCGGGAAGAATTTTCTAAATTGGGTAGCAGCCCTTTATAGTTCCTGACAGCGATAATTCAAGTTAATGGCATTTTACCAGACCCAATAGCCTTATCCAGAGGGAAGAGACAGGGCTGTTCTTTTTTCCCCCACTATTATATACCGTATCAATGGAACCCTTGGCGATAGCCATACGAGATAGCCACAGTATTAAGGGGATCCAATGTGGAGGGACAGAATTTAAACGGTCACCATTTGCAAATGATATACTAGCCTATATAGATGATATGCACAACCCGATCCCCGCTCTGCTGACAGAAATGTCCTCAATGTCCTCCTTTCGGATACTTCTTCAGGCTAAAGGTCAATGTAGGCAAATTGAGTGCAATATCAATCCGAAAAATGTGCTCCAATTAGGATGCGGTCATTAGGACTTGGGGGATGAGGGTAGAGAAACACTTGATCACGAATTTGGGATCCGCCTCCCTAGGAATCTTTCCACATTGGGAAATATTCATTTCGATCCTTTGTTGGAGAATATTAAAAGAGATCTTAATCAGTGGTCCACACTGGTACTATACAGCTGAATGCTAACTGTGAAAATGAATGTCCTTCACCGTCTTTTATATCTTTTTACAGCTATACCCACTATCCTTGCTGATAGCAATTTTAGAGAACTGCAAGGCACATCATATATATTTGTCTGGCAAAAGACAGTGGGCCTCATAAATTTGCTGGTCTGGAAACAACGGTGCCGGTAAGCTTAAGTTTCCGGACTGGCAAACTACAAGTCCGCCCACAGTTTCGTGGAAGCACGCTATTAAAGGTGCCGGTGCTTCTGACCTGTCTCCATGGCCATCGCCATTTACATCATTATGGGGTCCCTCAATAGATCTTGCACAGCATCACTTTCGTCATACACAGGAATAGTCAGATAGAGGCTTGGAAAGAGTATGCCAGCTTTTTGTACAGGGGTCCTTCATTCAGTAAGACACTCTTCAGGAAGTCTTGGGTCGGGAGACAATTTCTGTCTTTGAATATTTGAGACTAAAAGGGACAATAACGGATAGAAAATGGGGGTGACAACCTAACTATGGATTTTACCCGATTTGAGAAAGTGATAGCGACATCCAAAAATAGGAAAGGGATCCTGTGTAACTCTAGTTGTTATTTCCTCGCATATAGGGAATAGACAGAACTTTAAAATGCATCGGGCTAATTTGGCGGGTGAAGAGATAACCGAGGAGACTTGGAGGCGCATCTTTACTGTTACCTTTCATGGCAACCTATTCACATAGGCTATGGAACACAATTTTAAAATGCTGCATGGTTGCCATAGATACCCTTTCACACTCTGCAAAATGTTTCAAGGGGCATCCCCGCTGTGTCCAAGGGTGTGTGGTCAAATCGGTTCCAGGACTCATATGTGGTGGCACTGCCCGAAAATACAGATTTACAGGGGAGAACTCCTTAGCTGATTTAAAGATCTAACAGGGTAAGAACTAGCTTTGGACCCTTTGCAAATGTTATTAGGCATACGCCCACTGGGCAGTGAGTAATGCAGACTCCCAAGGATGTGGGAGGAAACGATAAGGGCAGGAAGAATAGCACTAGCCCATAAATGGAAAGCACTTTAAACTCCGGGGAAGGTGGAGTGGGAACAAAAACTTCAGGACATTTTTGTAATGGAAAAACTCACAGCTATAGGTAACGATCATATGGGTTCGTTTCAGGATGAATGGGGCCCATTGATTAGAAAGTAGGAGCTTGACACTACAAGAGAAGATTCCATGGATGAAGTACATGGGGATCATTAGGAGGGAACACTTGCTGGTCAGGATGAGCGAGGGAGGTGGGCGGAAAGGATTTATAAACTAAAGACAAGATGAGCAGGATATGTTAACGCTCATCCGATGTAGAGTTAGCATTGGGGGGGGGGGGTGTTCCTCTAACAGTAGCACAGAGTCGTGAGGGGGGGCAAGTTTGTGGGGAATTTATCAAAAAACAGTTCCAAATATTATTATGTCACTCTAGACCCTGATGTCATGTTCATTTGTGATTATATAATTTGGGCTTTTTTAATATAAAGTCGGAGTGGGAAGAGGGAAGGGGAGGGTCCACAGGGAGACTTTATGGTTTTCTATTATTGAGCACCTTTCTTATTTGTTAAAATTGCAAAAACTTCAATAAAAATATAAGTTGAAAAAAAAGAGGTGGACCAGGCACTACCTCCTGGTGTGGAGTCCAAATAGTGAGCAAGATGACATCCGGGCAGATAGCTTAGGGGCAACGTGCTCGCCTTGGAAGCAAGACGACACATGCAGCAACACAGGTTCAATCCCTGGGTCGTGCTTAGAAACTGCTGGGTATTAAGGGTGTTATAAATAACCTATCATATCATATACCCTTTGCAGTGGACTTGTGGCAAAAAAAGCAGTTGGGTGGGATATCTCTGTGACGTAAACCAAGAAGCTGCTGGGCACTATTTCCCCGAGACGGTGAGCTTGAGCCAAGAAGCTGCTGGGCGCTATTTCCCTGAGACGGTGAGCTTGAGCCAAGAAGCTGCTGGGCGTTATTTCCCCGAGACGGTGAGCTTGAGCCAAGAAGCTGCTGGGACTGTGATGAGTTTAGGGCACCTGGCTGATGCCAGTATCCCCATGATGGTAGATAACCGAGCACTCTAGCATCACCTGACAGGGAAAACCAGAAATCTTTACGATTTGACCCATCCTGACACTATTGAGTTGGACCAGTCGCAAGGAGCTATTTCCTGTTCTGTGGTAGACAAATCCCCAAATCCCATAGGCATTTATCCCCGCCATGTTCTGTTTCTATGTAAACGATCTGCCTGCCACTGTCCTTGTACCTCTCCCTTTCTCGCTTAATCGCAGGGACGTCACTTCACCAAAATGCCAGGGGTAGCGGAAGTGACATCACACGACCTTTGACCCCTGATGACATCACAGGAAGTGATATCATTTGACCCCACCCCAAAGTGATATCGTGGGAAGCGATGGAACACGACCTTTCACCTGTTGACAAAACAGGAAGTGGCATCACATAGCATTGTACACTATGAAAAATATGGTTACGATATCACTATAATGTGATGTACATTTCATACAATAATGGATCGCTATATGTATCGTTAAGATCAGTGTGTATAGGCCCATATTACCAAATTACTTTGAATGCAAGCAGACGTCCATGACCAAATGATAATGATGTGTTATTATATAGCACTTACGCTTAAGCGCTTTACATAAAAGAAATATACACCCAATATCACCCAACATGAGTTGGTACCCATTTATCAACCTCGGAAGGATGAAAGGCTGAGTTGAGGCGTTTAAGAACAGACTAAATCAGTGACTCACCCCCTGAAGTGTGCCTGAAATAAACCTTTAATGATTCAAGCAATTATTGTATAGAATTCCAGAAAGACACATGTTTTGACATTCCTATTCTTTCTTATTTAGGGTCAGTGCTGAAAGTGTTAGACTTGTGGCACTCCTGTTCTTATTTTTCTTCATTTTTTAAGGGGTCTGAACAAGAAAGCTAGCCGCCACTCCAGAATTAAAGAGCCACATGGTGCTGGCCACAGCCCAGGAGCTTGCATTACAAAAACATAAAAAGATTTTTTTTTTTTTTAGAGGTCTCAAGGAAATGACGTCCCTGCTTAATCGTCTGTTTTCTCTTCCCAGCATGACTTGCCACATTGGAATGCCTGACAGTCCGATGCACCGCCTACAAGCTGAATGCAGCAGCTTACATCAGTCAGCAATATGACTCAGCCAGGGCAACGCTGCGGCTGCGTGAGACGGTGTGGCACTGGCAGCCGGAAGCGGCATCTGATGCAGAGATGGGAAATCACTCTACTCCTGTCCCCGCTTCTTCATTCTGTCGCTCCACTCCATGCGCTGAGGTCTCGGCCGAGTTGCATATATGAATGCAGACACATACGTATGAACGTTGTGTACACATGTCCGGTCGCACATCAGTGACACTGACGCCACATTCAGCCACGCTAGGACGCGGATACCTGCTGCGAGGGCATGACTGTGAGAATGCCATCATAGGAGCACAGGCCAGTCTCCCGTGCATCCATATCATTTTCACCGCACACCTCAGGTTTGAGAGTGAAGCTCTGATGTGTGTTTGCTCCTCCGATATATGCTTATGAGGTAACGTGCTCTGGACCATTTCAGCCAATATGCGCCTATTTTTGGCTCCACCCCAGAGATGAAGGGAAAAAACACACCGCCCTAAAAGATTGTTCAACTTTGTTTTACTATACAGAAGGAAGTGTTTCCCTTCAATGCAGAGAAAAAGTAGGTACATGGGGTCATTCAAAAGGGGTAAAAAGGTGGGCTTCCCGATGCCCCGCTCTCACCTGCTGACCTTTGGAATGCAAAAAAGTGTCACAATGTAGTCTTTTCTGCGTTCAAAAAGTAGTGGTGTGAACCAGTACTGTGCATTTTTAATTCCCACTATTAGTATGATGGTACATATATGTTTTAACACACATTGGTAATACTAACAGTTTGTGCTTTTGTCGTAGTTGTATTAACTGCTATTGATGGTAGCAGGGACAAAATGGTAAGAGTGCCTAGGCATCAAATAGTAATGCCTGGCAAATGCCTAATACAGATACACAAGCCAAAACTGCTGGCTTTGCCAATGCTTTTTTTTTTTTTAAAGCAGGACTTCAGTGAAGGACACATAGAATGCTCATAAATCGAATTGCTGAAGGCAGACCAAGTTAAGGCATTTTTATTACACCAGTAGTGGGTTTACAACTCCAAAGAAGTCATTAACTCTAAAAAGACTGCTTTGAAAAAAAACACTGCCAGGTACTTCAAGTGCATAGTTTGATGGTAGGTCTTGATTACAGCGAGCTGAAAGAGTTCCCATGATAAGGTGTTTTGGGCGGGGAGAAATAATTATAAAGCAGAGCCAACAACCAAGCCCATTAGTTTGGCGCCTAAACAGAGACTGGACCCGGACTTTGCCACACTGCCCATCTTGTGCGCGTGCATGCTTTAAACTTGAAGCCAAATAATCATCCACCAATCCGCAAAGGGGCTGCACTTGCAAATGGTTAAAGGAGCGAAATCATGGACTAGCTGATTGAGGCGATTTTAGCTATGACCCCTTTTTCGCTCGGGTAGACATCCTTTATAACCAATTTGACGAAATTAAATATAGTTGTTGTTTTTGCAGGCTCTCCGTCATGGCCTCTCAGCAGTTCCAATTGGGTGCTTATTTCTTTGTAAATCGATGATTATTTTTTACAAGTGAGAGCAGCTGAACACACCCATCCAGTCGGTCCAGTTTGATTGGGCTTGTGCAGGTAGTATAATGCCTATTCATTTTCTCTGGCAATTATTCTAGCAGTGGCCCAACTCCAGAAATGCAGTATGAAGTAGAGAGCGGAGCATCCCTTGGCCCCGCCTAAAGACAAGATGGAGTGGGCACCTCTTACAAGTTGTGTAAGTTACCACCATACTGTAGTGCACGAGCTTCCCTGTCTGTAGACTTACACTTAAACTGAAACCAAAACCAAGGAAACCTTCCGAGGTGCTTTTTGTACTCAAGTGGTAAACTTCACAGCAATACCACAAACACAAATTAAATTCGCTAATTTTCAAAAAAATATTTTTTAGACAGAAACAATTTCTTGATTACACAAGTGTTTACGGGAGCCTTCATAATTCAAGAGGGCAGACAGCAGGGTCAGCAAATGCGTTTCGGAGAACACATCCTTCATCAGGGAAAATGTCTGTCAGAGCACATTTTCCATGTGATTTCTGTATACGAGGTTTCCAATATCCTCACTAACATTTATGAACAAATCTTCAATAGCCAGTAAGAACCATGATCAGTTTCTTTGTAACAGTCCGAAAATATTTTTGCAGAATGAAGTTCTTTCACCACTGGCTACCCAGAGGGAGGCCATAAGGTCACTGCCCCTCCTACCAAGAAGCACCCTTAAAAACCACCCTAGGCCTAAGAGCGAGTACCACCAGCTGCACGTTTTTTGATTTATTTATTTGCATTTTTAAAGCGCTCACACAGCCCAGAGGCATCGAGGCGCTGTTACAGGAGGAATATGTCTCTTAGTTGCATATTTATAAGTTCGGATCTGGGGATAGAACCTGTGTTGCTTCGTATCATCTGGTTTCCAAGGTCGAGCACGTTACCGCTGAGCTATCCTCCCAGAACATACTACTAATTTGAAGAAACCCAGTGATAGACACAGGAGTGGCAAATGTACTCGTGGATGCGCAGCCTTCCACCCTGAACCCTTCACAGTTCTTGTGGCCGGTCTGCAAATACAACATGCAAACCTTTGACCTGATTGGTGCTGCACATGCACTTGCGCCTGACTTCAAAATGGGAGATAGGGTTTTTAGATCTTTGCTTGCTGGGAGGCAAGGAGTAACACCAATCGCAGGGGCGTGGGAAACGAAGATAATCAGCTGAAACCTTTTATGGAAAAAAAACATTGACTTCAAACCCCCTACTTGGAAGCTAGCCAACCCCAATCACAGAGCAGGAGGTGGAGGGTGCAGAAATATTCCAATCAAGAGACTAACCCAAATAATCAGGCATATTATAAAATCCCTGAGCCACCTGCAGTTTCGTGCTCAGACCGGGTAACAAACCAGGAGGAAGGAGGAAACAAGACGTAGACTAAGAGGAAAACAGAAGGAGCGGAAATCCTGCTAAAGCCTAGATCTCATGCACTGTCTAAGAATTGACAGAGAGAAGGCTTTCTAGCCTATCTTTCCAACAAACCAATTCAAACAGATGGGCTGCATGTGAATTCCCTCTACCACACTGACATCAAGCTACACTAATATGCAGATGTCTCGCTGCTCTACTTCAAGATCAATTGCATCAATGACACCCATCGATTCAAGCACTGTCTGTCCCTCAGCCAAGCTGTCAAGCGCCTACCTGAAGCTCAACCAGACAAAGACCAAATTAATTCTCCTCGTAAACCCCAGCAAGAAAGTCCAAGACCACAGCTGGCCCATTCACATGAAGCTCAACGTATCCATGCTTCAAATGTCACTCAATGAAAAATCTCTCTTTTTTTAATCATTGCTTGTGACCTCTCATTCAAAACAAACATCACCTAGAAAGCCCATGCAGCATAGTATTAACTTGCAAGTATTAACTTGCAAAAAAGATTGTAGTTCGGGAGGATATCTTGCGCTCACGCCATACACTTGATCTAAGTTTTAAATTTTTACAAGTCCAATATCATTATTCATAAAGTCCCTACAAGTGTTCCTTCAATATGAATGTTTTTAATTCTTCTAGAGAAAAACACAGCCGACACGTGTTTCGACCACTGGTCGTTCTCAAGGCTGTACAAAATTACACATTCATTCAATATATACATTTTTCAAAAAACCATACCATATCGTGTCACATGTCAGGTCAGGATGATGGAAAACTCACGGCATAATCAAGAATTTCAATCGGTGTTTAAAGAAAAAAACAAATTTAAGACCACAAATTAGTGTCTCAATCAAAATATCTCAGTTTGATCAAACAAAATAGAGAGTTATTATCTGTATTCCACAATTAGATCCACTAATGTATTCATTATCAAATTAAATTAAACCGAGTCAGCATAAAAACAAATAGACTGCAATATATAAACTTCATGCATGGTTAGTTACTCCAAAATAAGAAACCTGTACCCAAACACCTTGTGAAGCCATTCCAACATGCCCAAAATGTGAGTTGCCAAAATAAAGGTATAAGTGTGTCTTAAATCTTATTAGTCCTTTGTTAAACAGTGTTACTATAATCGGTGCTTACCCCATGTACACTCCCTATATCTCTTAAATTTGAGATCTCAATGTCAAATGATCACACTTGATCTTATGTTGAAAATTCAGGGTTCCAATCCTATATAGAGAAAACCTTGAATTATTATACTTTAGTATGTAGAACTGAAATGCCATAAACTATATTCATGACTGATTGGAAATGCTCACCCACCTGTGCGGATGAGTCTATTGAGTCAAATGAGTATTGGAAATTCCCGTAGTCTTATAATTGTGAGTTCTAGGCTCCAAAATTCAAAAATCACCTACAAAAAACACAATGGGCTCAACTTAGTACAAGCATCTATGAGTCCCATCTCTTTTACTTCATTCACTTGCTCTGGTAATCTCAGTAATAGGCTCCAATCTGTACCATTATATCAAAAACATCACCTCCCTCAAACTATCTTTTTCCTTTATCAGTCAAAAAATATATATGTAATGAGTTCATCTTGATCCTAGTATCAAAAAACCATCACCTTCTTTAAACCGCTTGTTGACACTATCACAATCTATCACTTTCCCCACAACAGTTAAATTGAGACACAATACAGTCCCTTTCCCTCTTAAAATTTTAAAATTGGCATTGGCTTATACATACCATTTACTGAGCTTGATCCCAAACTATGTTCATCTAGCTTCACAAAAAGGGGGGGGTTCCCACGCATTGTTGCCTCCTTTTTAAATGCTAAATGCGAGCAAAAAAGCGGGCAATATCGCGATGATGTCACACGCACGTTAGTTGTAAACAATTTTTAAAAAAAATATTTTTAAAAAATGATATATATTTAAAAATACCCAATTATCATACGCGGTATAGCTTACAGCCCATCACTTCAATTCCCAAATTGTTATGTGTTAGCCTATATCTGCCTTAGATGAGATATATTTAAAAAAATATACCCAATTGTTATAAGCGGAATAGCTTGCAGCCCATCACTTCAATTCCCAAATTGTTATGGGTTAGCCTATATCCACCTGCACAATTATAATGTTGACATTTTGACTAAATCCATATAGTGCTACAGGATTTTACTCCGGTGTTACACCTTTGTTGTGACCAAGTAAATATTTAGTCAGGATCTTATTTTTCAATTGTATCCTATATTAAACATAAGTGAATTAGTGTATTACTCATAAATGGAAGCCCAAAACAAATCTATTTCTTTGGTGCATTAGTATGTCATTCTCTGAAAATGGTTTGGCTGATGTGCCCCCATATATAATCTTTTACTAAATTAACTATACATTTAGTTGCCATATGTTGCATCATTCAGGTAATGCTAGAATGACTTCACAAGCGGTGAGCATGTCAAATACTGACAGAGTATTGTTGGTCCTAATGAATATTTCATAGAAATACATGCATTTCATGGTCCTGGTTAAGTCCAACTATGGTGCTTTTAAGGTAACAAATTAGCTTGCATTCTTGTTGCCTAAGTTTGAGCCTAAGGTTACCACCCCGTTTCCTCATCTTGATTCGCATTAGTCCAATAAATCTTAAGTCTTCCTGATTGTCAAGCTGGTGTTGTAGCTGCCAGTGTATGGCCAATGGTGACTTTGGATCAGTATTCCTAAGACTAGCCAAATGTTCCCTTATTCGGATTCTCAATTGCTGAATGGTGTTAACAATGTAAAGTTTGCCACATTTACAAATAATAGCATAAACAACATAACACGTTTTACAGTTAATGAACTCATTAATCTCAATTGTTATTCCATTAGCATCAGAAAAAGAAACGCAATTTGCATGAGCATATTTGCACTGGTTACAGTTGCCACATTTAAAAAATCCCTTTTTCCCTTTTAACCAATTTTCTTTAGTATTATCTTCCTTAACATTCAAGAAAGAAGGACTCAATTTTTGTTTGATAGTAATTGCTCTCGTGAAAGAGAACTTGGGTTTCTCAGTCAAAAAAGGAAGTAGATCCTTATCTAGTCTTAGGATGTCCCAATGTTTGGACACCATTTTGTAGAGTAAAGAGGAATCTTGTGAAACTGCGTGATTATAGAAATAAGATCTGTCCCTGATTTCTCTTTCGCACGGTCACATAAAAGTTCCGCTTGACTGCACTTTTTGTACTTATAAGCCGCTTTCTTTATGCATCTCAAATTGTACCCTCTCTTTTTGAATCTATCCAAAAGCAGATCGGACTCCTTATAATCCAAATCCAAACTACAATTTCTCCTGGCTCGATAAAATTCTCCAGCTGGGATGTTGTCTATTGTAGATCTTTGATGACTGCTTTGTGTATAAAGTACAGAGTTTACCTCTGTTGGCTTACGGTATGTTTTAGTTTCAATCTGCCCATTCTTAACAAAAATCTGTAAGTCTAAAAAGTCTATACTGTGTGAACTCGCTGAACCAGTAAAACTGATACCAAATTTGTTGTTGTTGGCATATAGCAAAAGATGCAAGAGACCCTCTCCATACAATTAGGACATTGTCAATAAATCTTCTCCATTCGATTAGATTCGTTTTGAAAATGTCTTGGTCATAGATATGCGTTTCTTCATATTGGGCCATAAACATGTTAGCCAGGCATGGCGCAAATTTAGCACCCATGGCTACCCCTTTGGCCTGTGCATAGTATCGATCATTAAAGATGAATACATTATTATCTAAGGTGAATTTCAGAAAACTCTTAAACATATGTATATGTTGCATATAAGAAGCAGATGAGTTTCCAAAGGTGTAGTCTATTGTTTGAACTGCTAGATCATGATCTATACTAGTATAAAGCGCTGAAACATCTAAAGTAGCCAAACGGTAGTCTGATTCCCATTTTAGAGTTTTAAAAAATTGCAAAACATGTACACTATCTCTAATGTAAGATTTCATTTTAAGGACATGAGGTTACAACGCTTCATCCAGACCCACCCTATACCACTCATAATCGGTCTGACTGTTGGTGAAATTTCATAAGCCTTGTGTACCTTAGGTAGAAAATATAGGGTCGGCATAGTGGGTTCTGTATTAGTCAAGAAAACCTTTTCATCATCTGTTAGAAAACCTCTATCATACCATACCTGTATTAGTTCCAAATGTTCAGTTATAATTCTCTTGGTTGGGTTAGATTTCAAAGGGGTGTAACATTGTGGTGTATTTAGATGAGATATAGCCATGCTAATATAATCCTTAGTATTCATCACCACAATGTTACCCCCCTTGTCCGCTTCCTTGATAGTTATAGACTTATCATTCATTAAGGCCTCCAGAGCTTCAGTTTCATCTTTACTCAGATTTGATCTGCATCTCCTTCTATTATAGATTCTGTTATCCATATGCTTGTGTATATCCTTTAAAATTGCCTTATGGAAGGTTTCAATTGCATTATCTGTTCCCAAACAAGGTGTACATTTTGATTTTGGCTTCAGTTCTTTTAAATCAAGGTGTCTGGTATTGACACCCAGTGATTGGCAGATGGATTCAGAATCTACAGTAGTTTCTTGGGATAAACTGGTCAAAGTAGTAATATTACAAATGTCAGAAACCGCTAGCCTAGTATTAACTTGCAGTCCACTGCAAAGTCAATCTGTTTACCCTCCCTTTGGGTTTCTGAACAGTTGTCCAAGCCCTGGCCATCGTCCTCCTTATCAGTCCCAGAAGCCACATGGATCCCTCTGAAAGACGACTAGCAGGCTGCAGCATACGTCATCATAAGATTAATGACGATTCTTTCACATCACCTCCATCCTCAAGGAGCTGCACTGGTTAATCCTTCAAGCAGACATGTTCAATGCAGCCTCCTGCAGCACCTACAAAGCAGTGCCAACCAAAACACGACTTTCCCGGTCCGAGAAACTCCCCAGCTCCTGAGGTCAGTGAACCACCAGAAGCCACGACATAACCAGCCTTGAACAAAAGAACTGCAAGAGGGCAAACAACAGGAAATATCCCTTTTCCATGGAACAAGTTACCAACGCAGATTAGACTGGTCACCTTCATCCTACACTTAACAAAAGACTTCAACACCTTACACTTCCAAGAACATTTTGCCAAATGCTGATCTCTCTAAACAAACCTAGTTCGATATTTGGTCTTTAAACCGTGTTTCCTGAGTGGCCTTTAAATAGAACTCCACAGGAAAGGCCGCCTAAATGGCTGAATGCAGGAACAGGAAGCAGCAGAGCCATCTACAAGATGGAAGACGCTTAAGTGTGTGTGTTTTTGTGTGTTTTCTGAGACGAAGAGAGAAGGGAGGTGTGCCGGGGAGTGGCACCAAGCTGTGGTCGAGGGGTGAAATCCTGCTAGCGCAGGAGCTGCTAAGCAGTTGTGATCTGGGGATATGGGGCATGATATAAACGGGCAGCTGCTTTGATACCTCCCCTCAGGTGCAGAGCCCACTAGAGATCAGTACAGGCTGAGGAGGAGGTTGAGGGAGTGCCTGTCATATGTGGTGGCTGGGATCTGAGGCCCACAGCAGTGCTCATGGAGGGGGTGGAGGAGCAGGAGGGGCTCAGCGGCCTTGGTGACTGAGCAATTGGGAGCATGCAGGTGTGTGATGGTACCCCAGCGTTCGGGGGTGGGGGGCTTTACAGATGCCTGAATTACTCGAGAGTGGGAAAAGGGGGGTCTATACTGTAATATATTGTTGAGTATAAGGAGATAATAAATAAATACTAATCTAAAAAGTCTGTTTGTTTGGTGCCTCCCCCACAAGGGTCCTAGAGTAGGTTTGGGGATGGTAGGCTGGTGCCCCCCTTGCTGTTTTGCCGGGGCTGTGAGTGGTGATGCGAGGCTAAGCAGGGGTAGTTGTGGCTGGGGCTGTGGGGGTGGTGGGCAATGTAGGATCATCCTGTTGGGGTTAGTCCATTAGATGGCACAGGGCATGCTGTCTGGGGGCGGGCGTTTCCGCTTTGCTGGGGAAGGCCCTCCTTCTGATTAGCCATCGGGAATGGTGGAGGGTGAGGCCACAGAGTCTGGTGGCCTCAAACAGGGCCCTTGCGCGAGTGGTGGCTTGTAAGCCACCCACAGGGAGTATTGGTGTGGAGGGAAAGGGAGTGGAGGTAGAGATGAGGACAAAACGGGGGATAGCTAGCAGAGGTGAAGTCCTGCTGAGGTCATCAAGGATATCAGTGTAGATTATAGATAGGGAGGGTCTGTGTGGTGAGCAATAGGGCAGAGGGTGGGGTGGTTTTGTAGAAGCCGGGATAACATGGGGCAGGGCATCAAGAAACCCCTTCTAGGGTCAAGTTACATAGGTGGTGTGGAGGGCACACAAAAAGGGGGTGCAGTGCATAAAGGGCTATGGGCACCAGTGGTATTATGAAAGGGGGGGCGAGGGCTCCAATGTAGTACTGGTAAAGAGGAAGAAGAGAGGCGAGAAAGGAGAACAACAAGGTCTTGGGAGCAGGATACTCCTGGCTCGTGGCCCGATGCATGTGGGAGGGTCTGGGACCTGCCCCCAGGAAGAGCCCCCATAGGAGGGGGTTTGAGGGTGGGACACCTCAGCCCAGTGGAGGCAGCAGGGGGATTGAGCTCATGACAGCCACCAGAAATGAGACTAAGGTTCGGGCCAGGAGAGTGATATTTTGTCCAAGAAGGGGGACAAATGGAATGTGCTGTATTTGATTGGGGGAAAGGTGGAAAGGTGATCAGGCTTAATAGATAATGGGACAAAAATGGGCATGCCGTTGATTGTACACAAGGTAAAGAGGAAGAGAAGGTGTGCCTTTAGTGGTTAGTCATGGAGTGCAAAAAGAAAATGGGAGAAAGGAGCAGGAGGCCAGTGATGAGGATGGACATAGAAAGGGCCAGATGTTCCTGCAGCTGGAGACCTGTGAAGAAATCAAGGAGTAATGTGTAGCCCGGGAGAGGAGATGTACAATAGAGTAAAGAGAACAGAGCACGACAAAGGAGGGAGTGGGAAAGAATTGCACGCCCAGGGAGCAAGAAAAACAGGAGCAGGAAGGAGGGCAGAAGGAAGGAAAATGGAAGAATCTGCCATACGTGGGCATATCTAAACCTCTAGGGTCTCACATTACGCACTCTACTAAAGGAAAAGTATGCAAAGGGGAGTTTGTGGACATATTTAGGCTGCTCTATTGGGAGGCCAGGGTGAATGAGGGGTTTAGGAGGAAGAGCCGGCAAGGAGACCTAGGGCATGTTGAATATTTTATCTCCAGACCACTACAGTCTTCTGTATTTCTGAGTTCTAGCATGGAGATTCTCTTTCTGCAGAATGTATCCTTTATTCAGGGCACCGACTAAGGGACAGCCCCGGGCTTCATGTTAATTTTAATTTTACTGCAGGCAGTATTAAATTCTCCCTAGCTTTGTATCTATCTATGCATCCACAAATAAACAGATCACACAATAAATAGACCAGCACTGAGCTAATTCTGTCATGTACTTTATCTGCAGTTGAGCCTCTCAGCTCAGCACACAGTGGCCGCAATGAAAATAACAAACGCAATGTAACAAACTGAGCATGGCAATTGCAATGATATAAACACGAAAACCACACATTGTAATCTCACATTTTTCATTGGAGTGAATGCATTCTCTATTTTTCAGACTACCACAGGGATGCGAGTATACTTCATGGCCACTGCTCTCCCCGCGATAAAGTTATTTCTCTCCTAGCAAATTTTACTTTCACTTCACCATTTGACCGGAAAAATACCGCTATCTGTAGCCTTGAAAAGTATCATCTATTTTGGCAGGGTTGCAAGTTTTCAGTTTGCATATGAAATTGTCCCCTTGCACATGGAAGAAAATACATGAAAAAATAGCACTACGTTTGAATTGTCTGTTTATTTATCCCACTTCTATCCCTCCCCAAGCCCGGCCCAGAGTCTTCTAATAAGTCACTTTGTTAATTATTATCATTCCCGAAAAGTCATGCCCCCCTCATCCACTAAAGGAAGTCAGCTTGCTTGGAAGTTGCTGTGCTCACTTCTACAGTCTCTCTCTGTCCACCTCACTGGAGAAAGAGACAAAGAGGAACTCTGTGTACAACGGGAACTAAATGGAGTAATGAAAGGACTATAACAACAAGGTGTTCCCGTGAAAAAGAAAAGCTTTAGAGTAATTTATAAGCTCAAGCCATTTATGAGGTAAGAATCGTGATTGAATCACACAGTTTATGGATAGATGGACCCTAGAGGACTGCTGTGATACACAGTACACATCAATGAACAGAAACACCTCAATGGAGCAGCCTCTCTCTCCCTCACCGCTCCACTCTCAGGCTCAGAGATGCACACCGTCTCAGCTAGGCCCCGGAGTACTTTTTCTTTTTTCTCTAATTTCCTTCTCTTCCATTCTCTCTCGACAACAAAAAGTCCCTCCTTTCTCTCTCTCCACCTTTTTAAGTCCTCTCTCTGTCAGCCCATTCAAGCTATATCTTACTACAGAAGATATATGATCTCCCAGCCCATCAGTGATGTGATACATCAATCAAACCTGTGCCTGGAGTGACCTCCCTGTAATTTTCCAGAAGACACGTGCTCCAACCCTGTCACCTTTATACAGGGTGGCTCAATGGGCTTGAGTTCAGAATGTAACATTTTATTCTTCCAGGTTCCTGTGCTAGCAACTCAAACACAATGAACTGTTTTAAACAAAGTGATTCTTGAAATTCCTCATCCACATTGCAAAAGCAGTTTTGATCCCTGCATTTTATTTTAAAACAGCACCACAGAGTCTGTGTCTGCAGTCCCATTTACACCCTTAAGTTTGCACCCTTAGCTTGCACCCTTTGCCATGGACTAAGCTGTCCCATTGTAATCACTAATTGTGTTAATTGTTAGGGGTTGAGGGTTAATGATTAGTATGTTAGGAGTTAGTATTATTATTCCCTACACTGCAATGCTATGGTAATTAATGCTATGGTATTCTATTCAACCACCTCAAGCTACCCCATGTTATGTAATGCTAAAACCAAACTACCCTTTTCTTGGTTTGTATGAATTCACAACACTGTCTCACATCAGCCTCAGCCACACACACGCAGCATGCAATATTTTAACCACGGCATACCCCTTCTATAGGATTCTGAGTTGTTGATGAAATACCTGGCCCAGTTGAAATTCATGCCACTTGTATCTCTTGCAGACACCAACTACTATTTAGAATTGGACACAGCGTTCATCATACGTGCCAGTACTTATTCTAAGAATGATCCTGGTGGGTATGTCGCACTTTTCAAATATGATGATGTGATCAAAAAAGGCGCGCGTTAATTTCGGTGGTATGTCGTGGGTCAAGTATGACAAAGAATTCAGGGCTAATGTGGGGGAAGATGAAAGCATTGCGTGAGGCGAATTGGATATAGATCTGTGGATGACACCATTACCACCTACTCCAATGGCACACAAAGCAATCGGATTGACCCTGCTATATGGGCCCTTTCTTGGGCACTCTATCCAGGAAGGGGTGTGAGCAGCAGGGAGGGTGCGCTAGTTAATGGACTGCTGGGCCTACAACTAACAGGCATATTTTAGAGCATTCTGCATGTGCAGGCATGAGTTCAGAAGGTGTGCGGAAATGACCCCCTAGTCACCAAGGGGGTTGACTTGGGGGTGGTTGGCAAGTGGGCTTCTGCCAGTTAGATTGGCATCCCTTAAAAGGTGATTGGAGTATTATATGGCTAAGGAGTGGGCACAAGTGTTTGGTGACAGGTTTCAGTTTGGTTTTAACTTGTGTTAGAGGGGCTGAGGATAAAAAGGTGCACCAAGAACCTGTCTGGCAAAGCACAGGCTGGAATTGATCTTGATCACCACTAAATTGCAGAAGGAATTTGCAGAGAAGAGATTGGTGGGGCATTTTAAGGATTGGACATTGCAGTATTTGGCATTGTCCCCAGTGGGTTGTCACCAAGAAGGCAGAGGGCACGTTTAGTTTGATGTGCCATTTTTCTTGGCTGGAGAGGAGTTTGGTAAATGATTTAATTCAGGAGGAGGATTGTTCAGTGACTTATGCAATTGTGGGCAAGGCAGCTGGGCTAGGTGCAGTGGAGAAGCACTTCCAGCTAAATGAGATGTTAAGTTTGCTTTTCATCTGCTGCCAGTAGACCCAGAGGACTTTTATTTTTGCACATCCTGATAGTTGCGATTTAGGTGTTACCTATAGGTTGCTAAGTATCCTGTGCCCTGTCTTAGTGATTGAGAACGTTTTTGCATTAACGTTTTTCATTAAGGACTGGATCAGAGCAGCTGCTTTGTTAATTGGATGACTTTATATTTATGAGAAGGGAGGAAGTTGTTACAGACATTCATTGTCAAAAAAAAAACGGCTGGATCACGTTCCCCAATTTAAAAGAATCATTCAACCTTTGGATATTGTCCTCCATCAAGGAAAGTTTAGCTGCATTTGCTGTAACTATGTCCTTAAGGTTGTCATAGAGTCTCAGCAGAGACTCCAGGACCAAATGTAATGCAGCGATGGAAGCAGGACCCAAAGAATCAGCCTTTGGTCAAATCTCTGATTGTCTTCTAAATGAATATGAGTAAAAAAGTGTGAGTTAAGATGGTTGTGCAAATTTGATGCATCGAAAACATAATATGTCCCCAACTGGGACAGTGGAAGACATGGGGCGAGCGTTGATAACTTGTGAGACTTCCATATCCCCAGATAGTCTTAAAAATCATTTGTTCAGGATAAGAGAGTTATCCAAAGGTGGGGAAGAAGGCAGCTGAGGACCAGCTAATTGCCCAGTCTGTTTGCTTGTTGCCTCATCTGTTACCACACTGGTGAGCGATTGAGACGCTGATGGCAAATACCAGAGGCCAATAATAGAAACCTCGGAACAGAGGACCTGTGCATACGTAATCCCCAATTAAATGGATTCAAGTGTCTCTCTGAGGGGCGCAGTCTGCCTCTTATCCAACGATTCGGACGTCGTAGAGGGAGGAATCGTTTTTGTCTGTTTGGGGAAGTTTAAATTGTATGAGCTTTGCATAGTCAACGCCAACTCAATATCTGAACATGCAGGCATAAAATCAGTAGGAGGTACAATGGAGTGTAGAGAGGGGTCAACTATCCGAGACTTACTGAAGAGAGTGGCTGCCATGCTCTGGGTGGAATCCTGGAAGGAGACAGGTTTCATCCGCAAACTTGGGCTCTGAGGCTGCCGAGGCCATGAGAACACAGAACATTCTGCACTCCGCTCGGAAAGCCGGTATTAGTGCCCAGGCCTACTCCTTCGAATAATGGAAACTGTAGACATTCTCCATTTGGATCCAATGCTGCAACACTGTAACAAAGTGTGTTCACAACACAGAACACTCTGCACTCCCGTTCATTGAATTTATGGAGGAATTTGGCTCCCATTGGCGCCGGAGTAGACAGAGGTGCTGGCATCTTTTCTGCTATTTCTACATATAGAGCTAGACTCACTGGAGAGGTGATCCAGGTTGATGAAGGAAGGCTAGGAAAGTGTTGGCAATTGCTGATGAAAGCCACGCTGGTCAATAAAATGGAGTTGAGAAATGTGCAGAAATTGTTGGGGCACCTGACCTTTGTTTGTAAGGTGGTGGCTCCTGGACAGATTTTCTGTAGGTATAAAGAAAGGGTCATGGATTGGGATCAGTGTTCACACCATGTATAAGATTGAACATGGGAAAGTATGGCTCACGTGAATGGGTGCAGAGGTGAATTTGATATTGACGTTGGTAGAGAGGGGTTTGTCCCAATGACAATTGCAGGAAAACTGGCATTAATGTCCTTATTCAGTAAGTGCTTTTGGGGTTTTGTACCTAGCGGGCGGGGGGGCGTTAGATGCTAGGAGAATGTTAGTGCATTTGTCAAGTGACATGGGGAGGGTGTCAGCGCAGAGTGAGATAGTATCAGCGGATCTGTTGAAGATATTGGTGGCAGTACTGGGAAATGTGTTTTGGTCTTGGCAGGAAACCACTCTGTTGTGGACTTACACCACGTGACTGTTCTTTCCGAGCGTAGGAGTTGATGGGGCACAGGGAAGGTGTGCTGTTGGAGGGAGTGGAAGTAACTGATGTAAACCGGACATTTTAGTAAGCAAGTCCACAGGGGACAAGGAAGAGGTGTGGGTGGGTTCCTACTGGGAGAGGTGAAGAATTGGGAAAGGACAAAGAGGGGCAGTACTGACATGGTGTTCACTTCAAGCACAAAGGTGGAAAGGTGTGTTAGCTTGCCAAGCCCTTGGCATGCTGAGGAAAGGCTTGGTGTTTTCAGTGGTGGGTTGTATGGGTTTTGGTACTCACTCATTCAGGATAGAAGCTGGGGAGATGAAGTTCTAACAAATATAAGAGGCATTTGAGGAAGCTGTGAGTGTCAAATACAGCAGATCTGTAGGGTCATAGGACAGGGAAGGTTTTCTTGGGAGATCATGTTGCTGGTATTGATTTTGTTTTAGTTTTTGAAGATGTTTCAGGTGGGGAGGGAGTGTCAGAGGCATGTATTTCGAGTCATTTGTCAGTTAAGTGGTCTGGGCAGCAGGAGGAGAAGAGAGTTTTTGGGATGCATTTGGTTTGCAGCTATCACGAAGTGGTGTTAAGATTGTCTGGATTGGGGGGGGTTGAGATGGGACCAGCTACTTGCATGTTGGCAAAGGGGAAGAAGGAGAACTGGAGCCTGAAGTACTTCTATTTCATGCAAGGGAGAATGACCGGGCAAAAGACCCGCACGGTACTGGCCAAAAAGATAAAGTTGAACTTAATGATACTGAGAGAGGGCTAGCTATGGACAAGGATATACTGTTTAGAATTACTGCTACGGAGTGGGTGGCGGGGGTGGGGGCCGACAAGTGAGGTAGCGATAGACAGGGCCAGAAGGAAACTGAATACCAAAATGAGAACAATGTGCAGAGTTTGGGAGGTCGGGCTGGTGGTGCAGCCTGGGATTAAGTAAGAGGTGATCAGTATCTTTAAGGACGACAGTGTGCATTTTTTCATGATGAGCAATGAGTTTCACATTTTGGATTTGGCTTTTTTTTGGAAAGGGTGATAAAACATTTCCGAAGGAAGGATGTGCCAGAAGAGGTTTTTTTTTTTAAGTGCAGGGTGTACTGGCAGTTTGGGTAGTGATTCGGTTATAAGGTTTGTGGATTCTGCTAATGTTAGAGGACTAGTTGGTTCTGTTTGGATGGACAGAGAAGCTCAGGGTCACAGAGGTGGGGAGGAAGCTGCAGAAATAGCAGGGAACGGTATCACAGTTAGATTGATAGCAAGGTCAAGGCTATTTAGTAGTTTGGGCACAGAATGGGGAGGGTTGTAAGGAAGAGAAATTAGGGGAGGGGCCATGAGTCAATGTTCACATTAATGTTAAAAGTTGAGTAGGATAGTCTTGATGGACACGAGCCAGGCTCTCGGTTAATTGTAATCTTAGGTTTATCACTGCCCCATTAAAGTGACCTTTTCCACTCAAAAGTAGTCTGTCATTTTGTTTACTGTTTTGCCTAAAGGGATGATAATATTTCAGAGGATACACACGTCACACACACTCTAACTAGCCGAGGCGATGACTAGAAGGAGGAGGGAGGTGGGCATGTTCCTTATGTCAGAGATGGGTTCAGGACCTGTTAGTGGTGCACCCCTTTCTCACAGACCAGTGCCATCACCCGCTTCTACCACCCCTAGAAATGACCATGCTAAGAAGGATGCACTCCCTCTGTCGAGGCCTCCTCGTCACGCCTTTTCAGACCAATCGTAGCCTGGGTCCCCAGAAAGCCTCACATGGGGGTCTTTTCAAACCCAGGCCTGCCTTCGTATTCCCCTCCCCAACAGACATGATCAAGAAAAGGCTGAGCGTGTCCAACCGTACAGATTTAGGCAGTAGGCTACTGCTTTTTAAGCTGTCCTACCGCCTACAGATTTAGGTGACAGATCCTACTGCTTTTTACAGTGCAAGGTAATGTATGTGACTTTAAAACAGGCTGCAGGACAAAGCATGCAACACATTAATTAGTCTGTCTGCACAGTTGGCTAGCAGGTGATTACTTTGATTGGGCTCAGACCAATCCACTGACCGGACAGCTACGTCACTCTGTCCTGCACTCTCGCCGGTACAAGCCTTGGGTGAACCACCTGTGAAGGCAAGTGGCAGAGTGTAACGCCATCACAGAGCATCTGCCTATCAGATTGAGGGGGGTATCAGTCTCCATGTCATTCAGTGTTCAACTTGCACTGCAGGAATACATATGTATTGCCCAGGCTGCTGCTACAGAGCAGTGGTAAACATTGCCTACCACCTCTGTGTGATTACCTTCTGTGTAATTGAATTTGGTGTTAACTTACCATTCAGAATTATACATTTTTAACATTTGAACATCTTTCCATGTTGTGCTGTTTGATGGGTTGTGTATTTTAGAGTGCTTCAATGGTGCCAACAATGTATGTTTTGTATTTTCCTGTGATGTCATTGTTATGTGAATTATTATTTTTTTAAACTTGAAAAATTCTACATCTTTTTGGTCACAGAATGTTGCCAAGTATGCTACAGGCGACATTTTCTTTCAGGCTTGCAACTTGAAATGCACTCCTGAGAGCCACGTGGATGGATGCCTTCGAAGGAGGTGCCAAGATATACCCGAAACTCCACATGTGCAGGGAGCGCCAGTCTATGCAGTGCTTGCGATCCCAGCCCAGCCGAGCCCAGCCCGCCCTTCCACCGCACGCGGATCACCTCGCTGAATAAATGTGTCTGCACGCCGGACCTCTTACCTCGGGGTGCGATGGGCATCCGGCTTCGCCTGCTGATTCTGCCGCTTTCTGCCTGCCTCCTGCTGCCAAGTTAGGTACTTTAGCACACGCTAAAACTTAATTAAACAAAGTAGACGAGCACCGCTCCCGCCCACTGGATGTAAGTCGTCATACCAGTGGAATACAGAAGTCATAGAGCACTGGCTTTAAGTGGCAGGGGGATAGGGTATTGTCTCTGCCCCCCTCGCCCCCCAGCTCTCCTTTAACTCAAATTATTCATAATTTGAATTCCTATATCGCACTTCACACTGTAGTCCTGCAGGTTCTGGGCACTGTAAAAATAGGTAGTATTATTACTCCATTTAATAGTAGTCCATTCACCAAAATGCTGGATGTAGTGGAAATGACAACAACCAAACAATGACATCACAGGAAAGGGAGTCACACAACCTGATGACATCACAAAGTACCATCCCATGACTTTTGACCCTGATGAAGGGACCTCGCAGATGCAAAAAAATAAAAATATGATTCAGATAGATGGAATAGCAAACACCTACGAAGCAGACATGGTACTATTTTATCTGAGAATCCTATTATTTTAGCTAGAGTGCTGCCTTGATATGCCATTGGTCAGGTCAGGATATGCCAGAGGTGCATGGGGCATAGGCATCCTAGGGCTGCAGCACTGTCTTTATAGGCCATAAGAGTCAACCATGGCCTGGCCCTGCCATTGTATCCTAGTTATAGTTTCACAGATCTGGAATAGCCATCATATCCTAAATAGAGCAGAGAACTATATTCCCAGGGTCTACCATAATGCACTAAATGTACCCTCTTTTGTGCCAGCACTGCCGTCTAATACCATTGAAAACCTCACGTGTCCTGCTGATATCCTGATATGCCAAGGGTAGGCTTAAGTTATGCCATTTTTAATACTTCATTTGCTTGGCACAGTCATCATATGTAAAGTCCAACACACCATGTCCAGGTCCGACCATCACATGTAAAGTACAATCTCAGATGTTGAAGCAATCCCATCCTATGCCAGATAAAGCCTCCTACGATCATAATAGACATGACAAGTAAGTCATGGCAACATGTGTTCTGGAGCTGCTTTACATGCTTCGTGCAGCCTCAAAATGCCCTAAAGTTGTGACATACGGCTGGTTAGAGTTTCCTATAGCTATCATAGTCACAATATATGCAAGGTACAGCTTTACATGTATAGGTGCTGCCAGGGGTCAAGTCCTAAAAATTAAAGTGGGGGGGACATATCAACAAACGCAATGGGATGGGACTATGACAGAAATTAGCATATCAAGGTGAAATATGCACATTTCATTAAATTGGCTTTGCATTACCACCCAAATTGCACAGGACAAATGGCATTTTCCTTTCATAAAATTAACACAAACACACAATCAAGAGAGGATATCTGCTTCTAATGGTGTTTTCGAAAACGTTAAAAGGCGTGCATGGTTTAAACTCCAAGAACCAATACAACTGTTTTCCCTGGAACTTGCAGTACTGAAATGGGATAGTTCACCTTTAGTTGTTTGCTATTTTTCGCCAGGTTAAATAGTGCAGTGGTGAAGTGTCAGGCCTCCATACCATACAACTGCTGTTCGATCCCTGAGGTTGGCTTGAATTCATACATTCAAAAACGACATTCAATGTTTCTCATTTTTGCTGGGGGGACTGAGACCACCCTCTGAAAAAAGTGGGTGGACTCCGTCCACCTGCGTGTACCCTCGACTTGAGCCCTGGGTGCTGCCATCATATGCCAAGTGCAGCCAGCCTCAAGAGCCCTTGTAATTACATCTAACAAGTCACTACCTCATAGGAATGTGTTCAGGTGCAGCCATCATGACCAATCTTCCCCTGCCATCACCCTTACCTCAAAGGGCCTCTGAAGCCTCACCTAGGCACTGCCATACACATCACATGGCAAAAGGAGACATTTGTGCAGCTCTTATAGAGTGGAGGAAAACAACAGTGCAATTTAAAAGTCAAACTGCATGTATAACATGAAGGCTTACAGATAACTCTGGACATTAAAAAGATACAGTAAATGTCTGGGAAGTTGCCCTCTACATGCAAATATTCTGGTGCTGGTCTATAAACCTTTTTGCAGTGTGTTAGGGGAAGTATGACTCTAGAGCTGACATATGGCCTCATTCCAAGTTTTCCGGAATTCTGGCGGTAAACCCACCGGAATACCGGCAAACTGAATTGCTGTTACCGTCACTTGGTCTGCATAGGACTCCATGGGGGGAATTTTGCCACTATTATCGGCCGTGACGGTAATGAATGCAGTTTTTGCCTGGCAGGGGCCAGATTTACCTCCAGCTCTTAGATGGGAGGTAAATCCTTAACCCCTACCGGCAGCGTTGTAGTTGGCCGGTCCGGTAAAAGTGGCAGTAAACGTTATTATCTGCACTTTTACTGTTTACCAGCCAACTCGGAATGAGGCCCATCGTGTATTACAGACTGATTTGGAAATTGGTATCTTTAGTTGGGGCTATTAGTTGGCGCTTGCTCCACCCATAAACCAAAACTTTTGCTTTGGATTATATATAGGGAGAAATGGCATACAAGGAGGGACGCAAAGCTTGTAGGAGTTGTTTACTTTTTTAAAATTGTACCGGTTTATTAAAACCTTGTACAAAACATCAATGAAAATACATACAATATTAAAATGTCTATTCATTCGATAGCAATAAATGAAGGATTTAATTCATTAACAATAACATTTTTAGAAAGGCAATTAATCATCCAACTTTACAAATGTTAAAAAGGATACCACCGCAATTATTAAGGATATTGATCAACCGCCCAAAATTCGCAACCAAAACGAAAAATTATTTAAAAGAACCACGTCATGTACACATTTGGCAAAGACCACTTCTCTATTTCCCTGTAGAAAAGTACAATCAATGAAAAGGTGTTTTAAGGACTCTATATCACTCTCACAAAAACTAGACAGATTATTCTGGCACATTCTAAAAGGATCTCCCGCATCTGAATGAGATTCACCCCCACATGTAGGAAGGTTCTCATTATAACGCCATCGGGACAATGAGAAGAACAAGTTACTTTCTTACCTGGTAACGTTCTTTCGATGGGATGGTCCGACGACGTATTCCATATCTATGACAGGTAATCACCACAGCTGTGCTGCTTCGGAAACTTTTCCGGCGTCTGCGTCCTGCGTCGATGACGTCGATGCGCCGACGTCGAGGACCTCCTCCGACGTCCGACGTCATCCGATGTGATAAGTAGGACGCACGACGCCTGTAGCCTCAGTTGTAGTTTTTTCCCCCAGAACGTGTGACATAAGTCAACTGCCAGTCAGACACAAAGCCTTGCGGAACGTAAGCTGCAATCGCAAAAGAAATTCTGCAGCGGGGAAGGCAGGGCGGGAGCGATATGGAATACGTCGTCGGACCATCCCATCGAAAGAACGTTACCAGGTAAGAAAGTAACTTGTTCTTCGAGGGGATTGGGTCCTCCGACGTATTCCATATCTATGACAGACTCCCAAAGCAGTACCAGAGCAAGGAGGAGGGAAAGAATTTATAAACAAAATTTAGAATAGCCAATCAAATAGCAGAGCAAAGGACCGCCTTGCCAAAGGCCAGATCCTGCCCTCTGATGGAATCGAGGGAATAATGCCGTACAAATGTATGTACTGAAGCCCAGGTGGCTGCATCACAGATGTTGCGAATAGGAACACCCCTCTGCAGCGCAGTAGATGCAGCCACACCCCTGGTAGAATGGGCCCGCAAGCCAGCCGGTGGGTCCTTACCCGCCAAGCGGTAACACTCCGAGATGGCCAAAATAATCCAGCGGGACAAAGTGTGTTTCGTCACAGCTTGCCCCAAACGCTTACCAGCGTAACCAATAAAGAGTCGATCGTCCACTCTGACCCGGGACATGCGTGAAACATAAAAGCTTAAAGCTCTCCTAGGATCAAGCCTATGGAGCCTCTCCTCTTCCTTACCAGGATGCGGAGGAGGATAGAATGCCGGAAGAACAACCTTCTGGGCCAAATGAAATTCCGTCACTACCTTCGGAAGAAAAGAAGGACGAACACGAAGGACAACCCTGTCCTTGTGGAAAACAGTGAAGGGTGGCTTAACTGAAAGTGCCTGTAACTCACTCACTCTGCGAGCGGAAGTAACCGCAACTAAAAACCCAGTTTTCAGAGTTAACAGCCTCAAAGGGCAAGAATGTAAAGGCTCAAACGGAGCACCCATAAGAAACCTAAGAACAAGGTTTAAATCCCAACCGGGCACCAGGAAAGGTGACGGAGGGAATACATTAGTGAGCCCTTTCAGGAACTGGGAAATCAAAGGGATTTTAAAGAAAGAACACTCTTCAGACGAGCGCTTAAAGATGGACAGCGCCGCCAGGCAACCCTTAACGGTACCCACTTGCAAGCCCCAGTGGGCCAAAGAAAGTAAAAAGGACAGAACCATGGGGATGTCACATGCAAAAGGATCCACATTCTGAACTCTGCACCAGTCGCAGAACTTACGCCAACGGCAACGGTACAGAGACTTTGTTGCCGGCCTCCGGGCCGAAGCAACACCTCCATCACGTCCTCAGGGAGGTCCCAATCCTTATACCTCAACCTTTCAGAAGCCAAGCGTGAAGGTTGAGGGATCTGACCTCTGGATGGAGAACCAGACCCCCCTCCCGTGAGAGCAGATCGTCTCGGTAGGGAAGACGACGTGGAGGGCAGATGGACAAGTCGAGAAGCTCCGGGTACCACGTCCTCCGAGCCCACGCCGGAGCAATGAGGATCATCCGGGAACCGAACTTCCGCAACCTCCGCAGCACTTCCGGGATGACGGGGATTGGAGGAAACGCGTACAGCAGCGGGAACGACCAATCCACCACGAACGCGTCTCCTAAGGCTCCTTTTGGAGGAAATTCCCGCGAGCAGAACCTCTCGCACTTCCGGTTGACACTGGAGGCGAAGAGATCCACTGGAGGGGTCCCCCAAAGGGCGAAGATCTCCAGGAGAATCTCCTGAGCCAACTCCCACTCGTGAGAGATCGCGCTCTGCCTGCTCAGAGCGTCCGCCGTCACGTTTTCGACTCCGGCCAGATGAACTGCCGAGACCGAAACTTCCTGCTGGATGGCCCAGAACTCGAGCTGCATCGCCTCCCTGCACAGAGGAAGTGACCCTGCCCCCCCCTTTTTGTTGAGGTAGTGCATGGCCACCGTGTTGTCCATCAGGATCAGGACATTCCTTCCTCGCACAGTCGGCAGAAAAGCCTTCAGGGCTAGCCTGACGGCCCTCAGCTCCAACAGATTGATATGGAGACTGGACTCCGACGGAGACCAACGACCGCTGACTGTCAGCTCGTTGGCATGAGCTCCCCATCCTGTGAGGGATGCAACCGTCACAATCGTCACCTCCGGCCAGGGAAGCCAAAATGGAGCCCCCTTCATCAAGTTGCCTTCGACGGCCCACCACAGAAGGTCCTGGGCGACCGAGGGCGGCACCTGAATCGGGTCCGACATCCTGCCGGAGGACTGCGACCATTGCATCTTGAGTGCCCACTGCAAAGATCTCATGCGCAGGCGAGCCTCTGGCACCAGAAGAATGCAGGATGCCATGAGGCCGAGCAACCTCAAGAACTCGAACGCTGGGAGCGTCTGGGCATGCTGAAACTTGTGCACCATCTGCTGAATGTGAAGAGCCCTCACTTGGGGAGGAAAACACTGCCCCAGGGAAGTGTCGAGCACTGCTCCGATGTACTGGAGCCTCTGCGTTGGCGTCAAATGGGACTTCTTCAAATTGAGGGAGAAGCCCAGCCTGTGGAGGGAGTGGCAGGTGACGGACAGATGAACCAGGACTTGCTCGGGAGAGCTCCCCCTGATCAACCAATCGTCCAGGTAGGGGTAGACGTGAATCCCCCCTTGCCTGAGATGCGCTGCCACCACCACCATGAGCTTGGTGAAAACCCTCGGGCGGAGGTCAATCGGAACGGCAGGACCCGAAACTGAAAGTGCGAGTCGCCAACCGCGAACCTCAGGTACTTCTTGTGCTTGGGATGGATCGGCACATGGAAGTAAGCATCCTTGAGGTCGAGTGACACCAACCAGTCCTGAAGCTGAAGGGCCTGGAGGACTTGAGAGAGAGTAACCATCTTGAACTTGTCCTTCCTGAGGAGTTTGTTCAAACCGCGCAAGTCCATGATGGGTCTCAATCCCCCGTCTTTCTTGGAAATCAAAAAATAAGGGGAATACCATCCCTTGTTCCTCTCCGCTACAGGCACCAGTTCTATAGCGCCTTTCTCCAGCAGGGCTTGAATTTCCTGCGCAAGGAGCGGATCCGGACACTTCAAAGAGAGGTTCCCCGGTGGATTGTCGCGAGGCCTGTGCCGAAAGGGAAGACAGTAGCCGTGGGCTATGATCTCCAGAACCCACACATCTGAAGTAATGGCTTGCCACTCTACAAGATGCTGCGCCAGCCTTCCCCCAACCGGCGAACCATGGGACATGGCCTCACGACAGAGTGGGAGCGGCTGCGGCGTTACCTGAGGGCAAAGAGGCAACTGCCCGAGCGGCCTTGGCACCACGGGTACCCTGTCGTCCACCTCTGGTACCCCTGCGATGGCCACTTTGACTGCCAGCTCCTCTCGCTTTATTGAAGGATGAGTAAAAGTGAAAGGAACCACCCCTCCACTGCTGTCCCCAGGACGAAAAGGCAGAGGTTGGCGAACTGCAGCGCCCAACGACTTCGCTGCAGCCGACGAGGACTGCAACCTCTCAAGGCTCTCGTCAGCCTTGCTGCCAAAAAGGTGTACACCATCAAAGGGCATGTGGAGGAGCCGGGACTGCACATCAGGAGCAAACCCCGACTTCCGCAACCACGCAAACCTGCGTATCACGGTGCTCGCCGCCATGGACCTACTGACGCATTCAGCCAAGTCCAGACCCGACTGAACGGACACACACAAGGCATCCTTACCATCCTGGACCATAGCAAGGAAACCATCCCGTTCAACCCCTTCGGGAATATGGTCAGCCGCTAACGCAACACAGTTCCACAGAGTGTGCGTGAAACGTGACAAGGCACAAATGGAGTTGGCCGCCTGAAGCGCCACACCACCAGAAGAAAACACTTTCTTCGCCCAGCCATCAAAACGTTTGCCGTCCCTATCAGGAGGGATGGTAGGGTACGACGCCTGCTTTGCCGGGGCCGTGGCCGCCTGCACCACCAAACTGTCCGGAGTGGGGTGCCTGGTCAAGTAGCAGGGGTCGCTACCGGCTGGACGGTATTTACGCGACAAGGATCTGCCCACCGCCGGGAGACTCTCCGGAGCAGACCACGCCGCCGCCACCCTTCTCTGTAAAGCCATATGGAACGGCAGTACCGGGTCAGTTGGGGGACCCACATCAAGGATGTCCGTCAGATCATCCTGCACAAACTCCCCTGGGGGAGCAGACCATCCCAGATACGCAGACACCCTAGCCATAAGGCGCCGGTACGAGGAATCAGGCCTACAAAATACCACCTCCGGAGAGGTGTCCAGTCCACTGGCATCATGCAGTGACTGCCACAAAACGTCAAACTGACTATGGCCCGAGACAATGTCATCTGGCACCAGACTAGGAACCAGGCCATCAGAATCCTCATCCGCCTCCGAAATATATTCCAGGTGGCGAAAAGGCACCCGAGAGTGCTTGCTCTTAACCAGAGCCTTCCTAGGGGGTACACCCGTGACACGGGGCACCCCCGACACGAAAGGCGTCGATGGCGTCGAGCGAATCGGCGCCGACGCCGAGAAAACCGGCAACGGCGCCGAGAGGATCGGCGTCGACGTCGAGGAAATCGGCGTCGACGTCAGATGCAGCGCCTCCAGTAGCGGCGGCGTCGACACAGCCCTCGAAGCCGGAGCCCCGAACGTGTCCCTCGACGACCTGACCGTCGACGGCGTCGACGAGGCCCTCGAAGCCGGAGCCTCGAGAAAGCCTGTCGACGCCCTCGACGCCTCAGACGTCGATGTCTTCCTCGAAGACTTCACAGGAGCACACGGTCTCGAACGCGTCGAGGACCGGGACCTGGAACGGGTACGGCGAGAACGAGCCTCCTTGTCCGAACGGGACCGCTCCCGTGACTCGTGCCGACCACTCTTGCGAGCGGCGTCTCTCGACCTCACACGGCCGACCCCACTCGGGGGCGCGGACCGCTGAGTACCCTGCGACTCAAGAATCGCCAACATATCCTTCCCGAAGGAAGCCCATTCTTCCGGCGACGCACGGCTGGTGGGGCAACCGACGTGCCGGGCAGAATCCTCGGAAGAGGACTTGGAAGGCGACCGGTGACGGCGCTTCCGAGAACGCCTCGAAGAGGCCGAGGAGTGGCGAGACCCACTCCTAGAAGAAGACCGACGAGACTTCCGACGATGAAGCGGAGAGTCACCCCTCGAATCATCCGTCGAAAGCCCCGCCGACTCCGACTTCCGGGGCTTGGACACCCGACCTACCGACAACTTCTTCTTACGTTCGCGTAAGGCTCTGGACGTGAGCGACTGGCAGTCGATACAGTCATCCGTGTCGTGGGCCTCCCCGAGGCACCAGAGGCAGGCGTCGTGCGAGTCAGTCACCGACATCTTGGACCCACACTCCCCGCACTTCATAAAGCCCGGACGCGGGGTAGAAGACGAAGTGGAAATTCACAAACGAACAGGTTCGAAGAACCAGAAAGAACAGAACTCCAAAGAGTCGAGGCTTAGAACCGAGAAACACGAAGCAACACGTTCGCGGAAAAAACGGAACTGAGGCTACAGGCGTCGTGCGTCCTACTTATCACATCGGATGACGTCGGACGTCGGAGGAGGTCCTCGACGTCGGCGCATCGACGTCATCGACGCAGGACGCAGACGCCGGAAAAGTTTCCGAAGCAGCACAGCTGTGGTGATTACCTGTCATAGACATGGAATACGTCGGAGGACCCAATCCCCTCGAAATATAGATTGGTAAAGTACCCCTGCCTTTGTTCTTAAGACCAAGATCGCCAATCATTGTATAGGAATCTCTCCCATCACACGTCTCACACCAATCCGCATCAAGTATTTTCTTTTTTCCACCTGCACGATTTGTCGTATCACGATTTGTCGTGAGGAGGTCAATACTCGCATTCCACTTGGACAAGCAACCAACCTGAGAATATTCCAACTCCTTTTCTATCAGATGATAAAGCGAATTAGGAGAACCCATAATAATCTTTCTGAATAATAAGATGGCCTTCCGCAACACAATACATTCCATAGAAGACAATCCTAACTCGTATTTTGGATAACCGTTTACTTATTTGCCCACCTATTGACTGCCCATGGCCATGCTAATCTCTCTGGCCATTCGCACCCAGTTCCTGCCCCTCCCCGCCCAAAATACCTCCTTATGGAAACTCTTTGAGCTCAATTCATCCAAGCCTTACCATCACACTTTGCACTGAAAGTGCCTACCAGTGTTTTGTCAGAGGAGTGTTCTGAGAGTTAATGACTGGAGCTGTAAACCGGCTACTGGGGTAACAAATATGTCTTAACCAGCTCTGCCTTCAGCCACTCGATCTACAAGCACTATTTGTGTCCTTCACTGAAGTCGTGTTAAAAACCAGCACTGGCAAAGCCAACAGTTTTGGCTTCTTTATAGGTATTAGGTATTTGCCAGGCACTGCTATTGGATGCCCAGGTACTCACAACATTCTTCACCTGCTGCCATCAACGGCCAGTTAATACCACTATGGCTGTACCTGGCAAGTGCCTTTTACAATATCAATACGAAAGCACAAACTGTTGGTATTGTCAATGCTTGTTATTATTAGTAGCATTTAGGCAAACATGTCCCATTTCATTTGGGAGATGGTCATTCAGTCCTATTTTTTCTTTGCATTGTGGAAGTTGTAGAAGATTTGCTTTTCCGATTACAAATCCAGGACAAAAAGTCCCTGAGCATAATAAAAACAGGAATGGATCATATTGACATGGGCCCTGTTGGAATGTATACAGCAACACATGTTTCCCAATGCAAGTACCACAGATGCAGTAAGCTATGGGTGAACGCTTTTATTAAGCCTTTCAGAGATGGCTAATTAGTGTGATCTTGGGGCCATTTAGTTATGCTGATTAATCACAAGCTTTCTTATGTATTTGGAGATTGTAATTCCCGGAACACTTTAGCGCAACAACACATAAATGACAAGAAAGTTGCAAGAAGCAAATACATTGCGCTGCATTAGCACCTCAAACCATACTTTAGGAATTGAAACGCACACAGGCTCAGACTGGCCTACAGGGCAATAGGGCAATGCCTGAACCAAAAATGCAAAATGCTTGTGTGGGACTGTTTTTGAATTAAAGTGGGCCACTTTTTTGGGCCCATTTGATAAATTACTTCACCATGCACAATTTGCATCACATTTTAGCAAAAAACCTTCCCCTGGGGTACTACTCAAACAGGCCATCACAAAAGGAATGAATTGCCACTTGCAACTGTGGAACACTTTTTCATTGGTGCCCGAGACAATTCTATTCCCCATTCCGACACTGAACACACACAGCTCTTGCTTGTGACTCTAGGAGACCATCACCCAATGCCACAATGTAAACACATATCTGGGAGCCCTGTTTTGCTTTCTCCTAATCGCTCTTGTGACCTCTGTCTGACCAAAGGGTTGCAAGAACAGAGCCAGGGGTACCAAAGAGGAAGCCAGGGGTAGCAGATGCCACCTCTGGTGACCCTCAAATGAAGTCCATAATGCAGTGCTGCTGCGGGATTCAAATTTGTGAAGTGCTGGCTCCTGCGCTATCCACTTGGTGGGTAAGTAGAGGCTATTATCTGCCAGCCCCATTCTCTGTGCTTGGTAGCAGACTTCTGACGTTCAATCACCAGCCATCTGGTCAGAATGGTGCTGCACATTCGTTTGGGCTGTTATGGTTGCGTGTGACACCTATGAATCCCAAACTATTTAATGAATGTACAGATTAAAGTACACATAGTTAGCAATGGCATATGAGAGGGGTACAGACAAAATTACATTTGAGGAGGGATTGTGAAGGCATCTTGGAGTAAGACACAGAGAACAGATTCAGAATGAACAATACAAGTTTATTAACGTAAAAGCCAGGATGGAAAAACGCCTATCCTGTCATATCCTATGGTGGGATTTCCCTAACAAACCAAAACTAAGGAAAGTCAAAGTCCAAATGTTCAATTTAGGAATCTGTCTGTGTCCAAAACATATAATTGCCCTCACAACTAATCTATACAATGTATAGGGATGTCAGAGCAACCAGCAAAACAGTGTTCAGCACAACGTTCAGAGCTCTATCCTGCTCACAGCTTTCTTTCAGCTCCCTTCCCCAAGTATAAAGCAATTCAAATAAATGTCTCAGGATTACCTTAAATTCAGATATCAAGTTAACCAATAAGTTAACCAATACTCAGGGTTCGCTTCCCAAAGTTCCAAAGCACAGTTCCAACCACAAAAGCACATTAAACCTCAGGGTTCCCTTCCCCAAGATTTGCTTCCAATATATAAGGATATTTTCCAGCCTTTTAAAGGTCTGCGCCACAATTGCACCCTCTTGATTTGGTTGGTCTTGGTGTAACAATATCATTTGACAAAACGTTGTAGTTCAAACATTTATTAGAGTTCCTCTCCAAAGTTCCATTCTCTCTGGAGCCCAAAGTATTATTGGTTCACTTGTATTAAATTCTCTTGTGATTGTTAAATTTCTGTTTAAAGTTCACTTTTAAATTCAATATAGAAATTATGCTTGTAAACTTCACCTGAAAGTTGCATTCTCAAAAATGTATTTTGGATCGGTTTTCATTTATGTCTATGGTGTCATAGGTATTAAAGATCTTCATTCAGTTCGCCTTGGTGATATGTTTCACTGTATAATGCTTTGAATAACTTGCCCAGCACTCAGAGATGTTCGTAGTAATTAGCAAAGGTTTCATTTATTTCATCTTGGCATAACAAGTCTCTGTATGGTAGTTTTATAATATGCCCGGCACTTAAAAGACCTTTGTTGCAATTAAAGACGGTGTCATTCTTTTAGTTTCCTTGTTAGAAGTTTGTGAAAGTTGTCTTTGTAACATACACAGCACTCAGAGACTTTCGATAACATGCCTCTCATGCATGCGACCACTCCGACACATAGTAATACTCCGCAGACCTTCAAACACTTGCACACTGAGAGTCCTTTTACATAGAAGCTCACTGGTTGTGTCTTGCTGCGTTTCTGCAGCGCAGACTTCTCGGCTTTAGGCCCTCAGCTTCAGGACTCCCTCTTCTGCCCCTCAGGCACTCCTGGGTCACCTTCCGATTCCAGGAGAATGAGCACTGTGAACACCATGATAAGGGGCAGCCTTCAGGCACGTCTCCACGTTGAATGCCTGCTCGTTCCCACGGAGCCTCAGCACCCGGGCTGTACTGCTGTGAACCGTTAATGTGCTGCCTGGCACAGCTTCCTGCTGTTTTCTGTGGCCTCTCCACTTCTGCTCCCTCAACGCTATGGCTTCTTTGGATTCACCCTCTCCTGCTCCTCCTCCTGCAACTATATTGGGCCTTTGATACACCTGCAGCACCTTAACAGGCTCCAGGTGCTGTTGTACAATTAGCCCTGCCTGACCATCATTAAGGGGACATGCCTGACCTCTACCACTCTCAGCAGGCCTCTTCCTCGCCCCAGTACCACAGCGGTAGAAACACTGTGTCCTCATTGCTCTTAGTTGCCAATTCCCTGCCCATAGCCATGCTAATCCCTTTTGGTAATCCCACCCCTTCCTGCCTTTCCCCACCCAAAAGTCCTACGCATCGGAACTCTTTGAGCTCCTGTGGTGGTGGACATGTTTTATGTGCAGGGTAAGGTGCAGGCTGCCTGGAAGCTTGTCTGTCTAACCAGTTTGCCTCGCTATGCATCGTGGGAGTAGCAGTCTCTCTGCGTTGCCCGGTTGGCCTCGGAAAGCGGACAACAATGGGGATTGCCAGACTGCGGGTGCCCTGCACGGAGGAGGGGCAGGTAGTATGGATATGTTGTTACTGGTGGAGGACAGTGGGTGGAGGTAGGGGGGAAGATGTTATTTCCTTGGCCTCTCAGTGCACATGTCAGGGTGCACCTGTGGGACCTGCAGAAGGCAGCCACTGCAGAGGGCTACTGAGGTAGCACTGCCAGCCCTGCCAGCTTCCTTGCTACAAACGCATGCACAGGTATGCAGTGATGGCCTGTCTCACTCCAGTCAGGTCAACCTCAGCCGGGCGTGTTGTCATGATTGCATTGTTTATCCGTCAGACCCCATGCACGCACATGCAGCCCATTGTACATGATGCATTCGCACTCGCAAGGTGACACAAGCTGTACCAAAATGTGTCTTTGAATTATGCATTCTGCTCATGTTCAGACCTTCAAAGCCACACAGTTAAAGCTTGTGCCCATGGCATGCCGATTCAACATTGAAATCGTATGCATAAAATGTATTTTTTCTCTTGTTGGTGTTATGTTTGCAGACGTTTGGGTCCATGGAAATAATTGAAATGAAAGAAATGGTGGCATCTCATACTTGTGAGGTGTGGTCTGTTACTTTTGTGAATTAGAATGGTAAGGTTTGTACAGTTATTTTTTAAAAATCTATTGGAGACATTAACAATTATTGGATATTTCGATAGCAACATTTTGCTATTCAGTGTTGCTGTGCTTTGCCACACGCTTTTCTTTGCATCAGACATACACTAGTTTGCCACCTTTTAGGGTTACTGCCATGAAACTTCATAATAAGTATGCTATGGGTTATTTGTGTAGAGCATACCACGGCCAAAGTGCTGTGAAGAAACCTGCAGATCCCTCACTGAAACCCTGCCTAAAGACTCCTCCCAGGTGGCCAGGGGAAGGCAAACGCTTTCTGATCCCAACCTTGGGGGTGGTGTACTGCGGGAGGATCACCTGGGTGGAGACAAGGCCTAGGGAAGTGAGGAGATTCCGTTGCACGAGACACTGTATTTATCCTCTAACAGGGAGACTCCTACCACTGTACCAGAAGAGGTTATCTAAACCTCCTATGGAATCTAAGATGGTAAACCCTAAGGTTGTAACACCAAAGCCAATTATACCAAAAGAAAGAATCTTTTTGGTTCCTAAGTATCATCCTCAATACCAAAGATACACTACAAGGAATGGCATAAATGGTATCTTCTCTAAATCATTTCCCTCTAGTAAAGTTAAAACATGCAGCCCCTCTGTTATTACTAAGGGAATTAAACATACCCTTGAAAATAATCAAGAAGTAGAAAAGTAAACTGCATGTCCCAGAATCCCATAGGGACTCAGATGAAGAAGAGGACTGAAGAGGCAAGTAGAGGTAGTGACCGGCAAATAAACCAAACAGCCTTTGCACAGGTCAGGCAATTGAAACCAATGGCTCACACCTGAAGCCAATTGCCAAACCTGGGAAACATAAAAGGCTGCAGCAGGAGGGAGGAAGCAGAAGGAGCTGGAAACGGAGTTGGCAGCCTGGCAGTAGGAGCAGTAGTCGCAGAGCACAAGACTGGCAATTCATGAGGAAGTGTGAACACAGAAAGGATGCCGGGACGTGGAGACAGAAAATTTCACCTGCAAGTTCTGAGAGGGTCCTTTGGTCTCAAATCCTGCATTGCTGTGGCTGCACTGAGGAAGACGTGCTGAGAGTGGAGCTTTCCCCATGGGCGCGTAGTAGCTGTGATTGCAGAGCCGTGATCATGCTGAAGCCTGAGGTCCATAGAAGAAGGCAAGCTGGTGGACTGAGGTGCGAAGGAGACTCCCAATTAACATGGTCAGACCCCATACACCTGTGCTGCAGAATGGTGTCGGTCCCAAGGGTGCCAGAAGCAGTAGTAGCAGTTCAAGAAGTTAATAACGTGAAGCAGCCTGCAACAGCAGTGTTCCTGGAGCCGGTGAGTGAAGCTCAGCGTTAAGGTTCACTCAGCAAGCCTTGCCAATAACTGTTACCAGCTCAGTAGTGACTTGCGTAAGTTCAAAAGCGAGTATAAACTGTTTGTCGTTGTGCTGGTAGTTTCTCTTTATAATGGAAATGTAACACGTGCACTATTAGTGAGAGCAATAGAAAAGCCTGTTAATTCCATTGTCAAGCAATTCACTGTTGCCGGAGTGGTTGCGTGTCTCCCATAAAAAGGAGAAAGCTTGTTAAAGCCATTCCGAAAACCTCACTTTAATTTCCAGAAGTGTTACAAGAGTAGTAGCATCAAAGGAAGGTTGCGTGTGACCAATTGTATTTCCTTACAGGAGTCTGAAGCTGTCTCTGTGATATTGAATAAGAAATACAATCACTGGTATCTCTTTAAAGCTCAAGATCTAGCTGAAAGAGTGATAGCATGTACCTAAATCTTGCTTTGTTTTGAAGACTGAAACTTGTAGTAGTTAAAACATTTATTCTTAAAGTCCTGAAGTTGTTGCACTGAATAGAACAACAAGCATTACCCAAGCCAAGAGGTGAACCCTTTCCACATTGAAATCAGTCCTATTAAGAACTTTCCACCTGATCTGCAAGGTTGTTAACAATCCAGTGATACAAGTGTGACATTTATACCTGAAGCTGGACGAGTAGTAATACAGCTTCCGGCTGGTTACTGGAACCAAGAAGATGTGAACAAAGCTGGGGAAGGGAGCTGGGTGCTTGTAAATAGTCAAGCAGAAGTACCTAAGTGGCAGTAAGGCAGACAGAAGAGGCAAAGAGGCTGCCCTTTTCTTGAAGTATAGGAAATTAGAGTGCATTGCCTACCTGTGGAGGTTGAAGTGTCTTGTCTTTAAATGTCTAAAATTCTGAAGTACAAAGTTGTAAAATAAGAAGCAGAACTACAGGAACTGTGGTGGTGTATAAAATGTCAGTGGATGCCACATTGCAGTTGGTTGAAGTAGCAGCATACTGTGGAACATTGGAGTTTGTTTCCATGGTAACAGTAGCAGAAGGGTGATTGTCATGAGGAAAGCAACAACCCAAAAGAAGCATCCTGACAATAATACTAGAGGTACTGCAGTTGTCTTGATCAAGTATAACGTTGTAGAAGAAGTTGTTGTTAAGCTAATCTTTGTACCGTGTCTATTGATCCTGGAAAGAAGATATCCAGGATTACCATTGGTGCTATTTTCTTGGCTGAAATTGGAATGGGATCCTTTCAACTGAAAGCTGAAGAACTGTTACCAGTGGATTGCCTTTGTTTGTTGAACTTTTGTATTGACTTGGAACTCTGGTTCAAGACTTTTCTTTTCCTTTGAACATTTAGAGAACTGACTTTGGACAACCCTGGGGAAGGGATTTACCCAGGACAGGTGTAGGTCATCCAAAATATTGGTTAAATATTGTTTATTTTTTATGTTGTTTATAATTTCCTTTGAATGTTTGTTGTTTAGTGTGAGGGGCAGTTTGTCTTTGTTAGGGGTTGTTCCCTTAGCTTTTAGACCAGGTAGGGAATTCCCTGATAGAGTAGGACTAGCACGGATTTACTTTGCCAAAATGTGCTCTTAATAAAAAGTCTAATTTTGAGAAAACACAAGCAGTTATCCGCCTCAGATCACTGACCCCTCACAGTGCCCAGTATGGTTCTAGGTTTATTTTTCATTGTTCATTAATGTGTGTGCACTTTGTGCAATTTACTCCTTCGTCCTGTCCCCTTTCCTCCATACTTTTTGGACATTTCGTCCATTTGGGACGGGACCGGAGCACTTTTGAAGCATCAAAAATAATGTGTTGTCCTTCTTTTATTTTTACACGAGGCCACTGCACGTGACCGTAGCCCCGCCTTCCTTTTCTCTGCATGGTCAGGGTCAGACGCACTTGCATCGTAGGGAATTTTCCGTTTTTGTTTTCCTTGTCCTTGATTGTCCTGCTCCGGTTCCACGGTCTTCTTTCCTCCGTCTACGCCGGAAGCGTCTGGGATTCGTGTACGGTTCTTCGTGCAAACATCGTTTCGCGAGGGCAGATTCCCATTCTCTATGTCCGGAGTGCTTGGGGCCGGAACATCGATGGAACTCTTGTTTTTACTGCAACTCTCTATTTTTGGCAATCCAGCGTAGGCTCATCAGGTGGGAGGAGGTGTGCCAGCGGCTACCGCCTCCTCATTTACAACAGTTCATCGACGAAAAAAGGAAGCATCTGGTAAGTTCCTTCCTTTTTAGGGAATCCCATCCAGGGGACTCCTTCCTGGGGTCTTCTGGTTCCGGGAGCGGTCCAAGTGGCTCTGGTACCAGGGTTCTCCCTGAGGTGTCCCGAAAGGGATCTAACCTGGATTCCGGAGTTTTCTCCGAGGCCCTCTGTCAAGGGGCTGTCAAGACCGGATTTTCATCCGAGGTTCCCCATCTAGGGGCTATGACTAAGCCCAAGTTTCTGGGCCTGTTTTAACGGGGGTTATTCCCGAGGTTTCCAAGTCTGGGATTACATGTACCAAGCCTAGTCTCGAGGTTTCCTGTGCAGTGGCTAAAGTTACCGTGTTAACCCTGAGGATCCCCAAATAGGGGATATAATTAAAACCAGCAAGATCAAAGGGCCTCATTTAGGGGTTCTGGCTACCGGGTGTGGCCCTGGGCCTTCCCACAAACAATCTTGTGGTCGTACCGATCCTGCTGAGGGGGCAAAGAAGGAGGGCAAAGGCCCTAAGACTTCAAGCACCGGCCCTGCCAAGGTTCCCTCACAACTTGGGAACTAGCCTCATTAGAATCCTGGGGGTATGCCCCTCCAGAGCGGGCTCTTCCCATGCCTCTGCCTAGACCTTCCTCTAAGGACACGTTCTTTGGCAAATTCCAGGCCCTTATGCACTCTGACCCGATGAAGGCATACTTTAAGGATCTATTAAAAGTAATGTATCATAAGCCTCTCGAGTCGCAGCCTGCTCCTCCTACTCCCCAGCAGGTTTTGGTAGTGCCTCCTCCTCCACTGCCAGCACTGCCTCCAATTTCACCAGTGCTTAAGACGCCAGTTGCTCAAACAAGTATGCCCACTGTGTCTGATGTACCACGTGCTGTGGATCAGTTTTCTGTTCCCACCACAACTGACGAGGACCAAATGGACCAGGATAGCGAAGACCCACCCCACTCTGTCAGAGCTTTTCATGACCCGGTCTTGGATATGATGGTGTTTCTAGATATTCCAATACCCGAGCCTCTGGCTCCACAAGAAGGAGTACTTTCAGGATCATTAACTCTCACGACACAAGAGCGCACAGGCCTATTCCTTCAAAAGGATGTGCTTGCTGAAGCCCGCAAGGTCTGGGAGAAACCTCATTCCGGGCAGCATATAAATAGGAAAATTGATGCTTGCTACAAGTTACACTCGTCGGAGGACATACCTTTCACTGCATGTCCACTCCCTTCATCAATGGTACTGGCAGCAGCTACGCTCCAGTCTAAGCCATCCTCAAATTACTCCACAGCTGCCTTGTAGGTCCTGTCCAAGGAGGACAAAATTCTTGACGCCATTGGGAAAAAAGTTTTTTCCATTTCTGGTCTTCAGCTGCAGTAGGCGAATACCAAAGTCATCCTTGCAGCGGCAAATCTTAAGCTGTGGAAGGAGCTTTACAAATTTCAGGAATGTATCACACAGGACAGACTGGATGATTTTAAAGAGGGCCTATCCGATGCCAGAGTTCTGTCTCAGGACCTACTGGAGGCAGCGGCCCATCATGTAAATACTTCTGATTGTGGTAACTTCTGCGAGAAGAATAAGTGAGCTTCAAGCCCTCTCAGTCAAACACTGTTCTTAACTTTCCACAAGGATAAGGTTGTTGCTCGCACTCATCATTCTTTCATTCCAAAAATTGTCTCAGAGTTCCACATAAATCAGTCAATATCCTTACCGGTTTTCTTTCCAAACCCGGTCTTGGATGCAGAAAAGGTTCTACATAATCTAGATGTCAGACTAGCTCTGATGTTTTACCTTGACAGAACAAGTGAGCTTAGAAGCTCTGCACAACTCTTTGTTACTTTCAAGGGCCCAATGGGGAAACTGGCTTCAAACACATCTATCTCACACTGGATCACTTCATGCATTTCAGAGGCTTATACAAGGTCTTCAACCCCCAAGGGGTGTTCATGCACATTTGGTCCGTGGCAAAGCGGCTGCTGTCGCCTTCCAGAAATATGTTCCCTGGGAGTCCATAGCCAAGGCTGCTAGTTGGGCTTCCCTCTCAGCTTTCTGCAGACACTATTGCCTTGACCTGAGCTCCCGGGCTGATGCCCAGTTCAGCCAGGCAGTTCTTAAGAACTAGTTCCAGTAAGGGAAATGTCCATCCTCACGTTTGTTTGATCATTGCTTGGGAATCTCCCAAAAGTATGGAGGAACGGGATGTAGGAGTAGAACAAAGCTACTCACCGTAATGACTACTTTACTCCTAGTCCATATTCCCTTTTCCTCCATACACTCGGCCACCGTCCCCTCTAAAAAATATCCTCTCTTTTGCTATTTTGCTAATGGTCCTTCGACTTTGGTGATAGAAAATTACTGAAGGGTGATGTGCGGGCCGGAGATCAGGAAGGCGGGGCTACGGTCACGTGCGGTGGTCCCACGTAAAAATAAAAAGCAGGACAAACAGTTATTTTTGCTGCTTCAAAAGTGATCCGGTCCTGTCCCGATGGACAGATTGTCCCAAAAGTATGGAGGAAAGGAGACTATGGACTAGCAGTAAGGTAGTCACTACGGTGAGTAACTTTGTTATTCCACAATATTTTTTCTCCGATTTATACCCCAATACCCGTTGCCTCAACACCCTAATTCCTCCACTTCCTACATCCACACAAACATATCATATACTTAAAGAAATACATTTGGGGAAACACATATTGAGGAAAGGTGCACCAACAAAATACACACGTATAAAGGAACACTGAAAAACAAATGAGTGATACCCAATACAACTTTTCACACAGGGATGTGGGGGTTATATTATCTAAGGTTGCCTTCTTATGTGTGACGGTACTGGCACCTGGCTACTTGTTTGGAAGCAACTATTCCTGTTGATGTTCAATTAAAATAGAAGAGCCAAATTGCCACGCTCAGTAACCTTTCAAGGTTCACAGTCTCATAAGAGTTTGTTTGATTCACTGAATGAACTTGAAATCTCAGTTTTCACTGTTTTACTTGTTTTTTACATGTCTCCCTCGCTCCGGCTTATCAGCATTGATACGCTCCGTGTACCATTGACATCTGCTGCAGCACACTTGGGCTATTGTCCTCGATCTTACGATTCCTTCTGCAGAGGGTTTGCAGGGTTTTGTTGAAAAAGGCAAGGTCGTGTCCCTCCTTGTCACCCTCTTGATATTCGCCGTCTTTCTCCTTCGCTTGAACTGCCGGGCCTGGATAGCTGTCTCATCGTGTGGTCTTCCTTGCTCGTACTGTGCTCTCTTGTTCCACCTTTTATCCCTGTGGGGAAGGAAAAGGGCCGTCAGGTGTGTGAAATTCTTGTCAATTGCTTGACTTTGCCTGACCCTTGTATTGGGACACATCAGGTAAATAGCTCTGGTGTTAGTCCGTTGTGCGAAAGTGTTCGTGTTGGCAAAGGGGTGGCGGGGCAGTATTTTCAAATGTCCTACGTGGTAGGATGCGGAAGAGGTATTGAAGGAAGGGGGGTACCGTGTCTTACCCGTCGGTGTCCCACTCCCACTCCCTGAGGACCCCCCCCCATCCAGGTGATCCTCCCTCACTAGTCCACCCCCAGGAACTGGATCCAATGGCAATGGCTGTGTCTTGGCCACCTGTGTGACAGATCCCTGGGGTTTAGCCAGGGATGAACCTTCAAGTTTCTCACAGTACTTCCTCGAGGGCATCCTTCGGCAGCATTGATTTTTAGCCTGGACACCTTGCTAAAGGAAACAATCTCTGTGGCAACTGCTTGAAGAGATGCTGCCGGTTCTGAGAGGGCCAGGAGAATGTCATCAGCAAATGCCATTGTTCAGTGGACCATCCCCCCAAATGTGACCCCCTTCACCGTCGGTGCCTCTCGAAAGCGCTGTAGGAAAGGTTATAAGAAAATTGCATACAGCAACAGTGAAAGTGGACAGCCCTGCTTAGTTCCCCTCTCTAGGCATATGGGGCAGGACAGTTGTCCATTTATAGATTGACGCAAGGTCGGCGTTTAGTAATTTGCCTGTACTCATCTGAGAAGCCTCTCACCGCATCCCATGTGTGTCATGGTGAGAAAGAGAAACAAGCACTTCACGCAGTTGAAAGCTTTTTCAGCATCCAAGGCAAGCTGCACGGCCGGGATCCCCTGTTCCGTGACCTTCTCCATTAGATGGCACACGCGCCTTGTGTTGTCGAATGTTTGCCGGGATCTAATGAATCCCGACTGGTCAGGGTGAATAAGATCTGGGAGTAGATTCTCAAGTCTAGCTTCTAGAATCTTAGTGTAGATCTTGGCATTGATGTTAATCAAAGCTATCAGGCGGTATGAGCCACAGTTCGACGGGTCTTTGCCCGGCTTCGGGAACACCACCAACTTACGTTGGTGGATGCACTCCATAATGCCCCCTCCCACCTCAAAAGAGTTATATAGTCACGCTAAATGCGGGGCACGGATTGAGTGATACCTTTTATAAAAGGCAGCCGTAAAGCCATCAGGGCTGGGGTTCTGTGCAGGGGGAGTTTCCCAATAGCTAGGCAAATCTCTTCCCCTGTGACATCTCTTTCTAGTGCCATACCATTTGTCACTGACAAGGTTGGTCATTTTACTGCGTGAAGGTATGCTTTCTCTGGGTCTTCCTGAGGTCTGTCCGAGGCTTAGAGAGTGCCATAGAAGCATTCAAAACACTGGAGATTTCCCTCAGTGTCCACCACGTCCTTCCCTGCATCATCTGAATTCTTAGGATAGTCTGGGCCGCTCCACTCTCATGGAATTGCATTGCTAGTAGCTTGCCCGCTCTATTCCCCCCCACATAGAATCTGTGATTCGCGCCAATGAGGCTCTTTTCTGCTTTCCTGGTCCTCCACAGGTCTAATTGGCCCCCGATTCCCCTATAGCTTTTCAGCGTGGCTCTTGCCGGGCAATTCCCCATTTGAGGCATAAGGTTTTTTAGTTGTATTTCTAGTTCTTTCTCCAGTTTCCTAGACTGTTTGTCCCTGGAAGCCTTGAGAACAATCAGCTCTCCCATGATTACTGCCTTGAAGGCATTCCACCAGATCCCCGCAGAGGTGTCGGTCATATCATTTTACCGAAAGTAGGTCTGAAGTTTTCCACCCAAAGTCGCAGAAAGAACATTATCTGCGAGTATCCATTCAGGCAGGGACCATTGCCAGAGCCTCATCTGGCCTCGGGACATATCAACCATTGCAACCAGCGGGGCATGTTTGGACAGTGCAATCGCTTCCAAGGTTACATCCCCAGTCTGCCGTGCTAGTTAGGCTAACACCCAGATGTAGTCTATGTGGGACAATATCCTATGGACATGCAAATAGTATGTATCTCCCGCTTCCGAGCCCCTGTACATGCGCCAGACATCCACCAGCCCTAACCTCTCTTTAACGGAGCCCCGTGGGTTTTATGTTCCACACCACTCCGATCTTCCCCTGGGAACCATACAATGTTCAAATCTCCCTCAGTATAATGTACCTCTCGGCCATCCCTTTTAGCTCCCCCAGTGTCGTTCTGAGAAACCCATCTTGTCCGGAGTTCGGCACGTAAACCGTTGCTAGGGTAAATGTGTCTGCATTGATATGGAATTTGAAGAAGAGAAATCGCCCCTGTTTATCCCGCTTTGTGTCCAGAACTTCCAGGCCTAGGATGTTCCTGAAAGCTACCAGGATCCCCACTGTTTTGCCAGCTGCATTAGCCTGAAAGACATGCGGATACATCTGCAATCGGATGCCTCAACTTGACGCTCTTTCGAATATGGGTTTCTTGGAGCGTGAGAAAGTCCAGTTTTGCCCACCTCAAGAAATGGATCACCTTGCATTGTTTTACCGGGGAGTTCAATCCCCTAATATTATATGTGAGGACTTTGAAACCACAGTTTATTCCTCCCACCGCCCCCTCCATCCCTACTCTCAGACCTCTTCTCTTTGTCTCTGCTTGAAGCCTTCCAACCTCCTTCCGCCCGAGTTATGTGTTGTTGCTGGCCTGTTGGTGTTGTCCCCCTCTCCCACTGTCACACCTTTCTCCCCCTTGTTCCTTTACCAGTGACCAACTTGAGGGTTTTGCAGCTTCCCCTCTGATCCCACCACTTCCATTTCCTCTTCCCCTCCCTCTCCTGCAACAACCCAGGCCGGCCCATGGGTCCTAGAGACATCGGGACTAAAACCCGACTAGGTGCCGGTAAACCACCTGGATCCAAAAACTGCGGAGAGAGATCACTAAACCTCTCCCTAAGATTCCAAGATAGCGCACTCTCCACAACCCGCTTTCCGCCCCTACTCGTTTGTGCCCCTGTCCACCTGAAAACACTCTAACACGACCCCTGCTGCATTACCCCAGATTACTGATCTATTAACCCCTCCTCCCTTTCTCTACATGAATGTCTGTTTCTGTGTTTCCAGCTAGCCAAAATCGTATGGCACTTCCTCATTCCCCCCCCTCCTGCGTGGTGTCCCTGCACTTGCTCCTGCCTTTTGGGATCTCGGCCCATTTATTGTCTCTTGCCCCCATCAACCATTCCCATTACCGCATCCTCTGGACTTCGGATCCCACGTCGTCCGGGTCCAGCCCCCGTCACAGCACATGGTTGATACCACACTGAGACCTTCCCCAAAAGATGCTGCCCTATATTGTCTACCTTTCCATGTGAACAGCAAGCCGAACGGGGAGGTCCACTTGTATCAGATCTTTTCTTGGTTGAGGATTTTAACTACCGGCCCCATCTGTCTCTTCTTAAGCAGAGTGGATTGTGCCAAGTCTTGGATGAGTTGGACCTCATGCCCATTCATTTTCAGGGCTATCGCTGTGCGGGCAGCACTCAAGACTTCTTTCTTTTGACCATAGAATGCAAATATGGCCAGGAGACCTCTCGGACGGGCACCTGGTTCCCATCGCAATGGGCCCACTCTGTGGAGTCTATCTAGACGGATCTCACATGAGGGGTACCTCTAGAAGGAGTTCTGCAAAGAACGAATGAACTGCGCGGACACTTCATAAACGACATGTAGACGGAAAAAACGCAACAGCCTACAAGTCAAATCACAGTAGGGACAAGTCAGAAGGCACATGTAATCCCACTCACCTGACATTAGATAGCTTATCCTATACAGTAAGGAGGTCGGAGGACCAGAGAAAAAGAGAGCAGAGCCGTACACCGGTGGGGGTCTCCCACTGGGACTTTAAAGCACTAGCCAGCAACAGTGCCAAGTGTTGGGGGTGTGGCCAACTGCGCAATGCAGTAGATGTGTGCCTCTGGAGCTCCCGCTGCCGCGGCCTAACCTCCTGTTATAAACGACTACTTAAGACCATCTGGTGACCCCCAAAATACGCTCTCCGGTGCATGATACCCTAGGGCACATCTGGGGCGAATTCCAGCCTGAAACGCGCCGGGGTTGCAGAGGTGGGAGCCTGGGAAGAAAACGCCGGTGAGGCCCGATGGCGAACCAAGATGGCCGCCGGAGCGCTGGGCGCGCTTTGAGCGGGGTCCGGCCCATCCACACACCCTGTAGTGGCTGCCAGCCTGAGTCGGGGACAGAGCTCCAGAGGACTGGTGGGGGCCGGGAGTGAAGGCGAGGCCCCGTTGGACCCCGACTGGAGGAATCGGTTTGCCAGACTCTGAGCCGCTCCGCCCGGACGAGGAGAGACAGGCGCGGCCAGTTGGTCGCCGCGACGAAGACCTTACACAGCGGTGAGTGCCCGGCAACGGACATGGGGAAAGACAAATCTAGACGGCCCACCATGCAAAACAGAATCGAACAGTACACAATCCCTCCATCGCAACCCCCTGACTCCCAACCGTTGCCGTCGGTAGAGGAGGACTCAGCATCCGGACTCTCCTTGAGGGACGTTATGGCGGCTATAGCAGACTCTCGCACATCGATGGAGCAGAAGATGGACGGAATCAGCCTGGATGTGTCCCTCCTCCGACATGACTTGCAGAAATTGTCAGCACGAACGGGTGAGGCGGAACAGCGTATTTCCAACACGGAGGACGGGTTGCACATGGTGCAATAACAGCTTCAAGGGGTCACCGCCAAACTCAAAACTCTGGAAGTCAGAGTCGAAGAAGGAGAGGGCAGGTCCAGGCGCAATAACATTTGGATTCTAGGTATTCCCGAGAAGGCTGAGGCCCCTATATGGAGCTCTTCTTGGAGCAGTGGCTGATGGACCTGTTCGACCAGCAATCCTTTTCCAAATTCTTTTCTATAGAGAGGGCACACACCGAATGCCCACCGGTAGACCAGTGCCTGGTGCTCCCCCACGAACGGTGATAGCAAGATAATTGAACTATCGGGACCGAGACACGCTGTTGCACCTTGCACGAACCAAAGGTACGGTCACCTTTAACGGCTCCAAGGTAGCCTTTTACCCGGATTAAATGCGGGAGGTCCAGAAAGCACGGCAATCCTTTGAGAAACTTAAAAGACAGTTGCAAGCGATGGGAGTCAAATACGGCCTGCTCTTCCCGGCTCAGCTGAAAATCTATCACAAGGGCACAACGGTTCACTTCAACGACCCAAGGGAGGCCTGGCGCTGGGCAGAGCAGCATATCGAAGGAGACTGGTCGGCACCTCGAACCAACAGGGACAGAAATCCCAGGCCACTGACGTGCCACCCTCTGGAGCTGGACCAGCCACCCTCACCGAACCTACCGGCGGAGGCCGGGGACGGACTCTGGCGGGCCCCCCCGCGGGGGGGTCTGATCCCAAAAGCGGGTGTAAGACCGAATGGATACTACTGACTATGCTGGGTGGTGCCACGAAACTATTGTAAGTCGTTTACGTCATTAATACTGTGGCTAGCGGTGGCGTACCTCCATTGCACCTGGGAGAAGGCTATGGTGCCCCCCCTAACTTCTTTAGTTTTAATCTAAACGAGGGTTTGCAAGGTTGACACCCTACCTTTTTTGAGTGTCAGCGATGTTGGGGCTACAGGTACTTCGTGTTGGGGTGGAGTATGGGGTGGGGGAGGGAAGGGAAAGTTATAGGGAGTTTTTTGTTACCCTGGGAGCAACGTGTCACTGCAAACTCCAAGGTTTGTTGAGGTTTAAGACGAGGCCACAGATGGTCCAGACAGTACAATACTATTTACTCCGGGCAAGCACTGCAATACATCACCATTGACGGGGACATTGACGGGACACCCTCCTCGTGAATCACCCGCCCAATCCTTTATCTCGATTCTTGGATGGCATCCATACAACCCCAGTCGATCCCGACTGAACGCCCCAAGTCTTTTAAGGTGCTCACCTGGAATGTAAATGGGATGGGCTCCGCGATCAAAAGGCGCTTGATTAAGCAATTACTCAGTAGACACTCCCCCGACGTGGCCCTGCTATCCGAAACACACCTAGCGGGATCAAACTGTGTTAATTTCCAACGCACAAACTACAGGGCTGCCTTCCATGAGGGATACACAATGGGACCCAGGGGTACTCTCATTCTTGTACACAAGCGCATTCCTTTTGCCATCCAAAGCCTGGAACAAGACCCTAGGGGCCGCTATGTGCTGATCCTGCGAACGCTTTGGGAGGAGAGGGTCGCTTTTGCTTCAGTGCACTCCCCACCCGGACTGGGGCAGGAACTGCTGGAGGATTTGACTGCTCTCATAGGTAAACACCAACCTGATAGGCTGTTTCTGGGGGGAGATTTTAATGATTTCATGTGCAATACCACTGACCGTACACATCTCAGACACCGCAACCCGGACACCCCTACGAAACTGTTTAACTTTGCATCTGCTTTGGGTTTGGGTGATGTATGGCGAGAGTTACACCCGGACACCAGGGGGTACTCCTTCCACTCCGGAACCCACGGCTCCCTCTCCAGGATTGACTATCTCTTTGTCCCACACACAGATCTCTACAGGGCAGGGGCGGCCAACTTCCTTCCCAGGGGCATCTCAGACCACTCACCCCTACTTGTGGAAATTCGCACACAGGGTCCTCCCCCCCTAGAACTTGGAGATTGAACAATTACTACCTGGGTTTCCCCGAGCTAGTTGACCACCTTACGGAAGTCTCCACCGAGTACTTCGAATTTAATGACAACGGAGAACAGGACCCGGTGGTGGTCTGGGAGGCCTATAAGACAGTCTTATGGGGCGCTTTAATCTCCTGGGTGGTGAATAGGAGGCAGGAGAGACTCCAAGACATAGCAACAGCGGAGGGCGAACTGGCCCAACGCGAGAACGAACACATCCTTGACCCATCCCCACAGACCCAGCTCTCCCTTAAACGAGCCACTGAGCGGCTCCGAAACCTCTTATTGGACAATGCTAAACAAGCCCATTGGGACTCTCGAGCCAGAATCTATGAACATGGGGACAAAGCTGGCAGAATGCTAGCTTGGCTGGAGAAAAGGGATGAGGGACAACGCTGCATTCGTGAGATTGTCACCTCACGGGGTGAAAGGTGCACATCGGACGCTGAGATAGCCGAGGCCTTTGCCCAATTCTATGAAACACTCTATCGGGCTCTGACCACGCAGCTGGACCCAACCCTCCTTAATGAAATACTATTCCAAACTCTCTCAGTACAGCAAAGGGCGAGTCTCGACTCTGCCCTCTCGGAGACCGAGGTAGCCGAAGCACTAGCCCAACTGCAGACCGGGAAAACACTGGGCCCAAATGGGTTCCCAGCTGAAACCTGGCGGAAGCTGGGGGAGGGCAACATTACATCTTCCCTCCATAAAATGTTCTTGACAGCCCGGGAACAGGGCACCCTCCCGCAGGACCTCTGTAAGGCGACGATTGTGGTCATCCCTAAATCTGATTAGCCCCAGGAGCAGTGCACCTCCTATAGGCCATTCTCGCTAATCAATGGCGAGGCTAAGGTCCAAATCAGCAACCCAGACCTCATCCCCCAACAGAGACCCCCATATTCCCAACACCAGCCGCCTTTTTTAGGCAGAGCGGGTCCCGGCAATATGTTCTGGGGCCCCCCACCAATGCAAATGTACCCACAGTGGCACCCGCCACAAGGACGCCGCCGCAACCGACGACGCTATCCAATATTGACACCTTGCCGATCTTTAACCTCTCAGACCACAATCCTTCGGACGAAGAAAAAGCCGTCCTTGGCAGAGGGCTTTCATATGTACCCACCAACCCTACCAATTGGTTTACATTGGAAAATGAGCTCCAAAGTTTCTTTCGAAAAATCTGTCTGAAAACCTTTTTTCAAGACTCTGAGCCTCCAAGCATGGAAGAAAGCACAGGCCTGAAACCTAAATCCACTTTTTGTCCTAGTGACAATGAGACTAAACCAGCCCTCATAAGCTTTGAGAAATGTGTCATACAGGAGATCAAAAAACTCCAGAAGAAACAAAAACCACTCCGTCACAACCTCTCGAATGGAGAACAGCAAGCTCTCAGGCAATTATCATCAAATAACAATATTGTCATCAAGACAGCTGATAAAAGCGGCGGTATAGTAATACAAAGTTTGAGCCAATACAAAGGGATGGTCGCCATACTTCTTGAAGACGAAAATAACTACAGAAAACTAAATCAAGACCCAACTCAGGCCATCCAACAAGAAATCTCTACTAGTACCAGATACGCCCGAGAACAAAACTGGATCACACAGGATGAAGAAACGTTCCTGAACACCTCCGAGGGAAGAACCCCAGCATTTTATGCACTTCCCAAGATTCACATGGACGCCACCAATCCACCTGGTAGGCCCATCGTTTCAGGGTGCGGATCCATCCTAGAACCCCTGTGCAAATTCATAGACTTTTTCCTCAAGCCCCTCTGCCAACTCACACCGACATACTTGAAAGAGACTATGTCTACAATTAACATCTTTGAAAATCTTCCATTTGACAGTAGCCATGACACCCTTGCCACATTGGATATTAAAGCTCTCTATACAAGCATTCCCCAGGCAGCAGCCCTGGAGTGTATAAGACACCACCTCACTCACCATATGGAGCAAAGCAGAGTCCCTGTCAATTTAATTCTTGAGCTTTTGGAAATCGCTTTGACAAGAAACTTTTTCACCTTTGAAGAAACATGTTACTTACAGATCAGTGGCACCGCCATGGGAGCGGCATTCGATCCGAGTCTTGCCATCATCTTCATGGCAGAATATGAAGCTTCTTTTGTGCTCAATCAACAGAACCCATTCTTTGATAAAATCCTCAATTGGTACAGATACATAGACGACATTCTGTTCGTCTGGAAAGGAACCATACCAGAACTCACTACGTTCCACACATGGCTGAACACTCAAGTAGCAGAAATTCAATTCACCTTGAACAACAGCCGCAGAGCCATCAATTTCCTGGACTTGACAATCACCACAGACGACAATAGGCTCCAGTGCAAACTATACGGGAAAGAACCTGATCGCAACACACTGCTCCATTTCAACAGCAACCACCCACAAAGTCTGAGAACTAACTTACCATTCGGTCAATTTCTCAGAGTTCGCAGGAATTGTTCAGAAACACAACAGTATCGCCAGCATGCATCACACCTTGAATGTAAACTTGTGGCACGAGGCTACCCCAAAACATTGGTCAAAAACACTCGCAAAAGAGTCTTATGCATCCCCAGGAAGACATTGCTCCAACCCAAGGATCATGGCACACCAGAAGACCGTATCACCTGTGTGACTACTTTTGGACCAGACACTAACAGGATCAAAAAAATCATCAAACAATTCTGGCCACTTGTCCATCAAAACCTCCCAGACGAACCAATACCCAGGATGGCAATTAAAAGGTCGAAAAATCCTCAGTGAGTGGCTCAAACATGCTCGTCTGCCTAAGAAAACAACCAGAACAGGATTGTGGGACCTCAGAACACCAACGGGCCACCACCCCTGTGGCCATTGCACAGTCTGCAAATATACGAGCAAAATTAAATCCTTCAAAATTGAAGGTAAGGACTGGACCCTCAGGCAATTCACCAATTGCAAAACTCCAAATGTGGTATACGCCATTGAGTGCCCATGCGGGCTCCGGTATGTCGGCCATACGACAAGACCAGTACACAAACGCATTGGGGAACATCGCTCCAAAATAAGATGCCGCTCTATCACAGCACCACTGGTCTCCCACTACGTGGAATTCAAACATACACAGGAACAGCTGAAAAGGTGGGTCCTTGACAAAATCCAGTACACCTCAAACATCAAAAATGCCCTCAATTATAAAGAGGCGTGGTGGATGTTCAAATTGCACACAATTGAACACGGACTAAATGAAGCCTTTCCCTCCGAAAACTATCACTAGAACTGAAATCTCTGCCTTGTTCCCTGCTGAAATCTCCTACAACATTTCCAACATAGGCACCTCCCCACCTACCATACCCCCATGACCCACACCCCCCCCTAAACCCCCGCACATTGGCACAGCCCAGCCTACCCCACTTCAACAACTCTAAACATCCACAGTACATGGTATAGTACTGACACACAGGCTTGTGCGCTCTACTACCCGGAACTCTAGGCACAACACACACAGCTTCCCAATTAGTTTCTCACCCTTAAAGCCTGTACTTCACGATCAGACTATCTGTCTGTGCTGCCACATCCCCAGCCAGGCAATCATCGCGGCCGAACACATCAGAGTACCGACTCATGCCGCTGGGCACATGCGCAAGTAGATCAGTGGCTCCATACTAGGGACACTGCACACACTGTCCCTGAGCCATTCCACTAACTCCCAGCGCATGCGCCATGATGTTCGGCTCCCTGTCCTGAAGCGCACACTGCTCTTCAGTACATGCGCACATCAGTGCATTCACTGTTGAGCGAGCTTGCAGCGCGAACGCACACCCGCGGATGGCAGCAGCGCTCGTGACAGCCGTTCCCACGAATTTAATGCAGGTAAGCTGCTTATCAAAGCAGTCCTTTCCCGGTCTGCGCGCACATTATACCAGCAATCCGTTTTTCTGTCCCACGGCACCAGGCTCACAGTAGCTTTCCTACGCTTTCCAGATGCACCTTGTAATGAAGGCACCTTTGGTGCCCGATCGGGCCGCATGACCGGTCTCCCAGCTACACGGACTCACCACTGCTCCAGTCACACAAACAAGTTCCCCAAGGCTGGGCCGTTAATCAGAGGTATGTTATATCTTGTATACCATCAGATACAAATGCGTATTTAACTTGCACCAAAGTTAGGTTACAGCGGCACCCTTGTATATATTTCTCTCTCTCTTTTTGCTCCCTCCTACGGTATGCTATCGCTGCAGCCCTCCCTACGGACACTACAGGGCACTACAGCCATTATCCTGTACGCCACAACAGGGCACTCTACATACCCAGATTCTGGATCCCATTCAACACAGTCCAGTGCAGGTTTGGTCCACCTCCATCCCCTCCCCAGCCCGGACATATCCAAGGTCAGTTGTTTTAATCCCTTTTAGACCAGAATACACATCTGTATGTGTATTCTAGAGGTCTTTCTTTTAACTGTTGATTTTATCATACCTGCCGAGGATGCCTTCTCCCGAGCATGTCCTTTATCTCAAACAAATCTATCTTTCTTCTTGCGCATTATTGTAGGCTTCCACAATCCTTTTGGCCCAGTAGAAGGCTGACAATTCCAAAGCCGAAAACGTCACTGCAGCAGGCTTTTGCCTGCCTCCAGTCAAACATCAGGGATTTTTTCACTCCCCGACGTAGACCAAGGATTGGCCATCACCCCACTAATGTGCAAGACTTCACTATATAACAACAGAACTTGGCTTTTTTAACCAAATTGCATAAAGTCAGACTTTGTACTTTCCAAATAATGCCACACTTGAGATGTGTGCTCCTATTCTCCTGACCGCAATGTCTTGTACACAGCTACCTAATGGCACTCACAGAACACAATGCACTTAACTTTCTGTGTGAATTTTTTGTTTGGTATAATTGTATTATATTCTGATGCCATAAATACTGACTGCATTAGAGAATGCTTCAGCTCTGTCAGCAGACCACAGTAGTAGCACAATTGTGTATATGTACGCTTTTAAAGTTTCCAGTTCAAACATTAAGAACCTATTTTTGTTGCAGACAGGTTCATGTAAAGGTAATATCCTTCTAACTACATACAAAAGTTGGTTGCACTCCTGAATACAGAATCTATGCTTTGCTTTGAATGAGGACAATCCTAGTGTTCAACATTGTCTAATTTTCTTTGATCCATACACCATGGCAATATGTTGTACAATGAGTTCTTTTTGCCTGAAGAGGTTTATGTGATTTTCTTTTAGACTACATGTAAATAAACACATGTCCCCTGATTGAAAAGGGTGCACAACAAGTGATATGATTTAATCTGTTTTGCTTTTTCCTAGAAAAATGCGAGTCCATGTTTAAGCTCTTGCAATTTTGGAATAGGGTGATTACTTCTAAACACCACTACAGTTCACTTTAAATAAAACATTCTAAAATCTAAAAATTGTTCAAATTTGATCGGCGGTAACCACCCCCCCCCCTTGTTATACAGAGGCTAAGGTCCTCGCCAAACTCCTAGCCAACAGGTTACAACCGGTGGCTGATGCCCTAATACACCCAGATCAATGTGGCTTTATGCCACACAAATCGCCCCGTATGAATCTGCGTCGACTTCACTTGGCGCTAGAGAGGGCTCCCACCATTAACAACCCGCTTGCTCTTCTAGCGATCGACTTTGAGAAGGCCTTCGACTCGGTCCGTTGGGATGGGCTCTGGGAAATCATGGAACGCCTGGGCTTCGGGGAGGAGTTCCTGGGATGGGTGAAACTGCTGTACACAAATATCCGGGCGGAGGTCAGGGTGAATGGGTGGACCTCTCGCTCTTTCCGACTGGGCAGGGGTGCCCCCTTTCCCCCCTTCTCTTCGCTCTCGCGATAGAGCCGTTGGCCATATGGCTTCGCCAGAGCACATCCTGGATGGGATTCAGATGGCCAGAGGGACACAAAGACCGGATATCCCTATACGCGCACGGCCTCCTGATTTACCTGGGAGAACCTGTCTGACCCTGCCCTGTGGTGACCAGGATGCTTGTCCAATACGGGGAATTTAGCGGTCTAAAGATCAATTGGAAGAAATCCGTTTTCTTCCCGGTGAAGGGAGGGGGTCAGCCCGATCCATCTGACTGTCCATACCACATAGAACAGTTTGGTTTCCGATACCTTGGGATCTGGATAACAACAGATCTTACCAGGTATACCACGCACAATCTTAAACCGATCATGGACCGGTTCCCCAATGATGTACAACATTGGAAGCTTCTCCCCCTGACCCTCATGGGTAGAGCCGCCCTTTTTAAAATGTTAGCTCTCCCGCGATTCCTTTATGTCCTTCAAAACGTCCCGTTGCAGATCCTGGGGGCTGAATTTGGCCGGGTGGAAACCCTCCTTAGGGAGCTCCAATGGGCGGAGGACAAGCACGTATAGCCCTGGCCACACTTCAGAGGTCGATCTGGGAGGGTGGGATCGGAGTACCCCGCCTTCAGACATACTATTGGGCCTCCCAATTGGTGGTGGTCAATGACCTACTGCACGGAGACCAGGAATTACCCCATATCAAAGCCGAGGTGGGAACTATGCACGACACCGATCCATTGCAGCTATTGTACCAAAACCCCCCTAGATCTTCCCCACTAACAATGAAGGCACAGATTATTACCACCTGGAGGAACGTACACAAGTTTGTGGGATGGGGAACAGACTATCGGCGGCACAACCCATATGGCGAAACGCCAATCTGAAGGAAATTGCGAAACTCAAGCCTTGGACGTGCTGGGTGAGGGCTGGGATCCAGAGGGTGGAGGATGTCTTGAAAGATGGGAATCTTGCCCCGTTTGCAGACCTACAATGCAGGTTCCAGCTCCCAGACACTGAGAGATACCATCACATGCAAATGTCCCACGCCCTGAGAGTCCACATATCGACAGAGGACAATGTCCCGGAATGCTCACCTATAGAACGCAACATTTTGCCCGAATATATCCCCTCCAAATGTATATCCATTCTCTATAATGCTATCACTTCCTTCGTGACTCCTGAGTTGACCAGCCTAAAGGCCAAGTGGGAAATAGATGTAGGGGAGATCGACCCTGAGGAATGGATCCGGGTACTAATGCACCCACGGGAAACCGCCATTTCGTCGAGACTCAGACTGGTGCAACTTAAAATACTGCATAGAGTGTATTATCCTAGAACTGCTCTGTTTGGGTGGGGGAAAGCAACGAACCCGAACTGTCTCAGATGTGGGGATGAGGAGGGGACCTTCTTTCACATTCTGTGGTCCTGTCTCCGGATCCGAACTTTCTGGGAGGCCTGCGGTCGGGAACTGGTCCGGATACTCTCCAAAACTATAGATATGGACCCGAAGGTCCTAATCCTGGGAGCACTGGGGAGCACGAACTGAATAAGTGGGAAGAACTGCTATTGCATGCGGCGGCTGCCCTAATCAAGCGCAATATTGCACAAAAGTGGGGTGCCCCAGACTCTCAGACACTGGAGCAATGGGCAGTGGACATGGACACATGTGCTATGATTGAAAGAAGGATCTATAACGCAAGAAGCTGTCCCAACAAAGCCTCCAGAATATGGGCGTTATGGGAGGAGGGAGGGCCCTGAAGTATATGGACTCGGGGGATATTACCCTGAACACTTATAAGGTGAACTGTGATCGTACTCCACGAAAATGGTGATGCAAGACAAATTACTACTGTAAGACGGGCCGGGTCGGCCCCATTGGATGTAACTGCCTCGTCTCTTTCTTGTTCTTCCCTTTTTGGTTTTGGTTGTTTTGTATATGTTGTAATCAAATGATAATAAAAAATGTTTTATAAAAAAAAAACACTGCCAAGTGTTTAGATGATGTGGGGGCAAGAAAGGATAGGTGTCGGTACATGCAAGGGCATCTCACTCATAGTCAAGTGCCAGGCGAGTGGCCAAGAGAGGTGACAGAATAAGACCCAGACAAGCCGGGAATGGCAGCCAGATCCTGTCGTGGATAGCTCAGAGGAGGCAAAGCAAGGTGGGTGACACCTCCGAACCAAAAGGGACACAAGAATGTGGAAGCATGCGGAAAGGTTACGGAAGGCAACCAAAGAGCTGAGGGTCGCCAAGCCACAATGAACCGCAGGTTCATCGCATCACTTATAACAACTTTAAAACAGAGTACAGTGTCAGAGGCGGGATGGTGTCCAAGACCAGCAAATCTAAAGGGAACCAACCCGTAATGGACAATTATGCAAAACCAGCGCAAACCACGTATGCTGTAAAGACACTAGGGCAAAGAGATCAGAATGCAGAGGATCCTATACAGCGAGATCAACATATTCTAGATGTCATTGCAGAGCTGAAAATGTCACTGGAATTCAAAATTGATGCTGCGAGTGTTTATGTTAACCTCCGGAAGAAAAATGTTAAAGCATTAGCATAGCACACATGTGTGCTTGAAACAGAGGTGAAAGCGAACACGGATACCTGCAAGAAAATAGAGCAGAAGAGGCAGAAGGAAGGGCATGTAGAAACAACATACAGATTGTCGGGCTCCCGGTGGGAGAAAAAGGTTCGGACCCGACCGACTACATTGAAAACATGTTGCTGCAGGAGATTGGCACAGGGTCCCTCACCCAAGGATTCACAGTCGAGAGGGTGCACAGAGCGCTGGCAAGGAGACCACCACCGGGAGCCCCACTCAGACCAATTATTGCCAAAATACTGAACTATAAGTACAGAGAAAAGATCTTGGAATATTTTCAGAAAGGAGGAACGATCGACAGGGCATCAGCGACCATCACAGCGTACGCATTTTTGGTACAAAGGCAAAGGATGCATTACGTGGTGATCAAAAGAAGATTATGCGCATCTAATCTTAAGTATATGTTGCTTTACCCAGCAAAGCTGAAGCTTATACACAAAGACACTGCAGTCTTCTTTGAGACCCCAGAAGATGTCACGAAGTGGATGGATACATTGAACTTTCCGTCGGAAGCAGAAGACCCTACCAGGAGCAGAAGTGATAAGTGAATCCACATTGTCCGTATGATGTATATTTGAAATGCTTAACAGACCATTAGGTAATGGATATACCAACAAAATTGCAGATTTATTGGAGAGCAGTAACAATGATTGGCATAACGCAGGAGCACCTAGGTTGTCAGGTTTAGACGACGCCAGGAGCACACTATCACCCCCAGTAGAGTGGTGTTTTGTTTTTTGGGTGCTAGTAGTATAGTGTCCGCCCACTGTGCTCCGTGGTCCGGCTGCAGAGCCGAGCCGAAGCGATATGTGGGGATGCCTGAGCTTCATATTAGGGGCTGGGCAAATGTTAAGGACAGTTTGGGGACGGGATGGCAAGGGAGTTGGGGTGTTTTTGGGGAAGTTGGCCTACATTCACATACCACGAAAGGGGGGTGGAGGGAGGATCAGGAGAGCAGCAATGGGGGTGATCAAGGAGAATGGGTGACCCGAAGTTTATGACCTGGAATGTCAGGGGGCTGAATAGTTATATTAAAATAAACAGAGTAATGACTTATTTGAAACGTCAGAGGGTGGATATAGTCCTACTTCAAGAGACACACTTAACTAAGGACAGACAGGAGACCTTGGCACGGAAATGGGGTGGGGTGTCCCTAGGTTCTACTTACCCAGCCTGTGCCAGAGGCGTGCTGATTTGGGTGGCGCCGAACGTCCCACTTAAAGTATTGCAGACCTATCGGGATACAGAAGGTAGGATGGTTGTATTGCAGGTGAGGGTGGAAAACAGAGACATTTGCATTGTGAACACATATGCTCTGAATCATGACACCGCTGCATTTTTTCAGTCTTTATATGGCAAAATAGGCCAACGGGGTGCTCCTATGGAAGGGAGATTTTAACTGTACGCTTAACCCATTATTGGATAGATCGGACCGAAAAGTGGTGCACCCAACCCCCGCAGCGAAGGCTTTAAGCTGTGCACTTTCAAATTGGAGGATGTGTGAAGAAGGATGCATGGATGAGACCGGGTGTTTTCTCACTATAGCACCCCTATCAACCTCTAAACGAATCTGGACTATGTTATGGTAGGGGGGAATTGTTAGGAGAGATTGTAGGAGCGGAATATAAAGCAAGGGTTCTATTGGACCATGCACCTGTAATGGTTACATGGCAGGCGCTCCCCCGAGGGCCAGGATTGCAACATGGAGGTTCAGGGTTAAGGCACTCAGGGACATTGGGTTTTGTGAATGTCTAAGAGAAAGAGGGAAGGAGTATTTTCTTCATAACACAGGTAGTGTCAGGACAGTGGGCACACTGTAGGAGGCTTTCAAACTAGTGGTGAGGGGGGAAGCTATGTCACAGTCTAAAAGAATGCAAGATGTGATACTACAGGAATTGCAGGGGACAGAAGAGAAGCTGGAGAGCATAGCTTAGACGGGGGATGGGTCCACAGAAGAGGCACAGGAGGTGTTGCGTATACAGCAGGAATTTCGGAAACACTGGGACAGGTTGAGCGATTTAAGTTACAGGAGATACATTGAGAGACAGCACGCAGGGGGGGACAAACCTGGGCGCTTGTTGGCTTTACAAGAGTGAGAATAGATGAGAACCGATAAGGGCGGTAATAGGGAGTAATGGGGAATTGCTGGAGACACAGGAGGGAGTGAATAGATGCTTTTATGAGTATGGTAAACAATTATATGAGGAGTCCTCAGGCTGTGATGTAGCGGAGATACAGGATACACTGTCGGAGATAAGAATGCCCAAGTTGACTACAGAAGAACGGGAGGGATTGGAGGTTCCCATTACAGTAGAGGAACTGGAGCACGTGATTAGAATAGAGAGCTGTTGACAGGCAAGGTCCCAGGGGCAGACAGGCTCCCCAGCAAGGAATATAAGGCTGAGATACTACCTCCACTGCCCGATATGCTTAACGAGGTGCTAGAAACAGGCAGACTGCCTGTATCGCTGAGGGAATCGATAATAGTTCCCCTCTTGAAACTGAGCAAGCCAGACACTGACTGTGGCTTGTACAGGCCCCTCTGACTACTGAATCAGGATGGGAAGATACTTACAGCGGTAATGGCATGCAGATTTGGGCTGCTTGTAGCCAAGCTCATACATTCAGACCAGACAGGATATGTCCCGCACAGGAACATAAATAGTAATCTGCGCAGATTGCATCATGTGACAGATTGCACCCAGGGAGAGGCGCGGCAACTAGTGTTTGCGTCCTTGGACGCAGTCAAGGCGTTTGATTCGGTGAGATGGCCATGGTTGCTGACGGTGTTGGAAGGGTTTGGTATGGGACAGACATATATTAAACGGGTGGAACTGCTCTACAGCGAACCGGGGAAAACAGGTACGATAATCTCAGAACAATGGCAGTTAAGTAAAGGTACGTGACAGGGATGTCTGTGGTCTCCGATGCTATTCATATTAGTGTTGGAACCGCTGGCGATATATTTGCGAGATGAATATGGAGAAGCAGGGATAGCAACGCCTGAAGGACAACATTTAATATCACTGTATGCAGACGATATGTTGCTTTACCTGCAACATCCAGAGACCAATTTACAGGTTATGCTGGATGTGATGGAATGTTACGGCGCTCTGTCAGGTAGAATGATTAATCCGCATAAGTCAATTCTGTTCCCGCTGGCGGAATACGCGGGGAGCCCGTTGTGCAGATTGCCGGTGATGCCAATAAAATGGGAACTAGATACGTTTCGCTATCTCGGAGTGCATATTTATCATGACCCTCGGTTGGAACATACACATTATACTGTGAAGGCACTGCATGGGATTGAAAAGTCCATAAGATTTTGGACAAATTGACACTATCCATGATGGGGAGGGTGGCGCTGCTGAAGATGGTGATGCTGCCAAGATTACTACACTTTTTCACGAATGTCCCATTTTGCGATACCTAGGTTGTTATTTACTAAATTAAATAGTATATGTAGAGATTTCTTATGGTGTCATTCTAGATGTAGGTTAGAACTATGGAAACTACACAACACATACGACCTAGGGGGGATAAAGCTGCCCAATTTTGAGGTGTACTTTGTTGCTAGCCAACTGCAATTTGTGGTAAAATGGCTGGCTGATGTGCAGACACACGAGTCACAGTTGTTGCAAGCACCAGAAGCGAGGTTTTATTTGTAAGAAATGGTATGTATGGTAAACCCTCGCAAGACCTGCCTACCCAGGTTAAAAGGATTGGGGTGGGGGATGTGGCGTAGTGCTTGTCAGTTGATGGAGGATGTTGTACCATATTTCCCACAGGTTCCACTGGTAGTATTGGAGGGAGTGAGTGAGTGACCAAGTGAGGTTGAGTGTACGGAAATATTGGGAACCTAATGTAGTGACGGTGGGAGACTTGATTAAGGAAGGGCTTCCTAAAGAGTTTTTGGCTTTGGCAGAAGAGGATGGAGTGCACCCAGGTCAATACATGACGCACTCCTGTCTATTGCGAAGTATACGACAAAGGTGGCCAGAAACGGAAGCAGGATGGCAGATGGACAAAACAATAGAGTCACTTTATGATGTGGCGGAGGGCGGGCATGAGGTTTCAAGGGTATACTAGTTGCTAATGTTCAAGGTGGGGAAGGAGCTAGGACAAACATGACAACAGTGGGAGGTGGACCACTGAGAAGTTATGTTGGATGCAATGTGGAACAGAGCCATGGTGTATCATAAGAAGGTGTCTAGGAACTCTAGGCTGCAGCAGATACAATTGTATATAACCCACTGGGCGTATTTAACTCCGTACAGAATAGCTAAGTTTGGGCAAGCGGCGACACAAACTTGCCCGAAATGTGGAGTGGTTAATGCAGACTTGACTCATATGATTTGGGCTTGTGTGGAGGTGGGCCGGTTTTGGGGAGAGGTGAATCAGACGCTAGCTAAGGCAGGCATCATTCTGGATATCCCCCTGGCATGCTTGCTGGGGCCTTTACCAGACCCAAGAGGGCCAAACATTTAAGAAAACTTAAACATTTTGCATATATATTGGCAAAGCGCCGGATAGCGATGGGGTGGAAGGCACAAGCGAGACCTTGGGTGCAGATATGGTGGAAAGACCTGGTAAAATGGGCGAATGCAGAAACGGTGGTAAGGAAAGAAGCAGTGGGTAGGATGAAAGATCAAGGGGAGTAAGGGGTGGTAGCTTGGAGACAGTCAATTGAGGAGCTGGTCACCTCCACAGCAGGTGGACAAGAGGCCGCACATGACCCGGACAGCGATGGACAGGCTTGTGCAGTACGGAATATAGATGTTGATGTGGTATACATATATGTGGTAAAGTAGGCTGGGGTAGGGGAGGGGGGAGTTGGGGGTTGTGCAGGGTGTAAACACACAAGGATGATGTAAATGTACTGTAGAGTATAACATGATGTGATGACTGCCTGTAGTTGAATTAAATAGAAAATAAAAATAAAAAAATATTTTTAAAAAAATTGATTGAACTGTCGTTTTGAGATCTGTGTCCGCAACCTCCTCCGGAACATTCTTAAGGCGTATGTTTGATCGCCATGATCTATTCTCTAGATCCTCGCACTGGAGTTCCAGATTTTGCGACATCCGTGCTAAATGGTCCAATGCTTTGTAATTTTTCATAGAGCCCTCAGCCCTTTCTTGAAGAGCCCGTTCATTCGTGTCCACACGCTCCCCCTTGATCTCTTGCACCACTCCCTTGAAGTCAGATTTTGAGGAGGAGAATTGTTCCTGAAAGGAATCCATGATCCGTGTCTGGTGGTCAGCTAGGCACTGCACCATGTCCTCCTTGTTGACCACCATTGGGTTCAATGGTGGGGCAGGCTATATTTCCCCTGCAGCCGTGTCTGAGGGTAGTGTGGGCTTTGGGACCCTCTGTTTATCCAACTGCCAGCACTTGTTTTGTGTGCCCTCTGCCGCCTGGCAGGGCGCCGCTGGGTGAGCCAGGGTCTCCTTGCTCCTTCCTCTTTTCTAGTTTTTTGACATGCGCCCGTCTGGGGGGCTGCCCCCTTCAGCTCGTCGTAGATTAGGCTCCTCGAACCATGCTTGGGATCTGCAACCCTGTGGAACACCATGGCTTGCTTCCTCTTCTTCCCCTTCTTGCTACGGCCGCAGCCCATCGTCGCCACTACTCCACTGGAGCCTGTCTGCCCAGGTCCCCCGGTGTCCCCCCGCTGGTGCCAGGCCCCCGTCCAAATGCTTTGCAGGCTATACTCCTCTCAGCCTCTCTGCTGGTTCAGGCCTTCATTGCTGCTGCCTGGTGGTAGGGCTTGAGACCCCATTGACTTGGGCAAAGGGGGGGCCCACCAGGCACCCCTTCTGTGTACTAAAGCTGCTGTGAGCGGGGGGCCCCCGCCTCTACTCACCTGCCAGCGGTGTCTCCTCTCAACTTCTCCACTGCCCCTGGAGCTCACCACAATGTTCCTTGGTGCTTTCTTCGCACTTCTCCCCCCAGGTGGTAGCCTGGCTCTGACAGGAAAGGTCTGTCCCTCCCCCTCGCTCTGCAGTCAGGCCCATGGCCATGGGGGCTGTCTCTCTCACCGGGAGCACCGTGCCCCTGCTGATCTCGTTGGAGCCACTCCACGTCGCAGCTAGCCTGTCTCCTTGGCGGCCACATTGCTCCCGCTGCACCTCTCCTGAGGAGGAGGTTCCTGTGAGCAGGGAGCCCCCAGGCACTCCCCCAGCTCCTCACCTGTGGACCGTCGGCTGCGGACACCGCAATCCACAATTAGGGCCCGGGGGCCGGCCTGATCGCCCTCCGCTATGGGCTGATTCATGCTCCTCCTCCTGCTTTGAGCCATGCACCAGCACTGCTGTTCTCTGGCTCTGTGGTCCGGGCCGCCACAGCGTTGCTATGGACACCCGCTACTATGGGGAGGGCCCCCACATTCCCAGTGTGTTGATTTACGGGTGGTGGGTGGCTCGGGCTGTTCGAGTATTCTCCTTTGAGTAGTGGTCAGGGGACAAGCTGTGTTCAGCATGTCTACCCCCTCATGGTGGCCATCTTGGAATCCCTCAATATTTGTTTTTGTGTCACTAGTGAATTTACATGTTGGATATTTGGGTGATTGCATTGGTGGGGTGCCTATCATCTATTCCTTAGGCACTTTTTGCCCTATGTTGGTTCATGGAATATATTGTCCTATGTATGTTTTGTCTTTTTATTTTTGAGATGACTTCTATTGACTAATAAACAAAATAATTTGCTTGATTGAATATTACTGCTCAGCCTTGACTAATCAATGATTCCTTTCTCATGCTCCAGCAGATAAATGATACTTGTATTTGTATTTTATTGAATTTATATAGCATTTTAATCCAAAACGCTTTACAAGAAGAACAAACAAGATACAGCAAGCATTACAAAACAATTGAATTAAACCAGAAAACCGTACAAAAACAATTTACATTATGGAAGGGGAAGAAAAGTAGGGAGCGGCCATGATGTGAGAAGAGGTAGGAGGTATGAGCAAAGGTGAGAGCAGAAGTAAGAGAGGAGGCAGAGGGAGTAAGGGAGAAGGAAGGAAGAGATGAGGATTAGAAAAGTGCAGGACATGGGGTAGGAGGGAGAAGAGTGAAAGGAGAGAGGGAGGTAGAAGGGGAGTAGGAAAAGGAGTAGGAGGTGTAGGTGGGAGTACTAGAAGAAGTAAGAGAGGAAGCAAAGGGTTTTAAGCAGGTGAATGGAAGAGATAAGATTTTATAGAGGTACGAAAGTAAGTGAAGGAGGAAGTAGAGCGGATGAAGAGAGGAAAGCGGTTCCAGTGGTAAGGGGCAAAGAGTTGTAAAGAACGGAAGTAAGAAGGGGCACAGGGTGGTGGTGGAGAAGAGAGTAGGCAGAGATCGGCAGAGCGAAGAGAACGAGAAGGAGTGTAGAAAGTGAGGAGGGAAGAAAGGTAGGGCGGGGGCAAGACCATGGAGGGATTTGAAGACTAGACAGAGGAAATTGAATTTAAGCTGGGAGTGGAATGGGAGCCAATCTAGAGAGGTGAGGGAAGAGGAGATGGAGTCATGAGAATAGAGAAGGCAGAGAGAGCGAATGGCAGAGTGGTATATAGATTTGAGTGGGGAGAGATGAGAGGAGGGGAGTCCAAAGAAAAGAGTAGAACAGTAGAAGAGTCTAGAGAAGATGAGGGAGGAGATTAAGAGTTTAGTCGCGTGAAAGGTTAGGAAGGATCGGGTTTTACGGATGTTGTAAAGGTGAAAGCAGCAAGATCTGGCAGTAAGAGAAATATGGTGAGATAGAGAGAGGTGGGGGTCCATATAAAGACCAAGGTTATGTGCGTGGGGAGAGAATAAAAGTATGGAGGAGGAAAGAGAATGAAAGGGGGAGGAGAGGGAGAGTGCATGCAGAGAAGAAAAGGACTTCAGTTTTATAGGTATTGAGAGTTAGGAATTGAGAGGACATCCAAGATTTAATAGCAGAGAGGCAAGAAGAAAGCTTCTGGTGGATGTCAGGAGGGAAAGAGGAAAAGGAGAGGAAGATCTGGGTATCATCCGCATAGAAATGATGTGAGACACCGAAGGAGGAAATGATGGGGCCTAAGAAGGAAGTGTAGAGCGAGAAGAGAAAGGGTCCAAGGACAGAACCTTGGGGGATGCCATAGTTGCCATTATATAATAGAACAAATTAACTGACAGGGTTCTCGTGAGACATCACTTTTGTATTAGCATTATTGTCTACCCCAGGTGTCATATGAAGCAAGGGGTTCTACCCATCCACAGTTTATAATAATGTGCATGATAAAACGGTATCATGCACGTTGTGCAGCGGAAGATGCAGGGAGTTCAAGTCTGCATCGGGCCGTCCTTTAGGTGCCATGGGAACCGCCAAGTTTCCAGAAAGCTGTGCCTAGCTGCAGTGAGCCGGCAGCCTGACAATATTGTGGTTCAACAGTATAATATGAAGGTCGGGGTCCAGACAGTCTAATTGATCATGTATTTTGGAGAATCAGCCAAGGTAACCCCAGAACCACTGGATAGGAGGGAGTTTTGATTACCTCAAAAGAGATGCTTTCATGGTGCTGACTGATCAGGAAGATCAAAGGAACAGTTTTTTGGCTAATGGGGCGAGAGTCAAATAGGGTACCATTCATTATCACTATTGGGGTAGCTTTTGGCCTGATATTGAAAAGAATGGTACAACATTGCACAAAAGAGGCATAGACATAATTCCCAGAAGCACCGTAGCCCACCAAAGCTACAGTCATGGATTGTTACAGCCTTGATTCCACAACAGCTGGACCTCAAGAGCATAAAGCGTGGACAGTGTCATCATTTGTTCATCTCAATTGTGTCAAAATGGGCACCACTAGTATCACATAAGTTAAAATGGTTCTCAATAGTTATTTGGTTCACACCAGAAGTCTCTTGCACCTAGAGAGTGTATCAAATAAAAAGACATACATACAGGACACCCTGTTAGAAACTGGTCGGAACACTTGTAGATCATCTACTGCATTTATATGAAAAAGTTAGAGTTTGTTACATCACACATAAACTGTTAATCCAATTTAGTGAAAAACATTATTTTGATGGCAGGCACAAACATAGTCCAATGCATTTCGGACATGAATATTCATCTTCAGGGACCTTGCTGTAGACAAACAAAACAAAGGATCATATTAATACAAATATATTCTGAATGTGTTGTCTATCACACCATAGAACTGCACAATATGTACTTGCCTTTTGTGTGTCTGATCTCAATCTGTAAAGTGATAACTCCAAAACAACAAAGTAAGGTTGAAAAAATGGAAAGAAGAAACATTCAGAGAAGATATCATTCCTTTTCAAATATGTTCATCACAAAAATCCAAACTTTTAAATGATTTCAATGAAACATTCCTCTAATATTGTCAAATGCCAGGAAATGAACTGTCCTGGGGTGAAACAGGTATCTCTAAAAGCCACTGTTGTGCGGACAAGAAACAAGCAGTGTACAGTTATTTATATCATGTGGTCAGTGTCATTTGTTCAGAAAATGGAAAATCCTAAATATAACTCACAAACATTGAAACTATCAAAACTCTGGATACCCCATCAATCCATGGCCATATGTGGATTACAGACGGAAGACAATGGATACTTAACTGTAGAAAATGCTATCTTGTAGCATGTACATTGCGTGATGTAATCAGTGCACTGATGTCACAAGCGTGATGATGTATCGCGCAAAGACGCCATCATGTTCTTATGCGGCGGTGCGAAAAATCTGAGACCTTGAAAAAAAATTAACGTCTAAAAAGATAATATATACATACTGTAGACATGTGTCAAAGTATTTAGTCAAGATGTTTAGTCTTCTTGTGAAAAGTTGAAAAAAGTTCAATGTTGATGTGTACGCCACATTCTAATTCGGTTTGAACATTTAAGAGTAAGAATTGAAAATGTTGCTAGTTTAAAATTGTTCTGTTCATAATTCTATAATTATGAAAACAATTATCCAAATGCGACCAAGATATAGCAAAAACTAAGTTCTAGATCAGCAGGATTATAGCTGTTAGTGTGTGTATGACTTAGATTCACAGAAAAAGGGAACAGTTAGAATTAATCTCCATCTCTCTGAATACATGCAGAATTTTATAGGTAACAGTTCAAATTGAGTTCTTCATTCATCCCTGGACCCGATATTCCCTATTCCTTAGTCTCCCTGCATCCTCCTTCCTCAGTTGCATTTTTTGAAGATATACAATATCCACCGCTCGTTTACCTATCTCTCTCCTTATGCGCGCCCTTTTGTTTGGGCATATTCAGCCCGGGGACATTCCATGACTCTTACCCAAGCATTGTTCTTCTGAAAGATAGACCGTCCCATGTATCTGGAACCGCTCCTTCTGTTCCCCTGGTGATGTATGCTTCAAATCACAATTATTTCTCCCCCTTTTTGTTAGACCTGTTCCCTTAAATTTAGTCATTGAAATCCCTGGAATTCCCATCTAGATTCTTGATGTTCCCCCCATTCCACGAACTTGTGTCGGCTGCGTCTCCCTCCCGCTTTCTCTCCCTTACTTCCCTCCTTTCCAAATTCCCCTTGGTCGGCTCCCCTCCTTCTTATTGACAATATTCAGCATCCCTCAACCTCTTCTGCCCCCACCCACCCAGGCCAAACACTTTCCCAGTTACATACTCCTCATAGTACTCCTAGCTGCTGAGATAAGTCCAACCCCTCAAGACTTCTTTCGCCTTTTCATGGACCATCATTCTTTGGCAGGTGGAGTTTGTCTCTGCAGTCCCACCTCTCCCTCCATCTTGGTTTCTCGTTTCTAAGATCGTCATCCCTTCTTCGACCATGGCAAGGATCTTTTCATTGCCCAACTTAGTTTGCAGTCTGGTCAGGTACAGCCAGCGATATTCTAGCTATCGCCTGGCCAGCTCCTCAGTAATAACCTTGAATGTCCTCATTTTAGTCAGCATGGCTTGTGCCAAGTCGTCAAAGAGCAGAACTTTATTCCACTTGACTTTTATCTTTCCACCTCTCATGGATGCTGCCATAATCCTTACTTTGTCCTTGAAGCCGTGCATCTTCACCCAAATCTTTTGCGAGCTGGCTCCCGTTTCATTGGTCCTCTTCTCCACTCGATGCACTCTCTCCATTTCCAACTGCTGGCCTTCCCTACCCTCCACCACACCACCCAGTAGTTTTCTGACACACTTTTCCAGGTTGTTGTCCTCTGTTCCTTCCTTTAGGTCCCTAATCCTAATATTTTCTCTTCTGGATCTATTTTCTAGGTCTTTATATTTCTCTTCTAGCAGCAATATCTTTTCTGCCATCACTTGTGTATGGTGTGCTAGGTCGGGCACCACCCCTCCCAGCACCATCCACTGTCCATTCATTTCACTGACCCAACACCCCCAGCTCATCAATATATTTCCTGTTGGCTGCAATAGCCATTGACAAGTCCTCCTTAATGGTGGCTGCTTCCGTCTTAACCGTTTCTGTTATGCGATTTTTAAATTTGCTCAATCTTGCATCTAACTCCTTCTTCAGGACTGGAATTTTGTCCCTATGTGTCTCTGTCTGTGTTATCAGTCTCAACGTTGTCTGCATCCCATTTTTACTCTTCTCTCCCCTACTTGTGTCTTGTTCCTGCTTGCCTAGAATTTCTTCTTTGGGCCCACTTACATCTAATGGGACCCTTTAGGTGCTTGCTGGTCTTAAGCAGGAGTGGTTTCTGTGCCAGAGGTCCCAGGTCGCAAATTACCCTTCCTGTTTGGTATCTTTACACAGCCCGCTTATTAGTGCCCTTGGCTATCTTTGATTCCGGGGCGCTCACAGCTGGTGATGCCTGGTCCTGCCTTCCGTGGTGTCCTCCAGCTCTGTTCTGCTCATGCCCCGGGCCTGCTTCCTCCGACAGCAGAGATCCTTGCTTTCAGTTACGTCAGCCTCTCCGTCCCTCAGCTCGTGACCATGCAGACCCTTATCTGGATTTGAAGGCATGTTTGTAGCAGGAGCCACGGTTATCCAGAACTTCCCTTCTCTTTGTCCGAAATTACCTTTTATCTTAAGAGCGGAAACTACTGCATTTTTGGAAATGCTTTCTCAAAAGGTATAGTTGTGTATGGAAAATATGCTATTCTGCATGTTTTAAATGATGCCCAATAAAACCTTTTCCTTGCAGCACCACAAAGTGAGCCTGTTTGCAAGTACGTTTGTACTTATGTGTGTAATATTGTATGGAAATAATGTATAGAAACAATGGTTTGTAGGAAACATTAAGATTTTGTAGGGTTGAATGTGTGCCGGATATAATGTTGCGTTGTACCATCCCCTGTACTTTTGGTGCGACTGCAGCATTACAAACAAATCAGAATAAATAACTAAATCAATGAATACATCCATCTCATAGAAGTGCCGTGAACCATCACAAAAGCAGTCCCAAACTCGCAGCATTTTAATGTGGGTTCTGGAGGGGTTTCTTCCCTGGGAAAGGCACGGGAAGAAAGGGATAGGCCGAGGACATGAATGAAAGTGACGACGGCGGGACCTCAAGGAGGCACCCAGATAACATGGCCATGCCCTCCCTCCCCCGTGGTAGGAGGAGGCGGGCGGAAGCCTTCGAAATCGGGCCGCCAGCCCGCCAAAAAAGAAAGTAGCGTGATGCCCAGGAAAAAGGGCAGCAAGCCTGCGAAAGGAGAACAAAGGGTAAGGGGAGAGCCACAGGAAACATCAGGCGGTATAAGGCACCGCACCTGGCAAGCAGCACCATCTTTTGCTGCAACAAAGCCGGAAGAAAGGAGACCCTGAACTGTTTTCTGTTTACCCTGAGATCCGGAGCTGTGTCACCGGTTTGCTTTGTTTGGGCAGCAAAGGTACGGGAGGGAAGCGTTCAACTTTTGGAGCATCAGAAGGCCACTCGGCGATGAGTCAGCGGTTTGCATGCTTTATACAGCTGAGGATCGGGAAAAAAGCAAGCAACTTCAGGAGCATCGGGAGCAGGTCGTTTGTACCAGCTTCGAGCAAGGCAGTGCGTGTGCCTCAAGGCCGTTGCCAGGCAGTGTGTGCGCCTTGGGGCCACTGCCAGGAGGGACGCAGACCTACACTGCCGGGCAACCAGGGCAGTGTGTGTGCCAATAGGCCGCTGCCGATCAATAAACAGTAAAGGGCTGCTGCTTTGCCATCGCGCCGGCGAGAGAGCAGGAGGCCAAGCTGCACCGCCGCAAGAAAACGTTGTTGCAGTAACCAGCCACATCTCGCGGAGCGAAGAACTTGAGGGAGGCCATGCTGCGCCCCCGCCGGTGAATGGTGCTGTAGACAGAGAGGCGCAATGTGGCGTGGCCTTACAGCACTAACAGGAGAAACTTTTCTGGGTCCCAGGAAGGATAGCCGCGTAAGGGGATCCTCATTAGAAGGCCAGGAACAGACGGAGATGCAGAAAGAAAAGGAGAGAAGGTACATTGCAGTGCGTGTGCCAATGGGGCCTGCTAGTGCCCGAGGGCTGCTGCAAAACACTGAAATGGCGACACAAAGGGATGAGACACCAGGAACGAGCAGTGCTGAGAAAGATTTGGAGCAGTCTATCCAGATGGCGAAAAATATCCTGAGGATGCCGGGGCACTATGAGCTTCTGAGCAGTACATCCACAAGGCTCATTTAACTTATGGGGGAGGATGTATGGTTAAAATATGACAGGGTTTCTGTTTAAAAATGCAGATTTGGCCAGCAATGGCATGGGATGAAGTGGATGTTACTGGCTTTATTGAGAAGATGGTAGCAGCAAAAGAAGTGGGGGACAGGGCGCAGGGTGAGAAGCCTTACTATAGAAAGGAAAAGTGGTCATATGGGGACAGGAAGAGGGTGTCCTTTTGCGGGTACTTTTCGTGGAGTAATAGGTCCAGCTACCAGCAGGGAGAGCAGGCTACATGCTGGAAATTCGAACAAGGTTTACCCCCCTTCGGCAAAACTTGTAAATTCAAACATGCATGTACCAATTGTGCCAGAGGGCATAGCACGACATCCTGTGATGGGGGAAAAAAGAGCGCTAGCACAAACCAAAGGAGAATCCAAAATTAAGTTGAATTCTGCACCACTTTACTTAATAGCACACTGCCAATACCCATACTCCTGATCAAAATGCTGCCACTTATAAACTCTTACCATAACAGTTTCGATGCAGAATTAATTTGTGTGGGGTTTCGGAGGGGTGTTGTGATTTCCTTCTCGGGTACTGCGGGCGACAGGGAGGCGGAGAACCTGAAATCCGCAATAAAACTTCCAGAAGTACTGGGCAGAAGATCCCCAAAGAAGAGAGTAGCAGGCCCCTTCGGTATGCCCCATTTAAGAATTTTAAAGTATCACCCCTGGGACTGGTGCCTAAGAAAGCGGAGGGGTAATTTTGCCTAATTCATCACCTATCATTCCCGGAACGAGACTCAGTGAACAATGGCATCACAAAGTAAAGTTGCAGAGTGAAATACGCATTCCTTTAATGACGCTGTGGAGCTGGTGAAGACTACGGGAAAAGGTGTGTTGATGGGTAAGGTGGAAATAGAATCAGTATTCAGGCTCTTACCAATTGACAAAGGAAGCTATAACTTACTGGGCATCAAGGTCGATGAGCAGTACTATCATGACAGATGCCTGCCCATGGACTGCTCAATTTCTTGTGCTTACTTTGAGATATCTAGCACATTTCTGGAATACGCACTGAAGGAGAGGGCCGGGGAGGGGAAAGTGATGCATTACTTAGATTACTTTTTGTTCATCGGTAGGAATGGTACAGAGGAATGTGCTGCTTTAATGGCACAGTTTGTGGGATTAACAAGGGAACTGGGGGTACCACTGGCAAAAGGGAAGACAGTTGGCCCTCTCTCTCTAGACTATTATTTTTAGGGATTGAGATTGATTCTGTAGAAGGGAAGACCAGGTTACCAAAACATAAGGTGGATAACCTAAAAGACACTATCAAGGGATTGAGGGGCAGGAACAAGGCACCGCTAAGGGAGCTACAGTCTTTGGCGGGGAAACTTAATTTTGCTGGTAGGATCATTCCAGAGGGCAGGGTATTTGCCAGTAGTATTGAGCAGAAGACGGTAGGGCTGCAACATGCATCTCAACGCGTTCGCCTGGGCACAGAGATAAAAGAGGCCCTGAAAATGTGGGACATGTTCCTGGACAGATTTAACGGGGAACTTCTCTAGAGGGAGAAGCAGGCAGGTAGCGACAGTGTGAGGCTCTTTACAGATGCGTCAGGCTCATACGGGTTTGGGGCTGTACTGTGTAAGGATTGGTGCGCATAGGCATGGCCATCACCATGGCATGAGGAGGGCGCGACGTGAGACATCACACTGCTGAAGTTGTTTCCCATCATAGTGGCCTTTCGGCTATCAGAGTCTTCACTGGCCAACAAAATGGTGATTTTCTGTGGTCAGACAACCTGGCAGTGGTACCACCTGGCAGTGGTACAGATTATAAATCAAGGGACATCTAGCAACAGGTGGGTGTTCCGGCTGCTCATGCAGCTAGCAACAAGCTTACTCACATTGAACACAGAAGTAAGAGCAAGACACATACCGGGGGTAAGGAACGTAGCGGCTGACTCTCTCGTTTACAGTTCACATGGTTTTGGGAGGAAAAACCAGATGCAAATGATAGGATGACCCAATTCAAGAGCTAGTTGTGGGGCATGATTGGGAAAATTTGAGCACACTGATCAGTAAGGCCCTGGCACCAGGCACATGGAGGCGATACAAAGCGTGTTTGGAGAGGTTTCAGAGATTCAAGGAAGGTTTTCTGGCAGAGCACCAGGAGGATCTCCGGTGCGCGCTTTCATCGGGTGGGGTTGGCAAAGGCAAACACAGAAAAACAGATCATGGGTAACTACCCATCTAGCAGCAATAGATCACTACCACAAGTGGAAGGGAAGCCAGAACCCACTAAGGAGCACTATGTCAGGATGCCAATGAAGAGTTGGGCTAAACGCACAGAGAGGAAGGAGGATTCCAGGCGCCCCATAGACATGTTGAAGCTCCACAGCGTGATAGGGATCCTGCCAAAGACATGCAGAGATAACTTTGAGGCTGCCATGTTCAGGACAACATTCTCCCTGGTCTTTTTTGGGGCCTTCACGGTCAGTGAGCTGGTTGCGGACAACAAGGAAGGCGGGGGGTAAAGGTTCTTGGAGACTGGAGGATGTCACGGTAGTAGAGGAGTGGGCACAGCTACCTCTGAGACGGTCCGAAACAGATCAGGGGGGGGAAGGGAAGAATAATAAGAATAATCACCCTCCACTGTGTTAGTGGAAGCCCATGCTGTCCCGTAACAGGTCTAGCAACATACCTGAACATAAGACCCCCGGCAGGAGCGTGTACAGCTCTCTTTCTGCACAGGGACGGGACTGTGCTGAGCAGGTACCAGTTCAAAAGCGTGATGGATACGGCACTGAGGGGCATAGGAGCAACAGAGGGGGTCTTTGGAACACACTTGTTAAGAATTGGAGCTTACACCTCAGCGGCAGGGCTCGGTACGATGCCAGACCCAATTAAAGAGATAGGGGGATGGAAGTCTAATGGTTTTAAAAGATATATAAGGCTGGACAAAATGTGATGCCAATTCATTCCTGTTCTCTATCTCTCCTCACCAAACAGCAGCCAAAAGGAGAAAAAGGTCAGTTTGGGTGGTGGGTCACTCCTTCGTGACAAGGGCCAAGGCAAAATGGACCCCGTAAAGGGAACGGATGACAGCAAACAAATTTAAGATTGGGTGGCATGGAGTGCCAGGTATGAGATGGGGCCAGCTGGAGGGTCATGTGTAAAGGCTGCTAAAGCAACAGCCCGAAACCCGACTTCTTAATGATCCATCCGGGGGGCAAGGGGGGCAACCTCACAAGCTTGGGCAGAAGTTTGCCGATGAGGGAAATGATAGACATCCTCCATAAATTGGCCGCCCGGTTAGAGGAGACGGAAAAAACGTGGTCAGAGATCATACCGAGACAAGCATGGAGAGGAGCAGAGTGTCATTTAGCAGTGGAAAAATCAATAAGGAAGTTGAACAGAGCAATGGCCAGGTTCTGCAGGGGCAGAGGCTTCACTCAGGTCAGGCATGGCCTGATCAACCTAAAGTCACCTGAGTATTACAAAGAGGATGGGGTGCACCTCTCAATGGCTGGCATGGAGTTGTGTTTTCTGTTCACAAAACTGCTGGACAATGATGTTACGGATGGGGGAGCCACGGATGAGCGTGGACCCATCAGTGGGGTGTGTAAGCAACCAGTGGCACTATAGGAACGACAAATGAGCTTGGGAGAGTGGGAGGCGTTTTGCCTCCTCTCACAATCAGCGCTCCTCTGAGGCCTAGCGTCAAGGGCGCTGGAGGTATTTAAGAGGGCTCGGCTTCCACCGGCAGGAACGGCACTCCTCCAGCCCACCATCACCTGCAAGGGCAGGTGGAGCGCAGACAATGGCGGTTGGGGGAGCTTGGCCTAGAGTGAAGTTGGTTGGAAAATGGGATAAGCAAGGTAGATATGAGGCAGTCGGCTGGTCGCCGCAACTGGAAAAACAATTCCACAGTGTGTTGCTGTGATGAGAAACATGTAGTGTTTAGTGATTTGTGTGATAATAAACCTGCAGCCTTTTATGCCAACTAAGAAACAACTGTCTCCATCAGCCTTGTGATACATGGTGGGGGAGGCAAGGATATCAGAAGGAGATATGCAAGTATGTTGGTATATTTCGAGGACAAGTGCCCAAGTTATCCCCTGTCATGTGGTGAACCAGTTGAATACGCAGCACTGAAACATGGCTTCCAGGGTTCTTATTTATCTGGATGGTGTGATGAATCCGCCAGCCCCCTGGGGGAGGCGCGGCTTCCGCTCCGTTCATGCATCTCATCTGGCGGGTGGAGGGGTGATCCGGACCAGCCCAGGAGATACTGGGCTTACTGGTAATGAGAGGTTTGTGATCTCTTGGCGCTTGAGGAAATGGGTGCTGAGTCTGGTTACTTGTAGCACAGGGGACTCTATGCGCTGTGTTCAGGTAAGCCGTAGGTGTTCTGTGGCAACAGTCAATGTTGGAGGTTGCTCGTGTATACTGAGTGGAAGTGATGTGTAGCTCGACACTCGTTCTCCAGTGTCCTTGCACGCCACGCTGACAATTTAATGTGCAGATACAATGTCATTCTTTCATCCCAAATAGGAATGTTTCTAAAAAAAAGGCATGTTTGGCTGTGGAAACAAACAGTGATAGTGTGGCAATTGTCAACCAAATGCATGCACTGAAAATGAAAATGTGCATGCTTGCATACTTGTATTCATATTTTGTAGCGCATAGGCACACTTGTTTATTGGAAAACAACTAAACTTGCTTACTTTAGTAATCAGGTCTTCCTGCTGTAAAAGTGATTTGTGCTACTAAATTATGCCACTTAATGAAGGGGTATGTCTTTATGATATCTGCAATTTGTCACTATTGTATTTTACCTTGAGTAATGTAGTGTGCTGTGTGTACAATGGCAGGTCCTGCCACATTTGACATTGGTAGAAGGTGTGGTGTACCACCACTTCTAGTAATGAGAGCCCCTACCAGGGCTCGTGCCAATGTCACATGTCTGTGACCATGTGACTTGCTTAATAAAAGGTGCCCCCTGCACGCACGTGATCTAGAACGGCTGCAGGCTCCAGGAATAGAACGACTAAGTATGTGTCTCATTTCAGGTCTGCAGGCCCACACTGTGTGAGCACTGGCCTGCAGGCCATGTTGCTGTGGGGCCCGTATGCCAGCAAGGTGGCCGGGGTTCGCACAGGCCAATACTGTAACCGGATGCTCCAGGCATCCATGTGTGCACCGACACCCCACCAGGCCCGTGTCCGCACGGCCTACCAGGGTCCGCAGTGCACCGCTGTAAGACCGGGTAATCCCCGGCAACCACCCTAGGTGCTGCTGTTCCCAGCACTAATTGGGCCGCCTCGAGTGTCCTCGCCAGCCCCCACAACAGAATGTACATTTCTGAATGTTTTCTGGCTATGGAGCACTGGATTCCAGACATTTGCATGTTTCATAATCTGGGTGACCTCACCAAATTCAGATTCAAGAAACAGTGAACATCACAAACATGGGTGGTCTTGCTCCCTCTATTAAACATTTCACCCTTTGTTTTACCTGGTGGGCTGCTGCTTTTTCCACAGTTGGCTTGAATGTCTCTTCAATCTCATGCTTACTGCCCACTCAACCAGAGGGTTCCATGTGTTAAAATTGCAGCTAAAATTGCTGTGGACACAAAATATTGCGGCTAAAAGGCCGTGGTTTTGCCACCACAATCCATGTCAAGGATGCGGGGGACACCCCCGCAAACCCTGGACCCATTATACCATTTAAGGGGAACAGGGCACACCCCCGCAACCCCTGCTCCCCTTAAATGGTATAATGGGGTACACCTTTACCAGGTCAAACCACAGCATTTTTGCTGCGATTCTTTGTACAGGCAACATTTTTGCTGCGGTTTTATCACTGCATACCAACCAGAGCTGCTTCCTTTGAAGCTCACATGACGTTGAGCATCCTAGCAAGGCACATCGTAAACTGCAGGATGTTGCCTATACATGTCTAGTTGTGTTGCACAGAGCACGTTGCATACGCCTTATGCAGAGCTGGAAGACAAAATGTTGGGATGGTGCCTAGGCTTAAGTACCGTGGGATATACCTTCTGAAACTTAGTGTTGCCGTCTCCATCTCTTACGACAGAATGTTGACAGCTAATCTGTGGATGGTGAATTTCTAATTTGGTCCCTGTGTAACATACAGACCTAGGAGTCCCTAGGAATCTGACCAATAAGAAAATGGACTGATAAACTTCAATAGAATGGGGCAGACACATTTTCATAAGGTTTGACCACAGTCCTCTTTGTCCAGCCCTTCGGACACTTAATGGACTGCTGCTGGTGAAGGAAACAGTGGGCTCGAGTCACACATATGCCAGAATTGTAAATGTTTTGGCTAGCATATTTCTATAAGGGTTTATATATTTGTGTGAGTACTTTACTGTGGTTTCTGCACTTTTCAAGTTCTCTTTATAAAACAGCGTATTGTTGAAAGCCAAACATGGGGGTGAGAAGGGTAAGGATGAGAGGGCAAGTGTCATCAAAGCATACATCTCCTGTTTGGATTTTGTTTTCCTTGGAATATTTCATTATAAATTGTTGGATTTAAAATGTGGGCACCCTTTGTACTTTGCCAGCATAGTTATTTGAAATTCTCCCCTCTCAGGTTATTTTTCCAGTGTTGATGACTCTTGGAAGGCAAATACTCATTTGTCTTGTGCACTTTATTCTAAAGGGAAAGGTCAATTGAACTAAATCTGTACATTTCACTTTACGATATGTTCACTTACTGTGCATATATTAAGGGATGGCAGCTTTTTTTTATTTTTGCTACAGGGGCAGAGATTCCGACACTGAGTGACACAAGGGAGCTGTACCCACCCCAAGGAAGAAACAGCACATATTACAGCACCTGGTACAGCAGGAATAGAAAAAAAGCCATAAGATTTAAACTCTCTGAGCTATCCAATTGTGACACAATATGCTGTAGAATCAATTGTGCAGTTAAAAAGAAACATTTACGAGGATATCTACCTACCAACCTCACAAGTCCTTTTTAAAATAAGATAGCACAACAATGATCAGGTTTACAGTGTGCCTTGATATAATCCTGCTGCTTCTAAGCACTCTAATAATAAGTGTTATGTTAATAAGAAATGCAACCCCCATGCCAACACATTACTAGATGCTCTGGTATGCACATTTAAAAATAAATAGCTGGTAAGATAGCTCAGTGGGTTAAGTGCTCACTGCTGAGGTCTATGTATGTTCTGCCCGTCATAGGTTTGAATCCTAGCAAGTTCTACTCAACCATATATGCCACTGACCATATAGCTCAGACATGTATGGTTAACATATAAGGTCTGCAGCATATAAGGAGTACAATGTTGTGGTGACAGTCTATTGATCTGCTTGATGATGACCCATGCATGAATTCCCTTTCAGTTTGTGTGTAGACATTTGATTCAACATGATTGATTATATTGCCTCTACAAACCTGACCTTAATATTTTCTTGAAAGTATTGTTTTTTCAAAATTCCCCACCAAACCCAAGAGAATTACAGATAGTCAAGATTTGCTGTCGCTTTTCCTGCATGCTGCGTTGCCTCTTTTTTTTTTAGCTAGGTACACTTTCAATTAGTTTAAGTGTAATTGTGTATCCTGACCACATGTTGCCATTTTCTTCTATGCCAGGTTTCTGCATCCTGTGGCACAGGACTGGGAGCAGTACAGCCGAAGCACACCAACACCAAGCAGGAGCAGCTTGTTTTGCCTTGTCCGGACACTCAAGATGACCGTAACTGCAGGCAAGCCAAGGTAAGTGCAAATGCTTACATTCACAGTGATTTAGTAATATGGGCCTAAACACACTGATATTAATGCTACATATGGTGATCCATTCTTGTATGAAATGTATACCATTTTACAGTGATATCATAACCATATTGTTCTTAGTGCACTGAGGAACAATGCTATGTGATTCCACATCCTGTTTTGTGAAGGGGTGAAAGGTCATGTGCCTTCACTTACTGTGATGTCAATTCCGCTGCCCCAGGAATGTTGGTGAAATGACAAACACGCTGGTGTTTCAGAACAGAAAAAAAAGACGTACCCAATTCCCTAGCGAGGAGAGATGCCGGCCGCGAGGAGGCTCAGGGCAGCGGGATTACCATGTGGTAATGTCCGTATTCGGAGCCTCCCCATTGGCTAGGAGGCCGCCACCCCACCGCCCCCCTACCGTCCGGGTACTAAGGCTACATATTGCGATCCATTCTTGTATGAAATGTATACCATATTACAGTGATATACTAACCATATTGTTTTTAGTGTACTGAGGAACAATGCTATGTGATGCCACTTCCTATTTTGTCAAGGGGTGAAAGGTCATGGGCGTCACTTCCTGTGATGTCATCAGATGTAAAGGGTCCTGTGATATCACTCTTCCGCTGCCCCATGAATTTTGGTGAAATGATGTCACTGCCTGTGAGAGGGAGGGGGCAACAGATAGCTGGTTACCACGACCTCCCCCGCGGGGCTGCAGGACATAGAAGAGTGCCTGGCATGTAATGTGATTGTCCTGCGCTGGGGTTTTCTAAATAGGGGTGCTGTGCACTGTCCATGTTTATTTGGCTGCCATTCCAGTGAGGAATGTCTTTTTTCTTTTTCTCTCCTTTTTCTGCAGGGACATTGGGTGGCGGTGCTGCAAAGCTGAGCAACGGACGGGCGACAAGCAGCAAGCACGAGGGACGTCAGAGCTGGTAAGCAGCAGGCCACACTTAAAGTCAGGAGCGGATCAAAGGGGACAGCATAGGAGAAGCAAAGGGACTGGACTTGCTCTGCAGGGATGCTCGCACTAGGCAAGGTCTGCCCCACAGACTGACAGTTTCCTAGGAATTTGCTATCGGGGATCTCCAAAAAAGTGGGGGAGGAGGGTTGGAGGCGTTAGGATGCCACATCACTAGACTACGAGGCTGGTTGCAGGGCAAGTAGAGGCCCCTTTTGAGTGTTTTTGGAAGCACAACTAGTCCATCAGGGACCAGCGGGCCTACCCACTAGACCACCAGGTGAGCCTTTGGGACAGTTATTATTTTTGTATTATTATTATTATGGTATTTATTGAGCGCGGACCTCGCCTCGAGGAACAACCGAGCGCCTTCTTTGAATATAAGGTACAATTTCTAATAATTAAGAACCACTGGAGCATCCAGGATCTGGAGCATGCCCTTTATAGAATCGGGTGATTTTGGGGGCAGTATGCAGTGTGTGTGGGGCAAGTAGCTGCTAAAAAGAGTACATTTAGTGGGGACACTAGGCATTAGCCAGAGAAAATAGTGGCAATTTTGGGGCGGGGGGGGATTTGGCACCACGAGACTGACTGGAGAAAGGGAGGAATGGGTTGACTGCATAGAAATGCTCCTGGACAGGGCAGAAAAGCAGAACAAACGGTGGAGACCAAGGGGCAAAGATTTAAAAAATCAGACTAGCAACAGTGACACCATGGGCAGTAAGGACCCAGAAGGTAGGGGTGGGCTAGTTGGTGGAGAGCGGTAGTGAAGGTGAAGCGCAAGACGGAGAGGATGGAGGAGAGAGGGGTGTGCGAGACTAGACAAGATACTGGTATGCGTGTTGGCCGAGATAACTCATGTAGCAAAGGAGGTAAAGGTGGGGGTCAAGCAGCACAAGAGCAATGACAAAGAGAGCAAGATATTTCCCATAGACACACTATCTTTCAAGATGGCGGCCACCATGAATGGACCTGGTTAAAGACTGTATACCAAGACCACGTATCTAGGGATTTGTGCGATAAGGTCGTAGGACTAAAGTACTTCCCTCATGTTGTAAACTGCTGCCAGAGGAAGAGGCAGAGAAGAATTATTCCCAGTTGTCATATAAATGGGTAGACACTGAGAACTAGGCCCCCAGGAGGTCTATGCCACACGTGTTATGGAAATGGCACAACCATTGTGGCACCATGAAAAAGATACTAGAGGAAGAGGCAGCCTGTTAAACAGAAGGCATCAGTCAGTACCAGAACTTCTTACAGAACCTGAATCACAGACATAAAGGGGACTGCTGGTGCTTCTAGAATGAGCAGATTTATCTGCACAAAGAAAATAATCTTGGGACTAGCTGGACAAAAGCGTACAACATTTCCATGATGAAAGCAACAAAAAGGCTGGCCCACCAGCCCTTTGCAGGCAGCCACTCGGGTCCAGGGGTAATAAGAGATAAAGTAGATACGCTTGTTGGCGGTATGAGTGGGGCGATTGTGCTGTAGCTCCACCCACCGCTACGGCCACTGCTGGGGGAATCAACCCAAGACAAAGTGCTTGAAATGGATGTTGGAGTCTAGAATGGAAGAAGGAGAGACTAAGGGGCACCCCGCAGCTTCTATCCAGACCCCTTGCCCAAAGCAGAGAAACCACCCGCTCCGTCCCGCCAGTGAGGAAGCGGAGAAGGAACTTTGGGAGGAGCAGGCGCATCACCCACTTCTTACACCAGTAACATTCGGGCAGAGGGGCAGGGGCTTTGGAGCATTACCCTTATAAAAGGGGAAACATTATTTTGCTAGAAGGCTTCTCAAAGGGCTCTGTGACTCTGTATAAAGGTTCCCGGGGAGCCTCCCAGGCGAAAAACCTGAGGTCAGCCAGGCAGATGCCAATGCTCTTGCAAGAAAGGTTACTCAATGGGTGCGAACTGTGCAGGGCTGCCAGGCCATTTCTGGTCCCCTCGGCTATAAAACATGAAAGTATCTTCATTGGGCCTGGTTCCAAAATAGGTGGCAGAATACAGAATGATGCAGCACCTGCCGTTACCAGAATGGTTATTTTTTTTAGCACCATTTCGATAGGGAGCTGTACAGTGTCGGACACCGGTAAGGGAAAGAGGTGGTGGGCCACTGCTGGCGAAAGCGGACGTACAATTAGCTTTTAGACTGCTACCAATGCACCGAGACAGTTACCCAATACTGGGCTTCAGCAAGTGCTATCATGACCGCTGCCTGCCGATGGGTAGCGCAATGTCATGTGCCATGTTTGAGAGTTCCAGTACCTTCATGCAATGGTGCCGTGAGCATGAGAGTAGCGTCCATTGGGGCATGCGTTTTTTTAGGTGGCTTCATGTTTGTGGGGTCAGAGTGCGAGGAAGCATGTGCCAGTCTGGTCAGCTGTTTTGATGGTTCCATGTGTTAATATCCCAGCAAAAATATCGGCATACAAAAATATCGCCATATTTTTGCGGTGCTATTAAGGCACGGAACCTGCGGGGGACACCCCTGCAACCCCTGCATTATTTTTAAAGGAGCAGGGGACACCCCTGCAATGCCCGCTCCTACAAACCCCAAAACGTATCCCCCCCCCCCCAAAAATATCACCTATGGCCGTTCCAGACAACCATATATACAGCGATACTTTTGTTGGGGATAATATGTAGTGATACCGTTTTGATGAGAGGGTGACTGGGAGACTGGTGGTGCCGCTGCTATAAGACTAATGTGAGAGACGCACCACTTGCTTGTCCTTCTTGGGAATAGACCTGGACACAGAGTCCGGCCTACTAGTGGAGACGTTAATGGCCTTCAGAAGGGTGGTCAAAGTTGGTTTGTAGAGCAAGTAAGTAACTATAAGGCAGCTGCAGTCCCTCACAGGGCATCTCGATTTTATTGGGGCCAGGAGACTTTATCCCACTTCCATGCTTCAGCTATAGGTTCAAAGTTGCTGAAGAATGCTTCAGGGTTTCTCCTGCTACAAATGACTGCAATAATGAAATGGGCAGAAAAGAGCTGTGGTCCGGTTGATTTAATTATCATAGTATAGCCAGTTCTTCAGTCACCAATTTGTTCAGGATATTTTCGCAGGTGGCAGGTACTGCTGGCTACACAGATGTAGCATCATCACAGCGAAAGTTCCTTAATCCTTCCCAACTCGCTGTACAGACTCTTTCTTTGCTTTATCTGGGAAAGAATGTTCTTGTGTTCTTTCACTCCTGGGTCATGAAACCTGACCATGGCAGAAAAGAGCTAGGTTGAGTTTGGACTTCTCTGGTTCCCAACCTGTCTTAAGCCTCTACATTTGAATTAGTCCAATCTTAAAGAGATTGCTTGTGGTTTTAAAGAAAGTTGTAACTTCCTTCTTTGGGCAGGACTGTTTACTCAGCCTGATGATTGGCATGTGGACATTCGGCACTGTTTTCATTGACTAACTTCCACAACCACTGATGATGGAGTTTCTTCTAGTGTCCCTCTGTTAATTCATCTAAGTCTTCCCTGGAATCTGCTGGGGAAAACTCTTTGTTCTCTGCTATATCACCATGAGTTGGGGTCAAGACAGGGGTTAGACTTCGAGCGGATGGAAAAGTCCAGTAGCTCTGAGAGAGTAGGGGCCCTGTAAACATCACTCTCTCTCCCCTTAAATGTTGGTGGGTGTTTGATTTCTCCGACACCACCTTTCTCTCACTCATAGTTAGCTTTCTCCAAGTCTAAGTCTCTCTATGACACTCAGGGCACCAAACGTCAGCATGTACTTCTTGAACATAAGACCAAACCAGATCTACTCACAGTTTTAACAGTAATGTTTATTCAGGCTTTTTTAAATAAGGGGTTCATTGGGTCAGGGAAATTAAGATAACTCTAGGAAACCAGAACTAAAGCGGGAGAAGTATCTCTCCAAATCCACACAAACCTCCTCCAGTTTGCAAGCATTTCTTTTAGACAGGGTTGGAAATATGTTAAACATAAAAGTTCCAAAACAGAGGTCAGGATGACCAGTCTTTCAGAGTCTCTGAATGTCTTAAGCTAGCTAAATGCAATGTCTTTCAAGAGTCTCTCCAGTCTCCCCCCAGTGTCACTCAGAGTCTCTTGGTACAACAACCAGTTCTTCGAGGCACAGATCTCTTTAGCCCTGTTGTTAGCTCCCTGCTCCCGTGTGTCTCAGTTTCCCTCACCTTGTCCTTCCCGCCTAATGTAAAGCCTTGCATTGTTTCGCAAAGCTAGGTCCATGCTCAATAAATACCCTAACATTAATAATAGGGTTGTGGGTTCCTGGGTACAGCTGTCCGCCACAGAGATGCTTAGCTCTTACTTTCTCTATCACCTCCTCAGCTCGTCCTATCACCTCATCCGCCTTAGCTCTTACTGCCTCCACTACTGCCTTCACCCCATCACATCTAACCTCTTCTCTAGTGCCATCCTTTCCTTCTTCCAACTGCCTCCAAACTCACACAAACGCCCGTTCCAAACATCCACATAGATGCGCTGTTTGGGCTCCATTTTATATGTTCCCGTCCTCTCCCCCTGGTAGTGTGGACATGTAATTGATTTATTTCTACTTATAAGTGCAGGATCGGATGTTTGGTAATTGATTCGCTGTTTCAGGTGTGCCTATTTGATTACTGCGGTCCCTAGCATCTGCTAGGCCAAGCCTTCATATGATTGGTCTGCCATCTTGAATTGACTGCACGTATTGCATAAACGCGCACAGGAGCACTGCTTCTACCTTACAGAGCCACCCAGATTTGATGGCAGATGCTTTGCAGTTTGTTCTTCCAGATCTGATGCTGGTAAATTGTGTTACTATTTAGTTTGCCAAGCAAGTTCCCCCAAGTGGAGCATGGAATACTCTATAGCTACTAGGTATATCATAAAAGGCGGTTGAGGTTCCAAACCTCACTAACACAGTCTGGATTGTTCTTTGTGTCTGTTAAAGGGAGGGATATTACTGTAGCTCTAATGTGATGAGTGTCTGCTTCCTGGCTTGGGTGTTGTAGGGGTCACAGGGGATCTTTGAGGGCCCTACATCACAGAGCAGGTGGTCATCCCCACACACCTCAAGGGTCAGGCAGGGTATGTCGTCACAGAAGGAAGCCCAGTGAATCAAATTACCCAACTAGGTTTGTTGGAGTAAAGGTACTAAGCTCACTCCCTAGCGAATGTGGACTATTTATATCTACAATACAGAGATGTGTGCCTGCTGAGACTCACAATTTCAGGTAGCAATAGCATAACATCTGACAGCGATTATTATTATTATTAAGGTATCTATTGAGCGCAGAACTAGCTTCAGGAATGAAGGGAGCACTTTACAATCATAGGGGAAGTAGAAGGGCAGGGAGTGGGGATCTAACTAGAGAGAGGCTTGAAAGCCCAAAACCCTGAAACCAAAATCACTGTCACCTTATTCCAAAAATGGGGATATCAGGTCTATAGAACCTAATTCTGTCCTATAACCTAGTCCCCCATCTGTTCTCCTACCAGTGAATTCACTCACTACTGACAGGTGCCAAAAATCATCAAGTGCCATATGGGACTACCCGTGAGCCTACCCTGTCTGCAGCCTGCCATACTAACTAGCCGGAACATGCATGTGTATGTGATGGGAACTCCTCCCCAGCTAAGATGAGGATGCCGCATGAGTTCGAAAGGACCACCCCCAGTCCAACTCATGATTTATACTCCCCTTACCAGAACACCAGACTCCACCGGGCTCCAGTCACCAACACCCTCCCACTCTCTAACGCCTGTCATCCTCAACGGTCAAATCTTCACCAAACCACATGTGTGATTGGTTCCCTTGCTTTTCAATCACAGGAGGGTCCTCCCCAGTTGCGCAACTTCCTAGTATAGCATGCCCTCTGTTGGGATGGCCGCTCACAGATAAAGATATATGATATGATATGATAGGTTATTTATAACGCGCTTAATACCCAGGGGTTTCTAAGCACGGGCCTGTGGATCGAACCTGTGGTGCTCCGTGTCGTCTTGCTTTCCAAGGCGAGCACGTTGCCCCTGAGCTATCCACCCGAGACCAGGAAGGAAATAACTTAACTCTTAGTTCACCTGCTGGAGCTCCTAAAGGAAAAAAGCATGAAGACGAAACACAGAGAGAAGTCTCCTGCTAAGCCCATCTAAATCGGGAATGTGTGTTTTAACTTACTTAACGGGGGTGAGGAGAGATGTGGGAGGAGCAAAGTGGGCTGTAGGTGCCAGGCGAAAGAGTAGATTAGACAGGAAAAGGGAACAAGAAAGGTGAGACAAACAAACAACAATAGCCGGCAAATGCAACGCAGGCGAGCAGGGAGTACTGGTGATTACTGTCAGTTTCAGCCCACGTTTCCTGCATTGTGATTGGATTCACCTCAAAGGTCGTCTGCTAAGATCATGATCTTGCCCCTAGGGCAATTCCCACTGGCATTAGGTTAAGTAATCATGCAGGCTGTATGCTCTCCCACACATTCAGTAATATGACTTCAGTCTGTGATGTTGATGGGTTTGTGTTCCTGACCTATGGTGCGCAAGTGCTGTAGTAGTCTCTGCCAGCATCTGAGGCAGAATGCTGAGTTGTTGGCTTATGCATCTGTACATGGTAGATACATATATTTTCATCATTACTTATGTGTTGCCTGAATCTGCCCCAGTCCCTTTATCTTTTCGCGCCACAAGGTAGCTACACCATGGAGACCCTTCTACGCTTTATCTCCTCCAAAAGGACCTGTGCCCTGCCACTCTTTCCCAAGCATGTGCTCAGCACTGCCAGGCTCAATACCCCACATAGGTAGGCTGTAGCCCTGGACCTCGAGGGAAACTACCAAAAGACTGACATGCAGAGCGAGCTTCTCTGGTAGCCGGGGCCCCAGTCTCTACATGCGAGCCCATCCTGAAGCATAACCACTGTGCTAGCTGGGCAGACTGGGATCTGGCACCACTGTTCTAGCTGGGCCTAATGGAATCTGGCCTTGCTATGCTGACTTTCCATACTGGGGTCTAGTACCATAATGCTAACGTGATGTACTAGGATCTGGGATCACTGTGCTTGTGAGGAATAACGCACACTGCCACCACTGGGCTAGCAGGGCATGCTGGCATCTGCCACTAGTGTACTCAGGCCTCCCGATAAGTGTCATACCAAGTCTTTTTACGCATCAAAATCTTGTAAACAGGCACTTTTTATCTTTCCATGTGTATCATTTACCCACCAGTTGAGAGCAGAGTTCAGTGCACAATGCAGGTGACCTAAAACCAGAGCACAACTGTTGATCTTTATCTGCATGGATGACATTGCAGGCCATGAAGGAGCTTCTGTCAGAAACAGCACACAGTGATATGAGGAATGGTTTCTTTCTGTTCGGCATCCGTGCTTTGTGTCTGTAAATGCTCACGGAGAAGGACATTATACATGTATGTTTTTTTCCTGGCATTTTAAGGTCACAGCAGTAATAAGATGGAAAAGTTAGTTACATTTTGGGAAGTATCCCTTTAAATAACACATCATGCTCTTTCAGTAAATGCATGCTTGCATTGCACTAAAGTATTTTTAAAAGTTAATGTGTTGTGTGCATTTATCATCAAGATGCATCTATGTGGTGTGTTCATACTCATTAATGTGTTGGAGGGGGTTTTTCACAAAAGTATTGAAGCCAGACTTCTTTGCCACACAACTGTTTTGGTTATGTGTCCTATTCATTTTCAAGTTAATGTTCTGGTTGCATGTCCCATACTTTACACTTTTGAGGAGGTACATTATTTTTACCCTTTCAATTTAATTTACAATCTATTAAAATAGTGTGTAAAATAATCCTGCCTTAAAACCTTATCTGGGGCATGGATGAGTACGTAATCTCTAGTTGAACCATCCATTAACCTTGAACTTGGAGTCAATGTGGTAATTGTACTATAAATGGTCAGCGGAAGCAAGGCCGTTATTCAAGGATGAGTGATTGTTTTTACACCAATCAAAGGGGTCAGAGCCTCTTCTATATCTTCAAGACTAGACTTGAAACATTCAAAACCTGACTCTCCAGCCAGTGCAAGCATTCTTACAAAGCAACAAACAAATAGTTGCATTTGCAAATGAAATAATAACTCAGCAAAAATTGGCCGAGTCGCAGCAATCCAGACAGGTATTTCACATGTTTATGTAGTGATTCATGCAGGATTCCTCCAACTTCTAAGCACTGTGATTATGGTTAGCTCAGCTGAGGTGCATGGCATACCTTGTCTATATCCGGCTTCAGGAGAGCACACTCCCCTCCAATGTTGCAACTGTTCTATGTGAGGAGAGCGTCTACTGCAGAGACCCATTCCTTATCTGTTTGTGGGTGTCATCTCCCCTTGCTTTACCTTGCACTTCTCCACTCCATCTGTTCTACATGATGAATGCTAGTATTGCTCTTAACCTGATTAATCACTTCTGTTGGTGTCAGTGTATCCTGAACGACTCATATTCAAGTGGACCTGTTCTGTGTGAGTGAAGCGTTAAGCGTCTTTTTTCTACTGTTTTACCTATACTTTGAATGCACGGGAAGCTCAAAGTGTTAGTGCCCATCTGTTCCATTGGTGAGATGGTGTCTGTTCTACTGCACACTGCTTTATCTGTTAATTGTGAGGAAAACATGCTTTACTATCATGATATGGACCGCTACCGCATGATCATGATTTCCATACAGTTTTTACTTTTTGCATGGGTCGGCTGGATGTCAAATACGTTTTGCTCTCTTTTGAAGCAAAAAACAAATTTTTACTCACTTGAGACCGCATTTACTCTTAAAGTTTAAAAATAAGGAGTAATGATCTGGACCAAAGTGTACTAGCTGAATATACTGGGATCTGGCACAATGTATCAAGCTGCGCCTAATGGAATATGGCCATGCTGTGGTAACTGGTCATATTGAGATCCGGGACCACAGTGATAACAGTGCATACTTGGTTCTGGGACCTCTGTGCTTGCTCAGCATTCAAGGACCTGGAATCACTGTGCTTGCTGGGCAAACTGGAATCTGGCATCACTGCTGTAGTTGCCCTTGCTGGGCTTGCTAGGCTTTATGGAAACTGGCACCATTGTGCTAGCTGGGGATAGTGGGATCTGGCACCAGTGTGCTCGATGGGAATGCTAGGCTCTGGCAGTACAGTGCTAGTTGGGAATACTAGTATATGGTACCACTGTTCTAATCTGGCCTAATTGAATCTGACTTGAAATACTGTGCCGCTGTACCAACTGAGATCGGGCATCACTCGCCTATCTGGTCCCAATGGAGACAGGACTCACTACTGTGATAACTGGCCTGAATTGATTCTGGGACTGCTGTAATAACTTGGAATGCTGGAATCGTGCACTTCTCCCCTAACTGGTACTAACTGAATCTGCTCTTGCTGTGCTAACTGGGCATTATGGGATATGGTATTGCTGTGCTAGCCAGACACAAAGGGGTGTTGCCTTTCAGTGCTAATTCGTCATAATGGTATAGTGGCTTTACTGTACCAGGTGGGTGAAGTGGGACCTAAAGCGTCTTTGCCTTCTCTGCACAGTACAACCTCCTCTTGCTGTGCTATTTGGATACTGGGCAATCTGGTACTGCAGTGCTAACGGGGTATGATAACATTTGCTGTTTTCCGCAGCATTCATATATTATCCGCAACACACATTACTGACTACACTCTAATTGTATTAGCAGCCCCCTTCTGCTGTCAATAAAGTGGGTGTTGTCAATAATATTAGGTTGCACCATGGAATGTTGGATCAGAATCCTCATCTTATTGTCAGTCCCTTGTCTCACGGATGATCATTCTGGCATGTGAGCAGCATACTAATAACATGAATAGCTCACTGGGAAGTTAAGCAGTTTTCAAGATTATTGGCATCCTCTTGGAATATTTAAGCAGCAGTCTCATATTATTACATGATATGCCAGCGCCTTGATAATACTGGAAACACCCTGGCACATTGGGCAGCTCTGTGTCATGCTGAGCTTTACTGCGTGAAGCTGCACAACTTTGTGTCATATTTGGCAGTGCTGTGAGACACTAAACACCAAACTGTAATGTTTAATTGCACTTTGCAAGATCACGACACACTCATTCATATCAATTATTTTATGTTGGTAAGCAGCTATGTGCCAAACTGTGCTCACCTGTGCTATACTTGGCTGCAGGGCCTTAATGGACACCACTGTGCTGTTATCAATGCTACAGATAAGATTTGGAGGTAGGAGTATTTTACTCCCTATTTTTTAAAGTTGGGAGTAAAATTATTTTTTGGGGGAGTGAAAATGCAAGTTTAACTCCCAATGGGAGTATTTTATAAGCGGTTAAAAATATATTTTAACCGGAACACGGAAATGTTTTTGTAATCATTATTTCTTTGCACCTAGTTATTCATGTATATTAAAAGATCCATGTTTATTTCTTGCAGAACATATTCCTTGGATCTTAACACGAGGGACTAATTAATGGACCACATGTTTATTGGATCCCAACATGTGGATTAATTGGTTTTCCGCATGATGCTACAAACCATGTGGGCTATATTTGCACATTGCTGTATTTGCACATTGTTGTAGTTTGTTGTTATTGCTTTCTAGCCTTTGGTATGAATTGTGATGTAGCGATGTTAAGCATGTTTGATTTGGTGTGAATGTGTGTGACTTGACAAGAAACAAGTGTGTAAGATTGTGATGAATATTGGCACTTGAGCACCTGTGCACTTTCTATTTGTTTGATCTTTATGAAATTGTGTCTATATGAATTTGCGATTAGTAAAAACATAATACATTTGTATTTTTAGAAATTGTCGAGACTTCAGCATCTTTGAGTGCGTACCTTGGTGGTTGTCGGGCCTTTTTTTGGTGGTCCACCCATAATTAATGTGTGTAAACTAGGTGGCGCCCCATACTTCTTGCAATCAGTCAGTAAAAATAGTAGTTTCTTCCTGTGGTACTACATGCAGTACTGGGCCAAACATATCCATGAAGAACTGTGGATGAAAGCAGGGGGACAGGATTCTACGTGTCTGTTTCCTACTTTTTGTTCAGAGTGTTTTTTCTCCATGGGGGTCATTCCGAGTAGGGCGGTAAGAGTTAACGGTCACCGGTAACGAGACTGGTACCGTTAAACCCTTACCGCCCTATTCCGAGTTCCCTTTGCGGGTTGGTACTTAACGCTTGCTTTTTGCAGGCGTTAAAAAACCAACCCACAAAGGGACCTAGGAGCTAATTACGGCACCATAATTTACGGTGCTGTAATTAGCGCCTTCCCCATTCCCATTGAGCCCTATGGGCCAAAAATGGGAATGGGGAAGGGCGCATGGTGAATGGGGAATTACCGCCCCCGCCAACCTTGGAATGGGGCGGTAATTACGCCATTCACCATGGCAGAGTCGGAAAAATACCGGCATCAACCAAGGCGCTAATAGCGCCTTGGTTAAACACCAGGGTCGGAATGAGGCCCCATATTTTTATTTTGGGGAGTATTGCCTATTTTTAGCGAGTAAAAGTGGCTGATACACCCCTTATTTGTAGGGCTGGCTGTTATATTTCTGTAGCGACTGGACGTATGATGCAACGCTGTGGGCTTCTGATATTTCACTTCAGGAAATGGTGTTATTTATCCTAGCACCAGATTAATGATGGCTGCTGTGCGGCTGGGGTACAGTGCATATTTTGTGATAAAGCTTTTATTCTGCGCAAATCAACAAAAATAGTGGTTCTACCACGGCTGGCAACTTTTCAGTGGAAATGGTGTATTTTTCCTCCCTCTTGGGTAACCAGACCATAGTCTGTGGAGAAAGAAGAAAGGAAAAAGAGTGCAAAAAATGCGCAGGCAGGGAAAAGCAAGACTAGGATGGGGATGCAGACAACTAACCAATTTGGAACATAGATTGGCTGTGGCAAAGGGAATATGGTTGCACAAGTAGGGGTGAATGTGTAATGGTAAGCCGTGGATGAGATGGAAAGTTGATCGAGACAGAGGGACAATAGGAAAACTCATGATACCGAGCATTTTCTAGTGATAGCTTTTTCTGATAAGAGTAAGTACTAGAATTAGTGGAAACACGATTGTGTGAAGGTCCCTGGTTGGGTTTAGGAAGTCCTTGAAGTGTGAAGGCCAGAGATGACAAGTAGCGCTTCTTAGGTGCTTGCTGCAAATGTCAGTTATACAACCTGGGAATACCAAGCTAACTATTAGAAGTAACTGATCCCAAAAATAGGCTGTGTAAAAAGGTGAATGTGGGGAAAGGCAATGGGAGTAAGAGAACAAGGAAGAACGGAGAAGAGATCACCCTACATTAGTGCAAGCAGTGGAGGTGATGAAATGGCATAATATAACCAATGTGTTCTGACTTCTTTATGCTTCTGTATTCTTTAAGCGGAGTCCTTCATGCAAGCGAGTATGCCACATATGAATGATGCTATACTAACAGACATGCCAGAATAAAGGCGTGCAATAGAGCCACAAGTACAAATAAGTTATGAGGTACACGAAAAGTATAAAAGAGGTTATGCAATTCAAAGAAGACACCCATGGCTGTTATTTAAGAGCTCGCGTGATACTTGATGTTCCCCTGAAATGTACCAATTAAGTCAACAGTTGTCCCATAAAATAATTTAGCAATAATAACCCATTTCACGGACTGGAACGGGTGGTAGCAGTCCAGGGCCCGAGTCACAAGGGCCTTTAATGAGGATCCCCAGTGCCATTCCCACCTGTTCCAGCCTGTGGAATGGGTGATTATTGCTATTAGCACCCCGGGTTTCCAATCTGGTAACCTGGGGTGCTGAAAGCTATGTCTTTTGGATGAATAAACTGGGTGCCGCTATTCAAAAGACTGTTTCACAATGGCTCCACAGAGTTGGAAGACAGGGATCCAAGCACAGCCCCTCTTCCATTTCCATGACAGCCAGAAGGAAGACAGGGTGGCAGGAGTGCAGCAGCAGCAATGGGAGGGATAGGGATAATTAAGGAGAAGGGAAGAGAGGGTGGGGGGAAGATGGCAGGGTGGGGGAAGCAGCTGTCAGGTTGCTCGGAAGAGGGGTTTGGATCGTGGGATTGAGCTCACTATCCGAGCAACCTGATTGGTTGCACCCCCCCCCCCGTCCTGGGTGTTAATATGCGTTAGGACCTGTAAGACTGTAATCGTAAATAAGAAAGTTCCATAGAAGAAGGTGCATTTGAGGGCTTGGTAATGAGAAGTAACTCTTGCTGATTTGTTGTATTGACTTGCTTTGCATCTCCCCCTGACATGTTATGTGGATATGGTTTTCAATTTTTGACTCAGCATCAAATTCTCTATTTTGGATGGATTGTGTCCTCCAACATTTTCCTCATTTTATGATAATTATCCTTCCAGCTTCAGCTGCTTCAGAATACTTTTTTCAACAGGGGGCGCTGTGTGCCATCTCGTCGAGTCGATGTCCCCTCGAAGGCCTTCGTTTGACTGTCGGCGTCATCATTAGTATAAGTAATGCACGCAGCGCCCGCTGGTTTCAGTTCCGTTTTTCCGAGCTAACGCTTTGAAGAATTACGGCGCGCTTCGGTTCTTCTGTGAACTTCGATAGTTATTTTTGATCTACGAAAAAGTCTTCCCCATTGGCTCCATCAACACCTACAACGGGCTTCAAGAAGTGCCAAAACTGTGGATCGAAGATGTCGATCACCGGCCCCCACCGCATATGTCTGGGGTACCTTGGTACCGGTCACCGTACCTCTGACTGTAACTCCCGTCAGGCGATGACCGAAAAGGCTCTAAGGGAGCGTAAGGGTAAATTGGCAGTGGGGAGGTTGCCTTCAAAGTCTCCTTCGAAGAGTTCAAAGAGAAAGACTGATGTGTCGAGGGATTCTCCTCGACATAAAAAATCTAAACGGTCTCGATCGAGAAGTCGATCACGCCATTCTTCGTCGTCTTCTTCGAAGAAGGCCAAGAAACGGCATCACAGGTCACCTTCAACCTCTAGTGATTCCTCAGCTGAGGTAATCAAGTGTCCAACTAATTCAGACTCCCCAGCAAAATGGGATGTGTTTCGTAATGAAATGCTCAAAATCTTCGAGAATGCGCCCCCGACCCCCTCTAAGGTCATGCAGAAAGCCCATGCTCCTGTCGATCTGCATAAAGACGGCTTCTCTTTGTAGAGATAGGGAGCAGTGACACCATCCCCCTCTCGTGGAGAATGAGCCACATCCTGCCGGTTTATAAAAAAAAGGGATGCTGGACGAATCTGGCACCTTATAAGATGTTGGCCATGTGTTGAGACTGCCTTCTTAATTTGCCCCCATAGTGTAGACGAAGAATTCTACCCTACAATGTAACCCTGTGTCTGGATACAAGGAAACCAGCACCAGGGATCAATTGTTTGGAAGAATGGACCCAAAAACCGCGTGGCAGTAGACTCCCTCCGGTGCGACAGTATTCCAGTTGACACAATAAATGCTTTTTATGCCGACTTCACAAGGACCAGAAAACTGCTGTTACAATACACAAGAAATGGAATCCTTAATACTCAGATAACGTGAAACGAAAAGCAGAAACAAGAATAAAGACAGACACTCTTACCATGGGATTGACAGCAAGTATTCCAGAAACAACCAATGCTCCAGTAAGACCGCCAAGTACAGGGGGGTAAGACTATTCCCGCCGGCACGTGTACGCTTAAGGGTCGGAAGTACAATACCCGACGAAACGAGGACGCTCCGACCTCAGCCCCTGATGGTACCACCGCAGTCTCTAGTCCGTACCGGGGAAGAGGAGAGGAGTGGTGTACTGGCAGTCTGGTTGAGGAGCAATAGGCACGTGGATCCCAAGAAACAGGAGGCAATCCTATGCAGTCCACGATGATGAGTTTATAAACAACGTTGATCAAACGAGTGGCAATAGCAATCCATAAGGCAGTCCAGGTCGATAACTGAAGGAATTTCACAGGACAAAACCTGAGGCAAAGCAATCCAGAAGGAATTCCGATTCGGCAACGGGAGGTATTGATGATCAAAATCATGAGGCAAATGGCAGTTCCTGGGTGCGGTCTGGTTTGGCAACAAGAAGAAGCGGGGTGGAACGGGAATCGTTCTGGGTTTAAGCTGGAAGGATGGAAGGAGCGGGAGGACAACAGGTAAAGAGAATAGCAAAGATAGGAAGAGGAAGAACCATGGAGATTCCAATCACGGAGGCCGTAACTTCGAGGAAATCACAAGTGCGAGATTGAAGCAGGGGTAACAATAGCGAGGCAAAGACAGGAAGGCAAGGAATCCAGAAATAGCAGGCAAAAACAAGGGATATCTCAGGATACGTAGAAGGCTCCAAAATCAAAATCAGAAGCAACGAGTTTGTTGCTGGCTCGAGTTTATCTAGCTGCGGTCACATGACCTAAAGGTGCGGCTGACGTGGAGCGGGTTGACGTGCCTGCCCTAATCTCCATGGTAACCGCCAACGCAACAACACGGAGGGACGAGTGTTCCTGTTGTGTCTGAGATGATGGGGAGGGAGCCGGTTTGGTTCGACTCCTGTTGATCCCGGACGGATTCCTGACAGTACCCCACCTCAAAGAACGCTTCCCACTATGGGAAGCCCAGAAATCCCTTAAACAGGCAGGAGCGTGAATGTTTTCCAAAGGCTCCCACGTCCGATGTTCCGGACCATACCCTTTCCAGTCAACAAGAAAGAGACGGATACCACGACGGACGGTGGTATCCAGAATCTGATTAACTTCGTACTCATCTGAGCCAATGACAGGTAAGGGACGTTTCGGGACCAGTAACCGAGAACCCCATTTGAACAGGTTTCAGAAGCGAGACATGGAAAACAGGGTGGATCTTGCAAGTGGAAGGAAACTGTAAACGAACAGCCACTGGGTTAATCAGTTCGGACACCGTGAAAGGACCAGAGAAATGTGGTAGGAGGGAGCTACGACCAGGTAAGCGTAGATTCCATGTGGATAACCAGACCTGCATGCCTGGGGAGTAAATTGGAGATGCCGAACGATGGGCATCCGCATGTCATTTGCTATGCCGTTGGGCCTCCAGCAGGTGTTGTCTTACTCGGGTATGCAAAGTCGTAAGTGACTGGACACAAGAATTAGCTGCTGGATTACTGGATCCAGAAGACAAAGGCAATGGCAAAGTACGTGGTTGATGGCCATAAAGAGCAAAAAACAGGGTGACCCCTGTGGCGGTATGCAAGGAATTATACGCAAATCCAGCCATGGCCAAAAAAGATAACCAAGAACTCTGGTAGTGGAGTAGAAGACAACGGAGGTAATGTTCCAGAGTTGCGTTGATTCTCTCCGTTTGCCAGTCAGTCTGAGGATGATAGGCGCTGGAATACCTGTCTTCTATGCCCAAGGACAATGTGATAGCCCTCCAGAAACGCGACGTAAACTGGGACCCCCGATCCGTGACAATGACACTAGGAAGACCAAAACGTCGGAACGCATGGGCAGGACTGGGGCAGAAGGCAATCCCGAACAGGGTATAAACAAGGCTGATTCCGTTAAATAATCAACAATAACCCAGATGGTGTTTTGGCCATTGATTGGTGGTAAATCTACAATGAAATCCATAGATATAATAGTCCATGGCAATCTGGGGACAGGCAAAGGATTCAGCAATCCCATAGGTTTCGCATGGGATGACTTGCCTTGAGCACAAACAGCACATGTCTTGACATGTTGGCTAGTGTCAGACTTCATGGTAGGCCACCAAGACCATCTCTCCAATAGTTCGATGGTTTTTCGAATTCCTGGGTGTGCAGAAAACTTAGAATCATGGCACCAGTTTAATGCCATGGAACGCGTTGACTCATTGGGAAGATATATTTTCTCATGAAGGAAGGGTAGCGAATTCATGACTGTGATACCCTCATCCTTAATGATCTGTGGGTTTTGTTCTACCCAGTTCTCTAGGAGAGTTCTTAAGGTTGGATCGACCGTACACCCACAAATCACCTGATGCGGGAGCAATACTGGATTAGGAATCGGTTTAGATGCCTCGGTTCCCGGAATACGTGATAGGGCATCTGCCTTGGAGTTACAAGAGCCAGGCCGATATGTGATCGTGAAATTGAAAGCGGAAAAGAACTCATGCCACCCAGCTAGTCTGGCAGTGGTACATTTTACTGAGCGAATGGCAACCAGATTGCAGTGATCAATGTAAACCTGAACAGGAAGAGTGGTACCAAGCAAATTATGCCTCCAGACGGTGAATGCGTCCTTCACGGCCAAAAGTTCACGCTCAGTGATGGTATAATTCCGTTCATGAACAGAGAGTTTCCTGGAATGGTAGGCTACAGGATGTAGAGCCGTAGAGTCACGACAAGCCTGTGATAGAATGGCTCCTACAGCTGTATCGGAAGCATCCGCTTCGACCACATATTGTTGAAGTGGGTTGGGATGTTGAAGTACTGGTGCCGTAGTAAAAGCTAATTTGAGGGATTCAAAAGCGTCATGAGTTTTCTGCTCCCAGGCAAAAGTCTTTTTGCTGCTAGTCAAAGATGTCAAAGGAGCAACAATTTCAGAAAATGAACATACAAAACGCCTGTAAAAATTGGCAAAGCCCAAGAATGACTGCAAAGCTTTTAGATCCTTAGGAACCGGCCAATCCAGAACTGCCTTTACTTTGGTCTTGCTCATTTGTATTCCCTGGTCTGTTATGTCATACCCAAGAAACTCCACAGATTTCACGTGAAAGATACATTTTTCTCGTTTAGCATACAAGGAATGTTCCCTTAATCGTTGTAAAACTTGGCGAACATGTTGTACATGATTGTCATAGGAATCAGAATAAATGAGGATATCATCAAGATAAATGACAAGCAAATGATCAGTAATGTCTCTGAAAATGTTGTTAACGAAATGTTGAAATGTAGCCGGGGCATTGCACAGCCCAAAGGGCATTACACAATACTCAAAAAGACCATACTTGGTCTTAAACGCCGTTTTCCACTCGTCCCCGTCCCTCATTCTGACTAAATTGTAAGCCACTTGTAAGTCTAGTTTAGTGAAGATTTTGGAAGAACCGAGTTGGTCAAGGAGAACAGATATTAAAGGAAGTGGATATTGATTTCTGATGGTAATGGCGTTTAGAGCATGGTAGTCTATACATGGTCTGAGATCCCCTTCTTTTTTTGTACAAAAAACATTGGAGAAGCTGCCGGTGATCATGAGTGACGGATAAATCCATTTTTTAGGGACTTATCAATATACTCCTTTAGAATAGCTTCCTCTTTCTGTGTCAGAGAGTAAATGCGACCAACAGGTATTTTGGCCCCAGGAATCAGATTGATAGGACAATCATATGGTCTATGTGGAGGGAAGATCTCTGCTCCTTTAGCATCAAAGACATCCCCAAAAGAAGCATATTCTTCGGGTAGTTGCTTAGTGACAGTGGCTCCGATAGTGGAGACTGTTAAGATGGATTTCTGGCGTAGAAGTTCAGAAGGCCAACCTAATTACTTGGAACAGGGTAACCTCTGGACAAGCCAGACCAATCAGGGTAGCGATCGCGGCGGTCAAGACTAGGTCTCAAGAGGGGTGAGGGTGACTGAAAGCCCGCAATGAGCACACAAAGCAAGGACACTTACAAACTACTCCAAACAGGTGTTATATTAAAAATATATACACATTTATTCCAAGGCCTTTGCAATAATGACCGTAGCGAGAAATCACAATAAAACTCTAGTAAACCAACACATACCAAACCAATACAATATATATACAAATACAAACGAGTCTAAAGCGTTAGATGCACGAAATGTGTAGTCCACTTAGAAGGGGAGGAAAACAGGCAGTGCGAAATAATGATTAGACCCAGTCCGCCTTCAGAGGCACCTAACTAAAAGGAAGTCCAAGCCCTACGAAGAGTGGAGCCTTGTGCTCAAAAGTACCTACCTGCATACGCTGGTGCCAACGGGCAAAAAGGGGCGTCTCTTCGAGGGAATCAGGCAGTTCAGTTTGGTGCACAAATGAAGAAGGACAGAGTTCCGCGACTCAAGCGCAGCCTCCACTGTGGGCAGAAGCAGAGCGCGAGTACGGAAAGGCGTGCTGTTTTGACACAGCGGGGAAAAGCTATGGGCTCCTGCAGGAGAGCGACCAGTTCCTAGCAATGCTACTCACCGGTCCCCGATGCAAGCAGACCCAGGCTTCTCCGCGTCAGTTTCAGTGCTGGCAGGTTCAGGGGAGCAGGGGACGTCTCGTCGTCGCGTAGATTCTGCAGCAGCAGAGTTGAGCTAAAGATGTCCCAAACGAAGTGAACCCGCACAGTTTGTTACCACAGCAGGGCAACGGTGCGGCTGTGTGTATCTCGGCCAAATGTACACTACTCACTTCAGACCTGGGAATGCCAAGTGTACGAATCGTGTGAGAGTGACAAGGACTAGAAATACAACACAACCTGGCGGCGGTTACAGAGCAAGACTCCTGGGTAGGCTGGTCAGTCTGCTGGATGGCCCAGAGACACTTCCGAAGGCTTACGTGCAAGAGATGGTTAAGATGCCGAGAATAGCTGTCCCCGCTATTCCAAGGGTCGAAGTACCAGTACAGGCCTTCTGGTTCGATCACAGGTAAAAAGGGTTTCACAAGGCGACAGCAGTGCAGAGGAGCAGTCCTTCAGCGGGTCACCAGCGATTCCTCGGTTCAGCCTCGTGGTTGCAGGATACTTGGCTCCTGTATTCCTTTGTTCGTGAGAACTCAGGAGATCGACATGGTAGTGGCGTTTCCAGCCCCCTCTTATCCACGGTTCCCTTTGCGCCAAAACGGAGGGTACCCAATAGGAGATCAGCTCATCAAACACTCACACCATACGTGGACCTATCACGGACCACGGTGGTCCCAGGCATTCATACCACACTATACTCTCTGGCACCCAGGATGTGTATTGGGACCAGACATCCCAGCCCACATCCTGGAGGCACACACAAGGCCTATAGAAGCCCGCGAAAGCATCTGTGTTTCGCGGGAAAGTACATGCCCAAATAAGGAAGGCCCCGGGTCAGCTCGACCTGGGGAAGGTGAAGGGGGCAAGAAGGTCAGCGGACAGGACAAAGGAGCCTCGTGGTCTGGCCATTTTGGGAGCCAGGCCACCATTTTGGGCTAAGCGCGAGAAATGCGCTTAAAACGCCAAAAGGAGCTCAAAATACAAGAAACGATCGCTGCCACCATTCCCGTCCGTGATTCACTTGCACCGATCAGTTACAATCCAAAAAGTGTATCTAGGGCCTGTAAAAGACTAGAGACCCAAGAGAGCAGTAACTTAGCTTACAGTGCCCTCTTGTGTCATGTTGCACGAAAGCCGCAACATGATAAAGAAACTACGGAAAACAGCGTTTCCCGGTACTGACTGTCTTAAGGGCATGTCAGTTTCCCCGTAAGAATGGAGCGAAAGCACTCCTCTGGCAAAGTCTAGATCATGGTGAAAACAACAGCAAAAAGTTTAGGGGTTGCCACATGGAAGGAAAATTACCCACAATTAAGAAATCTTTCCTAACAGAGACACCATGTAATAATGCCGACAAGGATTCTTTGATTCAGATATCGAGGAAAAACATGAGGTCTCACAATAGGCGGACACAAATTCCAGTTCCCCAGAGTTCCAATATACCACCGGATTATGACGTCTCAACCAAGGTAGACCCAAGATTAGTAGATATTGTGGTGCTGCAATCAAATCGAAATGAATTGTCTCTTCATGTCCCTGGCAGATGGTCAACAATAAATCAACAGTTTGTTTTGTAACTAAACCAGAAAGCAAAATCAAACCATCCACAGTATTGACCATTTCTGGCTGAGCCTTGTTAATTACTGGGATGCCTAATTTCTTGGCAAACGCCTCATCAACATAATTTCCGGTGGCTCCAGAATCTAAAACTGCATTGATGAACCATTCCTGGTCTGAGGAAAGGGCGCAACGGGTAGGAACAATGAAAGGCCTCTTAGTCATGGAGTCAAGAAACGTTGTCCTCTACTGCCGGGCTTTGGCGTTTCCCTGACGCTTGGGTTTCTTAGTGCAGGTTTTTAACAGATGTTCTGATGACCCACAGTAGAAACACAGATTGTTCTTTTTACAAAGCTCTTGTTCTTCAGGAGTTAAAGGACCCCGAATAGCTCCAATCTGCATGGGTTCTGGTCCTCCCTGAATGGGAGTTGGAGGTAACATAGCCTAGGGGGTCTGAGCCCTCTTTTCTCCTTTCCTTTCTGCTCTCCTTGAGTCAATCTGGAGTACCATATCTAGGAGCTCAGGAAAGGTTGTGGGTACGATAGGAACCGTAGACAAGGTATCTTTCAAGGAGTCGGACAATCCAGGGTAAAACATAGAAGCCTTCTTGTCCTCAGACCACCCGGTTTCGGCCACAAGTTGATTAAATCGGGCCAGATATGCCAACAACGGGTAATCACTCTGATGTAACTTCAAAAGTTCGAGATCCGTGGCCTGGGTCTTGTACCGGGTATCAAATACCCGACTCATAGCTGCAATCAAAGCGTCGCAGTCAAACACTAATGGACTACCCTGTTCAAGTAATGGGTTAGCCCATGATGCGGCAGTCCCACCAAGATGGGGCAAGAGAAAAGCCGCCTTGGTTTTTGAATCAGGAAACGAGGAAGGTCTACATAAAAATTGCAGACGACACTGATTCAGGAAGGTACGGTAAGTACGAGGATCTCCCATGAACCTTTCGGGTTGGGCTAAAGGGAAATGAGCTGTCATAAACACAGGACCCGATTCCTGCCCTGAACCAGCCATTCCTGAACCTGAGGGGGCCATAGGGTCAACTACAGGAGGGGCAGCAGGAACCATCTCTGCCTGTATGTCATTGATGCGCTGTAGGGTTGCTGTATGAGCAGCCATCATATCCGCCCGTAAATCCGTAACCATTTGCATGATCTGGACCAGAGCATCGTTTGGGTCCATGGAGAGGTATCTTAAGAGGCTTCTGATTATGTTGAGACTGCCTTCTTAATTTGCCCCCGTAGTGTAGATGAAGAATTGTACCCTACAATGTAACCCTGTGCCTGGATACAAGGAAACCAGCACCAGGGATCAATTGTTTGGAAGAATGTACCCAAAAACCCCATGGCAGTAGACTCCCTCGGGTGCGACAGTATTCCAGTTGACACAATAAATGCTTTTTATGCCAACTTCACAAGGACCAGAAAACTGCTGTTACAATGCACAAGAAACAAAAATCCTCAGATAACGTGAAATGAAAAGCAGAAACAAGAATAAAGACAGACACTCTTACCATGGGATTGACAGCAAGTATTCCAGAAACAACCAATGCTCCAGTAAGACCGCCAAGTACAGGGGGGTAGGACTATTCCCGGCGGCACACGTACGCCTTGGGGTCGGAAGTACAATACCTGACGAAAGGAGGACCCTCTGACCTCAGCCCCTGATGGTACCACGGCAGTCTCTAGTCCGTACCGGGGAAGAGGAGAGGAGTGGTGGACTGGCAGTCTGGTTGAGGAGCAATAGGCACGTGGATCCCAAGAAACAGGAGGCAATCCTATGCAGTCTACGATGATGAGTTTATAAACAACGTTGATCAAACGAGTGGCAATAGCAATCCATAAGGCAGTCCAGGTCGATAACTGAAGGAATTTCACAGGACAAAACATGAGGCAAAACAGTCCAGAAGGAATTCCGATTGGCAGTTCCTGGGTGCGGTCCGGTTTGGCAACAAGAAGCAGCGGGATGGAACGGGAATTGTTCCGGGTGTAAGCTGGAAGGACGGAAGGAACGGGAGGACAACAGGTAAGGAGAATAGCATAGATAGCAAGAGGAAGAACAATAGAGATTCCAATCACGGAGGCCGTAACTTTGAGGAAATCACAAGTGAGAGGATCAAGCAGGGGTAACAATAGCGAGGCAAAGACAGGAAGGCAAGGAATCCAGAAATAGCAGGCAAAAACAAGGGATATCTCAGGATACGTAGCAGGCTCCAAAATCAGAAGCAACAAGTTTGTTGCTGGCTAGAGTTTATCTAGCTGCGGTCACATGACCTAAAGGTGCGGCTGACGTGGAGCGGGTCGCCGTGCCTGCCCTAATCTCCATGGTAACCGCCAATGCAACAACATGGAGGGACAAGGTTTTGCCAACTTCTTGTGGCCCTGAAATAACCCTCTTTTGCGAGGAATCCGAAGGGATCGTGAAGGCTGACACCATGTATAGTGTTCCTGTTGTGTCTGAGACGATGGGGAGGGAGCCGGTTTGGTTCGACTCCTGTTGATCCCGGACCGATTCCTGACACCATGTTAGACATTTCCGTGAAATTATTTGCAAAGGTTATCTTGATTGAACTCACCGAAGGGATATCTACCTGTAAGATTCTTCCGCCAAATCAGATTGTCTTCAGACTAAACTCTAACACAACCCATAACTTATTGATACTAGTATCAGCTGTTGAATGCATGAATCAGATCAAAAATATCAGTAGTATATGGCGCATACATAGACTTCAGTGCAGCCTTCGATACTGTGATGCGTGATAGGTTATGGTCTAAGCTAATAGCGTGGGGTATACCTGGAGGCCTATCGAACATGATAATTTTGCTTTATCAAGACACTAGCATAAGAATACGTCTAGATGTTGAGGGCAAACTTTCTGAATCCTGTCCAACTGGAAGAGGAGTTTAACAGGGTTGCATCTTGGCTGCAACCCTGTTTGACCTCTATTTAGCTGACCTACCAAAGGCATTTCTAAACTCTAGATCCTACCCAATTAAGATTGGCAAGCAGTACATATATTGGCTAGGTTATGTCAATGATTTACTGTTGTTGGACCAAACTCAAATTGGTCTGCAAAACCTGTTGGATTGTCTCAACAATTATGCAAAAGATAACAGCCTTAAAGTTAACATCAGTAAATCCCAAACTATGACCTTCAGAGGTAAACGTTCCAAAGCAGGCCCACGGTACCTCTGGAAATATGACTGAAGTCCAGTAGAATGCGTAAAACAATATAAATACCTAGGAGTAACCGTAGATGAAACCTTAACCTGGAAGCCACACTCGACTGAGACCAAAAACAAATGCATGAAAATCATCTATGCAATGAGTACTTTTATTGTTCGTCAAGGTGGGATCTCAATTCAAACAATTTAATATGCAGTTAAAATCACCCCTGCACTTATGTATGGTGTTGAAGTGTGGGGCCATAATTTAACAACTGAATTGAATAGCTTTGAAGTGAACTAACCGAGAGCGGTCGCATTAATAGAAGCATTAAAACACATGGGAATTAATCGCCAAAATTAGGAAGATCCACACGACCTGGTTAATAGTTTTCAGGAGAGACAGAAGTGGGAATAACTTATAGTCATCTAAAAAGATGGTTGAAAGAGAAAATGGTGCCTTATAGTTACAAAGCTGATCTAGCTAAGTTGGCAACTAATGCGAACAGTAGGCGGTTTATAGCATACATCATGAAGGGTGATTCAATACCCAACTACGTGATGGCCTATCCAAGTAGTTGGATAGCCAGGCAATATTTATTGTTAAAATTCAATAGCTGTGCTTTTTTCGATGGGTGCACGCATACATATAAGTAGAGCAGATCAATTATGGACATTGTGTGCTAATAACTGTAGAGCACTTATTAATAGACTGTGAAAACCTGAATCACCTGAGAGCGAAATGGGTTAAATCATACAACAACAAATGCGACAGAACTAAGACAACTAATTTGTGGCATAAACTGATGTAAGGGAACAATACAAATCTTATACATTTTCTGGTGAAATTTTGTATGCAATGTCTAAAGATTTTAGAGGAATTGTCTAGAGATATATTATTTTACATTTTTTAAACTTTTTAAATTGTTTAATTTGGTATCAGATTAATTATTTATATTGTTAAAGTTATGTTGTAGGATGTCACCTCGTGAAGATCTAATTGAAAAATAAATGTGTAAATGTGTTCTGCTACGTGCTTGAACATGGAAGTGCTGGCTATATTTTAATGACTGTGTCATAACATAATGATGTATATATCCAAAGCCGTTTTGGCAAAAAGTATATTAATTAATAAATAAATAAAGAAGGCAAAGGGAAGTCGAAGACGAAAACTTCAAAACAGAGCCATAAGCCGGTATTACTGCATTAAGAAAAGTCTCGATCCAACGAGAACTCATCGAGGGCTTCGAGAAGTCAGGAATCCAGTCCATGGAGGGAGAGACGCATAAGAAGTCGACAACGTTGACGCCTTCGCTGACACAGTCGACGTCAGAGCCATCTACACTGGTATCGAAATCGACTCCGACTTGGAAGTCATTGGCGACGATTACTTCAAAAAGGTTTTCAAACCTTTGCCCAAGAAAGATTTTTAAGTCTTTAATATCCACCTATGAAGATAATGAACCTTCAGATGATCACACCACCATTTGGGTTACAATATGGCACCCCTAATGTGTCAGATGAGTTTATCTCTGAAGAGTCTAGATTAAAAGACTTATACGATAACCTTAAGTCGGCCAGTGGTTTAGATACCTCTCCCGAACTGGAATTTGGCAACCCAGATCCTACTGACCCAGGTGACTCATATAGGAAAATCATGAGTAAGGTGATAATTTAGGTTGGAGCAGGCTTCCTCCTTTTGAGCAGAATGACCTGACGGATATTTTTGATCAGGGTCCCCAAAAACATAAAATTATGCCATTTCACACTACACTACAAAAAGCATCTCAGCAAATTGGAAAACACCAGAGACTATGGCTGCAGTCAATAAAACATTTGCTAATAAATATAGACCATCCAGCAGTGACCCAGAGTACTTGAGAAAACATCCAACACCAGAAGGTTTGGTGGATCAGACTGCTACATCTACCGAGCAGTCGGCATACCCATCCATCCCTCCTGATAGGGATGATAAGAGGGTGGATGCCTGGGTGAGAAAAATATTTACTGCTGGCAGTATGGCATTAAAGTCAACTAATGCAACTTGTACCTTATCAAGGTTTACGTTTACCCTGTGGCACTGCATAGCTATGGTGGCTGACCACATCCCGGAAGGTGAAGAAAGGGATGGCTTCCTGGCAATCATCGTAAGGAGGCAATGGGTGAATGCCTCCAGTCAGGTCTGGATACTGCACACAGCATCAGCAGATCCATGGCAACAAACAGAGTGCTACGCAGGTTTGCATGGTTGAGGAAGTCTGGATTTGCACCAGATGTGCAGTCTAGACTCCTCAACATGCCCTTTGATGTCACAAGGCTGTTTGGCAGCAAGGCTGATTAGAGTTTGGAAAAGCTGCATCCTCGCAAGCAACGGCTAAATCCCTTAGCACCACCATTAAAAAGTCTCAACATCCCTACTCCGGTTCATCTTCTTGGAGGGGTAAGTCCTTTCGATTCTATTCCTCACTTGGAAGAGGAAGAGGACAATCCGCCGCTTCAGCCACATCAAAACCACTAACAAGACCCCGGTGGGAGGCAGACTTACTCAGCATCTGAAAGAATGGCGGGCATTACTTCAGATGTTTGGGCACTGGAAACTGTAGCCCAAGGTTACTGCCTTCCTTTTCAAAATAGGTCTCAGGATCATTCACCGGGGAACAGTTCTTTCAAAGTTCTGGATCCACTCATTTTGCAGGAAATTTTGACCCGGCTACAGAAAGGTGTTATAGAACAAGTAGCTGTGGCAGAAAGGAACAAGGGTTAGTATTCCCCATACTTTCTGATTCCCAAAAAGGACGGAGTATTGAGAACCATCTTGGACTTTAGAAACTTGAAAAGGTTCCTCAGGAAGGACAAGTTCAAGATGGTTACCCTTTCCCAAATCCTTCAGGCTCCCAAACTCCAAGACTGGATGTTGTCATTGGACCTTCAGGATGCTTACTTTCATGTGCCTATCCATCTCAAGCACAAAAGTACCTGAGGTTCACAGTTGGCGGTTCTCATGATCAATTTCGAGTTCTGCCATTCGGGCTGACCTCTGCCCCAAGGGTTTTCACCAAACTGATGACGATGGTGGCAGAGAGTCTCAGGAGAAAGATGATTCACGTCTTCCCCTTCCTAGACGATTAGCTGATCAGGGCTTGTTCACCCAAACAGCCCTGGGAACATCTCAGCGTAACCTGCCACTCTCTTCACAGACTGGGCTTCTCCCTCAATTATAAGAAGTCCCACATAATACCATCTCAAAGACTCCAATTTATTGGAGCAGTCCTCAGATGCTTCCTTGAGCAAAGCCTCGCCACCCGAGGTGAGAGCTCAACATATTCTGCAGATGGTCACCAGATTTCAGAGTGCCAAGCATCTTCCAGCCTTTGATTTTTTGAGGTTGCTCGGTCTCATGGCATCCTGCATTTTTCTGGTGCCAGAGGCACGCCTCAGAATGAGATCCCTCCAATGGACTCTGAGGACTCAATGGTCCCAATTCTCAGGCAGAATGTCAGACAACCTGAAAGTTCTGAGCGGAGTCTTTCAAGACCTTCTGTGGTCGGCTTGCAAAGACAACATTCTCAAGGGAGAATCTTTTTGGCAGCAATGGCCAGAGATAACAGTAGTGACGCATGCCTCACTAACGGGGTGGGGAGCCCACACCAACGAGCTGACAATCAGCGGTCGTTGGGCTCCAGCGGAGTCCAAACTACATATCAACCTTTTGAAGCCGAGGGCAATCAACCTAGCGCTGAAGACCTTTCTGCCCTCTGTACAGGGAAAGAATGTCCTAATAATGACAGACAACACAGTGGCCATTTACTACCTCAAAAGGAGAGGAGTAGGGTCACTACTGCTGTGCAGAAAAGCAATGCAGCTCTGGTTCTGGGCAATTCAAGAAGGCATCTCTCTATCGACAGTTCCCCTAGCCGGAGAGGAGAACACAGCGGCGGATGCTCTGAGCAGGCAGAGCACAGTCTCCCACGAGTGGGAACTAGCTCAGGAAGTCCTTCGAGAGATCTTCACCCTTTGGGGAACCTCTCAAGTGGACTTGTTCACGACCAGTGTAAATCAGAGGTGCAAGCTGTTCTACTCCAGGGAATTTCCCCCCAAGAGGAGCTCTCGGGGACACATTCGTAGTGGACTGGGAATGTCCACGCCTGTACGTGCTTCCTCCAGTCCCTGTCATTCCTCACGTGATCAGGAGGTTGAGAAAGTTCAGAAACCCCTGATCCTAATTGCGCCGGATTGGGCCAGGAGGACGTGATTCCCGGACCTTCTGGACATGTCCATCTGCCCTCCAATACGTCTTCCACAAAGAGAGGACCTTCTCTCGCGAGAGGAGAGCCAAGTGCTCCATCCAGATGTCAAGACACTCAGCCTTCGTGCATGGTTTCTGAGAGGCTGAGATACAAGGATTGGGACCTCCCGGATGACATAATGGAGATCTTGCTTTCAGCAAGGTGGCCAGCAACAAAATCTTTGTACCACTGCCATTGGAACATGTTCAACAGCTGGTGCAGGGATAAAAACGTGGATACCATTCTATGTGACACACCTACAGTGGTTTCTTTTTTGTTACATTTGGTGAATCTGGAACTCCAGATTGGAACAATTAAAAGTTACCTGGCTGCGCTATCAATTTTCAAGCGCTCTTCAGAGGAGGATTCATATTTTAAGATCCCTCTGATTGTTCAATTCCTAAATGGTCTTACTAATTTATTTCCACCAGTTCCATTCAAAGTCCATGTATGAGATCTTAACCTGGCGTTAACATTTCTAACATGCATTCCCTTTGAGCCTATACACTCATGCCCATTAAGACTCTTATCCCTCAAAAAAATGTTGCTAATTGCAATAACGTCAGCCCGCAGGGTAAGCAAGTTTCAGGCTCTTTCCTGTAAACCTGCACAAACAGACTTCTATAAAGACAAGGTTGTTCTCAGGGTGAAACCGTCTTTTATACCTAAGGTAGTCTCTGACTTCCACTTGTCTACCCTCCTCCTCATCCTGGAAAAGAGGAGGAAAGATTACATAAACTGGACCCAAAAAGAATACTGAGTTTTTACATACCAAGAATGGCTAAATTTAGTCAAAATGACCAATTATTCTCTGGCTACACTGGCCCTAAATTGGGCTTAGCTGTTACAAAACAAACCATAACCAGATGGATCATCCTGGCTATTGGGGAATGTTACAGATTAGCGGACAAAGACCCGCCAGAAGGCTTAAGAGCACATTCCGCAAGGGGCATGGCAATCTCTGCTGCTCTTTACAGAGGTGACCCAATGAAAGACATTTGTTCAGCGGCCACTTGGTCGTCTATTCACAGGTTTGTGAGACATTTCTGCCTGGATAAATCTTCCAGTCAGGAAGAACAATTTGCAAAAGCGGTCCTTCATTCAGCCCATGACAACAATTAAAAAAGTTTATCATAAGATGAGGAATACGTGAGAGGACACAATCCATTCGAAGAATACGTTACTTACCCCTGGTAACGTTCTTTCGTATGGATGTTCCACCACATATTCCTCATCCCCCTTTCCCACCCTACCCTGCTGTAGAACTTACGTGTTCTTACACTTTACGCTTTCTTGGAGCCTACGGTCTATGAAACACCTGGTAATTCCTCTTCAGGAGGGGGAAAACAGAACAGAAGCCAACAGGCGCTGCATGCGCTACTTATACTAATGATGACATTGACACTCGAATGAAGGCGCTCGAGGGAAATCGACTGGACGAGACGGCGCACAGCGCGCCCTGTCAAAAAGAATTCCGAAGCAGCTGAAGCTGAAAGGATAATTATCATAAGATGAGGAATATGTGGGAGGAACATCCAATCGAAAGAACGTTACCAGGGGTAAGTAACTTGTTCTACTATATAGTTTATCCAACCCATTTAGAGGAAGTGGGCATTTTTGCTATTAGGTCCATTGAAGGGGGTGCTGGCCAATCAGGAGACTTGGAACGTGGGCTGTACTGTATGGTACAAGCCTGCGTTCTGAGCTGCCTTGGCAGCCATTGCTCCCTTACCTTCCCTTCTCTGCTCCCCCTTCACCACTTACCACCCGTTTAGTTTCCTACACAGGCGCTAATGGTGCCTTAAAAAAAAAGAAACATACCTTTATCCCGGTGCCGCTCAGCGCTGCTTATCAGTGAAGTCCGTTTTCATGTTGATGATGCCAGTCATCAACATTGAAAATGCCCTTCACTGACAAGCAGCATTACGCAGAGCCAAGCCGCAGGATAAAGGTATGTTTTATTTTTAAGACACCATAAGCACTCATATAGGGAACTACATGGGTGCTAATGGCAACATGACCCTCGGCAGTGAGCTGACCCTGTGGTAATGGCATTAACGCACCCGTTAAGGGACTCTTGCTTCACTCTAGCCCTAAACTGGGGCCCACCACCTTGGGGCATATCGCCTCATTAGCACCTTCAGTGGGGCTGCTGGCAAATCAGAGGGCTTGGACAGTCCATATTGTATGGTACAAGCCTGTGTTCGGAGCTGCCTGGCAAGCCAGCAACCCCTTCCCTTTGCTGCTTCCCCTTGACCAGTTAGCAACCGTTAGTTCCCTAAAACGTACCTTTCTCCAACGGCTTGGCTCCGCCTAGTGCTGCTCATCAGTGAAGCCTGTTTTCATTGTTCATGACTCTGACATCATCAACATGAAAACGGACTTCACTGACAAGCAGTGCTGCGCAGTGCTGGGCCACGGGATAAAGGTACATTTCTTTTCTTAAAACACCATTAGCAGCTGTGTAAGAAACTACATATACCAGCTTTTAATGAGAATTTTTAGCTTCACTGAATCAAAATGTTAAGGTATCTTTCCTCATTGGTATTCTCTGCTAATAGTGAGGGACTCAATGTGGACCTTTAAAATGTCATCTTATTACGTTTCATGCACTATCATACAATATAATAGAATGCTAGATGTATGCTTGTCTGATGCAGTCATGCGCAGTAGAGCCTGCCTGCTTTGCATTTTTTCACTGCTAGAGGGAGCCGTTACTTTAGGAAATAAGCTGTTTCTATAGGAAATATATTAGGCCAGCTGCACGTTTGTAAGATGCAGTCATGCGTAGCCTGTTGTCACCGCAACAGGGAGCTGTTGCCTTAGGAAATATATAGTGGTCTTACTGTGTGAATGAAAACTATCTTCTGAAGCCCACTTCTAACATACAGTCATACCCTGAAAATGTCTCTCCTCACGCACTCTGGGCAGGCTGTACTTTATTCTACAAGCATGCATTTGGAGCTGCCTGGGCAGCCAGCGACCCCTTCCCTGCTTCCTCTTCACCGCTTAGCACCCGTTAGTTCCCTACACGGGCGCTAATGGTTTCTTAAAAAATAAAACGTACTTTTATCCCGTGGCTCGGCTCCACATAGTGTTGCTTGTCAGTGAAGTCTGTTTTCATTGTTCATGACTGTGATGTTATCAACATGAAACTGGACTTCACTGACAAGCAGTGCTGCGCGGGGCCAGGCCGTGGGATAAAGGTACGTTTATTTTCTTAAGACACCATTAGCAGCTGTGTAGGAAACTACATTAACCAGCTTTTAATGAGAATTATTAGCTTCACATAATCAAATTTTAAAGGTATCTTTCCTCATTGTTATTCTCTGCTAATACTGAGGGACTAAATTTGGACCTTTAAAATGTCATCTTATTACGTTTTATGCACTATCATACAATATAATAAAAGGCCAGATGTATATTTGTCTGATGCAGTCATGCGCAGTAGAGCCTGCCCGCTTTGCATTTTGTCACAGCTAAAGGGCGCTGTTGCCTTAGGAAATAAACTGTTGCCATAGGAAATATATTAGGCCAGCTGCACGTTTGTAAGATGAAGTCATGCACACCCTGTTGTCACTGATAGAGGGCACGGTTGTCTTAGGAAATATATAATGGTCCTATTGTGTGAATGAAAACTGTATCTTCTGTAGCCCACTGATAACTTATGTTTGTCCGATGCAGTCATACCCTGAAAATGTCTCTCCTCATGCACTTTGACTCGTGCACAGTCTTTCACACTAGTTTATGTTACGTTCTGTTATGTTACTCAGCTTTTAATCAAAATTCTCAACTTCACTGAATCCCACTTTTAGGGTGTCCTTTCTTATTGATATTGTCCGCTGATAGTGGCTGGCTAGTTTTGGACCTCTAAGCTGTAATTTGATAGCGTTTTATATGCTGTTTATGTTTATGTGTTACGTTACTCAGCTTTTAATGTAATTTTGAACTTCACCAAATCAAACTTGATAGTGAAGGACTATATTTGGACCTTTACAATTTCATCTTATTGAGTTGTATCCGTTGTATGTTATGTTGTAGCACGGTTAATGAGTTTTTAATTTCAATTCTGAATATCTTTTTTTATTTTTTTATTATTCGTGCATGTGGTTAGCACAAACCTTTCACACAGTTAAAATATGAACACAGCAATGTACAATAAATTACAGTAAAATGGACGTGAAAAAATTGCACATAGAAATAAAAAGCTAATGTACCATTAATAAGTATCAATATACAATTGATAATAACATTGTACGTACAAATAGATATTGAAATTCATATAAAACTATACAAATCCATCAAATAGCTATCATCCACTAGATAGCGCAAATAAACGCAAAGCTTCATGGAATGCAGCTGCAGTGAGAACAACTCAACTGACAGGGAAGGGCAGCCTTTGGACCTCTAAAATGTCATCTGATCGTGTTTTATGTGATCTATTCAAAAAGGTAGCAGGCGCCCCTCTCCAGAAAGAACATGGCATGATAACCTGTTCTGTGGTTTTTCCCACTTTGAGAGTCCGGAGCCATCTGTTTTTTGCTCACTGTACCTTTCACAGATGGGAAATAGACATTTGCATATCAGTCTTTGTCCCGCCCACATGGGCAGTCCAGCACTGAAAATGCTATAGTAATTCCTCTCTGAGCAAGAGTACCAACAGCAACACCATACACGTGTTTCAGCTGTGTTGGGCCTTATCAGTGAGGTGAAGCTGTGCTTTTCTGTGCACAGTGAGCGGGGAGTCCCCGTCTCGGTTCCCCCAGGTAACTCAGGGTGATCAACCCCAAGTTCCTTGCAAATGTATTTAAAAAAGGTAGCAGGCGCCCCTCCCCAGAAACAACATGGCATGATAACCTGTTCTGTGTTTTTTTTCCCACTTTGAGAGTCCGCAGCCATCGCTTTAATGTGATGTATGCCAACATTCTTGGGCAGGGGAGTTTTATCCCTTTTTTCCTTTTCTTCTTCTTTTCATTTTAAACATTCCATCCAGGCCCATGGTGGGCTGGATGGATTCTTCCAAAAACACACACAGAGAACACATATAAATAAATAGACACAATACACATTTAAATAAACCATTTATGACCCCTGGTATCTGCGTCTTTATTTCTAGGTATTCCCTCAGAGGCCAAGCATGTAGGTACACTAGCCGGGCCTCGTGGGGCCACGGCCTACATGGTTCCACAGAGTACCCAGTTTCTTCCAAATGGCGACTTTGCACTTTAACTCTATACTGCAGAACAACAATGCTTCTGGGTTTAGATAATCATCTTAAAGTACTGTATTTGATTTTATAGTGATCCCTTCTTAAATACTGTACTTGACAAATACGCCCCAACATACATTGAAAGATTGATTAGCAATATGACATGCTTCAAAACGTTCTTGGCCGATAGTGACATTTGAAGCAACTTTGAAATAAGACTGATTGCTAGCGGGGGAATTCCTGACAGTTTAAACTATAAAAAGTACTCTTTTACAGTTCTGAAATCTTGACGAGGTTTTCATTTGACATGAATTCATGGGTCAGCTACCACCTATATGCTACACTTTGTGCCGCCGCTCAGGGCCGGCAATGGGCACAGGAACCAAACACAGTCAGGTTCTGATAACAACCGCAGCAGACAAGTTCATACGAACCTGAAAGCCTCCGCTGGAGGAGTCTTGTATCACCAGGCAATGACTGCAGCTAACTGGTTCTCTGCGGACAAGTGCCATGACCAGGTCTTCGGCGTCCCGGCCTGAACGAGGACCTGTTCCCCACGAAGGAAGAGAACATGGACTTACCTGGCCGCCGGCTGTGCTCTTTCCGCGTTGCTGGTGCTTTGCACGCACATGCCTTTTGAAGTGCCCATTATCTACAAATGTCAGATGAGCCCTTTGGCTACTGACATCTATTCTGCAAACAGAATTATGTGAAGAGCGTGCACACCAGAGGCCATTTTACTGCACGCAATCCCAGGAATGTCCCCGGCGGAGCTCATTTCTGTAGTGGATTCTTATGTGGCAGAACGGAATGTCCATGAATGTACTATTTCTGTATCGCCCATTGGTGCTTGTCTTAGGATCCATGCATCGAAGTTCACGTTACAAAATGAACCACATCAAGATGGCAAAGCAGCATTTGGTAGGTTGACCAAAAGCCCCAGTAATTCGGTGGTCTGCTGGTGACCCCGAGAGGATAGCTCAGGGGCAACGTGCTCGCCTTGGAAGCAAGATGACACAGAGCACCACAGGTTCGATCTATGGGACCGCGCTTAGAAACCTCTGGGTATTAAGCGCGTTATAAATAACCTACCATATCAACCATTAAAGTAACTTTCTCACCGGCAAGCCCATTACACGCCCGGTTAAGTAAATGGGCTTGCACCCACCAAGGACAAGGGTATTTTCACCCACCCAGGGGCCACAAAAGGTTGAAAACAATCTCTGTATGTCTTTACACGTTTGCTTTTGTAGCCTGGCCAGTCTCTTGTTTTGCACGTGCTAAGCCTCTTATGGGTGAAGCCGGGATCACACAGTATGGAGTGAGTCAGACATACATTCAGCGTTCGCGGGCCTATTAGCAGTGGGTGGGCGTGAGAAGTCTGGAAAATATGTCTAAACAGAAACCAGTTGAAGGCAGAAAGTGCTTGTACATTGTTTCCGGTTTTAGAATCAGGATGCGATGGCACCGCCTGATTGGTTGGGAGAAGGGGGTGTAGGTGGCGGATTTGCAGAAGTGCGGTGCAAGGGAAAGTCCGGCGGACCCGCTGGCCAGGCGTGCGACCGACCAGGGCCTGGCGGTCATGGCCACAGGCACCAGCGGCCTGCGTCTAGCATAGACAGGATTTATTTTTTCAAAAGCATCCTACCTCCATGTAGGGACTTGGCTCCGTTTTTGTTTGTCCTGTGTGGCAATGTGCCCCCTCTCAACCTCCTGCTGCGACGCTACCGAGACAAATGCCCCCACCCCAGCGGCCCACCGGATGATGCGGGATTCACTCTCTCGAGACAAATCTACCCCCCGCCCCATCCCAAGCCCACTAGACGCCGGGGGACTCGTAAGCACTACTGTGACTTTCTTTCTTAAAGCAGAACCTTTAATGTGGGTACGATTTACAAGTGATGGCTCCTTTAAGAGACCATTGTTTTAGACCAGACGTTCTTAACATTTCCATGTAAGAACTGCAAAGGGACATTTTTAATTTGAAAGCACACGCAAAGCACCAGTTAGCTGCCTAAAATCTGTGCTGTTTTCAACAGTCCGCCTTATTTTCACATGCTCATATTTACCACGCAAAAAACGTTTATATTAGGTAGATTGTAACTTTTTCCTCACATTTATATGAACCCACTGGGCTCCAAGCTGAAGCTACCGCAAACATAAATACAATGTTGTTGTATTTAAAAACTCTGCGGTTTTCTTTCTAAGTTTCTCGTGCTCCTCTGAGCCAGAGGAGCCTGAGAAACTTAGAAAGAAAAACTGCAGCGTTTTTGAATACAACCGCGTTGTGTTCTGCCTGCCGTGGCTATCAATTTGAGCCCGGGAGACTCAAAGTGAAAGCCGCTGCAGGCAGAAACAAAACGCGGGTGTTTTTTGAAATGCCGCAGTGTTTCTCACTACGGCAGCTTTCGCATGGAGCCTCCTGGGGTCCCCCAGCCCAGAGGGAGCCCAGGAGACACCAAGCGAAAGCTGCCGCAGTGAGAAATACAACATCGTTGTATTTGTAAATGCTGCAGTATTTACAAATACAACAACATTGTTATTCTGACTGCAGCATCTTTCGCTTGGAGTCTCCTGGGCTCCCTCAGGGTTGGGGGAGCCCAGGAGACTCCACGTGAAATCGGCCACAGTCAGAATAACAACCTTGTTGTATTTATGATTTCTGTGGTTTTCCAACCACGGCAATCACAAATACAACAATGTTGTATTTGTAATTGCAGCACCTCTGCTTTTTGCCTTCATTTTACATTTTCTGTGCTTCCCTGGGCTTGGGGAGCACCGAAAACATAAAATGAAAGTGAAGGCAGCCTCCCCAGCTCTCGCTCTGGCTGCAGTAAACAAAAGCTCCCAGTAGGGGGCTTTTGCTGCTCGTTTAGTGCCGCCAGGGCAGTGCTGAGGAGGCTGCCTGAAATGGCAAAATGGATGCTCCCATGTGAACGCTTTGAGCCTCGTTTGCTCAAGTGTTTACATAAGAACTTTCATTCAAAATATGTTTAAAGTATGTTTTAGACTATTGCTCATCTTTTTAGCCAATAATATTTTCTGAGCGCACTATTCCTTTAAGAACGGCCAGAGGAACAGAAACTGCTCTCCTGAACACCCGTGATGACTTGCTTTCAAACCTTGACTCTAACTCCCCCTCCGTTCTCATCCTCCTCGATCTGTCTTCTGCCTTTGACACAGTCAAACATTCCACCCGCGTAAATCGGCTCTGTGATACTCTGGGCATTATGGACCTGGCACTGGATTGGTAGACCTCCTTCCTTTCGCATTGGTACTCCCAAGTGCAACTGTGCCCTTTTTTCTCCTCCACCTCACTCTGTACTGCAATATCCCCCAAGGCTCTAGCCTCTCGCTGTGGCTTTTCAACATTCACCTTGCCCCTCTGGTCCACCTGATTTCCACTTTCCTCATTTCCTGGGTTTATGCTGATGACACGCAGCTCTCCTTTAAGCTTCCATCCTCTACCTCCTCCCCTTACTCTCTCATTCCCAAATGACTGCTATTCAAGCATGCTGTGCTGCTAACTATCTCTGCTTTAATGCCAGTAAGACAGATATCCTTCTCATTGGGATTGCTGCCCCATCCTTCCCTCCTACTCTCTGGCTACCCTCCTTGAGCCCCCTCCCTTCACCCTCGTGTGAGGCAAAAAACCTTGGCGTCATCTTCGATTCCCCGCTCTCCTTCCCTCCTCATATCGGTGACCTTGCCAAAAAGTCCCACTTTCAGCTCCACCCCCTCAGACATTCTCCCTTTCCTCACCTTCCCCCAGAAACCCAATGTCTCCAGAGCTCTGGTTCTCTCCAGACTGGATTACTAAAACAGCCTCTTCCTTAATCTGCCTCTTTCCTCCCTCCGCCCCCTTCAATTAATCCACAATAGGACTGCAAGACTTATCGTTGGCCTCAAGCCCAGGGACTGAATCTCCCCAGACCTATAAGCTCTCCACTGGCTCCCATTGGCTGCAAGGATTAAATTCAAGACCCTCTGCATCCACAAGGCTTTCTGGGGCCTAGGACCTCACTACATCCAACTCTCTCTCCCTAAATGCCTCTCTGCTAGAGTCTTTCGTTCCTCTGGCTGCAACTCTCTGCAGATCAGATGTTTCTTTGAGAAGAGAGTAGGCGGTAGATCTCTTTCTTCGGCAGGACCCTCCCTCTGGAAAGGCCTCCCTGCCCGTCTACGACTCAAGCCGGATCTCCTTAAGTTGGGAAGTCTTCTCAAGAACTTCCTTTTCTCCTCCTACTTTCCTCTCCCCCTCCCTTGCTAATCTCCACCTGCAGTCTGCGACTGGTTGCCCGTCTCCCCTATGAGTCTTCTGTAGCCAGGCCCTCCTTCAACCAGTCTTCCCCTGCACCCTTACCAGAACCTGCCCATGGGCACCCTTCCCTGACCAGCGTAAACAATTCTGGTCCACCCCGTCCTCGTACTATTTACCCCTATCTCTGTTTCCCTTGGTTTCCTAGGCTCCCCATAGCACTTGCCGAGCTCCTGCACCCCCCATTCTTCTTATTACTGCACTTGCACAATCCGAATGTCACAAGGCCTAGGAGGACCTTTATTGTTAGTTTTCTCCCCTCCTCCATGCCCCTTTTTGTCTTGTGGCACCTGGAAACACTTCCTGCTGTATAGGCGCCATCCAAATGCTCAATAAAGAAAATAAAATAAAATAAATTGGAAATGTTCCTCCCTCAGGTTATTTTTCCAGTGTTGATCACTTTTTTGAAAGGCAAATGCTAATTTGTCTTCTGCACTTTCTTCTAAAGGGAAAGGTCAATGTAACAAAATGTGTATATTTCACTTTAAGATGTGTTCACTTACTGTGCATATATTAATGGGTGGCAACTTTTGATTTTTGCTAAGCGGGCAGAGATTCCCACACTGAGTGACGCAAGGGAGATGTACCCATACTCAGGTAGAAACAACACATTTTATAGCACATTTTGTAACAGGAATAGAAAAAAGCCTTATGATTTACAGGTAGGTCTAAACATATAACATCTCAGAAACAGTCACCTAATCTGCTGAGTTGTTTTTGCAGCATTCTGCTTTGGTATCCCCTGCTACACCCGCAAAGCAGATGTGGCCTGCCCACCCCCTCCAATCAAAAGTCAGTGGTTTATTAATGAGGCTACTTTCCAATTTTGAAGTGAGCAGCATTTGCTAATTTAGCAAGATGCATGCCAACACCCGAGCAGGAGAGGAGAAAGAAACCCTGCCCCAACCAGTGATTTAGATGACATGGAAAGGAGGACGGGTGCACCTATGCCCTCTGCTCCATGTGCTCAGCGCTAATGCATATATTTGTGAGCCCCCATACCCTACTTTATTTTAGTCCTGTATTTTGTTTAACATTTGAAGAGCTGATTAATGCTTACTTCCCTGCCTCAAGACCTTCAAGGTAAATAGGCTCTCCCCCACTATTAGGCAATTCTGCAGTAGCCGAAACCTGCCCTGGCTGCCCCAGGGCCAATCCCTGCCCTGACATCCTTGGAACTTGCTTGGAGTTTATTTCTTTTGACTGCCAAAATAACACTTATATGTAGCTTTTGAAATAAAAGCATACTGCTAGTGTGGACAATATAACCAAATATATCCACAATAAAAAATAAAAACAATTGGGAAATGCCTGCAAAAACAGCAGCTAACTTCAGTTAGCAAAATACAATCACCATATTTTTTGCAATGCCTTCCACCGTCAGATGGTGTTTTCAAACAAAAAATTCAAAAATACCTTTTGCAAACAATATTTCTACCAATTACATCTGGGAAGAGATGTGTTCAAGTTCCTGAACTGCAGAATGGTCACAAATCCCAGCTCCTCCACTTACCCAAAGTCTGTGCTCCCGACTGGATTACTAAAACAGCCTCTTCCTTAATCTGCCTCTTTCCTCCCTCCGCCCCCTTCAATTAATCCACAATAGGACTGCAAGACTTATCGTTGGCCTCAAGCCCAGGGACTGAATCTCCCCAGACCTATAAGCTCTCCACTGACTCCCATTGGCTGCAAGGATTAAATTCAAGACCCTCTGCATCCACAAGGCTTTCTGGGGCCTAGGACCTCACTACATCCAACTCTCTCTCCCTAAATGCCTCTCTGCTAGAGTCTTTCGTTCCTCTGGCTGCAACTCTCTGCAGATCAGATGTTTCTTTGAGAAGAGAGTAGGCGGTAGATCTCTTTCTTCGGCAGGACCCTCCCTCTGGAAAGGCCTCCCTGCCCGTCTACGACTCAAGCCGGATCTCCTTAAGTTGGGAAGTCTTCTCAAGAACTTCCTTTTCTCCTCCTACTTTCCTCTCCCCCTCCCTTGCTAATCTCCACCTGCAGTCTGCGACTGGTTGCCCGTCTCCCCTATGAGTCTTCTGTAGCCAGGCCCTCCTTCAACCAGTCTTCCCCTGCACCCTTACCAGAACCTGCCCATGGGCACCCTTCCCTCACCAGCGTAAACAATTCTGGTCCACCCCGTCCTCGTACTATTTACCCCTATCTCTGTTTCCCTTGGTTTCCTAGGCTCCCCATAGCACTTGCCGAGCTCCTGCACCCCCCATTCTTCTTATTACTGCACTTGCACAATCCGAATGTCACAAGGCCTAGGAGGACCTTTATTGTTGGTTTTCTCCCCTCCTCCATGCCCCTTTTTGTCTTGTGGCACCTGGAAACACTTCCTGCTGTATAGGCGCCATCCAAATGCTCAATAAAGAAAATAAAATAAAATAAATTGGAAATGTTCCTCCCTCAGGTTATTTTTCCAGTGTTGATCACTTTTTTGAAAGGCAAATGCTAATTTGTCTTCTGCACTTTCTTCTAAAGGGAAAGGTCAATGTAACAAAATGTGTATATTTCACTTTAAGATGTGTTCACTTACTGTGCATATATTAATGGGTGGCAACTTTTGATTTTTGCTAAGCGGGCAGAGATTCCCACACTGAGTGACGCAAGGGAGATGTACCCATACTCAGGTAGAAACAACACATTTTATAGCACATTTTGTAACAGGAATAGAAAAAAGCCTTATGATTTACAGGTAGGTCTAAACATATAACATCTCAGAAACAGTCACCTAATCTGCTGAGTTGTTTTTGCAGCATTCTGCTTTGGTATCCCCTGCTACACCCGCAAAGCAGATGTGGCCTGCCCACCCCCTCCAATCAAAAGTCAGTGGTTTATTAATGAGGCTACTTTCCAATTTTGAAGTGAGCAGCATTTGCTAATTTAGCAAGATGCATGCCAACACCCGAGCAGGAGAGGAGAAAGAAACCCTGCCCCAACCAGTGATTTAGATGACATGGAAAGGAGGACGGGTGCACCTATGCCCTCTGCTCCATGTGCTCAGCGCTAATGCATATATTTGTGAGCCCCCATACCCTACTTTATTTTAGTCCTGTATTTTGTTTAACATTTGAAGAGCTGATTAATGCTTACTTCCCTGCCTCAAGACCTTCAAGGTAAATAGGCTCTCCCCCACTATTAGGCAATTCTGCAGTAGCCGAAACCTGCCCTGGCTGCCCCAGGGCCAATCCCTGCCCTGACATCCTTGGAACTTGCTTGGAGTTTATTTCTTTTGACTGCCAAAATAACACTTATATGTAGCTTTTGAAATAAAAGCATACTGCTAGTGTGGACAATATAACCAAATATATCCACAATAAAAAATAAAAACAATTGGGAAATGCCTGCAAAAACAGCAGCTAACTTCAGTTAGCAAAATACAATCACCATATTTTTTGCAATGCCTTCCACCGTCAGATGGTGTTTTCAAACAAAAAATTCAAAAATACCTTTTGCAAACAATATTTCTACCAATTACATCTGGGAAGAGATGTGTTCAAGTTCCTGAACTGCAGAATGGTCACAAATCCCAGCTCCTCCACTTACCCAAAGTCTGTGCTCCCGGCCAAGTACATTTATCTCACTATCCCTTATCTGCCAAAATTAAAAAGGTATCCAGCTCACACTGGGCCTCATTACAAGTCTGGAAATAAGGGTGCCTTTAGCACTGTCCTGGCATCCTTTCCGGACCGGCAGACTACGAGAATGCCTGGGGGGGCTGGTGCTCATGGAAGATCTGACCTGCCCTTAGCACCGGCACCTGCAGGCATGGTTTTCACGGATGTTAATAACGGTGCCGGTGCTTCTGTGTCCCCATTCCTATAGAATCCTATGGGACTCAACGGGAATGGGGATTTAAAAGTTCCCGCAGACCTAAACCCTGGGCTGCCGGGACGTGTAATTTCCCAATGGCACCGGGATATCAGGCGGCGGAAACAGTATTACAAGTTCGGTGGCAACCCACCAGTAGCACCAGCTCGTTAAACCCGACCATGTAATGAGGCCCACTGTCTGCTGTTTCAAAAAAAGTCTTACTCGTTATATTTCGACATGGGTACATTTTAATAATGACAATTCATATACTGGACCTCACAGTTTATTTCTCTCCTGCCTTACTAATGGCAACATATTTTTAATTTAACTTCACATGATTCCATTGCTTATTGAAGACTATAATATTTTCTGTAATAACACTGATGTCACTATTTATGCAAATAAAGGGGGCTCCACACACCTTTTGCCACCCATGGTCCCGCAAATCTCAGGGACTTTCAGAGCCCCTCAGCTTTAGATTTTGACTCTGCAGAAGCTCGTCTTTTTAAGAAGTCTTTTTATTTTACACTTGCGCAGGGTCTCCTCCCTGTAGGAGTGCGACACCGTTTACGTGCATGACCCGAGCAAGGGCTTCATTTTTTGCCCTTTGTATTGCATCTTGAAAAGGGAAGGCACTTCCGTCCGTGTCAGCAGTCAGGTTAGGATGTTGTGAATAAGGGTCACAATAAAAGGATTGGTATGAGCAGGAAGTGATTTGAGGTACCAGCCTGCTGGTCAGGCAATCAGTGTGCTGTCTAGAGGGAACAGACAAATAAAAGGCTAGCAGAGGTGGTTAGAAAATATGAATTCCCTTTTAAGTGTTACACCATGATGAGCTTTAATTCAAACCTCCTAACTCGTCACATCTACCACAGAGGACTCTGCCCTTCCTGTCCTGTGTTCCCCCCTATGTTGTCACCTGGCTATGTGCTTTCTACCAAAGCTTCCGGAAGGCATACCCAGACATGCCAATATTCTGAAGCACCTGGGATGGAGATTTCATCTGAGGAATCGGGAGAAAGTAATTTTCCCCATAGGAATGCATTGGGGTTATTATTATTTTAGACTGGATCAAGTATATATCTTGTATTTAATACCTGTCTGTATTTAAGTACGCTGTTGTAACTAAGCTTTGCATATACATGTAACTGCTGCGTCCTGTTACCCTAGGGTATGTTTGCGCATTATAAATAATAAAACAAACAAAGTAAGTGAAAAATAGCAACATTTGAATTGAAATATCGGGACGGTTGGCATATATGCATACTTCACTCCAAGAACAAGTGACGCTACCCTCAGATTCCTCCTGGTTAATGGTTCCCGGTTGGACCCAACATCTCTCTCCTCTAATATTGAAACGTCCATGTAAGATCCCTTTAATAAGCTTCTAAGCCCCCCTGATGTATTGTGCCTGTCTAGCGCCTTCAATGGTCCACCTCACGTCCTCTAGTTAAGGAGCATCCGTTGCTTGAGAAAGATAGTTCACGATTCAAGTGACACAACAATGCAAGTTATGACGGGGTCCTGTAGTGGGGTGACAGTGACACGCTCTTCAGTTTCCACATCTGTTGTCCTTCTTTATGTAGTATGTGACATGGAATTCATTCGTGACCGTATGTTTCCTTCTGATGCTGTGTCCTTGGTTCCCATCACTATTTTTATTTATTTTCATTGGTTGAACTTTGAAAGGACAATTTATTTAGCGTTCTTGTTGCTGGTGTGTTAAGTCCTCGCCTCCGACCTCGAAGTCAGGACCTCTGGCAAGTCTTCCTTTTCCAGCGTAGTCTTTGCATTTTGTCTTACACCAGTGTTGTAAAGCCTTATGCTAGACATTCAGGATGCATCACTGAAGTACAGACCAGCTGTAGTCTAGGTTTGGTTCCAGGTAGGCTTTATTCACATATGTACAATCTGTACAATACTCCAGTTACTCTTCACGTATTTACAGCACGTGTAGACATGGACAGGAACATGGGAAGGTATAACATTAACTTATAAAGAAGCTGACCCACCGGCCATCCATTCAAACCAGCTCAGCCCCCAACTGGCACTCACAGAACATTCACACACAGATCCACCCAACATTCTCCTGAGCTGCATTCATGCACCAACATTCCACAGCAAGCACCCAGGCCAGTGGCAAGACAAGACTACATTACAACAACCAGTCATCTTTCAAACATATTTCTGCGCCATTCATTGGCACTATCTGTTTGGGAGTTGTGACATCACACTGCTATCCATCATTAGCTTGCTGTGGCTGGTCAGTGTATAGTCATGAGGTGGGTTTATTTATTGCCCTAATACCCTGCAGAGGGTTCAGTGGTGCGGTACTTTTTCCACCTCATCTTTTGGATGGTTTTCTTAATTGTAGACATAAACTTCTGGGCCATGCCATTGGCCTGCCGCTATAACAGTGTCATTTTTTGTGTCAGAATCCTAAATATTTAACAAATCTTCTAAATTTTAACTGTTGAATGGTGGTCCGTTATCTGACTTGACAACATCTGTTACATCCCACTTGCTGAAGTTTGTATCCTGTTTGGCAGCAACTGTCGGGTAAGGGATGAATTATGTCACACAGACGACAGGAAATTGTGACTAATTGTCTACGTTAACGAGCAGATATACTCCACTCTGTAGCGTTCCGTAGATATCGATGTCAACCATCTGTCACAAGTAGTGAGAAAGTTCTGACATCTGCAGTGTCAGGCAAGCGTCATCTTTGGATGTAATTTGGCATACGTGGTATGAGCGTACTATGGCTTTAACGCCCCGGCGGAGAGTGGACATGGCCGGTAACCGCCCGCCTGCCTGAACCATGGTAGGCCCAAGCAAGGGCCTTGGCGAGGTATGTGGGCTGCTACCAGCCATGTCCCCTCCACCCCACTGGGCATGAAAGCCATTTGCACACAAGGCGTCTTCCGGGGTGCGAATGGTTTTCTTTTTTTTCCTCTGGAGATTGACTGCCGTAAGCGACACCAATCTCCGAAGAAAAAAAAAAAAGAGAAACAAAGATGGCCACCACCATAGGGAAAAGGGACTTAGTCCCTTTTCCATTACTATGGCGGCCGGAGCATGAGGTGCTCGGGTCCTGCAGCCAAATGGTATGGGAGGGAGAGGTTTGGGTTTAGTTTGGTGGGGGCTGGGATAGTGGGGAGGCAACAGGAACAGGCTCCCTGTTGCCGCCACAAATAAAAATAAAAAATGGAGCCACCCGGGGAAGGGCCTTAGGTGGCTGGAATAGCGGGTGAAGAATGTATATTCTCGTCTGCTGTCCCAGCCACCTCATTGTCTAATGGCCCTTCCCCGGGTGCAAATGCGGCTTCAACCAACTCATATGTGCCTGGAAACATACCTTGCTGCGGAGGAAGCACTTTGTGGAAACAATGCCTCTATACCGCTGTGGGAAATATTTTTAGGACTACATTTTTAATGCCTGCCTTCAGTGGTGCATCTCTTGATACAGCAAGCAGTGAATTGGTCTTCTGGCGTTGTAATTCTTTCAGATCAGTGGCATCCAGCTGGCTGTACTAATCCCCTAATGACCGTCACTTGTTCCAATTCATCTCTTTTGCTGCCTCTACAGTCCTGTCTTTGCAGGTGGCTTCAATCACATCAATACTGGTCTGCCCCAGCGCATAGTTCTTATATTCTTCATGTTCTCTCCCTTCACTTCTGATTGTGTCTCACTGTAGGTTGTGTCCAAATATGTAGGCAGTCGAGTTCAAATTGCGGCCTGGTTTATGGGCCATAATGTACTCGTCCTCTGGCAGCCTGATATCCGATTTCTCTGTTCTAGGTGGCATTCTGGCTTTCCGACTTCTGAAAATTGGTAAAATGCCTTATGGACAGTGACCAGCTTTAATTTCTCCCAAAAAGGAAGTGATGCAAATGTTTGCAGCGCCACAATGCTGCTAAAGTTTCCCTTTCCAGCTGTAAAAACGCGTGCTCATTTGGGGTTCAAGTTCGGCTGCTAGGCAATTATTTCTCTCGGCCCTCCGCTGTATGCTGCATGTTCAGCCAGGGTGGCTTTAAGACCCAACAGGCTTACATGTACAGTGACTTCAATTTCTAACTCCAGGTTGAAATACGTCATGTGCTGGGAGCTTTGCAATGCTTTCTTAATGTCCTCAAATGCATTCTGACATGGGCAGTCCAATTAAAATTCACTATCTTGCTTTGTGAGATGCATCGAAGGTTCTGTTGTGGTCACGTAATTCCTGATGCACCACAGAAAGGAGTGGGCCTCACTGATGTTTGAAGGTGTCTTGAGGTCTGTGATGGCGCCTCTGATGTTTGGTTCTGGAGTTATGCTGCTCTCAGAAAATATGTTAGTTGAATTTGAGTTTTAGTTTATTTTAACATTTGTAGTATTTAGCATCCATTTGGCTTCCTGACGGGCCTGGCAGTATAGACGTAGGGCTTTTTGTCATGACTCTCTTGGTTCCTACCAAAGATTAGGATATCATTGCTGTAGTTTCTATTGGAAAGGAAGAAGAATATACCGGATTGGGTCTTGAAAAATGTTGGCAGCTTAGAATATCCCAAAATTGAATCTCTGATATCTAAACAGCCCAAGATGGGTTGAAAAGGTCGCAGTCTAACGAGAGCTGGGATATAGCTTCTGCTGGTGGTACCGCTGGTTGAAGTTCAGCGTGGAAAATCAACTGGCGTTGTTAAGCCTGGTGATGATGTCTTCAATTACGTTTCCCAGATGATGTTCTCGTTCATTTGACGTGTTGGGGACTCTCATGTCAACAGAAACATACCCCTGGTGTGGGGACAACAACTAAAGGTGAGACTCGTGGAGTCGGCACCACAGGCTCTTCCATGATTTCTTGATGCAATAGTGCCTGTAGCTTTTCAGTTATCCTTTGTTGTAGGTGGATATTCTTGTCTAGGATGTTGTGGTATTGGTTTCACATTCATTTTAATGTGGAGCTTCTCAAGGGTATCCTTCATCTTGACCGGGCCATAGAAAAGTTTCCGAAATGTCCTGGTTAGGCTTACTAAGAAGCTTTTGTCACTCCGGTGAAGTTGTGGTGATTTCTTGTTTGGCTTCTGCATCCTCATTCTCTTAGGCCATCAAGATTATAAATGATGGCAACAAGGCCTCTCTAAAGCACTAATGACAATCTGAGCAGACAGCGGCCTACTGTTGCATTCTTTAGGGCATGGTTTGTCAGCCCTGTTCGCCTTAGATGTGTGTCTGAACAGACCTGTAAATCTGCCAGTGCAGAAACTTGGTTACTCGCCTCTGGTGTTTCTGTGCATCTCATGGGACCAATATGAAGAACCCAGTGAGCCTCTAGAAGTCTTTCTTACTCCTTATGTTCTTTGTGGCTCTAGTGTTGATGAGGAAGGTGAAGGGATGATCGCACTTGGTCAGTTTGACTTCTGGGCGTGACTGTTCCTTCCTGTTCTTGGTCATCACATAGATGTAGTATTCTCTGGCCTGGATGGGAGATGGGCTGCTGGAAGGCAATGGGATTTCTTTACTTGCACCATTCCATGTGCTCCACCTGTTGCACAATCAGGCTGGCTCTCATGTCTCTTGCTTTAGTTGAGGTTGTGTGGAGTCTGCCGTCCCAGCAAACAGCCAGGAAATGATGGCTATGTCCACACTTGCTGCAACGTTGTCCATTTTCAGGGCATGGCTAGTTGTGAGGAAAGAACACTGAGTAGTGGTAACATAAATATTTGTTTATGTGAGTTAGTTTGGTAGGATCTCTGTCACCAGTCTTTTGCTTCACGTTGGTTTGCTCTTTTGTCTTGGTTTGAAACACTGTTTTGGTGCTCAATTTGGTTTGGCCCTCAATGGGCTATTACACATTGTACTCTGACAAGGTCAATCACCACGTCAAGAAGTAGGAGTTCATTCATTAAGTGTTTTCTGAATGCAGTGGATGTGAGGCTTTCAATAACCCTCAGCCAGATTGCCCTTTCTCCTGAAAAAGCATTGGGAACACAGTGCATGATAGTTTCTGTAGACTGATGTTCTTTAACAGCTTCTGGGTTTAGGAGATCTCTGTGGTTGATGCTGATGGCTGAAAATGTTCTTATCTTATGGACTGAGATGAACTTTGAAGACCATGGACTTTCCCCATAGACAGCCATTTCGACACCCGCACTACAGTTGTGGTGGGATGTGGCTGGTAACCAGCTGGGAGATAGGCAGCTGTCTCTTCTCTGTTTCATCCTTTGGCCACTTTTGGGTTTCCCAGGATCTCCTTAGTTGTTTCTTCTGATTTTCTGGAAGCTGAATGCTAGATTCAGTATAAAGAAGGTATTGTGACAGTTGCAGGGAGGGCAGGACTGGGGTGACTTTTCAGTTCTGATGGCAGGGATTCTGCATTTAGTCACTCTTCAACTTTGTTGTCAGCATCCTTCCAGCTGCAATGACTAGTGGCTTCACCACAACTGCCGTCTGAGTTCACTGGATTCATTGGAAGTTTCTATGAACCACACACCTTCACAGGAGAAGCGAGCAAATACATCCTCTTGACTTCTGTGGAGGACTTGTTCTCAATAGTTCATCAGTGATGTTACCAAGTTTCCTAGGTGTTTAGTAGGGACCATACATAGCCCATGCAATCTTTTTTTGAAGTTTAAATGTTGATATTAGAGACAGGATCTAGAAAACTCCTGGTAGAATTCTGGGGGACCCGGACGGAAGTGTCTACAATACAATTTGCAAAGAACCGAATCCAAATGACACAAGGGCAACTAATGTGAGTAACACACAAGCTATCAGAAATGTCAGCTCAAGGTGTATCCCCATCAAGGAAGGCAGAACAACGAGCTTCTTCAGGTTGGCCCAGACGTCCTCAAAGGGTATGACAGGAATAGAATCACCAGAGAAAAAGGAGTTCCTACAAGAAAACACATAGCTACCAAGTCTGATATGAGGAGGTTCCAGTATACCAGTGTAACCCCTGGCCCAACTGGGGCTCTTAAAGAATAGGGGTTATAGAGAAATATCTAAATAAATATATAAGGAAAGACAAGACACAAGAAGGGGTTTAAAAGGTTTTATTCAACGTGTGTGCTGTAAGGAACTCATGGTGGCAACAGTAAAGGCAGACACTAGTGATCACAGTTCAAGGGTGTTAAACTGGAAATGCAGGTTGGAAAAACGCCTAAGCTAAGATGGGAGCAAGCTACGACCATCAAACAATAATAAGGTAGTCCTACTGGCATTGTGTCTAAATAAATGGCCTATACTAAGAAAAATCTATTGCCAATCCTTACTCTAAATGCAAAAGAAGTGTGGGATAATGTTCTCAAGAAAGAAGTGTTCTTAAATAATAATTCAGGATGAGGTATTTGAGGTCTCCCTTCCTCACATTTTCAGCACAGGACAAGGTGGGACTTTGGAGCACAGCACATGCTCGAGCTTTCCCAGCACGAGCTGACAGTTCCGTACCAGCTATCAGGTTGCAGGGATGTCATTTGGATGGTCGCCAGAGGTCACAACTGCGACCCCTGCACTCTCCCATGCTACCCCGTAAAAAAAGTGCCTTTTTTTTAATGGAAGCTCCTGGGCTGTGGCCAGCGCCATGTGGCTCTTTGGTTCTGGAGTGGCTGGCTTTCTTTTTCAGGCCTCTTAAAAAAATAAAAAAAAGAACAGGGGTTCCAGAAGTCTAACACTTTCAGCAGTGACCCTAAATAAGACAGAGTAGGAATACCAAATAATGTGCCTTTCTGGCATTCTATACAATAATTGCTAGACTCATTAAAGGTTTATTTCAGGCACACTTCAAGGGATGAGTCGCTGATTTAGTCTGTTCTTAAACACCTCAACTCAACCTTTCATCCTTCTGAAGTCGATTAATGAATACCAACACAAGTTGGGTGATATTGTATGTATATTTTTTCTATATAAAGCGCTTAAGCGTAAGTGCTATTTAATGACACATCATTATCATTTGGGCATGGACATCTGCTTGCATTCACAGTAATTTGGTAATATGGCCCTATACAAACTGATCTTAATGATTCATATGGCGATCCATTCTTGTATGAAATGTATATCCCATTATAGTGATATAGTAACCATATTTTTTATAGAGTACGTAGGAACAATACTATGTGATGCCACTTCCTGTTTTGTGAAGGGGTGAAAGGTCGTGTTCCATCGCTTCCCGCGATATCACTTCCAGGTGGGGTCAAATGACATCACTTCCTGTGATGACGTCAGAGGTCAAGGGTCTTGTGATATCACTTCCGCTACCCCAGGCATTTTGGTGAAATGACATTCCTGTCAGGTTCTTCAATGGGTAAGTCTCTTTTCAATAAAAAAGTCTCTTGCCTTCGAGGGCCTGATCTGATGTATACAACAACAAACAGAGTTCCTTTCCAGATGGATTTTGGGTGATGACTTTTCACCCCTGGATCTCCCTTGGCCAAGCTCGGACCCCAAATGACAAGGGGCGGGGCTTCACTTCCCGTGGTCTTCCAATACTTCTTGTATTCACAAATCCTAATGTCTTCAAGCTACGCCCCTTTTGTCAGCTATCCTCTGGCGGGTTCACTCTTGACAACTTTTCTAACACACTGTTCATTTGCTAATTTCACCAAACAGGATTAATTTCCTTTTGCTTCACAATCATCGGTCGGTCAAAGACTTTTGACTGTACAGAGGATTTTGCAAGACCCCTTATGACCACTTTGACCCCCTTTTCGCCTTCTTCTAAGGCCTTCTGGTTATCGTAGTTTCAACATCGGGTAATCGCCAGAGTTTCCTAAGCGAGTACCCACGTGATGCTGGACTTGTCTGTTGCTGGTTTTCCCGCTCTAGCTTCAATAGCTCTTTATGTTTTCACAGTTAAATTAGCTGCTTGCTACTTTTCGTTCAACACAATTCGGTTTCTTATCGACTCTCTACTCGACTCACCGGCTGTGATGAACCGCTTGGCTTTCTTCTTCTTCTTCTTCGAGTCAAGGTTGGTACCGCAGAGACCAGTGTCTCTCTCTGGCTTGGTTCTCAGCGGAAGAGGATCTCATGTACCGTTGACATCTGGTGCAACACATGCTGGCTATTGTTTGCGGTCTTACAATTCCTTCTGCAGAGGTTTCACAGGTCTTGATCGGAAAGGGAAAGTTGTTTCTCTCCTTGTTACCCCTCTCAATATGCATTGTCTTTCTACTCCTCTTGAACTGCTGTGCTGAGTTAGCTCTCACGTCGTGTGCTTTGCCTTGCTCGTCTTGTGCTCTCCATTTTATCCCTGTGGGGAAGGGAAAGGGCCATCAGGTATGTGCGATTTGGGTCAATTGCCTAACTTTGTCTGACCCTTGTATTGGGACATGCCAGGTAAACAGCTCTGGTGTTAGTTTGTTGTCTTTTGTGTTGTGCGAAAGTGTTTGTGTCGGAAAAGAGGGGACCAGTGTGTTGGAATATCGTACGTGGTAGGATGGGGAAAAGGTGTTGAAAGAAGGGTGATACCACGTCTCACCTGTCGGTGTCCCACTCCCAAGGAGCCCCCTCCAGGTGATCCTCCCTCGCTGGTCCATCCCCAGGAACTGGATCCAATAGCGATGACCGTGTCCTGGCCACCTGGATGACAGATACCCGGGGACTAGCTAGGGAGACACATTCAGGTTTCTCACAGTGCTTACTAATGGACTTACCTGACTGCACCACGCTCCCCGCCCTGGGGGACAAATGGAACCTTGGGACTGAGGGACAAATGGGCAGGCCTCCCCTGCCAGGGACATGGACTGGATTTACCTGAAGAGGACAGTTGAAAAGTGACAGTTGAAAGAAGGGGCACAAGAGGAAAGAGAGAAACTAAAGAGAAAGGACAGAAGGATAGCAGAAAGAAAAGGAAAAAGATCAGCATTGCCTGAAGAGGGGGGTCCCAGCCTCGAGCAACCCCCCAGGGCCTCCTGAAAGTGCAGAGCCAGGCTATGTCTCTCAACTGCAGCCCAGCATGACAACAAGCCCCAGGCTGCGTTTGTGGAGCGGCCTGGGTGAATGAAAACACCTGGGGCCACATGTGCGAGGTGGTCCCTGAGCAAGAGCATGACATGAGAGGCAGTGGCCCGCCCAGTGGCTAACTCGGGCGTGCCTGAAGATAAAAAAGGTCCTGGGCTGTGTGTGCGATGCGGCCCTCGTGAAGTAAATGCCCCAGTTAGGGGCCACGTGGCAAAGCGACACTCGGGCTGCATGGGGACCAGTCCGAGCAGGCTGGAGGAGAAAGAAGTTCCAGGCTGTGTTGTGCACGGTGGCCCAGGTGAAGATGGTGGCCGTGTGCAGGTAACCACTGGGGGGGCCTGCGCAGCATCCACTCTCGCCAGGGCCAGACAGGGAGAGCAAAAATAGCAGAACTTACCTGGTGCCGTGGTCGTGATGGCTAATGCCTCCAGGGCTCATCACGAGGTGTGTCAGCTGGGTGCTGATTCCACCCAGGTGGGTGGGCCTGGACAGAGTACACCAAGGGCTTTCCCAGCCTGAGGAAAACCACCACCACAGAGGAAATGTTAATGCTAACGTTGCCAGGATGGGCATATAAGCCCTGATGAACATTCAGGGCTGCCAGAGCCCCAACAAAACTAAAACCACCACCACAGACGAAAGTGAAAGAATGGTTTTCACAGCCCTGGAAGCAACACCACCACCACAGAGAAAAGTAAGGCTTCAACAGCTCTTTAGGGTCTGAGGGTTCAAGGCATGGTATCAAACAGTAAGACAGACACAAGTGATCACAGTTCAAGGGTGTTTATTGAACTTAAACTGGGTTTGAAAAACGCTTATCTAATCCTAAATCTAAAGATGGGAGCAAGCTATGACCATCAAATACTAATAACGCAGTCCTAGTGGTGTCTTGTCAAAATAAAAGGGCCTATACTAATAAACATATTGCCAATCCTTACTTCTAAATACAAATAGTGTGGGAAACAATGTTATGCAAAAGATAAGTGTTCAAGAAATGATATGTTAGGATATTCAAGCCGTTGTCTTCCCTTCCCCACGTTTTCAGCACAGGACAAGGCGGCACACTCAAGCTTAGCACACTCTCTGGCTTCTCTAGCACAAGGGTGCAGTTCAAGAATTTTACATCAGCGCCTTCCGTGCCAAAGTCTCTTTGTCATTCAAAGTCTCTTATTTCAGCGGACCTGAAAGACATGACAAAACAGGAAAGTTGAGTTATTCTCAGGATTTTCACTTATACAACTTCTCGGGTGGTTTATTCTTCAACCCGGGTCCCCCTTCTCAGGGCTCAGACTTACCTTAACACAAAACCTTCAATTGGTCTCCCTCTGCCGGGCTCTGACCAAATTCACATACATTTCCAAACTTTCTCTATTTCATCAAAATCGAAGACTTTGGTGATTCTCCCCGCCTTAATTATTGACAAGGGAGGGCCTCGGGTATCTACCAACACATAATGCAGGATTCTTCAGCCTGGTTTCCTGGTCTTGCGCTTTCTCATGAGGTTTTGGGAAAGTAATGGTTCCTTGTCGAAAGGTCAAGGGAATTTCCCTCCTTTGTGATCCCCTTCGGTTTTGCCGCCTTTCCTCTCTTGCTTAACTGCCATCTAGAAACTCCTGTTTCCTCGTGTGCTTTGCCTCACTCAGATTGTGCTCTCATGCTCCGCCTTTTATCCATGTGCAGAAGTGTAATGGAAGTCAGGTGTGAGTGATTGTCGATAATTGCCTGACCTCGCCAGACCAAAGTATCGGGGCATGTCAGGTAAACGGCTGTGGTGTTAGTCTGTTTTCCCTTAGAGCAGGCTGTCAGCGAGAAAGTGTTTGTGTTGTAAAAGGGGGGGCAGAGTTCCTAAATATCCTACCGAGTAGGATGCGGTAAAGGTGTTACAGGGAAGGGGATACCGTGTCTCACCATCCGGTGTCCAACCCCCACTCCCCGAAGACCCCTCACCCAGGTGATCCTCCCGCACTGGTCCACCCCCAGGATCTGGATCCAAAAGCAGTGGTTGTGTCCTGGCCACCTGGATGATAGATCCCCAGGGACTAGTGGGTGAGACACCTTCTAGTTTCTCACAATGTAGTGAGAGGTTGTGATGTGAGCATGTAACGTGGGGGGATTGTACACCTGCTCGAGGTTAATAAGAAGTGAGATTGTGCGAGGGGGTATCCTCGACTCGTATCAATTCAGTGTCAACAATAGAATGAGTAAATAGATTGGGGCAAGTATGAATTAGAAGTAAGGGCATATGTTGCTAAGTTTTATATAAAAACCTGTAAGGGCCCAAAAACTCCCCCTCTGGTGTACTGTGTACTGTGCCATATTTAAGAACTGGAACTCAGTATTGTGGCCCATCTCCTGAACTAACACCTGTTTTATTTGCAGGTTGTCCAGCACCTCACCAGAGCAGCTGGTCTGGGATGGTGGGGTGGAGCCAGTGTGGTCTGTTCCTGGTCCAGAGTATTTTTAATACTGTGCTCATCCAGGCCAGGGGAAAAAAACAGGGGCTACACTAGTTCAGTGGAGCTATTGTCCTAGATCAGATCCATAAAGACAGGAATAGTTCAGTACCAAAATCTTCTGGTTAAAGACACCTACATTACCAAAAAGGTGCAAACTCCAAAAAGACAAAGCCAAAAGTCACACCAGGTAATACAAAGGCAAGAGGTGAAGCAAAAACTTGACACATGCTACTTGTAGGGAGGAAGTCGACTGAGGAGCACACAGCAACAGTCTACAACGCTTTACTTTCCACACTGATCAAATTCCGGCAACTGTCCAGACTCCACCAGTGCAAGTAGAATCTCCACAGGCAGCACCAGAGCAGTCACGAACACGCATTCATGTGCCTGACAGAGGTCTGCTGTTAAAATGCATAATAAAAGAAATATATAAGTCTTGTGATACTGTCAGGTACTTGACCTCGTCAAAGGAGAACAGGGCCGCATCCCGTCCTGGGACAGGAGCCTTAGCAGGGTTTTTACAAGAGCCAGTCCTGCCCCAGAGAGGGGGTGAGTGAGTTGGGAGGGCCCCAATCTCTGCACTCCCCCCTTTATGTACCACAATGGTTTCCAACGGTACCATTTTCCATCACCCAATGCGTTGATGCTGTCCACAGTCAGTTTTGCTCCATTTCAGAATTTCATGCTTAGTAGCCACTGAAGACTCTAGCGTACCAGAGAGAGAAACCGGCTGTCCGAGCTCAGGTTCAGAAATACCTGCATTCAATGAACCATGCACCTTAATGCCCCAGTAGCTCTTTTAAAGAGCAGACATAGATTGGCCCATGGGGCAAATTAGCCGACCATGGAAGGAGTGAGGAAAGACAAAAACAGGAAGAGAGCATAAAAGGGCAGCAAATGGAAGACTGCATGTAAGGTATTCAGTTGAGGCCAGGTGGCATGGAGGTGGACCAAGAGTCCAGGCAGAGGACGTACGTTGGAGCACAGTGTGAAGGAGCTTGTGGTGGTGCAGGAGATGGTTACAGATGAGGTGTTGGTAGTGAGAGAAAGTGGTACCAGATACAGTGAAGGAGTGTATGAGCACCTCTGGGAGTGAGTGTAATAGTGTAGTGAGTGGATGTTGAGAATAGGGTCAAGTAAGAGGAGAGAGAGAGGGGATCAGTGGGGAGATAGGAGGGAGGAGATGGGATAGGAGTAGAGAGGACAATGGAGCAGAAAGGAGATGGGAGGGAGAGGAGTGAAAGGGAAGAGAGGGAGTGATACCATCAGAGGGACAGATAGTTAAAGTGAGTAATGGATGGGAAAGATAGAGCTAGAGAGGAAAAGGGAAGGGAGTGTATGTGACAATGGAGGGAAAGAGACTGGAGAGAGGGAGGAGTAGTGGGGAGTAAGACTAGAATATGAAAATGAGGGATGAATGAGTTACAGACAAGATCGGGCACAGGAGATAAAGAGCGAAAGTGGGGGGGAAAGAGTAGGAGGTGGGTGTTTGAGCAGCCCAATCAAAAACCTCACCATTTCTATCAAACCTGGAAATGTAGCCTTTGTGTTTGTTAGGGAACCATTAGGAAGTCATGGGTGGATTTAGCTAGATACGGCTAGGGCCTTTAGGTCCTCACCGCAGCTAGACTGCATAGATAGGTGTTACCAATCTCTAGTCTGAAAGTCTGGGCTAGCGTGGAGTGAGCCCACAGGAAGTTGAGAGTCAAGCCCATTAGACTGCCTGACAGTGAAGCAAACCAGTATTATACCAAGTCATTTTGAGTTGTATTCCATAAAGACCCCTGTAAGGCAGACCTCCACACAACCAGACAGTAAAAAATATTCCTCTCGCAAAAAAGGCTTGGTGCACCTCTTTGCAAGGAAAACAAGATTTATTTTATAAGGAAAAAGTGACAGGGGTTCACGTAGAAACCAACTGCCACGGAGCTACTGGTTAGTTCAAAGCAAGCATGATATTATAAAAGGGAAACATTGTCAGCTATGACTCTTGCGATATATGCTGTTTATCCCCCACCCTCATTGGCTACCACTGATATACATAGTACCACTGCCCTATAGTGCCTCAGCCACATTCTACTCTACCTTGCCCTCTAACATGTGGCACCCTAATTTGTCGCTGTAAATCCCAGCTACGTTATTGGCAAGTTACCAGGAATGTAAACCACCCTATCGGCCTAGTCACATGGTGTGCACTTGGTCGTTAACATGAGCTCAGTGGATACCTTTGAGGTCAAATTGGCTCATCAGAATAATGGTGTGCTTCTCTTGATGCCACACATGCGGGCGCTCCCACCATGCCTCCCAGTTGCTGGACTAAATTTGTTGGCATCACCTCTTGCTCCTCGTATCACACATCACGGGACACTCTACTCCCTGCTCCCCCCTTATCAGCTGCCGCTCCCCAGAGCTTCTCCTAGGTTTCTTGAGGACCACACTAATCAGCCATATTCTGATGGATATAGGTGTTCTGCTTAATGTGCATCTGGCAGTTCAAATAGTGTGACCGCTATTTTGGGAGAAGCTAGTACCCTAAGTCTATAACAGGGCTTTTGGCCACTTGAGACCTCTGCCCCAGCTCTCATGGATTTATCCTTCGGGACCGGCATAGCCCTGCCCGTGCTCAGCCATTCACGTTCCTTTCTGGTTTTGCAGGCCTACAACATGATACAATTGTATTTGTATCTGTTAGGCCTGAAGGCCTCCATGTTTGCTTTCACTGCTGGGGCTTGGCATGAGAAGATGATTTAGGCGCTTTTTGCATTACACTGTTGCTTCTAACATGGCCTGCAAACTACTAGGCCTCACTTCAACTATGCCGGTACTTCAGTAATCATCATGCTCGGGGCCAAGGCCTCTATAGTCATAATTGTGCACTACGTTTTGACTTATGTATTTTAAAATCATTTGCGCCCTATGCCAGGGTCTACCTAGATTTCCATAGCTGCTCCAAAAACACTACATTTTCTATTCCTGCTTTGCACACTTCACCCGCTGTAGCTGCGCATGTTCAGTTTCTTGAGCGTTAATATACTTTTTGCAACCTGAATTGCTTGGGAGGGCACGGGAGCTGGACATGCATCCCAACATCCCCCCTTTAGTTAATCCCTCATTAACTAACCCAGCTGCTTTGCTTTTTCTATCATTCTGATCCTTGGGAACCCATGCCCTACACCTGTGACGCAGGCTCCCTCCACCTTGGGCATACTGTTCTGGGGTGCATGGGAGAAAGAGGCAATCCCCATCCCCTGCTAAGTCAATCCACTATTCTATATAATTTTCAGGGTCTGGTGGGGTTGATATTACGGTCCCAGGGTGATGTAGGGATCAGTCAATTGCCACCATACGTAATTGGTTAGGCTTATCTGTCTGGGCGTGCCTGTGTTTTGTATTAGGAGGAGCTCCATCTACCCTTATCAAGACCTTCCTCATGTGACTGTTCAGGAGGGTCTTTGCGCAGCACTGGAGTATCATTTGACACATGCAAAACATCAGGAGCACCACAATGGGCACTAGTATTTTCACTGCTGCTCCTAGCCACGCTGGTGCCCACAAGAACATTGTGTTGTACCAATCTTCTGCCTCCACTCCTGCTTCAGTCTCCATGCCTGGCTTCAGCTTGTGGAGGGCCCCTATGATGTGTGACAGGAACCCATTTTCTGCATCGTTTGGAGGGGATGCATGTGTAACATGACAATCCAATTTTGTTTAATTTTTTTTAAAAAACTCTGTTTATTGCACTTGGGGGTGGTAAATTTTCAGCAGTAAATTCACAAAAGGACAGACAAATGATGCATGTTTCACAAAATGCAGGTGTACATTCCCACGTTTGAGTCCTACCAGTCTTTCTCCTTTTTGCGTGCCAAAATAACTCTCGGAAATCAGTCCATATGTCTCTTGGTCGACTTGCAGATGGCTGCAAGTTGACATATATTTCTTCCGTGTTTTTGATCCATACAAAATCTTGCAGCCAGTCCGTTAACAATGGTGCTTCTTTCCGAGTCCATCGCATAAGAATGGCCCTTTTATGCAAGCAGCAGTCCGAGATTAACAAATTTACTTTTCAATACATTTAATTTCCCCAGATAACCTAACACACAGTCATTTGCATTCAGTGCCAGGGTTTGCCCCAGTATATCGTTTAGCGTTTGGCATACTGCTTTACAGTATATAGTCAAGGCGGGGCAGTCCCACAGCATATGGTGTATATGGGCGCTCGTGTCTTTACATTTTGGGCATTCCCGCTCTGTCAGTGGAAACAGTTTTGAAAGCCCTGCCGGTGTAGAATAGGTTCTGTTAAACGGTATAAATCTATGCCTAGAATTCAATGACACCTGCTTCGTGAGCCTACAGATCTGTGGCTAATGCGTGTCTCAAACGGGCATACCAAGGTCCCTTTCCCATTTGCCCCCAATGTCAAAAGTTTGCGCGTTTGTGGTTGTTTGTGCTATTTTGTATAGGGCAGATATGGATTTCTTCCCAACCTGTTGAGACATAATGTACGATAGGCACGGATGCAAGTCTGGTTCCAACAGGAACTATCGGCCATCTGGATGCAACTGCCAAATTGACCCGGTGGTACTGGAATCGCTGTAAAGGTGAGTCTCCAATATGTTCCTTAATTGTGTTCCACGTAATAAAATTACCTGCAACTTATAGGTCCCCACCTTCCCCACACCCACTGCGCTCCAGTGAGTTGCTATTAGTTTGTCCAAGTAGGATTCAACGCAGTTAGTCCCCAAAGAGGTATTTCTTTATTATATGTTATGGCGGTGCCAGTGCAGAGTACCAATTTATTCCATGCTACTTGTGCGGCGCTCAAAGGGCCTAGTTGGTGTGTGCGGTGGTACCTGTTGCCTGCCATTAATTGCATCAGTGAACCAGTTGCTACCCGCAATTTCTCTAATCTCACGTGTGGGGGTGCTGTATCTTGATCCCGCCAGTATGTTGCAAAGTGTACTTGTGCCGTCAGATAGTTCAATTCAAAGTCCGGGGCAGATAAACCTCTGACTTCATAAGGTAGTGTAAGACGGCTCCATTTGGCCCTAACCTGTCTCTTCCACACAAATGAGGCACACATCCTAGCTAGGTCAGTGAAGAACATCCTGCCCGGCCACATTGGTATGTTATGGAAAAGATCTAGAAATTTGGGGAGGACTATCATCTTCACTATTGCCACTCGGCCCGCTACTTATATGGGTAGGTGCTTCCACCTTTCAAGTTTAATGCCCATTTTAGCCATATGTCCATCATAGTTCAGGGCTTTGGTCAACAAGGAGGTGCGTGTAATCTCTATTCCCAAGTATTTGACACTCTGTGGTGACCAGCGGAGACCGCATATGTCCGCTGGTTTCCGGGTAGTGTCGGTCAAGGGGAATAGCTCAGACTTGCCGCTATTCAAGTTTAGGATAGAATATCTACAGAACTCCACCACAGCCCTCAATACACGTTGCCGGTTACGCTCTGGCTCTCTTATGCATAGCATGGTGTCATCGGTGTAAAGTGTAATTGTCTCCGGCCGGTCACCGATAAGGATACCAGCGCCCCCGTACCGAGCACGTATCAAGTCAGCCAGTAGTTCAATAATTAAAGCAAAAAGTAAGGGCAACAAGGGGCACCCTTGTCTAGTACCGCCTTTTAATTGGAGTATTGGAGACAGTATAGCATTTGTATATACCCTCGCATATCGCTGCGAGTATAGCACCTGTATCCATTGTACGTGATTGGGCCAAAACCCGTAATTTTTCAATACCCCAAAGAGAAAGGGCCAGGAGACTGTATCAAACACCTTTTTGCAAATCTAGGGCCACCACTACTGCCTGGTTGTCCTGCAGCACCTGTGCAATGATACTGTGCATTCTACGCAGATTTCTTGTTGTCGATCTGTCAGGTATAAAACCTGCCTGATCTTCATGTACCATATGCGGCATCAGATGGGTCAATCACGTTGCCAGTATTTTCGGAAATATTTTAGCATGAGTGTTTATCAGTGATAGCGGCCTGTACAACCTGCATTAGTTTGCAGCCTTATCAGGTTTAAGTAGCAGAATGAGAATTGCCTGCATTGAGTCGGGTCACCAGGGCTTACGACCAAACGTGCATTAAGCGGGGGTGAGTTCCTCAGCAAATTTTTTATAGAATTCGGCGCCGAGTCTGTCTGACCACGGTGCCTTTCTATTGGGGAGATTTTGTATTGTCCTTATGATCTCAACCATGTTTTTAGGTTCCTCTAATAACATTCTAGCATCCCCCGACAGGAGTGTCTTGGGTATCTTCCCCAGATAGTCATAAATTGTGAAGCCGTGGTTTCACCTTTAGGGGAATACAATGCAGCATAAAAATCGTAGAATACAATATTCACATCTCTATCTAAACGTGCCACTGAACCATCCACGTGTGTCATGCGCTATACATGTGGGCTGCCCCCATCAGTCCTGACCACGCGTGCCAGTAATTTGCCCGGTCTGTCTGCTTCCCCGTAACATCGGGCAGCGGTAGGTCTATTCAAATCCCTGTCTGCTTTTTCTCCGTATTTGTCGAGGGTGACATTAATGTCCAGCCTCATCTCAGTGGCGTAACTTTGCTGTAGCCGCAATAGTTCTGACTCACATTGTCGTAGTTCCCTTCTAATATCCTGCAGTACCCCATATTCAGTTGATATGGCCACGCCCCTGATGTATGCTTGCCACAACGTTGCCTGTAGCATTACTGAGCCATCATTATTGTTGAAATATTGTGTAATGTGTTCCCTCATGTTCATTCGGAACACCTGGTCCTCTAAGGTCGCAGGTTTAAACGTCAATGTGTTTTCCCCCTATGGGTCCTGACAGTTGTATTGCTAATAGTACCGATGAGTGGTCTGATAACGTTCGGGGGGAAGTATCTGGCAGCTTAAAACCCAGTTCAACATTGAGTGAGTAACAAGCCACATATCTACGCATGAATGCATATCATGCACTGACTAATAGAATGTGTACCCTTGGTTTGTTGTGTTCAAAGCTCGCCACACATCCTCAAGCCCTAGGTCCTCGATATGCGTCAGAATGGTGCGTGCTGCGTTGGTGGAGGATCTAGCAGCTGTGGAAGTTTGGTCTAATTATATGTCTACATTGTATTGAAGCCCCCCCCCCCCCCGCACAACACCAAATCTGTTGGATATTTTGCACACATGTTAAAGACATTATTGTAAAATTTAGGGACATCCATATTAGGAACATACACGTTAAGCAAGGGAACCTTGTGCCCACATAAACTGCCGTAAACAAAAAACGACCCTGCTCACCCCTTACAGTTTCACTGTGCTTGAATAAAAGGGAGCAATGTATCAATATCATCACTGCCCGTGCCCTGGAGGACTATGAAGTATATTACCTTTGGTCTCCCCAACTCAGAGCCACTCGACTAGCATGATGACTAAGCATATGGGTTTCTTGAAGATATAGGGCCTCATTACGAGAATGGAGGTAGCCAATGCCGCTTTTTACTGGGTCCAGGTTCCAGGAATGAGGAATTACTGGGCCATTTTGACCTTGGAGGGCCCGGTAATTCCCTTTCCTGGGACCCAGACCCGGTAAATCCCCATTCCCATTTGAGCCCCATAGGGCTCAATGGGAATGGGGAGGATGCTAACAATGGGCCGGTTAATGACGGGCCTGTTGTTAGCATCCTGGTCTGCTAGCGGGTCCGCTAAGGACCTCGTAATGAGGCGGTAGAGGGTTAACAGCATCGGCAGCTCTACCGGCGCCGTTAACCCTCTACCGCCTTCCTCGTAATGAGGCCCATAGACTCTTTGCACAGAGCCTATTTGCATACGCAATGATCTTGCAAGTCTTTATCGGGGAACAAAGGCCTCTAACGTTCCAGCTCAGCATTTTGATAGCCAAACTATTCTCCCCTTGTGCGTCATCCCACATCTATTACAATGTCCAAATTGCAAGTGTAACCATCCATGCGCTGTTGTTCTGCAACCACCGAACCATGCATGTTTTAAAACATTTTCTCCCACCACCCTCTCCCATCCCGTCCCCCCACCCTCATAGCCCCCTAACTTTGACTTTGTTCAACCCTCCGTCCCGCCCCTAAACCAAACTACCCCACACAATGAGAGCACTCGCATTGGGGGTGGCAGTTACCGCAGCGAGTGGGGAACCAGACAATTGCCTGCAAGGGCTTAGCTCACTTGTTGTGTGATATTGACCATTACAATTCTATTAACACATCATCACCGGATCTAAGTTGGCAGGAATTTTGTTCGATACATCAAGTCTCTGTGGCTTCACGTCCAGATGGTAACAGGATTTACACTTCCATGAATGCCACGGCTTCCCCGAGAAGCGTGAAGAAGTAAGTCTTGTTGTTATGGTGAATGTGGGGTAGAGCATGGCATATGCAGTGTTACGTTCTCTGAGCAGTTCTTTGACTCCCAAGAAACTGTGCCTCTCTTGCTGTACAGGCACTGTGGAACCTGGGAAAATGAGCACAATATTCAAACCCATTATGAGCTCTTGCTTCTCACGGGCAGCCCGTAGCGCCAAGTCTCTGTCATGGTAGTTCATCAGGCGGGCTATTATCGGTCTCAGATAATCGCCAGGCTTGGGCTTTGTTGACAATGCTCTGTGTGTCCGCTCAATTGTGAAGAGTGAGGACCACCCAGGATCCCCCAGCAGTTCCAGCAGAAATTCTTCCACTGCTTTCTTCTTGTACCTTTAAGCACATCTTCTGGGACACCAACAATACGCACATTATTCCTATGTGATCTTTATTCTAAGTCTTCACATTTGGCCTTGACATGCTTCATATCTTTAGTGAGTGCTGTAACAGTCTCCTGTAGCGATGCCTCAGTGTCTTTGTATTGCTGATGCAGCTTTCAGCCTCCGTTATGCGTTGGGTCTCCCTTTCCAGTTGAGATTAGATCAAGGTTACATTCGCTGTTATACCATGCAGCTTATCATTGATTGCGGCGAAACCACGCTGCATGCAGTCCATTACACCCTGTAGGTCGATAGGCGCTGAGGCTTGAAGCTCCCCAGTGGGTGGGTGGTCACTAGATGTTCCTTCCGTGATCTCCAAAGGTTTAGAGGTGGGCTTTGTAAATCGATCAATTGTGCCTCCTTTCTTGTTCCCAGACCCCTTTGTAATAATTCCCTCCATACGCGTTTCATGGTCTTCCTGGGACTCAGGTATATCAAACCCATGGCATCTGTACATAAGCAGGCCCCTTATGAAACATACATTGACTGGGTGTGTCAGACCAACGGACCCCAGCGGTATCGGCTGCGTAAACTGCACGTGTGAGTCAGAGGGTTGTGTCGCCGTTGGGTGAGATGGTCAGGCATAGGAGCGTTGTTTCACCTTTTAGAGTACAGGGTGTATAGTAACTGGTGAGCATTCGTGACACAATCATGTTGTGGGCCAGCCAGGGTGACACCTGGTCTTAATCCGCTGGTCTGTGTATTGACTCAAAGTGGTATCAGTATGATGTCCAGGAGCATATTATCTCCATGCAAATATGCACACCTGTTGCACCATCAGGCCGTTTAAAAAAAAAAAAACGTATTCCATGTTTTATAGTTTGTACACAAACTTTTAACATTCCATCAAATCTTTTCTGTTAAATTCATTGTTTACATATTTAAAAGGTGGGAGGGAAATAAAATAAAAATAAAATGGAGTAAAACTAAAAGCTTTGAAAAATGTGGAATTTATAAAGACTAATTGATGTTAATGGACAGTTCCATTAACTTTTTCCCAGAATTGCATTTTTCTGAATATAAGTGGGAAGTAGTTTCCACTTATGATCTGTTCCCATCTTTCTACTGCTTCATGATGAATTGATTGCTGTGGGAGCATCTGGCCAAAAGTTTTTCTTGTTTCAGATAAGGAGAGGCAGTCAATGAATAGGTGATGAAGGGTTTTAATTGAATCCGGATGCTTACAGAATCTACAGAGTGTTTCCTCCTTGGGGATTTGTCTTGCATTCACAAGATATTCTCTGGTAGGTAGAATGTTGAGACGAAATCGGAGAAAAGTGTCTCTTGTTCGTGTGCATGGAAATTTTGTTAGATATTTAGGAGGTTCATTCAGGGCTCGAGTCTCATATCTTGTGTAGCGCGATAGCCTGTATTTGTTTTTACTCCTTGATGATGCGTATCCAATCTAGTTGCCACATTAGAGTTTTTGCTTTCGTCTGTTGGTTAGTATTTTGCTGCTTATTTCGTAGGTTTTAAGTATTTGGACAGCAAATCTAATTGCCGGAATGTCTTCTTCTATTATAGTTTTTCTGTATAGGGTGATGTGTTTCCAGGCGTTAATTGGAATCTAGCGACTGGATTGCTAGCTCAAAACGAATTCTGACTATTGGGTATGACTTTGGAAGGGACAATACTTTTCGCCAGAAGATTCCTTCCATGATCTTCCATATCTGTCGTGGTATGTCAAGTAGGTTCTCGCTACCTTATGTGAGTATGGGCATCACTTTCTGATTGTAGAAAGTTAGGATCGGTTTTAGTGAAAATTGCCCATACTTCTTGTGACTTCTTGTGACGAATTAGCCCTTATGCAAGTGAGCAACTTCTTTTTTTAGGTGGTTCATCCAGTGTGCTTCAATTTGTGATTGATTCAGCCAGATCCCGAGATATTTTGTAGTGTTGACTGATTCTACACGTTTCACATCCAGAATTAGATGATATGTTTTAGCCTTAGTATTCTTCTTGGAGTTCAGTAACATTGTTTGTGTTTTCATGATGCTGATCGACATGTCATTGTCCTTGATGTATTTTTCAAGCACACATAGTCTTCTTTGTAGGCCGATAAAAGTCTTGTCAAGAAGCACGAGTCCATCAGAGTAGAGTATATAAGGTATCAGTGGCCCATTGATTTTTGGAGTGTATGCTAGGATACTAGTTTGGCTGGCCATGATGTCAAATAGGTAGAGGTTAAAAAGTGTGGCTGCCAAGGGCCATCCCTGTTTGAGTAACCTGGCTGTTGGAATGGAAGCCGACACAGTACTAGAAGATGTTAGACAGACTTTTGACAGAGGTGTTACTATATTGGGCCTTGATTGGCTCTCGGTTTTCAGATGGACAGTCCCAGGAATGGAGCTTATTCCAAAGTTTAGTTCTGTTTACACGGTCCGGGAGCGCTTGAGGAATTAAGGTATTTAATATGCTGTAGAATTTCTTCTCGATCCCATTTATTAAACCAGCTCTTATTGTACTCTTGTGCAGCATTGGTGATGTCTTGAGTTTTTATTGGGTCGCTGTACAATTTGGTCAAGTGCTCAATCCATGCTCTTTCAGGAACCTCAGATGACAATCAGGCTTGATTAGTATCATTCCTATTGGGCAGTTTCCAAAGCTCTCTTGTGTTCTTGTTTCCTAGGATTCTGAGTGTGTTTTCAGCGTTGTTCTGCATGAGAGTGCATTTCATAGATTTCATCCAGTTGCGGTGCGCTTGTGTAAGGGTGTGGATGGTTTTACAAGCTCTGGTTGGTTCAAATTTGCGTGCTGTAAGTATGTTTTTACATAGCCATTTTTTCTTGGCGGCAATCGATTCAGAGTATGAGTGGGTGTGCACCGGGTGGGTGTTCCGGGAGACTTGTGGTTGGTAAGGAATCAGGACCCACGCAATTAATTTTACATTTCGCTGGTTGAGTGGAATGATGGAAGGTTTCTTTCAGCATGTGTATCTGAGAATCTGGTATTCTTAAATGGTTTGGTGCCGAATTTATTTCGATGTTGCTAATATTTTCATTGGGTAGCGATTGGTATTCAAATGACCATGTAAGAGTGACTTTAAGATGGTAATTTTGATTCATCGGGATAACAGTTAGGCGTCTAGATGTTTCAACAATCTGACTAGACGCGGATATATAATCAAGATAGGCTGTTGAGTCCCCTCTCGACCACGTGTGGTGTGGTGGTTGGTCTCCCTTGATTCTTCCATTCAGTATGGTTACGTTTTGAACGTCCATTTCTTTTGACCATGCTTTTGTTTTTTGGTCCATTTTCAAAATTGGTGTTTTTGTTCCAGTTGTGTCGATTCAGGTCTCCGCATACAATCGTGTCTATTTTGGTGTGTTTTGTTCTGAGGTCGTCTATGGAAGTTAGAAGATCATCTATGAATGAGGAGTCTGTCATTGTTTTAGGGTTCCAATATATGTTCACCAGCATGATTCAGTTGGATTTCGGGTGGCGCAATTTTGGTGATCTATTATTGTCACCTTGTTCAAGTATGGTAATTTGAGTCCAATTATTAGGATTGTGTGTTTCTATCCGATGGAGATTTGCATCTATTTTCCAGAGTGTCATTAGACCGGCATATGGTTGCCCTTTTTTTCCCTAGAAGTGCCAGGTTAATACAATTCAGATAAACATTACACGTTGGTTTGTTGAGTAGCCAGGTTTCTTGTAGACCAGTGATTTCATAGTTCATTAGGTCTTCATTTCCAATTTTATTAAGATGCAAAAATACTCTTCCGTTCCATCAACACAGGTTGATCTTGTATTTGATTTCTCCATGTGTTGGTTATAATCGAGTTTGTTTCCTGGTATGGTGGTCTGCTTTCTTCGTGGATTCTTGAGATGGTGTGTAAGTGCGAAAGATTGCTCTATCACATTGTGGGGGGCTTCTTGAGCTTCTGCGATGCCATGTATTTCTTGGCTGATGGTCTTGTTTCTCTCTTTGTAGTTTTTTGTCCTGCTCTTGTGCTATTGTCCACTTTTCACTGGTGTTGCAAAGTTTAAGGTTGTTATTGTTTGCGATTGCACAGTAGAATCCAAATTGTTTAAAGAAGCTTTTGCAATTTAGTATGCTATCTACATTAGATTGCTTATAGAGGGATATCTCGATGCAATCCATCTTGTTTTTGTTGGGAAATTTGACTACTTTTATATCTTCGGATCTGAAGGATTCAAGGGTGGGAATTACATGGAAGAGGCGCAGTAAATTTGCCCTATACATAATGAGACCATCATCTGATTTTCTGGTTTGTTGTAATATGATTGAAGGCTCTTGTTGTAGATGTCGAGAATCAAGAAATATCGGAGGTTTTTGTTGTTTAGTGGGTAGGGATATCAGAGATTCTGGCTCTTGAGAGTGGTTTGGGTTAATTGATTTGGACTTGCTGTTTAGGGCAGTGAAATCGTCTTCCCATTGTTCTTCCGTTTCAGATATTTCTTCACAAGATAGGATACCGCATACACTCGAGATAGTCTGTCCTTCGTTGTATTCGTCGACTATATAGAGAGATGAACTTTCTTTTGGTGGCAGAGTGTTTCTTTCATCAGGGCTGTCAGTGGTTTCATTGTCATGGGTTGCGAGATTCATCAGTGCATCACGATAGATTTTTCCTCTGCAGCTTGTTCTTCGCTTGTTTTGATCTTCGATATCTTGTTTCTCTGGTTCGACGTTGAGTCAATCTTTTTTGTCATCTTCGAGTCTTCTTACTGGATCAAGTGCTGAGCCGTGTTGGGCGGAAAGGTCAAATTCCTCAAGAAGGCTCACAATCCTCTAATGTTTGTTCTTTTTTTTGATTGGCACTTCAAGTTTCTTTTTTTGACTATCTATGTGTTTCTTGGAGATGTTGAATATTGAAAAAAGATTCAACTTCATTAGATGGAATAGGTGTCACTATTGGCTCGTTGTGGTCTTTGGGTCTTGATTTTTGTGTGGTCAAACTGTTTTCTTTGGATGATTTGGTGTCAGTTCGGATAGGCATTGTTTTTGTTTCTTTTTCATTAGGGATAAAGATTGTAGCTGACAATTCGTCGGGAGGGGGCTGGTTTTTGGTTTCCTCCTCTGGAAGAGCCTGTGAGTGGTCTCTACTTTCTTTGTCAGGATCATTGTTTTTTGGGTTGGATTGGAGAGTTTCTTGTTGTGGCTGACTGGTTGCCATTTGATCTGTGCCTTGGTTGTTCATTTTGTCTTGCTGCTTTGCAGAGAGTAGCTTAAGCATGGTTGTGGTTATTTGTTCTTTTTCTATGCGATCAGATCACGCTATTTCAAATAATATTGCTTGCCATTGGGCAGAGGTTTCAGCTTCTTGTTCAAGACAGCGTTGAAATCTTGTGGTGAAAGTTTCAATATGTATTTGCTTCGTGTGTATTAAAGCGATTAAAGTTGCCTGATCACACATGGTGTCTTTTAAGGATTCATATAGTTTTATGAAGGGTATCCATGCTTGGCTGCTAGCTGTGATCAGGGAGCTCTGAAGTTCAGCCACTGTTGTTGGTATAGGAGTGTCAATGGCTTCTGTTGTTGGTTCACATTTACAACTCTTCTCATCTTGTGAGTTTGGAGAGTTTAATTTGATTGAGTTTGAGCTCAGATAGGGTTTGTTGATATTCCTCGACTGGTGGGACCTGTCAGCGCTGTTGATTGTCAGAAGGGGATATGTTTTAGGGAATGCAGAAGGGAGCCCTTCTGTGATTGGTGTAGACATTCCATCTATGTCTCGTAGGTCCAGCTTGACGGGGAGAGGTTTCTAAAATCATGTCCTCTTTTTCTTGATTTGATTGATTTGATTTCATCAATGTCGAGGGAAAGTCTTGCTAATCTTCTTTTTCTGGGCGTGTTGCTGGGATTTTGATGGTTTAAAGATTCAGAGCGTGATAACGAGTAGTTTTGTTGGCAAATTCTTTTTGCATGGATTGCTTTGATCTTCTGTTGTGTTGGAATTGCCTCCTCTTTATCTTTGAAGTTTTGATCAGAGTGGTTCAGGGAAGGTGTTGTTATGAATGTGGGAATTCCTTTACTTTCTCAGTTTTAGTTTTGACATCTTGAGACTTTTTGTTCAATCCAAGGAGGTGATGTGGCTCCATTGCTGAGCCTAGGATTCCATCAGTGGAGAGATTGCTTTTTTGCTTTTATCTCAAGTGGCCGTCTTTTGTCTGCTGGTTTTTCTGACTCTAGTGGAGATCTGAACTGTTCCAGTGGGTCGTCCTTAGGTTCAGGATTTTCGTTGTTTATTGTAGAGTTAAGATTTGTAATGCTTGATGATCTGTGTTCTTTAGAAAGATAGTCTGTTATGGGGATGTTTTGATGTCGGCATTCATCTTTGGTTAGGTCACAGCCCGGATGATCTGCTTCCTGTTTACTGGCATGCAAGAGCTGTTTGCACACTGAGGTCGGTGCAGGTTGTTGTGTTTCATATGAAGAGCTTGGTGTCTCAGGCTCAGTATGGTCATGAGGAGATTTTCCAATTTCGATTGCTGGTTGTAGTTTGGCGCGGTGCCTCGTAAGTGAGCATGTTGAGGCGACCATGGTGAATCAATTTGAGGAGAGGAGATGGAAATAGTTTTGATTTTGTCTCTTTGGAGTGTTGAAGAAGGGGGTGTTTTTATTTAGACGTGATCAGCAAATTTTGAAATTGTCGGGTCAAAGGCAGCATGCCCATAGTCCTCGATTTTCAATTTGTGTTCCAGAGGCCAGGTTCGAGGAAGCGGCTTTTAGAATCCATTGAATTCACAGATAGTATTGATTTGCGCCACTTTTGGTTACAGAAGAGCCAGAATGCTTTGTTTAGAGGGTTTTACAGATTTTAAAGTTATCAGATCAAAGGCAAGTTGCCCACAGTCTCCGATTTTCAATTTGTGTTCCAAATTTTCCAGAATGCAAATCTTGAGGTCTGAGCAGAATTGTCTGTTTCGACTTATTCCAGTCTAAACAGTACATTAGGGTTTGTTTAGCTAGAATTGGGCTAAGTGGGTCAAAGGCAGATTGCCCACAGTCTCCTTTTTAGCGTGTTGATACCCGGTTGAAAGGTGACGAATAGTTGGAGTTCTGGGTGGATAGATTTCACTTCCTGGTTTGGCGGTCTAGTCTTTTTCTTCTGTGTGTCTTTCCTTTCACTTCCTGGTTTAACGGTCTAGCCTTTTCTCTTGTTTCCGTATTTAACCACGCCCCTCTCTGGGCTCTGTGCGTTGCAACTTTGTTTCTTTTGCTTTGTTGCTGTGCTACTGTGTTTCCAGTACTTTTGCCTATTGCCTGATTTACTCAGTACCTAAAGCAGTATTCCTTTCTACTGCTTCTTCCCCTTCCTTTAATTTCCCTGTTTTTTCCGTTCTATCGGTTCCCGTGCCTTTCGGGGCTCCTCTATCCCTTCCTGTTTTCCGGATCTCGTTCCGGTATCTGGCAGTGGTGTGTACTTCCATCCCGGTTCCTCGGGCTTCTCCTGCTCCAACTTCTACTATCCCGGACTGATACTACAGCTTTGACTTCATCGGAAAGACTTTCCTGTTTTCACCTGCATTCCGGACTCACCAGTCAACTCCTCTGGCACTAACAACAACATCCGGTGAGAGGTTTTTTTAAGCGGCTGCTTTTTTCCTCTCTTCCTGGCATCTTCGGGACAGGGGCCGGCTGCTTCCCTGTTCATCAGGGAATCAGGGTGGCTTCTTCCCGCGGACGACCGTATCTCTTCACAAAGAAGAAAAGACCAAAGGACAAGTCCTACAGACGAGGAAGTCTTCTGGAAGAGACAGATGAGGAGAAAGGGGAGGTGGACACAGACTTATCTGATTTGGAGGATTCTCCGTTATATCCCAGCACTTGTGACAGTTTGCAACGCCACGAAGAGAACACAATGTCTATTTCGGAACAGGTCCAAGATTTGCTCACTGCAATGCAGAATGTGACATTAGAATTACAGGCTGTGAAAGCCGAAAACGCTGCTTTGAGGCAGCGTGTCGATCACTTCGAACAGTCCCGGAGTGATCTGCCTCCCATGCCCTTAGCCTGCGGTAAATACGATGGCTCTCCAGCTAGATTCAAAGAGTTCATGGAGGCATGCATAATCTATTTCACTTTCAGACCACAAACATATGCCTCAGACTCAGCCCGTATAGGTTTTCTAATTTCTAACCTTACGGTAACGCACTTTCTTGAGGCAGCGTGTCGATCACTTCGAACAGTCCCGGAGTGATCTGCCTCCCATGCCCTTAGCCTGCGGTAAATACAATGGCTCTCCAGCTAGATTCAAAGAGTTCATGGAGGCATGCATAATCTATTTCACTTTCAGACCACAAACATATGCCTCAGACTCAGCCCGTATAGGTTTTCTAATTTCTAACCTTACGGTAACGCGCTTTCTTGGGCTACCCCTCTGGTGACCAGTGCCAGCCCTTTACTCCAAGATTATGCCGGGTTCACCGCCCAATTCAAAATGGCTTTTGAAAGGCAAGAGTCTGCGGTAGTCGCCAGTGAACAGTTACTAGATATTCGACAAGGAAGTTCGGATCTTCTGTCATACATCTCCCGTTTTAAACGGGTGGCTGCTGACGCAGGCTGGCAAGAGAACGCTCAGTACACCATCTTTCGCAGAGGATTAAGGGAGGACCTTAAAGATGAATTAGCAAGGGTTAACCGACCAGCTACTTTAACCGACTTGTGGTCTACTGTTATTCAGCTGGACTTCCGCATCTCAGAACGACGGTCTGAACGTCGAAAACAGCGTGGATTTCCTGCTACACCTGATCCTGGGATTCCCTCTCCCTCTCCCACCTGTATGTCGAAAGAGGAACCAATGCAAATTGGGACTACCCGAGGGCCACTTACCTCAGAAGAAAGAAGAAGACGCAGAGAGAACAACCTGTGTATGTATTGTGGATCCAATCAACATATTCTTAGAGACTGTCCTAACGTGCCTCCAAGACGTTCGGGAAACGCCAGTCCTCGGAACTAGTTGGGACAAGTTACCGAGGGGGATTTCCTGGTCCCTACGTCTCTTTATCAGTCACACCCACGCCGTCCACAGAAGACAACCGTCTTATGGTAGTTGGAGTAGAGTTATGCCTCTCTCAGCAGTCCTATGAGGTTTTGGCACTACTGGACTGTGGTGCTGCCGGTTGCTTTATGGATTTGGTTTGGGCGGAAAAGGTTGGCATTCGCCGTTTGCAAAAAGACGAGGATCAAAAGGTGGAGGGTGTAGATGGTAGACCACTCAGCTCGGGCCTTATCACTCATACTACACCTCCTATGCAGATGAAGATCCTACATCACAACGAAACCATTCAATTTGATCTCATCCGAGCAGCACATTTTCCATTAATCCTGGGAGTCTCGTGGCTTCGGAAGCATAATCCGACCATTGATTGGACAAAGAATCAACTGTCATTTACATCAGCTTTTTGTCGTAGTTCATGTTCCTCACAGACCCAACATACTTCGGTTCATGTTTTTCCGGAGTTAAATTCTAGTTCGGAGGTATTAAAGGTAAACAGCATCCCCAGAGAATATCTCCGCTACCAGGAGGTGTTTACGGACGATGGTCCTCAGAAGTTACCACCTCATAGACCAGAGGATTGTCAGATCGTTCTCCAGCCCAACGCTGTTGTACCTTTTGGAAGGATGTTTTCTCTTTCCCTTAAGGAAAAGAAGGCACTTAAAGAATACCTGGATGCTAATTCACATCATGGCCTGATCCGACCTTCGTTTTCTCCTGCTGGGGCTTCACTTTTTTTTGTTCCAAAGAAAGGTTCCGATGAACTTCGCCCTTGCATTGATTATAGGGGTCTTAACCAAGTTACTCTCAGAGATAGGTATCCCATGCCACTGATCGGAGACATCCTGGAAGCTGTTCAAGGGGCGAAGATCTTCTCAAAGATTGATTTAAGAAGAGCCTACCACCTTTTGAGGATACAATCCGGTGATGAATGGAAGACGGCCTTTCGCACTCCCTTCGGACACTATGAATATTGTGTTATGCCGTTTGGTCTTGTCAATGCTCCATCTGTATTTCAAAGATTCATGGATCGCATTTTTTCCGATCTACTTTTTCATTGTGCTGTCGTCTATCTCGACGACATTTTGGTTTATTCTAAAGACGCTCAACTTCATGCTAATCATCTCCACCAAGTCCTTCAAAGATTGCAAGACAATCTACTCAAGGCCAATGCTGACAAGTGCATTTTTCAAGTCTCCGAGGTCAACTATCTTGGCTTTGTCCTGTCTTCAGAAGGTATCCGCATGGATCCCGCTAAGATCGACGCCATCTTGCAATGGCCAACACCTCATACCATCAGAGACGTCCAAAGGTTTTTAGGTTTAGCCAATTTTTATCGCAAATTCATCCAAGGATTTTCGGATCGAGTTCTACCCATTACAAGGTTGCTAAAGAAGTCATCCATGCCCTTTACCTGGTCTTCTGAGGCAGACCGGGCTTTCCAACTTCTCAAGGAGGAATTCTGCTCTGCCCCGGTACTTCATCAACCAGATCAGAATCTAAGATTCATTGTGGAAACTGATGCCTCTTCTGCAGCAATTGGGGCAGCTCTCCTACAGGAACATGAAGGGTTAGAATATCCCGTTGCCTACATGTCCAAAACACTGAATGACAGCCAGACACACTATTCGGTAATAGAAAAAGAACTACTGGCAATGAAATCCGCATGCGAAGAATGGCGACATCTCCTACAAGGAGCTAATCATCCTTTTGAAATCAGAACAGATCATAAGAATCTTAAAATCCTGCAAAAGATGGAATGCGTAAACTCACGTCAAGCTCGCTGGGCACATTTTTTCTCCCGATATGATTTCGTACTGACTTACTTACCAGGTTCCAAGAACATACTTGCTGATGCCCTGTCCAGAAGACCAGATCCAGAAAGGGTTCTGAAGGAATTTCCCAGCCTCATGCTACCAGAAGTTAAAGTGATCTGTTCTGTGGAGTCATTCTTGGACAGAGTCCGTAAGGTCACGCGGTCCACTTACCCTCTCCCGAAGGATCTATCCATGCAAGATGGTTTATGTTTTCAACAACAACGATTATTTCTACCAGACAGTTTCACCCGTCAGTCGGCTTTAAAATGGTGCCATGATGATCCAACAGCAGGACACAGAGGTGTAAAGAACACTTTGGAGTTGCTTCTTCGCAGGTTCTGGTGGCCTGGGATGGCCAAAGAAGTTACAACCTACGTCAAGTCATGCCCGGTATGTTGTCGATCCAAGCACAGCACTCAAAAGGCAATTGGGTATCTCCAACAACAGGACCTTCCAAAGAGACCCTGGAGCGTTATTTCTACAGATTTCATTGTGGATCTGCCACCTTCAGAAGGTTGTTCATGCATCATGGTAACGGTCGACTGCTTCACTAAGATGGCACATTTCACTCCCTTGCCGGGTCTTCCTACTGCAGCTGAGATGGCGGCTGTATTTGCCAGAGAAATATTTCGCTTACATGGTACCCCGGACAAGATTATTTCTGACAGGGGATCTCAGTATACCTCGAAGTTCTGGAAGGAACTTTGTGAAAGACTGGGTATGGGACGTGCTTTGTCATCCGGTTTCCACCCACAGACCAATGGACAGACAGAAAGAACGAATGCCACTCTGGAGCAATATCTTCGATGCTTCACTAATGCCCAACAGGACAACTGGGTTAGTCTGTTGGTTACTGCGGAGTTTGCCTATAACAATGCGGAGCACAGTGCCACTGGTCTCAGTCCTTTCTTTTGTTCCTATGGTTTCCATCCCAACTTTATTCCTTCTCTCTCTTTTCCTCCTTCTACAACTCCATCTGTTGATGCCCTACTTACCAGTATCTCGGATGCTCACAAGTCTGCCACGATTTGCTTGCGAGCTAGCAGTCTCCGGTACTGACCTTACTGCAACCTTAAGCGCCAGCCGGTTCCGGCATGGCGTAAGGGTACCAAGGTCTGGTTGTCTACTAGGTTTCTGCCTCGTTGGCTTCGCCCCTCTAAACTATCTCCCCGCTATCTAGGTCCTTTCCCTATACTTCGCCAGATCAATCCTGTGGCTTTTTGTCTCCAGTTGCCAAAACATATGCACCGTCTCCATCCGGTGTTTCATTCCTCTCTCCTAAGGGAATGCAAGGGTGATCCCTACCGTCGCACTTTGCCGCGAGATCCGGTTCCCAAGGTGGTTCCTTCTGATGAGTATGAGGTGGCCTCCATTCGGGACTCCCGCTATCATCGGGGTCGCTTGGAGTATCCACTGGAAAGGATATCCACACTCAGAGGACTCCTGGGAACCGGTGTCTCATGTTCACGCTCCGGCGTTGATTCAGCGGTTTCACCGTCTGTTCCCGGGTAAACCAGGGGGGGTGCCGCTTGGGAGGGGGCATACTGTCATGCCGCCGTCTTTTGGTGGTCGCTGGCGGTTATGGAAGGCTTGGCGTTGGCGGCGCCATTAGATTTTCCGTGTGTTTTTTCTTTCACTTCCTGGTTTGGCGGTCTAGTCTTTTTCTTCTGTGTGTCTTACCTTTCACTTCCTGGTTTAACGGTCTAGCCTTTTCTCTTGTTTCCGTATTTAACCACGCCCCTCTCTGGGCTCTGTGCGTTGCAACTTTGTTTCTTTCGCTTTGTTGCCGTGCTACTGTGTTTCCAGTACTTTTGCCTATTGCCTGATTTACTCAGTACCTAAAGCAGTATTCCTTTCTACTGCTTCTTCCCCTTCCTTTAATTTCCCTGTTTTTTCCGTTCTATCGTTTCCCGTGCCTTTCGGGGCTCCTCTATCCCTTCCTGTTTTCCGGATCGCGTTCCGGTATCTGGCAGTGGTGTGTACTTCCATCCCGGTTCCTCGGGCTTCTCCTGCTCCAACTTCTACTATCCCGGACTGATACTACAGCTTTGACTTCATCGGAAAGACTTTCCTGTTTTCACCTGCATTCCGGACTCACCAGTCAACTCCTCCGGCACTAACAACAACATCCGGTGAGAGGTTTTTTTAAGCGGCTGCTTTTTTCCTCTCTTCCTGGCATCTTCGGGACAGGGGCCGGCTGCTTCCCTGTTTATCAGGGAATCAGGGTGGCTTCTTCCCGCGGACGACCGTATCTCTTCACAAAGAAGAAAAGACCAAAGGACAAGTCCTACAGATGAGGAAGTCTTCTGGAAGAGACAGGTGAGGAGAAAGGGGAGGTGGACACAGACTTATCTGATTTGGAGGATTCTCCGTTATATCCCAGCACTTGTGGCAACCTGTTTCAGTTTCAATCGTGAGCGCTTAGGTGCATTGCGTTGGTTGTGGCAGGTTTGGGTTTGCTTGGGGTGACTTAAAAGTTGTTCACATTGAAGGACTATGATTGTTTAGTAGCAAACTGAAAAAGTATGAAGTGGTGTCCCTTGTAATTCAGTCAGTTGCTTACCTTGAACTCTCTTGGACAGCCTGCCAACATCTGTCAACTCTCGAAGCAATTAACATCCAGCAAAACAGCAAAAACAGCAGACTGCAGACACCCTTCCCTCATGACGGGCTGAACGCTGCAAGGGCGAGTCTGCTTTGATTTTATTTCACTTCCTGGTGTGGGGGGGATTGTGTTCCCGCGGCAGCAGCAACACGTACAGTGGCAAGTAGCTTCTCTGGTCACAGCATGTAGAATGTAGCAAAAACAGCAGACTGCAGACACCCTTCACTTGCGACGGGCATAATGCCGCAAGGGCGAGTCTGCTTTGATTTCATTTCACTTTCTGGTGTGGGCGTGGCTTGTGTTCCTACAGCAGCAGCAATGCATACAACGCGTACAGTGGCAAGTAGCTTCTCCGGTCACGGCATGTGGAATGCAATAAAAACAGCAGACTGCAGATGCCCTTCACTCGTGACAGGCTTAACACCATAAGGGCGAGTCTACTTTGATTTTATTTCTCATCCTGGTGTGGGTGGGGCTTGTGTTCACACGGCAGCATCAATGTGCAGAACGCGTACAGTGGCAAGTAGCTTCTCTGGTCACGGCGTGTAGAATGCAGTAAAAAAAAGCAGACACCCTTCATCGCGACGGGCTTAACCATCAGGTTGTTTATTCACTGGTGAGACATCCACTCAGCATGAGACCTCTGTTAGAGGGGGTTAATGTCTCAGCGTGCGCTGATGGGGCCCAACTTACTGCTCAGTGATTGCTGATATCAAAATGTCTTCACAGAGGCTCCCGCCGCCTCTATGGTGTAGCAAGTCAGCTCCTGCGCTATTAATGGCTAATTGATCTTTTACAGCCCCGTCAAGGCAGTCCGCTTTGCTGCCGATCGGGCTCACCTCACTCCGAAACTGCGAGGAGCGGCTGGGCGGGCTCCTTACAACAGGCTTCTTGCTGTCCCTCAGTGTCTGTGCAGCCTTGCAGTGTGGGTTCCGGTCTCCAACTGCAGCACTGGCACCCTGGAAAATGAGACCGGATAGACCCAAGACCCTCCCCAGCATATATCACACTTTGTATGATCCGTTATCCATGCATTCTGCAGTGAAACAGCTTTTAGTCCCCCACTCAATGCAGAGCTTAAACACAGTCTGCCATCTTGGCTCGCCGTGCAAGAGCGACCCCATGATAATCCAATCTTCTTGCACACGCCCCCCCTCCATGGCTATCAGTAGGTCCAGAATTTATCTGTTTTGGGGGGGTCATCAACTTGATTGCACGCATCTCATTCTTGATCGAATTCAGCCCTTCTTCTATGTCGTTTGCCAACTGGATAATTTCCCATTGCACAATTTGAAGCCATTTGCCGTCGACTGCGGCTTGGACCCCTGGTAGTAGAAGAGAGGCAAAGAACACTTCTGTTTTTGTATACAAATCGATATTTATCTGGAATTGCTTTCAGCAACTTGGAGGAATCTTTGGATAAGTAGTTTGATTGCCTCTGCCGTCTTCTTGGCGAGTGCTTCTTTCCCTTTGTTTGCGGGGTTGAGGTGGGGGTGGATACGACTGTTCTGTGGCAGGCATGGATGCTAGTGCCAAATGGGCATCAGGAACCATGAGAATGGCTGAATGCAAGGTCATTAGTGAATATGTCTCTCTCCATGATGGTGGGAGATGCATCTATGCCCTATGGCCGTACACCCAGATTTCGTCCTTAAGTGCTGCTTTGCCTTTTCTAAGATCAAGAATGAATAATGTCTTGTTACATTTGCTGTTGGTTCCTACAGCAACAGTTCCATGCCCTCGAAAACAGAACTCATATTCGTCTGCTGCTTGCTCTTTCAATGGAACCTCTTTTGCTATATGGTGGTAGTTATAATTTATGTTCCATATGATTTCTTCATCGGATCCTGCCAACCCCCCTGCCATGCAGCTCACTACTGCCTTCTCCAATCTGGTTGATATGAACAACACTCTATCCATTTTCAGCGATGAGCCTGTTTTACACCAGGGGTCTTTTTTGCACATTTTTCCTTGTCTTTGTCTATCAGCACCACTCGCACACCATGCCCCTGGAACATGCTTCAAACCCAACACAGTGCCAACTGAACCAAACCGTGGGCTTCTCAAGGTGGCATCTCTTGGAGTACTAACAATTTGGGTGCCCCAGACGCATGCAGGATGACGGAGCACACATAATAGCTTCCATTTGACCTCTGCTTGCCTACGGAGTGCATATTACTACTATACCACATGTTTCTGAATTCTGCATGGTGCACATCAGTCATTGTGCCAAATACAATATTGGTCATATTCCTTCTCTTCCTCAAACCCTCTTCTAACCCTAGGCTTCCATTGCCACATAACTGTATCAGCTACCTGTGTCCATTGTCCTTTTGATATCCATTAGGTCATTTTGGAGAATCTCATTATGGGCGGTACATATTTAAAAAAGTCATGCTTTATACACCCCCTATTCTGCAACCCCTCTTTATATGTCCTGCCCGTATAAACTTGCTGGACGAGTATATATATAACCATGAAACAAAACCCACACATATAGACATAATTACACAATGCTTGTGATGAGAAACCTGCACAGGGCGAGAAGGATGGTTTAGCCATGCAATATTCATAGAATTCCTCATATTACTCAATGCTAAAATGATTGCTTTATGCCAGGGGACGAATATGGTTCTAAAGAAAAGAACATCCTTTGGTAGCACTTTTATTTGCACAGAATGGCACAAGGTAGATAATGTATTGAGGTAGTATGCATTTTGTGAATAACAAGTGCTGATCACTTTACTCAGACTGACACAGATTATCTGGCAAAGGGAGAGCTGTATGGGATGCCCTTCGGACATCAGAAAGGTGCACCCAGTATCGCAAGTCCTTGACCTTTACCGTAAACAAAGTGGCATATATTATGCTGTAGGGGCCATTAAAGCACAGCTCACTCCATCTGCGTACACAGTTACGAATAAATATGGTATCTCCAGGCAGTAGCTGTAGAGGTGGCAAGCTTGCAGTTTCTGGTGTAGCGCTGTTGTCCTCTTCTGCTCTCCTTGGCGCTATCTGACGAGAGAGAATCTTAATGCATTTTGTTAACTGACACAAATATACTGTAAATTCTTCTCCTAAAACAGTCACAACCATGTGAGCATCAAATGTTTTTTGGTGAAAGTGGTGTGTGCATGTGCCTGCCCATTACTATCTCGTGAGGTGAGTTGTGATCGTTCTTGCAGGGCTGCGTCCTCAAACTGAATATGGTCAGGGGCAAACAGTCAACCCAATTCTTCTTGAGGGTAACACACAATTTACACAATTTTGCCTTTAAAAGGCCATTTATTCTCTTGACAATGCTGTTGGCTTGCGGATGGCAGATTGTCTTCTGCCTAATGCTGTTGTAACAAAAGGGGAAGCCCTACTGGCGGAACCTTAGGCTAGGTACAAGTATGTATAACTGAGGGGGTTGGTAGCCGCCGGAAAAATTAGACCATTCTCAAATTGTGGAATGTAGTATTGTTTGTAAGAAACTGTAGTGGTGTTGGAATTAATCACCTTAACCCCAGCGTACTAAATATTCAAATTATCTCCGCATTTTAGAGACATCACTAATGTTGTTAGAATAAATCATAACGACTTTTCTACATCCCTTACTTCAGGGGACATGTGTTTATTTACATGTATTATAAGTAAAAATCAAAGAAACAACATATAAGCATACAAAAAATTATTGACATTACATATAGTCAAGGAATGGAGACATCGTTTGGAACCAGATTTCCCCATATCTAAATCAAAACATAGGATCTGGAAATGGAAAACAATGCTGGATGTAGTAGTAGATTATTTTCTGTATAAAAACCATTCTTGAAAATCAATTAGCTCCTAATATTCAAAAACAGAAAAAAAGAGAGAAGAAAAACCAACTAGACAAACGTGATTTTTGCTAATATAGTGATCTTCAAGTGAAGCAATGCTGGATTGTAATCCATACAGTAATAACACAACAGATTTATGATGCAATATTAACAAAACAGTAATGGCCAAGATTCAATACATTCAAGGTATGTGGCCTAACTTTTCTATCCCCTAAGGGCTGTTGAATCAGGAAAAGTTCTATTTGTGGTGGAATCTTGCGTATTGATAGGGTGGTTGCCAATCCTTGGTCTACGTCGGGAACTGAAAATCCCTGGTGTTTAGCTAACAGCAGGTTGAGGCCTGCTGCAGTTACGTTTCGGCTTCTGAATGGACAGCCTTCTTCTGGGCCAGTAGGATTGAGAAAGCCTACAATAATGTGTAAGAAAGAAGAAACTTAAATAATCTATTTTGAAAAGTATACTAGCTCTAATTTTTGTATTAAGAGCAAGTGTAACTGGGTCTGCAGTTTAAAAAAAGGGGGGGAAAACAAAAGCGCAGAAACACATGTGAATGTGTGTTCTGGAATGGGAGGGAAGTAAAATTAGACTCACCTTGGGTGTGTCCGGGCTGGGCAGGGAAGGGTCGTGATGGAACTTGTAGACTGCGTGTGTGACCTTAATGTTGGTCTTCACAATAGGATCTTGTGTAAGCGGGAATGTCCGCTGGGGAAGCTAAAGATCAAAACACACAACAAAGGAAAAGGCGTGTGAAGATGCGAGGCATAAATTACTATGTACATATAAACTATGCCAACTGGTTGTCATAAGGCTTGGAGGTATCAAAGTAGGGCATACAGCTTAATCATACCTGGGCACTGGGACAGGCTGTTGTAAGGCTGTACCGGGCGTGTAACTATGCGGTTGTGTGAGGCCAGAATCAATCAAGGGCAGAATGCACAGGACAGTTCGTATCGATGTATTTCCTATAAAGTGCAAAAGGGCAGGATTAAGGAAAAATGCATAAGAAAAAGCCGTGCTGTATTCGTTAGGGAAGTGTAAGTCCCCGGGAGAATCTGCTATAAACTCGAGCCTTACCTTAACAGAGTTGAAGGGAAGGAGTAACGTGATTCTAATAATCCACTGCGTGATGGTGGGGAGCTTGGAGCTGCGTCCGGGATGTATTGCACCGGGACGGTGTGTTGCTGGGCTACGCGCATGCGTTTTCGACTGATATTCAGAGTGGTGCAAAATGCGCATGTGTCAGAAGTGAGGTCCGAGCTGCTAATCTACTTCGCGCATGCACTGTAACGGCTGCGTGTACCAAGAGGTACCTGCCTTGCGCTCAGGTTATGGGGCCATCCGAAAATGTCAGCAGATACTGTCCCTGACTAACGTGGGTGTTGTAGATCAGGGCCTCTGTGTGCTGTACCCGTGGACGACCAGGGACGCTACTCAGCTCGCGCATGCGCTGCGAGGATCGCGTCTGCTGCAAGCCGTCCGATCATATGTGCGGGTTATGGTGATCCGTAACAGTGACGTATGAAGAGAGCCCTGGGGGAGGGCTGGAGCCGAGATGATAAAGTAAGATTCTAGTTGCACAAGATATATGCTATTTTCAAATAAACAACTCGCTCAGGAAGCGGCCGTTGTTGGTTGGCTCAGTGTGCCCTATTGGTGACGTAGGGCTGAGGACGGGGAGAATAAGTGTGTGTAAGTCTCCCACTGACCTCAGAGTATTATAATGCAGGTATATACTGCCCATATAAAAGGAACCATGAGTTGGAGATGGCAATGGGCTTATATCCCTGGGTGAGAAGTTGCAGGGGGCGGTGTTCAATCCGTGAGGTTCTGGAAGGGGCATTATGCGTGTAAACCCCGAAGGGGGTAGCAAAGCAACATAGGGTAGATGATATATCACGATAAAAAGCAGTCCTAGTGTCATCAGGGGATATTGTATCTACTGGGTAATGGGGTGAAATTAGTCTATGACACAGGGAAGGACTTTTAGTGTAGTAACCATTCTTACTGTATCCTGGCCTGCAGCGTGTCAAAACGAATTTTGTGTCAGCCGACTCATAAAAGATTGTTCCGTTGTGGTGGTAATTATCTGGAGGGGAGGCTTCATTCAATCCGTATTCAATTGTCCGTAGTTTAAAAATCCACCAAGCCTCCTTATGGTTTAGAGCATTTTTGATGTTAGAGGTGTTCTGAATTTTATCAAGGACCCACCACTTCAACTGGTCTTGTGTGTGTTTAAATTCCAGAAAGTGAGGAACCAATGGTGCTGTGGTGGCATGTGGTCAACCTAAATCTACGTTTTGTCCCAATGACAATGATACCAAACCAGCCCTTATTACATTTGAAAAATGCGTTCTGCAGGAAATTAGGAAACTGCAGAAGAAACAAACGCCTCTACGACACAACCTCACCAATGGACAACAACAAGCACTTAGACAATTGTCATTGAATAATAACATTGTCATCAAGACAGCTGACAAGGGAGGAGGTATAGTCATACAAAGCGTCAATCAATACAAGGGGATGGTTACAACACTTTTAGAAGATGGCAACAATTACAGAAAACTGGCTCAAGACCCCACCCAGGCCATACGACGGGAAATTACCAACAGCACTAACTATGCCCGGGAACAAAATTGGATCACGGAAGACGAAGAAACATTTCTGAACACTTCTGAGGGAAGAACCCCTGCGTTTTATGCACTTCCCAAAATCCACAAGGATGCCATCAACCCACCCGGCAGACCCATTGTTTCAGGATGTGGTTCCATTTTGGAACCCCTGTGCAAATTTATAGATTTTTTTCTCAAGCCCCTCTGCCAACAGACACCGACGTATCTGAAGGACACCATGTCTACTATTAACATCTTCGAAAATCTTCCATTTGACAACAACCTCGACACTCTTGTCTCATTGGATATTAAGGCACTCTATACCAGCATCCCACAGACATCAGCTTTGGAGTGTATAAGACACCATCTTACTCACCATATGGAGCAAACCAGAGTGCCTATCAACTTTATCCTGGAGCTTCTAGAAATTGCATTGACAAAAAACTTTTTCACCTTTGATGAAACCTTTTATCTTCAAATCAGTGGGACTGCCATGGGAGCAGCATTTGCCCCCAGTCTAGCAATCATCTTTATGGCAGAGTACGAAGCTTCATTTGTGCTGAATCAACACAACCCATTTCTGGATAAAATCCAGAACTGGTACAGATATATAGACGACATCCTGTTCATTTGGAAAGGTACCACATCAGAGCTAGCCACATTTCACACATGGCTAAATACCCAAGCTCCTGAAATTCAATTCACTTTGAACAGCAGCCGAGCAGCTATACATTTCTTGGACTTAACCATCATCACAAATGACAATAAGCTTCGATGCACATTGTATGGCAAAGAAACGGATCGCAACACATTGTTGCACTTTAACAGCAACCACCCGCAAAGCCTAAGAACAAACTTACCATTCGGTCAGTTCCTAAGAGTACGCCGGAACTGTTCGGAAACTCAACAATATCGACAGCATGCATTACACCTTGAATCTAAACTTCTGGCACGTGGCTATCCTAGAAAACTACTTAAGAACACACGCAAAAGAGTTCTATGCATCCCAAGGGAAACTTTACTCCAACCTAAGAATCATGACATACAAGAAGACCGAATTACCTGTGTGACTACTTTTGGACCAGACACCAATAGTATCAAGAAAATTATCAAACAATTCTGGCCTCTTGTTCACCAAAATCTTCCGGAGGAACCATTACCCAGGATGGCTCTCAAAAGATCTAAAAATCTTAGTGAATGGCTCACTCATGCCCGCTTGCCCAAAAAGACAACCAGAACAGGGCTCTGGGATCTCAGAACACTAATAGGCCACCATCCATGTGGTAACTGCACAGCCTGCAAGTACACAAGCAAAACTAAATCTTTTACAATCGAAGGCAGAGAATGGTACCTTCGACAATTCACCAATTGTAAGACACCCAATGTGATATATGCCATAGAATGTCCTTGTGGTCTCCGGTACGTGGGACAAACTAAAAGACCGGTACACAAACGCATTGGCGAACATCGTTCTAAAATAAGATGCCATGCCACCACAGCACCATTGGTTCCTCACTTTCTGGAATTTAAACACACACAAGACCAGTTGAAATGGTGGGTCCTTGATAAAATTCAGAACACCTCTAACATCAAAAATGCTCTAAACCATAAGGAGGCTTGGTGGATTTTTAAACTACGGACAATTGAATACGGATTGAATGAAGCCTCCCCTCCAGATAATTACCACCACAACTGAACAATCTTTTATGAGTCGGCTGACACAAAATTCGTTTTGACACGCTGCAGGCTAGGATACAGTAAGAATGGTTACTACACTAAAAGTCCTTCCCTGTGTCATAGACTAATTTCACCCCATTACCCAGTAGATACAATATCCCCTGATGACACTAGGACTGCTTTTTATCGTGATATATCATCTACCCTATGTTGCTTTGCTACCCCCTTCGGGGTTTACACGCATAATGCCCCTTCCAGAACCTCACGGATTGAACACCGCCCCCTGCAACTTCTCACCCAGGGATATAAGCCCATTGCCATCTCCAACTCATGGTTCCTTTTATATGGGCAGTATATACCTGCATTATAATACTCTGAGGTCAGTGGGAGACTTACACACACTTATTCTCCCCGTCCTCAGCCCTACGTCACCAATAGGGCACACTGAGCCAACCAAAAACGGCCCGCTTCCTGAGCGAGTTGTTTATTTGAAAATAGCATATATCTTGTGCAACTAGAATCTTACTTTATCATCTCGGCTCCAGCCCTCCCCCAGGGCTCTCTTCATACGTCACTGTTACGGATCACCATAACCCGCACATATGAACGGACGGCTTGCAGCAGACGCGATCCTCGCAGCGCATGCGCGAGCTGAGTAGCGTCCCTGGTCGTCCACGGGTACAGCACACAGAGGCCCTGATCTACAACACCCACGTTAGTCAGGGACAGTATCTGCTGACATTTTCGGATGGCCCCATAACCTGAGCGCAAGGCAGGTACCTCTTGGTACACGCAGCCGTTACAGTGCATGCGCGAAGTAGATTAGCAGCTCGGACCTCACTTCTGACACATGCGCATTTTGCACCACTCTGAATATCAGTCGAAAACGCATGCGCGTAGCCCAGCAACACACCGTCCCGGTGCAATACATCCCGGACGCAGCTCCAAGCTCCCCACCATCACGCAGTGGATTATTAGAATCACGTTACTCCTTCCCTTCAACTCTGTTAAGGTAAGGCTCGAGTTTATAGCAGATTCTCCCGGGGACTTACACTTCCCTAACAAATACAGCACGGCTTTTTCTTATGCATTTTTCCTTAATCCTGCCCTTTTGCACTTTATAGGAAATACATCGATACGAACTGTCCTGTGCATTCTGCCCTTGATTGATTCTGGCCTCACACAACCGCATAGTTACACGCCCGGTACAGCCTTACAACAGCCTGTCCCAGTGCCCAGGTATGATTAAGCTGTATGCCCTACTTTGATACCTCCAAGCCTTATGACAACCAGTTGGCATAGTTTATATGTACATAGTAATTTATGCCTCGCATCTTCACACGCCTTTTCCTTTGTTGTGTGTTTTGATCTTTAGCTTCCCCAGCGGACATTCCCGCTTACACAAGATCCTATTGTGAAGACCAACATTAAGGTCACACACGCAGTCTACAAGTTCCATCACGACCCTTCCCTGCCCAGCCCGGACACACCCAAGGTGAGTCTAATTTTACTTCCCTCCCATTCCAGAACACACATTCACATGTGTTTCTGCGCTTTTGTTTTCCCCCCCTTTTTTTTAAACTGCAGACCCAGTTACACTTGCTCTTAATACAAAAATTAGAGCTAGTATACTTTTCAAAATAGATTATTTAAGTTTCTTCTTTCTTACACATTATTGTAGGCTTTCTCAATCCTACTGGCCCAGAAGAAGGCTGTCCATTCAGAAGCCGAAACGTCACTGCAGCAGGCCTCAACCTGCTGTTAGCTAAACACCAGGGATTTTCAGTTCCCGACGTAGACCAAGGATTGGCAACCACCCTATCAATACGCAAGATTCCACCACAAATAGAACTTTTCCTGATTCAACAGCCCTTAGGGGATAGAAAAGTTAGGCCACATACCTTGAATGTATTGAATCTTGGCCATTACTGTTTTGTTAATATTGCATCATAAATCTGTTGTGTTATTACTGTATGGATTACAATCCAGCATTGCTTCACTTGAAGATCACTATATTAGCAAAAATCACGTTTGTCTAGTTGGTTTTTCTTCTCTCTTTTTTTCTGTTTTTGAATATTAGGAGCTAATTGATTTTCAAGAATGGTTTTTATACAGAAAATAATCTACTACTTAATCCAGCATTGTTTTCCATTTCCAGATCCTATGTTTTGATTTAGATATGGGGAAATCTGGTTCCAAACGATGTCTCCATTCCTTGACTATATGTAATGTCAATAATTTTTTGTATGCTTATATGTTGTTTCTTTGATTTTTACTCATAATACATGTAAATAAACACATGTCCCCTGAAGTAAGGGATGTAGAAAAGTCGTTATGATTTATTCTAACAACATTAGTGATGTCTCTAAAATGCGGAGATAATTTGAATATTTAGTACGCTGGGGTTAAGGTGATTAATTCCAACACCACTACAGTTTCTTACAAACAATACTACATTCCACAATTTGAGAATGGTCTAATTTTTCCGGCGGCTACCAACCCCCTCAGTTATACATACTTCTGCCTAATGCTGACAAAGCAGCTATTTCTTTAAACAGCTCATTGAAGAAGTGTGTGCCGTTATCTAATTTTAGTACTTTGCACACCCCCAGCAAAAACAAAAAAGTGGCAGCTGATTTAGCATCTGGATGTGCGCATGGCCCAGGCTCAATCGAATGGGAGAACGGGCAGATAATGATGAGATACCTCTAGGTATTGCACCGCTCCCTCATATCGGCAAAGTCAATGTGTAATTCTCGAGACAGTACACTGTGGTGTGGTAATGTGCCTCACACTGTCCTTAATGGTTCCCTCTTATTGTAGGTGTGACAAATGATGCAACTAGAAATGAAAACATTGAACAATTCCTAAATATTTGGCACAAACCAGTCCTCTTGTATATCCGCAGGAATGTTCTGCTACGACACATGTGAGGGGTAATGAAATTGTTTGAAGGCAGCCATCACTATTTCCTGAGGCATTACTACCTTACCTGTGATGACCTGTCTCCATATCAGATCAGTGGGAGATTGCTCATACCCTCTCTTTTGCCATAGCCATTTCTTCTCCTAGGGAGCCTGTCCTTCCAACTCAATGACCTGGGTAACTGGCAATGCTGTATATGGTACCTCTATCTATTTGTAATTGTACACTAGCCACTTCTGGATATGCTACGACATCTGGCACTGAGAGGAGGGCAGCTGTTTTGTCCGCTTAATCTGCTGCCTCGCTACTGAGAGAAATTCAGTGTTGTTAAGTATGTGTGGCGCATTTAACAACTGCAACAAGTGTAGCCCGCGAGAGAGCATAGATCAGTCTGTCTAATAGTGCGGCATACTGCACTGGGGACCTATCTGCCCTTCGGAATGCTCTCCTTTTACACCTTGACAGTCCTGAATGCCTGGTGGTAGTAACATGCGCTGAATCGGAATAGATCGTAATTTGACACCCTCCAGTGCCTCAATTAGGGCAATGAGCCCTGGGCAGAGTAATGCATGGGTAATCTCTTCTGCAAAAATACTTCATATTCACAGTCCACTAGACTGACAAATACTGCGCCTGTATGCCTCTTACCCGTTTCCTGGTCAATGGTTGCTGCCCATCAGCGTGTTCCATGTACAATGTCACAGAGCATCCCATTGTCATAGTAGCAGATTTTTCAATAACAAAGCTGCTGCTGCAAGAGCCTGTTCACATGGGAACTGACCCTTGATTACTGAGTCTAGCATGTTACTGTAGTAAGCCAAAGGCTTGTGGCCCATAGTATTTTTTTGCGTCAGTACTGCCGTCATCATCTGTCCGTTTGATAGCAAAAACAAATCCAATTCTTGTGCATAGTCTGGGGTCGCTAGGACTGAGGCCATACTAATAACGTCCTTGAGCGCTTGGAAACTCATGAGCATTCCTTCATTCCATGTGATGGGGCTTTTTGTCTTTTGGGCCTCCTTCAGTGCATGCAGTAGTGGTGTTGTGTATATATTGTAATCAAATATCCAGGCCCTACAAGAATTGCAAAATCCTAGGAACGTCTGCATGTCTTTTACTATCACTGGCAGGGAGGTGCTGCACACCGCTTAGGCGTTACTTTCTTACCATCAACGGAAACCAGTTGGCCTAAATATAACACTTCTGTTATAAAAGTAGTGAATGTTTGCTCGGTCTACCTAAAACCCTTTGTCTGCAAGTAATTTTAACAGCGTGATGGAGTCTTCCCTGCACTGCTGCTCGTTGGCGACACACACCAATACATTGTCAATGCATTGAATGATAGGGCTGGGCAAATTTATGTTACGTAAATCTGCATTCAGAACCCTGTTGAAGATACTGGGGAACTCACAGTACCCCTGTGGGAGACTTGTATGCCCGAATCGCATTCCGCGATACGTGACCGCAGTGAGGTACTGGGAATCAAGGTGTAAAGGGATAGAAAATAAATCATTCTTCAAATCAATGACTGTGTGGGTTGCTGTTGTGGGTATGTTACAGAGTATTGTCGTGGGGCTCGGTACAACAGGAAATTCATCCTGCGCTATACTGTTTTGTGGGAATACATCCTGAATCATTCTCCAACTTGATCCCTTTGATTTCTCGACAGGGTATATAGCCATGTTGCAGAGGAAGTTTGATGGTACAATGATACCTTGATGCAACAGGTGCGTGATGGTGTCGTGTATCCCCTCCTCTGCTTCTTTGGACAAAAGGTACTGTCTAACTTTGTGCAGCACTGCACCTGGTTTGAGTGTAACGTGTATTGGTGTGACACTTCGTAAGAGCCCTACGTCATGGGGCTTACTCATCCATAAACCAACCGTCAGGTACCTGCACTAAGTCACTGAGCAACCTATGGGACATTTCCTGCTAGCATCATGGGGCATGGGACATTTCAATACCGAATCATTATTTCACATGGGACACAAACTGCCAATATTATCTCCCCATCATAGTCCATTTCTTCAAGCAGCTGACTGTCTGTCACCCCACTTAGTGGCTGAGTTGGGTCGATGCACAAATCTGTGAACCATTCTCCTCCCTCGGCATCTATCTTGATCTGCACAATCTTGTCTTTTGACACTACCACCCCTTCCAAATCAAGTGTAATAATAGTCCCTACAATATGTTCCTGGGGCTGGGTCGGTCTGAACAAATGCCACTCTCCAAGACTAGTTAGCCACATCTGGCACAGCATTCAGTAATACTATAGCTCTGTACATGAACAGGTCTGGGTGCGCTGGCACCCCTGTAGTTGCTCCTTCATTCCCTAATGCGTGTACAATAAGCATTACCCTTAAATAACATATGCCTGGGGTGGAACACACTATACCTCCCTCCATGAACAAAATCATCATATTCAACATACTCCGCACGTCTCTCCAAGCAAGTTTACAGTGGATGCCGTTGAGAACAACAGTGGGGCTCATACTACCCTGTTACCTACCTTGATGGGCAGCACCTATGAGAAATGAACTGATTTTATTCCCCTAGAGAACCCTTGCATGTCCGTTATCCCACCCAATAAGGGGAAATGCCCCTCCCTAATACATGAGTTCATTGCACCGGTGTCTGCCATGCAAACAAAGGTTTTATTTCCTATCTCCAACCCTATCAATGGTTCCTCTTCTGGGCTGGCAGGGACTGACATGACTGGGCACGCTAAAGTTCTCTGCGGGCTGTCCTGGTCTGAATAGGTGTTCGTACCTGGGAAGATGAAGGGATTTCTTCCCACCACACTGGCCCCCTGGTAGTTATTTACTGTGCCAAGTTGCACAGCATTACTGTTGGGTACTTACTGGCATGAGGTTGTGCTAGATGTATGGCATAAGCTGGGGTGCTGCTTGGCACGGGCGCTGGTGGCTGTGGGATTTGTGGTGGTGTCACAGGGAGGGCCATGGGCTGGGGTGCACCATTTTATTTATTTATTTATAATATACGAAGCATTTGGAGGCGTTTGAGCATTGGGCTGTGGGTAAGGGGCTCCTTGCATGTATGGGGGTATTTGTGGATTATATTCAGCCGCTTGTCTGCTCCTACACTCTTGTGAGAAATGCCCCAGCCTCCCACAAGTCCAACATTGTCCCATATTTCCCCCCCTTGGGCCCTTCCCTCCAAAACCACCTCTTCCTCCCTGGGGTCCTGCAAAGCCTCCCCTGCCCCTGGAGTACCCTCACAGGGCCCTCCCTGATACTGTTCTTGGTATGCCCCATTACAGTCGTACCACCCTCCCCATGCGGGGGCTGCTCATACCTCTCCCACAATCACCCACTGTTCCGTTTTCCCTCCTTATGGCGCAGCTACTACTGCTCTCTCCACCATCAGCTTCTTCTGCCATAGTTTTGCTTTCCCAGTCTGTACCCTTTGTGCCGTTTCCTTTGCCTTCTCTCTCTCTCAACCATTTACAGTGATTTACAATTATCGACTGTACCTCTGCCCACCCGTTTGCTTCAAACCCCACCACCTTATCTAGTGCTTTTTGCACTTCCTTGGGAAGGACATTCTTGACCATAAAGTAGAAAAATGCTACTGACCGATTCCATAGTTCCCCAGTGTCTGTCCTCCACATCTCTTGTACCTGTAATATATTGGGATGGGTCCTCATCCTCCTGTATAGTTCATTGCATTATTGACTGGAGATCCGCTGTATCGGAAGTACGGTGATGCAGTGCCACCCACATTTGGGCCCTGCAATCATTAAAATGTGCTTGGTCATGGCTGTCATCCCCTATCCGCACACTCAAGTAACCTGCTTTGACCCAAATGTCATCGGCCTGATCTCTTCATGTTGCCCACATCCAGGGTAATGCCTGCTGTTTCTGGAATGCATAAATCCACTTTCCTGCTCCTGCTGTAAGGGATGGTAGTGCCTTTATTACATTATTTTTATCCATGTGTGACCAGGGTACATATTGTGCCCTCCCAGGCCCCTTGTGTAACAACAGGAACTGTGCCCTCCACCATTTTCACCACCTTCTTTTTCTACCCTTGCTTTCCCTTCACGACGGCCATGCGCCCATGGTGAGTCTTCAACCTAGGCCCTGTGAGAAACCTGAAGATGTCTCCATGGCTAGTCCCTGAGGATCTGTCATCCAGGTGGCCAGGACACAGCCATTGCTATTGGATGTAGTTCCTGAGGGTGGACAAGTGAGGGAGGATCACCTGGATGGGGGGTGTCCTTTGGGAGTGGGACACAAATGGGCGTAATGCCGTTTCCCCCTTCTTCTTTCAACACCTTTCCCCTATCCTACCACGTAGGATATTCCAAAACACTGCTCCCCCTTTTTCCACATGAACAACAAGAAAGACAACAGACTAACACCCGGGTCATTAACCTGACGTGTCCCAATACCAGGGTCAGGCAAAGTCAGGCAATAGACCAGAAACACGCACACCTGACGGCCCTTTCCCTTCCCCACAGGGTTAAAAGGTGGAGCACAAGAGCACAATACGAGCAAGGCAATCCGCACGACGTAAGAACTAACACAGAACAGCAGTTCAAGAAGAGGGGAAAGACGACGCAGACCAAGGCCCGTAAAACCGCCATAGATGGAAATATAAGACCATGAAGAGGCCAATGTGTGTTGCAGCAGATGTCAATGGTACACAAGACCCTCCTCCGCTGATGACCAAGCCGGGGAGAGACGCTTGCCTCAGTGATACCAACCTTGACTCCTGAGTAGAGTGGTTCATCACAGCCAGTGAGTGGAGGGGAGTGTCGATAAGAAACCGAACTGTGTTGAACAAAAAGTAGCAAGAGCTAATTTCAACTTTGAAAAGATACGATTGTGGAAAAAGGGGGGAAAACCAGCAACAGAGGAGGCCAGCACCCGATAGGTGCTCAAGCAGGAAACTCTGGGAAATTACCCAACGGTAAAGACTACCATAACCGGAAGGCCTTGGGAAGAGGCAAAGAAAGGTCAAAGTGGTCATAAGGGGTCTTGTAAAATCCTCTGTACCGTCGAAAGTCTTTGACCAGCAGATGATTGCGAAAGCTAAGGAAAGTGAATCCCGCATGGTGAAAGTTAGTACATGAACTGTGTATCGGAAAAGTCTGCGAGAGTGAACCCGGCAGAGGGAAACCGACAACGAGGGGCAAAGCCCAAAAACCTGTTTAAAAAGACATTAAGATTTGTGAAAGCAAGAAGTATTGCAGGACAAGGGTAAGGGAAGTGCCCCCTTCTCAATTGGGAGGTGAGCCCGGCCGAGGGACAACCAGGGTGGAAAGCTATCACCCAAAGTTCACTGAGAAGGGAACTGTCTTATGAATTTGTTGAATACGATTACTGAGGGGTCTGTGCCCAGAAGAGGGGGACCCAGAGGTGAAGCCATCACCCAAAGAGTTCGTAGAACAGAACTTTTGTGTTTGTTTGCTGAGAGCATCAGGCCTCAAAGGCGAGGGACTTTTATTGAAAAGAAACTTAACCGTCAAAGAACCGGATAGCTGATAGGGAACTGTTAGCTCGTGCTGGCAAGGCTCGAGCTTGTGCTGTGCTCCAAAGTCCCACCTTTCCCAGTGCTACAAACGTGGGGAAGGGAGACCTTAAGTTAATCACATCCTGACTTATTATTTTGAACACCGTTTCCTTTATTGTGATACCCTATCCCACACTCTTTCTGTAATTAGTTGTAAGGAATTGGCAATAGGTTTTTCTTAGTATAGGAACTTTTTATTTTGACACAACACCACTAGGACTGCCTTATTTTTCATTTGATGGTCGACGTTGCTCCCATCTTAGATTACGCGTTTTTCTACCCTGCATTAATAGTTCAATGAACACCCTTGAACTGGGATCACTTGTGTCTGTCTTTACTGTTGCCACCATTAGTTCCTTACACCACCCATATGATGTCAAGATTCTGTATCAGCAGTAACTCTACAATAAAATCCATGGATAGCATGTGCAAGGGTTTACGAGGGACCGGAAGAGGACATAACAACCCTACAGATCTACAGCTGCTGTTCTTGCATTGTGCACAGATAGTACTCCACCACATCCCATGACATAGAGGGCCACCAACACCACCTACGTAAGAGCTCCATAGTTTCCTTCCTCCCGGGATGGGCGGCAATGAGGGAGTCATGACATCATTCTAAGGCACAAGGCGTGTTACCTCCGTGGGTATGTATATCGTCCCTTGAATGTACGGCAGGCCGTTAATCACGTCAGTGTTCAGATCCAGCAATTCAGCAGTCTGTTGAAGAACCCAATTTTCTATCGATTCTCTAAGGGTTGCTTATGGAGTACAGCCAAAGGCTACTTGACGAGGAAGCAGAAGTTGCTTTTCCTCCCTCATGGGATGTGAAGGCCCACTTAAATGAGAAAGAGCATCTGGCTTAGAATGCAACAGAGCAGGTTGATAAGTGATGGTGAAGTCAAAGAACAGAAAGCATGCCATGGTGCCTTCAGAACCGTCACACATTTGACGGACCTGAAAGCCAACAAATTGCGATGGTCAGTCTACACAGTGATTGGATGATGGGCACCCAACCAGTGATGCCTCCACTCAGTGAAAGCATCCTTAATGGCCACAAGTTCACTTTCAGTGACCGTATAATTCCTCTCATGGGGAGAGAGTTTGCGGGAAAGGAATGAAACAGGATGTGTCTTGCCTGCCCTGAGGCACTTTTGGGATAAAACCGCCCCAACCGCTACATACGAGGCATCTGCTTCTACTAGAAAGGGCTGTTGAGGGCCTGGGTGGTGCAACACAGCTGCTGTCGTAAATGAATGTTTAAGTGTTTCAAACACCGTCTGCGTTGCTTCATTCCACTTGAACAGCAGTTTGGTGCTGGTGAGTACAGTCAAAGGTGAAGCGATAGAAAGAACACAAACACACAAATCTTCTATAGAAGTTGGCAAAAACCAAGGAATGATTGCAACGCTCACCAAATTCGGGACCAGCCAATTCAATACTGCTTTCACCTTTGACAGGTTCATTTTGACACCCTTGTCACTTAGGTCATACCCCAAAAACATGACCTTGGTTGTGTTAAAAACACATTTCTCAAATTTGGCAAAAAGGTGGTGTTCCCTTAATCTCTGTATGACGGATCGGACGTGTACCAAATGTTGGTCGTATGAAGGTGAATAAATCAGGATGTCGTCCAAATAGACAACGACATAACAATCCAACATAACCTGGAAGACATCAATCATGAAGTAAGGAAAGGTTGCAAGGGCGTTACAAAGCCTCAAATGCATTACGAGGTATTCAAACGGTATTGTACGAAATTACCTAATCTAAAAGTCCGACCCCACCAAAAGAACTAAAACACACACCATGAAAAGTTCCAACTACCAAAAGTTTGAACTTTTCGTGGTATGTGTTTAGGTGTTTTGGTGGGGTCGGACTTGGGGCTGGAGGGGGTGTCCCCCACAACAGCCTGCTCACTACAGTGAGCGGTGGTTGCGGGGGAAACCCCTGCACCTGCACGTAAAACATTTTTTTTAAAAAAGAAAAAAGGACCCTGCAGCACCGGTTCCTGACCACGGAAGTGAAAGGGAACTGGCGCAGCAGGGCCACAGCGTGAAGAAAAGGTAAGTAGGGTTTGGTTATGTTGGGGGTGTGGGTGGGGGGTTGTCATGGGTGTGTTGTGGGTGTGGGTATGTAGTGGTTTGCAGTTTATGTTCGCATGGGAAATGTACGAACCTTTTGAGGTGCGTACATTTCTCATACAGACTTTTCCGTGACGGAAAAATCACACAGATCCATTCAAACAGCCCCTAGCCTCTCAGTCTTGTATACAAATTAAATTGTATGCTCCACGTAGATCCAATTTAGTGAATATTACAGAAGAACCTAACTGGTCCAAGAAACGGATATGAGTGGCAACGGGTACTGATTTTTTATGGTCATGGCGTTGAGGGATCTATACATGCTCTTAAGTCGCCCTCCTTCTTTGGCACGAACAATGAAAGGTGAGGCAATTTCGAATGTTGTTTAAAGCCAACTGCCAAGACGTTCTCTAAATATGCCTTCAATCCCTCATCTTCCTGGATGGTAAGCAAATATATTCAACCACTGGGGATCTTGGACCGGGAACTAATTCAATAGGACAGTCGTAGAGTCGAAGACGAGGTAGTTGTTCCGCCTTCCTTTTATCAAAAATGTCTGCATAAGATTGATATACAATAGGAAAACTGCCATTTGCCTTGGAAGCAACAGCCCTGATAAAGGGTGCTGTCTCAAGGATGGCCTTATAAGGAGTATGCATAGTTATAGCATCAGGATCCATGCAGTGCATATCACAGTATTCATATGAAAACGCTGTCTCATGTCCTCCCCAGTCAATTTGTGAGTTATGTGTTTGTAACCAGGATAGGCCAAGAATCACATGATAACATGGTGCTGAAATAAAATCAAAAGAGATGCATTCATGGTGTTCCGTATCAGTGGACATCCAAAGGTATTCAGTTAATTCCGTTACCAGACCTGAAACAAGAGCTGTGCCGTCAACTGTGTTGACAACCTCAGGTCTTTCCTTTGAGACTATAGGCAGTCCTGCTTGTCGGGCATACTAGTTATCCATGTAGTGTGAGAAACCTGAGGGTACTCTCCCGAGCAGACCTCAAGAATCCCTTATTTAGTTGGCCTAGGAAGGGCCGACCCTCTCAGACCCCAACCCTGGGGGCGGACGAGCAAGAGAGGATCACATGGATGGGGAGCACAGGGTTGTGCTTGGGGAAATACCCCAGGTGAGATAAAGTATTATACCGGGGAAGAAGAGGAGGACGAGATCCCTGAGACCTTTGTAGTCAATACCACATCTGTCTCCCTTCCTCCCATTGAATCTCTCTTGTCCAGATCCAACGACCCCTCCGTAAATAACAAATCCCCTAGGAACGCAAACCCTGTTGCACTCAGAAACTCTCTCTCCCAAAATCCCTGTTTTCCTATGTCCTACCAAATACTCCAAGTCATTCTTCCCCATGTGCCTTTGATTATTATATCTCGAATTCCCAATTTGTTGTGACAAAACACTACCCTTCCCACAATATCTCCTATTCAGGTACCAAACCCTACAAAGCTCACGCTTCAGAGTTAACCAACCACCCCCTTTCTTATAACACCTTTTCCTTATCCTACCCGTAGGATATGCAGAAGTTCAACCCTTTCCCCTTTTCCGACACAAACACTTTCGCACACCACAAAAAACAAAAGGACTAACACCAAAGCCATTTACCTGACATGTCCAGACACAAGGGTCAGGCAAATGATAATAATCACACACACCTGACGGCCCTTTACTGTCCCCACAGGGATAATAGGCGGAGCACAAGACAAGCAAGGCCAAATGCACGAGGAAACAGCTACACAGAACCGGCAGTTCAAAGGGAAAATGAAGGCGACGAGACCTGGAGGGACGACAAAGGGGAACCACTCTTGCCCTTTTCAACTCAGACCCACAAAGCCTCTGAAAAGGAATTTATAAGATCGGGAGTTACAGCTGGCGTGTGGAGGAACAAATGTCAGCAGTGCACGGGAGCCTCCCGCATTGATAACGCAGGCAGGGAGGCACACTGGCTACTGTGGTACTGTTCGTCCTTGACTCCAGAGGCAAGACAAGCCAGCTGACTCAACACAATCAGTGAGTCGAAGGAAGTTGATAGCAAACCGAAGTGTATCTAGTCCGAGGTTGCAAGTGGCGACATTAGATGAGTGAAAGAACTTGAGAATGAAGAACTTGTATATTTGAACTTTTGGGAAAGCTCGAGAAGGGCCAGCTGCAGAGTGGTCAGCCGCCACAAGAGTGCCCATTCGAAGGACTCGTGAAGAAACTGCAAGTACCAGAGGGCCCTAGGAATGGGCGGTTTGAGGTGTTGGGAGCGGTCCTACAAGGGTCACGACAAATCCCTTGTACACTCGAAAGTCTCTGACCAATTGCCAAGAGAAAGTTAAGGGAAGCAAATCCTGCATCGTAATAAAGAAAAGTGCACTGCATGAGAATGTAAAGTGAACTGTATATCTGGCAAATGTGAACCCGGTTTGAGGGATGCCTGTGAGTTGGGGAGAAGCGGAATAAACCCGTGAACACTGTGAAGACATGAGTGAACCTGGTTGAGGGTTGTCCGCAGTGGGAAGTTGTTTAAAAAGGACATTAAGGTTCTTGAATATTGCAAGCTGCATTTGAAAGGCCGTAGTGAACCCGACGGAGGGAGGCCCAAGTTGCAAGAAGGATCCGAGCCTAGCGGAGGGAGATCCCAGGGGCGGAGAGCAATCGCCCAAGGAACTTTTGTTTGTTTATTTGTCTCTTGTTTATGAGGAGGGTTGAAGAATACTACACCCAGGAACAGTCTGTCGATGCGAGTGAACTCGGTTGAGGGTTGTCCACAGTGCTGTTTATTATAACAGACATGAAAGCTCTTGAACATTTTTTTTTAAAAACATTTTTATTAGTTTATTCAAACAAACAATACAAACCAAACTTGCAGTGCATACGGTAACATTTCAATTATGCATCGCTTAATTGTGTTCACTGCTCCCCTTATCCCACCCCCCATTTCGAGCCTATTTCTTCTCACATTCTGTTCCCGCATCTTGTGATAGGGTATCCTTTGCCATTGGTTCCGTTGGGTCTCGCATTGGCCCAAATAACTCCGCTATTAATAATCTCCAGGCCACCAGGGTCTCTGCCCCCCCCCCAGTACTGCTTGATTCTTGCCACACCATGGTTTCTGCCTCAGCCCATTTCTGCAAATCTTTCCACCATACCTCTAGTCATGGTCTGTGGCATGTTTTCCACCCCATAGCAATTCTCCTCTTTGCCAGCGCATATGCCAGGTCCTTTAGTTTGCTCAGTGCTTGAGTTTTTGTGGTATAGGGAACCCCCCTAACAAGCAGGCCCACACTGTATCGACCACAATCTTAATACATCTTTCTGCTAGTCTGTGTGCCACTTCGCTCCAAAAGCGCTCGATAACCGGGCATGACCAAAACATATGTACCATACCAGCATTCTCTTCATCACATTTGGGGCATGCTTGCCGTCCTACATGTTTAAATCTAGCTATCCTCTAGGGTGTCATATACGCCCTATGCGTAACATACAGTTGAATCTACTTCAGTCTTGCATTCCTCAACACCTTCTTATGATACCCTTGGGCTCGTTCCCACATCCCATCATCCATCGGGGCTCCCACTTCCGCCTCCCAGTCTTGCCTCAGTTGTACTACCTCCTTTCCTACTTTGGACATCATCATCTCGTATATTCTGGATATCTCATGTCCCCCCTTTGCTATGTCATATATTGTATCTATGGTAACATCTGGTTCTTCCTCCAGTACCACTTCGGGCCATGTCCTCTTAATTCTCAGCACCATTCTATGATACGTGATATACTGGCCTGTATGTAACACAGTTTCCTCCCTCAACACCTCAAAATCTATTATAATCCCTTCTTGCCAAACATCACCCATTGTTGCTATCCCAACCGGTTCCCAGTGGTTTCTGATTATCATCCTTAGTTGCTTCTCTTCACCCGCCAGTGCTACTAGTTGTACCTGCGGGGAACATGGGATGGGCTCTCCATCATCCGGCACGCTCTGCACCACATCTTCCATCCAAGTACCGTCATCTTTGGACGCCCTTCCATTTCTGCCTTAGGCAGCCACATGATCTCTTTTAAATAAAATGGGACTCGATCTTGTGTAAACAGCCTGGACGCAGAGGTCGCCTCCTGTGAGAGCCATTTAGCCACATATTATAGCTTGATTGCTATATAATAAACTTTGTAATTAGGCAGTTTTATACCCCCTCTCATAGAAATTCTGTAGCTTCCAGAGGGCCACTCTATTTCGTGTGCCATGACAAAGGAAATCCCTGCACATACTGGCCAATCTAATAAAGAACTTCTTTGGTATCAGGTGTGGTACATTCCCAAAGTAGTGCAGAAGCCTAGGTAGGACCACCATCTTCAACATTGCCCCCCGTCCCATCATTGCTAAAGGCAGCTTCACCCAGAACCTCATGCAATTTTCAATTTTCTTAATGGCTACCTCTGTATTGCGCTTATGCTCCTCTTCCACCGTGTGGTATATATCTACCCTAAATAGCAAAATGTGCTAACCTCCCATGTATCTGTAACTCTGGTAGCTGTTTCAATGGGATCCCTTTATATCTACCCAATGGGAACATGCTAGATTTCTGAGGGTTCACCGCTATACCAGACAGCCCTGCATATCTTTCCATCACTTCCAAGATGTATTGGAGGTTCTCCTCCGGGTGTCGCAAATACAACAGCATGTCATCCGCATATAGGGAGATTAGATGTCGTTCCCCTCCCACAGCAATGCCTATCGTATCATATTGTTGCCCCAAATATATCGCATGGGGTTCCAGGGCCAATATATAGAGCATAGGGGAACATGGACATCCTTGTCTGGTACCCTTACAGAGTTGCCATCTTTCAGATATCACTGCTCCTGTTTTAACTCTGGCCAGCGGTTCACTATATAACATTTTCGCCCACTGTAGATATCCAGGCCCCATTCCATAGCTCGCCAAGGCCGCCAACAACCATGGCCATTTGACCGAGTCAAAGGCCTTTATTGCGTCCAGTGACACAATTGCCAATTCACCTTCATTCTCGTTCCCATGCTCAATAACTCGATGGAGTCGTCTGAGATTATTGGATATATTCCTGTTCGGGACATAGCCCGTCTGGTCAGGATGTATTAATTTGCCAATAACCCTCCTCAGTCTGTTTGCCAAAACGGCCGTCAGTATTTTGCTATCTTGATTTAGCATTGATAGGGGTCTATATGAACAGCAGCTATGCCCAGGCTTGTTAGGTTTGGGAAGCAGTATTAAAATTGCTTCTCTAAGTGACTCTGGCAGTCTGCCCAGCTCATATGCCTCATTCAACATTTCTAAAAGCGGGGGGAGCACCTCTCCTTTAAATATTTTATAGAATTCACTTGGGAGTCCATCAGCCCCCGGAGTCTTGCTGGTGGGCAACTGTCTTACCACCTCTTCTAACTCTTCTAAAGTGATTGGTGCATCCAACTCCTCTCTCTCCTCAGCACTGATCTGCGGCAATCCTATATCCTCCAATGTTTCTACAATCGTTGTGCAATTACTCTCCCCATCATCTCCATATAGTAGCCTATAATAGTCTGCAAACTCCTGGTTAACTCCTTCTTGGGTATCAACTACACTTCCATCTCCCCTTGTTATTGTTCTAATCGTGGGTCTGGGGGTTTCACTCTTGTATAGCCATGCCAAGATCCTTCCTGGTTTATCCCCTCCAGCATGCTGTCTCTCTATATATTTTTTATAGTTACGGTTACACAGTCTTTCCCAGTGCCCAGCACATTTCTGCTGCAGCCTGAGCATCAGTTCAGTGTCTTCCTGGGTATCATTTTCTCCCTTCAATGCCCTTTCCAATTCTCCCTCCGTTTCCCGCAGGTCAGCCGGGATCCCTCCTTGCAACCCTTTAGATTTTGCTATGGCTACCCCTCTCATCACAACTTTAAAGGCTTCCCACAGCGTGCCCGCCAAGTCCACACTGCCAGTATTCGTCTCAAAGTAGTTAACAATCTCCTGCCTCATATCCTCCCTAAAAAAGGGGTCTTTCAGCGCCTCTGCTCTTAGGCGCCATGTCGGGATCCTTGCTCTCGGGGGTCGATATTGCCATCTGAGGATCAGAGGCGAGTGGTCCGAGAGGACCCTCGCTTTATATTCCGCTTGCGTGATTTCCGTCATTATCTCTTGTGTGACAAAGACATAGTCCAACCTTGTGTGTAATTGCTGCGGGGCAGAATAATGCAAATATTGCCTCTCTTGGGGGTGTCGTGACCTTCACACATCTCCGAACCCAAAGTTATTCAGCAGTGTCTCCAACGCTTTAGCGGCTGGGGCAGGTCTATCCATTTTCCCATCTGATCTATCAACCAGTCTCCTCTCCAAATCACCATGCTCCCTACACACATGCTAAGGTTGTTACACAGGGTTCTAAAATATGCCGTTGTGTTTTGATTCGGGGCATATGTATTTACAATGCTTATCTCCCTATTTTCCACCAATCCCCTCATCCTCCCGTCCGTCTCAACTATCGTCTGTAACAGCTGAAACAGGACATGTGGCGCCACCCAGATAATCAATCCCCTGGAATAAGCCGAATATGATGAGCCCACCACAGTCCCCTTCCATTTCTTCCCAATCATCTCCATCTTATCCTGCGTCAGGTGAGTCTCCTGCAGCAGGGCTATGTCTATTTTCTGTCTACATAGGTATAGCATAACCTTATTCCTCTGTAAGTAGCTATTGAGCCCCCTGACATTCCAAGTAATTATTTTAAGATCTCCCGTGACTTGTTAGAGTCCCAATCCTCCCCCCACCAGTGCAGCCCAAATCCAAATGCATTTCCCTTCTATATAGGCTCGTTTCCCAACTTAAACTTCCCCTAACTAAAAACACAACAAACACCCCAACCTCCCTCCCTCCCACCTCCCTTCCCTGCCCCAACAATACCCTCCCCAACTGTTGCCCAGCTCCATCCCTGGATCTCAGGCACCCCCGCATCTAGCCCTTTCTGGCAATAGCCCGTACTCGCGGCTCAGCAGGGTGAAGTCACCCTAGTGGCTGTCTTACTACTAATTCCTGGGGGTAGGTTGCCTTCGTCCTGCTGCTCCTGTTTACTTCAAGTACACTACGCCTAATGCTATCCAGTTTACTTGTGCATTTTATTCTCTATATTCCAGTCCAACAGGATCAGTGAGTCCAAAAGTGTCATAGTACAATTCAAATGTTCCACAGTCTCTTGTTAGGGCTCCCCCCCACTTATCCCCTCAGTATTCAAGTTACATCCCCCTCACTTATGATGCTCCTCATGATCCTGCTCCTCATCTCGCTCTGGACAGCCCTGCAGGTCCAGCCATGCCACCGCTTCCTCTGGGGTATATAAAACAAAAAAGAGCGCTCTACTTTTATGCAAGACTTTTAGCTTCGCAGGGTACAAAAGCATGTACTTGATCCCAGCCGTGCACAGTCTCCTCTTGACCGCCACATAGCTGTATCGCTGTCTCTGCACCAACATTGCGTAATCAGGATACGCTGTGATGTTGGTAGATGCCCTTTCTATCGTTCCACCTTTACGAAAGTACTCCAAAATCTTCTCTCTATCTTTATAGTTCAGGATCTTTGCAATTATCGCCCGAGGAGGAGCCCCGGGCCGTGGTTTCCTCATCAGGGCTTGATGTGCTCATTCAACAGTAAACCCTTGTGAGAGCTTGTCTGCTCCTATCTCTTGCAGGATCATATTCTCTGCATAGTCCGTGGGGTCCTGGCCTTCTTCTCCCTCTGGCAGGCTGACCACACGGATTTTGTTTCGTCTTGCCCTTCCTTCCGCTTCTTCTGCTCGGTTCTCAAGATTAGCCACCTGTTGCTTTAGTATGTGGACCTCCTTCGTGTTATTTGAGCTGGTATGTGTGTTGGTTTTCACCGCACTCTCTAGACCACTTGTTCTTTCTGCCAGCGCTCTGACATCCTGTCGCAGCAGGGTGACTTCTATTCCCACTGCATCTATTTTGTTCTCCAAAGCCGTTCGTAGGTCCGCCATTGCTGTCCCCCATGTGGTTCTTAGCTCTGTTATAGCTGCTAGGACCAGGTGATTTTCCCCATCTGGGGTGCCATCCACAGAAGCTGCCGCTGAGCTTTGTGCCGGAGCAGTGGGAGTCTGTTGCATCTTGGCAAAGACCTCCATTGTGGGTTGCTTACTCTTGGCCCCAAGTCCTTTCACCGACATCATGCAACCCTGTCTGCATATCCAGTTCCAGTCCCTCCGTATCGTGCAAGTTCTGTTTCCTGGTATTTCTGTGACGCCATCAGGTCAGTTCGGGCCCGGGAGCGTCCTCCTCAGAGGGCTGCAGTATATGGTAGTGTGCGCTGCGTTACGTTTCGAGTGGGTTGTGTCCTCCCACGTACCTTCTCTGACTATTGCAGGCAATACCCCCATCACTTGTTCCCAAGGGCCACTAGGTGCACCTTCTTCTCCACTACCCCGTACCTCGGGCTTATGTGGCGTTTGGTGTTATGCGTTCACCTCAGCGCCTGCCGCCTTTCTTCTTATCGTGCCATCATCCAGCAACTGTCCAAGATAAGCTAGCTTATTGTTCACTCCAGTTACCATAATGCCAGTGTTCGCCAATGCTTATATTTACACCTTTGTCATATTTGTGACAAGTTAATTATCTCTGAGGATTCTGGTACTTGTATTTTTCGCACTTGATTTTGCTGGCAGGTGACTGGAAACAACTCCCTCCATAGCACAAATTTTCCCCCATCAAAGAAAGTCAGCCTCCCTGAAGATTGATGAAGTCATGAAAACGTGCGTTAGGAGGAGAAGCTAAAGACTGGTAACAGAGCGCCTGCCTTCACATCTTTAAACATTGTTTCAGGAGTCCCGGGCTCACAAGGCAGTGCAGCAGGGCTATCATGCCTTACATTGGAGAGCCACAACCATGGCTTTCCCCCTCCCCCCATCAAGGGGAAGATTTGTGCTATGGAGGGAGTTGTTTCCAGTCACCTGCCAGCAAAATCAAGTGCGAAAAATACAAGTACCAGAATCCTCAGAGCTAATTAACTTGTCACACCTGAAACAGAAATGCAGACCCGCCTGAAAAAACAAAGAAACTCAGCCTCCCTGAAGATTGATGAAGTCATGAAAACGTGCGTTAGGAGGAGAAGCTAAAGACTGGTAACAGAGCGCCTGCCTTCACATCTTTAATCACAGTTCCTTCTGCCCTGCACCAGGCTGTCACACTCCATGCACAGGAGCTCTCTGCATGTGACAGCTGCACTCACTATGCATCAGCCTGTCCTGCTCTGTAGAAAGGAGCTCCCTGCAATATGCCCTGCATACAGCCCGTGGGCAGGAGCACCTTGCACTATGTAGCGCCTACGCCCCACGGATAGGCGCTCTTGCATTAGACTGCTCTCCATGGGCCTGAGCGTTGTGCATTAGACTGCTCTGTCAGACTGTTCTGCTCTATAAACAGGAGCGCTTGCATTAGACTTCTCTGTGTGCCTGAACATTGTGCATTAGACTGCTTTGATCTGTAGACAGGAGCTCTCTCAACTATGTAGCGCCTACAACCCATGGACAGGAGCTCTTACATTAGACTGCTCTTTGTGGGCCTGAGCTTTGTGTATTACACAGCTCCATTAGACGGCATCCCTCTAGAGACAGAAACTCTCTGCACCATGTAGTGCCTACACCCCATTGGACAGGAACTACTGCGTTAGACTACTCCGTTTAGTCCTGAGCTTTGTGCATTCAACTTCCCTGCTCTAAAGTAGGAGCTCCCTGCATTATGTAGCGCCTACACCCCATGGGCTGGAGCTCTTGCACTAGGCTTCTCTATATGGGCCTGAGCATTGGACATTAGACCGTTCTGTTCTATAGACAGGAGCTCTCTTCACTAGACTGCCCCTGTTCTGTACCCAGGAGCTCTCTCCATTAGACTGCACATTATACGGGCATCAACCCACACCCACAATTCTTTTCAAATGTAACACGATAACATTTCCTGCCAACGTGCTGCATTTGAAAATAATGATTCTTTTGAATTTGGCGTGAGGGAGTTTAGACGTGGCTGCAAAGTCAGCCACGTCCAAACGTCCCTCGCGCCAAATCGACGGTGCCAGAAAGGCTTCTGCGCCAAAATGGGCATGCCGAACTGGCCGCTGCACCAAAGCGGTCGTGGCAAACCGGCCTGCGCCGAATCGGCGGCGCCAAAAGGGGTTGTACCGTAGCAAGCGAGCAACACAATAAAGCATGCACCCTTACCTACCCTAAGCAATGTCTATCGCGTTGTGTGTAACCCTTCGCATCTGACTAATTTACACTTTTTTTTTCTGTCCCCTTCATATTTGGCTTCCTAGCCATGCCCCCCCCCACACCCCTGCAAAACCTTGCAACCATTGGTAAAGTTATTAGCGCCTCCGAAATGTTGTTGCTCTATTTCAGTTTCATTCAAAAGACTTCACTCTGGGCAACGTCCACATGCTGGCACTGCCCACCCGTTCCCACCCACCGTTTATCACAGAGACAAACTGGAAATGTACTTGAAAGCAATAGTTGACATTTCCTAAATTTGCGGCTTGACTTGAAAATCAAACTTCGCAGACTTCTTAGAATACGTTTACTATCCTTTATGTTTGTGTTAGATGGCTACGGTTCCTCAAATGAATTTTATGATTTGGTGGTAGGATGACAACATTTTCAAGATATAAAACCCAGGGCAGGCCACCAACATAAAAGTAGCACTGCAAATTGACAGTGGCTGTCATGACAGAGCTTTAGCAGTTGGGTGAGGAATTCAACACATTCCCCTGGATGTAAACTGCCCTGATTTGTAGTAACAAGCATGTTAAAAACAAAGGAACTTTTGCTTCGATTGCTATAAAACCAATTCTCAAGCAGCCTCTGTGGCACAATCAGTTAATTCATGTGACAGGTGTTCGAGCTCACCATGGTACGTATGAGACCTAGTTTAAGTGTTCATTTTAATGTAAAACTACCAAGCTATTCTAATGTTTATTTAATTTTGAACTGTTATGTGGACTTGTTGGTAAATGAGCTTTGTGCATTGAGATATGAAGATTTACTCTTCCAGCAGTGACAGCTGGGGTGCTGCCAGTGGTCACCCCCACCAAAACCAGTATAGGACTTTTAAACAATAATGAAAACGAGCTTGTGGGGCAGATGGCCCAATTCCGGGACATCTGGTCACCCTCCTTGGGGGTGGGCCCACCACAGCTGTGTATGTGTAGGATACGTTTTACTCTCTTGCAGAGGAGAAAACTCATTTTTACTCTCCTGAAATTGCATTTACTCTCTAATTTGAAAAAGCATGCGTAAAATACTCCCACCTCAAAATCTTATCTGGAGCACTGGCTCCACCGTCGTCTGCTGGGGCTCGCCGAATGCAACCACGTATCCACATTGCAAAGAGCGCCAGCACCCCCCCTCCAGCGCCCTCCCCCCTGCCGGAATCCTGCAATGGGCTTATTGCAACGAATACCGTCCACACCCTCAGGCAGACAAGTCCAGGCCCCGCACAGTCACTGGGCGCCGGTCCTTCTCTCCAGCCTCCGCCGCCCGGGTCTATACGATTTCCACCATGATCGCAGACTCATTCCCTTTGTTGTCTTCCATTTTGTTCTGTATCATTTCAGTGTGGCTGCTTTCTAAAAAGCCTCTTTTACTGCTCCTTCCTCCATCCAATCAGTTTGCCTTTTTTAGTTAATGCAGGGCACCTGTTCCTACGTCCATGCTTTCATTTTCAAGGAACATTAATCGTTTTTTTCCGTGTGTTTTTTCCGGATCAATGTCGGATCCTCAGGAGCAGCTCTTCCAGGCACGTCCTACTCCATGGCTAGTTAGCCACGCCCCCAGCTCTGGAAAATGATGAGCGATATGTGAGAGGCCGTAGTGAACCCAACAGAGTGAGACCCATTTTACAGAGAGGATCCGAGCCCGGAGGAGGATGGTCGTAGGGGCGAAGAGCAATTACCCAAGGTACAAGATTACCAAAGGAACTTTTGTTTGTTTTGTTGTTTTTGATCCATCAGGCTTTCTAAGGCAAGAGACTTTGCAGAAAAGAGTCTTTGACCCCTGATGGTTCTGGTATTGTTGAACTGGAACAGTGAGCCTCGTGCTGGAGAGGTCCAGGAGTGTGCTGTGCTCAGAAGTCCTGCCTTGTACCGTGCTAAAAACGTGGGGAAGGGAGACCCAGCCATATCATCCTGACTTATTTTTTAACACTTCTTTCTTTTCTGGTGTACATTAGCCGACACTCTTTTTGTAATTTAGTGGTAAGGATTGGCAATAGGTTTTTTAGTGTAGGCCCTTTTTTTATTTGACAAGACGCTACTAGGACTGGCTTATTATTATTTGATGGTCGTAGCTTTCTCCCATCTCAGCTTTAGTTTAGGCGTTTTTCTCACCCATTATAAAGTTCAATAAACACCCTTGAAATGTGATCACTTGTGTCTGTCTTTACTGTTGCCACCATGAGTTCCTTACAGTAGTTACCCATAGCCCCCCCCACCCTGAGTCAATTACAGAACAGGTTCGTAAGGATACCTCGTTAGGTAAAAGAAACAGAACAAGGAGGTATTCAGGAGAACAGATAGACAAAGATTGAGAGTCCAAAGGAAAAGTACTCAGCTGAGGGACACCTTCTACGGCCGAGTTCTGAAGTTTCCCTGTTTTCAGATGGGTCTTTTTGGACAGTTGCACAGGAAATGGTCTGCAGAACCACAATACATACAGAGGTTCACCTTACATCGATGGTCCCTTTCTGCAGTTGTCAGAGGGCCAAGGGCAACCCCTATCTGCATAGGTTTGGTTTCTGGGATGTTCACAGGAACCGGATCAGATTTCGTGGCTAAAGGAGGTAGAGACCCCCACTCGCCTTTTCAGTGTGGTGAGTTGATGGAACTCACCGCGTCGGGTAACTATGGAGATGCTGTTACTTGACACGAGCGCGCAGCAGCTGAGATACAATGTCTGCGTGTGTAGCGTCTGCCTAGGTGCCATGGCAACCACCAGCGTTGCAGGAAAGGAGTTGCTGATACGTGCCGTCTTCGTGTTAGAGTCAGATGGCATGGAATCATGACAGTGGGGGTCTGTTTGTCCAGAGGGGATTACTGGTCGAGAATCAAACAATCCTTGACCAGCAATCTGCTTCTGTGAGAGTCTCCCTTTCCAACGAGCCCTCACATAGTCAGATCGGGCACAAAATGTCCTTAAAGTACGCACATCTGTCTCTGCTAATTTTACATGCTGAAGCCCAACGGCTTCAGCATGTAAATTTGATTTCATGATGACGTCAGCGCACGTAGCGCACGCCAACATCATCACGGCAACCATCTGCCCCCCCCCAAAGGTAAGCAGTGCGGAGGACGAGCTATCTCACCCCTGCACTGGGAATGAATTGTGGAGGACGGGATACCTCATCCACCGCACTTAAGGCTTTAAAATGGCATATAACCTTAGACGAATTAGAACACACTTTTGTTATCCGAGTGCTATTCCTGGAATCTAGAATAGTCGGCAAATAACAATATACCTGTACTGTGCTTTTAGAATCTTTCCCACGAAACACACTTGAATCTTCTATATTGCACTGTCCTGGCACAATCACCCTGTGCAGTGCATTCCCAGAGGCAGGTTTACCTCATCAGCAGCCCTGCTTTCATGACCAACTTGTGTCTTCTGCCTTATCAACATCGAGGAACCTGGAACTTGAGTATACCAATAAATGGTCTTTGAAATCACCGGGTTTCTTCTCTTAGCGCACAAACCAGAATAACAATAGTGTATTAGATGTGAAACATGGGATGACTCGGATACATTTCAGAGTTCAAATGTGCCTTTGTGGTGTAACAAAAACATCAGTTTTGGTGAGCATTTCAAGCGAAGGGGCTACTTGTGAGGTTAGAGTCTCAGCATTTAAAGCCTGGAGGTAGTCCTCATCGGACATCCAGATTGGAAGTACTCACACGGATAAGAAACACATCCTGGAGGACACAAACCTGGCTTTGGAAGAAATCCTAGCAACAAGTTAGCCCAGCATTGCCAGTCCCTCATAGATCCACAAGTATCACCCTGCCAGTTCAGTTCATTATATAGTGCCTTCGGTACAAAGGCCAGCTTTTGACCTCAGTCGTAGTAACAATATTAGTGAGATTATATGTTTTCACAGGTTCTACGGTAGAGGCATTGGACACACTGGGATTCAAGATGTAATGTAACAGAACAAAGAGGCAGAACACAAATTTAGGATATTTCAATCTGCCGGGGCTACCTGCCTCTTGCAAGATTACACATGCACCCATGCCGGGTGCCCCTGTAGCTTGACTGCAGAGTGCGATGTTAGGAGGACCTGATATGGGCCTTTCTACCTTGGTGCCAAATCGGATTTTCGCTGGTGGACTTTTATCAGTACTAGATCTCCAGGTGGCAAGCAGTGGAAAGTGGTTCTCTGGGTAGTGCAGCTTTGACCTGATCGTGGACTAACCTGACCGAAGCGATTAAGGATTTCACATACTCTAAAAGTTTATAATCTGTCAAATGCAAATATTTAGCTTTCACAGGAGGAAACAAAGGCAATCACATGTGTCGTTCATATATATTTTGTATGGACTAACTCATCATGCTAAACAATATCAGTGGTAAGGCCTCATGCCATTTCAAACCAGTTTATTAGCACAGCTTTGCCAGTTTATTTTTCAATACCCAATTACTCACCTCTACTGCTCCTATGGATTTGGGGTGGCGAAAGCAATGCACATTTTGCAGAATTTGTGAAGTGATCAGAAGTGTTTTTATGATTTTATCCAAAAAAAGTATTTACAAAATGAATGCTCTATGTGCTATTAATACTAATGGGTTCTCTAAACCTTGGGACAAAGTATTTCACTAAAATCTTAACAACCGTTATTGCATCTGATTTTCTGCACGAGTAAGACTCCACCGACCCGGAGAATGGATCCAGATGAACCAGAAGATACTGGGAATTATTACAGCGTGGAAGCTACAGAAAATCAATTTAGAGGCCCACAAAAGGGGCCACAAGGGGGAAGATGTGCCTCTTGGGTAGGGCTAGGCTTTGCTGCATTGTTATGGAGGAAGATGATAAATCATTGACAAAATGCTTGTGCCCTTTTGAAAAACCGGGGAGCAAAGAATGTGATTCATGGACATGAACATTCCCTCCCACCCAACACGTGCATTTCCATGATACAACCTGACAAGATGAGATACTAAAATCATAGGGCCATTAATCGACTTTGGTCATCTCTCCACAGTGAGTCATCATGCAACCGACATCCTTTCCATAGCCAATTATCTTTTTCACTAGATGGAGCATTTTCTTGTATTGCAGCCATATTTTCCAGAGGTTTTTAACAGCAAGGATTGGAACTGGCTTTGACAGGGAGGATATATGCATCTTCAGAATCTGATGGAAAAGCTAGCTTAGTGGTATGATCTGCAAAATCATTGCCACAACTGATTGGATTATCTAAAGGTTCGGAGTGGCATACTTAACAATAGATATCTTTTCTGGTAACATGATAGCATCAAGCAAGGCTTTCCACATACCGCCCCTTCTTTATGGGAGGCCCTGTTGAGGTTCAGCATCCTTGCCGTTTCCAGAGCTGACCAAAGTCATGGACTCCCCAAAAAAATATCAAGAGTGTATAGGTGTTAATGGACTGCTGGACAACAAGCTCTAGTAATGGCTACTAATTCTGCCACTTGGCAGCGGTAACTTGGGACAAACGTCCACTCTCCACCACCTCCCTGCATCCCCACAACCAATTTACCATTGTAATTCCTAAAACATGACCATCAACAAAATACCCTAGGTCTGGTTCAGGTAAGTACACATCAGTGAGATCAGGACATGACATCTACAAGCAATCCATGATGGCTACACAATCATGTGGGGTACTATTGTATGGTTCTTCTTGGGGAGTATGAAAGCTGGGTTCAGCACAGAGCAAAAAGAGGAAATTCATATTTATTTGCTCTAGAAGCAGACACGTTCCATCTTGGTTTTCAATAACAGAGAAACTACAGCATGGGGCACTGCCACCTCTAAAGGAGACAGTAACAAAGTATTGTTCACTCTGCTTCCACACCAATACTGTTGGGGCAACAGATCTCAAACAAGGTGGCATTCCAGCAGTCACAGGATCCAACACTTTACTGTAACAGGTGACAGATTGATGATGAATACCAGGTTTCAGGGTAAGGACTGCTAGAGCACACCCATCCTTTTTATGACAAGACCAAGTCAATGAGAGAGAACTGAGAACTGGAGCTGGCACCGCTGGTTATTGTTATTTTACGTCAGAGCTTATAAGTAGATGCTGCTGTTTTTTGGGGTGCAGCCCACTAAATCGTGCTCCTGTGCGTCAGCACGAAGAGAATGAACTGCGTGAAAAAAGACCTAGGCAGTATTGCCTGCGGTGTGGCCCGCACACCCTTATATCCCGATTGGATTTCAAAGGAGATTAGTGTTCTAATAATCAACTTTCGCAAATCTTTGATTCTTAAATTCAGTGATTTATTCAAAGTAACAGTAAGCAGTCACTTTTCTTATGGGCAAAACAACCCATTATGGCCAATGCATTTCGGACTCTACAGTCCTTCATCAGGGCCTGTCTAACCAGAATTATAGCCAAACATCAAACATAGGTATTGGTTAATCCAATTGTGCAGAAAAAACAACCAAATCAAATGCATCACAAATAAAAACGCATAACTTCAAACAATATATTGAAACAGGGTACCCACGTACATAAAGACACAGATTCAAGTAGAGAAGAAAATCCACAAAACCCACAACAAGCACCAGGTAGTGGAGATACAACAACAGAAGGTGGTCCTAGAGCAAGAAGGAACAGCCAGCCTTTTTTAGACAACAACAGAGGAGGAAAAGAACGAGGAGGGGGAAGAGGAAGAGGACCCGGGGTCCAGACGAGACATCAAGCACGGACAACCTAGTAGTAAACATCTCTGACAGGATTCTTAGCAACCAAGAAATCAGAGTATTACAGAAGGGCCTTAGGTTTGTACCAACCTACGGAACCAACCTATTCAACACTAAGATTGAGCTACATAAACTAACACACAAACTTAAACTGAAGGTATTTTTTGCTGAAATGGAAAAAGAACATCAATCAGACAACGATTCATCAGATCTAATTGAATTTAAACCTAAAAGCACTTTTGTAGCTCCTATAACAGTTCGCGCAGCAGACATCTTTGAGAAAATGGTTCTCGCAGACCTGAAAAAGATCCATTTTGGTGCACTGAAATACAAAAACCTCAGTAGAGGCGAAATGGCCATCATTAAAGGATTATACATGGATGAAAGAATCACTATAAGGCCGGCCGATAAAGGAGGGGCATTAGTAATTCAAAACACAGAAGACTACAAAAGAGAATGCTTACGACAACTAGATGATCGCACGATCTATGCCAGAATAGATCACGATCCAACGAACCAAATCAAAATGGACCTTGAGTCAGTTCTTACAAGAGCGGAAGAATTGGGCATGATCACACATAAAACCAAACATTTCTTACAGAATCCCCGACCTAAAACACCACATTTCTATTCTCTTCCTAAGATACACAAATATCTTAATAACCCACCTGGAAGACCAATTGTGGCAGCAACAGGAGGAATACTACAACCTTTGGGAACCTACATTGATTATTTTTTACAACCGATTATACAGAAAACCTCTACATATGTTAAAGACAGTAACCATTTCTTGAACATCCTGGAACAGATTCAGCTGGAAGAACATGACATTCTGTTCACCATTGACGTGAACAGCCTCTATACGAGCATACCCCATGACTTAGGGCAAGCAGCAGTGGAATGGCTCTTGTTAAAGGAAGACAATATAGGAGCTTACAAAGAATTTATTTTGACCTTACTTACCTTCATCTCTACGAATTCTTATTTTACTTATGAGAAAGAATACTATCTGCAGACATCAGGTATGGCCATGGGAGCCACAATGGCACCAGCGTATGGGAATGCATTTATGCATCGTTTTGAGACCGAACACATCTTGGAAACACAAACATGGAACAACCAACTGAAAGTGTGGGTAAGATACATAGATGTCATTTTCGGGATATGGAAGGGATCCATCGACTCATTGATCCATCGACTCATTGAAAGAATTCTTGGAACACATCAGTCAGATTGATTCAGAAGACAATTCACCGCAGAAATAGGCAACCCTAATATCCATTATCTTGATGTGGAAGTAAAAGTAAATCAACTACAGATCACGACCTCACTGTACACCAAGCCCACCGACAGGAATAACTTACTACATCGTATGAGTTTTCATCCTCAGAATACACTATATAACTTACCCTACGGACAGATGCTACGATTGAAAAGAATCATTAGTGACCCAGAAGAACTTCACCAAGAATTACACAAACTACAAAATAAACTATTGAATCGAGGATATCACCAAGAGGAATTAGACGTAGCATCTGGTAAAGTGACAGCTAAAACCAGAGCCAGCATATTGGAAGAAAAACCCAAAAAAGAAGCTCCCACAATAGTGTATGTGTCAAAATTTTTGACTCAGAGTGCACAAATTAAGAAATGCATTACTAAACATTTGGCTATACTCACCAGTGATGGAACGCACTATGGCTTTATTCCAGACTAAACCAGTGTTTGCGTATCAACGCTCAAATAATCTACGCGACCTATTGGTCAACACTAAAGACACCAAAGACAAACGACAAAAGTACAAACAACAAGGAACCATGTTTGAATTGCAACAATTGCAATAGCATTATTAAAGGGAACACAGTATCACCCCCCCACACGGGAGAAAAGATTCAACTCAGAGACTTGGGACATGTGACACTGAGATTTGCATCTACTGCATACGCTGCCCTTGTGGACTATGTTACGTGGGAGAAACTGGACGGAAGCTAAAGATTCGGATGAATGAACATAAGTCGTTCATACGCAATAAGAATCCAAACTCAGCTGCTGCCAGACACTTTAATCAAAAACAGCACACAGCAGCACAATTGATGTTTCAAGTACTGGAAGTACTGAGGAATCAGCAACCAGGTATTGATCCACGAAGAAGATGTCAGCAAAGAGAGGCATTTTGGATAGACCGACTGGACAGTTTATCACCTAGGGGAATGAACAAAGAATTCGATTTGAACTGTTTTCTATGAGTCGAACTGTTTCACTGAAAAGCCATTGTATAAATCACTTACATACTGCACACAGAAGTGTAGTTGAGACAACATCCTACGGACGATATTCCTGAGTTTTGATCTTCAGAAGCTCACTCAGCAAAACTTTGCTTATTTTTTGTTATTTTTTTATGTGTCTACACGACTTCAGTACAATTGTTGTCTTCTTTTTTTTGTTTTTCTTGCATTATTCTGTAATAAATCGTTTCAGATCACTGCAGTACGATTTATTCATGTTCTTTCCACGCTAAATGATGTTATCACCCCATTACCCTATTACATTGTGTCACGCCATCACATAGAAATATGGATACAACACACTCGTTAGTTCACAGCAGTTAGTTCACAGCGCCGAAATGGCGCGCACACCAGATGGACATATCTCGATCACCTTTTTCTATTCTTATTTCTAGTACGTTACACCAGTTTGTGCAAATATAGTAGCCACTAGTTCGTTCATGATTCTGATATGCCCCGAGCAAGATGGCGGCTTCCACATGGACAAGTCTCCATGTTGCATGAGGCAGTTGCCCCAGCAACCAAAGCCTCATTTTTGAAAACAACTCCGCGTTTACTTAGGCAATGAGTTGACAGAGAACAATGACTCAGCGAGGCACGTCTCCCGCTCTGCATCAACATTTCAGATAAGGTATGCGTACAACGTTAGATATACTCGTCTAAGAATTGTAGATTCTAAGTGTATAACAGTGGACGCCAGCCAGCGGGCTGGCTGCACTTCTAAAATACATGTCATTATATTGAAACAGGTTAACTTGTGTACCTGATCGTGAGTGGCCACGCCGCATATTGCAAATACAAACCATTCGGTTTGAGTACACCAGCATCTAATTGACTAAGGTCAGAGTTTTGTTCACATAACTCGCATATAAACATCACGCATGCTTTCTCGGCTTAGTCACCATGAGGATAAACTCTTGTTCTAAGCGGTTTGTAAACGTCACTCATCTTTGAAAGTCTAACTTGTTAAGTTACAACACTATTACTATCAGGCACTATAGCATTTACACAACCGAAAATGAACTGGTTAGCACACACGCCAACACACGAGGTGTATTAGTATATCTATAGTTGAACGAGACGTGGGGCACTTTCATAATAGGCAATCATATGTGTATTGGAAGATAAAAAGCTGAATAATGTCATGTTTTTATGATAAAGCTTATGCATATCCTTGTTTCTTTTTCTCTTTCTGTGTTTATGACGTATGTCTTTATGTACGTGGGTACCCTGTTGTTTCAATATATTGTTTGATGTTATGCGTTTTTATTTGTGATACATTTTATTTGGTTGTTTTCTCTGCACAATTGGATTAACCAATACCTATGTTTGATGTTTGGCTATAATTCTGGTTAGACAGGCCCTGATGAAGGACTGTAGAGTCCGAAATGCATTGGCCATAATGGGTTGTTTTGCCCACCAGAAAAGCGACTGCTTACTGTTACTTTGAATAAATCACTGAATTTAAGAATCAAAGATTCACAAAAGTTGATTATTAGAACACTAATCTCCTTTGAAATCCAATCGGGATATAAGGGCGTGTGGCCCACACCGCAGGCCATTCTGCCTAGGTCTTTTTTCACAAAGACCAAGTCAATCCCTTTTAATAATCTGGGAATCCCAAAGCAGGAGATTCAGCTAAGCAGGATTGTATCCTTATGAAGGCGTTCTCCACATCCACAGTCCCTTGTAATGGCTTCACAGTATTGACTTGTTTATACTGTTGAAGGAGTTTACCTATTTCGGCATAACCCAAAATCCACAGTGGCAGTAACCGATCACCCACAAAATGCTCTTGTTTGTGTGGCTGTCTGAGGTTTTGGGATTTTATAAACAGCCTCTTTCTGGGAGGGAGAAGTCAACTGGTGACCTTTCATGATATTATGTCCTAAATAAATAACTCTGTGTACTCAACTGTAATTTCTGCCTGGATGCTGTACGTCTTTTCCTAGCCAGGGCAGTAAGCAGCACCACTTTGTCCTGTCATCAAGCCTCATAAGAAGAATAAGAAGATGATGTGATCAATAGGTCATCTACATACTGAAGCAACAGATCTACGCCCGTAGGCCACATACAAAAGGCTGCACCTGTGGATCCCAGTACAGAAGACCACATTCCATAAGTGCAGCCTTTTGTAACCGGCCCTCTTGTGATCCCTGTCGGGAAGGTTTCCAAGCATGAATGGCCAACCGATACACAGCACCCTCTGCCCCATCCACTCTGCCCCATTCCCCATTTATCTGCTGCGGGCTCCAACATCCGGCTGCCTGCTTCCTGCTCTGTGTGCACTCTGGATGCCAGGTCGCCTGATGCACTGCACGCCACACTTTTGTGCAGGACCTTTTGTACCCTGGGCATTACAGGGATGTGGCACCTGGACCGCAAATTGAATTAACACAGACTTTTCGGTGTGACTCAAGATCACCTAAATCCCTTTTTAGATGCTGTGCGAAGAGGGTGGGAGAATTTGTGCACACCTGGGGTAATCTTGTTCAGGTGCAGTGGACTTCTTTTTGTGAAAATGCGACCAAGTATGGGCCATCCTGGTGTATGGTAACGGAAAAGAACGCTGAACAAAGATTAACTACTGTGAAAGGTGTGGTATCAAGAGGAATACAGGAAAGGATAGTGGCAGGATTTGGCACAACTGGGAAGGAAGGGACCACTACTGCATTTACAGCTCTTAACACTTGGACAAAGTGTGGAGTGTTCTTTCCAGGCTTTTTCAAAGGCAATATGGGATTATTGCACAAATTAACAGCATGGACAATGACCCCTTGATTCTGGAGTGTTACCTAATTCAGCTTCAAGGGATATTGAGGAAGGATTGGGGTTAGAATCCTGTGAAGGAAATGTTCGAGGGACAAAAGACTGAAGATTATTTTTCCCGAAAATAGCCTTCAATCTTTTCTCCCCTAACATTTCTGACTTGGCCCCTGCATCCACCCACACCACCCTACTTACATTGCAGTGGCACACTTTGCTGTATGCCGCTAACTCGCTGTGTCCCTGCAACGCCTGTTACCTTTCACTTCCGTTATCGGAAGCTGGCGCCACAGGGTCCTTACTTTTTATTTTACTTTTTTGGGATCAGCTGCAGGGAACACCCCTGCACCACCCGCTCACAATATAGTGAACATGGTTGCTGGGGACACCCCCACAGCCCTTAGCACTGAATGGGAAATTTGGTCGAACTTTTCGGCCATTCGGAATTTTCAAACGGCCGTAATCTGGCCAAATCTCCCATTCTGGCTTTTTTTTGCAGGCTTTTTGGACGTTTCCATTGAGGAACACAGGGCAGTCTCAGGAAAGGATATATTTTAATTCTAATAGGTTCAACTGTGTGGATGCACCATACCTCATTATTGTGTGTGGCCCATAATGAGATAGGTATAGTGTCCATAATTGTCATCCAACCATCCCTCCTACCCTTTCGCTAACTCTTCCCCTACCTGGAGGGTAGCAAACCTACTTCATTATAAGCGGAGGGCACACTCAAATATACTCTATCTGGGGTGCAGTGTACAGTGCACCTATGTTAACGCAAGAGATCCCTGCCTAGCAGATTCTCTGGTGCAGTAGGGCTTAAAAGAATTGGATGCCTGCCAGTAATGGGTCCTAGTGTGATTGAGAGGGTTACAGCAACAGGGTGTATAATTGGTGTATTGGATATACAGAAAGCTTTCACAAACTCTTCGGACACAGTTACTCAGATAAGGCATATATCCCACGGCAGGTCTATTAGCCCACGTTCCCAATAAACATGAAAAAGGCATTCGCTCCACATGGCATTGGGCATACAGGCCGTCTTGGTCTGCTGGGATTAAAGGGCTTTTCAGAACCCCTTACTCTTCTGGTAGTCAGAAGAGATCTTGGTCAATATGGGTAGTACTTGGTGGTCCAGGGGTAAAATAAGTGGCATTTGGATTGGGTAACAGTGCTTTGGCTCTTTGAAAAGTACTTGAAAAAGAATTTCATCATCATTGTTGTTTTCTTTATTTCGGCACTATGAACCATAAAAGTACAAAGCATTAAAAGAATGAATTTTAGAAAATATTTAAATTTGGACTGCAATTAAAACAGTATCATTTCATACATTAATTACATATTCCATACATAAATACACTAAATAATGTAAAGAATATCCCAAAAGAAATTCATGCACAAAAGCAAAAAGAGCACAGTTTAATTATATAACATTTAGAATCCTATCTCTCCTCCATCACTCCATTCTGATAAAAGTAGAAAGTTAAAATCACATAAATTGATCTTGACATTTTTCAGAAATTCTCAGCAACGTTCAGAGATTGAATGCCTCTATTAAATAAACATGTTTTTAAATTTCTATTTCTTATAACAGCAAATATGGGGCACAGACATAGAAAATGTTGTAAGGTGTACAATACACAGGGCAAAAAAGGACAAAGTCTGTTCCAGCAAGCCTTGAATGAGGAGATAGGTAGTGTGCCTAAACACATTTTGAGAGATACAGCTCTCTGTAATGGATTTTCAATGAGGCACACATCTTCCAGTAGATTTCCTTGCTTAATTGATAAGTAGACGTAACCAGTAGGTAAGTTCAAACACATACTTATATGTTGACCCGTAGGGAAATCTGCATACGCGTCAATGACACACTGTCTGCTCTTATTGGTAATACCCTCAGGGTTAAACCAAAGGTCCTCTAAATTTAACAAATTTAGGTAATCCTTAATATGTTTGAACCATGGGAGTGAACCTACATTCTGATGCCTTAAAAGATCTTTTAAGGGTGCTCTAAATCTAATAAGAGTTTGCATGACTATATTTGTACCCAGAAGAGCAATCTCTTTAATGTTATCTGGTCATCAATACATATAAGGCTAAGTTCCAGGTGAAGTGGAATATTAGGTATATGCAATGGGACCAAAAGTAATCTTTTAAACAATGTATTTTCTGTAAAACACATGGATGTTATCCTGCAATGCTCCCATACATCTGCACTGTACAGGGCGGGCTGCTGCAACGGCCTGGCGTCTTTATCTTTTTATGACTGTGTCGCCTGATGGGGGAGCTTGGATATCACTCTATCCTATGTTTCCCTGAGGATACGGTCTCTGCTTTCTGTAAGGGCACTAATGGTTCCAATGCCCTGTTTGTTTACAATAATTACAAACCAAATGTTTTGGTGGGGGCCCCAGTGATCCCTGTGGATTGGGCTAGCCCTGTGTCTCTGCTAGTCTTCTGGAATGCACTGTCTCGGCTGATCTAGTTGGTGCCACAGTCTTTGTTGAATCAGTTTGAAAGGAGTAACCACCCATTTCCCCCCCTTGTATAGTTTGTCCCATGAGAGAACATCCTAAATCCCCATTCCGAGATTGGCCCCCCTCTTGGGCGAGTACTGGCACATTTTGCATCTGTCCCTGCACCTCTCCCTGTCAGCTCTGCATCTGTGAAGTCATCAATTTACCCTCAAATGTTTCCTTCTTCTGCTCCTGTTTCATGACACAGTGATTCACAACCACCACTAGTTCAGCTAAAGGTTTAGTCTGATAACCAATACACACACAGTTCCTGGAAATTCAAAATAAAATTCTGCGAATAGACATGTTCTGTCGATTCTGCTTAAATCAGCACATTGTTGAGTCGACAAAACACTTGCTGGTAGAGTGTGAAGCTCTGCGCGAAATAAGATCTGTCATGTTAGCGAACGCAAGCAAATATCCGAATTGTTTCACAGAAGAGTGGTGGTCTTTATTTCTAGTTGGACAAAATGTCCCGTTAGTTATAGAAGGAATTAAATTTATGGCAACAATTCTTCAGACGAGCAAACAACATCAGAAAGAAATTAAATTGCAGGTCACATGAGAGTACGTTGGCCTAGAAGACTACATCAACCACCTTGCCCTCTCTCAGATATCTAGAGGATATCTTCTATTGAAAACACTTACAGAAACTGAAATCTAAAACTCTTTAGATGTTTTATTAAAAGTTTGTACTAAACCATAAATAAAAAAAGTTTAGAAAATACACACATGTTTAAGTTGCATTTGAACTTTAGGTAATAGCTCTGTGTCAAAAGAATTGGATATAGCTTCCTATGCTGTCCCATCTGGTTTTACCGATGACAGAATGCTGCGCCAATACTACATTCTACCTACCCTGATAGTTGGCAGGGTATTCTCCTTTATTTTGATTACAATTCCTTATCTTTGCTCAATCATTCCTCCATGGACAAATCCCAGGGATTGAGGTAACTATTCTTTCCCTGCCCTGAACCAAAGGATGCCTTGTCCCTGGATCATGAACTGGTCAATTGGCACGTTCTACAATTCTATTTCTCACTTAAGGTGGCAAGTCCACCCTCACAAGCTGGTTTATATTTGCCCATGATGGGTTATAGCAATAGCAGACCGTTTGCAGCTCTTCCACAAAAACTGCAGTTCCTCTCAAATATTAGGGAATTCCTTCGCCAGGTTGCACAAATCACCTGCTATCCATGGCGGTATTAGCATAATTGACCTAAAAACTTTTGACCTAAAACATCTGATATCATTTGTTTGACCTTTTTTAGTCGGTCAGATTTAACTAAATATATATATGGGGGTGGGTAAGAGTATAGATTAGGTTGAGGGGAAGTGGGGTGGTGGTTGTGGGGGTTCTTCCGCCGCATTTAGACCAAAAAAAGGTCAAATAAATTCAATCAAATGTGATTAGGTCAAATGTTTTAGGTCAAGTAGACCCAAACCATACATGGCACATCTACAGAAATTAAGTTTGGCTGTTGTTGTCCTTCCTCTTCGTTATCGGAGTACTACTCTGTGGGATGATAATGTCCTCTGTTATTTCAGTGCTCTGAGGCCTATGGGTGTGTAGCGCTATATAAGAAATGTATTATTATTATTACCTACTGACATCTGTCTAAACAGCACTTGGAGGACTTGATGGCCTCTCCCATACAGTGACCGTCCCCTAGTCACAAACGGAGTATATGAGGTAGATGCACCGATAAGCATATGCCCACCTGCTGTCAAAAGAGAAATTATATCGTGCCTCCTATTGCGATAAATATATGTAAATTGGCCTACGCCAAGCTGCTCGAAAGTCGCTTGCGAAAGAATCCGTGTTGCAAGGTCCTGACCTTAAAATCAATGTAAGCCTCCATTTTAGGTCAATACGCCATTTTAGGATTCGCTTTGTAAAGTCACCCTGCGAGTTAAAATGGTGGACGATGTCATTCCAAAATACAACATGGCCGTCTTGACCTCTGTACATAGCGAATATGTAACTTGCCTGCAGGCCACTTGTTGAGGTCGTGAACTGAGACCTTGTCCTTCGTTGACTTGTGTGTAAGGGATTACTCGTGTAAAGAAACTAATCCAGGAGTATAATATAAAAACAATGTATTCAAATACTGAACATAGAACACTTGTTTAACCACACTGTATTAATGTTTAAGAAGACTAACATGGAAAATCCCAGATTACACAGTTGCTGTATAGGCTTGTTGATACATGTATTAAAAGCGAACCAGTTATATGCGGTTGTTCGAGACTTGGCATGAACCCTAGATCGGTGATGTATTTAGTGGAATAGTAACCCGAAGTGGGGCTGGACATCGTGCTCACAAAGTGTATAAAAAGCCAATGCATTCTAAAGTACAGTGTCTCTCACTGAACCACGCTGGAGTTAGTTTTGTTATACTGAGGGCCGATAGCTATCTGATTTTGCTGGTTTTTGTAACTGGATTCAGTATAAAATAAAGTACTTTGTATGTTTCTTTGTAACCTGTGTTCGGTGTATTTCCTTTTGGGGTACTCAGCCTCGATATTTTGGTTTTATTTTCACAGATGGCACCCGAATAGGGACCCTCAAGATTGATGTCGGATTGTTGAAGGTTGACACACGCTATCGGACCGGGATCGGACTGTGTGACAAAAAGGGGCCCCACTGAACGAGACGCGACACCGCAGCAGTGCTGCATGACCCGATCCCTGGACGATTAGCTTGTGGTCTGAGACAGCATCTTGACGAGGGTCCGCTTATCGAGGCGGGCAGATTTGCTGAAATCACCATACACGAGGTAAAATTAGTTAGGTAAGATTCTTTGAAATCCGATCGGACCTCCTTAGGTTTGTTCGGGTGAGTCGTGACCCGACTCTTAATTCAACCCTGAAAATTTGAATTTGGCACATTGTATCTGCAGACACAATTACTGACCAGGTAACACCAATATTTTGATATGCCTGGGAAATTGTCTACCTGCTTCAGGGCGTTGTTCCGCAGCAATAGACAATCTTTGGAATTTAGCCGCCCGGCACCACAGGAGGGGTCGCCGGCATGTACTATGTACTGTAAGCATGGCATTGGAAGTATAGTATTTAATGACATTTGGCACAGACAAACCAGACATGCCTCCGAATTTCAGTGGGCAATCAATGGTAGTTTTGAAATCCCTCGTATTGAGTATTTAGAGTCAATCCTATTAAAGAAAAAGGCTAGACCTGCAGCATTTGATGTTTTGCAGAATTGGAAAAAAGAAGCGTTGCAACAACTTAAAAAGTAGAGAAAAGCATGCGCGCCGTCATAAGACGAACGCCGAAAAAGCATTATTGTATGACCAAGATAAACATTCTGAATCGACTAGGAATATGGATAGGGCTTTCTCACTTGCTTCCGATGAATTTATAGATAAATTTTTAAATGAACGAAGGCCTGGTTCCTCTGCGCCACCTCCGTATTTTCCTCTTCCTGCTGCTTTGCCTCTTCCTCTTGTTATTCCTGCTCTACCTGCGGTTGTTCCCGTTGTTCCTGCTCCTCCAAATGTTCCCCTTTCTCCAGCTCCTCCACCTCTTCTTATCGCAGCAGTTACAGTACCTCTATTCAATTTTCCTGCTCCCTCTCTTCCAAGTGGTCCTGAGCCGCTTGTAATCGATCGAGGTGCAGGGTCAAAGGTTGTCACTCGCAATACTGTACTACCAGGGAAGAAACTTGAGTTAATTGCATGGGCTAAGCATTGTATGGAGAGGGATGATCAAGCTAATGTTTTTGCCACACTTTGTAATAGGGATAATTTTCCTGAGAAAAATGTTTTTATTGAAGGTTTAGGGATTCAGATATGTGTAATGTGGGGAAAATTAAATAATACAGATCTCCCACAAGGGTTAAGGGATCTAAATACTTTAGCGTTTTCTAGAGACAGTGTGGAGAAAGTAAATGAGCATGTCGAGAGGTTATTTGGGTATAGAAAGGAGTTAGAAAAGTTGCAGAATGAGGATGACGAAGAGGAAAGTATGTATGTACAGAAACGGTTCCTTCCTTATCGTGAATCGATATCTGAGGAAGCACGAATTTGTACGAAGGACGCGCTTAGATGGATTTCGGATATGTCGATAACTCCAGTTGAAGTATATGACACATATAGTCAGTATACGCCAGAAATGCAGAGGAAAGTGATGCAGGTAATCATAGAGTACCTACAGGATGATTGTGTAAAAAGAAAGATTAGTTGTCCCACAGAGTTATTGAGTATTTACAAGAGAGCTTTTTCACTTGACACTTCTTCGACTGCTTTAGCGCTCGATTTAGCTCTGTTGCTTAGTAAGCGTTCGGAGTCACCTACTTCTCAGTTGCCTATGAGAGAGGTTCCTCCGACATTTGTCCCGAAAGTTGAGATTGCGGCCGATGCTGCACAAAATATAGTCGCTGTGAACATTCCTGCACATTATGTATCACACTTCGTTCACGTCCCGTTCTCAAGACATGAAGTAAACACTATTAGGCAATCTATTCCTGATATTAGGAAAAATCCGACAGAATTCTATAAAGAAATGGAGTCCGTCTTGCAATCCTCAGTGTTCACCTTAGGTGATATTGATTTGTTGTTCCCTGTACTCCTGCCCGTAGATTTGTGGAAACAAGTTAGAACTATAGACGACGTGCCAGGGTTGGGAGATACATGGGTAAATATAACTAGACTCGATGGAGAAAGGCCAGCTGGTGAAAGACCGCCTCAGGTAATATTAACTTTGCCTGATAGAATCATTGAAAAATTGAAAACCATAATTCCAGAGAAAAGAATTATATGGGACAAACTTACAGCCTGTGTCCAAGGAAAGTCTGATGGTGCTACCGAGTTCTTTAATCGGTTCAAACAGGTATTCTCGGATTTCAGTGGACAAGACCTAGGCACAGAGTCTGGGAAAAGATTATTTGTGGACAAATTTGTGTGTGGTTTGCTGCCTGACACCCAGTCACCAATTATGTTTTCTGAGAGAGCTTGGCAGGCGAAATCGCAATCAGAAGTACTGCACATGGCTCAGTACTACAAGAACTGTGTCAATAATGAAAAAAATAGGGTTGAAAAACGAAAAGGCGATTTGAAAACTAAAGTGCTATTGCAGCAAATTGTTAGAGGCCCCAGAGGGGGTAGTTCTCATATTAGAGGTCAGTATGTCCTGCAAGGGAATGTGCCCTTGGGTCCTGTGAACATTAACCAGTGTGCCTATTGTCATCAAGAGGGTCATTGGCGAGCACAATGCCCTGTCCTTCAACAAAGGTCAAATAATACATTCGGAAATATGGGTAGACGATCCAGAGGTCGCCCGGGTGTAGGGGGCCTTGCTAGAGGTCAGTTTACACAGGATCCTCAGCAACCTTTCTCGCAGGATAATCAGATTTTGAGTGTGGACACCAGGAACATATTTGATCATCCTTCCGCTGCATATTTATCTGAAGAGCTTCCCTTTGATGACATTCTGTTTCGTTAGGATTGCCCGAAGCAGGGTTTGGAACCTACACCTATTCCCGTCAGTCAGAAAGGTCCCTACATTGAAATGATGGTGGGAAATAGGAAACATCCGTTTTTGACACTGGAGCACAGAAGTGTTCCATTGATTATTCACAGGTTCCAAACATTCCACTGTCAGGGCAAACCAATGTTTCTGTAGGGTTTTCTGGCACACCAGTTGTTTGTCCGGTTTCTTTGCCGGTACCCATTTCTTTGGGTCCCTTTACGGACCACTGTCCATTTCTGTTGACTTCGAATTGTGGAGGGAACTTGCTGGGGTTGAATCTGTTAAAGGAATTAAATGCAGTGATGTATTGTTCTTCTGATGGAGTGCGCTTGACGATTTCACCACAGCAATTTTCTGTCTCGCAATTCTTGACTAGACCTTTGCCGCCAGAATTCATTAATGTACCAGAGAGCTTGTGGGCTGTCGATGACAATGATGTCGGTTTATTCAAGATTGAACCTGTTAAGATAGTTTTGAAACATGGAATTGAGCTGCCACGCATTCCCCAGTATAAGATTTCAGTTGAGGGCGAGCAAGCTTTGAAATGCATTGTTTCCGATTTTGTGCATCGGGGGGTGATTGAAGAAATTTCAGGAAGTTTGTGTAATAGTCCGATTTTACCCATGTACAAGAAAGGCGATAATGCAATTCCATTCCGTTTCATAATTGATTTACGTGCCATTAATAAAGTCGTCGCTCCACAATTTCCAATTGTGCCTGATGTAACGACAATCCTAACCATGATTCCAGCTACAGCTACTTACTTTAGTGTGGTGGATCTAAAGAATGCTTTCTTTAGTATTCCTATACACAAGGATAGTAGATACTTGTTCGCGTTCACCTTAGGGGGACGCTCGTTCACATTTACTCGTGCACCTCAAGGGTACACAGAGAGTCCTAGCATTTATAGTAGGGCTTTGAAAGAACAACTTGATACCCTTGAATTGCCCTCTACCTGTACATTACTTCAGTACGTTGATGACTTGCTTTTAGCTGCTGACTCTGAGAGCGCCTGTAAGGAGGGCACTGTGTTATTGCTTATCAATCTAGCTAAGCATGTTCACAAAGCTCGCTTAAAAAATTTCAATATTGTTGCCAGGAGGTCGCCTATTTAGGCTATCTCCTGTCAAAGGAGGGAAGAGGATTGACACCTGAAAGAATAAAACACATTTCTGGCATGTCTGTCCCAAATACACAGAAGGAAGTTAGAGCCTTGATAGGTATGGCTTCTTACTGTAGGTTGTGGATCCCAACTTTTTCACTAGTGATCAAACCGATGTTGGCTTTGACGAAGAAGGGCATTTCTTCGCCATTGCCATGGAACGCGGAACACCAGCAATCGCTTGACTTGCTTAAGACTGCACTATGCTCTGCACCAGTTTTGGGCACACCAAACTATGAAAAGGCCTTTGTGTTGTTTGTGTATGAATGTGATGGATGTGCTTTGGCTGTATTAACGCAGGAACATGGAGAGAAGAATAGGCCATGCGGTTACTTTTCTTCTGCCCTTGATCCTGTAGCATGCGCTTTGCCAAGATGTTTGCGAGCTGTCGCTGCTGCTGCTGCGTCTGTAAAACAGAGTGAGGGAATGGTCCTAAGCCATGATCTAACCCTGATGGTGCCTCACTCTGTAGATGTTCTACTGACCGGACTCAAACGCAACACCTCACTTCTGCACGGTTGACAAGATATGAATTGATCTTGTTTGCTCCTCACATTCAAATTAAGAGGTGTTGTGTTCTTAATCCGGCTGAACTCCTACCTTTCCCGCAAGATACTACTTGCCGCGATGAAGAGTCACATGATTGTTTGTATACTACCGAACAAGAGACAAAGGGTAGAATTGATTTGAAAGACACTACTTTGGATAATCCGCAAGGAGAGCTGTTCTGTGATGGCTCCTGCTTCAAACTTCCGGATGGTACATCCACAGCTGCTTATGCAATCACATTAAGCACGGTTGTGGAAACTAAGAGAATCACGCATAATTCTGCGCAGGCCGCAGAGATTATAGCACTGACCCGAGCTTGTGAACTTTCCGAAGGGCTTGCAGTAAATATATATATACTGATAGTCAGTATGCCTTTGGGGTGGTTCACAACTTTGGGAGACTTTGGTCAGAGAGAGGGTTCCTAACTTCACATGGCACCAAAATCCAACATGGCTCCCTAATAGTACAACTACTCTCAGCGCTTGCTCTCCCTACTCAGTTAGCAATTATGAAATGTGCAGCACATCGAAAGGTTACAGATGATATAGGGAAAGGGAATGCTTTCGCTGATCAGATAGCTAGACAAACTTCTACCGATCTCCTTACGGAGATGTACGTTTCAAGGGAGACTGTAGATGGTTATGCAATGGATGAGGGTGTTGAGTCTGTACGGGATATCCAAGCTGATGCCACGTTAGAAGAATCCAAAAGGTGGGCTGAAGGCTTTGGGAATCTTGATGACGGGTTTTGGGTGGATATAGTGCAAGGGAAATGGCTACTCCCTGACGCGTATGTAAGGATGATGGTCATCATGGCCCATGGCCCTACGCATGTATGTGCCCAGAAGATGACAAAAATGTTAGAGAAGGTTTGGGTAAATGACAACATTTCGAAAATTGCCCAGCGCTACGTCCAGGATTGCATGATTTGCCAACAACACAATGTGGGAAAGGGGACAGTAACTCCGAGGGGAAGTTTTGGGCCACCCTCTGTCCCCTTCGAGGTGATCCACTTTTACTTTATTGAAATGGAACAATGTGATAATAAAAAATATGTGCTGGTGGTTATCTGCGCTTTTAGTAAATGGGTTGAGGCTTTCCCTGTTAAAGATGCTACAGCCTTGACTACTGCAAAAATCATGTTAAGGGAATACTTCCCGCGGTTCGGGCTACCAAGAGTTATCTGGTCGGACAATTGTCCACATTTTGTCGCTGCTGTAATTCTGCAGATATGTACGGCATTACTAATTGACAAACGGTTCCATTCGGCCAGACATGCTCAGAGCGCCGGACTAGTAGAAAGACACAACGGTATCATTAAGAACAAGCTCGCTAAGACATGTGCCTGCACCAAACTAAAATGGCCAGACGCCTTACCGATTGTGTTGTTATCCATGCGTACAACCCCTCAAACTAAGACTGGGCTCTCTCCATTTGAGGTGGTAATGGGGAGAACTGCCAAAATTTGGAACCTTCCTAAATGCAATTCATTGAGAAATGTTGAAAATGTATTACTTTCAGATTATTGCAGCCAGTTGACTAAAAACCTGTATTTGATTTATCACCAGGTACGAGAAGCTTTACCTGTGCGATATGAGGGCCCGGCCCACAGCATACGGCCTGGAAGCTGGGTGCTCGTCAAAGCATTTGAGCGCTCCTCCTGCCTTGCGCCTCACTGGTGTGGGCCGTTCCAAGTCATGTTGGTCACCCAGACAGCGGTGCGGGTCTCTGGGAGAAAGAACTGGATACACGCGTCCCACGTCAAGAAACTGCCTCACCCTGTGCCACACGTTACAGAAGAAACAGAACCCCTCGCTAATGCTGCAACCAACGATCCCAAAGCAGTAAGTAGCACTGAGAGTGTGTCGGAGAATTTCTCTGAGTCTGTGAGGCTTGGGGAAGCTGCCATTTTGTCTCCACACTCTCCAAAAGTTTTGCATCCGGAAACTGCTATTTCAAATTCAGCATCTTCACTTGTTTCCGACACGTTGCTTCCAGCAGGAAGTGACGACATATTGTTTCCGGATCAATCAGTACCGGGAAAAGTAAGGTAAATCTGCGTCCAAGAAAATAGATTTACGGCACGGTTTTGCTGTGCATCTGATAGATTTACGGCACGGCTCGGCTGTGCATTTGAAGAAGAAAAGGATCATCGAGGGCTTGTTTTTGCCCAAATTTGAGAAAGGGGATTCTGTTGGCTAGGGTTGTGGAAGGACTAAGAAGTCGCTCGACCGGGAGGTCACCAGCAACGAATATTGGGGTATCCGTTCGAAGACTACAATGCCCGCTACCGCTACCGCTCGTATGGGACTTGTAAATAAGGGGGTGAACAACCGGGAAAATGGACAAAATGCCTGGGCCCCGAAATTGTATTGCTGTATTTTTATAATGATATTTGGGTTTTTAATAGTCACTGCCTTAGGATTGTGGTACCTTGAGGAAACTAATTTGTTAGACCTTTTGTTACCTACTGAAAGTACACCTATTGTTCCTAATCCCTTTGTACATTTACATAGTCTATCCCCTAGGGACTCTCAGCACAGACAAAAGGTACCACAATAACACTCTACTACTTATCATGAATGCTACGCATGCCATTTTTAATAAGTCCAACTGTTGGGTCTGCTCACATTTACCGCAACACGGGGATAAGGGGCAAGGTTGGTATATTCATCCTTTACCTTTCACAACTGCTTGTTATGCTTCTCTTAGAGCGTTGTTCGAATGATAGCATCTCAGGGAACTTTGATGGCACCAATTTGAATAGTTTTGAGAAATGTGTTTTGACTCCCCTGGGATGCTCGCTTTTCGCAAACAGGAGTAAACCTAAGGTTGCTTCTATTAGGCCTTCTGATAAACTGTCTCGTCCTTTCCAATCTTTGATTTCCTTTAAGATGGCTCCAATAGGCAATAAGGATGCCATGTCTCCTTCTTACACGGTTAATCATAGCCCCGATTCAGTTTCCTTTTGCATACAGAGGAATTGAACTCAGTCAATGGGAGATTTTCTAGGTTGTGACAACGTTGCAAATTTGACTGGGGAAAACAGACCTCTGTGTGTAGGCAAACCGGTCTACTTTGTCTGCGGTAATGTAGCATTCTGTCACGCCCTCTCACACAACCCATTTCTCACTTCCCCCCTCACACCTGTCTCCCTCATCAGGCGCTTCTTGCCGTCGTATTTCCCATTCACACCAGCGGGGGAAACACGGCAGGCGGAATACCATGTTGGGCGGACCTGCCTCTTTTCGCCCTTTTCCACGTTGGCGGTTGCCATGGCGCCTCCTGCACAGCCGGCGACGCCAGGATACCAGGACGTACCGACAGCCCCAATCGCTGGCCGCGTTGCGCTCCACGCAACGTGCGCGAGCAGTCACGTGATGCGTCACGTGATACCGCTCGCCTCTTCAAAAGAAGCCGGCAAACAAGACTCTTTGCTTCACAGCTACTTCTACGGAGGACTGCCAGACGTTACCTTTGCTTCTTGTTTTCTCTCCTTGCTTCGACCTCGGAACGCTTCTTGGAACTGCTCTTGGATTACTCTTGGACTCTGGCGTGCTCTCGGATTTCCCGGACATCTGACACCTATTTGTACTCTGGACTTGCTTTTGGATTGCCCTTCTGTTTTGCAACCCTCGGATTGCTTCACGCTTTGCCACGTATCCAGTCTTGCTCCACCAGGTGCTTTCAGGAGTGTCAACTACATCATTCCAGCCTGCTGTGGGTTCCCCTGCATAGGTTCCTTACTTACACTCCACCCCTGTTAGGTAAGCTGGTGTCACTGCATCTTGTTTACTCCTTCTGCCCATTGCCAATTGCCTTTTTGAGTGTTTTCCTTGATTATAACCCTTTGCCTTACAGTACTCAGGGGTCCTTCCGGCGTTCCCGATACCAGGCTGACGACAACACTCCCACCTGTGGCCTCAAAGATTGCTTGGGCAGTACTTTACTTTCTGCTCGAGCGGTACTTGGGGACGGAGGCATTACATAACTGCACGACCATCAAGTCGGACCCATCAAGTTAGAACACATTCCCATGGTTGCCCAGGGATTGACAGGGAACCTGTTATTTAGGGGTCCTGTTACCTGGGTGTTTATAGCTGGTACAAGAGAAGTTTCAAAGGCTCGTCCACGGCAGGACGAGAATGGTGACACCCCCGCACAAATCTTGGGAGATATAGCTAAATCAGTTGTGCCATTTTGGGGGCAGATAGCGAATTCAGAAGATATCAGAAAACTAGCGAGAGTACTGGAGAGAACCATCAACTGGACCACGGACATACTCTATAATATGACGTTAGAACAGAAGGCGATAAGACTAGTAGCGCTTCAAAACCGGATGGCATTAGATGTCATTCTGGCTGGGCGTGGTGGAGTGTGTAAATCAGTGGGGTCCGCTTGCTGTGTTTTCGTACCAGATTCCTCCCCAACTATCTTCAAGGCAATACAGAATCTGCACATCCCTAGTTCTGAAGTGCATGTTCCCGAGGGAAACTGGGATCTTAGCGCTTGGTTCTGGGACATCTTGCGATCTTGGGGTTGGAAGGTACTTTCGGTCTTGCTGATTATTTTGGGAATCCTGTTGTTTCTTTGTTGCTGTATTCAGTGTCTACCTGGTATGTGTTCGATGCTAGGGGGATATTGCGCACAAGCGATAGGTTCGATAGGACATAAAGTGTATGCCCTGGATAAAACTTCCAAAGAATATGTGTTGAAAGAAATTGTAGCAAATGACCTAATGGCGATAGATATTTCCGACAGTGATTTAGGGTGCATGGACGATGATGCATGGAGTTACTTGCAAGGAGATCCAAAGTAGTTTTAGCACTTGGCATAGGCCAAAAGGAGGGTTTGTCAAAAGAGAAATTATATTGTGCCTCCTATTGCGATAAATATATGCATATTGGCCTACGCCAAGCTGCTCGAAAGTCGCTTGCGAAAGAATCTGTGTTGCAAGGTCCTGACCTTAAAATCAATGTAAGCCGCCATTTTAGGTCAATCCGCCATTTTAGGATTCACTTTGTAAAGCCACCCTGTGAGTTAAAATGGTGGACGATGTCATTCCAAAATACAACATGGCCGTCTTGACCTCTGTACATAGCTAATATGTAACTTGCCTGCAGGCCACTTGTTGAGGTCGTGAACTGAGACTTTGTCCTTTGTTGACTTGTGTTTAAGGGATTACTCGTGTAAAGAAACTAATCCATGAGTATACTATAAAAACAATGTATTCAAATACTGAACATAGAACACTTGTTTAACCACATTGTATTAATGTTTAAGAAGACTAACATGGAAAATCCCAGATTACACAGTTGCTGTATAGGCTTGTTGATACATGTATTAAAAGCGAACCAGTTATATGCGGTTGTTCGAGACTTGGCATGAACCCTAGATCGGTGATGTATTAAGTGAAATATTAACCCGAAGTGGACTTAAAAAATGTGAGGAATCTGTTTTGAGGTATTTTTCACTTAGAACTCTGCGCCCTCTTTATCTTGTACTACAGTTTAAAAGGTCGCATGGAACTAGGGTAACAATGGAGTCTTTGATTCCTCTACTCCATTAGGAAAAGACAAAATAGAAGTTGGTTACCCTTAAGAAGTGCTCATGCGCCCGGAAGAAATTATTGAGAAATCCATTGATTGGAAAAAATCACACGACTTCAATTTGAGATTGATATTTGTCAATTTATCTTGAAAAATGTTGCCCTATGGTGATAACACGTGTTTCGACGTATCCAACGTCCTTTTCAAATCAGGGCTTTATAATTCATGTACAATCAATTTAAATAGCAATTTGCAAAATAGAAATAAAAAAGTGTGGTAAACAAGAAGACACAAAGTAGATATTCATGTGAACCGTAAAATTCAAAAACAAAAATAAAAAGTCATTGTTAATTCATTCATAAATTGAAGAAAAAAGAACGGAAAATAAAAAGATGGCCATGTTCGGGAGGGGGAGAGGGGTAGGAGGTTTGTGGGAATCAGAGAAAAAACACAGAGAAAGAAAAAAAGAAGAACAACAATTATATTATCAAATCATTGATAAAAATCATGTGTCGGTTAGGTGTAAATAACTGTGATCATGTACCCATAATAATTAGATATCTTACCCATTATATAGCGTGGTTGTGCATGTAATTGTCAGGTTTCATGTCCAGTCATGGGATAATCCCTGCTACCTATGGGGAAAATTTCCATATGTAATTTTATAAGTTGACAATGTCATAATTGAACTTGCAAAAACTATAGTACAAAAAATCGTTGGTATTCGTCTTGTTCCTACCACCTAAGCTATTCTGTGAGTTCCAATGATCCCTTCAAATCATTATAGTTGTTAATTCTCATACCTGGGCATGGGCAAAGTTATTCCCATGACCGGCTGTAACATTGAACGTTTGTAATATTAACATATGGTGGGAGTGTCCTTTTCCTTGATTCAAAACACGGGAAACAATGCTGCATCTAAATATTTTTCCCAATTGGTATACTGTGATTTCATTGCTCAGTAACCGTGAGGGCCACAAAGTCAAATAAACCCTACACACTGTTGGTCAAACTAAATCGCATTCCTGTTTGTTTGCGTGGACTGTAAGTCCACATCTAAATCATGCCGTAACTTTAAAGCAATACGATCGCCGTAGGGCTGCAACGTGATGCCCCCGTCAACTGCAGAAAATGTATTTGGCAAAGGCATAAACCACGAGGGTCCGCATGCTTGCATTGCATATCCTTTGCTTGGGTGGGCTACTCTTGCTGTTAGGCTCACCTTGGTTACTTTGTTGTATCTTTCCGTCCTCGTACCGGCGTGTCCACCCGATCCCTGTTTGTTATGTAGACCGGTTGCTAGGGGACTTCAGTCCTACTACTATTTCTGCTTGGGCGCCATCTTTTGGGCTAAGTTACTGGTTTCCCAATGTCACGTACGTAATCTTGTTCCCTCTCCTGTCAATTGTTATTGTTTCAGGCTTGAGCGCCATCTTTTGGGCTAAGTTACTGGTTTCCCAATGTTACGTACGTAATCTTGTTCCCTCTCATGTCGATTATTCTAGATTCCCAAATAAAGTAGAAATAAAATAAATATGACACTGTTTACGCCCCTTGTCTAAAAGGGGTTGAACACGTACAAATTTGAGCGTATCATGCATATCTTAACCTGTTGTAACACAAATTTCCATGTCTATAAATCTCATTTAAGGTTCTTATTGTAAAAGTGTACGGCATTCTCTGTCATGTGAGAGCACGTGCCCTTGTGGTTATCTGCCTGGCTTGTTAGACATGATAGCTAGTATACTGGGAAGATGATACATTAATTAATAGTTGCTGTGAGAGAAAGAGGTCTAGCTATATATTCATTGCTGATGTAAAGTGCTATTGAACTGTTATTTATTTAACCCTTGTCTTAAAGATACCCTGTCCATTGGGAAAAAATGAGAGTCTCCTGATAGGCAATATTTCATAAAAAAGAATACATTTCATTGTCCGAATTCAGGCCTCTTTCAACTGAACGAAATTTACAGATCAATTTAGCTTCCTCTTGTCGTAATTTCAACTCTTGGTTTCCTCCTCTTGGTCCTAAGGTCACTCTCTTAAGTCCGGCAAATTTTAGAGTTTTTTTAGTGTCACATTGGTGTTCCTTTTGCCAGTGCTGGGCCAGTGGTGAATTTGAATTTGGATTCCCTATGGATGAGAAATGTTCTCTGATCCTGATCCTTAGTTCTCTAATGGTGCTCCCTATGTAGATCTTATTACATTCACAAATGATGGTATATATGACGTATTTGGTACGGCAGTTAATATGTTCAACGATTTTGAAGTTGGTGCCATATTGATCTTCAAAATTTGTCAAATTATCCATCGCATGTTTGCACATTGTACAGGTCCCACATTTCCTGAAGCCCTTCGTTTGTTTTGGTGACCAAGTAATGGTGCTCTCCGGTCTTAATTCTGGAAGTAGAGATGGGCTCAATATGTTTTTGATAGTTTTTGCCCGTTTGTAGATGATCACTGGGTCGTCATTGATGTAGTTCCTGACATGTGGGTCCAAAAGTAAAAGATGCCAATTTCTTTTAAGGATACTTCTCAAAGTTCCATTGTTTTTACAAAATGTGGTAATGAAGCTGACTTCTTCCTTTCGGTCATTGGTTTTGGGTTTCGTGGTTAAAGTCTCTTTCCTATTCAGTGCTTTAGCTTGTGTCTGTGCCTTCAAAATAGTCTTGGAGCCATATCCCCTAGCCTTAAATCTTCTTGAAAGCAGATGGCATTCTTGTTCAAATACCTCTTGTTCAGAACAATTGCGACGGGCCCTGATGTATTCTCCACTTGGAATATTCCTGATAACCTAGTTCTGATGACAGCTGGTTGCAAATAAAGTTGAGTTAGCCTCTGTTGTCTTCCTAAAAGTTCTGGTCATTAATTGATCATCTTTCACATAGATATTGAGGTCTAGAAAATCTATTGATGATTTGCTGAAATTTCCAGTAAATTCTATCCCCATGTGATTGCTGTTGGCTCTGTTCCTGAACTTTTCCAAATCGTCCTGTTCTCCTTGCCATATCAATAGAACATCATCTATGTATCGAGTCCATAGAATCACGTGTTCTTGATATGCCTCGTCTTGGTAGACATGCTTGTCCTCGTACATCGCCATAGTCAGATTGGCGAGGGCGGGGGCAAATTTAACTCCCATCGCCACTCCTCTTGTTTGTCGGTAAAATTCCCCATTGAAAATGAACACATTGTTTTGCAGAGTCAAAAGGACCATTTCCTTGAGCATGTTGACTGATTGGAATTTAGATGCAGTTTGTGTGGAAAATATATAGTCTATTGTTTCAATTGCCATTTCATGTCTGATGGATGTGTACAATGACTTCACGTCCCAAGTGGCTAGAACGTAATCAGGTTCCCATTTGATCGAAGCTAGTTTATTGATTGCAGAAGTTGTGTCCTTCAGATATGCTTTGGTTTGGTTTACCCGCGGGCTGAGTATACTGTCAATGAACTCTGCCATGTTCATGGTTGCCCAGTTAATCCCTCAGTTAGACCTCAATATCTATGTGAAAGATGATCAATTAATGACCAGAACTTTTAGGAAGACAACAGAGGCTAACTCAACTTTATTTGCAACCAGCTGTCATCAGAACTCGGTTATCAGGAATATTCCAAGTGGAGAATACATCAGGGCCCGTCGCAATTGTTCTGAACAAGAGGTATTTGAACACGAATGCCATCTGCTTTCAAGAAGATTTAAGGCTAGGGGATATGGCTCCAAGACTATTTTGAAGGCACAGACACAAGCTAAAGCACTGAATAGGAAAGAGACTTTAACCACGAAACCCAAAACCAATGACCGAAAGGAAGAAGTCAGCTTCATTACCACATTTTGTAAAAACAATGGAACTTTGAGAAGTATCCTTAAAAGAAATTGGCATCTTTTACTTTTGGACCCACATGTCAGGAACTACATCAATGACGACCCAGTGATCATCTACAAACGGGCAAAAACTATCAAAAACATATTGAGCCCATCTCTACTTCCAGAATTAAGACCGGAGAGCACCATTACTTGGTTACCAAAACAACAACGAAGGGCTTCAGGAAATGTGGGACCTGTACAATGTGCAAACATGCGATGGATAATTTGACAAATTTTGAAGATCAATATGGCACCAACTTCAAAATCGTTGAACATATTAACTGCCGTACCAAATACGTCATATATACCATCATTTGTGAATGTAATAAGATCTACATAGGGAGCACCATTAGAGAACTAAGGATCAGGATCAGAGAACATTTCTCATCCATAGGGAATCCAAATACAAATTCACCACTGGCCCAGCACTGGCAAAAGGAACACCAATGTGACACTAAAAAAACTCTAAAATTTGCCAGACTTAAGAGAGTGACCTTAGGACCAAGAGGAGGAAACCAAGAGTTGAAATTACGACAAGAGGAAGCTAAATTGATCTGTAAATTTCGTTCAGTTGAAAGAGGCCTAAATTCGGACAATGAAATGTATTCTTTTTTATGAAATATTGCCTATCAGGAGACTCTCATTTTTTCCCAATGGACAGGGTATCTTTAAGACAAGGGTTAAATAAATAACGGTTCAATAGCACTTTACATCAGCAATGAATATATAGCTAGACCTCTTTCTCTCACAGCAACTATTAATTAATGTATCATCTTCCCAGTATACTAGCTATCATGTCTAACAAGCCAGGCAGATAACCACAAGGGCACGTGCTCTCACATGACAGAGAATGCCGTACACTTTTACAATAAGAACCTTAAATGAGATTTATAGACATGGAAATTTGTGTTACAACAGGTTAAGATATGCATGATACGCTCAAATTTGTACGTGTTCAACCCCTTTTAGACAAGGGGCGTAAACAGTGTCATATTTATTTTATTTCTACTTTATTTGGGAATCTAGAATAATCGACATGAGAGGGAACAAGATTACGTACGTAACATTGGGAAACCAGTAACTTAGCCCAAAAGATGGCACTCAAGCCTGAAACAATAACAATTGACAGGAGAGGGAACAAGATTACGTACGTGACATTGGGAAACCAGTAACTTAGCCCAAAAGATGGCGCCCAAGCAGAAATAGTAGTAGGACTGAAGTCCCCTAGCAACCGGTCTACATAACAAACAGGGATCGGGTGGACACGCCGGTACGCGGACGGAAAGATACAACGAAGTAACCAAGGTGAGCCTAACAGCAAGAGTAGCCCACCCAAGCACAGGATATGCAATGCAAGCATGCGGACCCTCGTGGTTTATGCCTTTGCCAAATACATTTTCTGCAGTTGACGGGGGCATCACGTTGCAGCCCTACGGCGATCGTATTGCTTTAAAGTTACGGCATGATTTAGATGTGGACTTACAGTCCACGCAAACAAACAGGAATGCGATTTAGTTTGACCAACAGTGTGTAGGGTTTATTTGACTTTGTGCCCCTCACGGTTACTGAGCAATGAAATCACAGTATACCAATTGGGAAAAATATTTAGATGCAGCATTGTTTCCCGTGTTTTGAATCAAGGAAAAGGACACTCCCACCATATGTTAATATTACAAACGTTCAATGTTACAGCCGGTCATGGGAATAACTTTGCCCATGCCCAGGTATGAGAATTAACAACTATAATGATTTGAAGGGATCATTGGAACTCACAGAATAGCTTAGGTGGTAGGAACAAGACGAATACCAACGATTTTTTGTACTATAGTTTTTGCAAGTTCAATTATGACATTGTCAACTTATAAAATTACATATGGAAATTTTCCCCATAGGTAGCAGGGATTATCCCATGACTGGACATGAAACCTGACAATTACATGCACAACCACGCTATATAATGGGTAAGATATCTAATTATTATGGGTACATGATCACAGTTATTTACACCCAACCGACACATGATTTTTATCAATGATTTGATAATATAATTGTTGTTCTTCTTTTTTCTTTCTCTGTGTTTTTTCTCTGATTCCCACAAACCTCCTACCCCTCTCCCCCTCCCGAACATGGCCATCTTTTTATTTTCCGTTCTTTTTTCTTCAATTTATGAAAGAATTAACAATGAGTTTTAATTGTTGTTTTTGAATTTTACGGTTCACATGAATATCTACTTTGTGTCTTCTTGTTTACCACACTTTTTTATTTCTATTTTGCAAATTGCTCTTTAAATTGATTGTACATGAATTATAAAGCCCTGATTTGAAAAGGACGTTGGATACGTCGAAACACGTGTTATCACCATAGGGCAACATTTTTCAAGATAAATTGACAAATATCAATCTCAAATTGAAGTCGTGTGATTTTTTCCAATCAATGGATTTCTCAATAATTTCTTCCGGGCGCATGAGCACTTCTTAAGGGTAACCAACTTCTATTTTGTCTTAACCCGAAGTGGGGCTGGACATCGTGCTCACAAAGTTTTTAAAAAGCCAATGCATTCTAAAGTACAGCGTCTCTCATTGAACACACTGAACCACGCTTGAGTTTGTTGCGTTGTACTGAGGGCCGATAGCTATCTGATTTTGTAACTGGATTCAGAATAAAATAAAGTACTTTGTATGTTCCTTTGTAACCCATATTTGGTGTATTTCCTTTTGGGGTACTCAGCCTCGATATTTTGTTTTTGTTTTCACACTGCGGCTCCCAGATCAATCGGATGAGGTTGTTTAATAACTGGCTGAGGTACTTGCAACTTAGCATCCTCTGGCACCTGTGCCCCCTGCTGAGGTTTTCTCGGTCCTGCCCTTAAAGCTGCTTGCATGTTAGTACAAAAACAACATCTTCGTGGATTCACTGTCCTGCTCTTCCTGTTCAGCCTCCATAATCTCCTCTATTGTCTGAGGGCACAGGTGCAAATTTCTGTCTGACGCGCCCTTCGATCTTAAATACTTTATTTGTCCTTGCAGTCTGTCATTAACTTCCTTTAGTCCGCTAATCTTGAAGTCGTTAAGTTGTGCAGTTGCCTTCTCTAACCATGTTGCAAATGCTCCTCACAGCTTTGGTGTTATTTTCCCTTTCTATACTTCTAATGACCATTAGGCTGCTCCCAACGTATCTAAATTAACAGTCCCATCTATCGGAAACAGAGTGTGTTCGGTTTGTCATGTCTTATAATGCTTGGAGTCTAAAAAGTCAGATGTAGTGCTTTTAAAATGGATGAACATGTAATGTGTGAGCGACCCCTTTGGTGGTTCCTCCGCCCGTTTCGAATGCCATTTGCCAATTTCTGCATCTACTTTTATCACTCAGCCAATGTCCAGTTGCTCTGTTGCCAGCCGGCCCATGTACCATTCACTCTTTGACTCCATTCCTTTGCGACTCATTTGCGATACTGAGAAGGAAGGGTACTGATAACCAGAGGGACTGCAGAGTGGTTCTGAAAGGATTATGGGGCACTCAAACTACAATCATTCACCTATCCCTATATAAATTGGGCTCTGGTACATCAATTCCCAATTTCCCCTTTTATGTATTACCTATTCTAAACTGGGGAAAAAACGATAATATAGAGAGGTCTCCTACTGATCCCTTCTTGTTCCAGAACTAGAATGCATTCGGGCTAAAATATCAGCAATATATTCATAACCAGCCAAACTACTTTATCAATCCCAATATTTTGCTAGATCCATTGTAAGGCAGAAATACTAGATAATTGCTAGAACCACTGCAATACAACAAGCAAAAACAACGGCCAATATAGCAAACCCAACCCAGAACTTCCATCCCATCACTGCGTTTCACACAAATAAATCCCCATTTTGCCTGTCCATCCCCAAATCAACAAGAAATAACTCTTGGATTCCCGGTGCAGCTCCACATGCACATGCACCGACCTGGTGTCCTCTTCACGATAACTCCATGGAGTTTTTAACAAGGACTCCTGCCTTATTCTCTGTGCGTGTTTGACAGCTTTGGGAGGAGGTAGACCAATGCCCAATGCTGTACCCTGTTGCATGACAGATCCGAGTCACGAGCACCGATCTGTAAACATGATGAAAAGACAGCAGTTTTAGTTCTCAGTAGATTTACAGGAGAAGGTTTAAAAAAGGTTTCTTGCAAGAAAAAACAGTCTGCATGCCACCATAACCCCAAAACCCAAACAACGCGCTCTGCCCCAGCTCTGCTCCCCTTATACTACTTGAGAAGCTCGAACTCATATCTATGAGTAGCCCTACGTATACCTTCCAGCATGCAAGTTCCCACCTCCTGGAGATTAAAGGAGTTAATTGTACTATCGTCCATCTTCTATTTCCATTTTTTCTGCGTATCACGTGCTAGTCAACTTGAGGGTCATGATGACGAATATGATGGCATCCGGTTTCATACTCCTCAAGCGAGGGACGTATGTCATCCACCACATGACGCATTGGCTTTCCCCAATGAGGGGCTTATTGCTTAATCCAGTTAGAAAAGGTATAGTACACAAAGTGGCTGGCTGATGGCCTTGGCACAGTAACCCTGAGTACAGTGAAAAGTTATAAGCTCAGCAGTTCATAGGGCAGGCATGCCCAGTGCATCATATTACTTACAAGCAGTACCTCTAGCCAACGACACGTGAAAAAACCCTCAAGAGAGTCCACAAATATTTAAAGGAATAGTGCGCTCAAAAGATGGGCAATAATCAAAAACATGCATTTAACATAATTTTAAAGAAAGTTCCTATGCAAACTTTTGAACAAACGAGGCTCAAAGCGTTTACATGGGAGCATCCATTTTGCCATTTCAGGCAGCCTCCTCAGCTCATGTTAAGCTCTGCCCTGGCGGAACTAAACAAGCAGCAAAAGCCCCCTACTGGGAGCTTTTGCTTACTGCATCCAGAGCAGAGCTGTACATGGGCTGAGGAGGCTGCCTTCACTTTCATTTTACGTTTTTGGTGCTCCCCAAGCCCAGGGAAGCACAGAAAATGTAAAATGAAGGCAAAAAGCAAAGGTGCAGCAGTTATAAATACAACATTGTTGTATTTGTGATTGCTGTGGTTGGAAAACCACGGCAATCACAAATACAACAACGTTGTATTTCTGACTGTGGCGGCTTTCGCTTTGAGTCTCCTGGACTTCCCTGACCCGGGGGAGCCCAGGAAACTCAAAGCTGAAGCCGCCCCAGTCAGAAATACAACATTATTGTATTTGTAAATGCAGCAGTTTTCTTTCTACGTTTCTCGTGCCCTGGGAAAACTGCAGCATATTTAAATACAACAACGACAAACGTCGGGGGAGCCCAGGAGACTCGGAGCTGAAGCCACAGCAAACAGGGGGGAGCCCAGGAGACTCAAAGCTGAAGCCACATCAAACATAAACACAACGTTATAAATGCTGCGGTTTTCTTTCTAGGTTAGAAAGAAAACCGCAGCATTTATTTTGTAGTGCTTTTTAAAAAGAATGAAATTTAAAACACTTACCAGTAGCAGCTTGTGTTAATATCTGCTCTCCAGCAATAATGAAGCAAAAGCTACCTGCTGGTAGCTTTTGTTTATTACAGCTGGCTGGCTTTTGCTTCATTAATGCCGCAAGGGCAGAAATTAACACAAGCACAGGAGGCTCATCCATTTCACAGAATGGATGCCTCCTAGGGTTTTAAATCTGTGGCTTTGAGCCTCATTTTCTCAAAAGTTTACATAGGAACTTTCTTAATTTTTTTTTAAAAAGAATTTTATTACATTTATACAAACCAACAAAACAAACAAAAATACTACCAAACACGCAGTGCACTGCTCAAGCAATACATGAACATCAATCAGTCTTTGACCACTGCCCCCGCAATCCCACCCCCCCTTATGAGCCTGTTTGTCCTCCACACTCCGTATCCGCTGCATGAGGCAGGGCATCGCTTTCCTCGGATTCCGCTGGATCCAATGTTGTTCCAAATAGTTCAGCTATTAATAATTTCCATGCCATCAGGGTACCCACTTCTTCCTCCCAATACATGCTACTTGCCTCCTGCCATACAACAGTTTCAGCCTCCCCCCATTTCTGCAATTCCCTCCACCACACATCCACCCGTGGTCCGTGACACTTTTTCCATCCCATAGCAATCCTCCGCTTTGCAAGCACATATGCCAAGTCTTTCAATTTCCCAACATGTTTAAGCTTCCGTGACCTGGGAAACCCTCCCAGCAGGCAGGCCCAGGCCGTGTCTATGACGAGCATGACCCCTTTTCCAGCTAGTTTTTGTGCCACTCCTCTCCAGAAACACTCGATTACTGGGCATGACCAAAACATATGTGTCATGTCAGCGTTCTCCACGTCGCACTTAGGGCATGCCCGTCTCCCAGCATTTCTAAACTTAGATATCCTCAGAGGCGTCATATATGCTCTATGCGTCACATACAGTTGGATTTGCTTCATTCGGGCATTCCTTGATACTTTCTTATGGTATCCTAGGGCACGCTCCCACATCCCATCATCCATCTGGGCTCCCACCTCTGCTTCCCAATCCAGTCTCAAATGCATCAATTCTTTCCCAACCTTAGTCATTACCATTTCATACAATCTCGAAATCTCATGCTGTCCCTCCGCTATGTCATATATTGTTCCCATAATGGCGTCTGGTTCTTCCGCCAATACTGTCTCAGGCCACATTTTCCGAATTTTCTGCACCAACCTGTGATATGTAACATATTGGCCCCCATGCAATCCCGCCTCTTCCCCTAGTCCTTCAAAATCCTTGATGGTCCCCTCTTGCCAGATATCCCCTAACGTTACCAGCCCAACCGACTCCCAGTAGGATCTGACAATCACCCTTAGTTGCTTGTCACCCCCTGCCAAAGCAACCACCAGTACTTGCGGGGAACATGGAAGCGGGTCCCCCATCATCCGGCATGTTCGGCGCCACATTTTCCACCCTAGCATCATCATCCCCGGGCGCTCCTTCATTTCTGACTCAGGCAACCAGATCATTTCCTTCAAGTAGAACGGGGTACAGTCTCGCCCAAACAACCTAAATTCAGGGGTCGTTTCATCGGAGAGCCATGTGGCCACATATTGTAATTGACCTGCTACATAATAAACCTCAAAATTAGGCAGTTTGATCCCCCCTTTCTCATGGAAATTCTGCAATTTCCATAGCGCCACTCTGTTCTGGGTGCCGTGCCACAGGAAATCTCCACACAGTCCGTTCAGTTTAACAAAAAACCTCTTGGGAATAATATATGGAATATTACTGAAATAATGCAGAAGCCTAGGCAGGACCTCCATCTTAAGCATCGCCCCTCGTCCCATCATTGCTAAGGGCAGCTTCTCCCAAAACTTCATAGATTTATGGACTTTTTCAATAGCTATCTCAGTATTATGTCTATGTTCCTCTTCCGCCGTATGATACACATCTATTCCAAGATAGCGGAAGGAACTAACCGTCCATGGTATTGACAACACTGGTAATCTTTCTACAGGGGTTCCCTTATAACTACCCAATGGGAATATGCTAGATTTTTGGGTATTCACCGCTATGCCGGACAGCCCCGCATACCTCTCCATCACCTCCAGAATATACTGAAGATTTTCTTCTGGATATCTGAAATATAATAACAAAACATCCACATATAGGGATACCAGGTGTCTTTCCCCCCCTACCTCAATACCTATCGAGTCATATTGTTGCCTGAGGTATATCGTCAGGGGCTCCAGAGCCACAATGTACAACATCGGGGACCAGGGGCACCCCTGTCTAGTGCCCCTACTAAGTTGCCATCTCTCAGATATCACCGCTCCCGTTCGAACCCTGGCTAGCGGCTCACTATACAGCATCTTTGCCCACCTGATATAGCCCGGACCCACCCCATACTCCCTCAGCGCCGCCAACAGCCACGGCCACCTAACCGAGTCGAAAGCTTTTACAGCGTCTAAAGACACAACCGCCATTTCCCCTCCATTGTTACACCCCCATTCTACCACCCGATGGAGTCGCCGGTGGTTGTGAGTTATATTCCTGTTCGGGACATAGCCCGTTTGGTCTGGATGTATTAATTTACTAATTACTTTCCGCAATCTGTTTGCCAGGACAGCCGTCAATATCTTGCCGTCCTGGTTCAGCATCGATAATGGTCTGTATGAGCCACAGCTATGCCCTGGTTTATTAGGTTTGGGGAGCGGTATTATGATTGCTTCTCTGAGCGACTCAGGCAACCGTCCTACTTCAAATGCCTCATTAAGCATTTCTAGCAGTGGGGGGGGGGGGGGGGGGGAGTACTTCCTCTCTATATGCTTTATAAAATTCACTAGGGAACCCATCCGCTCCTGGGGTCTTACTGGTAGGCAGCTGCCTAACAACCTCCTCCAACTCCTCCAAAGTAATCGGTGCATCAAGCTCTTCTCTTTCTTCTGCACTGATCATGGGCAATCCTATATCCTCCAAAGTTTCACTTATCTCGTCCTGGCTCCCCCCCCCGTCCTCATACAGTACCCTGTAATAATCCGCAAATTCCCCATTGACTCCCTCTTGGGTGTCTGCTACCTCTCCATCTTCTCTGGTTATTGTCCTAATCAGGGGCCTAGGGGCTTCACTCTTGTACAGCCACGCTAAGAGGCGGCCCGTTTTATCCCCACCCGCATGCTGTCTCTCAACATACTTTTTCTAATTCAGGTTGCAGAGCCTATCCCAGTGTTCCGCGCACTGCTGCTGTAGTTTAAGCACTAGCTCTGTATCAACCTTCCCCTTTCTTAATTCTCTTTCTAGTTCATCTTCTGTTCTTTGTAGGTCAGCCAGGACCCCACCCTGCAGTCCTTTTGATTTAGCGATGGCAATCCCCCGCATCACCACCTTGAAGGCCTCCCATAGTGTGCCCGCCGAGTCCACACTGCCTGTTTTCACCTCGAAATAATTGATAATCTCATCTCTGATATTCTCTCCAAAAACCGGATCTTTGAGCGCCTCTGCGCGGAGGCGCCATGTCGGAATCCGCGCCCTAGGGCGGCAATATTGCCACCCAGGACCAGGGGCGAGTGATCTGAGAGGACCCTCGGTTTATATTCTACTTGCGTAATCTCTACCACTACATCTGGCGTGGCAAAAATATAATCAAGTCTCGTGTGCAGCTGCTGCAGGGCTGAGTAGTGCGAATATTGCTTCTTCCCAAGGTGCTTTGTTCTCCACACATCCACCAACCCAAAGTCATCTAGTAGCGCCTGCAATGCTTTAGCTGCTGGGGCGGGCCTGTTAATCTTGTCATCAGATCTATCTACCTTGGGGTCCAGTACACAATTGAAATCCCCTCCCCAAATCACTGCACTACCCACACACCTACATAGGTTGGTGCACAGGGTCCTGAAATACGCCGCTGTGTTCCGATTAGGGGCATACGTGTTTACAATGCACACCTCTTTATTCTCTACCACCCCTTTCATTATAACCATCCGCCCCTCAGTATCTACCACTTTCTGTGTCAGCTGGTACGGGACGTGCGGCGCCACCCAGATCAGTACTCCCCTAGCATAGGCAGAGTACGAGGAACCCACTACAGTAACTTTCCATTTTTTCCCAACCAGCTCCAACTTTTCACGCGTTAAATGCATCTCCTGCAGCAATGCAATATCTATATTTTGTCTTTTCAGATATAGCATGACCTTGTTCCTCTTTAGATAACTGTTAAGTCCCCTGACATTCCACGTTACTATCTTAAGATCTCCCATAGCTCTTCGGTACCCATCTTCCTTCCTCCCAGCCAATCCCACCAGCTCATGCAATACAGATACGACCCTCTAGCTCTTCCATATAGGCTCTCATGTAAACTTAAACTCCCCATAACTATGTACACACCAAACTCGCGTACCCTCTGCCCGACTACAACAACCCACTGCACACCACCCCATCCCTCCCCCCACCTCACCCTACCCCAACCCCAAGAGGTGCCCAGCTCCATCCCTGGATCTCAGGCTCCCCCACGTTTGGTCCTACCCTGGAACACCCAGGTCAGGACACCAGCAGGGTGTCACCACACTATCGGTGACCTAACTAAACTCTAAATGGGGGTATAAGGACTAGCTCTGCGAGGCTCCCTAACTAAGCAATAGTCATAGTGCTCACGGATCATGTTCCTTTCCAAACTGTTCATGCCAGTCCATACGCTGCATCAGTTACTATAAGCAAGTCCCATAGTCTTAAGCCACGACACCTGCAGGTGCCTCCCCTGCGCATTACTTATCTCTTCCTTCTCCTTCTCCAATCTGGATGCCCGACTCCTGGGGGCAGCTTTGCATGTCGAGCCACCCCATAGCTTCTTCCGGAGTGTCGAAAAACAAGGTTCTGCTTTTATGGAAAACTTAGTTTCGCCGGGTAAAGCAACATGTACTTGTAGCCCACTTCTCGCAGTCTTCCCTTGACCGTTCCAAAGTTCATACGGCTCCATTGCACCATCAGGGTATAATCCGGGTAGGCAGTTATGTTTGCTGTCCCTCTTTGTATTGTTCCACCCTTACGGAAGTGTTCAAGGATTCTTTCTCGATCCCGATAGTTGAGGATTTTAGCAATCACCGGCCTAGGTGGGTTGCCCGGTGGCGGCTTCCTTGTTGGAGCCCTATGCGCCCTCTCCACCGCGAACCCCTGGGACAAGACTCCTCTGGTTATCTCCTGCAGCAGCATAGATTCAATACACTCTGTGGGGTTAGGACCCTCTGTTCCCTCCGGCAAGCCAACGGTGCAGATATTATTCCTCTGGGCACGGCCTTCCGCCTCCTCCGCCCTGTTCTCTAGGTTGCCCACGCGCTGCACTAGGGCGTGAAGTTACGATTTATGTGAAGCACAGTCCGCTGTGTTCGGACCCACCTCTTTCTCAAGGTTCTCAGTGCGCTCCGCCAGTGACCTGACAACTTGTCGGAGAAGATTCACTTCCTCTTGCATCGCTCCAACTTTGAGCTCCAGCGCTGTTTTCAATTCGATCACGGCCAGTTCAAGCTTGAGTTCCCAAGCCACCTTCAGGTCAGCGATCGCGGCATGGACCTCCTGGTTCGTGCCCATGGTGGCCACGATCCCAGCGGGGGTCCTTTCCTTGCTCCTGGCCCCTTCAGGGCCGGGCGGTGTCCTGGCGTATTCGTCTAGCGTAGGCTGTTTGCCCTTCAGTCCTGACGGTTTGTTGGACATGGCGCTGCCGCTAGAATTTGTGGGCGAGCCCCACCACTTGTGGTTTTTCAGCCCCAGCGGGGGCAGACTTCCGTTATCGCCTGAGCCCTGGGGGGCTGCCCCAAAAGCATCCCAAAACTGTCTCTTAGCTGCAGAAATGGGTTGTGTCCTCCCATGTAACCGTGTGAACCCCCTCTCCGACTCCGCTAGTGGCCTCAGGGCAGCGGGTGCGTTAGCTGTATCTCTATGTACTTTGTGCCGCTCGGTGCCCAAAATGTCCGGGCCCAGTCCGATCGTGTCAGGGGTGTCCTCCCGCTACTTGTCTTATTTCCAGAATGGACTGTGTCCTCCCACGTAACCATGTGGGTTCATTCCTTCTTGCCTCGCTCCTGTGGTGTTCAAGTTTTATTGGAGACCGTTCAAAGTAGTATGTGCTCTTCCGTGTTGTGGGCGTTTCAATGCCAATACTGCCCAATGTGACGCCCTGGCATGCGTCCGCTGTGCGGGTCTGCTTGGGGTTGAGACGGGCCACACGAAAGGGGTCTTAAAGCCCCTTGTGAGCTGCAGGAATGGGTTGTGACCTCCCACGTAGGAATATAAGGCTGCGATCTGATACGTCACCCGCCCACATTGTGAGCTATCCAGACCAGGCTCTGTTTATCCTGGCACGCTGCGGGTCCGGACAGGTCCTCCAGCTATCAGCATATAGCCCGCCTGTGTCTCTCTCCTTATGCTCACGCCCTCCGCGTCATGCGCACTTGGTAGTTATGGCCTTATGAGGTATTTGTCCCAAATGTCAATCTGTGCCTATAATGTCCCCGGCGCCTCTCATCGTTTAGGATCCACTCACAGTTCATACCTCTCCGCAAGCTGCACCACTCTCAGTTCCACTGTGGAGTAGGGCAGTCCAGTGTCGATCAGCAACTGTTATTGACTGCATGTTGCTGGAGGCAACACACTGCTCCACCTGCGTGGCTCATTTACATAGAGGCAGCTACCTCCATTGCCTCCAATTGTCGTAACTACTTCCCATAGATTGGGCTGCAGTGTGCCTCCTCTTATCACGGTGTCTGACCAGTCCGTTCTTTGGCACTATAATGGGTGTTGTCATAGGCTGTTTATCCAAATTGGGTGGTGTCTCTCCTGCCTTAGGTATATTTAGCGCTTTCGTGATACTGCTCCGTTGTTATCTGGGCAAGGGAACTTCATACTTTGCCCTGGCCTCTTGTTCCGTCTCGCTCTTCGTTACTGTGTCTGATCTACGCTCCTCTGCCGGCTGTTATCACTGCAGCTCGGGACGCGTGACCAGCACACAGAATGACTCCGCTCCTCCTTCCGTTTTTGGAAGCCGCAGCACAAGGACCGCAGGGTCCAGCTGCTCCTGCACCCCTCCTTTATGGGCCCCGCACAAGCAATCCAGCCATTCCCGCACCTTACTGTGCGGCACCTTCGGATGAAGACGTCCGCGTCTATCAGGCACTTCGCTTTGTGTGTGCTAGTTGGCAGGCGCACGGCAATCAGGTCCCGCAGGCACCGTCTCCTGGGGGCTGCGGTCAGGCTGGGATCTCAAACTCCCCTTCTCACGGATGCCTGGGGAGATTCAGTATTCGGGCCGGGGGGTCCGATCGCGGCTATGTCCCCGCCGCTGCTGCGGTCCTAGCGCCGACCGTCCTCCCTCACATCTCGATCCCCGGCTTTCTGTGGCGTTGAACCGTGGCCGCACCGAGCGTAATAAGCTCACTCACATCACGCCGGGGGTACTCCGTCCCGTTGTCCGGTCTGCGATCCTGCTACACGCGTCCAGGCGCTGCATCCACTTTGTTGAGTGTTCCTTTGTGTTCAGGTGTCTGCCATCTTTCTCCCACGGGTCCCTGTATCGAGAGCTACACACGCTCCTTACTGTTGTTCCCGCAGCCGTGTGGGTTCCAAACTTCCAGCATGTGTGCCCTGCACCTTCATAGGCTCAAGCTCATATTTCAACCTTGAAGGGGCCACTGCATCCGCACCTTTTGTCCGGATATATTCAGGATCGATGAGAGCTCCTCGAAGAGCACTTCTGCTCACGTGGCCATCAAGCCACGCCCCCCGGAACTTTCTTAATGAATATGTTTTATATATTTTTGATGATGGCCCATCTTTTGAGCAATAACATTTTTGATGGCACTATTCCTTTAAAGTAAAAATAATAAACCCTAGGGAATATAACATATGGGCGTGGGGAAGGCATTACAAGTGGAAGGAAGGTTTCATAAAGGAGAAAACGTGTGTACCATCTTCGCTAGTTTCGTCAGCTTCCATACCTGCCTCTATCCTGCAATGACGTCACTAATTTATTATAGCTTCTAGGCGTCACTCCTTTTTATGATAGCTTCTAAGGAGGCTGCCTGTACGTTCACAATACTGAGTAGGCTAATTTAACTTACCAACCAACCAGCCCTGCTTCCCTCCTAAAGTTAAGCATGGCTGCTCTGTCATCAATACTACATTTAGAGAGGATTGGCTTCTCCTTTGGATTTGTTGCTGTGCCTTTAGGGTAAATGCAAATCCCTCACCAGAGGCCGTTTAAAATAGACCTAACACACATACTAACAGACAGTGGTGTCACTAGGGTGGTGCCAGGGGGGGCCCGGGCCCCTCCTCTGAAATCCTGTTCCACCCCTGCGCCCCCCCTACAGTGGCATACCGAGCGTGGGAAAAGGGAGGGAAAGCTGCCCCCTCCCCTCCCCCAAGGCTCTTTTGAGAGCCAGACCAGGATATTTGTCAGTGGGACACCTCTCCCGTTAGGCACCTCAGTGAGGGTGCCCAACGGGAAAGGGGTCCGGCTGGCAGGACAATGTGTGCTGAGCAATTCCTGCTCAGCACGCTAATTGTCCTGGCAGCAGGACACCTTACCCTTTCCGAACGGGAGAGGTGTCCTGCTGCCAGGACAATGTCCCAAGGAGCTCCGGGTAGCAGAGGGGCTCTCACGCTGCTCTGTGTCAACAGAGCATTTTAATGTGAGCCAATAAGGCACTGATGGGGGGGCGTTGGGGGGTCTATTAGCAGGGACTTTTGACCCTTTCGAAATGTGAATGGGAGGGAGTGATCAGAAGTGAGAAGGGTGCATAATGTTGCATGCTTCATGAAATTATTATGGCTTTAAACCCCAAGGGAGATTTGTTAGGCTCACATTCATCTGCATGATGCTACTGTGACTTTGTATGCAGGATGTAGAGAATAAAACTAAAGCCATACACTTATTGATAAACATATTTCTAGGATAATGTACGTAGTGTATAGTTTGGTGTACAATGAAAGGATAGTTTATTATGTAATGTGGTTGGCTTCCAAGGCATTGCTATAAATACAGTATTATTTAAGCACATGAAATGCAAAGCAAAACCATAATAAACATCTATATAAACTAAACCTGGGAAGATGGGCTCAATTGCTTAAATTGTCCACATGCCGGTTTCACAATTTAACCAAAATGTGTGATCCTGGGCAAATCATTTAATGGCACTGTGTCTTATCTGCAGCTCTACAATCATAGCTTATGTTAATATATCATGCTGTTATTTTTTTTTAAAAAAAGCCTAATGCCTATAGAGTTGCTCCATATGTAATAATAGTGCAATTTAGGTATTTTGCACCACAAAGTTATTTGCCACTTGGCTTACTTATGGCAATGTATTCTAAAATCACTTCCATGGTGCCTCCAAGTATCAAAGACTGATGATGCCCCTTACAACGTCCTTTTCTGTGAAGTCATTTCTTTTGGTGCAATCCATATGCAAATTAGGAGGTTTGCATGTATTTTGCCCCACAGCGCCTGAATAGAGCTCTAATGGATGAGTTGCCTGAATCTGCAATGAATCTAGAGTTTTATTTTTGCTGTTGTTTTAAAATTCCATCTGCCACTAATGTTACCAAAAAAGTAGATTGGCGCAGGGGTGGGCGGTTTGGGGACATGAATGAGACCGTATGGAATTGCGCGCACTGCATTAGGGGGTGGAAGTAACAGGACCTTTTTATGGCTTGCCCCCCACTCTTGCAATGCTGGATACTCCCCTGCCCCCCTACCTGGGCTACTCTCCCTGCAGTGCCGCCCACACAGCGCACACAAAGGGATGTAATAGACAGGGCTGCAATGCTGCCGCCGGGGCCAGTTACAAGCACGGCAAATGCAGTGAACAACGCACCATAAAGGTGCACACAGGACAGCGGCACATGGGTGAGGGTCAGCTGTCAGGGTCCAGAGCGCGCATGCGCAGCTAGGTGAAAAGTCAAGCCCTGCCCTGCCTGAGGGAACCGTGAAAAAAGACCCCAATTTGAATTTCAACAGTTTGGCCGGCCCAGCCGCTGATTGTTGAAAATCAAATTGGGATCTTGGTGGATAGCTCTCCCTGACAAGGGTTTCCCAGCAGAGCCCCCAGCTTTCCTGAGGGAAACAGGCGGCTCGGTGATCTAATCTGCTGTCCTTCTTTCCCCAGCTGTCACATTTGCATGTACAGGCTTTTTGCTCAGCCCGTTTTCTTTCTTCTGGCCTGAAATGGACACACTGCCCTTGAGACATGAAAGTGGCTCCATCTCTGCAGAAGACACTGCTTCAAAGGATCATATCTTGTCGCTGGTGGACCACTGTTATAGCGCGCACACTGATACACATTGTGCACTTCTAGTTCACATGCCCTCTCTGGATATTCTCAGTGCTCTGGCTACATTTGCACAATAAAATGTCCACACAAAGACACTGCTGAGAAAGGAACCCACAGCCCCAATTGCGCTCTGCACAGACCTTCCAGAAAAGCACCCGCAGCCAGATGCAAGATGCACAAAAAGACATGGCGAACCATGGGGATTAATGGCACGCTTGTGAAAGGCCACCTATAGCAGAAGCGATCGGGACACAGTACCATTTCAAAGTGCATAAAATGTCACGTGTCCTTTACCAGCCAATGACAACAGGCAACATTTGAACAAATTGCCCATGAAGGCCCGAATACGAGGAGCAAACTTAACTGGTGCTGTGTGTGTGTGCTGGGCGATATATTGAGTTTTGGAGATATACCGATATATATTTTCAATATCGATATGTGTCTTGGAAGCAAGACAACGCAGCGCAACACAGGCTTGAATGCTGATTCCACGCTTAGAACCCACTCGTTGGTATTAAGCCTGTTATAAAAGAACAATTATAAGATATATAAAACAAAATTGCTTGCTGCATAAATGCACGATTTTTACCTCCCACTGACCACTTTAGACTACTTTGCCCACATCAATTTGGAAAAAAGCATACACATTGCCCTTTTATAGGCGCACCCCCCCCCCTACTTTTGTCTGTTGCTCCCTCTGTGCCCCCCTAAATTTGATTCCTGGATACATCGCTAACCTTCCTTGGTCAATCCCATTCGGTCTCCAAGTTGCAAAGCCCCATACACACAGCCCATGGCTATAGGATACATTGACAGTACTATACCGTGATTATCCGAAATCCACCTGGACCATTTTCAGGAAACTGGCTGAATCTCTCTCGATCTCAGAGGAAGTCCAGTGCGCATGTGTTGACTCGCAGCCACTAGTAGGCTACGCAAAACGTAATAAGTCCCAGCTAGAGAGACATGGAACGCGACATGTAAATCACGCGCTGACGCTTGCTAGGTCCGTTCCTCTATTGGGAACTAGCCGTTAGCCTGGTAGTCACTTATTATACTGTTTTGTTTGTTATTAAAGTAAGCACGGTCACGGCTATGGGCTCCGAGGATCCCAGTGGCCCTGCCTCCACCGGCCTGATGGAGGAGAAGCGCTTTTCGGACTTGTGCGGGGATGAGATCACCCTACAACGGCGCTCTTTCAGTGGATACTGTCGGGAGTTTAGCATCAGCTGCCCCAAGGTGTCGCTGTTGGGCATCACTGTCTGCACCTGCGGGATCTGGGTGCTGGCGTATGGGCTCTTCGTCATTTCTGAGGTATGAGAGAGGTGCGTCCTGGCGTTCTCTAGCCCCACCCCTCCTTTCCGGGTCTGACTTTTTACCCACTCTTCGGAATTATTCTTTCTTGCCTGTTGAATGCTTCAGGTCTGCCCCTGACCTTGGGAATTTATTTTTCAATCTTGGGCTAGGGCACTTAATCGCGGTCACATACTTTTGCACGCTAGTATATATCCGATTTTGATTGCCACTGTCTACGTTTGTTTTTTTAATCACCACCAGCCACATAGAAAGCTCAGTTTTCTTACCGGTAGTCTTCATCACATTTAGTCCTCCTCTTCACAGTCCATGCTTTTGAAGGGCATTGGCCTTCCACTAAGACCATTACCAATGGATCCCACCCGAGGGGGATAACGGAGGGTGCCTCACTAGAGTACCTTCTGCTTAGTACCCAATGAGTTGGGTCAAACGCAGTCCCCGAGAGGGACTGGTGGGTGTCTGAACTGTGACGAGGAAGAGTCGGATTAGGTGTAATGAAAATTACTTGTAAATGATCCATACATGACCCTGAGGTACAGTCTTCCTCGCCCGAGTCCATACCTTTGAAGTACACCAAAGGCTCTTGGTCGGCCCACTGTTACAAGAAGCAACAAACCCATTCTTGCTGCACACCCACTGACTTTTATGCTATCTAGCAAAGCAATGAGAAACTCCAGGAAATGCTACTGGAAGAACTGCAGTTGCAAAATGTTGACCCTTTTGCACAAGGCGATGAAGGTGGTAGTGTGTTGTGTGAACGTATTGGGCAAAGCCAAACTGGCTGCCACTGAAGATCTGTCATTGAGGCCCCTTTTAACATAGCCCAGGAATTGGCCATCCCTTGAGTCATCGTAGCACCACAACCCCAGCATGACTTAAATCCGACAGAAAATAACCAAGGGAGGCGGTTTCTTTGATCCACTGACTTAGGCAAATAGACGAAGCTTTGTGTCTTCTTTTCGCCACAAGTGCTCTACAGACAAGTGAGGAGGGCGGAACGGATACTCAGGGTGTCCAAGTGACATTTTCGGGGGATCGCAGGGATAATTATCCCTGGGATAAGCGGACAGTGGAGATAATTATCTCCTGGGATAAGTGAAAAGTGGAGACCACAGTAGGCTAGTAAGAAGGATCACACTTAGATGTCGTGGCTTTAGGAGAGACCACCATGTAGGGAGGAGAGCACAGAAGGGTGCCCAACACTTTGATGTTCATGGCAGTAGTGATGGAACTAGACATGGGGTTTTCAGGTAAGAATCTTCAAATCTACCCTAGAAAGAGGTACGAAGTGGGGGGTCTGAAAAGCTCACAGGACCAAGGGAAAATCCAAGCGACGGGTGAGTGACATGACTCTAGGACGAGAATTAGCAAACCTGTACAAAAGTCTAGAATGGCGTCATCTCTCTGATAATATATACCCAGCCAAATTACCAAACACGTTATAGTGGTACATTTCACTGAGGACCATAATACCGAAAACATGAAATAAATATATAAAGGATAGTGGGATATGGGGTTAAAATGGGTTCAAATGAGGTTGGGGTGGAGTTATAGTTGGTATTTGGGCGGCAATGACATTTACCACTCTGTAATGCCTGTCAGTAAAATCACATATAACTGGATTATCCTACTCCCATGGTTTCTTGAAGGCCCTGATGGCTGACCACTGGGCCCGAAGTTAAGAGTGAGCCTTTCTGAAACTAAAACCTTCTTGGAGGAGCTATTGAATTGCTGTAGAGCCACAGCCCAGAGGAAGGAGGTCATTCCTACCACACCAAATTACAAAGGCGTGTCATTGACAAGAGTAATGCATAGTGGATGGCTTTCTGGATCTCTGGACTGAGAGAAAGAGAAGCCCTGTAGTCCCTGACTCTGCAGACCTAACCTCTCAAAGACTGTGCTGCCAGCCCCTCGTTGGCGGAACTGGAGACGTGGACAGCAGAAGAGGGGCAGTTGCCAGCTGCAGCAGCATGTGGAACCAGGACTGCCTAGTCAAAAAAGAAGCCACTGGAAGGATCTAGGACCTGGAATCCTTGAAGAAACACAAAACCCTGGGCGGGAGGATAATGGGAGCGAAGGAGTATATCAACATGTCCTGCCACTGGACTGACAGTGATCTGTCCCAAAGCTCCCAGATCCTTAACAAAACAGAGAGTTTGCTGCTGATGCAAACAAAACCAGACCCGAGATTTCAAATGTAGGTGTGATCAACATGAAAGCTAGTGAGGAGAGCGATGGGTTCATGGAGAAAGGGAACACCCTGCTGAGAGAGTCCACCAGCAAATTCTCCACCTCACTGGTGTGGGAAGCATCCAGAGCCAATAGGTTCCTCGCTGCATATTGGTCTGTCAAAGAGGCGAGCAGAGCCAGCCAGTGAAAGCCCATCTTCCTCCGGTGAATGATAAACTATGCTGCCCTGGCGATGTCCTTTGAACCCTCACTGCTCTGGAGGGGCTTACATGAGGGCCAGCAACCCTGTTTTGCAGCCAGAACCTTTGTGAAAACTCTTTGGGGTAATCTGAACCAGAATTGGAGGACAGTAAACTAGAAAGGCTGTTCCCTGATGATGAACTACAGAATCCTGTGGCAGGAGAGATGGCTGGAAATGTGCAGCTAAGTAAGCGTCCATCAAGTACAGAGATGCGAGCCACTCCCCGGGTCTCGCGAGGGAAATGATTCTCCCAATTGTCTCCTTTTTTTTTTTTTAACCTAATCACAGAGACCTAATGATTCATCCCCTTGATGTTGATTGTTCATCCAATGGCGCCTTTGGGACCAATAAGACGGTGGAGTACAACCCTTCCCTACTCTATTGGAAGGTACTGGGCAGATGGCCTTTATTCTGATGAGATTTTGGACTCCTGCTAAGGGACCTCCTCTTCCGTGGTTCACGTGGCCTTGGTGTAACTCTTGTTCCCATGCTGAGTGGAATTATGTCAGTGTTTATGGTATAACCTCTCTGGATAATGTCTAGGACCCAGCGATCATAAGTGGAGAGGCGTCATTGATGCAGAAACTGCTGTAGCTGACCCTTCCATCATGCCACCTCGGTCTTCCCGAGAGGCGGCATCCCAGTCAGAAGTAGTCGCCTCGGGAGAGGGGTTATAGCCCTGCTACTGTTGGAGGGATTTCTAGGGTACTCCTTATGGTGTGGGCATCCTTACACCCTGCTGCATGGCTTTGCTGAGAGCTTGGACAAGAAGGTCTTGACTTAGTAGACTGATGGTTCCACTTTTGTTGAAGAGTGCCTGAGTGCTTCTCTGAAAAGCACAGCCACATGGAAGGGAAGATGAAGGACCAACCTCCTGTCTGCCAGTCCTGTACATGAATGTTGCGCTTGGTGTGGATAGAAGTAACAATGGCATGGTTAGAGCTGCTGCCCTGACCCCATCAGAGGCCATGTCGGAGAAAAACAGGTTGTCGTCGCATCCCCGCTACAAGGGAGTAGCATTCTCCACCCTGTTCCATTTTGACAAATGGCTCACTGAAGTCTTCCAGGAGAGCCTAGATCATTTAAGAGACACAGCTGGAGGCACGAAGAGACAGGTTACCAGCGGAAGAGTTCTTTTCTAGTGCCCCATCCACCTTATTATCAACTCGGTCCCCAATAGAGAGAAAAGGAGCTATTGGAAATAGTCTCAGTGGGAGACTGACGGCCTTCAAAATAATTATTTGGGAGGAGCATGAGTAGCTATGGCCACATGTGCTCACTTTTATAGGGCCATGCATCCTTCAGGAAATGTTTCTAGGTTTGGCTAATAGGCACACGGATGTCCACATTAGGGCAGGAACATATCCCCCTTTTTAAAATTCCTTATTTTGACGTGTTTGACTGCCTGAGGATACCTTCTATCCCCTGTGGACCTTACCCTCTTTGTTCAAGCCTCTTTTCACCCTTATGGTACGGTACGGCCATGGTGAGACTACCTCTACAAGTGTTGTATGCCTCGCCCATTAGTACTCTACCCTCATCGGAGGATCTCTGGCATCCTTTTCAAGGGCACTACATCCAATGAGGATCCATTGTTTCACACTATAGTACTGTATCTTCTTCCCCTCAATGGCATTATCTCCCCAGAGGATTCTACTGTTGCATCCTGCTGCTGTCTGAGTTATGATGCGGCTACTTTGTTCTGTGTGTTTTGGAATGTTATCTCGACTGAGTTCCCAGGTTGTCAGTTGGTCCTGGGCACACAACAGGGAGAGATTTAATATCATGTGTTCCTGAAGATATTTGTTACATGAAAAACATCTCTGGTGGTTTTTGCCACTTTAGAACAATACAGATGGTGACGAGTTTCTCGCTCCTAGTTCACCGGATCAGTCACACAGGCCATCCCGTAATTTCTGGTTCCTACTGCAGGTATACCCCTACATCACCCCTGCATGCTGTCTGTAGCACTGGGTGATTGTAATTCACATCACTCGCTCCCACGGTAGGGCATTGGCTCCAGTTTGTCTCCCCGGTTCTAGGGATACTCCTCTTTGGCACATGGATTGGTACACAAAATTGGCCACAGCACCAATAAAAAGAAAAGTTGCCAACAATCACAAATCGCTTTTCATTACTTTTTGCCAAGAACTATCCGAGTAGGACTGGAGTGCACTTTTTGGGGTAAAATGTGTAGCAAATACACAGTGTATTTTAATGCACATTGACCAAAATTACAATTTTTGCAAAAGAGAAGAATATCGAACTGAACAAAAGTACTCATCAAAAGTATGTTTGCAATTTCTTCAAGACAGTCAATTACTGGCACTTAAGTGAGTAAAACAGTGTTATATTTAAATTGGCAAATAAATCAAGACTGCACAGAACTGCTAGCAACAAACAAGCTCACTAAAACAGTACTTTATTATTAACAAAACCTGGGATTAGGAAGGAAATCCTGAAAGGGGCACATATTGGTGTTGAACCATGGGGCCGCAGGAACATGGAAAAAAGTTACACATTGTAAACATGAGGCAAAAATGCACCTGAAGAAATAGATACTTTGTGAATAATGTGTTGGCCTACTGTTTAGCTATACAAATGTAATCCAGGCTAGAATCTATCCTTCGGCTAGAGGTGTCTGTTAGGGTTAATTCCCTTGTAATTTAGAGACCCCAGCTCTTTTGCTGGACTTTTCATTTTTATCCTGGATTGAGCAAGACCTTTTTCTCGCTATCTCGTGTATTTTTCTTTGATTTGAACACTGTTTCTTTTGGTTTTGGACTCTGACAAACTCCACACAACTTTTGTATTGTGACACACAGCAAGCACCCTCAGTGCAGTGTCACAGAGAAGCCCTTTGGATTTCTCAGAGGTTTAAATACCTTCTCTTGGATAGACTACTGTTTCCAAGAGCAGTAAAGTGAAATTGACTTTACATACCTTTTTCTCTTTGTAGACCCAGCACACATTATCTTACATAGAGTGCTGCAGGGGTTACTTAGCATCCCCTTTGTCTACCTTCTCATGTAACAATTTTATGCTGCCCTTTCTACAATTAATGGCTGGTGGCAGTGGTTTACTTTTTCCTACCATTGTGTGTTTCTACCACAGGCTGAACCCGCAGCTGCAGTATTGCACCCTTGGCTGCCCATTTTGTCAAAATGGCCCCGGTCTTCTTTTTTCGCCATTTCTTGTTGGAAAGGTCCTTCTTGAGATTTACTCTGCGTGCAAACCAGGTTTGGTACCTTTGTTCATTTTGTCATTGGCGCGATTCACTGGTGAAGTCTGCCGCTGGCTCCAGCGTGTCTGGCAGGGCAAGAAGCAAGGGATGTTCCCGAAACTCCCTGTGCTTAGTCTCCTTTGTTACAGGAATACACCCAAAGGTGATCGGGTGGCTGGCTGGCTGGCTGTCCCTGAAGGACAGCCACCATGCTGTGTGAGTGACAGCTAGGCTGCAAATGAATGGGAGACAATTGCATGAAAGGCGAGGTCTTTTGCAAGGAATGCAGAGTCGACCACTGGACGAAGGAACCGAAGAAAGAAACTGGAAGAGAAGCTTGCTGCACCTCCTGCACCATTGGTTTTCCTGATGAAGCCCTGACTTCTCCCCTTGGGTTGGTGGGACCTATCGATCCCAAGACGAACTCGATTGGAACCCCTCTCTCTGCTGGCTGTACTTCCATTGCTGCTGCAGGCAGCGAGTGCCAGTGGACAGGACCACCAGAATCCAGTGCATTGCCTTTAAGCCAGACACGAGCTCCAGGAAGATCTTCCAGACTCACTCGAAGCAGGCCTAACCAAGCCTGAGCCACCTCAACACTGTGCTGGACCCCAAAAGCAAGGAATGTCCACAAGGTGTCCAAGAACCGCAATGGTGCTATTTGCGAGTAGCTGAAACTGCGAAGTGCCGCTGATTTGAAGTGTGCCCATTGCTGCCGCCGACCTTCAAACTGTAGTGCAAGAGTCCCCAGATGTCCTCCCTCTTGTCCCCACGACTGAGACCCAGGAACAACCGGATCTGCCGGACTACAACAGGAACAGAACCAAGCTGGAACCTTTTTATTCTCACTCAAGGTACTGTGTAACTAGGGGTACTTACCTCATGTTGTGTGCAGTCTGCTTGCTCTCACTTTAGACTTGCATTGGCTGCCCTGGCTTGCAGCTTTGCTCTTAACAAGCCTCACAGCTTGTGGCCCAACAGTGATTTCTTTTGCAACAAAACTCTCTTTAACATTGTGCAATACTTTGGCTTATCTCCAAGAAATTGACATTGGCTGTCCTGGCTCATGAAGACTCTTCTTACCCTCTGACTTTGTGTTTAACTATCCCTCAAACAAAAAGTCATACATACCTTACTTGTATAGCTGGGAAAGGGGTCATCTATATTGCATTGGGGTATTCAAAAGTGCTTACCTGTTTGAGAAACTTGTTAACCATTGTTTCCTTCCCTAACCTTTTCCTTTTTGCTACAACTTCAGTATTACCTTTTAAGTGTAAATACGCTATGCACTGGACTGAAAGGGCACCATATACCTGTTGCACTGAATTAGAAACGCGGGGGAAACCTTGGGCCTCTCTGTTGCATGGGATAGCATCTGGGACATGGGGTAACGGGTATCTGGGACATGGGGTAACAGGGACCACTTGAACCCGACACTAGCTATGCAGCAGATGTGGGTGAAACTAACGGAACAATCCCAGGGCACAGTGCTGTACAGGCCCTTCATGCCGATCTGGGACGCCCCATATTTAACCCCCACGCCGGAAGCTGCACACTCCACACAGTGGAAGGAAGCGGTTGTCATTCACCTTTGGCGATCTATACTGGGAGGGTATATTAGAACTTAGGACAAGGTCAAAATACAGGTTGTGGACACCCCGCTCCGGAAACTGCAATACCTCAGAATCGGGCGGCATGGGACGGGTTTCCACATGTACCGAAACCACACCCCTGCCTCAGCTATATAACCTCTGTGGGGTCCACGAAGAAAACCATCTCGGGGCTCTATAAAATAAGTGATTGAAGCAAGACAGGTACACCTCCCAGACATTAAGGGGGAGTGGGAGAGGAACCTGGAGGGCGGGCTCTCGGATGCACACTGGTCTAGACTATGCCATTTAACGAAACGTGTCTCGTGCAACTCTAGGTTCAGATTAATTCTTTTTAAAATAATGACCAGAGTACACCCTCTCCCCCTCCCCCCCCACCCTCCCCGCACGGTTGATGAGAATGTATCCGACATACACAGGGAACTGCCCTAGGTGCGGACCTGATACCTATGCTGCGGTCCTGCGTGAAACTCACTGAATACTGGTCCAAGATTTGTGAAGCGTTGGATGCTATGGTGGGGTAGTCTGTAATGTGGGATCAAACTGTGTGTATATTGGGCTGTACGTGCAAAATGAATCTCTGCAGCGTAAACTTGTGAATATGGGACTCCTACTGGCCAAGCGTGCCATCCTGATGGGGGGGAAGCCCCCCACGCTGGAGGACTGGTTACAGGACATTGCATGGGCGAATGATTAGGAGGAGATATACTCCGGCCTACTCCCCAATACCAATAGACCAAAAGACATATGGGGAGGCTTCCGCCAGTACCTAATTGATAGAACTGACACTGCCAGCAGTGAAGAAGCACAATGGGAGCCTACTGTATGATTTCTGAGATAGGTATATTATGAGCTACCTGTATTAGTGTGAACCATTTTGTTGATGCTTACTGTTACTACTGTGCAATTTAAATAAAAGTTTAAAAAGAAAAAAAGTGTGAAAAAGTGATATATTAATGTCCACAGTGTCCTAAATATTGAAGTCACCTGAGGGTGTAGGAAGGGTCTGTGTGCCATCCCAAAAGGGCTTCTACTTACGTAACTGAATTGAAGGAGTGTTTTTTTGAAGTGTATTTAAGTGCTGCATATTGCTCCCTTCTAAAGAAGGCTTATTTTAAAACTGACACTTACATTATTAAATCATTTTAATCAAGAAACCTTGAGTATAAGTGTTATTTGAACACTTGTCACTGTGTATCTCTGTTACAACCCTAGAGCTCACATTGACCCCTCTTGAGATAAGCCTGGCTGCTCAGTCACTCTACCAACTTGTGTAGTACAGGCCTATACCACAGGTTGGGTTACCTATTGCCAAGTGCACAAGGCTGGTCTAGTCTCCCACAGACTTACTACATCCAATCTTGCCCAACAGTGTCAGACACATTCTAAGATTCTATGTAACTAGATATAGTTATGAGTATGATTTATGATATGGACACAAACTAAAAGTGTATATCTGAAGTCCGTGTGTTGACAATAAATTAAAACACGATTTAAAAGCACACAATGTGCCCATGTTTCTTTACATTTTCCTCTAATAGTTCACAAAACGATATGGTTGATTTGCCTCGTAGGAACGCTCTATACAGCTCCATATTTGAAATCAAGATAATACCCCAAAAATATTGCACGGGAGGTTAATAGCACAGCAATCCCAACTACTACCTCTAGCACCATTCAAAAAGTGGAAGTGTACAGATTTGGTACAAGTGACACACTCAAGTTGTATGAATTAAATATTGGAATTGTTACTGAACAAGCCTATGGAGAAGTAAATATACCTGATGTAAGGAAACAGTCAGTATAATATTAAAGCTGAATACAACCGTAGTACTGCAGAAGCCCTAGTTTGTAGCCCTTTCATACATAATGACTTTGCCTTGGCCTTGGGTGATTTTACACTGCTCTCTTCTCAGCTGGGTAATTCCCGACAGAAAGGTACCTTGTTTCGGTTCATAGGGACCCACATGGTGAGCGGTGGTGACTGACTTGAACCAGAATTTGGTAAAGGTGTCAAGACCACTGGAGAAGCAGCGCCCCACTCAAGTCAATACCAGAGCTCTGCACAGTTCCTGTTAAAGAGCTTCCTCTTCAACAACATCATCTGTACCCGTCTCGCATCTCACTTTGCATCACACAGACCATCCACTAACATTTCTACAAACTGCATGGGAACCTCCACTGCCTTGGAAGCAGGAATTGCTCATGTATTTGGATGCAGCAGATGCCATGGACTTTGTGGACTCTGGGAAGCGCTCTGTGCAACTTCACAGCCTAGAATCAGAGGGGCAGTGGCTATTCGAGAGACTACCCCCAGTCTTGGTAGGGCTGGATGAAGATTTAAATGTGTTTGGGGCTATGGCTTGCTTAGAAAAATACTTCACCCTAAACATCAATGTGGTTCAAGAGCAGGACATATATCTTACACTTTTACCCGCTGGAGGCCGAACCATTTAAACAGTATGTTCCCCACCCTATGCCGTGTCCAGGACCTGTGACTTTTGCCCACTTCCTTACCAAGGTGATGTGCTTCCAGGTCATGGTCCGTCTATATAACCAACACAACCAGGAAAGGCACTGCATGTATGAACCTCTTTCTGCACCAAGTAATTGACTTAACTAAGTTTATGAAGCAAAACTGCCTGTGGGCTGAAGAAGTGTCCTGCTCAGTTGCCACTAAGTGATGGAAGGAGATGTCTGTGCATGGACTATACCTAAGGTGCCCAGCTAGGAAGAAAGGCAGAGTGCTTCAGATGTGGTTTTCTAGATTATATGTAGAGTGCAAGGAACTGTCCAGCTACTGCTATATGTGCCATGCATTTTGCAAGCATGGACATTTCACCAGGGTATGTAAGGCAATCGACTGGACCAAAATAGGAACCAAGTCTTTAGCACAGGAACAAGGGCCGCTTCGGATGGAGGTATGGTTATGACTGTAAACTTCCATTACTGAATACTCTTCACCACTTCAGACGTCACATCACAGGTGTGCAAGTCTTAATCTTTGATAAGGTGTCACCATACACATCATTGAAAAGGACCTGTATGATTCGGCATTCAATTATATCGTTGGGGATCTCAACAGACCAGCTCGGGCTGATACTCTGGATACAAGGGCAGAGAGATGGGGTACACACTCCCATGGTTAAGAACGTATACAGCATGGAGTACATTTTGCATGGCATGCCTCCTGGGATGGAAGCACCAAGTTGCTATCAATGTCCAATTGGATGCAGATACAAACATAACATATCAGAGCTGCTGAGTCAGGTTGGAAGGGGCTCGTGTATATAGCCTTCTCCATGGCTACCATCAAATACTGCTGCACTAGGAATCGAGGGAATACACCACCACTGTCACCTTTAATGTCATGTAGCAATTTTGCTGCACGGCCTTTGGTTTGGCTTCGGCCTCGGCCTCATCGGCCTTCCAAAAGGTAAGGCCAAAGGTCTTGGTTGTGGTGCTATTCCGTGATAATATCATGGTGTACTCTGGCAAAGCGAATGAGCACAAGGAGATGTGTAGGTTGCTAACAATATTAAAAGGTAGTGGCATACAATATTAAAAGGTAGTGACATAATCCTGGCGAAGCAAAAGTGCAAGTTATTTCAAAAGAGGTTAATGCCCTATGAAACACAATTTCCACAGGGGGAATTAGACACAAGTAGATTCTCATCCAAGCAATTGACCAGGCCCTCAAGCCAGAGGACTATAATCAGCTGCACTCTTTTATAGAGCTCTGTGAATAACGCGTCATGTGTGATCCACCATTTGCCACTGAGCCTCTTGTGTCCTTCCTGCAAGAAAGGGTGAGGTTTGTTCGAGGGATGTCCAGGAAGGCAATTTCTGTCTTAACAAAATGGCAAACAGCGTCCGCACAAGCACTCTCAATACCAAATGCCCTAGTGGCATTACTATGGATGTTCCCTCCTATATACTGGGAACTTTCTTGTCCCAGATGGAAAAAGGGAAGGACAGAACGTGGCATAATGTGACCCTCAATAGCCCACTCCATCTAGAATGCCTCCAAGGAACTCTCATATAAACCACTAAAATGCTCTGATTTGCCCAAGTTTCAATCTTTTCACCATGGCCTAAATTGTGACATAAATTAATAATTTCTTGGGATCTTCTTGGGATCCATGTTAGCCTATCAGCAAACTTTGGATGGTATTTTGAAGAGTTTGTGTAAAACATGAACTCCCTTTTCTGCTTGTTTTCACACAACCCTTATGCATTCCTGTGCTTGGGGGCTTTCACCCCATAATGCTATGATGTATATGTTTTATAAAACGCATGTATACCACATGTGGTTGTTGGCTCTGACTGAGCTATCTGAGAACTGGACCAAGGTTCTACGGCCACTGCACACTATTTAGGGAAGAGTCGTGTCTTCACTCACAGATCTAGGAAACTATTTCCAGAAGGACACTACCTGGACCATGAATTAAATGTTCTCTCTTTTTCCCCTCCCGTTTCCCTATCCTGACTCGGTAACATCATGGTATCTGTTGGGGATATTTATGCAGCAACCATCGATACAGGAAATACTTTCCCTCCGCAATCAAAAGCGCCACATCAACATTCCCATGATGTGATTCACGCTACCCCTGTCTGACTCAAATCGAGCAACGTCGATCCCTCCCCCTGTGCCACAGATAAGCCAAGAACCAGGCTGTTGTACAGAAAGAATATATATTTATTAAAGAATAGGAAAATTAATATTGAACAAGCCACCTCACTCCGTGGCCCACATTTTTTTTCTTTTCTTTTTCTTATACACAAATGGGAAACATTAGTTGGTTCGGGATACAGATCAGTTTTTAACCCCACAACAGGTACAGTCAAAACACGTCGTCTGAGGTTCACTTAACATGTAGCACCTTGAAACTCTATGGTATAGGGAATTTAATAAAATGCAACACTTTTCTACATGTAAAACAATGTACCATATGCAGCGCTCTTCATCCTCTCTCTGCGTGCATGTCAAAAGTAGCAAAAACTAGCAATGTGACAGTGCAACAGACTTTGAAACAACAACACATTTATCACATAGAACTTTTCTTCCTTTGCCCCTATGCCACATAGAATATCTTTCTCAGCAGTCACTGTCTCACTCCATGGAGAGACTGAGCCTTTCAATTAGGGACTTCACTTTATTTAATTTAGCAAGACACCTCTGCCCCAGCAACAAAACAAAAAACCTTAACATTCAGTGTACATTTATCACCCCTCTGCTTTAAGGTCAAGTCTGAGGAATGGTGAACAATTGGGAATTTCGATTATAGACATGGACACCCCTTCCCTTGAGGGAGATTTGGGGTTTGGAAGGTAATTGGGAATAACCACTCACTTTAAATGACCATATTTCTTATTCACACTGGGAGCAGATTTGTTAATTTAGAACTTCAACAAAACCACCCTGTGTTATTTAGCTATAGGTGAATTAATTGAATTATTATTTGTATTAAATACTACGGGTCTACTTCAATACCCCCACCCATTAATTTAGGGGTGGTATTCAATCACACAAATCCCCACACGTGGTTCAGTTAGACACATTACCTACATAGAATGTCTCTGGGGCTGGCGCTCAGGAAAGACATCAGCATTTCCAGACCCTCTCTTGGGGAAAGCAGGAATCTGGTCCGGCACATCAGTCATGTATAGCCACCAGCATTCATTCCTCTATTCGGCTCTTTCTAAAGATCCCAGCATCTGTCTCTGTTTCCGTGGTTTCCTTCAGCACTCATCAGCAATTCCACCCCAGGTAGTTTGAGGCAGTCTTCCAGGCAAGGTTGAATTCTGCAACCCTCTTTCGGTATTCACCCAGATGATTTTAGGCAGCCCCCCTTTCCATTGTGCGACACCTTTTTAACCTCAAAACTACACCTCAAAAATATTAACATTGGCAGGTGCTATCTTTTTGACCCAGAACTTTGTTTGGATCCCCTATGGTCCTCTCCGCCCCAGCCTCTGTCTGGGGATAGGCTCCTGGAGTTAGGAAACTGAATCCACCTGTACAAGAGGGAGGAGCGTCCTCTGACGGGCCCATGGGATCAGAGCTCACCCTCGAGAGAGCTGCACCATGAGGTGGATGGGGTGCGGGATTCTCTTACTCCAACACCAATCAAGAAGGAAAAACTCAATGGTTTGGCAAAGGGAAGTCCGTTTAATGACAAGTACAAAAAACGGGGAAACATTAGGAAATCATCAGTGATGCGATCGCCTGTCTCGCTTCAACTCCCAAATTCTTTATTCAGACAGCAATAGTTATAGCAAGTTCTCGTCATCATTGACGTGTAATACTCAAAAGTTTGTCATGCAATTCTATTGGTTAAGAAGATAACTTAAGTATAGGTACTATATCTGTATATGGTAACGGAGTGTGAGGATTGGATAACTCTTATCGGGTGGGCGTCTAAGCCCATCCCTCTACGTCACCCATGCTAGATGTCACAATAAGTACAACGTCTCATTGGTTCTACTAGCTATAGGACCCTAGATTATTTGGTCCATTGTGATTGGGTGTTACACCCCTAGGCATAAATCTCCACTTTAATTAGCAGCATGCAGAATGGTCACCCAGATGCATTATGCCCCAAAATTCACCCTGCCTCCCTTCCATCAATCAGTAATTTAGGGCTATGTGTCAATTAGTTGGCAAAGGATGGCCTCGAAACTGTATCTTCTTATCAGGAAAAGTTATGGCACCCTCTGGTTTTGGGTGACATCAGACATTGGTACCTCTCAGCGCTTGGCTGGTCACGTGTCGGTACACTGTGAAGCTGCTTCATTTTCTTTCTATTTGCGTATTTGATTCTCCTTTCAGCCTTGCCACCTGCCTGGGCCTCCTTATCTGGACCTTCACAGGGCTGGCTGCTATGCTCTTGAGTTTCGGTTCTCCGAAGTTGCCGCTCTCCTCCCTTCCGTGGGTGACCTCAAATTCCCAGGCATGAGCTATTCTTGCTAAGTTTCGATTCCGCTCTTTCGTCTGGCTTTGTGCTGGTATACGAATCCTGGCCTATTTGACCACTATCCTCCTGGGCTTAATTCTGTTTTTGTATAGAGTGGCTTTGCACTTATATAATGTGCTTTATTGAGGTAGATTATATAGTTGGCGCTTGCCGTTCTATTCTTCTACTAAGCATAGCTAGCAGTACTGTTTCCTTAGCTTCTTGCGTTCTAAGCCTATTTACAGGCATTAGCCAGTTGCATATTTTCCCTCCTGCTTATGGTTATGTTTCTTTATATTTCAACATTGTTTCCCTTTTAAGTCCATTACATCACTATCCCTTACATTTTGTCTTTGCGTGTCATCTTTCGATTGTCATTTTGTTCTTCTGAATGTCTGTCCGGGCCCTTGTGTCATCACCATTCGCCTTCAATTAAGGCCCTTTGGGTCTCTTTGGGGACAGTTTGTAAGTAGTCTTCATTTCGTGTCAGCTGTTGGTACGGTTGTCTCAATGGGTACTGTACTGCCCATGGTTGTCTGGTTATTGGCACTTCAACAGGCATTACTCTTCTGATGGGCACTGGGCAGAGCCCTAATGCTGCTCTCTGTTGGTTTATTTGTTCTTCATACGTCACATATCTCGTTGAGTATCTTCCTGGTATTTCAAAATGGGTGGCTGGAGTGCAGGCCATATCTGGGACCTACTCTACACACCCACTGGGTTTTATATTTTACCCATGTCAATTTTTGCACTGGAAAAGTCCTACATGGCAACCTTTATTTTACACCGAAATCTAACCATATATATATTTATGGGTTCCTCTCATCATGTTGCATTTGACAAACTCTGTCCCATTTCGGCACAAGGTTACATGTCCAAATGACAATTATTTGCAATTTACTCAGGAATTATAGCAGTTGTCGACCTGACATATTCTAGGTTGACATCTAATCTATTTTATTTTATTGGATATTTGTAAAGGTGCTCGTACAACAAATGGTGTTTCAAGGTGCCACAAGACAAAACAAGGTGGGGGAGACAAGGGAGAAAGATAACAATAATGGTCCTAGTAGGCCTTGTGACATTCAGATCGTGCAAGTGCAGTAACAAGAAGTGCGAGGGAGAGGGGTGGGGGAAGTGCCAGAATGCGTGAATGCAAAGTGCTAGGGTGGGAAGGGAAATGCAGTGTAGAGAGGAGAGAGTGTAATTGGGTGGGGGTGGAGGAGAAGGGGGGAGGGTAACGGGGACTAGGCAAGTGTTCAAGAGGAGGGCAAGTGCCAAGGAATTGAAGGGGATGAGGATCCACATTCTAAGTGCGAGGAGGGTGGGGGGGTTGAGTAGTGGTTTGACCCAAGCTGCTTTGATAGATGTCGGGATAGAGCTGGAGGCAAAAGAGGCATTTATGAATTTGGAGATGATCCATGAGAGTTGGTCCACACTGAGCTTAACGATATAAGCAGGGTAAGTGTCACCTTTGCAATTCGAAGGTTTGAGGTGAAAGGTTATATTTTGGATGCCAGAGGAGGTGACTGGAGTGAAGAGGATGGCGTGGCTCCTGGTTGGTGGGGCAGAGGGGGATCTTTATCGGCCTGCAGGGTCTTCTTTAGAGTGGTTTTGTCTCTTTCTTAGTTTACAGGTTTTGTCAGCGAGGGCCGATTCAGATAACTGTACACCAAGCTTTGTCTTTGGGAAAGCTAAGGGTGTGGGGAGCCGGGGATTTGAGTTCTTTGAGAATTTTGAACAGTTCTCTGGAGTTGGAGCTAGCTTTAGAGATCCTGGTGTTTTAGATGTTAGATTTGGTTGAGATTATAGCAGCTTTATAGGTATTAGCGGAGGAGGTCTAAGCATCTTTGAGTGCTGTTGTTGTTTTTTTTTTCTTTTCTCCAGTGGTGATCAAGGGCACGTTATTGTTTGCGAAGGGTAAGTAGATATTCAGAGAAGCATTTGTTGTTGGTGGAATTTTTAGGAAATGTGGTTTTCAGTGGTGCCTGTCGGTCAAGTATGTGTATGAGTTGTAAGAGGTGACGATGCCTTGGTGGTTGTAACATTCAGAGAGGGAGGAAAGGAAGGTAGAGATAGTGGCCTCTAGCTGTTCCTTGGTCAGTTTGCAAGTGTGTTGGGGGATTATGTGGAGACGGTTGATGTCTTTGCAGGCAGCAGTGGAGAGTTATGTAGGATACTGAATAGGACAAGGGAGTGATCCATCCAGGGAAGGGGGAGAAGAGGGGTCAATAGCTGTGATTGAGATGCTAGTGTTCAGATTCAGGATCCAGTCAAGAACGCGACCTTTGGAATGGGTAGGAATCATGACAGATTGGATGAGAATGATCTCATAAAGGGTGGACTTGGAGTCCAAGGGGTCATTGAAGCCTAAGAGTCACGGAGTATGATGGGTTTGATTTGATTTGGTCGCTTCTGCCTTTGTCGCAATGCTTGGAGCGGTCCAAGTGAAAAAAGATGGCCACTGGGTCTGTGTCATCCACCATTCAATTTAGGGTATTTCCAAATACTTTATATTGTTTTACTGTTTCTAGTGGTCCTGACAAAGTGAAACATTTTCCAAGGATTGGAACCAACGTTAAAGGTTAGCTGCAGCTGCCTGACTTGATAATTTATAATTCAGCATTTATATAGCGCTACGAACCCTCGGGTATCTGAGCGCTGCTTATTACCCACGGTGTGTGGTGCTCATTTATCGACCTCGGAAGGATGAAAGGCTGAGTTTGGCCCCGCCGGTATTCAAACCTGTGTTAGCAGGCTCTGCACGGATGTCAAAGCGAGTGCTCTACTCGCTGTGCCACTTGACCGGCTACAGTTGATGTTTATCCACTGCATACTGAGCTTGCCGAATTCCTCGCAACCCTACCCCTCCTTCCCTTTCTGATGCAGCCAGTGGCCTGTTGTGTCCAGGCCTCTGGGCATGCGGACCAATGCTGGGGGCACCCAGCACACACATTGGCCCGAACAGTTACTCGCTGGATCACGGTCATGCGGGCCAGCCCAAGGACTGGCTGGGGGAACCCAGCTGACATCTTAGTTGGAGGGATCACCATGTCATCCGTGGACACACGGATTTACACCAGTTGTGGTCACACGACTGGACCATGGCCTGGAAGCACTTGGGCCACCATAGTCTGAGTTGCCCGGCAGGGACACCGGCACACAGCTGCAGGGTTGCCCAGCCGGGGGCTGTGCTAGACGTTGGGAATATTTGGGACAGCGTTGCCCAACGGGGGTACTGTCCTGTTGGAGGGCCCTGCAGGGCAGGCTCTCTACCCGCTATGCAGCACCAGCATCGCACTGCAAAGAACGACACAGCAGACAGGAGTCAGTTGATCTGGACTGATGAGCGGGATCCCCTCATCCTTTCTATTGATCTGGTCACTGACATGAGCACGAGCCCTTCACAGGGGCTCCTTGTCCTTAAAGGGACACAACACCACATGGCCTTCTCTCGTTATGTTGATGGGTCTGTTGTGGTAAATGCTTTCCCTGCTGAGGCTGACGCTCCTGCCCTGTGTTGGAGAAACCAAACTGACTCATCAATTTTGGGTGATGACAAAACGAGACTGCTTTATTCATTGACTTGCAAGGCAAGAAAACAACTTCCTAAGTCTACTAGGTACTACTCCCTCTAACTTGACCCACCCTCAGTATGCCTCCTCTTTATAGGTCACTAGTCACTTGCCTGCTTGGAAACCAAAGAACATTCAAAGCATCACGCGTCACTCAGCCTTCCGACTGATGCATCCTGCCCATACAGCCCATAGTCCTTTTACAGTGTTCACTAAAGGTTGCTGCATCATATTAATTCCTGCGATTCCCAACGAGGAACATAGGCACCCGTCCCACAATGACAACTTCTGCTCCTTTTATGAGCAGTCTGAGCCATCATTTGTGCAAAAACAATCTTGACTCTTGATTCCTGCTGAACAGCACTTTTTCGGCAAGGCTATCTGCGCATGGTCAAACTTACAGGAAGCAAGCACAGGCAAATCCAAATCTTTAATATATCATTGTCCGCTGAAAAATAAATATTAAGAATGCTTTGCTAACGTGATGTGGCTGGGGTGGTGGCCATTAATTACATTTTTAATTTGGCAAATTTTTCTGGAGTTTATTTATTTGTATTCACTTTTTGTCCCACACGTGTCTGCCCCTGAAGAGTTCAGCTCTCGGCAAGCCCTTCAGTTGAGTCCACGTTTTACCCTGTCCGGGATATCGGAGACCCCTGGATTCCTGGTGAGTTGTTTGGCTATAACCTCTGTCCCTGTTACTCCTTTCTCGGGATACCATGCTGTTGAGCACGGATTGATGGAGAGCATTTCTCACGCTCTGAAACACTTGTGTATGAGCACGATAGAAATAAAATATCAATATCAATAAGGCAAGAAAGGCATCAATCCCTAGAAATGACTGATCTTCTATTGGTATGAATTGCCCATGTTTCCACTTGACTTGGCAGCACCCACATATTCGTATACTCTAAGGTTCTTGTTCCGGTAGAGTGGGGGAACCTTAAAGCCAAGCTGTTGGGGTTGGTGGTAATATTAATTAGTTGGTCTGATTGTGGCACACTTTTTAAAATGCCTTTCGCAAAGCTTTTACACCCTGGTGAGTATAATTATCATTACAGGAAATTTATATTTTTGTTGGTGAAATTAATGAATTGCTTAAGTGATGGATAGGAAGCTTTAAATCAATGAATTGCTTAAACCAGAAAGTGATGCATAGGAAGCTTTAAATCAATCACATCTTCTTAGATTGCCTCTAGACAACTTCCCATTTCATTGGCCCTGTATGCTTTGCAGAGCCGTCCAGCCCAGACAGCTAAAATATATCCTTTTTGCATGGAACCGGCTCAACCCAGACATTTTGACATCGTAGGACATTATCTGTGATGCGTAGCTTGGGGCTCACGTCAGTGCATAGCTGTTACACTTCAGGTGACTCAATGAAACGATCAAAATGTGACTGATGGAAAGTTTTAATTATTATAACCGCTGGTAATTCCTCTGGGCAGCTTTCCATTCCATCACAACCTACTATGAGTAGGTTTTTGCTCTGCGCCGGCACATCCTTCCTCCTAATTTTTATGTAATTTTTGTGCTATTATCGCAAAAGTGTTATTATTTTGCCTGCTTGTCAAGCAGGCGATTAGATGTTCATGCAACAAAACTATTAAAACATGCTCTGACCGAGAATAAATTACGTTAATCTTGAGGAATGTCATCTTGGTACAATTGTCGAGTAATTTGTATAAAAAGTATTCAGAAAGTTTGTTTCACAATATTTTCATATTTTCATGTAATTGGCTCTCTCAGAAATGCAGCTGGACAGCTTCCTGGCCATTCTTTTTTGTTTTTTTTGTTAACTGGTTTATTTTTCTTTATTATTCCAGAACAACATGGTGCTCTCATCGGCAATATTTATCACGCTGCTTGGGCTACTTTTCTATCTGCACTTCGTGAAAATTGATCAGGAGACTCTCTTGGTGATCGGCTCACTTGGAATACAGATGACATCCTTCTATGCCTCGGGCAAGGAGAGCACCACCTTCATTGAAATCAGCAAAGTGAAAGACATTGTTATCAATGAAGCCATCTACATGGTATTTGCTAGACTGTTTTACGTTTTGTCTGAAAGGTGGCATCACCACGAATTTCCAACTGTTGACATGTTGAAAGTATGGCCAGCGATGTATGCAATATCTGACAAAGGGTCAATGTCTGTCAAATGGCTATTCAAAAAGCTAAAACAATTGGCTTTGTCAATATTTGTTTATTAAGGCGTGTGTATTGATGACATAAGTTAGGTTGTTGTATGATGTGAGCAAGTCCATGGTGTGCCATGGAGAGAAGGAACCGGTTTCTGAAAAAATCAGAAGGCGTAACCATAAAGCAAAAAATGCAAAGTTAGTCAGGTTAAAATTTTTCATTTCTGTGAAGTCAAATTGTAATAGCCATAATTTAAATATTCTCTTTTAGAGAATCCATCTATATTAACTGTAATTGTGTGACATTATAAGTAGAGAGTCCTGTGCATTCTACAATGCCTTCCTTCACCCCCAGGAGCAGGGTTAGGAGAGCTTCTTGTGACCAAATGAGTACTATCTGGAACTGAAACAGCTTGTTTTAAACGCTGCTGGGTTTACAGTGGAAAATTGTAGTCTGTTTAATATGATTGTATGTGCATTCTGTGGATGGCCTGGTTGTGTCAAGGGGTTGTCTGTGCTGCTTGCCTTTCTGACACCCCTTTCCTGATTATATTGAGGCCTTTCTAGCTGCAAACATGCTAGACAATGTACAGTAGCCTTGCACCATGTGTAGTACTGATTTTCAGATTTGTTTTCTTCAGCAAAAGGTGATTTACTACCTGTGCATCCTTCTGAGAGATCCTGTGGAGCCCAATGGAGTTTCTGAAGTGGTGCCCGTGTTCCAGGTAAGTCCACTCGAGAGGTTGGCATAGCTGCAGGCTTCTGTCCCAAAGAAATACTGCATCATATTGTATAATACCATGTGTGGTGTCTGCTGCTGTATATCTTACTGCATTGGGTATGAACATTTTAAGGGTCTTCCCCTTATTTATTATTACCCATTGATTTGCTCTAGCTGTAGTTCTTTCTCCTTCCTGGGACAACCTTTCAAGTAGCAACATGAGTTCTCTTTGTGGTTTTTGTTACCATTCATGGTGTATGGCAAAGTAGATTCTCAGATTCAAAGGAGAAAATATCGGGAGCACTCAAAGGGAGCCTTTCCTCAGCTGGCGAAGAGTGGATGAGACGCAATTGATTTCTCACACCACGTGACTGGGTATCACATGGAGGAGGGGAGAGCTGTCCTTCATTTCTTCCTGTTTGTAGACATAACACACCGGTTCCTGGACTCCGTTTTTGAGCAGTTAGGGATTCGGGCTTTCCTTGGACTTATTCCCCCCCCCTCCCTTTCCGCTTTATCACTATTTGTTTTGCTCACACTACCAAAGGAGTAGAAGCTTGCGAAACTGGAGCCATATAACTGGCTACTTTCTAGGACATCCACACGGACTTCTCTTCTGCTTTTTTTTGTATTTATGTTTATTTGAAGGATAAGGATGTCCATTCCCAAAGAGAGTGGCTGTACAAAGATGAGAGAGAGCAAGTGCTGAGCCAGTTTATGAGGGTGTGAACAAAGTGGTACATAGACCAAGGACAAAACAAAAACGGGTGATTTAACAAAGCTAACATTAACCTTACGGTTCAGTGCTTAAAACAAACATACAAAATTACATTAATGCACCACTGGATAGCGTAGTGGTGTCTGTAGGGCAGGTGGGGAGGTAGCTCTACTTCCTCTTTGGCTAGTAGGTGAAGTTTAAGAGGAACTTTGAAGAAATCCACAGTTTTTCTGGCTTAAATTATGGAGCGGGCGCGGAACAGTGTGGTTGAGTGCAGAGGAGGAGCTGACGGAACAGGTTGGCGAGTAGACGGAGATACAGTCAGCGAGGTACTGTGGAGCAAGGCTACGTGGTTGTGCATAAAGAGCCATCCAGCATGGTGTTGGTTGGTTGGTCGGTCGGTAGATGTGGCATAGTATCTGGTTAAGTTGTAGAGTACGGGTAGCGAAGTAGAGAACTTCAGTGGGAGGAATGAGTAGAAGGGAAGCAGGGCCGAGCAATAGTCTAGTTTGCTGAGCCCAAGTGTGGAGATTGGAGTGGCCAAATGTTGAGAAGGTTTTTTTTTAACTTTATTTTTGGTCTTTTAAACAAACATGTACATTACAAGAAAAAGGAAACAAAACTGTGCTGTGTTGTCCCGGTCCCCTGCCCCACATCTTACACCCCCCTCCCTCCACACCCCACCAGAGTGTTTTGGATTCTTGGGCTGGCATGCATGTGTTGCATAGTTCATATGCAGTCGTTGTGGAACAGTGGTGTGACACTGCAGGAGTCTGCACAGTAGCAGTGCGGTGACGATGATAGATAATTAATGTAGGGGACCCCAAATGTCAGGTGGCCTGGCGTACAGGGGCAAAGGTTTAATGAAGCTCACCTCGACGCCGTGGCAGTATGCTACATCCTGTAGCCATCTTTGCATATTGGGGGGTGTCCCCAGTGCTCCAGATAAGATTTTGAGGTGGGAGTATTTTACAAATGATTTTTCAAATTAGAGAGTAAATGCAATTTCAAGAGTAAAAATCAGTTTTCTCCTCTGCAAGAGAGTAAAACGTATGCAACATACACCCAATGCATACATAAAATCAGACCAAAAAGTTGTAGATCAAAGTTGTCTGGCTTGCCTTTAACCATTTTATTACACTTGTGGAAAATATTCTGCCATAAAATAACTTGTAAGTACATGCTACATACACAGCTTCATTTTCAAAATTCTGGACCCTAGAAACTCTGTTAAGAACTACTATAGATCAAGACTAAATGTATTGCTTGCAGTGGGAGTGTGAGTAAGCAAGTGTTAGCATATGATTTACTTACAGGAACTTGCACACAATCTCGGCAACAGTCACAACCTGCTAAGCTACCTTCCCTGCTGTTTGCTGCAGGAAATTAATGTGGACCACCACATTGTGTACCAAGCCAAAAAAATGATTCTGGCAATTACAGTTGGGAAGAAATGCAGACAAGTGCATAAATTGCAGACTGGTCCCAAATCCCTGCTTCAACAGTAAAGTGTGTGATCCTGGACAACACATTTTGCCACTGTGCCTTTTTAGCAAAAATAGAACAAGTGATTTATTGGCAACTAGTTACTACTCAAAAATGCCTGACTGACCCCTGTTCCACTGTTTGAACTATACTATTAATAGTAGTGACCATTTATATAATGCACATGACAAAGGGCCTAACTCATTGAGCGTTTTCCTATGGGGTGTTGCCATTATAAAAGGTTTCTGTGAATTAGGCCCAAAGTGTATATGTCTCTGGCTTACTCCTGGCTGCTTCTTTAATATAAATTCACATGAACTCCGAGTATTAAAAACTCGCCTGTACCTTCTCCCATCTTCTACTTCCATCATAGGTGAGCAGTCTTGATTGCCCGATGGGTTTCTTCCAATATAGTCAAGAATATGCATCTCTGGCATAACACGCATCACAGCCAATTTAGCCCATAATCGCCAATCACATCGGGGGGATTAAAGAGTGCTGGAAGTGGAAAAAGGGAATTACTGGTACTCTGGCTGCATCCAAAAAGGAGGGAGTAGGGTGGCCGGAGAGATTGGGCGGGTAGGCAAGGGGGGAGAGGACGGGACAGGACCAGGATCACAAACCGTGCCTGAACTGTGAAGCAGGGATTTTAATCCACTCTGCAAATTTGCCCACATAACTTCCAAGCTTGGTACAAATAGTTTGGATTTCAAGGCCAACAGTAATGATGTTTTATAGAGTTTACTTTAAAAAAAATAAATAAAAAAAAATTGCATCATAACGCAACATGACATATAAATCCTTACAGCGACGTGTTAAGCGAAAAGAATATCATAGTGGCTTTAATGTTCACACCCTGAATGGTATACTACAAGTCCCAGAATGCAAGATCATGTCAACCTGAAAAATCTAGTTAACCCCACAGTACTTTCAGTGATTTAAGACCTGTAATAAAATAATTTGTATAATAAACTCAGATATGGAGATTCTTTGCAACAAACCACCAGCTCATTTTTATTCATGACGTTGAAAACATTTGATTAGTGACTTAAAGCAACTTATTTTTTTTGCATGTCAAGCTAGTAACCATCATGGATATATAAAGCGCCCATTTAATGATGTGCTAATATGAACACACAGTTAAAATGAGCAACCCAAAGCGCTCAGAGATCTGCAAGTTAACTGGTGCTTTGTGAGCTCTTTTTAGTTGGAAATGTACCATCATGCATATGAAAGGCTCTCGTCACTGATAAAAGAAATGTGTTTGCAACCTGAGCACTTAACGACCTGCAGAGCCGTGTGTCTGCCTAGTGAGATGTGGTAAACTGGCAGTGCTTGAATGTCGGCCTGAGCCGATTCTGGAACTGGCTTGGGAGAAAGAAAAAGCATCCAAACGCAGGTGAGATGGCAGCAGCAACAGGGCAGGATGCTCACCTGGCTGGTGTCTCCTGGCGTCACCACCTCTGTGGGTTTGTGGCCTCCTGTCTCAGCTGCAAGGCCAAGGCTATTCTACCTCCTGAAAGTATGCAGCTTTACTGTGGAGTGAAGAACACTTGCACAGGAAATGTCTTGCGGAGGGGAGGTGGCGAGGGCGAGCCCTGGATACATGTCTCAGAGAGAGACTTGGAAGGGAAGGGGCAATCGGGGCAGGGCAATGCACTTACTATGCCACATGCTGCCGGCCCAAGGTGTGGAGAATGCGTTCACAACTTGACACAGCATGATTGGTAGTGAGCCTGGCTTCACCTTGTACTTTAAGTTTAAGGCTTCCCTTCCCAGTGATTGTCCAGACTGCTATTCACTGTGTATACTGCTATTTAATGTTTGCCTCCACGTCCCTTGCTTACTCTGGCCAATCAAATAAATAAAGGCCTCCTCCTCAAGCCCTTGAGCAAGCAAGACATTATTGATCCATAAATGCCCTCCCCACAGACGTTTACTGTTCTTATGAAATGGGTGGATTTGTTTTTGTTTTTCTAGTTTCACTCCTCTCATGCGGAGCTCCTGGCCCCCATGGGATTCTTCCCAGAAGTCGGGGACGGCAGCAAAACCTTCACTGGAGATAGTCCCTTGAGGACACCCATGGTCTGTATTTCATTTTTTGGGGCTTGTTCCATAAACTCCAAGACCCAGCACAGTGCAGTAACCTTTCACTGGTGCAGATCCAAGACACCTTTTGCAATCTAGGGCCATCTAGTGGAGGAAAGTATGTTTTTTAATGAAATTAAATACAGCCTAAAGGGTACGCAGTAGAAAATGAAATGCTCCGTAATGGCCATAATTACATGCGTAAAAAGGCACAATACACACCTTATCTGGAGGGCTGGGTGTCCCTCTACCCGAGGCAATGGCCACCCTTCGTCTCGCCAGTACTAGCAGAAGTCCAGCCAGTCTCCTCGACGTGGGTTGCAGGTCCCTAGTGCATCCCAACATTGTCACTGTGGGGCAACGTTTGAGTTGTTCTCCTATTATTGCAGAGGCTGTGTTCAGCACCTCGCCCCAGAATCGCCTGACTGGCGGACAGTCCCAGGCCAGGTGGAGAAAGTCTGCAGCGGTTGTGCCGCATCTCTTGCAGGCCACCGATATGGTTGGGTGGTGCCGATGGAGTCTGGCTGGCGTATGGTACGCCTGGTGGAGAAAATTGAAGTGAATACGTTTATATCGTGAGTTTAGAGACACCTTCTGTGTCTGCCACAGTATATATGACCAGTCATCTTCATTTATTATGTCTGCAAGTGTCTTTTCCCCATCTCAGTTTGGAGGTCACCGGCTGGTGTGTGGTAGTCAATGGGTCTCTGTATATTGTTGAAATCAGTCTACCCGCTCCTTGTGCCTGGATCACTCCGTGTAGAAGCTGCCATGTGGGTGGTTGGGCGGGAAATGTCAGCAACAGAGACCCGAGTGTGTGTCCGAGTCTGAAGTAAACAAATATGTCCAGGGGGGAATCTGCGCCTCGTTCCCCGGCCTTTTGGAGTGTCATGAAGTGTCCCTCCACAAACCAGTCGTTTAGGGTGACGATGTTTAGTTTGTCTGCCAACAAGAGGTATACTTTCTCGGTTGTGAGTGGCATTCCCAGAATTTCGCTGGAAGGAGGGGAGAAAATCTGACAGTAGTGATGTTTTTGTGTGCAATCTTTCACCAGATTTCGTAGGTGGTCAGCACCACGTTTAGGGTCTTTGGCGGTACCTGGAGTTCCCCAATGATGGTCGCGCGCAGAAGGTTGGGAATCACCAGGGCCCTTCCAATCTGAACATGTGGACGGACGAATTGGGTGGTGTACCAGTGACTCAGGAATTGAGCCTGGGCTGCCCAATAGTAGCGCTCAGTCGGGAAGTGCAAGGCCGCCTTTCGCAATAGGTTGGATAAGAGTTGTGTAGGCAATTCTCGCAGGTGTGCCCACCCAGATTAATTCGAGAATCGTGCTACGTAGATGTTGGAAAAAACCTTGTAACTGTAACAGTTTGGGCAATATGACCATCTTGACAATTGAGATTCGACCCCATAATGTGAGTGGCAGGCGTTTCCACCTTGATATTTTCTCACTGAGCATTGCCATCACCTTTCCGTAGTTATCGCAGAATAGGTCGTCATAGTTCCTGGACATCATAATTCCTAGGTACCTGACCCCTGATATTTCCCATTTAAAGTTGAAGTCATCGTCAAATTCTACCGTACTCGGGGTTAGTGGGAATACTACTGATTTTGTGTGATTGATTTTTAAACCGGAAAGGGTGCCGAATTTAAGGACTTCTCTCATTACTGGGTTTAGATTGGTCGCCGGATCACTGAACTGGAGGGCCAGTGTAGAGGGATAGAATCAATTTGTGGGGCCCAATGATGAGGCCTTTATCCATGAATTTGGATCTAAGATTAGCTCCCAGGGGTTCCATCGTGAGTGTGAACAATAGGGCCGATAAGGGGCAGCCCTGCCTGGTTCCTCTTTTTAATTTAATGGGTTCAGATTTCGTGGTCCCCAGTGTGATGCTAGTTAAGGGGTGTTTGTAAAGTAGCGAGGTTAAGTTTAGGAAGTACCTCCCGAGGCCCAGGTTTTGTAGTACTGATAAAAGATACGCCCATTCGACGGAGTCGAAAGCCTTCTCCACATCGAGAAGGACAGCAATTGCCTGTGCTGCAGAGTCTAGTGCCTCAATAATGCCAAAGAGTCGGCGAATGCTGAATGTTGTGTTACGTCCTGGTATGAAACCAGCTTGGTCAGCCAACACCAGCCCAAGCATTAGGGGGAGTAGCCGGTTAGTCAGGATCTTGTTATCTATGTTGATCAATGAGATCGGCCTATATGAGGCGCGTTTTTCGGGGGGTTTCCCGGGTTTGTGGAGAAGTATAAAGTTGGCTTTACGAAGCATAGGGGGCAGGCACCTGTCTGGGCCCGGCGATTTAGACCCCGACAAGTCTTTTATGGCAGCCAAGTTTTCTTCTATTGTGATTGGTTTGTTTAGGGGCTCTCTCAGGTCTCCTGCCACCCAATAAAGCTCTGTATTGTCCAGGTATTCCTGGAGCTTCTCTGGGTTATTCGAGGTTTTGGAGCTATATAGATCTTGATAGAATGCACTGAATGTTTCTACTATCTCTCGCTCCCTGTAGACTAGTTTCCCACTTGGGTCGCGGACACAATCGACCTGCGGCGGTCGCCTGTCCGCTGCTAGCAGTTTTGCTAACAGAGAGCCGGGCTTCTGGCCCTCGCCGTATTGTCGCACCTGATGGCCTCAGGCCAGGAAACGGATCGCCATGCCTGGCGTTTCGTGCGGTTGTCTGTCGGGATGCATTCTAGGGTAACTGGGAAGTGGTCGGAGAGAGTCCGGGGGAGAATCTGGCACTCGCCCCATTGCAGATTTCCTGTCCTGTACACTAGCAGGTAGCCCAGGCGTGAGCTAGTCCCATGAACCCGGAGTGAACGTATATTCCCAGGATTCTTTGTGAGTGAGTCTCCATACGTCCTATAAAATCGTTGGTCTTGTAGATTTTGAGCACTTGGAGGCTTGCTCTTGGTGGCTGTAGTAGTGTATGTATGTGATTTGTCCCATGTGGGGTCCAGTGTGGTGTTCAGGTCACCGCCCCAGATGATCGTGGCACTGTCAACCCCTGTGAGATGTTGCATCACCCAATCGAATGAGTTAGCGTTGTCGATGTTTGGGCCATATGTGTTTATCAGGACCAGACTTGATGTCTTCTAGTAGCCCACGTACCAGTAATGCTCTGCCTTCCGTATCTCGTGATACGGATACCAACCTGAATTTCGTGTTCCTGCTGATCAGAATAGCTACTCCTCTGGCATAAGAAGAGAAGGAGGAGTAGTATCTGTGACATCCCCCCCAGGGGGACCCAACAGCTCCCGGAGGACAGAAGAAGGTGAGTTTCTTGTACGACATCTATGTTGTGCTGCTTAAGTGTGAAAACGTTTGTGTTTTCAGTTGGGTTGTTCCACGTTGCTAGCTTGAATGGTCAATGATCGTAACTTGTTTTAACTGATTATTTTGGGACCGACTCAGATATTGTGTTGTAGGAGTGTGCATGCCTTTTTCCGTGTGTTAAGGTACTATTGGGGGTGGGTGGTGGGTGGATGGTGGTGACTGGGATCATGTTGGGCGCAGTCTCTGGAACTGTTGAACATTTCCTTCCATATCACTCCCGGGCAACCCCCAACTCGCCCGTTCCATGTACCCACCCTTTAAACCAAAAACTGTGAAACAGTGCTGTGCTTGGGGTGCTAGAGTCCAGCCAAGCTCGCCGGCCCCTTTGCAAGAATATGTTTAGACATGACTGTGGGTGATGTTGAGTTATAGTTTAGATAGCAGGAAGTAAGAGTGGGCCGGTGTTCTTCTTCACCGGTAGGTGATGTTCATTGTGCTTATGTTATAGGGTATATTTTGTGAAGCGTTGGTTCCCCACGTACCTTGGAGTCTCAGGTCAGGTCTCTACTGCCTCTGTTGACCTCGTCTGGTCTCGGATTGTTGCGAGTGGGTTGGCAGCCGATTTCATCTAGGTAGCTGCTGACCGCCTCAGGGGAATTGAAGAATTGTGTTTTGCCTGCATGTTGTACGCGTAGTTTGGCTGGGAATAGCATAGAATATTGAATTTGGTTATCTCTGAGGAGTCTGTTTACTCCTGTGAAGGTCCTGCACGAGGATTGAACTGCTTGCGAGAAATCGGGCAATATCTGTATCTTGTCGCCGTGGTAGTAAAGCTCTCGTTTCTCCCTGGAGAGTCGGCGGATCGTGTCCCGATCCTTGTAGTTAAGTAACTTTGCGATAATAGGGCATCGGGGGCACCCGGGACAGGGCGGACTGCAGGTATACAGTGTGCTCTTTCTGTCGCAAAAAACTGGGATAGAGCGGCTTCCCACTAAAGTTGGGTTCCCCATCTCCTCACCTTGCGCCTCTATCAGAGGACTGGATTAGGTTGGGCCAAAGATGTTCAGCTCATGCGGTGGCAGCTGCTGCTCAATGCGTGGTCCAGGCGGTGGAGTGCTCAGGCTCTTACGGGCCCACCTGCTGTGGTAGGCCGGATCTCATTTTGTCAATTCGCTGTTGCCGAATGGGGTGCGTGGCAGGCTGCTGACTGATTTGTGCTCCTTGGCCTTCTCCGTAGAGGTACGTGGTTGCCTGATCCCCTTGTCAGGGAGCCTGGAGTTGGGCCGGGTGCGTGTGCTCCGCTCCTCCCGCTGTTGGAATCTCAGGTGAGGGGAGTGGGCGCCAGCTGTCCAGGGGCCTTGGATCTCCTCGTGTGTCACGCCACAGCTGTAACGTGCCGCCCCTGCTCAGAATCGTTCAGCGAGGGAGGCAGCCCCCGGGCTCCAATCGCTGCCAAGAGTTCAGGGTTCAGTGGGCGCGATGGTCAGCCCGGTCCCACTGTCGTTGGTTGTTTTGGACGCCAGGCGAGGTCTACCCCTTGTTTCCTTCTCTGGTGCTGGTGGGCCGCTAGCGTCTGCCTGAGGGCTCTGGGTCGGGAGGTCGTTTGGTGGTGGCGCGGAGTTCCCGGCACTTATCGCTGATCTGGTCGTAGGTATAATCGCCCCAGAGTTGTCCGGTGGCCCTGAAGCTTCAGCCGTGTGGGCTCCGGTACCTGTCTTCTGCAGTGTGTAGGTTGCTGGTGATGGTGCTTTTTTGGGAGCCGGGAAGGTTGAGGTCGCCGGACTAGTGGCAGTTCTCTGGGCCTCGGCTGGAGGTCTTGTATCGGCGGTCTTGGCCGGCTCCTCTCCAGTAGGTGGTACGCTTCTTGAGGTGAACAGTCAAGGCTGCTGGTGATCGTGGCAGTGCCTCTCCTGCGCCTGCCACCTTCTCGCCTGGATGTAGTGGGGGTTGTTGCTGTGGCGCCGGCCTCCTGTTGTGCTGGGGTAATATCGATTGGGCCAGGGTCCAGAGCGGATAGCTCTCGTTCCGCACCGGTGGTGTTCCTGGGTTGTGCGCTGTGGAGACCAAGTGGCAGGGTGAAGTTCGGCGCCGCCGAACGGTCTACGCTCATCTCGCGGAGTTGCGCTGCTTGATTCCCGTAGTGTGGGGCTTGAGGCTTCAATACGCCCCCACCGGAGGAGTCACAGCATTGTTACCACGAAGAATGTGCGGGTCCAATATCGTTTTAGCCTCAGCAGGATTAGCCTATTGTATGCAGGATTTCAGGAGCTCGGCTAGCGCCCTCAGAATGTTGAGAAGGTTAATACAAACAGCAGATTCAGTGGCAGTGATGAATTGTTGCAGTTAGAGGTTGCTTTGAAAGAGAAACTCCCCCTCCCAAGGTTGCATTCTTCGATCGAGGGAGCAAGGTCAGGTGGGAAGGTGATAATGGGGGTGAGTGAGGCAGAGTGGAGGGATGGTGTTGGAAGCCAGGATAAAGTTAGAATTTATTTTCAAAGAGTCATGATGCAGCGTGGGGGCGATCCACTGATGGATTGAAGTGAGACAGTTGGTAGTTGGTTCTCAGAAGCCTAGGGTAAAAGGGGGGGTGAAGGAAACGTTTTTTAGTGTCGTCAGCAAAGGATGAGAACCTTACCTACAGAAGAAATCTATAAAGGGCAGAAGTCTAAGGATCAAACGTTTGGGGATGCTGACAGTATAGGGGTGAGCTAAGAGGATTGTGAGTTCCAGGAGAGAGCTATCTTTCGGGTAGGAGTTGATCCAGGTGAGGGCAGATTTGTGAAACCTAACCTCATGGTGAGGTAGGGGGAGAAAGGAGTGGTCAACAGTTTTGAAAGTGGTAGAGAGGTTCAAAAGAATGATTGTAGCCTGGTGAGCATCTGAACGAAAGTTACATGGCATAAGTGCGGCCTCAGTGGAGTGCTTACTACAGAAGCCATATCGTAGTTCGCTCCAAGGCGGTTATCCCCAGGGTACTTACTGTTTTGGTTGAAGACCACTTAAGGACCTTTTTGAATAATCGGGTAGGTGGGAAACAGGCCATAGTTCACTGGGACATTTGGGTCAGCAGACAGTTTCTTCAAAAATGATGGGACAGTTGCAGATTTGAAGGAGACAAGGAAGAGTTTAGCTGAGATACAGCGGGGTGTGGTAAGTCAGAAATAGAAGTCAGACAAGAGGGACATATTGGAACAGTGTGCTGTATTAAAGAAACCTACTCTAAGCCCTAATCATATGATGAAGACCCTACTCTATAAAACAACAAACGGGTGTTTGTTAGGATGTACCAGAATCCATCCTGTCCTCTGTCAAAACCTACATTAACCTAACATCTGCCGTACCACTATGCAAAGAAAGGAAGAAAAGAGAATCCAAGCCTTAACTTATGATCGGGTTACTCCCCTTTGTTAACCTAGTGGGGGCTTGTTTTCTGACCCCCTTGCCTACCCCCAAGAGTTCTTATGGTTTCTTCCAGCTTTCGGCTTCGTAGAACAGTTCCAACAAAAATATTCTCAGCTTGCCTTAACGTTAAAACAATGTCCTCTGTGTCCATTAAGGTGCAAACCTATCCCTCTCCTGGGATGTATTCTCCTGACCTGTGCAAGTCACTGGTCACTATCAAACCAAAGTTTGTTCTTTTGTCCCTCCTGAGATGTTCACAGTTTCTGCCTCAGGTAGGCTTTAGGTCTGTTCAGTGTTTTACATTATTCCTTTCTCGCCCTTTTGTGGGGTAGCTGGTTTCTCAGCCACTGGGTGGGCTACGGCCTACTTAGTCTTTCTGTGCTTGTCACTTTTCTCACACCCCCCGCCTCTCCCAGGCCCCCTCCTACGGTATTCATATTCTTAAGTCACTCTGGGTCACAGTCCTATTCAACCTTCCTGATATGTTCACATATTTTAGAGATTTTATTTATTGGCTTGAGAGGTATGAGCGAAGCTTGGAGGGTAGGTAGATGTTTGCATGGTTGATTGGAAAGGAGGGAGATTAGATTTATGAAGTGGATGAATTTGGCAGAGTCCAGTGCAGAGGAGAGAGCAGCAAGGGAATGTTGTAGGGGGTTCTGTAATTTGTGCCAGCATCACAGGCTACAGCGCATGTTTTGTTAAGCGGTCCTGGAACTCGGAAGTGATCCAGGGCTGAGGACAGGGCTGGTGAGGTGTGAATGTGCATGCAGGATAATCTTGGTCAACAGGATTCATAAGCGAATAGTGATGGTGAGAAAAAGCACAGTCCATGGAAGAGGCATGATAAGGGAGGATGGGCAGGAAAGAGGTTCACACATTATCGATGCAAGGTACCTGCTTGACCTTTCTCTTGGTCATTTAAGGGGGGGAGAGGAGGATTAGAAGGTGAGGGACTGAGACGTACAATAGAGAGATGAGAGGGATAGCGTAAATTAGAGGGAAAGACCAGATCAAGAGTTTGGAGGGAATGGAGTTCAAGGCTGCGGAGGGTCTGGAAAGGTTAAAGTGCTCCAACATTACAATTGGTGTGTTGTGATTCAAGGAAAAAGTGGGAGAAAAAGAGTTGAGATGCCCAGGAGTTGGAGAGCCAAAACGATGAGTGGAGTAGGAGGGATGAGTTAAATAGTGGCATATTCAAAAGAGAAGGTATGGGGGCGTGGCCAGCAGCTGGACGATGAAGACGTGAGTTTTACTGCTCCCGTGCCACCGGCCTTATCCTGTACTGATCCTGCCGTGATATGCATCTGTGAGAGGCCACAAAACATCTCACTGGTGCATGAAATCCTGCTGCACCGAATCGCTCTGAAACTGTGCAAAATCGGAGTGAAAATCGGAGCTCCTGGCATGTGGAAAACACAGGACCCGGAACGAACACTACCACCAAGATGGCCGCCGCGAGCGTATACTAGCTGGAAAGCGCGGCAGAAGAGAGCGAGTCCTAGAAGTGGATGGAAACAGTAATTGCTGCGGGTGAGCATGAGGCGGCGAATTTGCGCCCATCGAATTGATCCGCCTGGGAATCCTGTGCGGCAGCGGAGGGCGAGTTCCGCCCGTTTCCCCGCCGTTTACCGGCCCTGCTAACCGGAGCCGGATGGGCGCAACCGCCTTGTGGGAAATACCCAGTGTGCAAGACTGGTGACGAATCGCTGGACGGCAGCCGGAGAAACTGTCTTGACTGAGGGGAGGCGTTGGAAACCTCCCTTTGCAGCGAGAGGGGGAGACGGGGCCTCGGTGGCTTCTGCGACACCGCGCACTGGGGGCCATCAATCGAGAGGGCTGACACTGGGACAGCAGGGGCTCGCATCGTGTAGAGCGCCTGCACGGATTCCCCCACACTGAGAACTACTGCTACAGCATCACCATTCCGAGATACACGACGCAGCGGTAAGGACAGGGGGGGTGATGGGATAAGGGGAACCGGCGCTGAGAAAACGAGATGTCGTCTGCCCCCCCCCCCTCCCCTGCTGCTGTTAGATGCTCAACTAGAGCCCGGGATCTCGTTGGTGCTCACCCGTCACTGGGGAATATTGCAGCACCACCGTCCAAGTGACTGAATCAAAGTACCACAACACCAGAGGCAAGCAGCACACTGGCATCAACAGAGGGTAACCCATAAGGCCACATCACATCAACGCTACCGGACACGTATGCTGCGCTCTCCTCTTCGGGGTCGGGCACTAGCCTCCAGCTCCACCAACCCTCATAAGAAAAAATGGGGAAGGATAAGCCCAGGAAAACCTCTAGACAAAGTATAATTGAACAATATGCATCCACACCAATATCCTGCTCACCAGAGCGGCTGCCCTCTGTCAGGGTTGCACACCGGTACCTGGCGCAGGAGTGGATGTACCAACTACCCCCACACTGGTCTTCATACCTGCAAGACAAAGCTTATGCAGGCCTTCGCGACCAGGGCAGGGAAAGAGGGTTAGGGTCTCGTTGATTGGATAGGTTGGGGGGGTTGTGGGAAAACCGGGAAAAGGAGTAGGGCGAGGTAATGGGTAGGTAGAGGGAAATTGGGTGAGGCTCAACTGCTGCACACCTTCATCGTCATCTCATAGCACACCACATGATAATTCCTGCAGTGCCTACAGGCTGGGCCAAACTGTACGCTTTCTGAAGTATGAATCACATAAATAACATTTGACCCCTCTGAGCAGTGCAATTGGCAGTGGGCAACCACTGTCACAGTAAACTAGCATGCAACACTTAGCTTGGGTTCATTGTCCGGTCCTAGTGCTCGGTCCTTGGAAAGCTGCCAGTCTGTGCTGCGTCTCTGAAAACGGTGTAGACTGGTCACGTCTTCCGCTACAAAGAAAGAATATGTGTTATTCTTGGTCACACATACACACGGTCATTCACTCCATGCCGCACTCATACTTTCTTCCCAGGCTTAATGATACGGCTCCCCATGGACCATGCCGGTCGCCGTGCTTGTCTTTTTAGCAAACAAGTCGCTAGTAAAAATGCCAGCGCGAGCTTCGCCGCGCGTGTCTTGGGGCGCGGGTAATCTCCATGTCACAATGCCAATGTCGCGTTCCTCATATCTGCATGACTCGCGCTGCTAAATACTGTCATCCCAGGGCTTGTACTTATCTCGTATGCCGGCGCAGGAGCAAGCGATATGGACTGGGAGACTGTGCCCCCTGCACTTCCCAAACCTCTCTACGGGCTTTCTCAGGACTGAGTTGTGCGCGCTTCGATTCCATGGGTATGCGTCCCCAACTTATCTGAGTATAGGCGAGGGGCCAGATTCTCAATCAGGCGGGGCGGGGCCCTCGCACGAGTTTTCCTGCGGAGCTCGGTGTCTCACGTCCTTCTCCCCAGCGATCTCGAGCACAAGCCCCGTGCCGGTGTTTTCGCGCATGCGCGTTGGGGCGTACCACGCCCGATCCGATCCCTGATTGGCTGTCTGTGCGCGAGGTATGCTGGGAAGTGTAGTCTCGGTGCACTTGCAGTGCCTGCAGCCTACAGGGAGGACAAAGCAGTCTCCTGTATGGCAGCACCCTTCCCCATCCTATCTGAACACTACACACATCCACAACACGTGGCCCATAGTGCTGGGCACCCACCAGTTTCTTCACTTTAGGTTTCGCTGCATGCTTTTGCGTGCCCACCGAGGTCTGCCCCTGAAACCCTCAGCTGAACTAGACTGTACGGAAGAAAATATCTCCCTCAGAGATATGAGGATATAATGAGTGCCATTGCCAGCTCCAGGACCTTAATGGAGAAAAAGATGGACAGTATCGGCGCGGACGTGTCCCTATTACGACATGACCTGCAAAAGCTGACCTCCCGCACAAGAGAAGCAGAGGCACGGATCTCGGAAACCGAAGATGGCTTGCGAGGAGTAAATCAGCAAGTGTCGGGCATGCTGGCAAGCATCAAAATCCTGGAAGCAAGAGCAGATGACAGCGAAGGCAGATCCTTGCGTAACAATATTTGCATAATCGGCCTTCCTGAAAAAGCCGAAGGGGACTACATGGAATGGCTAGTGAACACCTATGACGCGGAGTCCTTCTCCAAATTCTTCTCGATTGAGCGAGCCCACCGCATTCCAACCGGCAAAGTCACACCAGGGGCTCCACCGCGCACAGTCATCGCTAGATTCCTGAATTACAGGGACAGAGACATGGTAAGCCAGCTGGCGAGATCGAAGGGGACAGTCACATTTAACGGATCAAGGATTGCCTTCTTCCCTGACTTTACCAGGGAGATACAGAAAGCGTGCCAGTCTTTCGACCCGCTCAAAAAAACCTCTGCAATCGATGGGAGTCAAATATGGGCTAAACTTCCCCGCCCAGCTCCAGATACTTCACAAAGGCACAACTCTGCCCTTCACGGAACCTAAGGAAGCGTGGAGTTGGGCTGAGAGACATATAGAGGGTGACTGGAGCGCGGAGGGGAGAAGAAGAAGAGAACGCGACAGCCCACGCCCGGAGTGGCCGCCGGAACAGGAACCGCAGCAACAACCATAACTGGAGAACCCGTACCAGGGAAATGTATAAACTAAGTGCAGCTTTGCGCAAAATGGTAAAACCACTAGGAAGTGAAATGCAACAGAGCTCTTGCTCTCCATAGCAAGTTAACCACAGAGCACATCTTGGCCGGTGGCCAACCAAAACACCCGCCCCCGGGACCAAGACTCAATCTCCAGCACCACACAGCGGTGCTGTAAAGTTTAACTGTTCACGAGTTCATGTTGGGTCGACGGATGCTTCAGTTGAGGGTGGAGTATAAGGTTGGGGGAGTTCGAGACAACATTTGTTTACAATGTTTGTGTCATGACACGCACGCCATGGAAACTATGGAGACAATGGAAGAAGGGCTGATTCCATTCTACACCCGGCGGTCTAGTCTTCTACGCCCCCTCTGTGATGGTTTAGGTGCCTGATTTCCCTTTTCTCCCCCTTCTGTCCAGCTCTCCTCACCTGAACTGCCGGAATTACTGCTGGGATCCTGTAGCCGCCGTCGAGTAAGATAGTCCTTCTCCTTTTTTCGATGTGCCTGCTTGTCACGGAGGGAGGCCACCTTGACTGCTGCTGGGAACAGCTGGCCGGGGACCTCCCTTCCGGGACTAAGCCGAAAATAGGGGAAAAAACCCCTGATGGGGAAAAAACCCTGGGACTCCTCAGGTTGTCAGCAAGGTAGTATTGTACGTGGCCGTGCAGGTGAGCAGGAGAAAGTAATAAGCAGGATCCGTGTTGGTTGCAGGAACAGCAAAGCAGCAGGGGGGTCCTACTGAGTGGAAGAATCCCCGAAACCCCTGCCAGCCAAGCAACTAGCGGGGCGAGGATCAGGAATGGGAGGAGGTCAGGAAAAAAGCACCGGCAAGGCACCGGCAAGGCAGTCCAGAGAGAAAGCAGAGGAACGAAGGAAAAAAGGGGCGGAGCCTATCCGCGAGGACGGAACCGCAGAGAACTGAAACAAAAGTCGCCGAGGCACGGTGACTACAGGGAAAACTGGAGGAGAGAGAGGTAAGAGAAAAAACGTACGCCGTGAAGGGGCGCGAGAGCAGAGCAGAGTAGACGGAAGCTGAACGGGGTAGGAGCGAAGAACCAGGAAGCAACGAGGGCTTCCACTGGACAGTTGCAACGCAGGGACCGCTGGGCCGGGAAGGTAATTATACTCCCAGCGGCCCCGCGTCGTGAGGAAGAAGCGTGATGGACACAAAGGAGGGACTAGTGCCCTGCATACCTGTGTCCTAATTTCCAACGCGGGAGAAGCCGCCAAGCGGAACGCCTGCGGGTGACAGTATGCCCCCTTCCAGACCGTATCACCCCCGGCTTCCCTGGGTGCAGGCGGTGAAATCTAGCGAGGAAGCGAGGCGCATGCACCTGAGAAGCAGGTTCCCAAGAGTCCTCCGACTCCGGATAACCCTTCCAGGACAAAAGGTATTCCAACCTGCCTCGATAGAACCTAGAGTCCCTAATGTTGGAGACTTCATATTCTGCTTGAGTGGGGGTCTGTGATGGAGCAAGTCTGGGCACTGGTCTGTGATGGGAATCGAAATAGAAGTCTTTAAGGAGAGAGGAATGAAAGACTGGGTGAATGCGACTTAGAGAAGGCGGCAGCCGAAGACGGTAAGCCACAGGATTGATTTTGAGAAGAATGGGAAAAGGACCCAGATAACGAGGGGACAGTTTAGAGGGTCTTGTCCATTTGGGTAGAAACCGGGTGGACAGCCACACCTTGTCGCCTGGCTTCCAGTCCGGACATTCTTTGCGATGTTTATCCACTCCCATCTTAGATCGTCTCCTGCTGTTCTCCAAACTCTGTAATGCTGTGTCATGGGCATCCTTGATCTGATCTAACACCTCTTCGGCCGTCGGGGAATTGGTGAAACTGGGAATTTCAGGGAGAAAGGACTTAGGGTGAACCCCATAGGTACAAAAGAAAGGTGAAAGACCTATGGCAGAGTGTTTGGCATTGTTATACGAGAATTCTGCAGTAGGGAGTAGGGAAACCCAATTCTCCTGGTGTTGAGTGACGTAACATCTCAGATATAGTTCGAGAGTGGCATTAAGTCGTTCCGTCATCCCGTTGGACTGGGGATGAAAACCCGAAGAGAGTGCTCTCTCAATTCCTAAACGGGTACACAGGGCTGTCCAGAATCTCAAAGTGTACTGGCTTCCCCGGTCCGAGATGATCTTGTCGGGTAGACCGTGTAGCCTGAAAATGTCTCGTGCAAACACTTCAGCCATCTTGGTGGCTGTGGGAACCCCAGAAAGAGGGGAGAAGTGTGCCATCTTGGAGAATGCATCTACCGTGACCATGATGCAGGTACATGATCCAGATTCCGGGAGGTCTACAATGAAATCCGTAGAAACCAACCCCCAAGGGCGAGTAGGCATTTCAACTTGGGTAAGTAATCCCAACGGTTTCCCCGTCGGATATTTTGATCGGGCACAAATAGGACAGGTCTTCACAAAGTCTAGGGTGTCTCTCCTCACGGTGGGCCAGGAAAAGGTTCTCGAGATGAGCTCCAGAGTGTTGATTCCCCCGCGATGACCCGCAAGGCGGGATGTGTGACACCAATCCAGAATCTTCTTCCGCAGCGGGCCTTCCGGAATGTATAGACGTTTCTTGAAGAACAGCCAGCCGTCTTTCTCTTGATAAGGAGAAGTGGGGTGCAACGCAATTCGAGGAAGCTCTTGACTCACGGCGGTCTTAACCCCTTGTAGGAAAGTACTGACCTGGGCCAATATCCGATTGTGATGAAACATGGGTTCAGTGTCTAGTGAAGCCCTTTCCTTGCTGGAGTCCTTGCGAGATAGAGCGTCTGCCAGACGGTTAAGCGAACCGGGAATGTAAGAGATCTGAAAATCATATTGTGAGAAAAGATAGGCCCAACGAGCTTGCCTGGAATTTGAGCACTCCATTTCTTGGAGGGCTTTCAGGTTTTTGTGGTCAGTCCTGATGAGGAATGGATGCCTGGCCCCCATGAGTAAATGGCGCCATTCGTCACAAGCCAATTTCATAGCCAACAACTCCTTTTCTAGGACCGAATAATTCAATTGGCTAGGTGAGAGAGTCTTGGATAAGTAGGCTACTGGATGCTCCACACCGTTGACAGTCTGAAGTAGAACCGCTCCAATCGCGATTGCAGAAGCGTCAGTCTCCAGGATGAAGGGCAAAGTCTGATCTGGGTGGTGGAGGATCGGAGCCGAGCAGAAAAGATGTTTGAGTAGTCTGAAACTGTTTTCGGTATCGGGCGACCAGTAGAACGGAGAGGCCTCTTTCTTGAGTAGGCGAGTGATGAGATATACTACTTCAGAGAAGTTGGGGATGAATCTTCTGTAATAATTGGAAAGTCCCAGAAACCTTTGCACCTCCCGGACAGATGTGGGTGCGGGCCATTCGAGGATGGCCTGAACCTTCCTCTGATCCATATCTATACCCTCTTCGGACAGCTGATAGCCCAGATACTGCACGGAAGGGACCGCGAATTTACACTTCTCAGCCTTCACTAACAGCTCGTTCTTTTGTAGACGTTCCAGGACTTGAGTGACATGCCCGATATGTTCTTGTAGGTTGGGGGAGTAGATAAGGATATCATCCAAATAGATGATGACGGAAGTAGAGAGCATGTCAGAAAACATTCTGTCCATAAATCTTTGGAACACAGCCGGGGCGTTAACTAGCCCGAATGGCATCACCTTATACTCATATAGGCCGAATGGAGTGCGGAATGCCGTCTTCCATTCGTCACCCTGGGAGATTCTGAGCAGATGATAAGCGTTTCTGAGGTCAAGTTTTGTAAATATTCTGGCCCCTTGTACCGCCTCGATGATGTCGGAGATAAGTGGCATAGGATAACAATCACGGATCGTCACCTTGTTGAGACCTCTGTAATCGATACAGGGTCTCAGATCAGTAGAGTCTCTTTTTTTTATGAAAAACAGAGGAGCCCCTGCTGGGGATTTTGAAGGCTGAATCAACCCGTTCTTCATATTAGTGTCCAGATAGTGTCGTAACACAAGTTTCTCGGCCAGAGTAAGGGAGAACATTCTGCCAAAGGGAACTAGGGCATTGGGTACCAGATCTATGGTACAGTCTTCGGGCCGGTGAGGTGGCAGTATGGAGTGAAGGTTCTCCCGGAACACCTCAGAGTATTCTGAACAATAGTTGGGCAATGCAAACACTCTCACACAGTCCGAGGTATAGGCCGTAACGGATTCAGGGCCCTTCTGGCTCTTCGGAGGAAGACAATGTTCGGTGCAGTATGAAGAACCAAAGCTCAGCTGGTTCTTAGTCCAATCGATCTGGGGATTGTGTTTGCGAAGCCATGTGATTCCCAGTATGATTGGGAAATGTGCAGCCCGGATAATGTCGAATCTTACCACTTCTGAATGATGAAAAACTGTTAAGGACAGATCTTCAGTGGTATGGGTGATGAGTCCGGATGATAAGGGAGAGCCGTCGACTCCTTCTATCTTCTGTCCTTCCTTCCGGGGTATCCTGCGTAGACCGACCTGGTCTGCCCACAGGGTATCAACAAAGTTGCCGGCTGCTCCGCAGTCCAGTAACGCGAGAGTCTCCACCTTCTCGCCTTTTACCGTAAGAGTGGCAGTAACTACCATGAGTCTGGTATCTTCCTTGGGTTCAGAAGAAGAAACTGTAAGCGAAACATAGGGACGAGTAGAGAGAACTGGAAACCCCCGGACACTAGTCCCTATTGATGCCGAGGGTGCTCGTTTCCCTGCCTCTTGCTAGGCAATTCAGAACAATCCTTAAGAAGGTGTTGGTCTGACCCACAATAGGCACAAAGTCCCTTTTCCCTTCTTCGCCGTCTTTCGGCAGCAGTCAAAGGTGCTCTTGTGGCGCCTATCTGCATGGGTTCTTCTGACGCGGCAGTGGAAGAGCGACGAGGGGGAGAGCATGCCCGAACATCCAGGGGGAATCCTGAGCCACGTTGTCTGCGTCTTTCTGTCTTCCTTTCTTGTAGACGATACTCGATATGCAGTGCAGCCGTTAGTAGGTCCGAAAAGGTAGGCGAGCGAGTAGACCTGGCTAACTCGTCCTTAATTTCCTCTTTGAGACCCCTCCTGAAAATGGCATACTGTGCAGGTTCTGGCCAGCCAGCGCCAGAAGCTACTGTCTTAAAGGCCGAAATATATGACAGGACATCCAAGGAACCCTGCTTGACATCCAACAATTCTTCAGAAGCAGTGAATGATAATTCTGGGCGTTCGAATGTCTGTCTCACAGAATTCTGAAATGCTGAGTAGTCTTGAAGTATGGCATTGTTGCTTATGACTAGGGGAGTAGCCCAAGTCAAAGCATTGCCGGTCATATTCGAGATTAGGAAGCCGACTTTAGCTTGATCCGTAGAGAAAGTGCGGGGTCGGAAAGTAAAGTAGACAGTACATGCCTCTAGGAATTCCTTCACCTTCTTGGGGGCACCGTCAAACTTTCCCGAGGATAGTATCGTAGGTGGTAGTTCTGGAGGAGGGGGTTCCCTGGCGGAAACCATTTGTCTAAGGAGGGCGTTCTCCGCCTTGACTCCCTGGAGTTCTTGAGACATAGCTTGGATCGCCTTCCAAAGCTCTTGCACTTGTCCCTCAGCGGACATCGTGTCTTTACTTGGCGTTGCAATCTGTGATGGTTTAGGTGCCTGATTTCCCTTTTCTCCCCCTTCTGTCCAGCTCTCCTCACCTGAACTGCCGGAATTACTGCTGGGATCCTGTAGCCGCCGTCGAGTAAGATAGTCCTTCTCCTTTTTTCGATGTGCCTGCTTGTCACGGAGGGAGGCCACCTTGACTGCTGCTGGGAACAGCTGGCCGGGGACCTCCCTTCCGGGACTAAGCCGAAAATAGGGGAAAAAACCCCTGATGGGGAAAAAACCCTGGGACTCCTCAGGTTGTCAGCAAGGTAGTATTGTACGTGGCCGTGCAGGTGAGCAGGAGAAAGTAATAAGCAGGATCCGTGTTGGTTGCAGGAACAGCAAAGCAGCAGGGGGGTCCTACTGAGTGGAAGAATCCCCGAAACCCCTGCCAGCCAAGCAACTAGCGGGGCGAGGACCAGGAATGGGAGGAGGTCAGGAAAAAAGCACCGGCAAGGCACCGGCAAGGCAGTCCAGAGAGAAAGCAGAGGAACGAAGGAAAAAAGGGGCGGAGCCTATCCGCGAGGACGGAACCGCAGAGAACTGAAACAAAAGTCGCCGAGGCACGGTGACTACAGGGAAAACTGGAGGAGAGAGAGGTAAGAGAAAAAACGTACGCCGTGAAGGGGCGCGAGAGCAGAGCAGAGCAGAGCAGAGTAGACGGAAGCTGAACGGGGTAGGAGCGAAGAACCAGGAAGCAACGAGGGCTTCCACTGGACAGTTGCAACGCAGGGACCGCTGGGCCGGGAAGGTAATTATACTCCCAGCGGCCCCGCGTCGTGAGGAAGAAGCGTGATGGACACAAAGGAGGGACTAGTGCCCTGCATACCTGTGTCCTAATTTCCAACGCGGGAGAAGCCGCCAAGCGGAACGCCTGCGGGTGACACCCTCACACATCATGACGCATTCAAATAGGCGTCACACACGGCAGCCGAGGCGTTGCAACCTTGCTTTTCCGCTAGGTACTCACGCTGTGTATTCTCCGCACTTGCTCCGCCTGCGCCTCCTCTTGTTTTTCCTACTTGACTGACCGCCCGCTTGTGCTGCTCGCTCGGTTCCGTGCCTCTCCCCATCCGGCTCGGCTTCCTGTATTCCCGCCCCTCTCGAGCAGCCTCTTTCCCTCTTGCTTGGCTCGAGTATTTTCCTTCGTTCCTCCTGTCCTGTTTGCTTCCAGTTTGCGTGCTGCTGTCTTGGAACGCTCATTTCCCTCTTCAGCCTTCAGCTCTCCCTCTTCTACCCTCGGTCCAATATCCTTCCTGACCACCGCTCCTGTCACCCAGGCTGAAACTCTTCCTTCCACCACCAGTATTGCCTTCTGGGAATCGGAGTCCACTCTTCTCACTACAACGGCAAGCCTTCCTGTCAAAGCATCTGTAGTGCTGTCAACATCCCAGCACACCTGGGTTTTTTAGCTATGCTTTTCCCTGGTTTTGGGGGCAGGTTCCCTGAGGGCCCCCTTTGCCTAGCTGTCTGCCAGCTGGCAAGGTGGCCTCCGGTGGAGCTCGTCCTAAACTCACTAAGAAAGGACTGGACCACTGGAGAGAAAGAAGAGCCATTCATACGGACAGTTCCTCTGAAGAACCCAGTACAGGTGAGAAGGAGGAGGAGGGAACTAAAGAGGGCATTTATCAAGTACACAATATTTCATCGCATGACAGTTTGGCATACAAAGGTATTAAGAGCACAATGAGCATGGCCTTTGCTGTAATCTCGCTGCAAACGCACCCTAGGAAATACACCCTTGAGCCTACAGTCAACACACCCAGTGGCACCTGAAGCGGCTTCAAACACAAGGCGGCTAGCGCTCATGACGTGGAATGTCAATGGGCTAGGTTCCAGTATCAAAAGGAGGCTGGTACAACAACACTTAAACCGTCACTCCCTGGACCTAGCTCTCCTGACCGAAACCCATCTGGCGGGAACCTCATGCAAGTTCTTCCAAAGGTCTAATTACCACACAGCAGTACACGCAGGTTTCTCCATGGGTGGGAGAGGGGTGCTGATATTGATTCATAAAAGGCTTCCGCTGGAGATCACGCACATCACACAAGATAAAGGTGGCCGCTATGTACACATTCAGGCAACACTCTGGAATCAAACCCTCGCGTTTATGGTAATATAATCCCCTGCCTCCCCTCCCCCATCCCTACTCGGTGCTCTCTTAGCAGACATCACTCCGATCCTGGCAGAAAATGCCGCCGATACATGGGTGATGGGATGGGACTTCAACAAAGTCATGGATAATGTCTCAGACCGCTCACACCTGAGAGCCAGGAATCCTGCCGCCGCCGCCACCACCAAACTGGCGGCCTTCGCGTCTGCAATGGGCTACGAGATGCATGGCGAGACATACACAAGGAGGAGCGGGAATATTCCTTCCACTCCGGAGTGCACGCCTCTATGTCCAGATTAGACTATTTCTTCCTTCCAAATTTATTATTATTTTATTATTAGAATGTGCACAAAATATGCAGCGCTTCCTTCCTCCCACGAGGTATCTTGGATCACTCTCCGCTGATACTTGAATTAGAAACAGGGAGGCCGTGTCCCCCACCTTCATGGAGGTTGAACTCCTAAACCTGGGGTTCCCAGAGCTACAGGAGAAGTTAGAGGCAGCCACCTCCGACTACTTCGGGCTAAATTCAGACTTGGTCAACGACCCCAGCATACTGTGGGAGGCCTCCAAATCAGTCCTGAGAGGCAAAATCATTTCGTGGACTTCAGCAAAGAAAAAACCACAATGTGAACTGATCAAAACGGCCGAAAAAGTTGTTGTGAGCAAAGAAGCAGCGCACATTGCCAATGACACCCCTGAGTCCAACCGAGCCCTAACACTGGCGCATAAGAAACTGCACAATCTATCGCTGGACTGCGCCAGAAAAGCACATCACGCCATGAAGGCACGCCTTTATGAAACGGGAGAAAAAGCGGGGAAGATGCTTGCATGGCTGGAGAGACTAGAAGAGGGGCAAAGGAAGGTGAGGTGTATTAAGACAACACATGCAGAACTAGTCTCCACCGATGTGGAAATTGCAGAACGATTTGCGGATTTCTACGAAGATCTCTACAAACCCCCAACGCCACACCAGCCGCCGCCATGATTGACAGCACTGATCTCCCAACACTCACCACGGAACAGGTCACTATGCTAGATAGCAAAATAACAGTGGACGAAATATCAGCGGCCATCTCCCAACTTCAAACAGGCAAAACTCCAGGACTCAACGGGTTCCCAATCGACATCTGGAAAAAACTGAACCACCTAGACATCCACCCAGCTTCTCAACATGTTCGAACACTCCCTAACAAAGGGTAGGCTCCCACCAGACCTCCGTAAGGCCACCATAATAGTGATCCCCAAAGAAGGCAAACCCCCCAGATGAATGAAGCTCGTATAGGCCCATATCCCTAATTAACAGTGAAGCCAAAATACTTGCAAAAGTACTAGCCAATAGACTCCAAACGGTCATTACAACACTGATAGACCCGGACCAATGCGGTTTCATGCCCCAAAGGTCAACGAGAATGAATAGTCGTAGGCTCCATCTGGCACTAGAGAGAGCACCTGTATTACAACAATCACTAGCACTACTGGCCATATTTCGAGAAGGCCTTTGATTCCGTTTACTGGGATGCCCTATGGGCAATCATGAGGAAGATGCAATTTGGTGAGCCCTTTATAAAGTGGGACCAGCTCCTCTATAACTGCCCCACGGCAGAGGTAAGGGTGAACGGTTGGCCTTCGCGCAAATTCCACCTGGGAAAGGGTACCAGGCAAGGCTGCCCACTTTTGGCTATGCTGTTTGCATTAATAATAGAACCGCTAGCAGTCATCCTGCGGGGCTCGATCACATTGAGTGGTTTCCGGTGGAACTCAGACTGGGAAGACAAGGTATCCTTGAATGCCGACGACCTCCTAGTGTATCTGGGGGACCCGGCGGTGTCCTGCCCTATAGTAACTCAAATACTGATAGACAACAGAGTCTTTAGCGGACTAAGGGTGAACTGGTTGAAGTCAGTGCTCTTCCAAGTGAAAGGGGTAGACTGCATCCCACCACTCACTCCCCATATCGTATAGAATCCACGCAATTCCTATATCTCGGCATCCTAATTGAGAATAAATTAGACAGCTATGTAACCCAAAACCTGCATCCACTGATCAAAAGATACGCCCAAGACGTAGCGCGCTGGACATCTCTGCCGCTAACACTGTTGGGCAGAGCAGCATTCTTCAAGATGCTGGCCCTGCCCCGATTCCTCTGTCCTCCAGAATGCCCCTCTCAATATTCCCTCTGCAGAGTTCTGCTTAATAGATAGAACAACACGTAAGCTCCTATGGGGAGGGAAACACCCGAGGATAGCGCTCAAAACCCTCCAACGCACAGTCTGGGAGAGGGGGTAGGGCTCCCAAACATTCAGGTCTATTACTGGGCGACCCAAATGGCGACGATTAATGACATCCTGCATGGGGACGCGACACTTCCCCACATACAGGCTGAAATTGCTGCCCGACATGATATGACCCCGATTGAAAGTGAACCGCCACCCCGGAGGCACGATTACATCACATACGGCCCTAATATGGAAAGAAGCTCATAAGCACATAGGTTGGGACAACACACTCGCCCCAGTCCAGCCTATCTGGAATAACGCCCATCTCGAGGGTCTCTGCAATCTCCCTAAATGGCCAACTTAGGCAGCAGCTGGTATTCATACCGTCCAGCAAATGTATGCAATTAACCAAATTACCCCATTTGCAGAGCTCTCGACTACATACAGTCTCCCTGTCACTGAAAGTTACCACTATAACCAACTACATCATGCACTCACGGAACAGAGATGCCGGAAATGCTGTAGTGCACACCCATAGAAAGAAATCTAGTCATTGACAGTGTGAAAAAGCAAAATCACATCCACCATGTATAATGCTATCTCCTTGTTTGCCACCAAAGAACTGACGAGCCTGAAATTGAAATGGGAAGGGGATGTGGGCCCGATTCTACCTGAAGACTGGATTGAGACCCTGATGTATCCCAGGGATACGGCAATCTCAGCGAGAATCGGGCTCATTCAGCTGAAAATACTTCACAGAATTTACTACCCTCGAGTGGCACTATACAACTGGGGCAAAACATCTGACCCAAAATGCTTACGTTGCAAGCGGGAGAAAGGGACATTCTATCACATCCTATGGCAATGCACACGTATACAACACTTCTGGCGCATATGTTGCAAAAGACTCCAAGGTTTTAGGCCGCCCAATCCCAACTGACCCCAAACTCCTTGTCCTGGGTATTGATGCGGAACAGGACCTATCACCCTTTGAAAAGCTGTTACTCTCAACGGCCACAGGAATGGCTAAAAGAAACATTGCACAGCTATGGGGCTCAGAAGTCACTCCACAATATGATCAATGGATATCGGACGTAGACGCAATTATCCTAAAGGAACGTCGTGTTTAACAAACAAGAGGTTGCCTGAGCAAAGCAGACAAAATCTGGGGGAAATGGGAACTAACGTTGTGAAACGCATACACACTGAACTAATGCAGCCCGATGAAAAGCACGATCGCCACCCAGGGGCTTAACAATGATGTCCGTAATACCTCTCACCACCCCAAAAAACTAAATGTGAAAGTGTCAATTGACACTTGATGTGTTTAATGTTTCCTGCACCTCTACCCTCACTGGTGCTCCGAGATGGGTGCACATAAATGCAGCAATACCTCAAACAGCTCTACCACATGTATGCAAAGATATATGTTTGTGAGTTAAATGTCATTGTATTGTAAGACGAAAATGCAATAAAATATGTTATATAAAAAAAAGAGAAGGTAACGTCTGAGGGCAGGGAGGCAGTACAGGGTCCAGATTAACATTTTGTCTTAGGAGCTATTTGCTCCCAAGGCAAACGTTTTAGGACCCATATCACATTTTTAGGAGCACTTTTTTAAAAATGATTGCAAATTCAAAATTAAACTGCATGAATACACACACAATCGTTTCCCGTGTCTTTTAATCAAGAAGTAATCAGAGGAACTGGTTACTTACTCATGTTTGTATCCTCAGTGCAGTCCGAGTTCGAGCAAGAAGAATGACTTTCAGCTATCTAGCGTCTATATCAACATGTGGTGTAAATATGTGGCCTGTGCTGGTCACCAGCCATTTCCCTACAAGGGGCACTGAAGGTGCTGCCGAAAGTAAGGGGACACATGTAACACTTCTAATACAGCAGCATGTTATTGTTTCTGCAGAGTCCATATCTGGCTTGATATTGAAACTGAGGAGTAGTCCTCGCAGGCAGTGATGCATCCCTATACTAGCAGGGGAGTCGGGAGAAGTTTGTGCAGTACTGATATATACACACCTGCATTGTAGGACATATATCTTTGCTTTTTGCATTATGAATCCATGAATACAAGTCCCATAAAGATCAGGACTGGTCAAGAATTCCGCAGATGGAGTGGGACATGATGGCATGTATATGATACAAGATCTGTTTCTGCAGGTAATGGTAGAGTGTAATGCAAAATGCAAAGGGTTTGCAAGAGGAGCCAGCTGTTGAAGTGCCTCCGCTGACCAGCGCGTGCTTAAGTAAATGGGCGCACCAGGGAAGAGCAACAGCTTGCCATAGAAATCAAATGAGAGCCGCAGATTAGTTGTTGAGGATATTGAGCGAGACCCCCACACAGCGCTCGTAGAGGAGGTCTTTGGTAATACCTGCTGGTCAGCAGGAACCCTGATGTTGGCTTGAAGTGGAGGAAGAATGTCCAAGCTCAAAGGAGAGTGTAGAAGTACTTGCTGAGGACCTGGGGAGACAACACTTGGAGATTGCAGACCTGTATGTATTTATGTATGTATGCATACACTTCTCTGAGTGGGTTCCTTCTCCCTCATACCCACCCAGCTTTACTCTTCCTTTGAGAGCCTTGTGTGCAAGTTGGTCATCTCTCCCTCCACCTCCCTGACCATCGCCACCATCTGCAGGCCGCCTGGTGCTACCACCCTGTTTCTCTCTGAATGGGCTGATTTCTACTCCTCTCCCATCAACCACCTCTAAACTCATTATCTTGGGTGACTTTAAAAAAAGAAAAAAAACATTTTTAATCTTGGCTGACTTTAACATCCACTTGGACTCCTCTGTCACAACATCTACTCTCTTCCTTGACCTCTGCAACTCACTCTCCCTCTTCGTTCTACCTTCTGGTCCAACACACTTGGCTGGACACACTCTTATGATATTTTATTTATATTGCGCCTATACACAAGTGTTTCAAGGCGCGGCAAGGGAGGGGAACAAGGGAGGACAAGACAACGATCTTTCTAGGCCAAGTGACATTGAGATCGCACAAGTGCGGGGGAAAGGGAAGGGGGGGGAGCGCCAGGGGAAGGGGAGGAGGCGAAGTTCGAGACATAGGAAAAGACGTAAAAAGGAAGTGCACCCAACAAGTGGCAGTGTAAGGGGGTTAAGTGCAGACAGCAGATTTAGGTAAGTGCAAGTAGGGGGTGCTGTAGGGTTGCAGATACAGCCCAAGTGCAGGGGCGCCTGAGGCAGTGCAGGTGTGCAACTGGGAGGGCAGGGACCTGGCCCCGTGATTCAGAGGGTAGCCAGGTAGACCAGTGCAATATCAGACAGGAGATCAGCAGGGAAGTGGAAGATAAAAGGCAGAAGCACAGAGGAAAGTCTTGAGCTGCTTCTGGAACCGGAGATGGTTTTGCTCAAGTTACAGAGAGGAGGGAGGCTGTTCCAGAGGGAGGCGCTGGCAGAAGAGGGAAATCTGCCCCCAGCTCGCTGCTTAGAGAAGCGCCTGACTCAAGGAGTTAGAGGAGCAAAGAGCTTGAAACGGAAGATACTTCTGAAGAGAAAGCTGGAGATATATTGGCCCCAGGCACCAGAAGGCCTTGTGGACATTGAAAGGGTCTTAAATTTGATCCTTGCAGCCTCTCTGAGCCAATGGAGAGATTTCAGTGCTGGAGAGATGCGATCCCTGGGCTTAAGGCCAAGGACAAGTCTTGCAGTCCTGTTCTGGATGAGTTGCAGAGGATGGAGAGTAGAGGAGGGCAGATTTAAAAAGAGGCTATTGCAGTATTCCAGCCTAGAGAGAACCAGAGCTCTGGAGACAGTGAGCTTCTGGGGAAGGACTGGAAAGGAGGAATACCTCTGAGGAGGTGCAGTTGGTAATTTGCCTTCTTAGAGCTGTCGGAAATGTGAGGAGAGAAGGAGAGTGTGAAGTCAAAGATGACTCCGAGGTTCTTAGCCTCGCATGTTGGAGGGGGAAGGGCGCCAAGGGAGGCTGGCAGAGAGTGGATGGAAAGTGGGGTGCAGGTGATTGGTTGCCTGAGTGTGACCCAGCAGAATGAATGGGAGACCAACTAGTATATCTGGGGGGCCTCTCACTGCTAGAATTCGTTCAGAAGCTGGAGTTGAAGCTGAATCTCGAAGCCGAGCCTGAAGAAGGTTGACTGCTGTCTCCCTTCGCCGAAATCTGAAAGCCGTCGAGACTGATCCAAGAGAGGACCTGGTTCCCGTGCTCCGAGGGACCATTGGCCGAAGCTCCTTGGAAGTCAGACCCTCGACAGGCTGCTGACCGGAGATGGGGACTGCCGAGGAGAACGAAGTGAAGCGCCGGACATTCCGTCCACTGTCGTCGGCCAGGGTTCGCAGGTTTGCTATAAATGCTGGAGGCCCGTCAAAGCCGTGTTGCCCAGAAGAGGGACAGCTTGACGCCGTGCCATCGACGACCGGAGCCGCAACGATCCATTGATTAAGACTTTTGATTCAAGTACGCGCTCGTCTGCACTGCTGCCCACCTTATCCTGCCGGAGAAGTCCAGGCTGTCGACGCGCTGAGGAGCATCTGCCGATGGGTTTCCCACCACCCAAAGATCATAGAGACGCCAGACGACTTGACGCCCTTGCTGGCCCACAGTTCTTCACAAACTGTTTGCGGTCCTGAACTATCGACATTGAGGTGCCCCACACGCCTCTTCCTTGCAGGACGTCTTCGGATCGTCGTCGATGAGCACCACCAGGACCGAAGCTGCTGACTCGACGTCACCGAACCTCTATTGAGGATTCTCGATGCCGAGTTCACTTTCTTCGAGGCCCATCGACGATCCGTGGCTCCTGCTTTAAAGGGAGTCACTCGAGAAGGATCCGTCAACGCCTCCTCAAGGAACTCTACTATTCCAGGTACATTGGGGTGGTAGAAACATTTTAGAAGGGAATAAGACTCATTGAACAATATATGAACTGGGCTTGTAGTATATCTTTACTTTACAGGTTGCCCATGTGGGGAGATCTCCACACAGAATTGTGTCTAGGTAATGGGGCCAGTATTCTGCCAATTGTTCTAACCAACTGCTTTCCTTCTATATCTATTGTTGGTTACCTTTATTAATTGATTTGTGTGACATTTGCCCAGAGTATAGTTGATGCACTTTAATGAGGTCTAATAATAATTGTGGTACCATTTTAGAACTGTATATATATTGGGGGCGCTGTTGCGCACGAGAGGAGATGGCTGCTCCTGCGTGAGCTCCGGCAAAGACCAGGGCCGCGATGCTGAGACTGCGGGGATACTGTACCGGGCCACGCGAGGGGTCGTAGTCGCTCCTGGGCCCACGGCGGACAACTCGGAGCTAAGTGGGGGCCGCAGGGCTGGGTGGAGAGCACGGAGGGGGGAGACCAGCTGTACATGGTGGCTGCTGTGGCCACCTGCTGAGTCCAGCGATACAGGGGGCGGACCGTGTTCCCCCCCCCTCCCCTCCTGGCCCCATAAATCAGAGCGTCGCTCGTATTGCAGCAAGGCATATTGGAGCAACGATCGCGGCATATCAGACTGCGGGGGGCCGCTGCGCGTAGACACATGGGCGCCACTGGCAGAGAAGTTTGGTTCTGACGGTGGCGGACCCCCCCAGGAGATGGCGAGGTCCCCAAGTGCAGCACGATATTCACGGGGGCCTGCAAGTGGGTGCTACAGAACACTGGGAAGAACAGGCCATATGAAGTGACACTAGAAGTACCCCTCTGAATCCATCTGTCATAGGCGTACCTGTGCCACGGTCTCCGACCACGACAACAGCAAACGCAGGGGCAGAACGCCACACCGAGGCTAAACAGCAGGAGTGCGTAACTGCGACGGTTGACACTTAGGCCTGCGCCGGTTGGTCCTAGCGGTGCCCCTCACCTGCTCGCCCGGGAAAGTACTGTGGGCAATCATATAACTTGACCGGCTCGCGGACCAACTGACTTGGGAAGAGAATAATGCCCAAAGGTCTGGGCCACAAGAAGGGCAAGGGGACCATTGAAAAATTTACGACACCTCTCCAGAAAGAGACGGGATCCGGGATGGAGGAGGAAACGACCCCACAAGATCAACAGGCTGCACCTGGACCATTGATGGACCCCCAGGCGGTCTTCCAAGCCATGCAGCAGGGGTTTGCGGCCCTCAATGATAAGCTGGACGGGATAACACCGAATGTGTCGGCCAAACTAGACAAAACGACATCACGCATCACAGAAGCAGAGACAAGAATATCGGGTACTGTAGATGCCCTTGAAACCTTGAAAAGCACAGTCTCCAAGATGGCGCTAGAATAGGGGACAGTGAAGTCTAAATGCGAGGACTTGGAAGCGCGTTCAAGACGCAACAATATCCGCATAGTGGAAGTTCCGGAGGAGGCGATGAAGGGTTCTATGGAAAAGGCGGTGGAAGCTCTCCTTCATACGCTCTTGGGGGATCCGGGCTGGTCGCCAATGTTCATAATTGAACGGGCTCATAGGTCGCTGGCTCCGAAGCCCAAGCCCGGAGCATACCCCAGGCCAATCATAGCCCGAGTAATGAACTACGGGGACAGGGGCTTAATATTGAGAACTGCAAGGGAAAAACAGGAGCTGAAATGGGAGGCCAACGTCATACGAATTTTCCCGGATTTCACACTGGCAGTCCAACAAGAGAGGAAGCTCTTCAACGGTGTTAAAAAAACTGTTACGTGAACGCCAGGTCCAGTATGCCATGCTATATCCAGCGAGACTTAAAATTCAATATCAGAACAAGACACACTTCTTCACCTTTCCGGAGGAAGCTGCGAATTTTGTTGAAATCCACATCCCTGCTCCTTCCAGGAAACCTAATACAACAGGAACTGAGTAATATACACGTTTGGAAGAAAAGAAATAAGTTCATGCTATGAATTGTAGATCCTGAAGCGGCGGCATCCCCCCTCTCCTGGGGTAGCCCAGGAGGGAGGGGAAATGTTTCAACACATGAGGCAACACGAAATGAAGCTACCCACAGCCGTCAATAAGGGTGAGAGCAACGACGGAACCGGACCAATTTACACGAGGTCCAACAAGCATTGGCGCTGGAAATTGCCACAGGCCCCCCTGTAGCAGGTGCATATTGAGTTAATGGGAGGGGAAGGTTGGGATCCTAGAAACACAGTTGAAGTTAAGGGAACTGTGAGGGAGGGAGGGAGGGGGGAGGGAGGGGAGGAGTTTGAAACGTTGGGAATGGGTTTTGTTATGGTTGGGAGGAAAGTAAAAAGCACACAGTTAATGTACACTGACAAATCTGTAAGCATTGTAAAACGATTTTAGCAAGCTCCTAGTCAGAATTACTTTGTGGAATGGCTGAAACGCGCAATGATGACATCAAGGTAATGAACTGGAATGTTCGGGGTCTGGGCTCTAGAGTCAACAAACGGAAAATAATAGCATACATGAATAGACATGCTCCCAAGATTCTTTTCCTGCAAGAAACACATATCGGTCCACAATATGGGGGACAGTTGGTCCTGTACTGGGGAACTCACCAATATTACACAACTTACTCGAAAAGGGCTAGAGGTACGGCAATCCTGTTACACAAGACTTTGCGATTCACGTGCAAGGAGGTGGAATGTGACCCCGAGGGGAGATTTGTGTTAGTACATGGTACTCTACAAGATAAAGAGGTAGTGAAGGCGAGCGTCCCCCAGATAGCACAATCCTCCCCACAATGAGAGACAATAATGGACTCTCCCAGGATGGGAATAAGGCCAAGACAAAGTGCGGGTGAACGTAAATGGGAGTTTATCGATCAGGATAGGGCATGCAAAGAACTCTGCAAACTCCGAGAGCGCTCTGTCTGACAATAGCAAAGACAGGCGTATATATTTACAAAAAACGTCATAAGAACCTACATACTATAGGGGGCACAAGTTCGTGGGGATTGGGTGGCGACGACTAGCTATAGGTGCTGCTGCGATGTGGTTTGCTGCGGCTGGAGGACGTCACTGGTTGCCCTCGTGGGTTGGGCTGAGCCTGGCAGGTCAGCTGGGCTCATCCGGACGGTGGTGTTGTGCCAACTGTGACCAGTGTCAGAGATGACTGTCTTTCCTGACTTTCTGCCCTAGGGCCACGCACATCGAAGTCATTCAACCTTGCAATATTATCTTCCCTAGTAAATCTTCTAATAGGTTATTCTACAGGTTAATGCAACACAGGAGGAATGCACCTAGAGTGGGGTCTGTTGGCGATTCATCAATACATGGTTACCATTGTCCTGTTGACCGGGCATCATAGGTCCTGGGGTTGGGTCTCGGGGCATGGGACAGGCGGTCCGTGTTATCATGCCTTGTTAGAAGCCATTATGGATGTGTTCCTGTAATGTTGCCATAATATTGGGTGTCCTAATTTTACAGGGGCCATTAACCTAAGGTGAGCCGGTGGGTCGTGGAGCCTAAGAAAGGGCGCCTTTGGATCTGTGTTTTAAGGCCGGGGTTTACTGCTGGGTTGTAAATAATTCAGGTGGCAGGTCATATGTTCTGGGCGTGTGTTCAACTGAGGGGATACTGGGGAGAGGTATGTCTAGCATTAGACGAGATGGCAGATCAACCAGTGGAATGGTCCCAGCGGGTGTGCCTGTTGGGAGCAATTGAAAAATTGGACCCGATATGGAGGAAGCTACTAAACTTGAGTCTGCTACTGGCTAAGAAGGCAATCTTGCTCAAATGGAAGAATGCAAACTCCCCAACCAAGGCGGACTGGGACAGGGACATGGTTTGGGCGAACGACATGGAGGAATTGTACATAGACACTGTACTCCCTGGTTCCCGGCCCAAGAACATCTGGGAAAGATACAAACTATACCTGTTGGACAAGACAGAGCAGGAGCACTCTGACCCTGAATAGTAATTGAAACAGTACAATGTATGAATGTACCACTATAACAGCTAAGTGATTGTATTACCTGTGTGCAACAAAAATAAAGAATTAAAAAAAAAACTATATATTTGCCATTGTAGATTAACTGAGCACAAAGTGAGTTATTGTGATTGTGTATATAACCTTGAACCTTAATTATATAAAGACTGTGTTTTCACTAATACAGTGTGTGGACATTCCTTTGTGGGTGCTTGGGGACTACACTGTACTTAAGAACCAGCCTGCATAAACCTCCTGAGAAGCTAGGCCCGATTGCTCGTCCTTTGCTATCAACAATGGAGAATCTTGTCTGGGGTCCTCTGTGCCACTCTCTCCTCTACCATATAGAGAGCAGGAGTACAGACACCCCTCTCCAGTCTTTACACAAGGTGAAAGAATACAAGCAGCAGCTGTGAGTGTGAAGTGGGATAGTCACAGTTGTGTGGGTGAAGAGGCACATGAAGTAATTCAGGGAACGAGCTTCAGAGATAAAGTTTGAAGCTCTGTTGCTTTCAGGTGACCAGGAAGTATGGAGTTCACCTCAGCCTCACAGAACAATTGGAGGGGGGGGGGTGGGGAGTGCAAGGGGACCCCCCGACCCGACCAGGCAATGGACAGGGGAACAGACAGGACCTTAGATTCATGCCTTTGGAGGCGGCCGGCTTTGCCAGTCAGCTTGCCCAATTGGCCCTTACAAGGCAGAGAGGCCCAATCAGAAGGCAGGCAGGAACAAATGCAAGCCCTCAAGGGCCTGAAGAGTGAAGGCGGCCATGTTAAAAAAAGAATCCCTCAACGGCAGACAATGCGCTTGTATCAAACAGCACACAAAAAACATTGGGGCGGCGAAACACTGATGTGTTGATGTATTTTAACAAAGCAATCTTCTGTGGCTACAATGGTGGCTGCAATCCACCTATTCACATGATGTGCAATGCTGGTAAAAGAAAGCACAGAAATCCCACAGGGCCTACCTCGTGTCTGCTGGGGGGGCCTTCGTCCCCCGATTCTGGTGGAGTGCCTTGCCAGCCCTTGTGATGGCAGAGCAGCTGCTGCAGGGGAAGAAGGCACCTCATCCACTCTGATCTTTTACTCCCCCCTCTCTCCCGTGATCACCACTCTCTCCTCCCCTCTTATCTGGGTCCCTTTGGCTCTCTGACTGCACCTCCACCAGCCCTGTCAACCTCGTTCACATACATCCACCTGATGAAATGAGTGTCAGCCGATGTCTTCACATCCAGCTTCACCTCTCCCTTAGCCCAGAATCTAATGCTACTCTCAGCAACCTCCATCTGGCCATTACTAACACTCTGGACATTCTTGCCCCTGTCATGAGAATCCGCCTAAAACCTGTCTCTAAGCACAATACCTGGTACGATTTTGAACTTGCAGCCCTGAAACGCAAGTGCAGAGATGCGGAACGGAAGTGGCAAACCTCAGGCTCATCCTCTGACAAACTGGCCTGCCACCTACTCCAAAGGCAACATAGACTCTCCATCCATGCCAAGAAACGAGCCAACATCCAGGCACTAGCATCTAGTGCATCCAACAACACGGCTGAACTCTTTAAAATCTGCAGGGAACTAGTCAACCCTTCCGCAGTCTCCTCCTCCCCTCTTCCTTCCCAGGCCCTCTGCAATGCACTGGCCACACACTTTACCACAAAAACTCTCGACATCCTGAGCACCCTTGCTATCCTCTCACCCAACCCCTCCCCCACACCCTTGTCTCCCATGGCCTCTCTCCCTCCCTCCTCGCTCTCCTCCTTCTCCCCTGTCACACCTGAAGAGGTCACCAGAGCTACCTGCTCTATGAAGGTCTCTGTCTTAAAGAAGCGAAAAACACCACTGGCTACCCAACTTCCCTACACACTGTCAGAGTGATTACTCCTATAAGTGATTCTTATTATCACTTAGCTGCATTGATCACATACACGTGGGTATCAAAAAGCATAATTTCAATTCATATTCAAATCATTAAAGCAACCATCTCGAGGCCAAATAAATCAATGGCCTGGCTAAAAAACAAAACAACAAATACAATAATATGTCAGTGTGGTCTCAGAATGCTTCAGAGTCTTGGTCATAGCATCAGTTTTAAACATTCAAAATGATATACTGATGACCAATTGCTAGCTTTTAGACACACAGATCTATCATAGCATCTCTTTTTTTGCAACTGTGATGTTAGTATCAAAAGTGACTTTAAATGAGTATGACATCTGTAGGGTAGGATTGGTCCAAAAGACCCCCCTTGCCTACATCCCTTCCCCAGGTGAGGGCCATGGCTCACCGGGCGTCCCCTCATTACCACCAGGGCCCAGGTGGTGGAGGGCTCACCTGCTGAAGACATTGCCCAAACGTATTGAATTTAGCTAGGCCTCAGAAACCATTTTATCTAATAAAGATGGTGTGAGCTCGGCGCACTGTAGCGCGGCCCCCACATTTGGAGAGTTTCAATTATCCCTGTGACCGCAGCTCCCTGGCAGATCCGCTGTGAGCCCGTTCCCACGAACAAGACGGACATGAGCTAGTGTAAGATACCAACACTGTAACATTTCACCTTCCGCAGTGTATCACTGCTCCCAGCATGACCCGGCCAGCGAAGCCTGGGTGAAAAAGAGAACTGTAAAATGGCCCTCGGATAAAAGCAAAAGTTCCCAAATACTAATACCAAAACTACTTACAATGCGCGCATTTTCTCCACAAAACGTCTTTTATTAAGAAAACCTGTAAAATGTATAAATATGGTAGAATGCATGTTTACATGACATTAGCAATGAAGCACCCACACCACTGCAGTTGTGTGCAAATAATAAAAAGCGTTCCGGGGGACTATTCGTTATGTGCATCATTGAAAAGCTTACACCCCACAGTCCCGCGCCATAACCGAACTAATGCTGCAAGAGTGCAAAGAAAGATAAATGGAAACATACTGAGGTCTCATGTGAAGGACGCGCGAGAATGCACCCTTCATGTGTGTATGTCTAAGCCCCTTATGTGCCACTACCGTCACGTACGGTGGCGAGTCGTTTTCTATGTGCTCCACCAACCTCACTACTACCTCACTTACTGCAAATGTATATGCATATAACCAAATGTTGTAGTTGTTAAAACATAGTGTACAAATAATGTGATCAGACTCGCTATATTTGACAGACATTCAGCGAAGTTAAAATGTATGGAATGATTCAAATGAGTATTGTATAGTATTCGAATATTTATGACGCTTTCACCTAAAATCGGCAACACACGAGGAAGATACCTTTGTGAATATGTGCAAGGCCATTCACCCTCCCTCCCAGTGGAGCCTGCCAGACGAGAGAGCAGAGGCCCGCGCCGCACTGCTCCCCCTCCCCCTCCCCCCAACTAGGCTGGAGCCGCTTCAAAGATTTGTAGTCCCCTCTGCAGCACTCAAGGCCACGGACCGCCACCTGCATTATTTACAGCCCAGTAGTAAACCTCCGCCTGAATACACAAATCCAAAGGCGCCCTCTCTTAAACCCCACAACCCACCGGATCACCTTAGGTTTATGGCCCCTGTACAATTAGGACACCCAATACTATGGCAACATACAGCAGCACATTCATAATGACTTCTAACAAGACAGAAAGACATGTACCGCCTGTCCCATGCCCTGAGACCCAGACCCACGACCTATGGTACCCGGTCAACAGGACACTGGTAACCATGCACTGATGAATCGCCATCAAACCCCTCTCAAGGTGCATTCCTCCTGTGTTGCATTAACCTGTAGAATAACCTATTGGAAGATTTATTAAAGAAGATAATATTGCAATAACTGAATGACTGCGGTGTGCATGGCCTAGGGCAAAGAAGTCAGGAAAAGACATTCATCTCTGACACTGGCCACAGTGGCACAACAACACCGCCCGGATAAACCCAGCTGACCTGCCAGGCCCAGCCCAACCCACGAGGCTGACCAGTGACGTCCTCCAGCCAAGGCCAACCACATCGCAGCAGCACCTATAGCTAGTCGTCGCCACCCAATCCCATTGAACTTGTGCCCCTATAGTATGTAGGTTCTGATGACGTTTTTTGTAAATATATACGCCTGTCTTTGCTATTGTCAGACAGAGCGCTCTCGGAGTTTGCAGAGTTCTTTGCATGCCCTATTCTGATTGATAAACTCCCATTTACGCTCACCCGCACTCTTGGCCTTATTCCCATCCTGGGAGAGTCCTTCATTGTCTCTCATTGCGGGGAGAATCGTGCTGGTTGGGGACGCTTGCCTTCAGTGGTGACCCCTAAAGCGTGATTATTATTTTTTCCCAACATATCACTACTGTCCCCTTTTGGCACGAAAATCTCCGGTCGAAAAGGGATACGCACGGTGCGCCGGCTCCGGGAGGCTGCCTGCCAATGGCGACCGGTACGCTCAGAAGTGCGCACTCAACAGAGAGAGGGTACGGGATCCAGTTTGAAAAATCCCCTTTGAGTACCGCTCACCGGAGCCGGGGCTGACTGTTGAGCGGACGGCAGCACTGCCTGGACGGACCCAGTTTCAGAGACTCTTGGTTCAAGATGGACATGTGAGTATTGAGTGCGAGCGATCATAAAGGGAGTAGAGGAGGAAATTTAGGACAGGGAACGAGGCGGGGTAAAAAAGGGGCACGTGGGTCTACTAAGGACCATCTTAAACTTTCTTTGCTTTTTCTTTGCATATGGCCATTAGGATTAAGAGGTGAATAAGAGATTAAAGTGACGGTAACCTAGCTCCGAGAGGGGGTGGAAGGCGGCGCCGCATAGTGCTATCTTGACTAGTACTGGGAATATATGAAGAAGTGGAAAATAAGATAAAAGTGTCTGGCAAAGGGAGACACAGAGAATATATTAGTGACTGCTATTCTTTCTATTCTTTTCTTTAGGGTTGCGGGAAAAATAAAAGTGAGATTAGTACAAAACCAAAGAGATAAAGTAAGAGACAGAGAGTTTTACTGTAAAAGTGAAGATCAAACCTATACATATATCTGAATAAGACGGACAGGGACAGCCGGCCAGGGAGGAAAGGGAGGGCAAATTGAACTGTGAATAGAGTGTTACAGAGGGGTGTGTGCACATTGTATGCGTCAGGAGATAATTCGGTGTGATGGGTGTGTAAGAATGGTCATAAATGTATAGCCATTGAGTGGTCATGGTAAGTGTGACCAGACAAAGCTTTATAAAGACAAGAGTAATAAGGTGAAGTGAGTGTGTACCTTTCTGATTTCTGGGTTAACATTGTTGAGATTACTGATGGTTTGCTCTTGTACGTGCCCCCCCCCCAAAGAGAATAGATTAGAGGCTGTGCGCAGCCATTCTTATGGTGTGCAGGCGGGGGGAGGAACACGAAGGCCCCCACGATTCAGTAAGACATAAAATACGAGGACTCACATGGTGATACGTTTATATTGAGGTATCGAGATACATAGAGATATACAAGTACCAGGAGAGCACAAAGTATGGGGGCAGAAACACCCTTATCACATATTTGCAAGAACCTACCTGGGTACGCAGAGCGGATTAAGAAATATCATGACCAATCGATCACAGAGTTGAAGGGAGAGGGGTTGTCCCAGATATGGCCCGAAGGGGGTTCATTTGACAAAAGTGTCCTAGATATGGTAGCCACATGCATTTGTTTGAAATACAAGGGGAAGCAGTTGCATAATAGGAGAGAAATATTAGATCTCTGGAGGCTGTTTGAAGAGATACCGCCGCCTAAGGCAAAAGAATTAAATCCTGATCTACCATCTACCACTGACAATCCACTAATGATACAAAAAGATGAAAAAGCATTGCCAGACGAAGAGCCACCAATATAGGTAATAAGTTTATACCCAATACTAAACAAGCCAGTGCCCGCAGAGGGGTACAGTGACCCCACTTATGTGCCTCCCCCGACAACTACTACAACCCAAAGGCCAACAGCACCCCCGCCATACGAGAGTACTAGGGAGCGAGCCCAGGTGAGCACACCAAGGGTGGACATAGAAAAACTAACAGACGATCTAGAGTCAAGGCTCCCGATAGCCAAAGATGAGCTCTCGAGGATAAAAAGCATATGTGAGCGAACAGCACTTAATGCAGCGAGATCAGAGCACGCGTCTAGAGCGCAGAGCGAGGGTAGAACACTTGAAGAAGGGTGGAAAAAAGGCGAGATACTGTTCAGAATCCAAGAAGAACCAACCCAAATAATTGAACTAGAGACAAGAGAGGGATGTACTGACAATGAAGAGAGGCCTATAGGGGACAAGGAGTAGCTACTATGTGATATAAGGGACGATTTGGAGGAAAGCGACATGTTGAGTATGGCAATGGGAGGGGGAAGCGAAGGGTTGGATGGTGCATGTTCAATGAGAACGCTGGATGATGAGTGGATGGGGCGATTAAGAAACCGGGTGGGGAAAATGGCATCATTGGGAAAATCAGGAGTGAAGACGGGTACAGATACAACAATGAAGGGAAAGTTGCAGCTCCCGCTAATACATAGGGGAGGAGGGAGGCCGAATTACATACCCTGGGCTCAGATGGATAAGGCCAACTTACTAAAGTTATTGCCCCTGTTATCAGGAGGGGCGAGCAAGTGGATATACGCCTTTGAGAAACACACTGCCGGGGTACCCCTAGCAATAGGGGATGTGAAGAGCTTGCTTGTATCAGCAGTGGGGGATCAGGCCGATAGAGTATGGGTCAAGGCTGGTTTCCCAGGAGTAACATTAGACTGCGATCGCCATGATGGGGCCTCCTTTAACACCGTGCGTGCAAGGGTATGGGATGCTTTGCGGGAAACGTTTCCAGACACCCCAGACTTACAGTCAGTAATGCAGTGTACAATGAATGACGGGGAAGATGCTATGGATTACATTGTTCGGGTCCAAGAGATGTGGAGAGCAGAAACGGGTACGCCCTGGTATCAATCGACATCTTTATTTTACTTCATTATAAAGAGGGGGTTGCCAAAGGAGGTGCAAAAGGCGCTCGACAAGATAGCAGGTATTGAAGCGAAAGGATGGCCTGAGATTCAGAGCATAATAGTGCACCACTCTAAGCGAATAAAATAAAGGGAGAAGGAGGTGGCGCAGAAAAGATTGGCAGACGAAGCGAAACTAGTGCAGACAAAGTTGGTGAAGGTCGCAGCAGCAGTAGCCGCGCTCCCACATAGCAGGGAGGGAGATGAGGAGGAGGAGGGGCTGGTAGCAATACAAGGAAGGATGGCAACTAATTGGGCGGGAGCAGGACAGCGGCAGTGGAACGAGCAGGAGCAAGGCGGAGGTCCGCAGTGGCAATGGTGGGCCCCTCGAGGGGGACGAGGTGGGTACAGGGGCCGAAGAGGAGGTGGACCGGGGTACGGGGGAATGGGAGGAAATGGATGGCAGGGTCCCAGAGGAGCGCAAGGGAGTTGTTGGAACTGCGGGAGGTGGGGACATTACTCTAGGGAGTGCAGAAGCAGACCCAACAATGGATTTCAAGAAGCAGAACATTATGGCCATCCCCATCCGGGGAGCCCATATGGTCTCCCAATGGGACAACAACAAAGAAACCCAGGCCAGGGGTACAGTGAGCAACAACAGGGGCATCAGTACAGAACACAGAATCACCCACAAAACAATGACACTATGCACTACACGCCAGGCAACCCTTTTGCGACAACAGCGAACGGAGCCCCCGCACCAGCCCCCTATAGTGGCGTGTCAGTGGTTTCAGGGAGCGTGTTCAACCGGGGGGGGGGGGCAATGAGACACCCCGCATAGGACAGCCCACAGAGAACACTTGCGTGTCCAGTTCTATCTACCACCTACGATGCAGCAGAGGAACCATTGGTAGGGGCGCAGATAGGAGACAAGCAGTTCATATTCATGGTGCATTCGGGAGCGGAGAAATCATGTATTAGGGAGGGCCGGTTCCCGTTATCTAACAGGAAGTTAGAGACGCAGGGGTTCTCTGGGGCTGTAATTGAAGTTCCTTACACGGAAGCATTGGATGTGACAGTAGGGGGCAAAACTGTGAAAACACCCTTATTGTATTATGAACACTCGCCAATACATTTACTAGGGAGGGATCTTCTTAGCAAACTCAATATGACAATATCATTCACTGAGAGAGGTATAGTGTGCTCAACACCAGGAATATGCCCATTACGTGTGATGCTGGTAGTACAGGCTCACACAACTGCACCAGAAATACGTGGTTTGCCAGTGGACGAGAGAATGTTTATTGAAGGACTAAAGACACTGGCCCTCATAATTCCTGAACTAAGAAGAATGGATTGGAGAATACCGGCAGAGTTTCTCTTCCGCCCAATAGTGCACCCTGACATAGCACCAGGATCAGTGGTATCATTAGACTTGCACGCTGTACAGGTATCATCAAAAAGGATCTCTGTGATTGGAATGGACATAGAAGGATGTGAATGGCGTACAGTACTGTGTACCAATGCCAACATTGCCCTGCGAGACTTAACCAATGAGGATCTCTTTTCAGATTCAGAGGGGGATGGTGAAATAGTAATGGAAATAGCAATGCCCTGTGACATTTTGATTCAGGCCAGAGAGATTCCTGTCCAACTGATGGCAGTGGTGGGAGCACCACCGTCATTCTTTGATGATGACATGTTAATTTATGGACAACAGGCCCCCATGACGCAGGGTTGTTGCATGGAGTACAGCCAGTGATAATAAAGATCAAACAAGGAGTAATTCTACCCTGAGTGAAACAATATCCACTGTCCCGCGAAGCAGAAGAAGGGATAAAAGAGACAATAAATGCACTACTAGCACAAGGGATAATAGTGCCTTCAAACTCCCCATGCAACACATGCATTTACCCAATTAAAAAAGCAAAAGGAGGGTCTTGGAGGATGATCCAGGATTTACGCCCCCTAAATGATGTAATTCAGAAAGAGTTCCCCTTGGTCCCGAACCCTGCATCAATACTATGCAGCATCCCAAAAACATCATCACGTTTCACGGTGGTCGATTTGAAAAACGCATTTTTCTCTATCCCCTTAGCTGAAGAGAGCAGATATCTGACAGCGTTTACACTAGGGGGAAAGAGATATGAACATTGTAGATTACCACAGGGATACTGTGAGAGCCCAAGCATATTCAACCGCATACTACATGAAGACTTAGGAAACTTATTAGTTGAGAGCACGATCATTCAGTACGTAGACGATTTACTCGTCTGTGCACAGGATGAAGAAACATGCAGAAAAGATTCATTAACACTTCTGACCCTGTTAGCTAATAAGGGGTACAAAGTAGACAAGGAAAAGCTACAATACTGACTGACAGAAGTCCTATACTTGGGACAGCTAATATCAAAAGATGGAAAAAGAATAATCCCCGACAGGGTAGAAGCAATAAGATCAGTACGAGAACCCACAACAGTAAAGGAGATGCAGAAATTCTTGGGAATGTGTAACTATTGCCGAGCATGGATATTAGATTATGCAGCATACACAAGACCCTTACTGCAAGCGCTCAAGGAGGCACAACAGGAGAACAAGAAAATAGAATGGTCAGAAGAAATGAGCGCTTCCTTCAAATTGTTAAGAGTTGATTTCTAGCGCTCCAGTGCTCGCGAATCCTGATTACGGGTGCAAATTTTACCTGTTCTCACACTGCAAGGGGACACTTATGACAGCTGTACTGACGCAAAAAACATCCCTAGGACACAAACCTCTGGCGTACTATAGTGGCACTTTGGATGCTGTGATGCAAGGACATTTTGCGTGCGAGCAATCGCTCGCTGCAGCCGCGTTCGCAATTGAGAAGTGCCACAATAGTAATGGGATGTCCTGTGACATTGTTTGTGGAGCATATCCATGTGGTGCGATGCAGGACAGTGAATCCAGCAACACATTTTACAGAAGTGTGCACACTAGAGGACATGCAGGAACACGATTGTGCAACTTACACAGGAGAAAGAGGGGCGGACACAGTGGTGTGCGAGAATGCTCTGAGCGAGGGGGAAGTGTACTTCCTAGACAGGTCAGCATCGATTGATGTGGACACGGGAGAGAAACGTGTGGGTATGGCAGTGGTGAGATTAGAAGATGGTGAGTATGAGACACTAGTGCAGTACCGCCTTCCATCACATTAGGATTGATTGCCCTCATAGAAGCACTACATCCAGCTAAAGGTTGTGCAGTGACAATCTACACAGATTCAGCTTACATGACGACAACAGTACATGGAGGTCTGGTGAGATGGGGGCGGAGGGGGTTTCGACGAGCAGATGGAACTCCAGTGCAGCATGCAGAATTGCTGAAGGAGTTAATTGAGGCCCTACAAGATCCCACAGCGGTAGCCATAGTGAAGTGCCAAGCACATACATCCAACACAGACGTTGTGTCTTTGGGAAACGCGGCAGCGGACGCTGCTGCCAAGGAAGCTTCCTACTTTCAGAAATATGAAGCAGGTGAGTACATGCTGCAGCACAAGACAAACGAGGAGCTCCCAGAAGGGTACAATATGATGCCTATATAACAAATACTAGAATTACAGGAAGGAGCAAGTGCAGATGAAAAATTGATGTGGGCAAAACGAGGGTGCAGCCAATCGGCGACAGACTTACTTTGGCGACAAAATAACTCAGGAAAAGTGGTAATGCCAGTAAAGTTATTGGAAATTGCGTTCCAACAACTACACTTCCCAGCACACAATACGAAACAACACATTGCAGCAGAGATACAGGAGGAGTGGTTCGCGCCCTGTCTTCAGGAGCACTTATCTCGCTTGACACTGAAATGCACAACATGTCAGATATACAATTCAGGAATGACATTACGTACGCTCCGGGGAACAATTCCAAAACCTATTGGGCCATTCAGAGAGCTACATATCGACTACGCGGACATGGGAGAAAGGTGTAATGGAGCACGTTACATGATTGTGGTTGTATGCCCATTTACAAGATGGGTAGAAGCAGGCCCATGTGCACGACCTGATGCTAAAAGCGCTGCGAAGTTCCTAGTGAGGGAAGTATTTCCGCACTGGGGAATTTGTGACGTGATTCGCTCAGACAACGGCACTCACTTTGTAAATGAGCTCTTCAAGGAAGTAACAACACTGTTGGGAATAAAGCATAAATTGTGCTCGATTTATCATCCTCAAAGTAATGGTGCAGTGGAAAAGATGAACGGCCTGTTAAAAGGAAGATTATCGAAACTATGCTTTTCATTAAAAAAGAACTGGATTTACTGTTTGCCCCTTGCGCTGTTTGAGCTGAGAAATCAGCGAAGCAAGGACCACCATTTGTCCCCGCACGAGATCGTGACTGGGAGACGAATGCACACAGCACACTCACCACTGCGCGAACACTCAGATGCACACAGAAGCGCTGCGATATTGGGAGACGAGTTCACAGACTATTTGAAAAAATTAACAAGGGCAGCGTGCGCAATATCAAAGCAGCTCTCTCCACCTTTCACGAGAGAGGAGGGAAACACAACAGGGTCTGTTACGGAGCCTGGAACACAGCTACAGCTGATGCCGGGTGAATTCATTTATGTCAGGAGTTTTGTGCGCCAGTGGAACGCACCACGGTTCCATGGCCCATACGAAGTAGTGTTTTGCACGCCCACAGCTGTAAAAGTGAAGGGCCTGAAGTATTGGATACATTTGACGGATGTACGAAGGGCATATAATAATGTACAGGAAGAGGTGGATGAGGGGGCACAGACAACAGCAAACAATGGAAATGAAGAGAATGTCTAAATATGAACTTGTGTGTGTGTGGCAGTAATGCACCTGAATGAAAAAGTGGCTGACAAGTATACTTGCATTTAAGGGTATTAAAAAAAAAAAAATATATATATATATATATATATATATATATATTTCTTTTGTGGACTTATATATAATTAACGATGTGATAAAAATATGCAGTGTCTACTCCCTTGTCTGTGCATCCCCAACCCTACAGCCCTACCCGTTTCCATTCCCTTTCAATATATACTGGCACTGGTAATGCCAACAAAATGTTTACATTCATGCACTTAATGCACTTTTATATCTCAAACAGGAGCTACCATGGCATCTAACGGGCAGCCTGCAACAGATAGATTTATTAGATTTAGAGAGTTGTTAACTGAGAGATGCAGATATTCGTATGAGTGTGGATTATCTGTGTGTGTTACATTGTTTTTTACAATAATGTTTGGCCTGGTTGCATATTGGTTCATAGTGTTCATCTCTATCGAGATAAACGAGGGGGGAGGGATTAACAGCACTACTGTGACCAATGCAACTGCAAGTGTAAATAATAAGGAAGGTGATTTTTTTTTTTGGTATGGGACGGAACTAAACTTGTATGGGGCTATTATACCACACCACCCAATGCTGTCATCTCGCTACAGGGTGAAATGCAAAATAACTGTCTCCGTCAAAAATATCTAATTACAATGCCCACAGTTTAAATGACAGAAACCCTTCCGCCATATCCTGGTTGTATAACACCCCTACCAGCCAGCCTGCCTCCATAGCAAAAAACACACTGACACACTGACAGACAACATGAAGGAAGAAAATGAAAGAATGATAGCAACACACAAAATATTATACGATGATTTGGAAAAGGGGGGCGGGAAGGAGAAAGGTGGGCCCACTTTGTCTATCGCCCATGAAGCCGGGAAGTACATTAAGAAAAGAAATAACAGACGAAAAAGGGAAGCGGGGAGGAGGAAGTATGATGAGTACTATGGGTTAGGACTAGATAAAATGGAAGACCCACGACACCCCCACCAGACAAATAAATGGTATGCGGATATGAGTGCAACAGCTAAACAAACAACAAATGAGAGCTGTTATGTCTGCTCCCGCATTCCCCATGCTTCAGGCACACCCAAAGTATTGTTACCCAAAGAGTTGCCTATTGTGGATGCCCAGTGTCTCCTTCATCTCACATTGTGCAGGATTAAGAACACCTTCCAGGCACATGAAGTTACTTTTAGAATGCTGCAGAACGAGAAAACTTGCTATCCAAAGACAGTAGGAGTGGTATGTCTGGAAGAACCATTTTTTATAATCCAAGGGACACTTTTTTCAGACAACAAGTGGAGGAACGAAGATGTAATGTGTAAGGCTGAAGCGCTGAGGGGTGTGGCACCAGAGAAATTGCAATGGATAGAAGAAACGTGCACACCAGTATGGAAGGAACACATTTCAAAACTAACTTGGGTAACAGCCATTGAAAAACCCTTCAAGCTGCAGAAGGAAATAGACTATGAACTGTGTTTTAAAGGAGAGGGGAAAGCCTCCATGGGGACAAACAAGAACTGTAACAAGACCCAGACTTAAGAAAAAGGACAGCGGCCCTGATGGACACGTATTGGGTATGTGGCAACCAGGCATACCTGCACCTCCCACAATCATGGAGTGGCAGCTGCTCAATGGCCACTCTGCACTCAGCACTAATGGTAATCCCAGAAAGCCACATTGATGGGAGCAAAAGGATGCGAGAAAACACCCAACAGAGTGCGGCCCAGCCAACTGCAGAGTCACAAATCTATGTCCTGTCTTCGGAACAAGGAAGAGGTGCTGTCCCGAAACAGACGAGCATCAAACTATATATCAAAGGCATCGTCAGAGTTGCTGGCACAGATCCCAGACAGATATTGATTATTCAGCTCGGCAGAAACATTCTTTGCCTCACTCATCCCAAGTATTCAGGCAAGAGCAAACGCAAAATGGCTCCAGATAACACGTTGGGAGCTGATCCAGCTGGCAAATGACACTGAAGAAGGGTTCAACGTAATAAAAGTGGAACTAAGAGCATTACGGCTGATGACCATGCAAAACAGGTATGTCTTGGACCTGTTGACGGCGATGGATGGAGGTGTTTGCCGAAAAATCGGAAGTGCCTGCTGCACTTTTGTACCTTCTGAAGACGCAGACAACGGCTCCCTGTTCCATGTGATCGAAGCAGTACATAACCTAGGAGAAAGAATGAAAATGGAAGGCGGAGCAGAAGAAAGCACGTGGTTCGACAATATCTTCTCCTGGGTTCCATCATGGCTGGGAATGACTGTGAAATTTTTGATGCCGGCTGTGGTGTTCCTCCTCTTTATTTTTTGCCTGTGCCAGGTGGGTCTTCGATGTTGTGCTAACGCAGTACCTAATGGTGCAATGATGATGGTGACAATGGGCAACACCCGTGGTACAATACAAACTATGCATGAAGTGCAGGTACAAACAGGAACAGATGACACACCCAGATATCAGCTAGTGCCTAGGTATCATGACAAGGATATCGTAGATAAATTGTTTCATCCCACCATCAGAGAGCCCCGTGTACTAGAATGGTACCAGGAGGTGTGGGTAGACTTGGAAGGAGAGAGCGGATGTATATACCTGACTTGCACCCCAGATGAGTATGCTAGGAGAGGTGAGAGCTTAAGGGGGGTGTGCAGAGCGTGGAGGTCCATAAAAGGCACACTAGCATGGGATGACGCAATAATTGACGAAGAGGAGTGCAGGAGATTGGAAGATTTAAAGAATTTGTTACTTAAGTAACGAAAGGGGGGAAATGTAGGGGAGGATTGGTCCAAAAGACCCCCCTTGCCTACATCCCTTCCCCAGGTGAGGGCCATGGCTCATCGGGCGTCCCCTCATTACCACCACGGCCCAGGTGGTGGAGGGCTCACCTGCTGAAGACATTGCCCAAACGTATTGAATTTAGCTAGGCCTCAGAAACCATTTTATCTAATAAAGATGGTGTGAGCTCAGCGCACTGTAGCGCGGCCCCCACCTTTGGAGAGTTTCAATTATCCATGTGGCCGCAGCTCCCTGGCAGATCCGCTGTGAGCCCGTTCCTACGAACAAGACGGACATGAGCTAGTTTAAGATATCAACTCTAACATTTCACCTTCCGCAGTGTATCACTGCTCACAGCATGACCCGGCCAGCGAAGCCTGGGTGAAAAAGAGAACTGTAAAATGGCCCTCGGATAAAAGCAAAAGTTCCCAAATACTAATGCCAAAACTACTTGCAATGCGCGCATTTTCTCCACAAAACTTCTTTTATTAAGAAAACCTGTAAAATGTATAAATATGGTAGAATGCATGTTTACATGACATTAGCAATGAAGCACCCACACCACTGCAGTTGTGTGCAAATAATAAAAAGCGTTCCGGGGGACTATTCGTTATGTGCATCATTGAAAAGCTTACACCCCACAGTCCCGCGCCATAACCGAACTAATGCTGCTAGAGTGCAAAGAAAGATAAATGCAACCATACTGAGGTCTCATGTGAAGGACGCGCGAGAATGCACCCTTCATGTGTGTATGTCTAAGCCCCTTATGTGCCACTACCGTCACGTACGGTGGCGAGTCGTTTTCTATGTGCTCCACCAACCTCACTACTACCTCACTTACTGCAAATGTATATGCATATAACCAAATGTTGCAGTTGTTAAAACATAGTGTACAAATAATGTGATCAGACTGGCTATATTTGAGAGACATTCAGCGAAGTTAAAATGTATGGAATGATTCAAATGAGTATTGTATAGTATTCGAATGTTTATGATGCTTTCACCTAAAATCGGCAACACACGAGGAAGATACCTTTGTGAATATGTGCAAGGCCATTCCCCCTCCCTCCGAGTGGAGCCTGCCAGACGAGAGAGCAGAGGCCCGCGCCGCACTACTCCACCTCCCCCAACTAGGCTGGAGCCGCTTCAAAGATTTGTAGTCCCCTCTGCAGCACCCAAGGCCACGGCCCGCCACCTGCATTATTTACAGCTCAGTAGTAAAACCTCCGCCTGAATACACAAATCCAAAGGCGCCCTCTCTTAAACCCCACAACCCACCGGATCACTTTAGGTTTATGGCCCCTGTACAATTAGGACACCCAATACTATGGCAACATACAGCAGCACATTCATAATGACTTCTAACAAGACAGAAAGACATGTACCGCCTGTACCATGCCCTGAGACCCAGCCCCACGACCTATGGTACCCGGTCAACAGGACACTGGTAACCATGCACTGATGAATCGCCATCAAATCCCTCTCAAGGTGCATTCCTCCTGTGTTGCATTAACCTGTAGAATAACCTATTGGAAGATTTACTAAAGAAGATAATATTGCAATAACTGAATGACTGCGGTGTGCATGGCCTAGGGCAAAGAAGTCAGGAAAAGACATTCATCTCTGACACTGGCCACAGTGGCACAACAACACCGCCCGGATGAACCCAGCTGACCTGCCAGGCCCAGCCCAACCCACGAGGCTGACCAGTGACGTCCTCCAGCCAAGGCCAACCACATCTCAGCAGCACCTATAGCTAGTCGTCGCCACCCAATCCCATTGAACTTGTGCCCCCTATAGTATGTAGGTTCTGATGACGTTTTTTGTAAATATATACGCCTGTCTTTGCTATTGTCAGACAGAGCGCTCTCGGAGTTTGCAGAGTTCTTTGCATGCCCTATTCTGATTGATAAACTCCCATTTACGCTCACCCGCACTCTGTCTTGGCCTTATTCCCATCCTGGGAGAGTCCTTCATTGTCTCTCATTGCGGGGAGGATCGTGCTGGTTGGGGCGCTTGCCTTCACATCCTAACTTTAGTCATAGCACGTCTACACCGACTTGTGTTTCAGGGGATAGGCCTACAACACCACTGAAAAGATCTTGATATTAAGTGTGTAGTCTGCCCCCTTCTTCATACATAAATGTCACACCTGTGACGGGTAAAAACATGCTTTTTCCGAAAAACAGCACCATCTGTTGGACATAAAAGCAACACACGCTATACTAAATATTTTACGATTCCATTTCAATGTTTCCGATTTAGAATGGCTCAAATACGTGCTGAGGAAGCAGCAGAGCGACGTGCAGCCAGACTTCAGGATGCACGGTTGCGAGCAGGGCGATCGCGTTCTGCAGCTTCAGATCTGCTTCGTTCTCAACAGAATTTAATGTGACCGGCTGAGAGTGACTAAAAGTCATCAACGAGATACAGCAGATCAGTGTCAAACACGACTCGCCTTGCGTTCCGGTCGGTACAACCCAGCTGCTGATTATAGTTTGAGCTGGCATGTTCTCATTGGCACTATGACTGAAGTGTGTCCTTATTGCAAGGCTCTGAAATTTAATGGAGAATCGAAAGGAATGTGTTGCACCGCTGGGAAAATTTAAACTGCCTCAACTTGGAGAACCGCCAGAGCCATTAAAAACTTTGCTTGCCGGATATACCGCCGAATCAAAGCATTTCCTATCTAACATCAGGAAATACAACTCATGCTTCCATATGACGTCGCTCGGCACAGGAATCGTAACAACTCAATTCATGCCAACTTGTGTTTGCAGTCACCATCAACAAATCTCAAGGGCAATCTTTACAATTTGTGCGATTTAGATCTAGACATAGATTGCTTCTCACATGGACAATTATATGTTGCGTGTTCTACAGTCGGCAAACCAGACAATCTCTATATCTGCACAGACAATCAAACAACAAAACATATTGTATACTTACAAGCATTGTGAAATTAAACATATTAGAAACGTGCTCTTCCTCTTTTCTTTCTTTTCCATTTAACCAGACTGAGCCACAGCAACGCGTGGCCGGGGACAGATGGTGCACAATAAGTAAATAAAATAAATAACACACTACAATGCCGATTAGGAGAAACACTGGGATGATCGGGCTCCTCCCGACAAGAGAATCATGGCAAACATATACAATGCAAGAATAGAGAAGGGCCTTATGCTTCTTCTTGCCAAGCACTCCTCCAAAAATCACTTGGAATGTAAACCTCAACAAGCCATAAAAAAGAACCCAGATAGTGCAGTTAAGACCTTTACATATTTACACCTTTTAATATAAGGGCGGTCCTGAGGGCAGAATGAGTGATGCAGATGTAATCAGTTGGAACTATATAAAACCTCATAACAGTATAACTCAGATCATTTCATATTTAATTATGAAAGCTATAATTTATCATACTGTTCAAAAACGCATTTATAATACAATGACATGTCAATTTAGATTATTCCTACAATAATTTAAAAAGGGTTTGATCTTAAATTATTTTAAATGGTGAACATATTTCAAACATGTTTTCACATTCAAGCTTGTGTTTTAGAAAACGTTGCTTCAATCTTTCCTTTAATCACAGAGAAATCTAACAGACTGTAAGTAAAGGCACAGCTCCCTCTGCTGCCTTGCACTAGAATGACAATGCAACTTATTTCCCTGTTTAACAAGTTATTGAGAAAGCTTTGATAACTTTAAAGAGTCAAAGGCTTCAAAAATGAAATGTTCAATTTTCTGTCAAATTGCCAACTGTTTTGTGTGCAGTCTGTACGGCTGCAGTGCTGAAGGTCGTCTTGATAAGGAACCCCGCTCCACAGTCCTTCCCAACAGGTTGCAGAGAGTGGGAAAAGATAATCTGGTCATTGCGGAGAGCTGCTAATGTAGCAGAGTCATGAGGGGAGGTCCAGCTTTCTATAATAGCATGCAGTTAAAGTTGAGGGTAATAGGAGTGGAGTGCTTGTTGTTGTAGGATGACATTGCAGAAAGTGTGTGCTTTCCAGAGGCTAAGTGACAGTGATAAGAGATAGGGGTAGAGTAACAGGTGTTGTGCAGTAGGCGATGTGGATAGAGGAGATTGGAGAAAGCAGCGTCTGGTATGAGAGGCAGGGGTGCAGGGTAGAAGAATTAGATGGGAACTGGAAAGAACAGAGGTAGATGTTAACACTGAGTGGTGGCTGAAGTCTGAGAAGGGTGCAAATGAATTTGAGGAGGAAGGGCTTGAAGTCAAAAGTGCATAATGGATGCTAAAAGTAGGCAAGTGAAGACAGTGGAGTAAGGGTGTAGTCTAAGAAGGTAGAGTTAGGGGCGTAAACGGCAAGGAGAGAGGCAGTTGTGAAAAGTTTGTCTGTGAAGGAACATGTAAAAGTTCTGAGTTGGGCTATAGACGACCAAAAGAATGTTTTTTGGGCACAAAGCAAGGATGTCACTTGGTTCTTCGAGGTGAATGGAAACTCATTGGGTCGAAGAAGACCTCTGTGTAGAAATAGGACTCTGGTGGTGGGTAATCTTGGCGAAGAAGCAAAGCAGTGTTTTCCTAAAGAAAGTTAGTCCTAGCTTGAGCATGGCTTTATTTCTTGAACTTTGCCCTTTCAAAATCTTTCTTAAGGAAAAGTGCTGAGAGATTGCAACTGGCTCATATGCTGTCCTTCCATACCAGACACTGGATGCTTATTTTCATATTCCTATATCGCAGGCACCCTTGCAAGTGCTTCGGTTTGTTTGTGTAAGGAGTTATGTATCAGAACAAGATGCTCCTTTTTATAATGTGAGATTTGCCCAGCAGGTCTTCAAAAAAGTTATGGTGACAGCCAGTGTTAGAAGTTATCGCACACCCATCCACCAACTGGTGGATGAGGGCATCGTCTCAAAGTGTTGGCCTCTCGATATCTGGTAACTTTGCTCCTTTTTATGTGGGCCACTTGGTGAATAGCCCATGAATGGTTATGCTGGAGCAGTGTCTCTTTAATCTGGGAAGTATGTGAAAGCGCTTGGAAAGGCGTTCTTTTTTGCAAACAAAGTGGTGGCTCTTGAACATATGACCCGCCACTGTGTCTCACTGCATTGTGAAAGAGCACTGATTTTGATAGCATACTATATTTAGATAGTTCATATCCTGGCGCATTTTGCAGGAGCGGTTTTGGAAAGAGCAGTTACCTGCAGGAGCCTGTCTGAAGCAACGATCCGATATTCTTGCTACAACCGTGTCACTTTGGAGCCGATACAATACTTTTGCTAGCACATTTTGGATTTATTGTGGATTTACTTTGGAATCTTTGCCACAAACATTTTTTTCAAAGTCCCTAAACTCCTCCTCTACTTCCCAGGATTCCATATACTGCTAGTGCACGCGCATTTGCGCACACGCATTTTGCAAGAGCAGTTTGGAAAGAGCAGTTACCTGCGGGAGCCTGTCTGAAGCAACGCTACGGTATTCTTGCTACAACCGTGTCACTTTGGAGCCTGTGTTTCAAAACCTTCTCTGCTGACTCTAATTGAGCTTTCTCTTCTTTACATAGATACTTTTGCTAGCACATTTTGGATTTTATTGTGGATTTAGTTTGGAATCGTACTTTGCCACGAACATTTGGGACATTTTTTCAAAGTCCCTTAGCTCCTCCTCTACTTCCGAGGATTCCATATACTGCTTGTGCACGCGCATTTGCGCGCATGCATTTTGCAAGAGCAGTTTTGGAAAGAGCAGTTATCTGCAGTTACTGCGGGTGAGGCGGATGCTCTTCTTTTTCTTTTCCCCTTCCCCGTTTGTGAGAGTAGTTCATATTTACCCACAATACTAGTTTGTTTTGCTATTCTGATTTGATTGCATGTTTGTCGTTTTTTATTTATTTGATTTAACCTGTGTTGACATACTGAAGCATTTGGAAAAGCTTTTTCTTTTATTTTTATTTTTTTATTTTTGTTGGCAGAGGCAAATGACATACACACACAACAGAGCAGTAATGCAATGACAATGTGAATAATCGACAGAATACAGTGGCACATATGAACAGTGAGAAATAGTCACGTGGGGAATGTAGCATTACAGAGCATCTGGTGTCGAGGCACATGATAACGAGGATTACGGTGATTTGTCCACCGAGGAGTGGCAGTCAAGGCCATTAAGATAACTGTTAAAGGCGGTCCAAATGTTTTTAGGCCAGGATCGGGACGGGAGGGTACTAATGTATTCCTCCTCACAGTTCCGAGACCAAGTTAGTAAATTCAGCCATTTCCGGAAGGTGGTAGGAGCGGAGCACTTCCAGTTCTGTAGAACACACTTTTTGGCGATCATACAGCACACATTTAAAAGTTTAGCTGCCCCTCCGGCCTCTGCATCCCGCCATGCCCCGAATAGTACACCCAGCGGGTCAGGCTCAATGACAGTATCGCAAATTTCTGACAAAGTTTTCAGGATCTCATCCCAGAATGGGGTTAGCCGCGGGCAGTCCCAGAACATGTGTAAATGGCCCGCATCCTCCGCACCACAGCGAGGGCAGAGCCATGGGTCGGAGCGGGCGAACCTGGAGAGCCTGCGCGGGGTGTAGTATAGCCTGTTCAGTAGCTTTTACTGCATAGTGTGGTATCAGAAATTCAGGGAGACCCTATTAGTGTGAGAGCACATTTTCCACCATAGTTGGTCCGTGAGTTCTACCTCCAGTTCGGAAGCCCAATCGTCCCACACCCCAGAGAGCTGCGGTGTGGCAGTCGAGAGAAGGAGTTTGTATAATGATGATACCACCCCACGGGCCCCACCCGAGTTGGCGATGTAGGAAATCCCAGGGGAGTCGGGGAGGGGGGGGGGTTTCGTTGGGGGAACTCAGGTCACGCGTCACGGAATGCAGCGCAGAGTCTGTAGTATTGTAGCGGTTCCATCGGTGATCCCGAGTGGCCCGGTTTCCAAGTCTGTGGTGTTATGAATAGCCCATCCGGGTAGAAGTCCGTTAGGGCTAGGGAACCCAGGGACCGCCAGTGTTGTGCCAGGGCTATGTCGTTTGTAGGTTCCAACCCGGGGAACTTCCAGGCGGGGAGCCACTTGTAGTATGGGCATTCCTCAATGCCTGCAGCAAATATCCGCCTCCAGGCCAATAAGGTGGTTCGGACTGGGTCTATGGGTGAGTCTGGCCCATATCGTCGATGTAAAATTAAGGTCATTATATTGGTGCCAGAGGCAGCAAGGGTTTCAAGCTTGACATGCGGGCGAGGGGGGGAGGAGGTCCAGGGTACCAGTAGGTGGCAAACTGTGCCTGCGCTGCGATCCAGTACCGCATCAGGTCAGGAGCAGTGAACCCGCCTATCTCATAGGGAAGAGTCCTGGCAACCCATTTTTTGCGCACTGCCCCAGAATGCCACAGGAACCGCGCGCACAGCTTGTGTAAATCTGTAAAGTACTTCTTGCCGGGCCATATGGGGACATTCGTGAATGTGTACAACAGTTTGGGGAGAAATATCATTTTAACCAGTGACCATCTCCCCCGCTAACGACAACGGGAGAGAGCGCCAACGCGCTATCTTGGTCTCCGCCAGTTCTGCTGCGACCAGGTAATTATTAGCTAAGAGAGCTTCTTTGGTTAGAGACACCTGAATTCCCAGATATTTAATCCCGCCAGCGGACTAACGGAGTGGGTACTCCGTGGTAGGTTGCCAATACGGGTGATGTCACGCAGAATAGGGTCAAAGTGGAGGTCTGGTTCTCTGACGAACAGCAGCACGTCATCTGCGTAGAGTGAAATAATTTCGGGGGTACCCTGTAGTCGTATCCCTTTGCGTGAGTGGCGCTTCCTGATAAAGTCCGCCATAGGCTCAATGGCCAGTGCAAACAGGATCGAGGAGAACGGGCATCCCTGGCGGGTGCCTCTGAAGAGAGGGAACAAGGCGGACGTTTGAGAATTCACACGGACCAGGCCACCGGGGAGGTGTACTGCAGTCTGATGTATGCTATCATCCTAGGCCCAATGCCCATGGTCTCCAGGACCAACCACATGTACTTGCAGGACACAGTATCAAAGGCCTTCTAGGCATCTAGGGTGACCGCGACTGCACTTATATCTTGATTGATTCGTGCCATAATGTTAAGAAGCCTTCTGATCTTATGTGACGTGGATCTCCAGGGCACGAAACCTGACTGGTCGTCGTGCACCATGTATGGCATCACAGGTAAGAAGCGGTTAGCGATCACCTTGGCAAACCTTTTTGTATCCAAGTTCATAAGTGAAAGGGGCCGGTACGATCCACAGTTATCGCTAGGCTTTCCAGGCTTGAGCAGGACCGTAATAACGGCCTCGCGTTACGTCGGGGAGGGATCCCAACCGGAGAGACTCATTCCACACCCCGAGCAGTTCGGGGGCCAGTATAGCCACATGCTCCTGATAGAATTCCGCCGTTAGCCCGTCGGGGCCCGGCGCGTTTCCTTTTGGGAGACAAGAGATAGCCTCTACTATTTCATCCAATGTAACGGGGGAGTCTAATTGGTCTCTTGTCGCTGGGGAGACGATAGTGGTGGGAATCTGTTCCAGGAGCTCCCGCATCTGAGAGTCCCTGTGTTCGGGGGGCTGAGAGTTTAGTTCAAAGTAGAAGCGTGTGAAGACCTCGAGGATATGTTGGTCAGACCACTGTGTCGTCCCCTGACTGTCCCTAACGCATGTAATTTGGGATTGGCCCCACTCCCCCCTCGCCAGAGAGGCCAGCGTTTTGCCGGGTCTGTCACCCTCGCCGTATCTCTGTGCCGCCTGTGGGCAGTTGAAGTACTGGATTTCCCTGTTAGCCTGCTCACTGAAGGTCTTGAGCTCCTCACTGATCTGGGAGAGGACACCAGGGGCCGGGTGGGCTTGCTCCAGGTCCCGTAGTTTGGTCTCAGTGCGGGACAGGGCGGCTCTTATGGTTTCGAGGACTCCCGACTCCCTGGAGATGGACGCACCGCTGATGAAGGCTTTGAAGGCATCCCAGCGGACCCCCACGGTGGTGGACTGTGGCGAGTTGTGCTCAAAGTAGGACTGAATGTCAGCAAGGATGTCCGCTCTGAACACAATTTCCTGCAGAGCAGCCCGATTTGAAGCGCCATGTGTTAATGGTGGGAGCCGGTATTCCCAGTTCTAGGGATATTGCAATTGGTGAGTGGTCAGACAGTGTGCGTGCAAGTATACGTGTTTCCACAACCCTGCCCAGCATGGGGCCGGACAATAGGAACAGGTCAATCCTGGAAGAACTGTCATGCACTGATGAGTAGTAAGTGAATTCCCGCGTTTGCGGATGTAATGCCCTCCATGCATCGTGATTGTCGATCGTCGCGCAGTGGGTCAGGAGTCTACGCGCTGCGCTTGGCAGGGGTCTGGAGGCTGTGCCAGTCCTATCCATCATGGTATCAAGAATAAAGTTCATATCCCCACCCCAAATGATCTGCACCCCCACGTACCCCAGCAATATGGATACCACCTGGTCAATAAATTCGGGAGAATCAACATTAGGGCCATAGGTATTTACCAGCAAATAGTCCCTGTTGGCAATGGCACAATGCAACACAGTTTATCTCCCCTCAGGGTCTATGTAACTCTTGTGAAGAACAAACTTAAACGATTTATGGATCAATGTCAACACTCCTCTGGCACAAGTGGAATATGAGGTGAAGTATCTGTGAGGACCCCAGGTTGGTGCTATACTCCTAGCCAGTGGGCCCGTGGAGTGTGTCTCCTGCAGGAGCAGTATATTGCAGCCATGCCTGCTGGCATATGCCATAATCTTGGGGCCCTTGGTGTAGTTGCTTAGGCCCAGGACATTGTTACCGGCATTTTAATGATCTAAATAACATACACTTAAACGAAGAGCCTGTGGAGTGCATTTCTTGCATAGGTAATTCGTGCGCCCATGCCTAATGAGGTGTGCCATAACCCCTGGATTCCCGACACAGTAGCTCAATCCCCGAGTGCTCCCAGACATCAGTGTTATAGGCATCTCAGAAGTCTAATGTACATCCCACCACTGTTGTCGTAGTCCTGATGTGAGACTGTGCCATCTGGAATGCGGATGCCCCAATGCAACGCGGTCTTCCAATCTGCCTCTGCCTTTTACTTTAACATTTCTCCAATCCCCAACAATACCACCCCCACCCTCACTGCCCACCCCCAACTTGCAGTGTAGATCCCCCACCCCCCAATGCAGGTGTCACCATTTGGACCGACTCTCCCCAAGCAATAGAGGTCGGAGGGCGAGATCCAACAGGGATACGCTCCTTTCAATGCCCAACAGGGGCCAAAAAGCAGTGACAACCAACAAAACATGAATGTTGCAATTGCAGTAAGGTGTGCTGTGGTGCGCTGTTTTCCGTGTGGTCAGCATCTTGCGCTCCCTGAGCAGTTTAACACCAAGGAATTGGCGTCTCTCCTGTTGGACCGCGACTGAGAAGTCGGGGAAAATCCTGATGGTGCTGGCCTCTAAGCGCAGGTCCCCTTTCTCTCGTGCCAGGCGGAGGATGAGGTCTCTGTCCCGGTAATTTAAATTTCTGGCGATAATGGGTCTCGGAATGTCGCCCGGCTTGGGGCGAGGGAACAAAGCACGGTGGGCGCGCGCAACTGTAAAATATGGTGACAGAGCTGGATTGCCCAGGAGATCTTTGAGTAGGCTCTCGACAGCGTCCTCCATGCGCCCCTTGAGGGCGTTCTCTGGAACGCCGATAATGCGCAGATTATTTCTGCGGCTGCGGGACTCCAAGTCGTCACACTTGGCTTTCACTGCCTTCATGTCTCGTGAAAGGGTCGCAACAGTGGTCTGCAATGTGTGTATTTCATCCTCATTTGTAGAGATTCTGCTTTCAGCTTCTGTAATCCTGGTCCCGGCCTGGTCTACGCGTGTCTTGAGCGAGGCGACATTGGCATTTATGTCATCCAGTTTCTCGTGGAAGGAGGCAAAGTTTTTAGCCATTGATTCCATGAGGGTGGTAAGGTCCGGTCCCGATGTTCCAGGGTAGGAGTCGGCCTCAGATTCCTCTTGTCGGGATGGCGGCGGACTCGTCTCAACCCTCGAGACAGATCTCGCGAATTTATCCATGGCTCCCACCTTGGCGCTCCCACTCTGCTTATTCGGCATACTTAGATGGCGGTAGATGTGAGGGCGGACTGCGGGTGGCTCCGGTGGAGAAGGCAGATGATTAGGGCTATAAGGATCTGGGCAGTCCCCAAATGGTGATTCCACACCTGCCAGGCCCCCGCCGTAGTAGAGGCAAATGTCACTAGTAGCCGGGTGAGATGGATGGCGGGGTCGGGGCCCAACGTGCAGAGGCCGCCCACTCCCAGGGATGCGTGCTATGTGGCGGCGCCAGGGAGGCCGCGGCACCCTCAATGCAGGTGTGAGGATCGTGTGGCCCCCAGGGGAGGCGGAGTCCGGGTAATGTGCAGGCGAGGCCTGAAGAGGCGGAAGGGCAGGGGCCCACACCAGCTCCTCAGGAGAGTTGGCTGTGAATGCGGGGCATATAAAGTGAAGGATCCAGTGTCATAAACATGCAGCCCTCCTCCAGATGACACGGGCTTGCACTGGCCTCCAGCGCAGCCAGGCAGCCCAGATGACAGGGCCCTGAACAGTCTGAGCGCATGGCGTGTCAGCGCCCCTCCACAGTCTGAGCGGCCCGCAGCCTAGTCAACGGGCCCGCGTATGCCATATGTCTCCCCGCGCTCCTCACCTGAAAGCAGTTGGAGCCCTGGGCACGGCCCGGCGCTCATGCGGCGCGTAACTTCGCCGGCTCACGGGGATCGCCCGTGGCGCCCACACATAGAGGGGCTCCGTCTCCAAGAGGAGAGGTGGGGGCAGGAGGGGAACGGAGCCCGCAAACAGCCACGACCTCCCGCAGCCCGCCCAGGGCCGATGGATGTGCGCCCCAGGTGTCCCAGCTATCCCGGATCAAGGGCACTGCCTCGCAGGCCCCAGCGCCGCAGCGCGGCAGGCAGACTCGCCCCAGGGGAGCCGTGCCCGACCAGGCAGCCACCAGCACAGGCGCCACAGGGAGGCCCCCAGTGGGCAAATCAGCGCCAAACTCGCAGGATAGATGCAGTAGACAATCCCCAGCAATGTCAGCCGATGGCGGCCCTCAGGAAAGGCGAGTTGCGCAGATGTTGACGGATTTCTGCCGAACCACATGGAGCTTATCAGCTAGGCAGCCATCTTGGGCTGCTCAACAGCGCCACCTCTCATTTGGAAAAGCTTTTTAATAATTTTTCGGTGGAAGCAACTTAGATTATTCTTTGAAGATGTCTATCTCTCTAAAAACGGGCATGTCGCCAGTAAAAGAAATAGCTGCATTGGTAGCTGCGATACATCAAAACCCCAAATCCTCAACGAAGATTATACATCTGTCTAGGACAAATAAGCTAGTGGTTAATGACCACTCTGTAGCCTCTACGGCGGACATAAGGAAATTCTGTGCAGTTGAAGTTAAGTCCATCGAGCACAGAGGTCCTTTAGCCCCCCAGTCCGTCATGCATGCGGCTGTAGGTGTTTCTTTGGCTCTTGATACAGCCGGTAGTATTGATTTAACAGATACAACGGCGGATTCTTTGGTGCAGGCAGGAGTTTTATCGCTTGCGTCGTTACTTCCTGTCTCTTTCTAGAGAGCCAGCGCGTGACCCTCCGGCTGGAGGAATAATTTTGTTGGTTTCTCCGAAGTAAAAACAAAGTGTGGGTGATGAAAATCTCCAGCCTGAAAGGACTGGGTCGGTACCCAACCAAGGCAGTGCGCATGGCGCAATTTGGAACGTAGATTCAATGTCAGCTGAGGGCTTAACCAGCGACTCGGTAGACACGAGAAAGCAGGCAATTCCTATGTAAATGTTAAAAGGAAAATAGTGACTTATCTCAATCTCCTGTCATGTTCTCACCCACTGCACATATTTCATCTGCTCTATCCTTGTCTTTCACACATCCAACACCAAGATGTAATCTAGCTACTAACGTGGTGTTGGCCAGAACGGTGAAGGACACTACGCAGTGGGAGTTAAGATGTCGATACAATCAATGAATGCAGCACTCTTTGCACTCACGAGATTGTATGAAACCTTGTACTCAAAAATAAATGTCGGAAATGATTTATTGTCTGTCCTGGTAAAAAGAAATAGACGTCGGACCGTTGTTACTCATGCCTTAGTCCAGACGGACGATGTCCTTACAATACAGACTGATCCAGAAATCGAGGCTGGCGTATCAAGTAATGAGGTTTTGCTAATTGACCGTTCCTCCGCCCAGCAGTTTCAACTTCTACAGGCAAAGAAGCAGCTGAAGAACAATACAGCAAGTGGTGAGAGAAAGGTGGCTCTGAAAACTCCCAGGTCCCTTGATGAAAGCCCTGAAGTAGTAATTGACTCGGAGGAGGATGTATGCCAACAGGGTTTTCCCTGTATACAAAGAGACAAAAGCTTAAACATGTAAATAAATCGTGTCCCTCTGTGGAATGTGTTGCTACAATTCTAGAGACAATTTCTCAAACTACGGGTGGAAAAGGAGCCGACTGCTGTCCCTCATTATAATATCTTTGAAACAAACCAGCACATTAACGCTAAAGTGGAATCACTGAAAAAAACTAGAAATATGAACAGGAATGAGGGGAAGATAATTACAGGCTCATGGCATTTCATTCAAAAACTGAATTTGCTAAAAACAGCAGTGGGGTTCGACAGAACAGCCATTGCCAATAAATATCGTAAGACCAACTCTGTGAGATTTCACAGTATAGTTGGCGAGCCCTCCCAAAACCAAATTCTGCCATATGAACCTTTAAGATTATCTGGTTCGTCTGAGTGAGCAAAGTAGTAGCTCACAATTGTCAGCTAACCAGACACCCCATCCCCCAATTATCTCAAATACCTTTAAGTTGTCTGATGAAAAACATTTGCTGCTCTTACTCGAAATTCGGCAATTACCAAAAGATGAAGGGATTTGTGCCTTTATCTTCCATCAGCAACACTAAGCTCCCTGAAATATCCTCCCATTGCATATTGTCCTCTAATTCACAAACACCAAGTGTTGAAGGTACTTTCATAAGTAAAGACAAAACCCTTACACGCGAGGGGCTAAGAGAAGAGATTGATCTCTCATTGCGATGCTTATTTCTGAATACCCAATGTCCCAAAGAGACAGAGACGAGAGGTAAACAAAATCTAATCAAACAGGATATTGGGTTTTCTGGAAAACAGCATTCTCTTTTTGCGGGCTCTGAGACGCAGAAAAGTTTAAGACCTGGCAATGATCAAAGGGATCTGACATATTTGATACTGCAGTGTGGTTCCCACCCTTTTGCACAATATGAACTAAATAGACAATCGGTAATGAACATTCTATCTGACATACCAGCCCTCAAAGTCCTGTCTACAAGTGATATAGAACAAGTGGAATTCTTGCACGAAAAATACCTCTGTGGTTAAGCTATGGCTGCTATCAGTGCTATTTAGAAACCCTCTATGGCAGGCGAGGACTGAGTTGTATGAATTGGGTTTTTTGTTGATCAGTCATGCTTCTCTTGATCATCAACATGTCCTGCATTATGGGAAGCGATATCAGCCAACGAATGTAAATGATTCTAATTTTGCTAGTCGCACAGGTAGGATTTCAGGGCATTATGAAGGGCCTGTCAGATCAGGCCTTACAGGACCTTTTGTGAAGAATTGTTAGCAATGAGATCAATCCCATATTATCTCTCTAGCCTCTTGGAACACACGGGGTTTCAAACATCTTACATCATCGAAGACAAATTTGCTGCAGGATATGAAATTATATTAATGCAGGAAATATGGCTTACTTCACCCCCCGTGTGGGACCAGCATACTATTACCTTGGTCCCGGCTATCCTTCCTACTAGAGGTCGCCCGATGGCAGGTCTGATAGTTACGATTAAAAACTCTGCCAATCTCAAACTATTTCCTTGGGTCTCACCGAATAGTTTTTTTTACAGATGGTTAAGATAGGCTTTGATGCCCACTTTATAGTGTTTTTGTGAATACCTATTGGAACTACGCGGGTATCTCTGACAATGTTTTAAAAAAAATGTTTTAGGGACTTGGATTCCCTTTTGGATATAATAGCCTTAGACTCAGCTAAGGCTATATACCATTATAGCAGGGGACTTGAATATTAAATGTATAGTCCCTCCTACTCAACCTTTACTTCCTATAGCTAGAAGATGGAATAATTTGATCAAAGAAAGAAATCTACATATGCTAAATGGGTCAGTCCCAGGCGATATACCTCCAGTTAGTACCTGGCACCGTGGAGTGCAGACTGCGCATCTGGACTATGTATATACTGACTCGATGCCTTATTTAATCAAATCATGAATTTTCAAGTAAAGCCGCATTCATTTAGCGATCATGACATCTTAGCTTTGAAGTGGTCGTGGAATTTCCCACGCAGAAAATTAAATCATTTAACTACTACCGGCCTGGTTCTTAATAGTGCTCAAAATAGGGTATACTGGATGCATAGACTGCTGGACGATATTGATAGGGTTCCTTCATATGTTGAAATAATGAGTATCTTCAAAACAAAGAAACAGTCTTGTGGCAATGTGAATAATGCCAAACTACATACTTCTGAAATCGAAGTGGCCGAGAGGAAAGCAGTTTATAGAGCAGAAAAAAGGAAAGCTAGTCAGTTACCAGTAGTACTTAAATTGAGTAAATTGAGATCACTTAAATGTCGCTTTAAAAATTGGCAAAAAGCTAGGCGCATGCTGACCCTTCAGCGTGATGCTGAAAGTATGTTGAAAGCTTTGGGTACTAAAAGTTCTGCTGAGATATGGGGACTTTTTGAATAAGCCTTATGGCCAGGGAAGACTAATCGAATAACTCTTTATGCTCTAATCTCCTCGCCTTTGGTTTTGGAATCCAGAGATATGATCCAAGTGGCTCATTTGAATTATGATCTGGAGGATATTCTGTTTTATATTTCGAAGCTTAGTACCTCTCAGGCCCCAGGTCCTGTTGGCCTTTCCAATATTATCCTCAAGCGCCATCCCTTAAGCATGGGCCCACATTTGTTTGCTATTTTTGGGCAAGTTATTAGATCTAGTATTCTGCCACAGTCCTGGAGAACATCTATTGTCCTTCCGATTTACAAAAAAGGTGATCGTACCCTACTGGGTAATTATAGACCTATCAGCCTGTTGGATGTACCGGGGAAGTTGTTTGCCAGAATAATCTTAAAAGATTTTAAAGTTTGGATAGACAAAGAAGGGCTCTGTGATCCTAATCAGACAGGATGTATGCCTGGAATGGGGACTTCTATTAATCTACATATCTTGCAGGCCGTTAAATCACAAAACTCCAGAAAAAGCAAAGTCTATACATGGCATATATCGACTTTGCAGCAGTGTTTGATTCAATTAGCCGGGAGTTACTTATACAGAAGCTAAGCAAAGTCGCCTGCCCTGAGAACCTAGTATACTGGATAACCGAGTTACACACAAACACTACTATACAGGTGCGATTATCCCTGGATGGCAAACTCTCTGAGCCAATTAAGACATTTAGGGGTCTAAAGCAGGGATGTCTGTTGGCCTGTACTCTATTTAATTTTTTGTGGCTGATGTATGTTTTTGTTTTTGCCAATGCTATGTCGGATGCTCCGAAGTTGGGGGGTGTGCGCGGTCCCGTGGTTGTTCTATGATCTAGTGTTGTTTGCTAAGACTCCCAGGGGCCTGAGCGCCCTCCTCATTCTGCTGGAGGATTATGTGGCAGGAAATTTCCTCTGTATTAACCAGGAGAAATGTAAGATCATGATAATGGAAGGTCTTTGGAAGCAATCCATTCCAGCAAAAATTTGGCAACTGCAAGGTAATACCTTAGAGGTGGTAAATGAATATAAGTATTTGAGTTTGGCAGCTAGTTCTGATGCAATAGCGACCTCTCCCGGAAGCTGAAAACAGAAATCTCACAAGCCCGTATTACACAGGCCAAATATGTGAAGTGTTCCTTTTCACCAGCTATGATATTTTACAAACAAAAAGTGGCCCCAATTTTAATTTACGGAGCTGAAACCAGGAAGTGGTTACCTGAAATTTTGTCAAATAAAATGGAGGGTTCCTTTGGGGAGCTATTCTGGGTCTTCCTCAAGCAGTGCCCATTTGTGCTATACGTCACGAGTTAGGGCAGGTATGCACTCTATATTTGGAGACTTTTATCCTTATACAGGTAGTATTTAATGCGGGTCAATCAAAACTCTGTTATGACTGTTATATCTAAGAATGTGGTAACGACTGAATATCTAATGATAAAGACATGGAGAGAAAAAATACAAGCCATTATGGAGAAGGAAAGTATCAGAGAGCATGTTAATTGATAATCCTACTCGAGGTAAAAAGAAATTCTGGATGGCAGATTGGATTCCTACGAGACAGCTCTGTTGTAAGTTGCATTTATTTAAACATCATGCTTTCCTGAATAAAAAAGCTCAACACACCAGAGCCTTATTTGATCAAGTTCGCAGACTACAGAAGGAATCTATTCATGAGAATAAGGTTGAATTTATGGAACACAAGAGGTCCTACATGTCCTACATATGTGTCGGATGATGTCAATTTTGCGTCCTACCAACAGAGATGGAGACGATCGAGCATTTAGTTGTGGACTGTATAGCCTTAACTAACTCTGGAATTGTTCTTCAAGCACCTTATTGGGGGACACTTGCAATTAGATTCAGAGCTTTTATGGAGGGCGTTATTTGACAGCCAAAGGACTGTAATAAATGTTGCTCTTGTAGATTTTATGCAATCGCTGAAACTCGTAGCCCCTAAACAATCATCGGTACTGTAAATAGAATTTTTGTTTGGAGCCCATTGTCAGATGACATGACATGAGATGAGATCTGAATTATATTTTGTGTATTTGAAGGGTAGGATTCATATTTGCCCCTCTATTTTAACCTTATGGCCTATAGAGGAAACAAATCGAATTGCTGATTTCTTCATTTTATTCTATTTTCTTGTTTTTAAAGTTTTGTAAAATGTTAGGTTTTTTTTCCCTTTTTTTATGGATTTTCTTCTATGTAAAGTTTTGTAAGTTTATGTTGTATATATTTGAAAGGCTAGTTTTACAAGTTAAAACAAATAAAATAAAAAAATAAATATCCTGGTCTTAGGATGAGGCCTACCAAGCTATCATTTTCACAGCATTAGGTTTAGGGGATGCCCCCTTTGGCCTCTTTGTTTGCATCTCAAGGGACAAGATGCCTGGCCAGTAATGTTCGACTTCCCCGTCCAACCTACTAGTTGATCCTGCCACCTTCCCTTACCTCCTGAGGCCAGAGACCTTGTTTTCCGTGATGACCGATTATTCAGGTACATGTTTGTATGCATCCATATGAGCTCGTAACCTTAAGAATCCAGGACACAAGTTGTATCATAGCTCCTGTATGTTACTATCTTCTTACCCCTGAATGAATTCATGATATATATTCAAAATATTCATGAAGTATATGAGGAATCTGCCTTTTCTACTTGTTTCTTGTGGTGTTGTTTGAAGATATTTGGCAATGAAAGTGGGTAAGGCTTTACAGCGCCTGAACAGAATACTGATCCTTCTGTATAAATTGAAACCTTATTGTTGGGCACCTCTTCTGTTTAGGTCTTGAAGGAGTAATTATTACAGTTAGTTAGGTTACCAATCTCCTCCCACCTCTTTATATCTTAAAAAGGGAAAAAGGTATTGGCTCAATCCTATAGGACAATTGTGCTAATAGAGGCAGCTGAAAAAACCTTTGAATGCTACTGCTACAATATCTCATATTGGGAAGAGAATAGGCAGGAGGAATCCTAGTGGAACAACAAGGGCTTTGTAGGGATGAGGACACCCTGTTTGCCATTCTCAAGTATGCTTCTACGGGTGTGAAGTTCTACTGGTATTATGTTGCCTACCGAGCAGTATATAATATGATGGATTTTAAGATCCTTTTGCTGACGTGAGCAAATGGGGATACCTGCCCCAGTTGACATTTTATTGACCATGCATCAGGTGAAAAAGCGGGATCGTATACACGCACTATTTGCAATGAAATTGGCTCGGCTTGCATCATGATTGTATCCTTTTACTAGTCTTTAAATTGTTGACTGCTGATCTTTGATTTGGAAGATTAAACCAAATAATTCTCACACAGGTTGTTAATATGGTTACAATGGCTATATTTTATGCCAACGATAGAATTGTCTGGGACCTCACATCACCAGGCCACCAAAGAAATCGTATGTCTTCAGAAGGCTGAAGTGATGGGAACACATTGGTTGTTAATGCAAACAAAACGAAAGTGCTGGTGTTTGGCGGAAGATGTGTGAACAAAATTTGGTGGAGCTGGGGTGAAGAAACTATTTGTCATCGGTAGACGCTTGTGAAAGTTGCATGACAGATGGAGCTTCAGGCGCTTTTGATTGTGCCTGCACGTTCCAATCTAACGTGCTTACAGGTCTTCTTTGTCCGTCTTCTCTTCTAATTCTGGAACTCTACCTGTCCTTCCACTTTCCGGGTTAGACGCTGTGTGTAGAGTTTTTCACCCTCCACACTTTCCTTATTTTCTTTCACTCGTCCTTCTGTCTCCTCGGTCTCTCCCCTATTGCCCCCTCTCTCGCTACGGCTTTCGGCTCGCTTGATCCTCTTTTGCCGACCTTACTGCTACGCTACGGGGCTCCTAACCCTCATTTGTTTACCAACTATGCGACAGCATTCTGTCCCTCCATATTTCCTGTAATTCGCCTCACTCACACTGCAGGGGACCACAGCTCTTCCACATCCCTGCATGCTGCATTTCTTCTGTGCTACGGCGCTCCTGTCCCTAATTTTTTTATGCTATTTGCCTAACTTACACTGCTGGGAACTGCTGCTTTTCCGCATCCCTGCATGCAATATACCTGTTCAGCCTATGGTATCTGTTTTCCCAGCTTTTGCAGAGACACCGCATTTTGGGACTGCTATACATCAATTTGGAACACAGTGCCTCCATCCATTCAGCTTTAAGGGCTCATTGCCCTATTTCCCGAGACTACTAAGGATCAGGCTATTTTCCTCCTCTTCACGTTGGACTCCAGCAGGCATAAAGGGTTTTTTGCCTTCAGGCTTTTTCCCTTTGATTTGGTCATCTCGGGTGTGGGCCTATTGCCTTGACTGTGCGCTCAGCAGGCATAGTGGCTTCCTCTCGAGATCGTCCTTACCTCTTCAAGGTTCGACGATCTACACATAAGAAGGGAAGCACCCCATCACCAGATGACTCACCTGCTGTGTCAAACGAGGAGGAATCAGGTGAGGATATTCAGCCTATTGGTGACAGTTTGCAACGCCAAGACACTATGGAGAACATGGCTAGAGCCGAACAAGTCCAGGAACTGTTGGCTGCAGTCCAAGGCCTAACCCTGGAGGTCCAGGGCTTGAAAGCTGAAAATGCTGTGCTCAGGCACATGGTCGCTAACCGAGCGGACCGACCTGCGGACCTTCCTCCCATTGCGCTGGCCTCCGGCAAGTTTGGTGGATCCCCAAGGAAGATTAAGGAATTCATTGATGCTTGTATCCTGCATTTCCCCTTCTGTCCTCATACTTATGCTACAGAATAAGCATGTGTAGGCTTTATGGTCACCAATATGGCGGTTAACGCCCTGACCTGGACTGCCCCCCTGGTTGCCATGGCAAGTCTGGTTCTACAGGACTATCGGGCCTTCCTAGCCCTGCTTAAACAGATGTTCGAAAGGCCAGCGGTGTCCTTCACCGCTTATGATACTCTGTTGGACATTCAGCAAGGATCTTCCAACATTCAGACCTACATAAGTAACTTCAAGACTGCCACAGAGGCAGGTTGACCTGAAGGGGCCCAATATTCTATCTTCAGGCGGGGGCTGCATGTGGATTTGAAGGACTAGTTGGCTCGAGTATCCCGTCCGACCACTCTCTCTGAGTTGATGGATCTTGTACTCCAGATCCAGCTTCGTCTGCATGAAAGGCAGAATGAACGGAAGAAGCCACAAGGCAAGACCCGTGCCTTACTTTAGCCTACACCTTTTTCCTCCAGAACCAACGAGACCCAGAAAGAGGAACCTATGCAAATAGGCTCAGCCTCCGCCCCCTTAACCCCCTCGGAGAGAAAACGAAGGTGAGACCAAGGTCTCAGTACTGTGGCTCGAGTAACCACCTGCTCAGAGATTGTCCTCAGGTTACCACCCAGGAGATCGGGAAACAAAAGACCCCATCCCTACAGTGGACCTCGGGTTGGGGTAGGAGAGAAGGTCCTCTCGTTGCACAGCATACTCATGTACTGCCAATAGAGATCCACGTTTACTGGTGGTCCGTTTGCTTTTGCAGGTCTCTGACAGATCTATCATTGCATTAGCTTTAATAGACAGCAGAGATGCAGGTAATTTCATGGACATTATTTGGGCTACGAAGCAAGGCATCCCTCAGCAAAGTCGCTCAGAGTATCGGGCGGTCGAAGGTGTGAATAGAAAACCCCTTAGCTCAGGTCCCATCACCCATACCTCAGTTCCGGTCTTGCTATCAGTGTTTGATCACAATCACAGAGACTCTTCGTTTTTGACCTTATAGGAGTTGCACATGTTCCTGTTCTGGGCATACCCTGGCTCAGAACCCGCAACCCTCTAATAGATTGGACCAACATTTGTTCTGATTATTGTGATACCCATTGTTTATCCGCTTCTATCAGGGATTCGTCCATAGTTGAATGTTCTGTCTCTTGGTCTTCTACAGCAGGGATCCATTCCATACCTAGACCTTATCAAGAATACAGCGAAGTGTTACTAGACGCAATTCCTAGAGAGCTACCTCTGCATCATCCAGAAGACTGTACCATTGAGCTTATACCCAAGGCATTTGTTAGTCTTGGACAAATGTTTTCTTTAACGATTCCAGAAAGGAAAGCTTTGAAGGAGTATTCAGAAGAAAATTTATCTGACCCCCCTCCCCCCTCCAATCACTGGCAGGAGCCTCCTTGGTCTTTATTCCAAAGAAAGATTCCCATGAATTAAGACCATGTATAGATTAGAGGTCTGAACAAGGTGATGATTTGTGACCGTTACCCAACGCCTTTCATCAAGGATATTATGGAAGCTGTTCAGGGAGCCTCTGTGTTCTCTAAACTGGAATTAAGAGGAGCTTACCATCTGTTATGCATTTGTATTGGGGATGAGCGGAAGACTGCCTTCAGGACACCATATGGCCATTATGAATATCAGGTCATGCCATTTGGTCTGGTTAACGCTCCCTCGGTATTCCAGCAGTTCATGGACTACATGTTCTCCGATTTTATTGCTTCGATCAGTTATTGTCTACCTGTATGACATCCTGGTTCATTCTCGATACAGGGAAGAACATCGACAACAACTCACTGAAGTACTGGAATGATTACGAGAGAAAAGATTGATTGTCAAGCCAGAAAAGTGTGTCTTTGAAGCATCCTCAGTGCCCTACCTGGGTTTCATACTCTCTGAAGAAGGTATTGCCATGGATCCACGCAAGACTTCTGCAGTGCTTAGGTGGCCAGCTCCTTCACCTGTAAAGGATCTCCAGCACTTCCTAGGGCTGACTAATTTCTATCGAACATTTATACCTGATGTCTTGGCCACAGTTCTTCCCATTACGGCACTCCTCAAAAAGAACACCCCCCTCGTTTGGAATCTGGCTGCAGAGGAGGCCTTCTGCTTAGTTAAAAGAAGATTCTGTTCTGTCCCCATACTAAGACAACCGGATCAAAGTCTCCCTTTCATTGTGGAAACCGACGCGTCGGCAGGGGCTCTTGGAGCTGTTCTTTAAACAGTTCAATGGAGAGGAACACGCCATCGCTTACCTCTCCAAAACCTTTACCTCGAGTGAATTCAATTACTCTGTGATAGAGAAAAAGAACTCGTGGTCATGAAACAAGCATGCAGAGAGTGGAGGCACGTGTTACAGGGAGCCACATTACCTTTCAGTATAAGGACTGATCACAGGAACCTTCGAGTCCTGCAGCAGATGGACTGTATAAATGCAAGACAGGCCAGGTGGGCATACTTTTTCGCACAATTTGCCTTCACCATAACCTATATTCCTGGATCTGACAATATCATCGCGGATGGCGTATCCTGGAGTCTATCACCTGAACCCTCCGATTCATAGCCTGAACCTGTTTTCTCACAGAACAAGTTTCTTTTAGCAGTCGCTTCTTTTCTGCAGGAAGTAAGAGAAGCCACCGTACAACTACAATCTCAAATGTCAAACAGGACTCTAAGTCCAAAGGAAGGGTTACTTGTCCATCATGACCTACTAGTAATACCCGAAGACAGACTTCGTAGAAGGGTAATGGAGTGGTGCCCTGAAGGAAAGACGACAAGACACAGAGGTTCCGACGCTAATTTGGATCTGATCCGTTGCTCCTTCTGGTGGCCTTCCATGAATTTGGAGGTAAAACAATATGCCAAGTCTTGTCTGACTTGCGCCTAATGTAAACACTGAACTGACAAACCCAATGCACACCTAGAATAGAGCCCTACTCCTACGAGACCCTGGAGTCATGTCTCTACTAATTTTGTGGTGGATCTCCCCTTGTCTAGAGGATGTACTGCGATTATGGTGGCCATGGATGAATTCTTTAAAATGTCACATTTTATCCCTCTTCCAAAAATTCCAACTGCCTCTGATGCAGCTAATGTATTCTTCAAAGAAGTTTTTCGTCGTCACTGAATCCCGGATTCCTTTACCTCCGATAGAGGCACACAATTTATTTACGTTGATGTTTTGGGAAACCGTCTGTACCCTACTTGGCACAGAGCAGCCCCTTTCTTCGGGATATTGCCCCCAAACTAATGGGCAGACGGAGAGGGTAAATCTGTACCATTGAGCAGTATTTACGCTGCTTCACCAATCCTAGACAAGACAATTGGGTGAACCTCTTGCCAACGGCGGAATTCATCTATAATAACTCCATCCACACAGCTATCGGTATGAGCCTGTTCTACTGCACTTATGGCCTCCCCCCTGCCCTGATTTCTACCCAACACAGCTGTACTTGCATCTCTAATCCCGTCATTAGACAGTCTTCTAGAGGACATTTTGCAAGCTCATAAGGATGCCTATTCCAACTTAAAGCAAAGAAGGGAAGGTTAAAAGGTTTATTCTGACGTCCACCGACTTCCAACCCCTGGATGGGAGATTGGCTCTAAGGTTTGGCTGTCTACTAAATTTCTACCCCAATGGGTTCAACCCTCCAAGCTGTCTCCTAGGTTCATTGCATCGTTCAAAATAATTTCCAAGATTAACCCAGTGGCATTCCGGCTCAAATTGACCCTTTCTCTACACAGACTTCACCCTGTTTTTCACTCCTTTATACAGAACTTTCGTTATTGATCCCTATTAGCGCAAGAAGACCCTCATTGCATCTTCAAAGGAACCAGAGGAATACAAAGTATTCCACATCTGGGACTCCAGATTTCATAGTGGAGGCCTTCAGTATTTGGTACACTGGAAGTGGTATTCCTCTTCGGAAGATATCTGGGAACCAGTGTCACACTTCCAAAACCCCTGACCTGCTGAGGAAGTTCCATTGACTGCTTCCAGGAAAACTGGGATGTTCCGGCATAATAGGGAGCATACTGTCATCGGTAGATCCTTGTGGAAGTTGCATGACCGATGGAGCTTGAGGCGCCATTGATCATGCCGGCACTTTCCAATCTAATGTGCATACAGGTCTAGTCTTCTTTGTCCACCTTCTCTTCTTATTGTGTAACTGTACGCTCTTCCAGTGCATTGCAGCATGACCTTCCACTTCCCGGGAAGACGCTGTCTGTAGAGTTTTCACCCTACACTCTGTCCTTATTTTCTTTCACTCATCCTTCTGCCTCCTTAGTCTCTCCCGTATTGCCCCCTCGCCCGACCCCCTTGTTTGCTCGTTTGTCCCTCTTTTGCTTACCTTACTGCTATGCTTCAGCGCTCCACCCTCATTTGTTTACCAACTACGCTACAGCAGTTCTGACCCTCCTTTTTCCTGTAATTCACCTCACTCACACTGCTGGGGACCGCAGCTCTTCCACATCTCTGTATGCTACATTACAGCTATGCTACGGCGCTCCTATCCCTAATTCTTTCCTGTTATTTGCATAATTTACACTGCTGGGAACCGCTGCTCTTCCGCTTCCCTGTATGCAATATACCTGTTCAGCCTATTGTATTTGTTTTGCCAGCTTAACTGCTGAGACGCCGCATTTTGGGACTGCTATACATCAACTTGAAACACAGTGCCTCCTTCCATTCAGCTGTAAGGGTTCATTGCCCTATTTCATGAGACTACGAAGGATCAGGCTATTGTCCTCCTCTTCACTTTGGACTCCAGCAGTGTAATTGTTTGGGAGAATTCTCAGAAATGTGCTAATTCCTCTCTAGTTTAGAGACCCCCGCAACTTTGCTGGATTTTGAGGACTTGAATTTTTAACCTAGAGAAAGTGAGGCCCTTTTTCCCCACTCAATCATGTATTTTTAATGTGATTTGAACTCTGTGTTTCTTTGCTATGTATGGAGTCTGACAAACTCCATAGGCATCATCTTTACATTTTGTCACACAGCACCCTCAGTGCAGTGGCACAGGGACGTCTATCAGATTTCCCAAAGGTTTAAATACCTTCTCTTGGATAAACTACTGTTTCCAAGAGCAGTGAATTGAAATTGACTTTACTTACATTTGTAACTTTCTAGACCCAGCACATACTATCTTACAATAGGGTGCTGCAGCGGTTACTTAGTATCCCCTTTGTCTAGTTTCTCATGTAACATTCTTTTGTTACCCTTTCCTCGTTGAATGGCTGATGGCAGTGGTTTACTTTTAACTACAGTGGTGCTTTTACCGCGGGCTACATTAGCAGCTGCAGTAAAGCACCCAAGGGTACCATTTTTGTCAAAATGGCCTGGTCTTCTTTTTTCTCCATTTCTTTGTGGAAAGGTCCTTGTTGAAATGTACTCTGTGTGCCAAACCAGGTTTGGATCCTTTGTTCTTTTCGTCTTTGTTGGGATTCACGAGTGAAGCACATCTCTGGCTCCAGGGTGTCTGGCGGGGGATGGAAACGAGGGAGGTGCCCGAAACTCCTGTGCTTAGTCCTCTAGGAGACAGGAATGCACTCCTAGGTGATTGGCCGGCTGGCTGTCCGGCAAGGACAGCCACCCTGCTGGGTGACTGACAGCTAGGCTGGAATGAATGGGAGAAACCTGCATGAAAGGCAAGTCTTTTTGGCTTGGAAGGCAGAGTCAACCACTGGACGATGGAATCCGAAGAAGAACTTGGAAGAGATGCCTCCTGCAACTCCTTGACCATTGGCTTGCCCGGTGAAGCCCTGCTGCTGTGCTGAAGCTCTGAATTTCTCGACTAGAGAATCCCTGCAAGGACGACTTCTCCCCTTGAGGTGGTGGGACCAATCAACTCCAAGGTAAGCCACCTGGACATCCTCTCGAAGCTGGTTGTATTTCGCTGGAACCGAAGAGCCAGGGAGAGGAACACCAGATTGTGTGTGTTGGTTTTAAGTTGGCCAAGAGCTCTAAGAAGATCCTCCGGACTCCCAGGAGGCAAGACTGACCAAGCCTGAGCCACTTAACAGAGTGCTGGACCCTTGATGCAAGGGATGCCCATCTCGACAGCCAAGAGTCCGGTGGTGCTATTTGCTGAGACTCGAGGAGCTGAAACCGCAAAGTGCCACTGAATAGAAGTTGGTCCTTTTCTGTCGCTGACCGTCCCGTTGCAGTGCAGGAGTCCTCCAGACGTCCTCCCTCTTGTCCCCATTACTGAGGCCCAAGAACACAGGATCTGCAGAGCTGCACAAGAACAGAAGCCAGCTGAAACTGTTTTTCTTCTAACCAAAGGAATTGTAAAGTCTAAGAGAACTTACCTCTTGTTGTGTAACCTCACTTGTCCTCAGTTGAGACTTGTCTTGGTTGCTTCTGTAGAGTTGCTCACAGCTTCTTTACCGCACAGGCCTAATCAGCTTGTGGCCCTACTTTGATTTCTTCTTTTCTACAAAGACTTCTAAAATATTGTGCAAGACTTTTACCTACCTGCAAGAATTGCTTCAGCTAACCTAGACTTTTGCCCAATTGACATTGGCCTGGCCTGGCTCCCTGAATGACTTTTCTTCCCTCTGTGTGTTTGTCTTCCTTCCAGGAAGGGGTTAACTTACTTTGAATTGTGGGTTACCAGATGTACTACCTGCTTCAGAATATTTGTGAGATCTCTTGTTTTGTTCTAATAACCTTTTTCTTTGACATGCTCATAAGTATATTAATGTCCCCAGTGTCCTAGCTATTTTAAGTCACATGAGGGTGTAGGAAGTTTCTGTGTGCCATCCCACATGGTACTTGCTGATTTAGATAAACTAAGAGTGTGTATTTTGGAGTGTATTTGTGTGTTACTATTATGTTGCCCCCTTCTGAAGAAGGCTTGCTCAAACTGACTGTTAAATACATTAATAATTGTTTAATCAAGAAACCTTGTGTTTTAGAGTTTATTTGAATACTTGTCACTGTGAAACTCTGTTTAACTCCCCTACTACTCACATTGACCCCTCTTGAGATGAGCGTGGCTGCTCAACACGCTACCAACCTGTGTAGTACAGACTTATACCAAAGGTTGGGTTCCTATTGCCAGGAGGTCCAGGTTGTTGTAGTGCACCCAAAGGGTACTGCATACAATCTTGCCTAACAATAGTGGCAGGCGGTGAGGATCTATTGTAGAGTTGTTACACTAAGAATTGGCTTTCCTTTTGTACAACTAAAAAACCTTCCCAAGGCTAAGCTCCACTAGAAAAACAATTGAACAATTGTAACATGCCAAATATGGATAACTTCAGTCAGGAAGCCCTGCTCATTTTAACAGTAGAGCAACTGAAAGAAATGTGTAAGGTCAGGAATCTCCCTGTAAAAGGAAAGAAAAATGAACTAATTGCAAGATTGCTGAATCATCAAAGTCTGGGTAGTAGGCCTGTTGCACCTACTAACCCAGGAAATGTGGAGCATGAGGATGATAATTAGAGTCTAACTCAGAAGAGGGAGAGGAGTCCCAGGAAGGAAGCCCCTCTTTACCTGAACAGGCCCATTTGCCTCAACCTTTAGCCACTGGGGCCCCACAAGGTCCATCACTGAGTCCAGAATGTGTGTCTCTTGAGAAAGTGAGACTTGAGTTGGAATACAAAAGGTTACAAATCCAAGCTGAAACCAGCGCCCTAACTATTTAAATGGCCTGAGGGTGTAGGGAGTTGGTGTGCCATCCCAAATGGGTACTTGCTGATTTAGACAAACTAAGAGTTTGTATTTTGGAGTGTATTTGTGTGTTACTATTATATTGCACCCTTCTGAAGAAGGCTTACTCAAACTGACTTAAATAAATTAATAATTGTTCAATCAAGAAACCTTGTGTGTAAGAGTTTATTTGAATACTTGGCACTGTGAATCTCTTTGTAACTCCCCTACTACTCACATTGACCCCTCTTGAGATAAGCCTGGCTGCTCAACACACTACCAACAAGATGAGGAATTAAGTTGCACCCATGGTGATATATTCTCTTTAGATTACTGTCTTTTCTGTGATTTATTTCCGTTAGTTTATTCCTTGATGTATGCTTAAATTTGAATAAATGGCCGTATAAGAGGTAACTTATCTTCCAACTGTGTGTATGTGTGAATCATTGCATTGCCTACCAGCGTCCAAGGTTTGCCCTTCAGTGTGCTGATGATAAAAAAAGATATGTCTGTCAGTGCTCTTTTTGGCTGGCAGGCTATTTCTGATGCGCCATTCCAAGTATCCAAGAATCTGTGCTTGAAAGCTGGTAGGCAAGATTTATATTGCAGGCGAAAGTTTGTTTGCGTGTGGCAGGGACCGTCAGGCAGCCTTAATCAGTGTTCTCTGTGTGCACATTGCGCGAGTGAAGGAGTGACTGTAGAAAAAAGAGGTTTGTAAAGTATTGTAACAATGAACAGTTTTTTTTAAGAGAAAAGGGGCTTCAGCTGGCAGAGGTTGTCCCAATGTCATGATTACAGGGTGGACCCAGATTCCATATGATAAATTAGCCTAAGCCTAGGGATGTGGGGCAGGCTTAAGTGAACCAAGGGATGAGAGCTTAGGCAACGCAAGCCCCGCAGAAGTAGTGTTTTGTTTACAGCAGGTTTCAGTTGAAAAGGGAAAAGAATGTGAAGCTTTAGGTAGAAGAGGGTGGGTCCACTTGCATGCTTATCGAAAGCTACACCAGAGGAATGTGGAGTTGAAAGAGGATATTTTACAGCTGGAAAAAGAGTTTGCTGCAGAAAGATTGTGCTAATGCAGCAAATACAAATGAAGCTTTTTAAGGACAAGGCTGATGGATATCAGACAGTAGCAGAGAGGGCAGCGGTCAGTGATCCTCCCTTGCATATCCACCCCCAGGCTCGGGATCCGATTGTGACGGCCTTTCCCTGGCCACCTGGGAGGAGGATATATTGGGAAAAGAAGTGAGGACGCCCTCGGGATCTTCACTCTACTTCCTCCCTTGTTTAGTGGTGGGTAATCTTGCACCACTGTTCTCGGGCTGTTATCCCCCTCCTCAACAGAGCCAACGGTTGGAAATCTCCCTCACTATACAGCCCAGAAAAATACTCGACTCAAATGGATTTGGTAATACAACCCGGCATTGTGTTGCACCGTACCCATTATACTCCAAAAGCCCCTGGAGTCACCTTTGCCTATCGCACTCAACAAAGCTTCCCAGGTAGCCACACAGCAAGCCCTTTTCTTATCTTTTAGAAGCTTGCGGTACTCAATCCTAGCTTCCCGTAAGTCGGAGATGCCTATTGAGTGCTGCTTTCTAACCTCCCTAACAAGTTTGCCTTTCGCCTACCAACACTCTCGTACCAAGGGCTCCTAGCAGATGAACTTATTCTCCAAAGATGAATAAGCTCAGTCACCTTTAGAATAAGATCAGCGTCGGCTCCAGGCAGACCCCTGTTATAAAAATGTCTGAGGACGATGTTCGACTCATTCTTGAGTTTCAGGTGAAGTTAGAGTATATCTGGAGAGTCGCAGTCCTGGACCCGTATGGATTTAAATAATGCAACATCCACCGACGCCACCAGCCCCGCACTTGGACAGCCCTTCTTTCCCAGACGTGCTGGGATTGCCAAAGTAGCATACCCTTGTAGTTTGGGTTCTTCAATAGCCCACGTTTTCTGGAGACTTACTAACCCATGTCCCCGAATGAAGTTCTGCCAATCGTTATTGGGTAAATATGTGTTCACCCCGGCAATGTTCCAAGAGAGGACGCGCACACCAGGCTTTAGTTGGTCATGAGTACCAGGTGGGTGCTGGGGTCTATAGCCCCCACACCCACCAGGTCCAGTTCCCTTATTGGTTCCACTGGAGCCTTTCACTGGTCGGGGTGCACGGCTCATCAGTCCACGGAATTCCTGATGGACCCCTGGCTTATTTCCATCAGCCTACACTGGAGCCTAGTCCCAACCTTAGTATGCAAGGAGCTTTTGCCCCCTGAAGGACGTCCTTCAGCATCAGCTTCCACCATGGGCCCCACTAGGTGGGGTTGGTGTGATTGCATGTTGCCCAATGGGTCCACACAGGTACCAGAATTTATTCTCCCACCAAACGAGCCTGATACCACTGTGGCGGTCATTTTGAATGATGTGTCCAACCCACTCAGGGGTAGGGACCGTTGCCAATAGGTCCTGGCACATTTTATGGTCTTTCCTCTGAATTGTAATGAAGTCCCTGCCCTGCGGGCCTACCAATCTATCAGACTGCTATATAACTCAGAATAATCTAAAGTCAACCCTTTTTTTTGCCTTCATCCAATGTGTAATCCTAATGATCAAGCTATCCTCTTGTTCATTTATTGCATCTACTAGTTTGGGGACATTCACCAGGTAAAAACAGTCAGGAGGTGTATAGCTGCCATTAAGGCTGCTGTGCTTCGGGAGAGTATTGGGAACCGTAACCTTACCAACCTTTATCTCGTGACTCTGCATATACGGGTCAGTGGTGGAGCTACATAAACACTTCTCCCCCCCCCATTCCCCCAAGTAGACCCTCTCTTTGTGCTATAATCACTCTTGTGCATCATCCCATGTTCTGTTCCAACAGACTCAGAACCCCTATCTACCGCAACAACCTTGTCTATTGTCTGCTTCTGGAATGGCTGTGAGCATGACACCAATCCCTCCACCACTCTGTTAAGCCTGCTCAGTTCTAATTTCAGTTCCTCATTTTCTTTATGTAATGATCTAATGAACAGTAATGCCTGCTTACAACCCCTGCAACTATGCAATCCATGATCCTTGCCAGTGGATACCTCCACCTCAACCGACTGGGATAGGGAACCATGTGGCTCGGGTATAATGGCTACATTTGGTTCCGTTTCCCAGACCCTCAACATCGCAAACCTATTACTAATAGAAAGTTCAGGGGGATAAGAGGTGTTATGAACTGCCACCGGCTCCCGGACATTACCATCTCCGACTCCCCCACCCACACTTCCCAGTGCGAAAGCTCCAGTGAAGATATAATTAACCTCAACTGGTACATTAAAAGATTTCCCCTCCTGCTGATCAGGGCGGTAAGGATAACCTGGCAAGATTTTCCCAACTTCCACTAGAACAGTAAAGCCAATTCTGGAGGTACTTCAGTTGCCTTGGGCTATCTTGCGGACTTCCTCTACGATGTGCTTACGAAAGGGAGGGGTTTTTCTGTCTTGTTTAATTGGAACATCCATATTAGACACAGTGGACAACTCATCACTAAAGACCACACTACAATTTGAAACAACTTTTGATCCCTTACAGTCCCACACCCCCTTGCTGGGGATACTAGTCGTTTTATACAGGGGTCTAGCCTTCTGGGTGTCCATACCATACAAGAGGCCTGCAATTTCATTAATTATAGCATTGGCCTCCTCAATTCTATCCACAAACGTAGAGGTCCTCATCGCAGCAGTTCAATTTATGGGTGGGCTTGCAGCCTTTCTTTTCGACATATCAGAAAAGCTGGAAAGCCGTGATTTCACAATGTCTACTGTGTATTCTATGTATGTATACATGGTATATACAGAACAAACGAAAGTGCCTTATGCCTAGTACAAAACCTGCTTAACGCTTAGGCTAATACAAGTGCAAATAGCACAATACCAAAATAGCCCCCTATGCATACAGCTAGCTAGAACATGTGGAAAAAGAACTTGAGGCCTTAAACAGAGTCGTAGCCTCGTATGTGCAAATTTGCATTTTGAATTTGGGCACTGAAAACAGCAACCACTGTCTAAATACCAACAATCAAAAATTCATAATACATACAAATATTAATATGTGCTCTGCTGAAGACAAAGCGATTAAAAAATGTAGCCCATACAATTATATTATACTTGCGGTACAACCCGGCGTTGCACGGGTCTGTAGCTGACATGCTCGTGGGGGTCTGTTATAGGCTTGCGTATGCTTTGTGTCATAACTTGCTATTTTGGAAAAATCGCAAAATCGGCAATCTCCTGAAATCACCTATGCTGATAGCACAGGGCTGGATCCCGCCCCGCCCTGTGCTGGGCGAATTGGTAGAGTTGGTAAGATTTCACCATCGCCAGTACACCCAGACTGGTATGCCGACCTTGGGCCAACATTTCAGCTCACTAACTGTTATGGGGCTGGAGCCAACCCTGAACATACAAACACACTTTCACAAATATATATATAGATTGCTAAAAATTACAAAACGTTCACTAAGCCTATTACAAACCCAGTCCGTCTACAAAAATTGATCAAGAAAATAAATTAATCAGTTGACAAAGATCAAAAATATGCCACCCTTCCCCCAAAAAAACAGGGACTTTAGAGGCTTGAGACGCAGCCTAGTAGACGATTAATTCCTGTGCAGTCTGTGTAGCTCAGTGTGAGGCACAAACCTCTGTAGCACTATATATAGCTCTCTGTTTGCCTCTAATCACCACTGTCCATCCGTTGCTGCCAAAGGGAAACTTAGGGGAGTCGGCTGTAACTACTTTAACCCTTTTCCTGCTGGAGTCCACATGCCGTCCAGTGATGTATCCACGTTCCATGATCCCTCCTTGTTAAGGCGTGTGTTAGGAAAGATTTCATATTTGAATGTATGTGTCAACCCCCAAACTTTTTGCTGCTGTTTTACACCCTGATCTAACCTTTGCCAGAGAAGCGCAGCCCTCAGCCGCCCTCCTCTGGGCTTTCGCTCACTTCTTATGGGGAAACTGACCTGCCCTTAAGACAGTCAGTACTGGGAGACTTTGTTTGCCTTAGTCCTTTCCTCATGTTGCAGCTTTTATGCAACATGTAACAAGAGTGCAGTGTAACTTACTTTACCGCACCCTTGGGTCTCTAGTCATTCCAAAGGCCCTAGAAACTCTCGCTGGACTTATTATGAACTGCGCAGGTGTGTCACGGAAAGGACTGATGGCAGCTATCGTTTATCTTATGTTTTGAACCCTTTTTTGCCATGTTATCCGCGCTTAGCGCGTTTGGCACGAATAGGTGGCCTTGCTCCAAAATGGCCATGCCACGAGGTTTTGTCCTGTCCGTTGGCCATCTTGACCCTTCACCTTCCCCAGGTTGAGCCGACCCGGGTCAGTCCTTATTTGGTCATGCACTTTCCCGCGAAACCCAAAGCTTTCGCGGGCTTCTGCATGCCTTGTGTGTGTGCCTCCAGGATGTGAGCTGGGATGTCTGTTCCTAATACACATCCTGGGTGCCAGAGAGTCTGGTGTGTCCTGAATGCCTGGGACCACCGTGGTCCGTGATTGGTCCACGTATGGACTGAGTGTTTGTGAGCAGATCTCCCATTGGGTCCTCTCCGTTTTGACGCAAAGGGAACTTTGGATAAGAGGAGGCCGAAAACACCACTACCAGGTCGATCTCCAGAGTTCACACGAACAAAGGATAAGGAGCCAAGTATCCTGCAACAAGAAGCCGAGTCGAGGAACCGCTGGTGACCCGCTGGAAGGTTTGGCACCCTGAGCCTGCTGTCTTTCTGCGAGACCCCTCTGCATCTGATGGTCCTAGAAGGTCTGCTAAGGCGCTTCGACCCATTGAAATAGTGGGATCAACTATTCTCTGCACCTTCAGCAAACCTTGCAAGTAAGCCTCTTCGGAAGTGTCCCTGGGCCAACCAGTGGGCTGATCAGCTTACGCAGGACGTGGCTCTGTCATCGCCGCGGTTTCGAGGAAGCCCTCGAAACTTGGTATTCTGCTTGCTCTGTGTCCATGGCACCCTCACACCGAATTTCGTACACTTGGCATTCCCAGGTCCGAAGTGAGACGAGTGTGCCAGGACCGGAGTTAACACAGTTACCTTGTTGCCCTGCTGTGGCAACGACCTGTGCAGGTTCGCTGCACTTGTGATGCTCTTGACCCTGAAGCCTGCTACCATGGAAACTACACGGTGTCGAGACGTCCTGATTTGGCGAAGTCTGGGTCTGCCTGCATCAGGGACCGGTGAGTAGCCCAAACCTCAACCAGTGGCCCCTAGCACAGGAGCCCATTTCTTTTTTACCGCTGTTGCGAAATAGCGACTCTATCCTGCACTCTCAACCTGCTTCTGCCCGCAAGTGGAGGTCCTGCTTGAATAGTGGGGACTTGTTCTTCATCGACCGCATCCACCTTCCTGAGCTGCTAGTGACCCTTGAAGAGACCCTATTTTGTCCAGTGGCACAAGCGTGTGCATATACTATTGAGCATAAGGCTCCTCTCTTCGTAGGGCTTGGACTGCCACTTAGGTGTATTCTTGATGTGGAACTGGGTCTAAAGGTTACTTGCACGGCCGGTTTTCGTCCCCATCTAGGTGGTCTACACCTGTCTGGAGTAATTTGTAAGTGTCCTTGCTTTGTGTGCTCATTGAGGTCTTTCAGTCACCCTCACCCCTCTTGAGACTTAGTCTTGACCGCCTGCCATGGCTACCCTGATTCGTCTGGCTTGTCCAGAGGTTACCCTGTTCCAAGAAACTAGGTTGGCCTTCTGAACCTCTGCCCCTCCAGGTCAGAGTTCAGAAATCCATCTTAACAGCATGCACCAAGCTAAAGAGGTGTATTACTACAACGACGGAGAGGGTAAGAAATGATGCCAAACGCCCTTTAATATGTAGTGAAACAGTTTCCAAGCACGGTCCCCCAATAAATTGTTTGTTGGAGATGTAAACAATGTAATGTTTCAGTGTTAGTGTTTTAACGCTCCCAATGGTCATCACATCATGTTCAAGTGTTTTTTTACATACCAGATGTGCAACATGCAGCACTATTAATCGATGCAGAGCGCAACACTCTGCAGCCTAGCAGGAAGCAGCGGCGCACACAGGACTCGCACTGGTAGAACAGGGGTAGAGAGGAGGGAGTCCTTCACCCCCCCCCCCCCCCCCCCCGCGGGACACCAATACCTGCGATCTCTGTAACACAGTCCCTTAATTCAATTTCCAGGCGAATCCTTAATCGGCAGAGTCTCCCCTTCTGCAGCTCCAGCTTGGTTGCAAAACTGCCTGCTCCTGCTGCGTTTTGATTGTCTGAGAAGAGTTCTATAATCAAATCCATGTGCTAATTAAGCAATAAGCGCCGGGGGTGGGGTTACCGCATCAGGTAATGCTCTGGGGCCCATAGTTACAGGCCATGGTGGGGGGGCTTATTGCTATTAGTACACCGGTTCATTGGCCCCGGGTACTAATAGTGTCTTTATTCGGTTGCGAGATGGTCTAGCGTTAAGGAACCGAAAAAAGAAACAAAAAATGCCTGTTTTAGAACGGGATACGAAGTCTGTTTTCCCTTTCCATGATGGCCATTGAAAAGAGTAAAAAAGAAGTAAACAAAGAAGATGGCTGCCATGGAACGGGAGAAGACACTGAACATGCACCCTTCACCCGTTCCATGGCGGCCACTCGCGGAAGGAACACAAAGGGATGCATGCGGCAAGCGAGGTCTTGTCGGGCTGGTAAGGACCCATCGCGGGCCAATCATATCTGTGTAACAATCTGATAGTCCCTCGCCGGGTGCTAATATTGTTATAGTAGCCTTAGGTCTTAAAGCCAGAACAAAATGCATTTGGGTGTGAAAATAAAATAAATACTAGGGCTCCCAGACATTAATCATTGTTGTACATTTGTAAGATTTTAGTTGGGCCAAGTGTCTACTATGGAGTACTGTGGCAGCTGGTTCTATTGCACCAAGAACGAACACTGTTGCACATGTTTACCTATGCAATTAGATGAAGAACTTCACATGTTGCTTACGTGTATATTTCTGGTCCTTCTGATTGGAAGGGAGGTGTTTGAACAAAGTAAAGTATATTCAAGATCCATATATACCTATTCCGGCCAGATTTCACCAATGTAGAGGTTCTTTAAAACCTAAAGAAAGCATGAAGCACAAACATCATGTTTGTGTCAAAGGTACAAACATTATTATTAATGATGACATGGGTCCCTGTTGTTCCATTGAAAGGAACCACTCGTCTTCAGCATGTTCCAGAAAGAAGAAATGGATAGCCTTTACCCCAGTCAATTACCAATCTGCGGGAGCAACCTCGATCATGTTGGCTGAAGTCCGACCACATCCCAGTATTGCTGCATTTGTCCTTTCATGGTGTGTTGACATCATTCCTATCCATGCTTGCTTCCACAATAGGCTGCAGTTATGTTATGATCTGCATATACACTGTCATCACGTGACCTGTTGAAGTTGCTTTATATAATCATAATTCCACAAAAGGGCTGCATAGATGGTATAATAAGTTGCCTACCTGCCCCCTATGAAACATCTACACGTGGAGTCCTGCAGGGTGCATGCCAGCACTCTTTAACATCTACATACACCCTTTATGTAACATTCTGGACAAGATGGGGATAAGATTTACAAATTACACTGACACGCAGCTGTTGATCAAGTTAAGTGGTGATTATGCAAAGGACTCTTAAGAAAATTCAAGACACCTACAGATTGGATGACAACCCATTGCCTCTGTCTGAATAGTGCTAAGACCGAGATGCTGATATTTGGATCCCCTCAAACAAAAAAAAAAGGTGGACCCATGTTTTGCTAATCGTTTGATTGATGGTCACAGCATTAAAGCACAAGATAAAGTTAAAACCCTAGGTGTGGTACTGAACTGCTTGCTTGGTGCTGATGCCCAGGTGGATAGTCTAGTTACAAAGTCCCAGTATCACCGTAGATTAGTGAGACTTGTGAAGCCATAAGTCACAAGCAAAAGTTGTGGAATTCGAGTGTGTGCCATCATAATGCCCAGGCTAGACTATTGTAATGCTCTCCTGAGTGGAGCTAATAAAAATAGCATCAATAAATTACAAATACTTCAAAATGATGCTGTGTGCATTATCAAGAACATCCCCAAGAGGGGGCACATTACTTCCGCCAGGAAGGAACTTCACTGGCTGCCAGTTGCGTCATGGATTGTCTTCAAAATTATTACTCTGACACATAAATAGGCAAACCTACTCTGACACTAGTAAAGGCAAATCTAAAGCACATTTGAACACCTGGTTTACACCCAAACTTAAAGCCCTGCCGAATGAAAAAAGGAAATAAGAAACTACTTAGAAAAATAACCCTACCTCAGCCAACAAAGACAACCTATTCAAAATCATTCCTAACTACAAAGCAGAAATTCTACTAGCTTAACGTGACACTTATAACGCTGAGATCGATAAAGCCAGCTTGAGTGCTAGAGAACTCTTTGTGATATTAAGAGAATTGGAATCTCCCACCCCGTCAACAGACAATTGCAATAAGGACAAAACTTGCTGCACTAAGATCCAAGAGGTATTAGCTAACCAGATCTCTCTTCTCCAAAATAAAATATCTACAATAAAACATAACCTTCCGACTCAAGTAAATATCTTGAAATCCTGTCCAAACCTTCCTAAACATCTACAACGATTTAAATTTACTCCAGTGTCAACGCTCGAAGTGGAAAATATTCTAGCCTCACTCAAACCTTCCAGATTTCAGGGACGATACTTGCCCAGCATCTAAAATCAAAGAAGCTGCCAATGAACTAGCCCCCCTCATCACCACGCTTATCAACTCCTCTTTCCGCACCTGCACTGTCCCGACTAACCTGAAGAACTCATGGGTACTCCCACTTCTAAAGAAACCTTCCCTGGACCCCAGCATCCCTACAAACTATAGACCTATCACAACTGTCCCTTTTCTATTGAAGATCATTGATAAAGCGACCTATATCCAAATACAATCTTGTTTGGAGACCATCAATCTACTAGGTCTTTGACAATCTGGCTTCAGAACCCAACATGGCACGGAAACAGCCTTGATCGACCTGAAGAACCAGATTGACGAACTGAAAGATAAAGGAAATCCTGCCCTATTACTCCGGTTAGATCTGTCAGCCGCTTTTGATCTGGTTGATCACAAGGTGCTCTGTAAACATATCAACAGCGGCCCATTTCTCCACAGAAGCTACAGCATGGATCCAATCTTTCCTAATAACAGATCTATGAGAGTTTTCTCACCATCGGCAGCAGCTGATCCTATCCCCATAACTTGCAGAGTCCCACAAGGATCCTTTGTATCACCTACGATGTATAATGTGTTTACCAAACCATTGTTTGATGACTTAGACCTTCTGGGTGTCACCTACACTAACTATGTGGATGACACCCAGATCCTCACACCTCTGACAGGCGATTACGACAAAGATCTAGATCTGGTTAAAAAAATCTATCTTATCATTCAGGCCTGGATGGCCTCACACAGTTTGTGTCTGAATGATGAGAAGACTGAGTTGCTGCTTCTAGCTACACCATCCGCTCAAAAGAAACTCAGAAATCAATAACTTTCTATTAACATCAATGGCAATGAAATCAAGGTGGCCAAGGAGGTAAAAACCTTGGGTTTCTACCGAGACTCCTCCTTGAGCTTGCGCAGCAAGTCAGCACTACGGCATCAGCGACAGTTTACACCTGTAAATTGATCTACGCTTGTAAATGCCTTCTTTCTGCAGAAAGCTGCATTGTGCTGGCTAGAGCTCTAAGACTTTCAAAACTCAATTATTGCAACGCACTTTACCTAGGTGCTAGCAAATACATTGTCAATAAACTCCAAATTCTGCAGAACAACGCACTTCGAACAGCCTTAGGCATCTTCAGAAGGCAACATATCTCAGGGTTCAGACGGAACAATAATTGGCTTTCCATCAAGTATAGAATACAACCAAAACAGTCTCCCTGACTTACAAATGCCTCAACAACTCAGCCCCTCAATACCTAACGGAAGAATTAATCAGAAATAACTCCACACGACCTACGCAGACTTCCAATTCCTTCTACCTAAGAGTCCCCAGGTTCAAATTGAAATAAAACTGCGGTAGTAGCTTTCCCATCATCGTTGCCCAACTCTGGAACTCCCTACCTACTACCTTAAGAGCAGACCAAACCTTCTACAACCTTAGGAAAAATACCAAACACTGGCTCACCTCCAAAGACCTTCCAAAACTTTAGATGCCTGAAACTTGAACCTTGCAAACAGCACGTGTGCTGTATCTCCGTTTCTGTAAATGACCTTTGTATATTTTCTGTTTTAGGATGTACTGAAGTTTTATGTTTCCACATTCTCATCATCTAATCTTGCCTGTAATATAATCTTTTAATTTTATGTAATGCAACTAAGAAACGGAACATTCTTGTAATGCGCCCAGATACCTTTGGGTTGGGAGCGCTCTGTAAATAAACAAAACAATAAATGTTTATATGGTTCGGCCCCTGTAAATCTCAGGGAAAGTCTAACCCTGCAACATCAGGGAAGAATAACTATATCCACTGCCGCCTTTCGGCTCATATGCCCAAAGGTCAAGAGAACAAGTGGGAAGACATTCCTTCCCCTTCCAGACTTTACATTCCTGGAATGAATTGCTGGTCAATCTGCGACGGGAGAAATGCCTCCTCACCTTTTGCAAGCGATTTACAACACTTTTATTTAATTAACACTGCTCTTTTCCCCCTGACACATCCTTAGTTGACTTGTCTGTCTTTTGTTGTGAGTCTTTTTATGTGCGCCCCGATGCCTTCGGGCTGCGGCGTATGACAAATAAATGCATCACACAGGTAGGATCACGTGTGTTGACACTACTTTCGGTCCTGATTGTGCAATTCCCTACAAAGACTAGTTCAGTACTCCTAGAGTGGGTCAACGCGTTTTTTTAATGACTTTCTTCCCTCTGGCTATTATCATGCTCTACAAAGAAAATACCCAGTTGCCAGGAAGATCACATGACTGACACAATTAGCCACTTTAGTGTCATATGTAATGCATATTCTTACTGAATGAGATCCACCTTGTTTATTGTACATTTAAAATAAATGGAAAATCTATTTAAAAGTGTCTAGAATCCACACGTTTTATATGTAAAAGGCATTGGAAGAGATTGCAATTATTTCGCCATATGCATGTTTAAAATCCATGCATTACATATTAGCTGTTGATTCAAACATTGTCAGAGGGTGTCACGTTTCATGACAGACTCCACTTGCAAGAGTAGTTTTGTCATAAGCTCTCCTCCCTCCCCTTGCGTGACCCCATCCAGTGCACTCAACAGTTGTCACTGTCTTTATGCTTGGTATTGTAATGGGTTAAGAGGGGTCGCTAGATCAGCTCTTCTTTCTATGCACCGGGAAGATTTCAGCAGGCAGGCTTTCGGGGGTGTGAACTCTTTGTATAGGGACATCTGTGAGTTCCATCATGGATTTTGCTAACCCCTTAGCAGGATTCTGTGAGCTCTTGTCGCAAGGAGGTACTCGGACCTCTGTGATTCTCATTTAAGTGGTCCTCAATTCAGAATTTTAAAAGAAAACCTACCTCTGATTGACCGTTAAAAATGTCCTGAATAGGACACAACTCACCTTCTTACTACAGCATGAGTATAGAGAAATGTTTTAGGATTTTCTTTACTAAGCGGCCAGCCTCTTATCGTATTTCCTGCCAGTATATCACGGCTCATTGAAGCCTTGTTGCAGAAAATGTGCTGTCAAGTCGGGCTATATCGGAAGCTTTTAAGAAAAAGATTTGTTTGCTATGGAGCTTGGAAAACAACGTCATGAAGATTTGTTCCCAAACTAGATTGCTATACTCTTAAAAATCCCATAAGAGCCCTTTTCCCCAATAACCCCTTTTATTGCTTTTGTTATTTCAGCGAACAAGCAGATCTACAATTCATAGAATTCAGGCAACCTATCTTGTTCAGTTACCCCTACCCCCCATTCAAAAGTCCCTTTTTTCACAGCATCATTCCAATTGTTACGTACAATATACCCGCCCCGTCCCCATTCTCTCCTTTTTAGTCAACGTGACCTTTCTTACCCAAACTTTGTCATGCTTTCACTGGGGTCGATTATTTTGGTTGGGCAATCTAATCATATCTCTTGGGAGCTCACTATGTTTCCTGTGTTGTCTGCTCTAACAACCGTCCCCCAGCTGCTATGCTTCAGTTTGTTGTCCTAGTATTTTGACCCGAAAGAACCACTCCATTTCCAGGTTGTTGTCCATGTCATTTAGCTGTTCTGTTAGTCTAGTCGTTTGATCCGGTACAGTTCCTTTGCTTTTCTAGTCTAGTCCTCTTTACCTGGTGGGCTTGCTGTCTTCCAGTTCTGTGCCAGGCAAGCTCTTACTGGCAAAAATAAGTATTGTGCCATTTGCTCTGCTTGGTCTTTAATCCAGGACATCCCCTCTGCCCAATATGTTTTGATCACTTGCATTACAACCAAACCTGTATTGAGGGACCCATTTCCCTGCACCCTCCAACATTTTGAGCAACCCGGGTACATTCTTGCTAACTGGGCCTGTGGAGTCTGTCACACATGAGGCAATTTGATCTCACATAGTTTAAATTGCATGGAACTCTGTGCTTATCACACATTCACAACCATACCCCTTTCTGATAGAGGGGAATTTAAAATCTTTCTCTCTTATATTTCACAAGGCCTCGGTTTCCTCTTGCCTGCTTTCTTTAATACATGTGTAGACGCTGATATCCGCTTCCTGAAACTTATCTAGCCCTTTCTCAAATGCGGAAGCGGCCATCAAATCTTCCTTTTCCATTGTGACAGAATGCCCTTCAACTGCAGAAAGATTACCGTACTAAGTTCTCTCTGAAGTCTGAGTATGTCCATACATTTCCCTTTCTTCCAGAACCACCCTACTCTTTCCAAACCTCTTTTGAACCAGACTTTAAAATGCTCAGGACCCACAATATCTTTCAATAATGGTGGTGTACAAAGAGCTCATAGGGCATGGCCATGAGGATAGCTTTTCATTCTACTTATTTTTTTCAAATGTCCCAAAAAAGACCTAGGTTTGGATGCTATCTTACACTCCTCAGCAAGTGGTTTGTTATACTCCTAACAAGTCCTCCACCATGACTTGGTGCAAGACCGAGTTCTCCAGGGTACACCATTGTCTATCTTAGCCTCAAATGAATGCAATACTCTAAGATGAGGTTCTTTATAATAGACCACTAGATCTGGGAAGACTACACCTCCTTGATCTTTTGGTAATAGCAGCCTCTTATATGGGATTCTCACCCTTTTGCCTTCCCAGAGAAAGCTAGGTAAGGCTGCCTCAATTTCACCTAGAAATGCCCCTGTAGTAATCACAGGAAGAATTGTGAAGAGGAACAACAATCCAATCTGAGCAAGATGTTCCTTTTAATTGTATTGACTTTACCCATCTTCTGCATACCTAATGTGCTCCACCTCCCAAGGTTCATCTTTATCTTATTCCTTAAAGGAATGATTCGGTCAGAAATGTTAATTGGCCCTACGGGTCGGCCATGTGTTTTTAAGCCTAAGTCGCTCGATATTAGAAAAATTTCCTATGGACCTTTCCCGAGTTTTCGTCCATTAAACGCACGCGAAAACAGGCAGCAGGGCGCAGGCATTTTGTGATAATCTTATCACTTGCCGCATCGCCCTGTGTGACCTGCTTTTGCGGCACTAAATCATATCCCCCGCCCCTCAGCCTGACATTATCAAAACATTCATATTCCCCGCCTCTCTCCGTGACGTTACTGTGCTGTGTAGGCAAACGCGCCCAGTCGTCTTCTATGCGACTTCACACAGAACCCGGAAACCAACACAGATCAACTCACAACACAGTGCGCCACAATTCGGAATGTGAAACTGTACTTTAAAATCCAACAGCAATACGGTACATTTGGTAAAGTACATTTATTTGACATTAAATGTTTAGAGAATATTCAACAATTGGCATATTAAATCGGAATGGAATTTTTTTTCTTTGCTCTCGATCCGCAAATCCTCTAAAGTTTATCGTGAGTCACGTGCCTTTCCTTTATGGTACACAGGGTGTTGGTTTTCGTTAAAAGAAGCACTTTGGTCGCACAGTGTATCGCAAGGCTGTTCCATCAACTAGGCACTAGATCACCGTAAAGGTTGATATGTTGCTTCTAGCCACTAGTACTGCGTAAGGGCACATGGGCCCTTGGCGATCGTCCCATAAGATAGTCAATGTAGTGCAGTTGTTTACAAGAAGCTGCAGCTGGCGATTGAAGAAACCTTCGGCCGTGGTCTGGAATAGGTGGCAGTCGCAGTACGGTAGGATGTACCTGTTTTGAAAACATGAAAATTGAAATTAGTCTCGCCAGCCGATCTTTATTACTATTATTCATTTTATTTATTAGGGCCAAAGTGAAACTATTTGCTTGCGAGGATAGTGCAATGGAGTATGTTCGGCTCTAAAAGCAATGCGAAAACCTGCGAAAGAAATCGAGGTTAACACACAAAATAATGATTTATTAATGTTGAATCACTGAGAAACGACTATTTGTCTACATGCGTGTCGAATGGGCAAATTCATGCCCATGTGCCCGGTAGAAAGACAATCCCACAAATGTTTTACTTGCTCTTCATTGTAATATGCCACACAGAACGAACAAGTACAACTTAGCCTGTCCTTAACTGAACGCTATTGTTATTATATCCCGGTATAAAATCGCATAAAGAGTTACTTAAATTATATTTGCCATTTCCATTGTCTGAGTAATGCAGTCCGTAAATTGCACTCTGTTTGTGGCAGCAATTTTTCATATACTGAACTAACATGAAACTCGGTGTAGTTTCAGAATTTTCAGCCTTATCGTCTCTTACTTTATTGCACCCCTCCTTCAAATTAAGTCCTTTCGGCATGGTCCCTGTCTCTAAAGGTAAAAAAACAATAGAACCTTATACTGCCAGTGCGAGTTGTGGGCCTCTTCAGCCCGCGAGCAGAAAATCAAAGCAGCTGACCTTCAATCTGCATTAGCATACATTCTTACTTTGCAACATCCCGTGTAAAGCCATCTGTGAGAACTTGAATTTTCGACTCCATCTTTCTACTAGGCCTCAATGTGCGAATGCGAACTGGCTTCTCTCCCATCTGCAACGCCTCGCTTGGCGCGTTCTAAGGCCCCCAATTTTGTCCTCGTTGTCTGCGAGCTTTGCAGCCCTTCAGAACCATAACTATGCAGACATTGACTTTTTGGGGGAAGGTCAGGAAAAGTATAAAGTACCTGAGGAGTTGAGTTGAAAGTGAGATTTATTGTTTGTTTGTTTTATTATTTGCAATGCACAAGCCTCCCCTCAGTTAACAGTGCGCAGCATTTACATGAGATTGGGAAGCTTAGTTACAGCAACAAAAATATATACATACACATATTGACAAGGTCAGCGATATGAGGTGAATATAGAGAGAAGTCAAAGATGACACCCAGGTTGTTCGCCACCCAGGATGGTGAAGGGAGGGGTTAGGGTTAGCATACTTTGTATGTACACTGTACAATAACATTTTCTCAAAAAGACAATCCGATTACAATGATTTAAACCGGGATTTGTACTTCTCAATGAGCTCTGCTTTGGGTGGACATGGCACAGTGGCAATGTTTGGTGGCAATGCATCAGTGCTCTGCACAGAATCGCTCAAAATTCCATGTCTGTGCTTCTCTAGTACATTAACAATACAGCCTTTATCAAAGTTAAAATCCATTTCCTCATATACTGGTTTCACCACCCATTTCTTACTTCATTTTGCAAAGGCCGTAGTGTAGCGAAGCATCCCTACATTTCCTGTAGTCCTAGATTGTTCACGGCACACATTCTTGTTATGGGCCAAGACCGCTAGTAGAGTCCTATGTTTCATGCCCTGTATGCTGAAATGGAATCGCTTTGGCCTGTACTTTACGCACATATTGTGGAACACCTCCAAACCTCCTGTGTGACAGAATTCTGTCAGTCCCCTCAAATCTCTTGAGAGAGTTTTATCAAAAACAATCTTCTCAATGGCTTTGTGTGTAGGTGAAGATGGAATCAACCACTTCTTCTTCCGTGCCTCCTCTGGGGACAAAGGGCCATGTTCACATTGGTGGAAATGTTGGTTTTCTGTCCAGCGGTGAACGTTGGTACAGTGGTGCATCAGTGACCGCCAAGTAGGATTTCCACTGACCCTTCACAAGTTTTGAAGCTCCACCAAAGATGGTTGCTGATAGACTGGGACCACTGTTAAATACTTTCCAAACCTTTTTTTTTTCCCTGCAGCCGAGATTTTCTTATTGATTGATTTAGCAAGATGCCATACGTCAAATTGATGTTTAATATGTGGGAACTGCTCTCTCATTGTCTTGGCTATTGAAACGTGTCTGTCCGTGACTATGAGGGCGATGTGCATTCCCCTCGATTGTAGATATTCCAATGATTTTATAAATCCTAGTTTCTCCATGGCCACTGAGGATTTACATTGGGACACCTGCACAACCACCGAACTCGCAATTTTCTTACTATCCATGTCCTGAAAGTGGTAGGTGCAGCACTTGCCAGAAAATCCAAGGCTGTCGCACTGTCCATCGCCAGCTAGCCTGAATCGTTTGCCTTCGAATGTACTTTCTAGAGACAATTGTTCAATTTTCCAAGCATCACTAATGGCCGGAAATAGATAATCATGTTGGAATTTGTAGTACTGTGTTTTAGAAATGAAATGGAGTCCCACAAACTGAAAGAAAGAGACTGACTTTCTAAAACTGGACCCACTAAAAAGTGAGGCAGCTGTACACAGTAGATTGCCTGCTGGCAGTTTCCCCAGCATCGATTGTGCAGACCATGAGAACATATGATGTAATGTACAGGCGGCATGTATTTTGATGTTACTGCCTTGTGTTTGACGAGTCACATGAATCGATGGCTTCGCACATACTTCCCCTCTAACAGAATGCCCACATTTCAGCATACTTATAATATCCATTAAACAACTCTTGAATACTATGTATTTGCCCTCTTTCATTAGACTGTCATCCTGCATCACAGTTGTTTCGGACTGCATCGTTGCGGACATATCACCAGAATTGAAACTAATATCGCTGATATCGGGTTCTGGTGCGTCGGTGAATAGTGCTGCTGGTTCATTCTCTGTCATTTCAACATCTATTACTTGAACATTGATGGGATAACGCAACTATGTCGACAGCTTTTTGGGTGGCATTTCTTTTTGCTGGTGTAGATTGTGTGAATTGATCTGGACTACTTCAGAGCTATCTTCAATACATCCAGTATCATCTTCTTGTGGTGGTGCAGTCGCACTGTAGCAATGGTCCAATAAAACTTTACTGGATTCTCCGGACACATTCAATTCATTTTCTGGCCATTGGACATGAGCATCTCAAGTCTGAACACGCCACGCCTGAATTAATAGTTCCTCCATAGTGTAAATGGTCTGGCAAGCAACATCTCTCATTTGCTTCACTGTCTGTGTATGTATAGTTCGTACACCCACGGTAACTAGCGGACAGATTGGAAAAGGGATGTTCAGTTTAAACACAAGTATAGTACAATTGACAGAAAAAAAATAATATAGTCCCCAGCATAAAACAATTTCTAAAAATATGAACTGTAACTAGCCTTATTTTTGTTTCTTTTCTTTGCAACTTTCTTGACTCGAACTTCAACATCTGCACACTGTTGCTCCGATTCGTTTCCGCATGTCTTCCCTTCCTCTTGCGCTGCAACGACTATATTTTCTGGATCCGCATAGACCGCACGGAATGACGCTCCATCGACTCCCTGAAACATAGTACTTTAATTACTATGTATCACAATATTGAAAACATAAAACACACGCGAGGACGACCACACAGGTACATCTCAATAGCTAAACACGAATTAAACATTGTGTAGAACAATCAAACGACAAGTATTCGAGCTCTGATGATCTAGTTCGATGGAACAGTCGGTATCCATACCTCTGGCTCCGCATGGACTGCCATGAATGATTTTATTGGAGAGGACGCCTCGGCAACTCCCTGAAACACAGTACTTGCATTAGTATGGTTTTCAATATTGTAAACATAACACACACTTGGGGTCGACGGCACAGGTACATATAAATGACCACAAATGATCCATTGTCTGAAAGAATCGATGGATATCCAAATATGAATAGATTTTCTCGGCTTATTTTTCTGATTTATTTACATCTGAATCAACTACAAGGGATGTTGTGATTGTAGAGGAAGCTCCGTCGTCTCCCTGAAACACAGTACTTGCGTTAATAAGGAAGAAAGTATAGCAAGTGGAATCACGTTATATGATTTCGCTCGATGGAACTGTCAGTATCCATACCTCGTGCTGATGAAGAATATCTAGGGATGTTGTCAATGTAGTGCGCACTTCCGAAAGGTGCTGCACCGATTGTATACGCATGGTCCCGCTTCCACTTCCCCTGGAATTCCTTGAATGTCAGGCTCCGCATCAAGTGCAGGGGTTGACGCTCCATCTACCGCCTGAAACATAGTACTTGCATTAGTAAGGATTACAATATTGAAAACCTAACACACACTTGGGGTCGACCACACAGGTACATATCAATGGCTAACCACGAATGAAACATTGTGTAGAACAATCACGCTAAAAGTATACAAGATCCGATGATCTCGCTCGATGGAACTATCAGTATCCATATCTCGTGCTGCTGAAGAACATCTAGGGATGTTGTCAATGTGGTGGATGCTTCAGCATCTCCCTGAAAGACAATACTTGCATTAGTATGGATAACACTAATTATAACTGAAAACAAACACTAGAGGTCGACAACTAAGGTGTATATCAATTGGAAAGCACTAACCAAACATTCGGTAAAATAATTACACGATACATAAAAACTATTACTTGACATGCATAAAACAAGTCTGTAGCGGAATAGCTAAGTAAGATTACCTGATACGCGGTAGAAGTGGTTGATAACTGCGGGCACGTCACGGATGTATAATGTTCTTGCTTCAGATTCAGTGGATAGTCAAGCAGTTGTAAAGGTAAATTATTGTTTGATAATGAAATGCCAATATTAAAAATTGCCATGCAAGGCGACAAAATACTTGAGAATTATGCTATTGAAAATGCGCAAAATAGCACAGTTCCCTGTGCCCATAAATAGATTTCCTTTGAGGGTTATAAAATCGAAAAATAATTTGATAAATGTCATTATTCAAAAAGCTATACACTCATATCAATATCGAAAGTATTACAAGGGACAGAACACCTAAAATATCAATTAATCCATTTGGCTACCTACACACTACCGCAAGGCCTGAAGCTAAATCCGGACACTTGACTCACCAGTGGCGGAATGTGGACGAATAGAGTGCGAATAGTGTTTGCGAGCTATTTCGTGTCGTTCGCCGTTTATTCTTCTTTGTTACCCAAGATGCAGCGTACATGTTCGAGGGAAAGTGCCGGCTGCAAATGCGGTATCGATCTTGTCCTCAGACTTGTTGGACTCTACTTTCAAGCTCTTCCGGTGGATATCCGCAATGTCCAACCCATTCTCTTATTCGATCAACAGTTTTAGGGAATACATGCATTGTAGTGCCTTCAGATTTAGCATGGGTCTTCGAAGGGCAACCGCTAATCGAACAGGCAGGCATTGTTGAAAATTCTGAAAAGTAAATGTCAACATTATTTAAAATTCTTGATGAATAAAAATGTGATAAAGTAAATGAACCATACAGTGTGCAATGCAAGGTTTGTTTTGGTCGCCGGAACTATTCCAGTTCATCAAGTGCGGCTTAGTATTTTCATAACTTTCACAAATTAATAAATGATGCGACTAAACTCTGAACATGTGACTCGTCCCTTGGATGTACTGTCTTGCACAAGAAGGAAACATGCTTCCATTATAGACAGGACCCGCGAAGGATGCAATTCGATGACAATTGACACAGATGAAAATAAATAGATCGATTGATAGCATAACAATTGAAACTCCAATTAATCGCAATGAGCCAAATTAACATAGCACTATTGAGTACTCTACTCGCAAATAGATAGAAATAAAAAAATGACCGAAATATGACTGTAATGCATGGCCTTAACTTGACCAACAAACAGTTAGATTCAGCAAGCCCAGTAGTTTGAGACTGGAGAACAGGTTGTAAGAGGATTCAATTCAACACTACAGCTAAGTCAACGCCTAGTCTAGAATACTGAATGAAAACCCTTATTGATATATCTTTATGTCCAGTTCATGCGTTCTGGATGACTACCCCTATATAACACCCCTCTCTTGGAATCCCCCTGACCCCACTGAGCCAAGAAGTAGTTCTGTTTTGCAAGTTTAAAAGGTTTATTTGATAATTTAAACAATATATATATATATCACACTTTATAATAAATTAATAATTGAATATCACACTGAATCTGAGCAGTAATCAATAATGGATAGTCTGGCACTAGCACACTTGTGAATAGGAACAGAAGAATAAGGTGGTAGAGAATGCTTTATATAAGTTCAGATGGATGTTGAATGAAAATGCAATACAGAAAATACTCAATATGATTTCAACAAAACAATGTAATCACTTTTCTCTGGCAATCCCCTCCCCCCTTTATGCAATGCAAGGAAATGGAAGGAAAGCACACAGTTCTCAGAAATGCAATCAAATGTAATTCAGTTCACCCCAGCAAGCTTAGACTACAGAAGTTTGAAACACAGGCCCAAAATGCTTTTATATGTGATAGCACTATATTGGAAAATGTGCTAAAATGCTTTTAATTCCCTCTAGAGGTTCAGGGTGAGTGGTATCTAGTTAATATTAGTCCAGGCTCACTCTAGCAATGATTCAGGGATGGTTCTTAAGAGGCAAACGAATTTTTTAGCAAGTAAAGCAATGAAGCTGCGGTTTTGACACGTGAAGAAATTTGCAAATCGCGGTAAATTTTCGAGTGCGTTTTTCGCGATTGCGGCAACAGTGTATGGAATAGGAATGCGGTTCTAGGTTCGTTGAAAAGCCAAGATTCCCAGCTTTCAGAGGAAAGTTACTGCAAGTCTCTAAGACAAACGGCCACGGAGATATGAGTGATATGGTAAAGGTCGTTTTTCAGATTTGAAATTTTAAAGTTCAAAGTGACAAGTGACAGCTAGAAGCTAGAAAATGACAGGTGACAGCTTTTAGGCAGTTCTACTTAGTTAAAATAATATAATTCAATCTATTTTAATCTAAGAGATTGGTTCTGCACGGTTCTGCTAGGTACTCACAATATATTTTTGAAATAGAATGGGCCTCGCCACGGATCTGGTCAGGTTTTAGACTGGACTCTGGTCTGGTCTCGGCACTTCAGTGATCTGGGTCAGCTCTCTGGTTCTGCTAATAGTGGTATGGGTCAGCTCTGCTCTGCTGGTCTAGCCTCTCTGGATTCTGGAGATTGATGGATTTGAAGTCTGGATCTCTGGATGTTGTATGGTCCGGCAGCATGCTCCGCAGCAAATGAAATTGAATGTCCCTATCTGTCCTGACTGTCTGCTTTTATGTGTTTTGAAAATGGGTGGAAAGGCTAGCTTCCTAGGCCCTACCCCTCTCCACTTGTCATTGGCCACTTCCTCCTCTTCCCCTTGATTGGGGGAATGAAATGAAGTGTCATCATGATGAGGTCGGTTTATGGTGCAGAGAACCCACCCCTGTCAAATTACACACAATCTATATTTTGACCCAAAAGACATATTTGCACAGGTACACATTTGTTTAAAATTACATGCACCCATCACATATCACAGGAGGTATACCCTGTCCAAATCTGCTCTTCCTGGGAGCTTGCATTAAGAAATGGCAACATATTTCACTTTTTGGTCAGGTTACCAATATCAGATTCTTACTCAAATTTACCCAAATGTGTGCAAGGCATGCAGGCATTAATTGATGAAGTATCAGACTTTTAACATGCATACATTTTAAGTAATACCCTCTTAACTGCTAGCTTGCCCCCAGATCATGCCACTGGTTCTAAAAACCTCTTAAAATGTGGGCAGAAAAATCACAAGAATTATGGTATCATTTAAATAATCATGACAAGTCTGTACTATGAGTTATTCATCTTTTTCTAAAACCATATTCTGGCTACAGAGGGGTGTGGTTTCAGGTCACATGGTACAGAAACCAGTTTTTCCACTTTCTTCAAGCTCAGCCTCTGTCTCAAGTTTCTCCCCCTCCCAGTTTCTGCCAAGCCAGCTTGCTCTCACATGCAGTGCTCCTCCCCTTTCCTTCCAGGAGGAAGCCACATTTACGACTCCCATAATAAAACATTTGCCTGGGCCCTGGAAGGCCCATTGTTCACGAGGAAGCCATTTATGGCCACTTCAATAAACCCTCTGCCTGGGTCCTATGTTTAGTCTCTAGCAGTCCCTTGATAATTCAATCAGAGAAGTGTCAGATCCCTTTTGGTGGGAACAGCAAAAGGCAGCTGGCCTGGGAACACAGCTGTAGTGCAAGTCTCAACTCCTGTCGGGGGTAGCTGGTGGGCAGAATTCAGTTCCTTAAGCCAGGCCCCAGCTAATGTCGCTTTTAGTTACCCAGTTTTCTGCATTCAAATAAAACTAACCATTTTTTACATATGCAGCTAAAATGCTGATTCTAAGTTTAAACTATGACATTTAAACAATTGCAACCTATGTGACACTCAAAAGTAGGTCACTCATTTCTTTTAAACATTTAGATTTTTAGTGTCTTTCAGTCCAAATTTACTTAAACTGCTGAAATCCACAGCTCAGCCAGTCTTGTTATAAACCTTCAAGTCGCTTCAGAATATAACTTTACATTGGATCCACCTCTCAGTAAGTCTTTCTTTGGCCTGCTTTGGGTTCATTTATTCAGTTTTGCACAAAAAGAGAAAAAAGTCTGGTGTTGTTTTAAAACGCCGGCTTTCTGATAGTGGTGAGTACTGGTAATGCACCCATTTTTGGGATTTAAGAAAATGAATTCCCCACAATTCTAGGTTGCTTTTGGCAATCAGCATTACCATTCCCAATGGTTTCAGGCTACTGTGTGGGTAGTCCAATGGTGGTTTTAGGCAGTGCCCTTCTGTGCCCATAACATCGGCAAAATGAGTGGCAGCCTATTCTTCATGCATTTCCCTGTGCATTTTCTGGGAAGCTCTGGCCATCATGATGTTTTCCATGTCAGTACTGCACAGTTTTGAGGTAGGGCTTGGATGCGTGGATAAAAACATCCCACAAGGTAGATGGCCACAGGTAGCACACTTGACGAGTTTGCTCGAAGCGGTCACAGAAGTTCACAGATGGCACGACGACGAGCTGATTCACATCGATCTCAGTGGTACTCAGGTAGCACGTTCAAGAGTTGATTTGCAAAGAACAAAGTTGTTCTCATGAGACATATCCAGTGGTTTATAAAGTATTAGAAACAGGGGTGTGTTTGTGAATGAATGACGTGTATATGTCGTGGTATTATGTGGATTGCAGGGGGGCGGCCAGCGTCGGGGGAGGCCTGCCTGGAGACATGGGGTCTGAGGAGGCCATGTGAGCGATGGCCCCTGGGCGTGGGATACCTTTTGAAGTGTACATGCTGTTTGGCACCTTGGCCGTTTGCACCCCTGACAGCCCCCTATGGCAGCGCGCATCCACTGGCGCGAACCGCCTTTGATAGAGGGGGGGTGGGGATGGATGGGCCTGGGGCGTGCAGATAAGGCACAGGAAGACTGCTGAATGGAGACACGCTTATGTGGATTGCAGGGGGGCGGCCAGCGTCAGGGGAGGCCTGCCTGGAGACACGGGGTCTGAGGAGGCCATGTGAGCGATGACCCCTGGGCGTGGGATACCTTTTGAAGTGTACATGCTGTTTGGCACCTTGGCCGTTTGCGCCCCTGACAGCCCCCTATGGCAGCGCGCATCCACTGGCGCGAACCGCCTTTGATAGAGGGGGGGTGGGTGGGATGGATGGGCCTGGGGCGTGCAGATAAGGCACAGGAAAACTGCTGAATGGCGACACACTTATGTGGATTGCAGGGGGCGGCCAGCGTGAGGGGGCAGCCTGGCCGGAGACACGGGGTCTGAAGGTGGACATGGGAACAATCACCCATGAACGATAGACAGCTTTGAAGTGTACATGGTGTTTGGCACCTTTGCCGTTATCGCCCCTGACAGCACACCATGGCAGCGCTCATCCCCGGGTGCGAACTGCCTTTGATAGGGACGGGGGTGGATGGGCCGGTGGGCGTGCAGGCAAGGCACAGGAAGACTCTTGAATGGAGACACACTTGATTAATTTAAAAAATCAAAACAACTGTTGTTAAAATATATGTGGTGTTTTATTCCGTTTCTTATTTTGATGGCACAAAAATACAAAACTTTACACATTGTACAGGTCAGGTTGCAGCACAGCGAGGGAAAATCCCCTGTACTGACCGCTGTCACCTGGGAAAGTTTGTCTTATGGCAGCACAGGCAGGTATTACTCTTCGAACGCGGTGTCTACGCCTCCCGTGAAGCCACCATGTAAAGGAACGATAGGCCACCAGCCTGTACCACCTGTGAAAAAGAATGATACAAACTGTTTTTAAATGACCAAGATAAGTTTATTAAACCTTTGTTGTCAATGACAATTCTTTTAACTAATGGCATTCTGCTCGGACAAATGCTATCTAGACACTGCACACTACTGAATGACTTTCATGCGTTACAATGAAATGTAGATGTAATTTTGAATATAGGAGACGACCATGAAATAGTAGCGGCATCACAACCAGAGTATACTTACTCATTACTCGGATTACGAGGACGAACAGTTGCGCGAAGTTCGTGCATAAGCACCATCATTATCTTCAACACGGACCGTGTAAGGCAGGCTGCCCTGAAGTCTGGCAGCTCGGTGATGCATTGCGGCCGTTGCTCGCCTTCCAGAATGTAGGCCACGCATCCTGAGTTCTCACAGCAGCAGCAGATCTCGTCCTCGGTTGGCATTAGCTTGCACCGATTGCATGTGCACCAGGTGGAAACCACGTCCATGCGACTAGGTCCAGTGTCTTCATCCGTTGATTCGTCCTGCTAACTGCCGTCCGGAGCCCCATCGTTTTCGCATGTTTCCCTTTCCAGTAGTTCCACCTCGGTATACTCGGGCTCGTACATGTAGGGCATTATTGTAGCCATTGTGTGGTACACAAACTAAAATAATTTAAAGCAATTGTACAGGTGTTCACACGGGCTACAAGCGGCAAAGGTAGCTGACCAGAGCACAGAAACGAGTCACAGAATACTCAAAGTAACACAGAGAGAGGAATGGAATCGAAAATCTGCTGCTGTGTGTTGTCAAACTGTCTGTTTATACTTATTGAGTAAAGAGGCGTCCTGCCATATCCATGGCGACGCGTCATTAGCTGAAGCGCAGCGAATGTTGACACAAGACGTGCTTTGGCGTTGTGAAATGGGCGGTACACGTCTGCTGATGACAGGCTCAGGGGCGGGGGATATGATTTAGTTCCGCAAAAGCAGGTCACCCAGGGCGATGGGGCAAGTGATAGGATTATCACAAAATGGTTGCGTTTAATGGACGAAAACTCGGGTAAGGTCCATAGGAAATGTTTCTAAAATCGAGCGACTTAGGCATAAAAACACATGGCCGCCCCGTAGGGCCAATAAAAATTTCTGACCAAACCATTCCTTTTAAGGGTAGAAAGTTATCAACATAAGGGACAACTTATCAACTTATCTCCTCAAAGTCCCACATATTTTAGGCCAGACTTGCATATTTTCAAAGGGTATTCCCACAATTGATTGCTAAGATTCGGATGGGTGGATGCATGGGAGTGGCTAATTGGCACGAGGGAGGGCATACTTTTTTCTCCCCGGTTCACAGGTTTTCTAGGATAGACCTTGAATTGTTGGAAGAGGCTAATGGCACTTAATTATGGGATTGAAAGTGGTGCTGATCGCATGTTGCATCTGAAATGGTTGAGCGAGAACAAAGGGGAAGTGCGTTGGCAGTGCAAAAACCTGTTGGTTAGGGACCCTATCTTTAAAGTTTTAATGGAGGAGGAAATTGAGTTACTTTGACTTGAATGAATGGCAAGGGAAGTGCGTAGGAACAGTACAGGATGCAGCAAAAGTGGTGTTAAGGTGCTTGCTAATCAGTCATAAACACTAGCATTGCAGCATTGCTCTGCGAAACCTTCCACGCCATCATTTGATGAGCCCGTCTTACCCCATTGCAGGCGGGTACCAGCCATATGCTAATTTATCTCGGTCCTCCCACCAATCGAAGCAATCCAGCTCTAACTGTTAGACACATGCCCTGGGCACAGAAACACAAGCAGACATGGTTCAGCCTTGATGAGTCTCATCAGTGAGGTATAGTTTGGTTCCCTATGGCGTAGCAAGGAGGGGACCCACCTCTGGGCATGCACTATCCCCCTTGGAAGGGCAAACTATAATTTAAAAAAAAACATAATACGTGGAAGGTTATGAATCCCTCATAAGAACTGGTATTGCTCTGAGCAACCTTCCACACCATTGTTTATTCCGCCTCCACCTTTGAGAAGGGGACCATCCCAGAGCAATGCCTGTTATGATTGATTCAAAACCTCCCAGCTATTCCCCTCGTGTTTGCTTAATTCACCTAGCGTGGGACGGTTATGCCCAGACTCTGGTCCCAAGCTATACCTCACTGATGATGCCCAGTGAGCCGCACACATGTCTAGGCTTGCATGTCATCCTGTGCACAACCAATGTGACCTAGTAGTTAGTGACCTCTGATAGCTACAGAAAGAGCTTTGATAACGAAAGTATTGAATATTCATGATAAAGAAGCAAGGCTTCGGTTTGTCTTGAGTAAAGGCTCAATTTCCTGCAGGAATGTAACATGGTCTGTCCTCTCAGACTACACATGACATTCAGAAACCAAGGAACTTGTACCAGGAAGTGAAGAAGCATAATGTGAAATGTATGTAGTGGGCGAAGATGAAGAATCTGTGCAAAGGTGGGGCACATTCTTTGAAACGCCTGCCGAAAAGAAAACTTGGATGGACTCACAGAACCCGGAACATACACAGGATGTTGAAGCAAATGCAAAAAAGAGTATGGTACCAATACACTGCATCAGAATAATGTTCAACCAGCAGCACGAAGATCAGAGTTGTAGTCCTACCTTAAAGGACTGAGTAGCGGAACTAAAATCTCAGATGGACTCTGATGCAGAATCATCTGCAATGGATGTTGCTGCGGTACCAGTAAATGACAACTTGGAACTGGAGGTCCTAGCTACACCTCTACACATCTAGTAATTGAAAATCATTTGAGATGAAAACATGAATTGAAGGGCTTCCTCTTTTCTAGATGTCAAGTACCATTTGCAGAGTGGTTTCAGATGCTTTAACATTTATGTATGTAAATGAATAGTGATCAGTGTATAAACCTATTTTGTACTGATGCTAATGATCCTTCCCATCTACAAGACATTTTGGTTTGAATGGATTGTGTCCTCCAACGTATTACACATCTTTGACATGTAAAGTCAACAGCTGTGCTGCTTTGGAAAATTTTCGGCCGAGGGTGTCCTGCGTCGATGGGGTCGGGTCGATGTCCCTCGAAGGCCTCTGTTGAGGGTGACGTCATTGGATGTTATAAGTAGCCTGCATGGCGCCCGTAGCCTTAATTCAGTTTTTTCCGCAAACATGTTTGCTTCGAGAACTCTGCGCGCCTCGTGTTATCTACTTTGATAATGTCTTCTTCTTCTACCCAATGACCCCGCGGTCTGGCGGTCTGGCTTCAAAAAATGCTGCGGCTGTCCAAGATGTCCATCACGGACCCGCACTGTATCTGCTTGTGGTGTCTGGGCGAGAGCCATGACATGGACGACTGCTCGAAGTGCCATTTGTTGACTGCCAAGGCCTTGCAGGATTGTAACAGGAAATTGCAGGTAGGTCGGGTTTCCAAACCCCATACATCCAAAAAGACTACTGGTCTTTCCACTGACGACTCGAGGGGTGACTCTCCCCGTCAGAGGGTGTCCAGGGGATCTCGGTCCCGGAGTGGTATCCCACCACTCGTCCTCCTCGTCAAGGCACTCCCGGAAGCGGCGTCACCGTTCGCCTTCCCCGTTGGATGATGGCTCTGCGTGGAAAGTGGCTTGTCCCACTAAATCCTCTACTACGGAAGAATGGGAGGCATTCAGGGAGAAAATGCTGGAGATTTTTCAACCTCTGGGCACTGTTCCGTCCGCGCCTTCGGTTGAAGCAGGCAGGGAATGGTCTCGGTCCGACGCTTGCGCACCCTCGAGCCAGGGCAGTCAGCGCGATAAACATAGGGAACCGACGAGGTGCCGTTCGGACAAGAATCCGGTAGATCGCCAGAGATGTGCCAAATCCAGGTTGCGGTCTTCGTCACCAATGAAACCTTCGAAGTCTGTGAAGGTATCGAGAAAGACATCAACACTGTCTGCGCTGTGTCCATCGAGTGCGGCTGTCAGGGCTTTGCCCTCGGTCCGGCCCTCAGAGGCTTCGGCGCCTTTGTCGACGCCAAAGGCATCGACGCCATCGGGGCCTATGGGCCACAATTTGCCATTGGAGGCACCTGTGGCTGTGGCTCCTCCGAGAAAGGCTCTTTCTAAGACTGAGGCTTAGTCTTGACTCCAGGTCTGCTCCTGTCCCTAGGAAGGAGTTCTTTCATTCTCTACAGAACATATATGAGGATGAGGAGAGGGTCTGATGTGGAGTTGGAGCCTTTTGACATTTCTGGTGAAACACCTGAAGTTCCTGACATTGTCTTTTCTGAGGACAGTCAGCTGGAGGATCTGCGTCAGTCTTTGCATCTTCCCAGTGGCCTTGACACATCTCCTGAAGTGGAGTTTAGTAGGCCGGAGCCTGGGGCTCAAGCTTAATCATCCTATAGGAGATTGATGTCGAGAGTTAGAGAGTACCTAGGGTGGTCCGGCCCTCAAGTTGAATACATCCAGGATGGCCTGACGGACATTTTAGATCAGGGTCCGTCCACTGACCCAGTATTGGCTTTTACATGGCATTACAGAAAAGGGTGGCTGCTACTTGGAACACCCCAGAGTCACTTCCGGCGGTCAACAAGTTGTTGCCTAAGAAATATCGCCCATCCAGTAGCGACCCCAGCTACCTATTCACACACCCCACTCCTGAGGGTTTGGTGGTTTCGGCAGCCACGGCCACCTCGAGGCAGGCGGCGACTCTACCATCCCTCCTGATAGGGACGACAAGCGCTTCGATGGATGGGCACTCAAGGTATTTTCATCTGGGCGTATGGCACTGAAATCGTCCAACTCCACCTGTGCCTTAGCAAAAATTTTGCACACTCTGTGGAATTGTCTCTCTGGCAGCTGAGCATATTCCGAAGGGGAAGAAAGGGATGGGTTTCTTGCTATTGTGCAGGATGGCAAGGATGCCATGTGTGAATCCCTTCAGTCTGGGTTGGACACTGCTGATAGTGTCAGCCGGTCCATGGCTCCGAGCACGTGATGCGCAGGTTTGCATGGTTGCAGAAGTCAGCGTTTGCACCGGATGTGCAGGCCCGTCTTCTCAATATGCCCTTTGAAGGTTCTCATTTGTTTGGCAGCAAGGCTGACGAGAGCCTTGAGAGGTTGCAGACCTCCAACGCAGCTGCTAAATCTTTAGGCGCAGTTGTGCGCCAACCTCTGCCTTTTTTTCCTAAGGGACAGCAGTGGAGGGGTGGTTCTTTTCGTTACTACTCCTCTCTTGGTATAGCGAGAGGAGCAGCCAGTCAAAGGGGCCAACGTAAGTGGACGGGGAAAATGTGCCAAAGCAGCTCAAGCAGAGGCCTCTTTGCCTTCAGGCGCTGCTGCAGCCGCTCCAAAACGGCTATTAGGCCAGGTCTCATTGTTCGCCGGTTGGAGGCAGACTGCCTCAGCATCTTGAAGAGTGGCGACCCATTACTTCAGATGCGGGGGTTCTGGAAACAATAGCCCACAGCTACTGCCTACCCTTCCTGAGTCAGCCTCAAGACAATCCAGCGGGGAAGCTCTTTGAAGATTCCGGGTCTGCTCCTTGTGCAGGAAATCTTGACCCTGCTGGAGAAAGGCGCTATAGAACTAGTGCCTGTGGCGGAGAGGAACAAGGGCTGGTATTCCCAAGAAAGATGGAGGACTGAGACCCATTTTGGACTTGAAGAAGTTGAAGAGGTTCCTCAGGAAGGACAAGTTCAAGATGATCACTCTTTTTCAGGTCCTGCAGGCCCTTCGACTTCAGGATTGGTTGGTGTCATTGGTCCTACAGTATGCTTATTATCATGTGCCGATCCATCCAAAGCACAGAAAATACCTGAGGTTTGCGTTTGACCACTTGCACTTTCAGTTTCGGGTCCTGCCATTCGGGTTGACCTACCTGAGTGTCTTCACCAAGCTCATGGTGGTGGTGACAGCGTATCTCAGGAGAGGTGGGGGTTCACGTCTACCCCTACCTGAACGATTGGCCGATCAGGGCACATTCTCCTGAGCAAGCTTTGGCTCTTCTAGAAGTCACCTGCCACTCCCTTCACGAACTGGGCTTCTCCCTCAATTTCAAGAAGTCCCACATGACACCTTCCCAGCGGATCCAATACATTGGAGCGGTGTTGTACACGTCCCTGGGGTTGTCTGCTTCCCAAGGTGAGGGCTCATCACATTGTACAGATGATCAACAAGAAGTTTCAACATGCCCAGAGTCTCCCGGCTTTTGAATTCTTAAGGTTGCTCTGCATCATGGCATCGTGCATTATTCTGGTGCCCGAGGCCAGACTAAGGATGTGATTCCTTTGCACTGTTGTCCTTTGAGACTGTTGACCTTCAAGACGGTTTTCTTAATTGCAGTTACATCTGCTCGCAGAGTGAGCGAGTTGCAGGGTCTTTTGTCTAAGCCACCCTTTGTTTCACAAAGCTAGGGTTATACTGAGAGTACGTCCTCCTTCCTACCTAAGGTAGTGTCTGAGTTTCATTTGAGTCGGAAGGTGGTACTTCCTATCCTCCTCATCCTAGTAAAGAAGAGGAGAGACTCCACAGGCTGGACCCTAGGAGAGCTTTGAGCTTTTATATTTCTAGGATTTCCAGGGTCAGAGTGGATGACCAGCTTTTTGTGGGGTATACTGGACACCGATTGGGCCAGGCTGTTACCAAACAGACTTTGTCCAGGTGGATTATCCTCACTATTGCTGAATGTTACAGATTGGCGGGCAAGGACCCTCCTTGGGGTTTGCGAGCTCACTCCACCAGGGGCATGGCTACATCCACAGCCCTGCAACGGGGAGTTCCTGTTGAGAACATTTGTGATGCTGCAACGTGGTCTTCCATCCACAACTTTGTCAAGCATTACTCCCTGGATACTTTCCATAGTCAAGTGCTTTATTCTGCCATCTGATTGGAGGAGGGAGAAGAATTTAGATATACCCAATCACTGATACTGCTTTGGGAGTCTGTCAAAGATTTGGAATACGTTGGAGGACACAATCCATTCGAAGAACAAGTTACTTACCAACTGGTAACGTTCTTTCGACTGGATGTTCCTCCAACGTATTCTCATCACCCTCCCAGCCTGCCCCTCTGAAGAATTTCCTATGCTATCGCAGCTTGCATTCCCACATGGCTATGTGCAGTCAAGGAAGCATTGTGTGCGGGTATGTCCCACGTTGTGGAGGGAAAAAAAGATGAACTGAGGCTATGGGCGCCGTGCGTGCTACTTATAAAATCCGATGACGTCACCCTCGACGGAGGCCTTCGAGGGACATCGACCCGACAACATCAACACAGGACGCCCACTGGCGAAAAAATGTCCGAAGCGGCACAGCTGTGGACATTACATGTCAAAGATGTGGAATATGTTGGAGGAACATCCTGTCGAAAGAACGTTACCAGTTGGTAAGTAACTTGTTCTTCTGTTGAAATAGGGGTGTTAGACAAGTTTTCAATGTTATATAGCATAATTGTGTTCTCTGACCGTGCTGATTGGATCTCTGCCTGCCTTGACTAATCCACCCATTTAGTCCTTGATTGCAGATGAGGAGCACATGGGCCGTGTAAGCGTATTAACATTTTTTTGAAGTTTAGAATATTTATATACTTTTTTTTTTTTCTTTTTTTTTTTAAATTGATTTGCTGTGGGATACAGGCCTGGGGGTGGTGACGTATTGTGACAAAATGCAATCTCATTGCTTTTGGACCCGACTTAGGTCCAGGAGGGAGTTGAGGGTTAAGTTGTTGATGATTTATTACTAGTTAGAATCTGAGGGATTGAGAGTTGGGTTTGGGTGCTATGAGAGTCGGGGTTGTGGGATGGGGGTGGGTAACCATATGGGTGGGGTCACCCTATTACAATGGAATGTTCTTGGTCAAAACAATTGTGAGACATTATGGTATTGGCCTACCCATGCTGACAGAATGTACCTATCGCATTCTTGCCAGAATCCCACATATTAGATAGTGAATTGACTAAGCTTCAAAAAAATAATAATGGGGAGGGAAGGTTTTTATGGTACTAGTTTCTTCACCTATTTATGTGGTATGGTGAAATAACCCAAGGTGTATCACTTGACGTGGACAAGGTATTGTTAGATGATGCAGGTCGACATGTAGTCCTATACGTCCTCCTTAATGGGCAACAGAAATGTTTGATATATACCTTGAACACTGGGGATACAATTATTTGTTTCACATTACGTTCCTGCTGTGCTCAATCTATTGGGGCAGTGATCATTTGGGCAGGGTGTTGCAATTGTACCCTTAACACATATATTGATAGATCTTGCTGGGACAGAATAACTCGTGAACAGACAGCAGGACCTGTGCCAATTTGGTCTGGTAGACTGCTGGTTTGCACAGCATCCCATAGAACGTGTTTTCTATTACTCGCCATTTCACAATGGTCACACATGTATGGCTTCCCTGTTTCTATCAAGTGATCCTGTCCAAAGGTTTTCCAAAGAGCACTATTCTGCAAGGGTAATTATTATACGATTACTCCTCCGTGTGTGGTTCATATAAATGGATTATTGTCAAATTGTCAATACAACAGTAGAGCCTGTGAGTGGAATCACTAAGAGTGAACATAGACTTTTTGTTTTCCTTAAGACAAGGGCTGATTGAATTCGACGGGTTTAATATAGGAAGTGTTTTTTAAGTAGTGATGCAAGGCAATAGAATTTCTAGGCATACAGGAGTGAGGAAATCCCTACATGAAATAGCTACCTCAGTTAACTAATACCCAAGGATTGTGTCTGCGCAAGAACTCCGAATTCTTTCTGATCCATGCTTAGGAAAAGTACTGTGGGCTTAGATGAGCTACCTATTGAATTTTACTTGATGTTTGAAGAACAGTTGCCCCTAAATTGACAGAAGTGCCAAATGGCTCATTCACACGCTCTATGATAGAAGCAAGAGTGCTGAAACCTTGTAAAGACCCTGTTAATTGCTCCTCTTGCAGACTGCTCATAATTTTGAATTTTTCATTTAGTAAACACAAAGTGCTGGCACCAAGATTACAGCCATACCTCTGTTACTTTATACATGAAGACCTGCCTGACTTTGTACCATGCAGATGTACCATACCATTCTATGGTGGGGGGCCCATTTGGTCCTGGAGTTGTGGGTCCAATGATAAAGGCATCGCCGTAAAAAGCAGTTGCGGAAGCATGAACAACGTATTCCTGCGGTTTAATTTTGGCCCAAAACATTTGTGTGTTTAATAAATAATTTCTTGTTATAAGATTTCTGAATATGGAACAAACTGATTAAATGTGATTTTTATCAGTAAAGGGAACTGTATTTTTATAGGCACCAACAATAAGAGCATGACATTGAACATCTTACATGCCAAGCCTCCATTGCACAAGTGAAAAACTTATCTTACCAACCACGGTACTCCTCAAATACCTCAGGCAATCAAATGTATTCATTTGTTTTGTAGATGTGTGGAAACGCAATGAAAATATGAATATTCTTTGCTCCAGCCAGACATCGATTGCCTTAATGACCATATAACAAAAGCAGCTGGATTAGTGCATACTACAAACGGCAGCCTTTATTGAGGAGGAACACTTATGAAGAAACTTGGTATAACTAACCCAGTTGGCAGTAATATATATTTGATATGTAATATGAGAGTCTACAGACTCTGCAGGAATGGTGTGTCCTGGGGAGGATTGAAACGTGCGTGTTCAGGCTTTCCTGATTTAGTATTTTTGGCAGTGAGCCAGTTCTTGAACCACATTTCTATGTATTTTATTCTGTTGTCTGAGTATTGACATTCGTTGTAGTAATACTTTCTGAGCATGTAGGCTCTTAATTGTTTAGGCACAGTCCCTCACTCTTTTCTTTTACGCATCTCTTCTCCCCTTGACTGTCAAAATCAACAGCTTTTATACAATTGATGAATTTTTCAAGAAGTAAATAATGATAAAAATGATTTTGACCAAATTACCACTTTTTAATAACAAACTTGCAAAAAGTATCTGTTCTCTGAACGGGTTCTGTAGACATCAATTGTTTAAAATCGATGATCCTGTAGGTCACTGTTCCGATTCGCTCTTCACTTGATGTGCTTTGCACCCTGAATAAACAGCACTGAGAATGGGCGGGTGTGGCGGACTGAAATACCCAAGAACAGATGTTGGGCGAAGCGAGAGTTGGTGTGCTGCTGCATACTGGGACCTTCTGTGCTCTCTCCCTGTCATGATGCCTACCCCCAGACATCGGATCGTGTCCATCAGCCCCAGGAGCAGGCATCCAGATACTCATTAAAACCCCAACAGCCCCGGCTGGGGGCTGTTTGGATTCAGTCCTGGCACCTTAGGCGCCAGGCTCATCATAGAAAACAGTCCTGGCGCCATAGGCACCAGGTTCATAAACTTTACTTACCTTATGCAGACCATGCTGCAAATGAGTCCAAGCCAACGTGAGGCCTGGATGGGACTATTTTATTACAGGGACTATTTTTCACATGGGTGTGGTTCTGGGGAACTTCTTACCTGGGACTACTTTGCAGGCTATTTAAAACACGCCCGAACAGCAGCCCATGCTTCGCGTTATTCTGCATCCAGCAGCGTGTGACGCTCACTGTGTCTGCAAGTCAGCATCCAGTCTTCTGCCACGCCCGCCTCGAAATCCGAAGCTCCTAGACAAAAGGAAAAGAAAGGAGAAGAGGTTAGATCACAGACATTATTTGATTCCTTACCTGATTCCAGACCCAGCACATCTCCAAGCCTGGAAAGGACATTATTTCAGCATGCGTCGCTTCGCCAGCAGCAGCGCCGCGTTATACTCACCAGTCCACCACATCTTTCGACTCGGCACTGCCTCCATCATTTTCCTCGTCGAAATCCAGCACCTGGGGGGAAAACAAAAGGAATAACAAGGTGAACCGATAAAACCGACAAAGACAATCTCTTTGCCACCATAGGCTTACCTGCTTTACCACCGGAGGTATTATTCTTTAATTTGCCGCATCTTCCTATGCTGCACCTAAAAAGGGAGAGAAAACAGCAAGTTAAACTCATGCAACTTTTACCGGACAGTGTCTGGTAATACAGACTCTTACCTGAACGCCATCAGCTGCCTCCAGGCAATATTCTTTTGGACCCAGCTGCAACCTAACGAGGGAATGGAACAAGAGTGAACATCGGACATATTGAACTCTTTGAACTTTATAGATACTGGAGTTAATATTCCTCCGGAACTCCTCCAGTACCTTCAACCCAGTGAAGTAACTGGTATCTACGCACCCCTGCATGCCATGCAGGATGGCGAGCTCATCATTTAAAAACATAAGGTGAGATTACCAAAAGGGGATATCGGAGGTGATTAGTGGGGAGAACGAGAACTGTTGGGGGGCCATCACTAAAGTCCACGGGTGGCTAAATCCCTTTCTCCACTTGCAGGAGAATACTTCTACGAGTCCAGCAGACAAGATTAGGCGGGCCAGTCCAGACTATCATCTCTTCACTACGCATCACGTTGGTGGAGACCGCAGCTGTCCGGGTCCGATCGACGTCCCTGTCGGAACCAGGTGAGCGTAACACTCCCCACCTGTCGCTCGGCCTGGCGTGGTGCAGTTCTTTATGGTGCATTGTGGTGCAAATATTTCGTGCATCCTAGGCCTTGAAGCATGGTTTTCGAGGTTGCATAGGGACCTTGAGTTTTCTTCCTCATCGCGAGACCGGTCCTTCTATGACCACATTGATGTTTCAACGATTTCAGGCAAAGGTGCTGAAATCTGGGGAAAGGGGTGGGGTGTCCAAATGTCATGTAGCCGGTAATGTCCAAACGGTCCTAACAGGTAGCTATGCAACATTTGGTGCAGATTGGTGAAAAGGTGTGGAACAACACTTCGCCAAGCCACAAACCTGCACATTTGGACTTTATAGATGTAAAGGAGAACATGGTTTATTGTACTGTGTGCTGGTGTTTGGGCTTTTTTTAATCTTGTATTTCATGTCTGTTTTTATATCTCATCCATCTTTCTTTTCTCTCATCCCAGTCAATTAATGTTTATTTTAACGCACATCACTGAAGAGAAATGTAAAAGCACATCACTGAAGAGAAATGTAAAAAGAGAAGAATGTATTGACTCATTTGGTATAAAAAGATTACAAATCAGCCCCATGCGCCCTGTCTTCTAGTGGAAGAAAAATAGTCAACTGTAAGATCTTGTCTCAAGACCTATTGTAAATGGGCTCGTTCGGATTAATCCCCAGTAACACAGTAGTTTTCCTGACTGCCAGAACGTTCCTCTAAAGTATTCCCATCCTGCCCATCTTGTATTCAGAGGGAGACACAAGGTGGCTGTAGGGTGGCTGTGAAATCCCGTGGGGAAACATGACATGGTATAGCAATCCCAACAAAGCTAAGTTTTTATTGTTAAAGCTGTATTTTATGCCTTTGGTCTTCAAGTTGATTCTTTTGTTTGCATGGCCGCTTCTTCATTCGATTGATTTTTTTTCTGGTTTTACTGTATTTCAGAGCTCCAAGCCTCGATTGGACTGTTTGGTTGAAGTCTATAAAAGCTGCCAAGAGATCTTGGGACAAGGGCAAACTCAATAACTGTCCAACATAAAGTGTTCACGGCAGCAAATGTACCGGTATCGCCAATTAAGCACCTGTAATCTGGCCTAACACATGCAATGCCAAACAAGATACACCTTAGAAAAGCTTGAGGATTTCTCTAACTTTCCATGGATGCCAGAAGATTGATTCATCCACTGGATGCCACCTTTTGTACATTTTATTCCACAGTAAGATAACCTCTAGAAATGACAAGTAGGCCTGTGATAGCATATGTGAAGTTGTATTTTACACTGCTAATTCCAAAAATGTTTCTAGTTATTGGATTGGGAATCGACAAACCAGGATGGTTCTGTACCCTTTGAAGGAGCGGTAATAGGATGATGTGAGCATCAACATTGCCAGCAAAGGGCATGGCAGTCGTTTGTTCTCTGTATATGTTGTACTACCTGGCCATTTGTAAGGGGGACCACCTTAGGCCTGGCCACATAGCACTACCCTGAAGTGCATTGCTGCCCCAAATAAGCTACCAGTGGACTGGCATGTTATGAAATATAACAATGCATTACTTAATCCTAGTGTTGTTCAGTAAGATTAGTGCTATCTCTGAGGCAGATTGTATATGAGGAAAGGGGTTACAGTAGGAGTGGATTCACCAGTGAGACTTTGCGGTCCAGGCCTGTGACACCATTTACCTTTGCATTTCCTTGCTTGTGGGAGCTCATCGCAGAGACTCGATGCAGCTGCATTGGGAGGAAAGGAAAGCTGGTGAATTCGGGGTCAGGGGCGAGAAAGCAATGCCAAGTGCATGTGGCAGGTGACATGCTGTAAGCTTGCACCTTGCCCTATTGGCACGTGTGTGGGTACATAGTGTGAATCTTTTGAAATATGATACATTGCAGTGTAGCCTAAAGCAGTGTACTTGTTTATGGCATACTTCTTTTGTATTGTTACGCCAAGATTGTGGTTTGGTAAGAAGCACATTGGGGTTGTCTTGACCAATTGCACTGGTTCTAGCCTCTTAATGGCACTCCTAAACCACCATTAATGTGCATATTAGGAACACTACAAGAAAAGCAGATACACAGTGTATTTGCAAGTATTGCTTAGAAATGAAATTGATATTTTTAGGTAATGCCTTCTCCAGCTTGTTGCAGAAGAACTACACAAGTTGTGCAGTGTCTTTTATATGCTTCCTATGCCCACACTCGAAGACTGACGTTAGGGGCAAGCACGGAAAATGCACTGAGCTGCACAATCCTGTTTGTTCCATGCACTGCATTTGAAGCACATAACACCGACCTCATTTTTTCACTCAACGTTCTACTGCAGTTAACTCAAAAGGTACCACAGTGCAAGCTTCAGAACTGGTACTACAGTTACTCATCTTAGCAGAGAGGCCAGTGTTTTATGAAAGAACCTGCACATGCTGCTCTTGATCTAACTGATAGGTTCTGGGGCCATATGTTGATGTACAATTTCCACTTAGTGCAGGATCTTTTACATCGCAAAACATAATGAAATGTTTAATATGTTGATTTTTATTTTTAATAGATGTTTACCGTTTTAGTTATTCCTTGCTATAAAGAGGTAACCTACAGAGAGTGAATGGATCTTTTTTTTTAATGTGTTAAGCAGCGCAACATTTGATAGAAACATTCTGCACTTTGACATGTTTTAAGTGTTTTGCCTCCCAAGTCACTACAACGAATGAAATATTCATAACTTATTTTTTTTAAACTCAGACTTTCATAAATTAAATAATCGGTAAACATGAACTCTTACTCCCCTGTTTGTCACCATAGAAAACATCTTCCCGGCCATGGAATCCCTTTTATATGGTCACTGGTTTGGGGTCTTAGCCGAAGGAATAGGGAACAAGTTTTCAATTAATTCACTGGTATATTCAAAAAACACATTGGGGGATAAGGTAGTGGAAGCTTGGTGTGCGGGGGGCAACAAGGGTGGGCCGAAGAGAGTAAACACAGGAACGAAGAGGCAAAGCTTTCCTGTGAACAAAGAGGTGATCTGAAAACGAAGTATAAATAAAACTAGCATATAATCTAAAACTAATGAAAAATGGCAACATTTATAAGCCAAGTGTGGCATCAGTCGAAGGAATAGGAATGCATTTACTGTGAGGTATGTTGACCTGCCACTGCAAATGTATGGATTATCTTGAAATCGTAATGATCCCAAGTGCAGTGATCGCTTAATTGTCGTGGAGGCATATGAGATTTTTTTTCCCCATTCATTTAAGGAATTGTCTTTCTGAAGCTGGGACCTCAGCAGGCACCTGTATTTTCAGTGCAGCCATCTTTCTGGCTCACTTGGTACCTGTTGCTGCCACTCTGGGAAGTGAATTTGACCCTTCACTGCTTGACTGTGTGGTGATCAGTGGCACCCAGCACCTTGGCCAACAAGGAGATGGCTGGTTGGCACCATAGATGCTGTTCCTGAGCACAGGAAGAGGATGCCTGCAGACTTGCTGTGGCCATACGTGGTATTAACGCTTGAGGCAGGTGAATATGCCTCTGATCAGGTACTCCTGGGGGAACCTAAGCGATCTGCTGTCCTATTTCAAATGGTTGTCCACTGACAGACTGGATTATGATCCTCAATGGCAACTTGGCCTCCTACTGATGCAGCATGAGGAGGGTTGTAAGCAACGCGAACGACCAAGACACACCACAAAAAAAATTTAAAAATTCTGGATGGGCTTTGCCCTGATGCCACATGCTAGAGAGTGCTGATACACTGGTGTGAACAAAGGCTGGATTCTAAGAAGGCAGTTTATTGCATGTACCTAATGCATTAGTATTGGCTGGTCGAAACACTGATGGGTATGACCTGGCAGGATTTTTTTTGGTATGAGGTGTAACTGAATTGTGTGGGGGAACTTCAGTAATTCTGAGGATATCACACCTCGACTGGGCTTGGTGATGAGATTTGCTGATAGTGTTGGCTGTTGAATGTGGCTTGATCTTAAATGTTGAGAGTGCTGGTATGCTGATTATACAGTGCACCAGAGAGAGGGGAGGTTTGGCTGAAGAGTTCCCTAGCAGTGTGGGATGACCCAAAGAGAAAACTCTGGGGTAACAATCCGAAATGGATGCACTCATTTATTCCACAAATTCAAACTAGTTGTAACTATGTTGGTATGTACCATTGGTTGAAAAAGTAGATTCTGACTGAGGCGTGTTACACAATGCATACACTGGTTATCCTGAAGGCAGTCTGACTCTAGACAATCCTTGTAAATGAAAATTGGCTACATTCTTGAATCATGTTATTGAGACACAACCTGTAGTGAAAGGGGCCCCTAAGGGGTCCCTCGCGTTATGGAAACAAGGCAAGTCACCACACACGATAGATACGCCAGACACGAGGTTGTATTCCCAAAGCTAGGGTTTATTGCAAAGCAAATAGTCTCAGTTGGCCAACTCGGTCTCATGCCCCGCGACGAGTATCTCTAGACCTCGAGGGACGCAAGAGAGTGAATTACGTACATCATTTACATATATACAAAATGCATATCATCCAATCAGCTGTGACATGTTTAACACCCCCCCCTTTATTGGGTTTCTTTGAACTCGGTTTGATGATGGACAATTTCGACGAATATGACACCTTCAAATATCTATTCTAGCAACAGTATGCAACCTTGCAAGTGTGGAGACATCTTTTCGTTGTTGAACAGAACACAATGCTTTTGTTCTTGTAAGTGAGCTACATACGGGGGAAGAGTCACATTGCAGACCTTGCTATCTATTAGGTGCTATTCGTGTCCTGGGAGCTGACACGCTCTACAGGGCTCGGAAAAGGGGGGCCGTAAGAAGAGCATAATTCAAGCCTTTAGCTGCTTTATTCTAACATATTCTACCATATAACGAGACTAGCTGGGGGGGCGTGGCTTGGCGCCGATGGCGAGCAGTAGCTGATCTGCCGAGCTCCGGCCGAGACGCCGTTTCCTGATCCTTTTTCTCCGGCTCATGTGCGGCCCCAGCCCTTGCAGAGGAATGTGCGGTTGGGCGAAGCGGTTCTGCATCCGAATATCCATTGGGCCCGCCGGATTGGGCCCCCCATACGCTGCTGCGGCCCTAAAACGGCTCTCCCCCCTCCCGCTCTGATCGGATCCAAGATGGCGCCTCGCATCGCACAGCGGAGCCTACGAGGGGTATCCCTCCCCTGACGGACTTCCAGGCCTGGTGGGGAGAAGCGGAAGCACGAGAAAGGAAAACGACCCCCCCGGCCGCCGCCCGTCTGACGGAGGACTGGCCTGGCTCGGGTCACTCTACCGATCCAGCCCCACAGGATAAGGTGCGCGAGATCCTGCTTCGCTCGCGGGGGGGGCCTCCCTCCTACCCTTACTCTTCTGAAACTCGCCTCTGTGGGCCGCACAACCAGACACGGGGGCAAACATAGCTCACGGCCTGAAATTCGGCTGGGAGGTGTGGGCCTCACTAGCAACCCCGCAAGTGAACTATCCTTTGAGGCCTAGTACATCCGCAATCATCACCTCAAGATGGCCGCCAAGAATAAGACCAGAGCCGCCACCATGGACTCCTTTGTTTCCACCAAGGTGAAGACCCCCACTCTAGCCAGGGACGGCTCCTCTGAAGTCGCCCGGACGAGCGAAGGGGTGGCCGCCGATAACCACTCTCAGATACTCGATGCCATAGCCTCACTAAAAACGCATATAGACTCTAAGATCGACGAATTCAAAGTTGATATTCAACTGATCCGCCAAGACGCTCGCAACTTGGCGGAGAGGGTCACGATCGTCGAACAGTCGACGGAGGAAACATCCACGGCCACCACAGCCATGAAGTCAGAAGTTGCCCTCCTGAAGAGGAAAGTCGCCTTCCTAGAGGAAAGGGCGGAGGAGGCCGAAGGTCGGGCCAGACGGAGCAACATCAGCATCCTGGGTGTCCCGGAGGGGAACGAGGGGGCAAATACCACATCCTTCGTTGAAACCCTTCTGCTGCAAGAAATAGGGGCCGGCAAACTGACCCAAGGATTCTCAGTCGAGAGGGCCCACAGATCCCTCCAGAGGCGCCCTCCCCCTGGATCGCACCCCAGACCTATAATCGCCAAGATATTGAACTTTCAAGACAGAGAAACTATTTTACGGCGGTCCAGGGAGGGGGGCCCCATCGAAAGAGGGGACTCCAAAATCTCCATCTATCCGGACTATACGCAGAAGGTTCAGAGAGAGCGGAATTCATTTGTCCCGATAAAAGCTAGGCTCCGACAACTGAACCTAAAATACAGATTGCTATATCCGTCACGCCTCAGGGTCGTCTACAAAGAGAGAGTGGTATTCCTCGATAATCCAGAGGCAGCCAACATGTGGCTAGAAGACAATAACCTGGCGGATGGCAAGGACAACTCACGGAATGAGGCCTACCCCCCCCTGATCCCACAAGCGACCCCCGAGTAACAGTAAGAACTATCGTACATGACGCCGGAATACAGAAGGTAATCCAACTTCAGTTTTTCACTCGGAAACGGCCTCGCTCGGCTCCGCCGCCAGGTCCTCGCCCCACCCCCAGCGTAGAATTCACCCGGTCTAGGCTCCTGCCTGACCCAGCTCGCGCCCGACTCCCGGATGGGCTCCGACGGCTTGAGAGCGCCTGAGCACCGCGACAATGTTGTAGTCGCTGGGCGCACCAGTTTCAGTTTTGTTATTAGTATTAGTTTTGTTAGTTGTACAGTCTTCATGCTTCCTTCGCCAACAAAGACCGAGATGGGTCCAGGACGCAACCCCGACGACCGGAATTCAGTGACATTCCCCCCGCAGCTCACCTACGGAGGTTTAAAGCAGAGCCGGACTCCGGAGACCGAGTCCCGCATTAATTCCGAAACTCAGACCCGATGGCGGCACAGTTCACCGTGATGACATGGAATGTGAGGGGTATGGGCTCATACCTCAGACGCAATCGTATACAATCCTATCTCAAAAGGAAGAAAGTTCCGATTGCACTCCTTCAAGAGACTCACCTCACGACAGAGGCCATGTCCAAGATTGCAGACCGATGGGCGGGACTGTGAGAGGGTCCCCCTACTCTAAATACGCTAGAGGGGTGCTAATATGGATAAGCCCGGACGTGCCCTTCCAGATGGAGGGGAGTGAACAAGATAAGGAAGCGAGATACGTAGTGATTTGGGGTACAATGGAACAGACTCCAGTCTGCTTGGTCAACTCCTACTTCCCACATCACGGAATACCGGCGTACCTCGCCACATTGATTACTAAGCTGATCCGGCACCGGGACCGCACCTTCATATGGGGAGGGGACTTTAATTGTGTTGTTGACGCAAGCGCGGACAGATCGCCGCCCCCCCCACACCCGAGCAACCTTGCATCCCGTGCCCTGAGGGAAACTCTGGAGCAGCTCAATCTAGTGGACATCTGGAGGGAACACCATCCGGCCGAAAGGATTTACTCCCACTACTCAGCCCCACACGGAGTCCATACAAGAATTGACTACCTGTTTATCAACAAGGAGCTCGCCCCATGTGCTGTAGCAACAGAGTACCTGGGGCGAACAATCTCTGACCACTCCCCACTGACCATGCTATGGCAGTTGAGGGGCCCCAGACCCCCGATCCCCATGTGGAGGATGCCGACTGCAGCACTTGATGATCTCGAGTTCAGGGAAGGCCTTGCCGAAAAACTGGAGGATTATCTGGAAATCAACGTGGGGTCGGTATCCTCCTGGGGCACACTATGGGAAGCTATGAAGGTGGTGACCAGAGGCAAAATTATATCGAGAGCCGGTGGTACTCGCAGACAATTGCAGAGAACGCTCGAAGCACGAGAAGCTGAGATCTCCCGACTAGAGTCTGCTCACGACAACTCCACAGAGGCCGAGAATAAATTGAAGGAAGCCCGCGTAGAATGTCAACAAGCATGGGAAAGACTGGAGAAATTTGATTTCGCCATGCATACCACCCGATCCCACAAGGAATCGGATAAACCAGGGAGATTACTGGCCTGGCTCTGCAAGCGGGAACACCCCAAACACCTCCCTGTGGAGATACGGGACGCCGATGGGACATCCCACACGACCCAGCTGGGGATCAATGAAGCCTTTGCCAAATTCTACACCGAACTGTATGCTCACAAGAAGCTGACTCCTACTGAAGACATTATAGACACACTTGAGGAGATAGAACTTCCCCGCATCTCACTCGAGCAGAGAGAGGAACTGGAGATGGAGATCACTCTTGAGGATATGCAAGTGGCGATCAGGTCCCTCTCTAACAACAAAGCCCCCGGCAGCGACGGCCTACCACCTGAGTTTTACAAGACGTATGAGTCCATCCTCACCCCAGTTCTCCACGAGGTCTACCAGGAGGCATACACGAATGGGATTCTCCCCAACACCATGAAAGAAACCATAATCGTCCCTATGCTCAAACCACACAAATCGCCCACCGACTGTGAGTCCTACCGCCCTCTGGCCATGCTAAACTACGATGCCAAGATCCTCACATCCATATTAGCCCGCAAGCTGGCCAGAGTGGTGGGATCCATCGTCCATGAAGACCAGAACGGATTTGTACCTGGGCGCAACACCACTGCTAACCTCAGGAGGCTACAGCATGTAATGGCCGAAACACACGAGAGGGACGAGGACCTGGCGGTGTTGTCGCTCGATGCTATCAAGGCCTTCGACTCCATATACTGGGAATGGATCAAGGAGGTCCTGAGAAGATTTGGCTTCGGAGGGGGCTTCATCAGGTGGATTGAGGTCCTCTATAATTCCCCAATGGCGAGAGTGAAAACGGGAAGAATGGTATCAGCAGCCTGGGAAATAAAAAGGGGAACGAGACAGGGGGGTCCGCTATCACCCATGCTGTACATACTGGGCCTGGAGCCGATTGCACTGTACTTTAGGCAGCAGCTTTTCGACGCTGGTATCAAGGTGGGCACTGTACACCACATAATATCTCTATACGCAGACAATGTCCTCCTTTACCTAAGCACTCCCGAAGTTAACGCACCGATAGCATTGGAGGTACTAGATAATTACGCGAAGTACTCGGGGATCCGATTCAGCAGGAGCAAGTCCTCCGCCTTCCCCCTGGCGGGCCTACGCAACATTCCAGAATGCAAACTCCCAGTGATAGGAATAGGTTGGCAACTGGTCAAGTTCCGTTATCTGGGGATCAACGTAAGCCATAACCCGCTACTCACGCACGAACACAACACTGAGGCCGCCGTCATGAGTCTTCGACGCTCCATAAAATTCTGGTCCAGGCTCCCATTGGCCATGGTGGGCAGGGCAGCGATAGTCAAGATGATCGTACTCCCCTGATTCCTATATTTCTTCGTGAACATTTGTCATTATGTTCGACCGCCCTTCTTCAAGAAGCTGGAGGCTATTATCAGGGACTTCCTTTGGGGCCCCCACAGGCACAAACTGTCGCTATCTGTTCTCTCCCTGCCATACAAGGAGGGTGGAATAAAGCTGCCGGATCTCCAGTTATACTATCTGGCTGCCCAGCTGAGCCACATAACGAAATGGCTCTCGGACGAACCTTCGGCTGAGATGGAAATACTGAGGCAATCCTCGAACAATGTGATCCCCAAGGAAACCCTGTGGCACCCCACACGGCAGTCCCTGGTCACCTCACAAGTGATTGACTTGGGAAGGAAGATATGGGCCAGGTCCTGCTACATCAGGCGAGTACAACACCCATATTCTCCGGATAACCCCATCTTGGCAGGCACCTGCCGAACGGATGCAGACCTCTCCACGGCAAGGAGGTGGGAAGAAGCAGGCATATACACATGGGGCGACATGTACGAGGAAGGGGAATTCAGGGACTTTGAATCTCTTAAGGCCATCGAAGGAATACCCCCGGGCCAGTTCCTCTGGTACCACCGCCTTAAACAGACTGCCAAGAAACATTGGACTGGCTGGCCGGAGGAACCCTCCCCTGACCCTCTACTTCAAGAAATGCATGACCTCTCGGATGGCTGGAGACCAGTCTCCAGGCTCTACAGCAGACTATGCGACAAACCTAACCCTAAAGGCGAAGATCTGAGGGCGAAATGGGAAGCGGACCTTGGGACCCCGATCACGGATAAAGAATGGGAGAGATCGCTAATATTTCCCAAAAAAGTGTCTAGGAATACTAGATTCGGCCAGATTCAACTGAACGTCCTGTATAGGACATACATGACCCCACATAGAGTCGCCTCCTTCAATAAGACATCCTCCCCTGCATGCCCATGGTGTGGGAATGATAAAGCGGACATGATCCACATGCTCTGGACTTGCACTAAGGCGATGACACTATGGTCCAGAGCCAAACAGACTTGCATGGACGCCGGAATGACGAGATACGTATGGACCCCCGGCGAGTGCCTCCTGGGGAATTACCCCAGACCCAGCAAGTCCAAGCATGCTGTCAGACTAATGGACATCTCATGCATCCTGGCTAAGAGAACAATTGCAATGGCCTGGAAGACGCCGTCGGGCCCCAGGCATGAACGATGGCTCAAAGAACTCGAGAGATGGACAGTAGCTGAAACCAGGGCCTGGCAAGAAGGAATCACGTCAAGCGGCGAAACCGAGTGCGGCACCCTGGAATCATGGAAGGCCCTCCTCAGAGAGATACGCTTCAGCGCCGACCACAAACCCCCCTGAAATCTCGTAGCATCACATTGGTGCTATCCCCTTACGCCAGCACTGGAAGGACGGCCCTTGTCTGCGGCCCCTCCTGCTTTCTGAAACTTTGGGTCGCATGCCCTAACCCATCCGTCCACTGTAAGTTCGCTGCAACATGAAGACTGTTGTTGATTTGTTTGTTCCCTCCCCCTCCCCTGTCCCCCTTGCACCGTCCCCTCCCTTGTTTGAACCACTGTTTGATTTCTCGTTGTATTGCACGTTCTTTTCTTCCCACCAAAATCAATAAAATACGTTTTAAAAAAAATAACGAGACTAGCTGGCAGCTGTGAAATGATTAAATACCCTGCGGCTCTGCTTCAAGGCTACATTCGGGGGGGAGCCGGGCATTCCTCTGCGGAGCTGCCTATGTTGTGTTTCAACAAACTCTTATTAGCCTCGCGGCCTTGTCCTTTCACGTTCAGACAACAATGTTAACAGTCGAGCAGTGTAAGCAGAAATGTGCTGCAAAGCAATTTGAACAGCAAGCAATGAGCAATCGTTGGAAAACAAAATGGCGATCCTTGTTACATCAAAATGGCCGTTCATTGGTCAAACTCGGAAACCTGTATTTCTATCGTTACGTACATGAGACGGTTGGCCTTCGGCCACCAAAATGCGTTTGCCGTCCATCGTGAGAGGTGTCCATTTTTCCTACACCGACAGTAGAAGGTGTCATAAATGTAATGGAGATGGACGACATGATTGCAACAGTTCATGCACAGTTTGCTTTCCTGAGGCAGAATGCACTATGATTGGAGGGCAGAAGATGCCAAAGAGCGATCCAGAAGGAATAACTTCAGAGTTGTTGGAATTCTGAAAAACGGGGGCGAAAATAACAGCAAGCTCTTCATGGAAAATTGCCATAAGGACCAGATACAAGCAGAGAAACTGTCTTGGCAATTCACTATAAAACTAAGCCAAAGGACATTGGCAAGGAAAAAGCCCACCTGTACTCATACAAGGGCACTCGCAGTGGAAGTCCTAAATTGCATGGACAAGGACATACTTCTGAATGAGAGCAGGAGACTCAGCAGTTTACAATGTAACTATGCCAGAGTGTAGATTTGCCTCAACATCTGTGCAAACTGGTGAGCTGGTCATGTGGGGAGTACCCCCCCTAAGAGGAAAAGACAAGGACCTTTCAAGGAGGCTCAGAATGACTGAGAGGGAAAAGGGACCCTGCATATGACTGGACTATTGGGGTTGTAGGAATGGAGAGGAGGTATGCAAATGGGGCATAGTGAGTAAACCTGTGGCTTCGTAACTCCATTATGAATGCTGCTGATCAAAGGTGGGGTGGAGGATTGTTTAATTTGTAGCAAGGCAACATTCATCAATTGGTGCAGACAAAAAAGGGGCTTGGAAGGAGAGTTTTTTTGGTTTTTATTTGAGGTTTATACAGTAAGGGGTGACAAATGGTTCCATGTTGGGATGGATTTGAGGAAAAGCTGTTTTTACAGAGGGTGAGGTGGCTTTGGAACAGTGTTCCAAAAAACTGCGGTTAAGATGTACTGCCTCTCAATGGATGATGAGCTTCAAGGGGCCTGAGGTAAGTTCTTTTGTATTGTTTGCCTTGGAATGTTAATGGTCTCTGCAACAAAATAAATAGACTTTTTTCTTGGGGTAGCTGTCAATGTAGAGGAAAATGCTTTTTGTTCAGGTGATGTCGGACCGCTTGCCGCTACTTTTACTTGCTATCAAGAGAAATAGCCAGAAACCTCAGTGGAATGTGGAAACCAGTAATGCCGTCCATCTGCCTGAACGGGAGGTGGCGGCAATAGAATTAGATGTGCAGAGGTATGTAGTTTGAAATTAAAAAGTGGGGATGGGGCGTTCCTGGAATTGTAAGCCGACTGCCAAGATAATCGGGAGATACCGTGAGGGAACTTAAGCAAATAAGGGACGATGCCCGGCTCTGGTGTCTGGATGATGCCAAACACTACAGTTGGTGTGTGCAGTGTGGGTTTTTGAGCCAGATAACATCCCTAGCTGGCAAAAAATTAAGGAAGTGCAGTCTGATGAATCCAAGGAGTAAGCAACCTCCCACCCCTCCCCCCCCAAATGGACTTAAGACAATACTCCTCCCCCCAGGCACTAACACCTTTATGGGGTATATAGGAACTAAGGATCAAATCAGATGATCTGCGAAGCGCGCAGAGTTCAAGAAGGCCACATCACACACAGTACCTCCAACGGGTCTAGAGGTGGGCTGTAACCACAGAACGCACAGTAGCACCAACGGGCCCAGAGGTGGGTAGTAATACAAGAGGGACAGAGAAAAGTTAGGAGGGAGAGACTCTGGATGCTCCAGAGCTGGGAGAAAGATTGCGAAAGGAGCACATGAAGAATCCCTAGAGTAGGGAGAGATGGTGAGGAGCAGGGAGAGGCCATAGACACTCCAGAGTGGGGGAGAAAGAGTGTGGAAGCCCTGGACCGGGTGGAATGCCAAGAAGCCCCAGAGTGGAGAAGGTGCGGGGGAGTGAGAAAAGCCAAAGAGTGGGGAGAGACCGGAGATTCCCCAGAGTAGGGCGAAAGAGTGAGACAAGCCCCAGAGCGGGAAGAATACAAAGAAGTCCCAGAATGGGAAGAGTGTAGAGGAATCCCAAAGTGGGGAACAGATTGATACAAGCCCTGGTATGGGGAGAGAACCAAGATACCTCAAAGTAGGAGGGGAGGAAGAGCAGAGCCCCAAATCGGGGAAGGATGGGAGAAACCCCTGGGTGGGGAGTGAAAAGGATGGGATCCCCAGAGCGGGAAGAAAGAGACTGATTTGAGAGCGACAGAAAGACCTTGCTGTAGTCCTGGAACGATATTCCAGCAGTACACAAACTGCACGCTTCAGACTGTTCACATAGGCATGGGCCTATGGTAAAGACACTCAAGGGTGGGTGGTCAGAAGCCAGCAGCCACCCTTTATACCTTTGAGACGTAGGGAAAGAAAGTAGGTTAGAATAAGTGTTGGGACACGACTACATTTCTGTTGAGCCATCTGGATACCCTGACCAGCCCCTCTTTTGCTTTTTGTATAGAGTAGAGCTTAGTGACACAGGTTTATGGAAGAGGAGGAGTAGAATAAAACTTGTGAAAACCATGCCTCCTTGTCCGTCTCCTGATTTTGACCCACCACAGCAGTATAAAATGGAAATCTGGAATTAATCCCATAATGCTGAACAGGTGGGAGGGTGGTTGTGTGGCCCCCCACTCCTCTAGTTCAGCATTATGAGCTTTGGGGGTTGCAGGGGTGTCCTCGACTCACATTACTTGAAAGGCAGGGGACAAATGTAAAAAAACACATTCAGCATTTTCGAAATTGCAAAGATGTCAGCTTCGCTGTATTGAGACTCGTTCTTTTCGACTGCAGTTTTTCACATAGATCCCATCTGCCACATGACCTCCGAGAAGCACGATCATGGTAATTGCCAAGAAAAGTGACCTAGAGAAACCAGGATTTTGGCTGGTCGACCTCTTGGGATCATAGGGGATTTTATAAGCTGATATCACAATGAGGGTCATTCCAAGGTTGGAGGTAATGGAAAAACGATGCCGGTAAAGGATTACCGGCATCGCATACGCCTCCGGCCTATTCTGACCTGGTACACCGCTATTAGTGGTACCGTAATTAACGGTACCTCTAATCACGACATGGGCGTGGGCATGCGGCCCATCATATCGGCAATACCGGCATGTTGTAAATCCGAGGAAATCACAAGGTAAGCGGACAAGCAAATACCGGCATCATGAAGGTGCTAATGGGCGATACCGGCATGCCGGTAATACCGGCATCCCGAACCAACCGTAAAATGCCATGTGCAGTGTTCTCAACTGCCACAAGTGCACACAATCAGCACAGCTGGAGGCAGTGGAGTCTGGCCCAGTACAAAAGGAGCACACTCACACACCACACCCCCTCCCACACCAAGCTGATTCCAATAGTTGTAGCAATACTGGAGCTGGAGGACATGATTGCATTGCCACACCAGCAGCAACAACAGCCGGCACCACAGAGGAGACGCAGGAGGAGAAGGAGGGTGAGACAGGCCGAGCATGCCCCACCAGTGCAGCCAGCAATCCTTCACATCAGCCCCCAATCCCTCACATCAGAGCCAGTCCTTTCAACCTAACCCCTGAGCAGATCCACACCCTGTACCGTCGGGACCGGGACACCATCACCACCATCGTGGACGTGATACACGACGACATTGTCAGCCTCATAGAAATACGCACCGCCACCCCCCTCTACTGAAGGTAGTGTCTGTGCTCCATTTCCTTGCCACAGGCACCTACCAGCACACAGTGGGGCACATGCATGGCATATCACAACCTTTATTTTCTCGCATTCTGAACCAAGTGCTGGATGCCGTCCTCAAGCACACAAGGGACTACATATCCCTACCACGGACTCCCCAGGAGATTTTCGATACAAAAGTTGGCTTCCGTGCACTGGCAGGCATGCCAAATTGTGTAGGTGCCCTTGACTGCACCTATGCGGAGATGGTGGTCCTGCATGCCATGGAGGTGGTGTACCGCAAGCAATACCACTCCATCAATGTGCAGATGGAATGCGATGCCAGCAAGATCATCACACATTGTTGTGCCCGATATTCTGGATCAACTCATGACTCTATGGTCCTGCGGAACTCCACGCTTCATGGAGCGACATGCTGGACGACGTGCCTGGCTGCTTGGTAAGTTGCATGACTGGCACATGGCATTGAAATGGGGGGAGAGATGCACACACCACCATGCCGTCAATGTTGATGTGACTGCACGATGTGCACATCACTGAACACTGCCCCAAAGCATCACAAACGGTACATGACACCCAAATCCCATGGGAATGAAGTAAGGTCGACACCTATCACTACATGACTATCAGTAAACCAGCCCACATCCCACAACACGTGCACCACTCATCAGCGGACATCACCCTCAGTAACGCGATCCAGCAACATGCAGTGCATATGCATTATGTTGCTGTCTCCAGCAAATTACCACACAGGACAAGCATCCCTGGGAGTGCATTGAACTGAACCAACAAGGGAATCCACTGTCTGTCACAGGACCGCCACACCCACAGGAATGCTGCATGTCACCATGTGAAAAATCAGCGCTGAATACCTAATATTGCACAGACTACTGCCAACGCTCCCTGTAAGTAAATCTCACAGAACACAACGCATCACAAATTTGACACAAACCCAGCTGTATGCGTACAGGATGCATGTGCAACAAGATGGCACTGCACACCATGTATCATCTTGAAGATGCAACCCATACCATTAGTCCATGGCGGAGGACACATTGAGGGCCTGAAAATGGTGTGCATACAACCAGGGACATGTGCATGTGACCAACGATAATCTGCAGGCATGTGTGACTAGTACAGCTGTCCATCATGATTCGACTGACATGTATTTTTTGTTGCCTCCCATGCAGGTGACAGTGGCTATCCCTTGAAACCGTGGCTACTCATCCCTATCCGGGAAACCAACAGAACAGGCATGAGGAGAACTACAATCGTTCCCACACCCGTATCCGTGTGGTCATTGAGCAGACTTTGGCCTGTTGAAGGCACGATTTCGCTGCCTTAGCCGGTCGGGTGGGGCACTCCTCTACAGGCATGAGAAGGTGGCCAAGATCATTATGGCATGTGTCATGCTGAACAATATGTGTATCCTGCCGGAACATGCCCCTGACATTTGAACTACCACCATCTGGCGATGATGAAGGGGATGAAGAAGATGTGGCTGGACATCATTGCGGTGCCGATGCACAGGAGGGACGTGCTGTGCGTCAGTCAGTGATTGCACAATATTTCTGACACACATGGTTGCAGAGGATGACATGATAGTTGGACAGAGGGCAATGGGTGTGGGGGTACATGTACACTATGCACTGTATATGAATAAATGACACATGCGCAATGATGAATGTCCACTCAAGTATTTCTTTGACCACAACGGGTGTATTGAAATTTACAATGATAACTAAAGTGCACTAACCCACCACCACCCTCACCCCCTCTGCCCACAACTCCCTCACCCTCCTCCCACTCCCCCCACAACTCCCCCACCCCCCCTTTCCCCTCCCCCACACATGTCTCAACAAGTGTCTAATGCCTTCGTCAGGCTGGCCAGTCTACTTTTTTGCACTCCCTGGACCTGGTGGCGGCATGTCCGGCCGGCGCTGGGTGCGCAATGACCTGCAAAGTGGGCTGGGTTGAGCTTGATGAGGATGGTGTGGCCGTCTGCTCAAACTGGGTTGCCGGACGTTCTGCCTCCATGGCATCTGCAATGCGGCTGATGACCTGCCGCAGGGCGGATACCTCCTCCCACAGTCGGATAGTAATGTCTGCAATAATCTTGCCCAGGGAGGCGGTGTTGTCAGTAATTGTCTTGCCCAGAGAGGCAATGTTTTCCCGTCACTCCTGCCTTGCCTGGGCATTGTCTTTCACGAACGGAAGCACAAGGGCAGTTAGCTCCTCGTGGCACTGCGGCCCTGCCGGTACACCTGTGGAGGGTGCTTGTGTGTCATGGTGGACCTGGATGGGTGCCACTATGGGGCTCATGGGCCCTTGGGATAACCCCCCCCCCCGACTGCTCCGGGGTGGTTGCGTGGTCTGACTCCAGAGATGTGATCTGGGGGGATGGTGCAGGACTTGATGTGCAGGGATGTTCTGAGGATTCGTCCTCCACAGGCACCCACACCTCTTCCTGTTCCTCCTCCTCAGCCAGGGGTGCTGTGGCTGCCACCTCCCCAACCAAACCGGACTCTGCCGAGTGTGGAGCCTCCGCTGTCTCGTGTGGCAGTGCGACAGGTGTTGGCGCTTCACTCTCAACGGCCCTTCGCAGCACCGGTGCCCTGGCAACTTAAGGTGGTTTGATTGGTGGTGCACAGCGGGCCTTGGGTTGGCCCTTTCAGGTGGAAGTCCTGTTGGCCTCATCCCAGGCCCTGTCCCGGGGTGTGGTTTGCTGTGGGGGTGAGTCCTGTGCATCGCTGTCATGGTCTGAGCCTGTGGGGGTCGAAGAGAGGGACAGCATGAGTGATGGTTTGATAGGCATCATGCATACATTTGTACAATTGATCATCTACACAATCGAGGGTAATAGGCATTTGAGTTTGGATGATCACGTTGCTTGCTACATGGGTGGATGATGCAGGCATACGTCGGGGTCACTCATGTTGGGGCAGACGTATGTTATGTGACATGCATATTTGTTGGGGCCTGCATGCAGTGTGACTTATGCCATTTGCATCTTTGTGTGGTATGTGTCAGGCATTGCCTTGCTGCAGGCAACTGCTTATGTCTGTGCTGCGTCAGACAAATTTGCTGGGCATGTGTGTGTGTTGGGCCATGGCTTGCCTCTTTGGACAGATATATTGGTGTACTTTCATCAGACTCTGCATTACAGTTTTTTATTAGGACACTCGCCTCCATCCGCCGATGTTGTGGCATCACACTCCATCTCTCGGACACCTTCTATGCCCTCCATGCCAATCAGGCTAGCACAGATGTCCTCCCATCGGGCCAGCTTTATGGGGGAGCTAGCTCCTCTGCCTGTTGCCATTGCCTGGCTCCTGATGGCAGAGAGTATGTTGCGTACTCGCACACCGCTTCCTGCAGTCTTTTATAGTGCGTGGGGTTTTCCCGACTGCGCTTACTTTCTGCGCCACAAGTGCCCACATCTCTTTCTTGCGGATAATGGCCTCCCTCTTCATGCTCTGGGCAAACACGATGTCAGCATGTTCCTGCAGGGTCTCAGCTAGCATGGCCAGCTCATCTTCATTGAAGCGCTCCTTGCGCTGGCGGGAGCCGCCCTTCTTCACAGCCTTAGGCATTGTGGTGTGTTAGAGGATGAGTTTACACGAACAGCAGTATCCAACAGGTCCTGGCTGCAGAGGATGGCAATGGATTGTGTTTTTAAAGATGGCCGGCATGCTCCTTCCCGTTCCTGTGTGATGACGCTACTTCCGGTTCCGCTTTTTTTACAGTGACCAATATTAGCGGTGGCCGCTAATGCTGTATTGGTTCATGCCGGTAGTGCAATCTGCGCTATACATGATGCCATTTAAGGGCCTTTTTGGGGCCTTTTGCGGCATGGCGGTAATGCCCTTACCGGCATGGCGCAAAGCTCGTGCCCGCGAAGTCGTAATAGTCCTCTACTAGTGGGCTCGTGACTACACGGACATGCTATTTGCGCCATGCCAGTAAAGAGGTTTACTTACCTCCAACCTCGGAATGACCCCCAATGTCCATGAGTTACTAAAACAGCCTGGAGTTTCCACCATTACTACTTGCACCGTCAGTTGAGCCCGATCTAGAATAAAACTTTGATCCATTTGTGGTGGGAATTCAGTAACTTATTTGGAAAGGATGAAGTAGAAGGAAAGATCAGAATGTGCATTCAGACTGGAATTAAATTGTATGATGGAAGAAGGGGCAGGAGGAGTCCTATCTGGACAGGGCCATGGGAGGGAGAACATTTCACTGGTGATTGCTACTAAGTACATGGGATGGGTAGAAAGAGTCATGCCAATGAAACTTCTTTGAAAATGTAAGAAATTCAAAGTGGAGGGGTGGAAGGGAGATTCTTCTGGACTTGAGAAACGAAGAGGATTTGCAGACTGAGGGAATGGTACAAGATGTTTTGCTGAAAGGTTTTAAGAGCTGTGAGTAGGGGCAAATGCCCTACCACTCATTGACTTCAGGCTGGTACATTGCCTGCCCTCCGGGTGTGTTCTCAGATAAGTTAACATACTGATTTCTGTCATGCTTCTGAGGACTATCTCAAGCCAGTTTAAAATGAACGTTGTGGGACCACTGCAAGGGTGTAAATCAAAGTGGGGCACACACATTAGCGCACTCACTAATCATGATAGAGGAGAGGCAATGCAGCCCTCACATGAGATGGCCTGTTGCTCTGGGCTGCAGGTTCTCTACTATAGGCAGATGTCGATCTCATTGAGGTGGACACCATGTCTGATGGCAATATCTCTTCATCAGAAGATGACAATGTCATAAAAAGACCATCACACCGGAACCAATGGGAACAGGGACATGTTCCACTTGCGAAGAACATGGAGTTGCCGAAGAGGGTTAAAGACGCTGGGGTCCTGGTTTATCCGACAGTGTGCATATTAGACAACACTCTGAGACATTGTGTCAGTACACTGAAGAAGTCTGCTACTAAGGGTTGATTCCAGGCTAAGGGACCCAGCATCAATCCCACACTCTATTCCGCAAAGCCATCAAGACTAACCTCGTTGTTTGAGTTCTCAAAACCTACCTGCAACGCACTGTAACATGTAACTACCGAAATATTTTCAAGTATTTTTCTAGGGCGGCTTCACTGTAACCCTCAAGTAAGCATTCTTAACCTCTGCTCCAGCGCCTCGATGTCTGCGGGCTGTTTGTGCGCTTTACAAATTCAAATAAATAAGTAAATAATAAATAAATCATATGAAACGGGTCAGCAGCCTAAGGCCTTCTCTTTGGAAGATTTGTTAAAGCGATTGGCAGGTTCTGAAACATCAGCAGCCCTGGATAAGACCCAAGCCTCCATCTGAAAAATCTTTCCTGCAAGAGCTTTTGGAAGGAGCAGTCGTGGCAGGGGCTACGATTGATCATCACTGCAGGTGAGAACATGCACAGTAACATATCCTTGGGGAGTGGACATAACTGCAGTTCTTGCATAATTGGTGTGAGCTATCCAGAGATGCTTAGATTTTACAGATGGTAGCAGGTTTCCAATTGGAGTTTTAGAGGATTCCCTTTCAAACAAAGCAACCATTCCCTATAGCAATATCAGTAAAATAGCGTTGGGAAGAATGACAGGATGCACCAATATCTTATGATGCTTATGTTATAATGAAGTGTCCAATTAAGCGCCCTAGGAACCCAGGTTTGCTTTGCTAAGGTCTTCTGTAAACGTGTGTACGGTTTGGTCGGCAGCTGAGGATTCCCTCAAGGAACCTCCAAGTTCTTTAGTATACCCAATTTTGCAGTTCATCTTCACGTTTGGCATCCTCTTCCTTCTACAATGGTAGAGGAATGAATCGCACTCCATGTTGTGCCATGCCTCTTTATACCCTGTCCTGTCCCCTCCCCGAAAGCGTCTGTTCGTGAGCGGCTTATTTTTGGAGTATGTTTACACCATTGGCTCTGCTGCTTCCCGGGTACGTCAGGGCCACCATTATGTAGTGTTCCATTCTTGGAGCACTCTCCTGTGCAGCTGACTGTGCTAGGTAAGGTAGACAGCTAGGGATTCGACCTTGCCTGAAGGGAGAATTCACGGGGTGGTTTCTTTCAGTTCCCTGCACTGTCCGTGTCTTGGCTTCAGGTAAGGGAGGCTCCTGGGGGCTTAACGGCTGCTGCAAGAACAATCCAGAGAGGTAAGAGAAATATGGTGGGTGAAGGAGAGAGAGGAGTCAAAGTGGAGGCCTAGATTGCGAGCGTGGGCAGAGATGGTAAGATTAGAAGGGGGAAAGTGAATAAAAGGAGAGGAAGGGAGCGTATTGGAGGGAAAGAATAAGACTTCAGTCTTATCAGTGTTGAGGGAAAGTGGGATGACATCCAGTTTTTGATAGCTGTCAGACAGGAAGAGAGATTAAGGTGGAGGTCAGGAGTGAAGGAAGGGAAAGAGGAAAGGCTCGGTGTCATCAACGTAGAAATGGTGAGAAATACTGAAGGAAGAGATGATGGTGACAAGAAGGGAGTTGTAGAGTGAGAAAAGGAAAGGGCCGAGTACAGAGACTTGGGGAACACCGTAGTCCAAGGGGAGAGTAGAGGAGGTGCGACCGCCCCAAGAAACAGCAAAAGAACGATTGGAAAGGTAGGAGGAGAATCAATTGAGAATAGAGCCTTTGAAACCAAAGGAAGGAAGAGTTTTGAGGAGCAAGGGGTCATCAACGGTATCAAAGGCCGCAGAGAGGTCAAGGAGGACGAAGACAGAGGATTGCTTAGATAAGCGAGCGGTGAGGAGGGAGTTGAGAACATATGTGAGAGCAGTTTCAGTGGAATGTTTAGGGCGGAATCCAGATTGAGAAGGAGGAAGAAGAGAGAGATTGGTTACGAAAACTGAGAGTTGGGAATAGACTAGGCGTTCAAGAAGCTTAGAGAGGAATGGAAGAAGCGAGATTGGACAAAAGTTGGATGGAAGAAGGGAGTTGGCAGAGGGTTCATTAGTTCTTTGAGGTGTGGTATGCCTACCCCAATAATGATGGGGGTATGTAGGGAGTGTAGAATGGCAGCATTGACACCCATTCCTTAATGTATCTTAGGTGCACTAGTTTCGTTGGGTAAGGTTTTCCATCCCTGTGGATACAGTTCATCCTAATTATGACCTGCTTTTGTAGACCTACTTGAGGGCTTACCGTAGTTTGCTGGTGGATTTTCTGTCAACCTTCACCCCCCACGGTGTAAAGGTATTTGCTGCAGGGGTTGTCTATCCTTTGTATCTGTCAGATTTCCATTGGTTCGGGGGTAACCTTCTTGGAGCAGACCTGTGCCATATGCCCCCACTCTTGACATTCAAACACACAGGGCTGCTTAAGCCGTTTGGATTGGCTTCTCTTCTGGTTGCCTCTGTTGGTTTGGGGTCGTAAATAACCAGCTTTTTGGTATGCTGAGGCTGTTAATGGCTTCAGACAGACTAAGTCTATGATGTTGGTGCACTCACTGTTGTATTGGGCCGGGTAGGGCCTCTAAAGATTTGGCAATATTTTTTACTCAGCCCTGCCAAACAAGACATAGACTGGTTGAATCCACTTCTTCACAAGATCCTTGACTTGATAATATAACTGGCGGGGTGTTCGACTGGCCCAGCCTGGTTTCCTGGAAGCTTTGCTGTGGTATGCTTCATCATCCAGCCTTTCTAAAATTGCCTTCTTCAGGTCCGCGTACAGGGTTTCGCCTGTCAGGTTGACTTCTTAATATTCCCCTTTCATCACCCCTGTGAGCAGGAGGGTCATATATTGACTCAATCTCTTTTGTGGTGACTATGCATTCTGGGTTATCCATTTGAAGTTTGTAAAACAAAAAAAAAGGATCCTCCCCTTCGGTATACTTTGCCAATACGAAGGAGAGTAAATACGAAGGAGAGTACCAAGGGCTGTGCCCTAGTAGAAGCTACTATGTCTGTGAGCTGGATAAGCGCTTCCTGATGTTTCTCTTAGGTGGCGGTCTGTCGACTGCTCTGCAATTAAAAGGCCTGCTGGAATGCTTGACT